>NC_052624.1:213611787-216011787 GCF_016161935.1 Mauremys reevesii
CATACCAAGAAGGGGAAGGATGCAAGGGAGTCCACTTTCCTCCCTCTTCAACCCCGGCACAGAAATCAGACATAATTCCAGTCTTCATGTTCACTAAGCACTAAGAGGGGGAATAGCATTGCCCCAGTGCTATACTCCCCAAAGGATGTGGAGTGAGGCTAATTTGCACCAGCATGAGATGTGACATTCAGCACAAGCAGAATACCTCCAAAAACCAGGCACCCTGTCCCCAATGCAGTTTGAGGCTTAAGTATCACAATAATAACATTAAGATTACAGAATTAAAATTAACACACAATCAGAAAATGCAAATTTCAACGTTGCTACAACTATGTTAAATCAGCCATATTAGACATCCTATATATTTTATGTTAGATATTTAACAACATAAACAGCAACATATCAATTTAGATATTCAGTTAGATTAACAAGAATAGCATACATGTGTACTGATAATATGGCCAAATTAATATTGCTGCAGGAACAAGCTTTTGAATTTCCTATTTCTCTCAAGTATAACTGCATCCTTTCATCCTGCATGAATGCAGTGTTTTTTGCATTTAATTTCCCTGATTTTTAGTTGTTATAAAAGAAAATAATTTTCAAATGTTAACAATCCCCACTCTACTGCTGCTTTAAGGATTTAAGGCAGTGTAAGCACTTAAACCTCTAAATCAGTATAGATGCTTAACTTGTCTTAAGGAATTAAGGTGGCACAGACGTTTAAGCTGCTTTAAATCCAAAGGCCACCAGGTGACCATTAACATACTTTGAAAAGGGTGTGCACTTCTGGAAAAAAATATAGACCACATTTGCAGGAGTGCAAACTCTTAGACTTAGCGAAATACAATTCTGTGCATATCCAGTATGTAATTTTCAAGTGTGCATAACTTTGTTAATTTCCAGCCAATTTTTTCCCCAAACATAATCATGGATGCACTTTTTAAGAAGGATTTTTAATAGGTCAAGTTTCAATGTCCTGATGGTATTTTAGTTCTCTGTATGGAAACAAACTGATACAATTTTTATTACACAAAGTACATTTTTACTCCTAACATGCACTGATAACTCAAAAACTACAGAAGAGAATTTCTTCCAACTCTAAGGACAAAGACCAAAAGTGTTTTCAAAAGTTTCTGAGTGAGAAGGTAAGCACAACCTTCACTATCAGACACCATATGAAGTATAACTGGTAATTGTTCCCATTTTTTATATCATAATTGTGACTGTTACAATACTATTAATCTATATTTACAGTTAGGGTTGCTGTATTTTTTGCCATATGACTTGCCTCTCAGTGAGCCGCAAGACAAATCTGTTTTTTAAATTCCCATTGCCCTTCCCCTTTTTCATCCCTTCCATTCTCACTCAAAATGTTATTACCACCATGGCACCCAGACTCCAGCTGTGCATATTCCTCAGGAGGGCAGGTGTATAACTTCCCCATAAGCCAATAAAATCAGACAGTAGGATGGTTATTTGGGTAATACTGTCAGCACTCCCCACAGGACACCATATAAGTCACATTCACAATATGCTAAGTCTACCCAGGAGCAGGGAGTGAGATTCAGAAGTCTATCTTGTAACATGGGACTCCCACATACCAGTATAGCACACTGTTGGAAGCCACTGAGTCAACTAATTAAAGACAATTTTATAGCCAGACGATTTGTTACCCTTACCCTGCACACACACAAAATAGCCTAGAGGGAGTTGTGACTCTCTGCAGCTTTTAAAAAAATATCCTCCATCTTTTGACACGTATTGAAATGCAAACTCCTATGTTTACATGCATATGCTACAATCCATCTTTAAACATTAACGTTGATTAAAATTATTTTTTGTAAGTAACACATGGTGACTGTTCTGAAGTTAACACCTGCTGACATACTGAAAGAAATAGCTAGAAGAAAAGCAAGATGACCTATATAGACCTCTAATAGATCATAAAAGATAACTAATATATGTTATATTATTTAGCAAACAGTTTGGTCTGATTTAGTTTTTTCTTCAATATTTCTTAGTACATTCACCACAAGGAGAGGTTACTTACCTTTTAATAACTTGAGTTCTTTGAGATGTTTTGACTCTATGGGGGCTCCATTGTAGGGTGTGCACATGCTTGTGTGCTCTCAGCCAGAAATTTGGATTAGCAGTATCTGCAGGTCTGTGCCCACACACCACATGGCCTCATGCTTCAGAGTGAAGGCACATAGGGAAGAAGGGATCCTCTGTTGCACCAGTTCCTTCTCAACTACAGAATTAGACTCCCCGTAGTAGAGGAGGATGGCAGGAGGTGGAGCCCCAAGAGGGACAAAAAATCTTGAAGAATTCTATTTACTGAAAATAAAGTAATCTTTCCTTCTTTTTCAAGTACATATCCCTATGTAGAAGACTCCCGAGCAGTAACTCAAAGTGGAGATGGCTATAGAAGACTCCCGAGCAGTAACTCAAAGTGGAGATGGCTACTGAGGGGGGTAAATCCACGATGGTGCAGAGGACAGCATCACCAAAGGTCACATCAGTGTTGGATGCAAATAGAGTAGTATAATATTTGGAGAAGAAGTAAACTTAAGACCAAGTTGTGGCCCTGTAAATTTAAGTGATGGGAACATCATTGAGGAGGGTAACAGAAGTGAATTGAGCCCTGATGCAATTTGCTGACACTCTGGGAAGGGTATTTGTATCCCAGTGATCTCATAACAGGCTATGATGCAATCTGAAATCCACTCTAATAATCTTTAAAAGGAGATTGATTGTCCTTTCATTCTTTCAGAAAAGGATATTGACAGCCTAGAGGAAACCCTGAAGCATTTACTCCTATCCAGATAGAAGGGTAGTGCCCTCCAAATATCTACAGTGTGAAGGCTTGTCTCTTCTCTGGAAGAGTGAGGTATGGTGAAGAATACTGGCAAATGGATATCCTGGTTGATATGGAAGTGTGATGAAACTTTCGTGATAAACTGAGGATTGGGGCGTAGTATGACCTTGTCACAATAGAAGGTAAGATACGGCAGTGAGCCATGAGTGCTCCAAGTTTTCCCTCCCTTCTAGCTGATGGGAGCTATCAAAAGTCTGAAGGGGAGGGCACGATATTGATAACATTTTGAACCAGCAACAAACCACAGAAAATGTTTATGGGAGGGGTGCACATGAACATATGCATATTGAAGGTTGAGAGCAGTAAACCAATCCCATTGACTCAGACAAGGGATTATGGAAGCCAGGGTCACCATCCTGAAATGCTGCAAAAGAATGTAGGTAGTCATGTTTCTGAGGCTTAGGATTGCCCTCCAACTGCCCTTTGTTTTGGGAAAAGACAGTTACTTACCTGTATTGTAACCATTGTTCTTCGAGATGTGGGTGCAGACATAGTCCACTCAGGTTTGTGCACTCCCAGAGCACCAAATATGAGAATTTTGCCTAGTAGTACCCAGAGGGGTGGTGCTCATGCTCCTCCCATGGGTACGTAACGGCGGCATCACCCTGAGTCTCCTCAGTTTCTTTGCACTGAAATCCCCAGCTGAAGACTCCAATGCAAAGGGGTAGAGGATGGGTCGGGAAATACGTGTCATCCACATCTCAAAAAACAACATTTACAATACAAGTAAGTAACTGTCTTTTCCCAGGTGACTCACAAGCAGTTCCAGCAGGAGGTGGGTTCAGAGTCTAATTAAATAGTGGGTGCAGGATTGTCTTTCCAAAGTTTGCGTCCAATCTCGGTGCTGTGGTGATAGAATAATATCTAGTAAAGGCTGAATTTGTGTAGATGTTGTCCAAATCAAAAACCGTTTCCAAGTTACACAAGTAGGTGGCTCTACCTCAAAGCCAGCCTGACTGGTCTAGAGTTCCCCAGCTCCTCCTTTTTCCCCCTTTTAAAGATGGGCACTACGTTAGTCCTTTTCCAATCTTCTGGGACCTCTCCTGTCATCCATGAGTTTGTAAATATTCTTGCCAGTGGCACTGAGATTTCTCCACCTAATTCCTTCAGTACCCTGGAGTGAATACCATCAGTCTCCACTGATCCAAATTCATTCAAATTGGTCAGATCTTTGACATGTTCTTTACTCATCCCGATTTGCATCCCTTCCCCTTTATTGTCTACGGTAACTTCGCTAGTCATCCGGTCATGTTATGTTTTGTGAGAAGACTGAAGCAAAGTAAGCTTTGCGCAGCTCTGCCTTCCTATCATCTTCTGTTACCAGCTCTCCTTCTCCACTGAGCAGCAGACCCACACCGTCTCTGATCTTTCTTTTTTGTCTGACATGTTTGTCTGAAGAACCCCTTCTTGTTGTCTCTAACATTTATTGCCAGCTATAACTCACTCTTTACCTGGGCTTTCCTGATTTTGTCCCTACATGCTCACACTAATCCCTCTATACTTCCTCGGTGACATGCCCCTCCTTCCATTTCCTGTATGTATCTCTTTTGGTTTTTAGATAGGTAAAAAGCTCCTTGTGCAGCCACATTGGACTCCTGTGCCTCTTCTTATCTTTCCTCTGCATCAGAATAGCTTGATTTTGAGCCTCTAGTATTACATCTTTTAGGAACTGCCAGCCCCCTTTGACTCTTTTTCTTCCTAACTGATCTTTCCATGGGACTTTGCCTACTATTTCTCTGAGTTGATTGAAATCCACCTTTCTGAAGCCTTTGTTTTGCTGTTGTCATGTCCTCCTTTGCACATGATCTTGAATTCGAATATGATAGTTTCTCTCATTAACTGCATCCATCACCAGGGAGTTAGGACTGGGGTGTGAGAAGAAATATTCAGTCCACCGACTGTTATATAATATTTTGTCTGCCCATTTTACAGATAGATGTGGGGATGGCAGCAGGTGTTTGCCACAATTACGGGCCGGAGATAAGAGTGCCTCATTAATGGGGAGTGCTATTTCCTCACGTGGACTGGTGTGAAGAATGTCCATCAGAGAGTGCCGGGACTCTCATATCTCCTCTGTCAAGATGTGAAGAGATACTGCAAGTCTCTTCATTAGGTCCTGAAATTACCTAAAATTGTCTGCCTAGGATGGTGGTGTTGGCATCAATGCCTTATCCGGGGAGGAAAAGATGTATGGGAAGAAGGAATCTCCTCCTTTGGAGGTGGCAGTGGACCCTCCTGATCTTCCTTCCATACCAGGGAAACATGCAGCACTGGTGACTATGAGTGCAGTGCCAGTGATTCTTGAGATGACTGGGGAACTTCCAGACACGGTCTCTTGAGGGCAGGAGCCCTAAACAATTGGTCCCCATAGGTTATCTAGGGATCCCAACAGTCCCATTGAAGAAGTGGGCAGGAGAAGGGACCCCAGGGGAATTTGTATTCAAGGGTATGTGGCAGCTTCTGGAGTCCTTGTCAGGGTATGCTTCTGAGGCATCGGAGAATAAGCTACTGAAGACTTCAGAGTCCCCAGTCACCCAAGGAGGGGCAGTAGGCATCGGAGCTGGAAATGCTACAAGAGGTTGCAGCATATAGACAGGTGGATGGGTAAGTACCAGGGGTTGAACACTTGCTGGAACCTGATGAGAGGAGGTGGTTGGTGGGCACAGAGGTACTGTGATAAACTCTCATATAAAGGCGTGACACTGGTTCCTCCAAAATGAAGAGGTCTTCCTGTGAGAGAAACCTAAAGTTTTCAGGAAAGCTTTGATAATGTATAGCCTAGACTGGGGGCAGTACTGGAGACCTAGGTGGGGGGACAGGAAGGGAGTTGCAGCTGGTGCCAAAGGAGCTGTTAAAGTGGGATATCTATGCTCCAGGTATCAGAGGAGGAGCAGAGGTAAGAGAGGGCTCCATGTGAGTCTGAGTAACAGACAGTACCATTGCCTTGGACTTTCTCATGTCCTTGGATTTTGATGAGTTTCAGTGCCTTGATGTTGCCGGGGAAGATGACTTTCATCATTTCTTGCTGGCTGGCTTATCCTGAGACGTCTGTTTAGATGGTACCAAGGGCCTGGTGCCGATGCCTGACAGAGTCTCAGAGGTACCCATTCTGGGACATGAGGTCTTCTCAGAAACAGTTCTAAGAAGTGACTTAGACTCTTTTTCTTCTCTGAGGAGAGGTAGACTTTCTTTTCTTGACATGTTTTATCTCCAAAGAAGCCCTGGGAGGTGCTGAAATACTCGGGGGGGGGGGGAATAAAAACCAGATGGGCCTGACAGTTCCGGGAGGAAGAATTTCAGCTCAGCTTCCTTTGCAAGACCTGCTCTTACAGTCCATACAGACTTTGCACTTAGGATGGGACATGAGAGTCTCTGAGACACCAGAGACAGATATAATGCCCATTGCTCTGGGGACAAAACCTTTTGCAAGTCTGACAGTCTTTGAATCCTGGAGCCTTCGGCATACACCAGATACAAGGCCGAGAGAATCAGTCCAGGAGATTGGGGAAGAGAAAAAAGGTAGGTGGAGACACCCCCCTTTCCAAGGCATATATTTGTGCCAAATATCTTAATAATAAGTAAAAAATAAAAGAAATAAAATGAATAACAGAAGAATGACTAAGTAGTTGCTAGGAAGCAGCAGACATGCAGATGCTCTGTCTCAAGCTGCAGGGAGCTGAAAAGGAACTGAAGGGGTGACACGTCTGCTTCTCCTTACGTGCCCTCGCTCTGAAGCAGCAGGCCATGTGGTGCACTGGTGCAAACTCTACTAATTTAAATCTCCAATTGACTGCACACAGGTGTGTACACCTCCTACAATGGAGCATCCATAGAAGAATGATATCGAAAAACCACCATGATATTTTATTTCTCTAATATGCACTGCTGACATACATCATTCTGCATACGCTTTCATTAGTAATGCTAGCTGATGAAGCATCACATCATGATTTGGCATTAAAATTGGTTGAATTTTTCCAGTGGAACTTTTTATCATGCAAAATGCCTAAAACTTAACTAAAACCATAACTAAAACTTACTTCTGGACATTTCATTTTATAGGAAATTTATAAATTTATAGGAAATTGTTCTCTTTCAGATCTGGAATGAAACAAATTTCAAAGTCACAGAATTTACAGTGAAATGGAAATTTCAGTTCCTGCACTGCTCTACTTGGTATTTCTAATATCAGTAATTTCCATCATGTACTTTTGGTTTGAAAGAAAAAGCCCTGCCACTATGGAAACCAACTGGTTCCAAACAAAGTATATTTGTATATACTTGGGGAGGTCTACTTCAATTTTAGAGAAAAAACTGATATTTGTAAATGCAAGTTTAAAAGCTACCATAAAGAAATATCCATCTATTATTAATCACCCTAGTATCACACACTATTGTAATTAATTAATAGAACAGAAGACCTTCTAGGAGAAATTATTGTGCTTTAAGGATTTCTTTTAGCAGAACACTAATATTAATTAACAGAAATAGACAGTGATGCCCATTGTTATTCTTTGAAAGAAAATATAAAATATCAGTATATCTCTGGATGCTAAGTGCAACAGAATTTATTCCAGATTATTACCTTCATATGTAATCAAATCTGTTTGATGGGTATATGAATCTGCATTTTAGAAGTTCATGTTTAGGGTTCATCCAATAGCTAGACTTAAATGTGGGACTAGATTTAAAGTTTGGGAAGGGACAGGGAGGGAGTTTGGTTATTCAGGAATTCTTGCTCCAGCCTCAAAAAACAGAATACTCCTACTTGTAATTATTTTAATTGAAAGGATACTAACCATGTAAGTAGCAGGTAATATAATCTGAAATGTATTTGTGCTAGAGCTAAAAGAATAGCATGCCAAGGGATCATCTTGAAGAGTATTTTTTGGAAATATCTCTTCAAATATGATCCCAGTGTCTGTGATGGGATCCTCAGCTGTCTATGTGTTTATACCATGCACATCAGTATAGAATGTAAGTGTCTATGTTAGTATAAATTTTGGGAAAGAACACTGTTTTGTATCTGCAGAATGTAAGGTTTAAAGAAGCTATCACAGCACTTAGATCCTAAGATATTTGGGGCACGCACGGCCTTTTTGTTTTGTTTTTGTACAGCTCTTGTACGATAGGGTCCTGGTCCTTAACTAGGGCTTGTAGGTGTTATAGTAATACACATAAATAAATATAATAATCATCAAGCTGGTGTGTTTCTCGTGGGGGTCCCACCAGGATTGGTTCTTTGCCCTACACTGTATAATATTTTTAACAATGACTTGGAAGAAAACATAAAATCATCACTAAATTGGAGTTGATAAAAAATTGGAGTAAATGGGGGAGTAGTAAATGGGGGAGTAGTAAATAACGAAGTGGACAGATCATTAATATAGAGCTATTTGGATTGCTTGGTAAGCTGAGTGCAAGCAAAATTATAGGTTTTAATATGATTAAATGTAAATGTATACATCTAGGAAGAAAGAATGTAGGCTGTACAGAATGGAGGAGGGACTCTATCCTGGGAAGCAGTGACTGAAAAAAATTGAGGATTGTTGTAGATAATCACCTGAACATGAGCTCCCAGTTGACACTATGGCCAAAAGGGCTAATGCAACCCTTGGATGCATAACCAGGGGAATCTTAGTAGACATAGAGAAGTTATTTTACCTTTGTACTGGGCACTCGTGTGACCACTGCTGAAATACTGTGTCCAGATCTGGTATCCACAATTCAAAAAGAATGCTGATAAATTGGAGAGTCCAGAGAAGAAGCATGAGACAGCCCCAGGCATGCATTTGAACTGGCAGAGGTGGAAGTTAAATGAAGGTAAAAGACTGATCAAGCATAAGTGAGGACACCAAAACAGAATTAAGAGAATGCCCAGATGCCCTGGGCTATGTAGAAGGTCAGACTAGATGATAACTATGGTCCCTCTAGCCTTAGAATCTATGAACAAGTATGCCTGTAAAAGCCATGGGAACATTTTGGGCCCTGTGTATGCAAGAGCCAGGCCTTTTGCAGTACACAGAGGGATGATAGCTACCTAGACAGACATCCATCAACTGCAGTATGGAGGAGAGCATTAGCTTGAGTGGGACACAGTCCAGAAAACGGAATGTCAACATCTGGAGTTCTGGAAGGTTTTGATTCCCAAAGGGGCCCTGAATGGGGCTTGACATTGGAAAGTTATGGCCTATGCCCATAGTACAATGGAAACTAATGGGAGAGTTGGAAAATATGAGCTAAACCTTTCCTATGAGTAATTTTCAGGAGACATCAGAAATAAGGTGGATGTCTGGATTTACAGGCAATTTAATAGGGCATTGAGCCCACAACATGGCAAGAGAACAGCAAGCAGGTCACAGAATGTTATGGGACCAGTTCATGCCACCTCTGCACTCCCTGATGGGAGAATTACATTCATCTAATATCTCAACTATTCATTTAAAGGAGAATGATTTTAGGATTTTCAGGTGAATTTGAGTCAGGATTTATCAGGAATGTAGGCTGAATTACCTAGTTGCATCTGGGCACAAAGGTGATTGATCTCAAATGCAATGCATATATGACGGAAAGATGTCACCTCTGCTTGTGTGGACTGAGTCCAGAGGACTGTGAACCGAAAGGTCAGATTCTTTTGGGACATTGGTGACACAGTGATCACAGCCAGGAAACCAGGAACAACGTTCCTGAACTTTACAGGGAAGACAAGTGAGTTCTTCAGATATGGGACTGTTAGGTGGTTGTAAGAACTTACAGATTGGATTGATGGGAGGCAGATACCAAGCTCTGGGCTCAGGGTTACAGCCAAGTTATTGAGTGGCATCCCTTGTGGCCAGTGCAGGTGAGATGCTCCAAGGGGCCTGCTCTCAGATGTAAACATGAGATACTGTTGGATCCTATTAGTCTGCAGAAAAATGGGAAACCTTAAGTATCCTTCATGTGTATCCTCATTCCCCTTCACAGGGACAGAGCAAGAGGGTGAATCCCCAGGGTTAGGCTGAAGAGGGGCAAGCCTGAATATTGGTTATTTGGCATGTTATCCATTTCACACTGCACTGAACCCAAATAAATGCCTGGTATTTGGGGGTTCTCTCATTAAAGTTAACAGTTAATGAAGTTGCAAAACTTCTACTTTTAAATCTACCTCTGTATCTATGTTCATTCTCGTATGTGTTCTGATCAACACAGGCTTTGTAGAAACAAACAAAACCAAGTGTTAAAAACATAATGGGCCTTATTCTCTATAACACTGTACCAATGCAAAGTGAGCACAAAGCACTACTGCCACTATTGTGAGTGGAGTGATTTGATATTTCACATTCACATGTATTACTTTGCACAAGTGTAAATACCTGCCATGTGCAAAGGCAGGAGATAAACCAGTCCAATGTTAACTGAAATGTTTCATTAAATGTTTTGGTAATATTTGAATAAAAAAAAATCTTACTTTGATTTAAACAGTTCCCTGGAGGGTTTGCAATTAAAATACTGTACAGTGTCACTGTGCTAGTACATCAAAGCTGGAAAGTTAAACTAAGTAAAAATGACAGTAGAAGTGATTTTCAATGCCTATTCTGAGTGAAGTGCAAAAACTAAACAAGCAATATAGTGGTGAAGAGGACAATAAAGTAATTTTTTAAAATTGTCAAATTTTAATAATCTAAGATTGTTTTGAACATAATTGAAGATAAAAATATTAATCTATCAGTGTTCTTAGAACCATGCAAGTATCGTTAATATCATTTGTATGCAAAGCACAACAAACAAATTAAAAGTTGTCAGTGACAAAAAAGAAACAATGTAATTTTTCTTTATCTTAGATAGAAAAGTTAAAATGTGAGAATAATTCTTCAATATAGAATTTAGGGAATTTTACAGTATCTGATCTCTCGTAAGAGTTTTGTAGCTAAAGCAACTGTATTTTCTAAACTTCTGCTTCACTAGGCCCTGATTTTGCAATTAACTCTACACAGGCTCAGGGGGTCGATCTGCTTGGTGCCAAAGACAGCATCAGTGCTCCAGTCAAATTTCATATAGAAGATGCCATTATGGAATATCTGTTGTCTTCCAATTTATAAAGTGATAAAAGATTTAGCATGTTCATTGCTTTGCAGAACAGAGGTCAGGAAAATGGAATGGGAAACACTTAAATTAAACATACTTGTAAAATTAACACTGCAGAATCAAATTAATAACTGTATACTTATCCTAAAGGAAGTCATTTAGGAATGTCAGGACCAGATACTACAGTCCTAACACAGAAAAATAGCAATGGACATCAGTAGGGGGTGTTACTTGCATATTGCCAAGAAGACTGTGCCCTTATATACTGAAAATGTAATAAAATTGTGCTAAAGTATTTAAAAGAAGTCAGTAACCAGATTTAAGTGATGCCGTTTTACTTCTGTTAAACAAAACAGTTCTAATGGTACTCACCTTCATCTCTTCCAAATTTTTCTGTCTAGTCCATAGTAATTCTCCATATGTTTTTTCCTCATGCTGTATTCTCTTCTCATATTTTCCTAATTCATTCTGGAGGTAATCAATTAGCATCTGATTTTTCTCCTGCTTACAGCTAACAGCACTAAAATTTTCCCTTTAAAAGAAAAAAGTTCTTAATAAAAATTAAAATATTATCAGCTGATTTATACAGTTTAATATTTAATTTTACTGTAGACAAAAAGACAGACAAATCTCACATATGTTAAGATCCATTTGAAAAACCATATAGAACCATGTGATAGTTATAACTTATGTTCTTTAGAACAACCTTACATGTACTCTGCCCACTAATCCATCTCCATCAGACTACTAACATTTAAAACTCTCAGCAACTTCAAAAAAAGCTTCTACTTTAAAAATATCAGCTTTCCTGGGAAAGGATCACTTTTCCCTCACATATGAAGTTTTCCTCTAAAATTATACTGGTGTGAGATGCAGAGCAGTTAGTAATAGGCCCTGGACCAATATCTGATGACTCATCAGGGTTAGAAATGAGAGCTTTTAGCCACTGAAAAAAGCTTTCCAGTGGGATACAGTATTAGTTTCTAGACCTGGTCAGTCCTTGGACATTTCTTCTTAAAATTGTGCCTTTTTGATTAATATAAAAGGTATGTTAGGCCATCTTTAGAGGTTTCTAAAATGTATTTGTTATAATTTTCCTTTTCCTCAGAGGTCTGTACATGAGTACTCATGTTATTAATGGAGCCACATTTTCACACAAAAGGATATGAAAAATAAAATATAGCAAATCAGTGGTCCTATTGATAATATAGTATTTGATCATGTAATTAAAAGCTGTCATAATGCATATACACAAGGGGACAAATAAAGGTTGCTCAGGAAACCTTAAGTCTAGCATTTCCTAACTTTTCAGTGCTTTACTTTGTAACCTAAATGTTGTTTTAAAATTGTATTTTGGGGGGAGGTGGGGTAATGCAATCTCCTTCATTTTTTTAAATAAAGCAAACTGAAACACACACAAATTCCTTCATGTATAATCATGGTGATCTCGCATGTGTCATCAGCAGTACTGGAAACTTTAGATCCACTGCACAGACCTCTACCACTTACTAACAGCATATCTGGTAGCAGTAGTAGAACTAGCCACTAGCGAGGAATGAGACACATACTTTGCCAGTGGGATTTACAGCTATCTGCTGAAAGCATAGGAGTGCCGAGATTCAGGAATCCTGGGTTCAATTCCAAGTTTTGGAGGAAAGTATGTTCTATTGGTTACAGACCCTTCTGCCTTGTTTCCCCCAGCTTGCCCCATGTCACCAGCATGTGCCCCTTAATCTGTCCCTTTGCTCCCACTTCCTTCTCCTTATGTTCCAGGCACATTATGTAGGCTGTTAGGTACAGGGAAGAAAAGGTTCCAGCATAATTAAGTATGCACACTCCCAGTTCTCTTAGGACCCTAGGTGTTGGCTATCTCCCACTAATTCAATCAAACTTGCCCCTCTGGACCCCCAATGAGACAAGAGGAGCTTGGTACAGTTGGCAATGTGGTAGGTTCTTGCTTAGAATTGCTAGTCCTATGCATTTTCTATAGGGTTTTTGTTTTTCCCAGGGAGACTGAAAGGCAGAAAGGTTTTTTAAAATTGTTCACCATTTTTATTGGGTTGCCTTGATGGGCTTTAGGGTGGGACTGTGTTTTCCTTAATTAGTGTGTTAGCACAGGGATTTGTGGTAGTCTTTTCAGTTACACAGCTGCCACTATTCTGGACATTCTTTAATTTTATAGTACTGTTGTTTTAGTATTATATAGGTCAAAATTTCTATTTTATTCTTGTAGTTTATGTTTAGGCTTTTGCTATTTTTTTGCAGTTAAACAGTAATAAGTGGGAAAGGAGATCAGATAGAAGTGTGAGAGAGTAAGCTAGAAAGTAAGCAATAGTCATGAGTGAAGGCAGCAGTAGGAACCCCATGTCCCCAGTTTCTCCACCAAGCCAGGCAGGAATCAACACCTGGAATCAAGGACAGTTGCCTCCAGCTGCTTCCCTAAAGTGTGCATAGTTTCTTCACAGAAACAGTAACTCCCATATCATAGGTCTGCTGATGAACGGACTAAAAACCTATTGAGGTATTTGAATGATCTTTCATCACTGGGTTTAAGAGACTGAGTCAGACTCAAACAGGAAAGTTTCTTACATGCTACTTGCCTTAATTTTCTCAATATCTACACTAATCCTCACAGATGAGTTGATCTCTCTCATCATAGATGGAGTCAGTTCAAGCATTTTGAAGAGGATACTGGGAACCTTAAGTTAACCCATCTTGCAAACTACTAGATGAGTTCTTCTAAAGTTGTATAACAATCACTTAAACCAATCACCATTCCACCCAAAAGTAAAAAATGTAATCCAAATAGATAAGCATATTTAACATTTAACCAGCTATACCATCCAGAAAATAATAGAAACGGGCTCCAGGGAAAGCCTTCTTTAAGATATGTACATAAAATGCCAACTGCTGGGACAGACTATTAGAGACATTAATAGAATAAAAGAAATTAACAGGTAAGAAATATTCCTTCCTTCTGCATACTCACCATTAATGGGAAATAACAATCAACAAGAAGTAACAAGCAATGAGAAAGAACCTTTTCTTTCTCCTCTCTCCCCCTCCCCCTTATTTTTTTTACACAGGCTGTATGCTCCAATGATCATAGAGGCCATAGGTGCACTATCCTAGTTTTCCAGCAATTCACATGGGGGAGGAATTCCACTTGTCTGTATGGTCTCTGTGCAGAGGAGAATGGTAAAAATTAGATGGGGAACAAGCAACTTCAATCATTTGGATCCAAATCTTGGAAGTGGAGTGGCTTCAGATCTTTAAGAGTGAGATGGGATACCTGAGAAGCAGAGGCTCAAGATATATTCAAAGTATTCTTTACAGAATTTCAAAATCAATGGTCTTTTTAAAGAGTAGGAATTGGAAAAATTATTCGGAATCCCTCAGCAGAAGGAGTGCTGAACTCAATAACTATTCAGAACTAGAGAGTTACTGGAAGTGACAAAACAAACACTACAACCTTTCACTACCAACTTCAGTTGCTCTTAAAGATTCTTGGCCAGAACCAAGGAATAGAGTTAGGGATCCAGCATCCCATTGCATGAAACTGATCAAATGGATGTCAGTATCAACTGCTGGACGTGAGATACTGAGCACTGATCCTCTCTATTTTTGGAGTCCACTGGACTGGAGGTCTGAGCACTAGGTTCAGCTGAATCATTCTGCTTGAATCAAGGTTTGGAAGAAGGCAATCTCAGGCAGTTGGGAATGTGTAGCACCTGCAAATGGAAGTGAACGTGATGACAGGAAGGGAGTTATAGTGTGTGGAGGCAAGAAAAAGACGGTTACTCACCTTCGTAACTGTTGTTCTTCGAGATGTGTTGCTCATATCCATTCCAATTAGGTGTGCACGCGCCATATGCATGATCGTCAGAATATTTTTACCCTAGCAACACTCGGCAGATCAGCTGAGGCTATATGCCCCAGCACCACCACCCCCATTCCTTCTTGCTGGCTACTCTGACAGAGGGGAAGGAGGGCAGGTTTGGAATGTATATGAGCAACACATCTCGAAGAACAACAGTTACAAAGGTGAGTAACCGTCTTTTCTTCTTCTTCTTCCAATTAGGTGATTCTCAAGCCTTACCTAGGCGGTGGGGTCGGAGTGAGATGTCACGGAGTGAAGGACCGCTGAACCAAATGCAGTATCACTCCTGGACTGCTGCACTATCACATAGTGGGAAGCAAAGGTATGTACTGATGACCAAGTTGCTGCCCTACAGATCTCCTGTATGGGCACATGAGCCAGGAAGGCAGAGGACAAAGCTTGAGCCCTAGTAGAGTGGGCAGTAAGGTGCATAGTTGGGACACTAGCCAAGTCATAGCATGCACGGATGCATGATGTAATCCAGGATGAGATGCACTGCGTGGAGACCAGGAGGCCCTTCATCCGGTCTGCCACCGCTATGAACAGCTGGGTCATCCTCTTAAAGGGTTTTGTTTGTTCAATGTGAAAGGCAAGGGCCCTGCAAACATCTAGGAAATACAGCTGTTGCTCTCCTCGAGAAGTGTGCGGCTTTGGGTAGAAGACCAGAAGGAAGATGTCTTGGTTGACATGGAAGGCAGAAACCACCTTAGGAAGGAAGGCAAGGTGTGGTCGCAGCTGTATACGGTGGGTCCGACGTGAGGGCTCGAAGTTCCGACATGCATCTCGCCGAGGTGATAGCGATGAGGAAAGCTGTTTTCCAGGAAAGGGACAGAAGCGAGCAAGTGGCCATCGGCTCGAACGGGGCACCCATAAACTTGGATAGGACCAGGTTGAGGTCCTACATTGGTGCCGGATGCCGAATTTGCGTTTACAGACGTTCCAATCCCTTGAGGAATTTGCTGACCATTGGATTGGAGAAAACCGAGTGCCTGTTTTCACCCAGGTGGAAGTCCGAAATTGCTGCTAGGTGTACTCTGATGGATGAAACTGCTAGGCCTTGCTGTTTCAAGGACAAGAGATAATCTAGGATGGTAGGTACTGGCACCTCCAGAGGGGCAGTATTGCTCAGGGCACACCAGCAGGAGAAACGCTTCCACTTGGCCAGACACGTGGACCTAGTAGAGGACTTTCTGCTACCCAAGAGTATGTGCTGCACCGAGGGGGAGCAACACAGCTCAGATTGAGTTAGCCATGCAGCATCCATGCTGTGCGATGGAGGGATTGCAGGTCCAGATGACACAGTCAGCCGTGCTCCTGAGTGATCAGGTCTGGGAATGGAATTGGTGTGGTCACCAACAGATCGAGGAGAGTGGTGTACCAATGTTGCATGAGCCATGCCGGGGCGATCAAGATTAAACGGGCCTTGTCTCTTCGCAATTTGAGAAGGACCTTGTGGACCAATGGGAATGGAGGAAAGGTGTAGAGCAAATGGTTTTTCCATGCATCAGGAAAGCGTCTGATAGGGAGCCCGAGGAGCGCCCCTGGAGAGAGCAGAACACCTGGCACTTCCGATTCTCACGAGAGGCGAAAAGGTGTATGTGGGGAAACCCACACTTCCGGATAACAGAAAGGATAACGTCCAGGCGAATCGACCACTCGTGAGCCAGGAAGGACCTGCTGAGGCAATCTGCCAAGGTGTTTTGGATTCCCGGGAGAAACAACGCCACCAGGTCGATCGAGTGGGCTATGCAGAATTCCCACAGGTGAATGGCTTCCTGACAGAGGGGGGACGATCACGCTCCCCCTTGCTTGTTAATGTAAAACATGGCCATTGTGTTGTCTGAGAAGAGTGCAACACAACGGCCCTGAAGGTGTTTGCAGAACACCTGACATGCCAGGTGTACTGCTCTCAGTTCCCATACATTGATGTGCAGGGTTCTCTCTTGTGTGGACCAAAGCCCTGTGTGCGAAGGTATGCAAGGTGAGCGCCCCAGCCCGGAGATGATGCATCCGTGGTTAGGACTAGGGAGGGCTGTGGGACATGGAATGGCATCCCCCTGCATATGAAGTTGGGGTTCAGCTACCAAGCCAGGGACCTGAAGACTTCCATCGGTACCATGAGCACCGTGTCTAGATTGTCTCGGCTGGATGGTAGACTGATGAAAGGCAGGCCTGAAGTGGACGGAGGCGTAGTCTGGCATGTCTGGTCACGAAGGTGCAAGACGCCATGTGTCCCAGTAGACCGAGGCACGTGCATGCTGTCGAGGTTGGGAAGCTTCAGAGGCTATGGCTAATGCTTGCCATGGACTGGAAGCGGGCATGCGGTAGGCACGCCCGGGCGAGATTTGAATCTAGGACTGCTCCGATGAAATCTATTCTCTGGGTCGGCTGCAAAGTGGACTTTTCGACACTGAGCAGCAGGCCCAGCTGTATGAACAAGTTCACAGTGAACCAAACATGGGATTGCACCTGGAGCTCAGATCAACCCCAAATGAGCCAGTCATCGAGGTACAGAAACACTTGGATCCGATATCGACGGAGCGAGGCAGCTATGACAGCCATACACTTTGTGAATACCCTTGGTGCCGTGGATAGTCCGAAGGGGAGGACGGTAAACTGGAAGTGTCGTTGACTGACCACAAAGCGAAGGAAGCGCCTATGCGGCGGATAGATCGCTATGTGGAAGTACGTGTTCCTCAGATCGAGGGCAGCGTACCAGTCTCCAGGATCCAGGGAAGGGATAATGGTCCCCAGGGAAACCATGTGGAACTTCAAATTTACCATAAATTTGTTGAGTCCATGCAGGTCCAGAATGGGCCATAGCCTCCCCTTTGCCTTGGGGATTAGGAAGTAGCGGGAGTAAAACCCCTGCCCCTCAGATCCCTTGGAACCTTCTCTATAGTTCTGATAGTTAGGAGCATCTGCACCTCCTGTAGAAGGAGCTGCTCGTGAGAGGGGTCCCTGAAGAGGGATGGGGGGAGGGTAGGAAGGGGGAAACAAAACAAATTGAAGTCAGTATCCACTTTCCACGATGCGTAGGACCCAGCCATCTGCCATTATGCAGGACCATGCAGGGAGGAAAGAGGAGAGGCGGTTGGTGAAAGGTGAGGAAGGATTCTGTAAGGAGACTGGTGCTCCACCCTTGGGCGCACCTTCAAAAGTTTTGTTTGGGTCCCGCCCATGGTTTGGGGGGCCCCTGGTTCTGGCCTGTCTGAGGACCAGATTGCCTCCTCCTACCACCGTAGCCATGTCTTCTAGAAAAGTCCTGCCTCAGCCGGGGGTTAGGGTAGGTGCGCTGTGGTTGGGATTGGAAGGGCCTACGTTGCGTCACCAGGGTACGTATGTCCAATGTGCGCATGATGACCCAGTTATCTTTCAGGCTCCGGAGTCTGGAGCCAGTTTTGTCTGAAAATAACCCCTGGCCATCAAAAGGCAGGTCCTGAATTGTTTGTTGCAGCTCCGATGGAAGACGGGACACCTGCAGCCACGAGATATGGCGCATAGCTACACCTGAGGCTAGAGTCCTAGCCACCGAGTCTGCCACATCTATCGAAGCCTGCAAGGAGGTCCTGGCTACTTTCTTGCCCTCCTCTAGCAAGGCCCCGAACTCCTCCCTGGACTCCTGAGGAACCAGCTCTTTGAATTTCCCCATCGAGTTCCAGGTATAATAATTATAACAGCTCAAGAGGGTCTGCTAGTTAGCCACCCTAAGTTGTAGGCCGCCAGTTGAACAGATCTTGCACCTGAATAAATCCAGGCATCTAGCATCCTTGGATTTAGGAGTGGGAGCTTGTTGACCATGTCTTTCCCTCTCATTAACGGACTGTACAACGAGGGAGCATGGTTGGGGGTGAACGTACAAGTACTCATAGTCTTTGGAGGGGACCAAGTACTTCCTCTCCACTCCCTTGGCAGTGGGAGGAATAGACGCCGGAGACTGCCAGATTTAATTGGCATTAGCCTGGATGGTCCTAATAAAGGGCAAGGCTATACGTGTGAGGGTATAGGCAGATAAAATGTCCACCACCGGATCCTCGACCTCCACCACCTCCTCTACCTGGAGGTTCATGTTTTGTGCCACCCTACGAAGCAAGTCTTGGTGAGCACGGAGGTCTATAGGTGGTGGGCCAGAGGAGGACATGCCCGCCACCGCCTTGTCTGGGGAGGACCAGGAGGATACACCCAGGACTAAAGGGTCCTGGGGCAAGTCCTGCTGGGAGGGGGTCCAGCTGCCCTAGGTCTTCCATGCTAGGGTCATAGGCCTGAGCTGAGGGTAGGGCCATCGCCTCCGAGCCCCCTGGGGTGGGGGGGACTGACAGTGGCCTCCGGGACCTGAGGTTCTGAGTGGGCAGAACGAGAAGCTCCCGATGGGGTACCTTGGGCCTGATGGTATGCCCAAGGGGTCCAAAAGGACCATTATGGGGGTCCCTGCGCAGGATCTTGCCCCTCGTCATGCCATTGGCTAGCGCCATCCGCATCTTGGTCATGGACGCAGTAGCCCTCTCCACTTAGGATGACCTCAAGTTGGGGCAGGAAGGCCAAGGTGGAGCTGATCGCTCATGATGGGTTGCACTGTCATGCGTTGTTGGCTTGCGCCGCGGGGATGGAGATCGGTGCCGCCGTCTCGAGTGGTACCATGATCGGGACTGGGACCGACAGTCGTATTGGTGCCGGGAGGTAGATCTGGACCTCGATGAAGATCCACGGGCGGAGAGGCACCGGGAACGACTCCGAGGAGACCCGGTGCCAGGATTGGTGCTGGGAGCTGGACCAGTACCGACTGTATTGGGAAGGAGGTCTTTTTGAGGCAGAGCGGCGCCGCAAGTACAACCAGCGCCGAGATGGTGATCGGTGCTGGGACTGTGAGTGGTGCCGTGGAGGAGACCAGCGCCTGGATCAGGACCGTGACCTGGACTGGGACCGAGATTGGTGCCAACCCTTCTCGCTCTGCGATGAAGGGCGCATCATGGAGGGCTTCCCTATCAATGGAACAGCCCGCACCGGTGGTACCAAAGTTTGTGATGGTCCCAGCTCAGTGAGCGCAATCAGGTCGCGAGCAGTGGAGAAAGTCTCTGGGGTGGAATGCAGACCGAGCTCGACCATGGTGCGCACCGGGGAGCTTATGTGCACCGGATTTAATGGTGCTTGCGGCATCGGAATCGACGGAGTTGGAACCTTTGTGGGGCGGTCCGGCATGGAACACTGCTCCAAGGGGGGCACAAGTGGTGCTGGCGACTGTACAGGAGCAGCAGGTTGCTTGTGCTGTTTCCTGGCTCCTGGAGACAGCGAGCAGTGCCGTGCTGGTAACAATGCTGGAGACGTCCGGTGCTGGGAGTCTTTGCCATGTCGGGTCGACCTGGTGCCAGAGGTGCACTTTGGACCGACGGCGCCGGGTCTCGGCGCGGGGCAGAGGGCGTTGGGCTAATTGCCGCTTCCATGAGGACCTGCTTCAAATGAAAGTCCCGCTCCTTTTTTGTCCAAGGCTTAAATGCCTTACAAATGTGGCACTTATCTGATTGGTGGGATTCCCCCAGGCACTTCAGACAGGAGTCGTGGGGGTCTCCCGTAGGCATCAGCTTAAGGCGTGCCGAGCAGGGTTTGAAGCCTGGAGACCTAGGCATGGGCCCGGTACCGGGAGGGAGGGAAGGGGAGAAGCCCCTTACCTCCAATTACTATATACACTAACTACAAAACTACTATTAACTACAACTAGAAACTACTAACAAACAACTTTCTACAGGTATAAACGAGCAAAGAGCTAGGGAAGTGGAGATCAGCTATGCCGCACTCCACAGTTCCAACAACTCTCATGGGCGGTAAGAAGAAACTGAGGGGGCACTGGGTTGGCAGGGGCATATATCCGGTGCCATAAGGGCGCCACTCCAGGGGGCGCCTCAGCCAACCCACCGAGTGTTGCTAGGGTAAAAATCTTCCGACAATTGTGCATGCAGCACGCGCTCACCTAATTGGAATCGATATGAGCAAGCACTCAAAGAAGAACTCTTTTTTCATGACTTCCCCATCCTGTAAGGAACTTTGCAATTCAACAGCACACATCTATTTTCTCTTTGACGTTGCACAGCAGGCTCACCTTTATCCTGGAGAAGAGTAAGCCTGCTGTGCAATCATCATATATGGCCCTCCAAGGCTTGCGTGGCCTAGAAGGCTACAGGTATTTTCAACTGGATAGGGCCCTTGGAGACTATTTTCAGGACTCATCAGTCACAGTAAGTGTAGGTCCACATTTCTTGAAACAAAGAAAAACCAGAACACAAGAAATCCTCCATTAATTAAAGATGCAACTGACCATGGATTTTATTAGATTTTGGAAAATAGTCCTGATGCCTGAAATACCATTTACCAGGCAGACAATTCATCATGAATGTCCTCTACAAATGCACAAAATCCACAAAGTATAATCAAACAAAAATACTTTCAAATTATTGATAAAAACTGCATTATATTTACTATAAATAATACTGTACAGATAACATAAAAGCTACCTTTTAAAAAACTTTGATAGGAATGGAAATTCTTACCTCAATTCTATGAGGGATTTCTCTGTAGTTTCAATTTGTCTTTGCTTTGTCTCTGCTAATTCATTTAATTCATGAATTCTGTTTTGAAAATTTTCAATAATGTGAGTGGTTTCATCTAGCCGACTGGTAACATCTGAATATTTTTCCTGGAAACAAAGAAGAAAATGTGTGAGTATATATATATATATATATATATACACACACTATATATATATATAGTGTGTGTGTAAAGTAGGGAGGGCTAGATTTCTAGATATTGTATTTTAAGTGCACAATTATGGGCAACGATGCATGAAACTGCATACCCGAAGACACAGAACTGTTTTCAGAAGTGCTGTTGAAGTTCTTAGTGCAACTGAAATAATTTTGTTTCTTTAAGGGCACAATTTTACACATCTAAGTTATTGTTCCTCAACTTGTTGCACAACCTTACTATTAATGTTTGTACTCTCACAACTGCATATTGAATAATACCTTCTTCATTAACAGACACATCCCTTCTTAATCTCTACACTCATATACACAATAAACAGCTTCAAATAATTCTGTTGTCCTCTTCAAACAAACAGTGGCTTGCATACACAAAAACATTAATAGGTGAAAGATAAACAAAACTTTTCACACATGGCCCAGTTCTGTGCTCAATGATTTCAATGGATGCAGGATCAGGATCCTATGTAGCAACTTCCACCTTGGGTTATCAAAATACTAACAAATGTTAATGGAGTCTTGCAACATCTCCATGAAGTTTGGTAGAAAATATTCTCCCAATTTTACACATTAGGAAACTAAGGCACAAAAAGTTAAAACCAAAATGTGTGTGCCTTAAAATAGGCAACTACTCCACACTTAGGCAAGTATCGAAGAGACTTGATTTTCAGGGGTACTGAGCAGTTGTAGCTACTGGCTTCAGTGGGAGCTGTATGTGCTCAGTACCTTTGGATATCAGTGTGTCGTTGCACTCTATATGATTTTATAAATATATGCTAATGAGTGAATATAATGCAACTGGAATATGCTTCATGCAAAAGGTCTCTTGTAAAGTATCATTACAAAGTTTATAATCTACTGAGTGTGATCATCCTATTTGTATAAATGTATCACTCTTGTATCTAAAACTAGAAATATAAAATATAACTCTGAGGGCCTATTGTGATTATGCAAAGTGTGGGCCATTAATGGTGGCTTGGAATCTTGATGGCATCCATCAACCAGGACAAATGACTGTGGATGGCTCTGTTTGCAGGCAGGCCTTCCTGTGAGTCAGGCTGGGAGGAATGAAGGCTTGAAGTCTTGTAGTGACATGTGATCATGTCACCTGAACTGGAATTCATCTTTAACCTGGTGCTTTTCCATTGAGAAGGAGGGGTGGGAACCCAGAGAGGGACACAGGATTTCCGCCTTATGCAAAAAATACATAAATGGGTGCAGGGGCGGCTCTAGAAATTTCGCCGCCCCAAGCAGGGCGGCACGCCGCGGGGGGCACTCTGGCGGTCGCCGGTCCCGCGGCTCCGGTGGACCTCCTGCAGACATGCCTGCAGAGGGCCCGCTGGTCCCGCGGCTCCGGTGGACCTCCCGCAGGCGTGGAGCCGCCTGCCGCCCTCCCGGCAACAGGCAGAGCGCCCCCCGCGGCATGCCGCCCCAAGCGCACGCTTGGCGCGCTGGGGTCTGGAGCCAGCCCTGAATGGGTGGAACAAAACAAAGGAGAGAGCCATCATGAGGAATCCCCTAGCTACTACCTGAGCAGGAACAAGAGCTGTACCAGGGGAAAGAATTGTGTCCAGGCCTGGAAGGTGTCCAGTCTGAGGAAAAAAATTACTGTAGTATCTCTAAGGGTATGTCTACACTACAGGAGTAGTTCGATTTAACTTAGGTCGAATTTGTGGATTCGACCTGATGAATTCGAATTTGTGTATCCACACTAAGGACACTAATTCGACTTTGTGAGTTCACACTAATGGGGCAAGCGTCGACATTGGAAGCGGTGCATTCTGGGCAGCTATCCCACAGTTCCCACAGTCCCCGCTTCCCATTGGAATGCTGGATAGAGCCCCCAATGCCTTCTGGGGGAAAAATGTGTCGAGGGTGGTTTTGGGTAACTGTCATCATTCAACCATCACTCCCGCCCTCTCTCCTTGAAAGCGCCGGCGGGAACTCTGTTCGCGCACTTTTCTGGTCAGTGACAGCGCGGACGCCACAGCACTGCGAGCATGGAGCCCGCTGCGATCATCGCTGCACTTATGGCCGTTGTCAACTCCTCGCACCTTATCGTCCACCTCTTCCACAGTCAGCTGCTGAGAAATCGGGCGAGGAGGCTCCGGCAGCACGGTGAGGACGTGAAATGTGAGAGTGGCACAGACCTCTCACAAAGCACGGTACGCCGCGCCGTGGAGATTATGGTGGCAATGGGTCACGTTCATGCTATGGGATGGCGATTCCGGGCCCGGGAAACAAGCACGGACTGGTGGGACCGCATAGTGCTGCAGGTCTGGGATGAATCACAGTGGCTGCGAAACTTCAGGATGCGTAAGGGCACTTTCCTTGAACTGTGTGACTTGTTGGCCCCTGCCCTGAAGCGCCAGGACACCCGGATGTGAGCAGCCCTGACTGTGCAGAAGCGAGTGGCCATAGCCCTCTGGAAACTTGCAACACCAGACAGCTACCGGTCAGTAGCGAACCACTTTGGCGTGGGCAAATCTACCGTGGGGGTTGCTGTGATGCAAGTAGCCCACGCAATCGTTGACCTACTGCTCTCAAAGGTGGTGACCCTGGGAAACGTCCAGGTCGTCATAGATGGCTTCGCCGCGATGGGATTCCCAAACTGCGGTGGGGCTATAGATGGAAATCACATCCCTATCCTGGGACCGGCCCACCAGGCCAGCCAATATATTAACCGAAAGGGCTACTTTTCAATGGTGCTGCAAGCACTGGTGGACCATAGGGGACGTTTTACCAACATCTACGTCGGGTGGCCGGGCAAGGTTCATGACGCGCGTGTGTTCAGGAACTCTTGTCTGTTTAGACGCCTGCAGGAAGGTAGTTTCTTCCCGGACCACAAAGTAAGTGTTGGGGATGTGGAGATGCCTACAGTGATCCTCGGGGACCCAGCCTACCCGCTAATGCCCTGGCTCATGAAGCCCTATACAGGCGCCCTGGACAGTGACAAGGAGCTCTTCAAGTACCGGTTGAGCAAGTGCAGAATGGTGGTGGAGTGTGCTTTCGGACGTCTCAAGGGGAGATGGAGGAGCTTACTCACTCGCTCGGATCTCAGCGAAACCAATATCCCCATTGTTATTGCAGCTTGCTGTGTGCTCCACAATCTCTGTGAGAGCAAGGGGGAGACCTTTATGGCGGGATGGGAGGTTGAGGCAAATCGCCTGGCTGCTGATTACGCTCAGCCAGACACCCGTGCGATTAGAAGAGCCCAGCGGGAAGCGCTGTGCATCCGGGAGGCTTTGAAAGCTAGGTTCCTCAGAGAGCAGGGTAACCTATGACTGTCCAGTCTCTTTACAGAGAAGCTGAACCTGCCCCTGTTTCAGTTACTATTGTCTTTTTTCAGCGGTTACATACCCCGTTCACCAGGTTTCCCCCCTTCCAACAGACGTTTAAAAATAAAGTTATTGGAACATTTTTAATTAACAAAGTTTTCTTTACTAACGAATTCTCGTTCAAGGGTTACAACAGGGACGCAGACTGTGGTGGGTACGGTGTGCAGTGATGTACAGACCGCTTCTACACTCGAGGACTGACAGGCTCCTGCTCCTACAGCGGTCTCTGGGGGGAGGACGGTTAGCGGAGGGTGTGCAGGAAGGGGTGGGTTTGCAGGAAGGGGTGAGGGGTGTGTGGGAAGGGTGAGTAGGTGTGGGGGGATGATGGCTCTGGCTGGGGCTCAGGGCATCGGAGAGGTTCATGGCTAGGGTGGAAGGGCATGGTAAGGGCAGCCTGCCTTGCCATTTGTGGATGCCAGGCGCTCGGACCCTGGGGCAACATACACCTCCCAGACTGACCTGGGGAAGCAGACACCTCGCAGAGTGACCCGGGTGCCTAGTGACTGCACTCTGTGTGTGACCTGCTGTTGATCCTGCCCCCATGTCTGTACCCTGTTAATGGTGGCTGTCCTATGCAATTAAGAAACCCCTCCCCCCCCTTGACACAAAGTCTTCTGCAAAGAAACATGATGGAAACAGTAATGAACAGCAAACTGTTTTTAATACTCAACTACACAGTTGGGGGATGAAACTGGGATTTGGGATCGGGTGAGCCAGGAAGGCAAGCAATTCTCATACTTTAGGGAATGAGAGCTGTTTGGTACATGAGCGCTCTGCTGGGGTGGAGTGACAGTTTTCACGGCCCCTAGCGCCCCTCCTTCTTGTGATTTTGGGTGAGGGGGGGACAGGACTTTGTGGCGGGGGAGGGCGGTTGCAGATACAGTTCAGGGGGGCTCTCTGCTCCTGCCTGCGGTCCTGCAGAACATCCACAAGGCGCCAGAGCGTGTCCGTTTGCTCCCTCATTAGTCCAAGCAGCGTTTGAGTCTCCTGCTGGTCTTCCTGCCGCCACCTGTCCTCCCGTTCCCTGTGTGAGCGCTGCTGCTGAGAGAGGGTCTCCCTCCACTGGCTCTTCTGGGCCGCCTCGGCTCTGGAGCAGGCCATCAGTTCAGCGAACATCTCGTCCCGAGTCTTTTTCTTTCGCCGCCTAATCTGCGCCAGCCTCTGTGAGGGGGATGCCGGAGCAGTTCGGGAAAGAGCCGCAGCTGTGTGATGGGGAAAAGGAAGTGATTTCCTTCCAAAGATACATGTTTGCGAACACTGAACACAGTCTACTCAGTTTCTGTGAACAAGACCATACAGGGCACCTAATCTCATGTGCTCTCAGGACAAGTTCGAATTTTCGGCATTCGCTTTCATTGCCTGGGGTCTTGCACTGGAGATCGGACAAGCGGGGCAGGACAGCAGAATCCGTGTAGCAGCCAGGCCTGGTAAGCCGTAAACTTTAGGCTGCTTAACAGTTAATGGATAGCAGGGCCCTCCTGCTGCAGGCAATCTGGAAAGCATAAAGTCTGACCCTGTTCCAGCCCCTCGCGGCTGTCCCCGGGAAAGATCCCTGTATGCTTTTCCTCTGCAGCCTACAACACGTGGCTGTTAAACGACGGTCATTGTTATGCAAAGGAAAAGTCAAGCATTCACAATAGTAACATTACAGTAATTCCCCTAATTAGATGCAGCAGTCGCCGAGCGAGATCACCCTGAGGCGGGTCTCCAGGAGAAACAGAGAGCGAATGCTGCGTGAATCCCTGCACAGACCAGGGCCCTATGCTGCCATGCTGGTCGAGGCAATGCTGCCATTATACCTCCTGATGGCCTGGCGCGGAAGAGTGTGCTTCCACGGAGCACCCAACAAGGCACCTCTCCCCAGGAACCTCCTGCGGAGGCTTTTCGAGTACCTGTCAGAGAGCTTCGTAGAACTGTCCCAGGAGGATTACTGTTCGATCCCTATATGCATAGACCTTCTTTTTATATAGTTTTTATTCCTGTTTTGTTAAAAAATAAATGTTTACATGTTTATAGCACTTACCGACTGATCCTTCCCCTGATTCGGAGTCCGGGTTAACGGCCGGGGAGGATTGGTAGGGGATCTCTGTGAGGGTGATGAAGAGATCCTGGCTGTCGGGGAAAGCAGTATTGTAAGCGCTGTCGCCTGCCTCGTCCTCCACAAACTCTTCCTCATCTTCCCCATCGGCGAACATCGGCGAGAAACTGCCCCTCGACACTATCCCATCCTCAGAGTCCACGGTCACTGGTGGGGCAGTGGTGGCAGACCCACCGAGAATGGAATGCAGTGCCTCGTAGAAGCGGCATGTCTGGGGCTGGGCTCCGGAGCGTCCGTTTGCCGCTTTGATTTTTTGGTAGCCTTGTCTCAGGTCCTTGATTTTCACGCGGCACTGCGTTGCATCCCGGCTGTATCCTCTGAGTGCCATGGCTTTGGAGACCTTCTCGTAGGTCTTTGCATTCCGTTTTTTGGAGCGCAGCTCCGAAAGCACAGACTCATCGCCCCACACAGCGATCAGATCCAAGACTTCCCGGTCAGTCCATGCTGGGGCCCTCTTTCTACTCTGAGATTGCATGGACTCCTCTGCTGGAGAGCTCTGCATCGCTGCCAGTGCTGCTGAGCTCGCCACGACGTCCACACAGGAAATGAGATTCAAACTGGCCAGACAGGAAAAGGAATTCAAATTTTCCCGGTGCTTTTCCTGTATGGCTGATCAGAACATCTGAGCTCGGACTGCTGTCCAGAGCGTCAACAGAGTGGTGCACTGTGGGATAGCTCCCGGAGCTAGTAAGTTCGATTTGCATCCACACCTAGCCTAATTCGACATAGCCATGTCGAATTTAGCGCTACTCCCCTCGTCGGGGTGGAGTACCGAATTCGAACTAAAGAGCCCTCTAGGTCGAATTAAATGGCTTCCTGCTGTGGACGGGTGCACGGTTAATTCGAATTAATGCTGCTAAATTCGAATTAAAGTCCTAGTGTGGACCAGGCCTAAGGGTGAGATTATCTGTATTCAGTTTGATTAGACATAGATTTGCATGTTTTATTTTATTTTGCTTGGTGACTTACTTTGTTCTGTCTGTTACTACCTGGAACCACTTAAATCCTACTTTCTGTATTTAATAAAATCACTTTTTACTTATTAATTAACCCAGAGTATGTATTAATACCTGGGGGAGGCAAACAGCTGTGCATATCTATCTATCAGTGTTATAGAGGGTGAACAATTTATGAGTTTACTCTGTATAACCTTTATACAGGGTAAAACGGATTTATTTGGGTTTAGACCCCATTGGGAGTTGAGCATCTGAGTGTTAAAAACAAGAACACTTCTGTAAGCTCCTTTCAGTTAAGTCTTGTTCCATATTACAGGCAGTGGGACAACTGAGAGTAAAAAATAAAAATCCTGAACTTCTTTTCTAATCCATAGATACATTGCCTCTCAAATGCATACTGAGACCAAATTGTTTAACTTAAAATAGGAACAACTGTTTTCACAAAATACTTGTAATTCACCATAGATATTAAAGTATGTATAGATTTTCTAATCTCCATTGTATCCATGCACTATGGCAAGGAGTATTTTAGTTACACAACTGGTGAAGAATCAGGTGAAATGCAATGGCCCTTTCTCATTTCACAGGTGACAATTGGATGAAGAAAATTTAAAAAGGTTCATGACGCAAGCAAACAATACTGCTAATACCCACAGTATAACCAAGACTGCAACTTCCCCAGAACCACTACACCAAAAGAAGAGAGCTATAGAATAACAATAAGCAAGTGGGAGGCTGGAGCTACTTTAACAGAAACCCATTTTACATGTAGGGAAAAATTACAAAGAGTAGTTCTAGTAATCCATACTAATGGACTCTAAATAGCAATGTAAATGAGCTGAATTAAGGAGGAGAAAACATACCTCTTGATTACACACATACACACACACACACACACACAAATTACAGCCTTTATAAAGCACCAGAGAAAAGTGCACCAGCCAACACACTAATACCCAAACTATAGGGCTTAGCAAAGGAGCGCATGAATTTACAAGTAATCTTCTTCACAAATCTCTTTTTCAGATGCTTCCCCCTTTCTGTCCAAATATGGAGACAATCAGGTGATCTTGTCAAACAAACCTGATTTCATTCTTTTATGACAGGGGTCGGCAACCTTCAGCACATGGCCCATGAGGGTAATCTGCTGGCAGACTGCGAGACAGTTTGTTTACGTTGACCATCTGCAGGCACGGCCCCCTGCAGCTCCCAGTGGCTGCGGTTCACCGTTCCCGGACAGTGGGAGCTGCAGGAAGTGGTGTGGGCCAAGGGGAGCTGTGGGGAGCCGTGCCTGCGGACAGTCAATGTAAACAAAATGTCTCGTGGCCCACCAGTGGACTACCCTGATGGGCCGCATGCTGAAGGTTGCCGACCCCTGTTTTATGAGATTATAAATTTGGTTGATAAAGGTAACTACATAGATCTAGTAAACAAAGATTTTTGTAAGGCATTTGATACAGTATTGCATGCCATTCTGATTAAAAAATTAACACTGTGCAATATCAACAAAACACATGCCAAACGGAGTAAAACCTGGTTAACTGACATCTCAAAAAGTAATTGTTAATGGGGAATCATCATGCAATGGGAGTGTTTTTAGTAGAATTCTACAGGGATCAGCCAACACTATTCAAAATTTTCATCTATGATCTAGAAGTAAATATAAAATCACTGCTGATTTTAGGGGATATTGTCCATACTTGTTAAACTTCCTTTCTTCATTAATTTCTATACCAATCCAGTTGCTTGGGTATAGTTCTTCCCTGCTAGCTAGCTGAGAAAAAAACTAACTGGGTTTTTGACACCTTATCTTTCTCTCCCCAGTACACTGAAAGGGCTTACCAGCTCAGAATTCAGCTGAGTCTTGGAAAACAGTTCTGGTAAAAAGAACAACCTTGAACAATTGTAAAACCAAGATGAAACTTTATAAAAGAATATTGTATTAATCTTTCCAAGATGGGGGCCTGGACTGATATCACAAAGAAAATAAATTTTCTTACTTTTCTTCTTCAACCAGTCTAATTGCTTGGGACCTCCTTTAGCAATAAAAAAATCCTACAGGAGGAAGGGATGAATGTCTTAACAGCTGCCAGCTGCATCTTTCTGACAAAGGCTGCATCCAATTATGTTTGTACAACAAATGGAGAGTTCTTGGTGAATGTGAGAGTTGATGTCTAGGTGGCTGCCTTGTAGATTTCCATCAGACACTCCAATCTCTCTTCCCACAAAGACTCCATCCATGTGGAAAAGGAGGGTAGAAATAAGTGTTTTTGTCTCAATCCATTTTGAAACTATTTGGAAGCTGCCTGAACTTTCCTAAATTAGGACATTGATGCAATATGAATAAACACTTTGAATCTCTCAGTTCTTAGCAAAGATAAATTCAGACAGCTGTTAATGTCCAGGCAATGTAGCTCACCCTACTTGGAATTTTGTGGATTAGGACAAAAGAGTGGGAAAGGCTACTTCCTGGTTCAAATGACATACAGGAAAACCTTTCAGGAAAGGAACCTTATCTTGGTAGTCCCTGTACCTAGCAGGATAAGGCATGAAGCTCCTTGAATCTTCTAGCAAAAAAGAACTGCCATTGGAAACGACCTTAAGGTACAATAAAAAGAAAGAAAGGACAGTCGTATGGTTAAGTCACTGGACCGTGTAACAAAGTGGCCTTCACCCCAGCTCCCAAAAGACCCACTGCCAAAGCCACTCTTTTTCCAGATAGTTTTATTTTCCAACATGGGCAAAACAAACAAAAAACAGTTCCTCAGCCTACCTTGTGCTTTAGCTCCCAAGGTTTTTTTCTCTCCCTTTACTTCTCACAGGAACTTCCTGCTGCTCCTGCTTCTTGCAGTTCCAGAGCTCTGACTCACCAGGTCTCCCTTCCCTCTAGACCCAGGTGCCCTGTTTTAACCCTAACGGGGTCAGTTAACAAGGCACAGGATGCACTGGCCCTGCTCCCTCTTAAAGAGCCAGTGTCACCCTGGTACACTCCTCCCACCTTGAAGGCCTTGCCCACACCTAGGGCACGTCTTACAGTCCATACCTTCACCAGGACACAGTCAATACAGCCTCAGTTTCTAATCTGGGACTTTGAGGACCTGTATGCAGAAGGTCTAATTCTCTCTCAAGCTGATTAACCACCAGAATCGGGCAACCCCTCTCTTCCTGAATCACCAGCTGCTCTCTTTCTCATCTGTAGCATGCATTCTGCAGCTACCAGTTGTTCTGGCAGTCCTCCAGTCCTCATGATGGGAGCCATAAAACTGTCCCTTGACTCCCCTTCTTCAAAGGGCCACTACTTTCACCCCTGGCCTCCTACCTGCATGCTAATGAGGTCCGTCTGGGTCCCCACTGTATACTGTTCGATCTGATGTCCTGTCTGGGCATCCATTGCCCATTCTTGAGTCTGTGCAATGGCCTCCTGTTCCCTGACAATCTTCTCAATCTGAAGCGTGGCCAATGTCTGCTCCAGCATCAAGCATTGCTGTTTTCCACACTCTAACTCTAGACTGTGCTAATTCTTGTTCAGGTTTTATTGTCCGATTGATGATCTTCTGCTGGGAGGTTTCCTCCAGTTCTTGTCAATTCTCTTTTAAGATGTTCCAATAAGCTCTGAAGATGACTGGAGGATTCCTCTTAGTCCCTATCAGGTGTTTCATGCAATCTTCAGCTCTCTCCACCCCTTTTCTGATCAACCATTGGTTTTCTCTACCCTACACTGCTGCTCTGGATTCATGACACCTTACCGCTGTATCAGGGCTGGGAAATCCAGCCAGTCTCTTCCCAAAATCATCTGTCACGGAAGATCCTTCAATACCCTAATATGTAGCTGACCTCTCTGCTCCTGTACTCCCAGCTCAACCCCTGCTGTGGGGTAGACCCGAATCTCACCTTGCATACCTGACATATCTCTGGGCAGATGTCAGTCTATCTTCTCTGACAATACCCCATTTTCCCAGACAAGGATGCACCCACAATCTGAGTTCACAAGACCTTCTGCTTGGAGTCCAGTTTCTTCCCTATTCTAGGGACCAATCACCTGCCCATATTCTTCACCAAAGGTCACAAGACAGGGCTTTCCCCCAAATTGTTAAGAACTCTCTGCCATGACCAGAGACTCTTTCCAGGCTGTTTTATTTTCCAATACAGACAAAACAAACAGAAACAGTTCCTCAGCACACTCTGTGCTACAGTTCCCAGGGGTTCTTCCTCTTCTATCTCACAGGATTGTCATGCTACTTCTGCTTCTTGCAGCTCTGACTCAACAGGCCTCTCTTCCATCTAGGCCCAGGTACCCTCTTTTAACCCTAAGTGGGGGTCTGCTAACCAGGCACAGGGTGCACTGGTCCTGCTCCTTCTTAAAGGGTTAGTGCCACCCTCCAACAGACAAGGACTCAGAAGATCCAGATTCTGTTACCAGTTCTGACACAAACTTCCACTGTTGTCCTTAGACAAATCAAAATGAAGTTGGAATTAGAGTGAGGAGAAAATGAAAATAGTAACTCAGTACTGATGTGACCTTCATCTCATGAACTCTAGTGTTAAGCACACTTTGGGAAACTACCAGAAACATTTTCACAACTAGTAAACTTTTCAAAGCAATTGTCCTGGACTACAATCCAAGGAATTTTTTTTTAATTATGAACATCAGAGTACTGTCTGCCAATTTTACCCACTTACTTATTGCTGGGGAATATATTATAATAAGGAGCTTTGAAGAAAACATAACCTTAACTGGTAATGTAGAAAAGTGCAAACAAGTGGCTGAAAGTCTGTGCTGTTGCATAGGTGTAATTCTTCAGGTCATATGTGCAACGACAAAATCAAAGTGGCTGAGAACTTAGAAACTGGACGGTAACAGACCATGAATTCCACTGATGACTGAACTTGGAAATATTCTAAACAAAAAGAGCTTTCAGCCATGCTTACAGCTGTTTCCATTGCTTCAGACTGACTCAACAGACATTCTAGGCATCAGAATTCTATTTGGGGGTTGTGTGTATGTGTTGGTTGTGATGGTGACTGGGTTCACTTCCATGTGGTTTTGTGTTGTGCTGAGAAAGTTGTTTGGATTTCTGAGGGTGACGAAGGAGAGATGTGTGCTGCTGTGAGGGGCTATGTGTTTGGGGTTATCATGTAAGGTGGCTGTGCTGTTGCACAGGTCTGGCAGTTGGGCCAAGTAATCCACTATCTCTGCAGTGTTCTTCATACAACCAACGAAATTATTGCATGCAAATTAAATGTAGAATAAGGTTAATAACTGGTTGAGCTACCTGTGCTATCACAATGGTCTAGGACTCGTGGCATGGCATAGATACATGTCTTACTGTAGCTATACACTGGGTGTAAAGTCAAAATGGTTGACAACTTAAAACTTGGACAGACTGTGAAACCCAGTGATGATTCAACCTGGTGGCATTCTAAAGAAAAAGACCTCTCAATTATGCTTACAGATGCTTCCTTCTCTTCACACGGACTATACAGATACTTTAGGCTTCAGAATGACACACAGAGTGAAATTTCTGTAATCTTATTATATAGCTAGTTGTAGATTGGAAAAGGAAGTATAACAAAATAGGATGAGGGTGTGTGGGAGCCCAGTCCCTGAGTCTCAATGTCTTTATGCTTTAAGAGCTCACTCTGTGCTCCTCCCTCAGTTCCCCTGACAGTGCTGACCTGGTGCTCAATTAAGCTGGAGGCAGCAGTGCCATGGGGACCCTTTCAAGTACAGATACCCAAGCAAACCTGTAGCCATAGAACCTTTAAGGACCAGTGACTGATGAGCCAAATAATCTACCAATGATAACTTTTGATACATACGTCCAGTCTCTCTCATCCAATTGATTTATGTGAGGAGTATAGACATTATTATGGGAAATAGGTCAGCCTTTAGTTTGACTGGCTGGTAGGCACCCACTAGGCCCTCAAAGAGTCTGAAACCCATGCTGCTTAATGAAATAAATGACCAATACATAAATTAACTTTCCCTCAAAAATCAACAGTAACCCTATTTGGGTACAAGTTATGGAAAGACTATACAGCACTTCTATAGACTAGGGTGTCTGGAAATACCCTTCACAGCCCCCTCCATTTGAAGGGATAGGAGCGGGAGTGAAGGGAGGTACTGAGACTTGGCGGCAGGGGGAGGCAGTCAGCTCCAGGCTGGAAAGAAGGGTCCTGGAGCTTCCTACCTGCTCCTGGGCTCATTCCAACCCTTCTAGGTCCCGCTCCCTGGCCTGATCCAGGGCCTGGAGCAGCTGCTCCAGCCCCTCTGGGTTTGGCTCTTATCCCAGAATGTGGGAGTTCACATGGAAATGGAGCCCCCCACAACATTTCCACTGTGGGGGCACTGCAGCAGCCAGCCTTCACTTCTGGCCCCCACTCCAATTCTACTGCCCCTGCTATGGATCAACCTGCTAGGTTGATCCCCTTTATTTACCCCAGGGACTTCTCAGATTTGGAACCCTGATATCTGGGAAAGAAACGTATGAATCACGCAAGTTTCCAGTTATATCCATTTTATTAGCTAAAATTAAGAACTAAGCAAAACCATAAAACAAAACTTATAAACATATCAAATTTGAATAAAATGGATTATCACATTAATCTGATTATCAGGTTGATTAAACAACATCAAATAAACTAACAATTCCTTAGAAGATTTTAATTATTTGAGAAGGTAGTAATCTTGTTTAGCTATTAGCCTCAAAAGTAACAGGACATTATTAATTACAATGCCAATCATATTCATATTCCAGCCAAACAGCTGATACAAGGAGTGTCAAATCACACCCGGGATGATGCTAATGATGAGACTACAGCTCCACGTTAATTAAGGCAGTCTGCTCAAATTACTGGTGGTTCGGTAACAGTCAATTTTTCCCCACCCTGCCCTCTCACGCTCCTGAAAAAACACCATAGGGTTATATGAACCATTCCAACATAACTGAAGATTGCACAGCTTGTTACATATGATATTCAAATGACAAATTTAGATGAAAGTAATAGGATTTCTCAGGGTTAAATACACAGCTCCTAATTCGTTAAAAATATGTGTGTGATCTTGTACACAACAAGTTTATTTAACTTATGGTTGTTTTAGATATTTGAGGAACTATTTTATAGGCAGAGTTCTCATATTCTGTGACTTCTATCCACATGTACACTTCACTATCAGCCATCTGCTGGAGTTATACAACAAGTGCAAGAATGCTGACATAGAGGCATCCCTCTACTAATAAAAATTAGAAAAGAAAACAAAACTGAAAAGGTTGAGAATATATTTTGTAAAGGAACCATTTTTTAAATTAATTTTAATACAGACTAATTAATTATCTTACTTGCAAATAAATCAGAAAATTCTTTCTATATATAAAAAGAGTAAGTGCTGTAAATTTGAGGTGCATATGCTGTATTTTTCATACATAATAAAGAGGTTAAATTCCTGTGTCAAGTGCAAATCTGAACTCAGCCTTAACTATGGAGTCATGACCAGCTGCTTCATAACGTTGAGTATGCCACACATTACAAATACACTATTTTAGGAGTGTTTTAGAGACTTTGTAAAAATGTGATAGGACTAATTTTCATATCCTTCCACCAACAAAGCCAACTCCCTCAGTTAACATGAGATGGCGCTGTACCGGACTCAGAGGGAGCCGCTGAAACCTCTAAAAATGACTCAAAATAGCTTTTCTTTTCCATAAAAATAACACAACTTTAATTAGAACAGGAGTACTTGTGGCACCTTAGAGACTAACAAATTTATCTGAGCATAAGCTTTTGTGGGCTAAAACCCACTTCATCGGATGCATAGAATGGAACATACAGAAAGAAGATATTTATACGTACAGAGAACATAAAAAGGTGGGAGTAGCCATACCAACTGTAAGAGACCAATCAATTGAGATGAGCTATCATCAGCAGGAGAGAGAAAAAAATCTCTGAAGTGATAATCGAGATGACCCATAGAAGGTGTGAGGATATTTTAACAGGGGGAAATAGATTCAATTAATGTAATGACCCAACCATTCCCAGTCTCTGTTCAAGCCTAAGTTAATTGTATCTAATTTGCATATTAATTCAAGTTCAGCAGTCTCTCTTTGGAGCCAGGATGGTGTTTTCTGGAAGATCACCGATGGATTGTAGTTTCCTCAGGATACACCTCTGAACAACATACTAACCCACAGAATCCTTCCTACCAACACTACAGAAAGAAGGACTCTGTGTGGACTCCTCCTGAAGTCGAAACAACAAACTGGACTTCTACATAGATTGCTTCCGTCAATGTGCACGGGCTGAAATTGTGGAAAAGCAGCATCACTTGCCCCATAACCTCAGCCATGCTGAACACAACGCCATCAACAGCCTCAGGAACAACTCTGACATCATAATAAAAAAGGCTGACAAAGGAGGTGCTGTCATCATGAATAAGTTGGAATATGAACAAGAGGCAGCTCTCTAACTCCACATTCTACAGGCAATTATCCTCTGATCCCACTGATGATTACCAAAAGAAACTACACCATCTGCTCAAGAAACTCCCTGAAAAAGCACAGGAACAGATCTGTACAGACACATGCCTAGAACCCCGACCGGGGGTATTCTATTTGCTACCCAAGATCCATAAACCTGGAAATCCTGGATGCCCCATCATCTCAAGCATTGGCACCCTAACAGAAGGATTTTCTGGCTATGTGGACTCTCTCCTCAGGCCCTACGCTACCAGCACTCCCAGCTATCTTCGAGACACCACTGACTTCCTGAGAAAACTACAATCCATTGGTGATCTTTCAGAAAACACCATCCTGGCCACTATGGATGTTGAAGCCCTCTACACCAACATTCCACACAAAGATGGACTACAAGCCCCACAGTATGCCAACATTTTTAGGGCTGACTTAGAACAACGCTTCCTTGTCCCCTAACACCCCTACTCTACTTGTGCTACATTGATGACTTCTTCATCATCTGGACCCATGGAAAAGAAGCCCTTGAGGAATTCCACCATGATTTTAACAATTTCCATCCCACCATCAACCTCAGCCTAGACCAATCCATACAAGCGGTCCATTTCCTAGACACTACTGTGCTAATAAGTGATGGTCACATAAACACCACCCTATACCGGAAATCTACTGACTGCTATACTTACCTACATGCCTCCAGCTTCCATCCAGGACACACAACACGATCCATTGTCTACCGCCAAGCTCTAAGATACAACCGCATTTGCTCCAATCACTCAGACAGAGACACACACCTACAAAATCTCTATCAGGCATTCTTAAAAATACAATATCCACCTGCTGAAGTGAAAAAACAGATTGACAGAGCCAGAAGAGTACCAAGAAGTCACCTACTATAGGACAGGTCTAACAAAGTAAATAACAGAACGCCACTAGCCGTCACCTTCAGCCCCCAACTAAAACCTCTCCAGTGCATCATCAAAGATCTACAACCTATCCTGAAAGATGATCCCTCACTCTCACAGATCTTGGGAGACAGACCAGTCCTCGCTTACAGACAGCCCTTCAACCAGAAGCAAATACTCACCAGCAACCACACACCATACAACATAAACACTAACCCAGGAACCTATCCTTGCAACAAAGCCCGATGCGAACTCAGTCCACATATCTATTCAAGTGACACCATCATAGGACCTAATCACATCAGCCACACCATCCGGAGCTTGTTCACCAACGTGCTATATGCCATCATGTGCCAGCAATGCCCCTCTGCCATATACATTGGCCAAACCGGACAGTCTCTATGCAAAAGAATAAATGGACACAAATCTGACATCAGGAATCATAACATTCAAAAACCAGTGGGAGAACACTTCAACCTCTCTAACCACTCAGTGACAGACTTGAAGGTGGCAATTTTGCAACAAAAAAACTTCAAAAACAGACTCCAAAGAGAGACTGCTGAACTTGAATTAATATGCAAATTAGATACAATTAACTTAGGCTTGAACAGAGACTGGGAATGGTTGGGTCATTACACTAATTGAATCTATTTCCCCATGTTAAAATATCCTCACACCTTCTATGGGTCATCTCGATTATCACTTCAAAGATTTTTTTCTCTCTCCTGCTGATGATAGCTCATCTCAACTGATTGGTCTCTTACAGTTGGTATGGCTACTCCCACCTTTTCATGTTCTCTGTATGTATAAATTTCTTCTTTCTGTGTGTTCCATTCTATGCATCTGATGAAGTGGGGTTTAGCTCACAGACGCTTATGCTCAAATAAATTTGTTAGTCTCTAAGGTGCCACAAGTTCTCCTGTTCTTTTTGCGCATACAGACTAACACGGTTGCTACTCTGAAACAACTTTAATTATCATACATTGTGCCCTGTGAGGCTAGAAATAGAGTTGGCTTGTTTGGAAAGAAGAGGTTACTCACTTTGTGCAGTAACTGGAGTTCTTCAATATGTGTCCCTTTGGGTGCTCCACTTCAGGTGCACAGGTGCCCCCATTTGCCTTTGATCAGAGATTTTTGGCAGCAGTGTCTCTTTGGTCCATGCCTGTGCTTGCATAGCCTCGTGCCCCACACATCCACATGTGCTGCACCAAAGATATATAGGGCGGTGCAGGTGAACTGCCCTCAGTTCCCTCTCTACTGCAAAGTCCTGCAGAGGGGAAGGAGAACAGATAGTTGGGCAGCCATAGGGACACACATCTCAACAACCTCCAGTTACTGCACAAGGTTCCACAAGTATTGTCCCAATGGGTGTTCCACTTCAGGTGACTCTGAAGCAGTATCTCCAGAGGTAGGTGGGTGCTTCAGAACAGAGTAATACTGAAGACATAACTGCATTGCCAACTACAGCATCTGATCTAGAGGCATGAACCACAGCATAGTGGGTGGGAAAAGTATGTATTGAAGTTCAAATTGCAGCTCTACAAATTGCAGCAACTGGGACATCTTTGTGTAATGACATAGAAGTAGAATGTGACCTGGCAGAATGGGCTAACACCTAGAAGGAAGCTGAATGTTGACACAGTCATAATATGAAATAATACATCCAGAGATCCATCTCAAGAGTCTCTGGGTGGAGACTGTGGATCCTTTAGAGCTATCCCCATTTGAAACAAACAACCTGGGAGACATTCTGAATGGTCTTTACCAAGCATTCTTTATCAAGATCTTTATAAAGCAGGAGTAGGCAACCTATGGAACGGGTGCCGAAGGCGGCACGCGAGCTGATTTTCAGTGGCACTCACACTACCCAGGTCCTGGCGACCGGTCTGGGGGGCTCTGCATTTTAATTTAATTTTAAATGAAGCTTTTTAAATATTTTGAAACCTTATTTACTTTACATACAACAATAGTTTAGTTATATATTATAGACTTACAGAAAGAGACCTTCTAAAAAGGTTAAAATGTATTACTGGCATGCGAAACCTTAAATAAGAGGGAATAAATGAAGGCTCGGCACACCACTTCTGAAAGGTTGCCAACCCCTGTTATAAAGCAGTCTTAAAACTACAATACCCACCTGGGGAAGTGAGGAAACAGATTGACAGAGCAAGACGGGTACCCAGAAGTCACCTACTACAGAACAGGCCCAACAAGGAAAATAACAGAACACCACTAGCCACCATGTACAGCCCCCAGCTAAAACCTCTCCAGCACATCATCAACGATTTACAACCTATCCTGGAAAATGATCTCTCACTCTCACAGAACTTGGGAGGCAGGCCAGTCCTCGCTTACAGACAGCCCCCCAACCTGAAGCAAATACTCACCAGCAACTGCACACCACACCACAGAAACACTAACCCAGAAACCAATCCCTGTAACAAACCCCATTGCCTGCTCTGTCCTCATATCTACTCTAGCGACACCATCAGAGGACCCATCCACATGAGCCACACCATCAGGGGCTCATTCACCTGCACATCTACTAATGTGATATATGCCATCATGTGCCAGTAATGCCCCTCTGCCATGTACATTGGCCAAACCAGACAGTCTCTACGTAAAAGAATAAATGGACACAAATCAGACATCAGCAATGGCAACATACAAAAGCCAGTAGGAGAACACTTCAATCTCCCTGAACATTCTATAACAGATTGAAAAGTAGCCATACTTCAACAAAAAAAACTTCAAAAACAGACTTCAAAGAGAAACTGCAGAGCTACAATTCATTTGCAAATTTAACACCATTAAATTGGGCTTGAATAGGGACTGGGAGTGGCTGGCTCACTACAAAAGCAATTTTCCCTCTCTTAGTATTGACATCTCCTCATCAATTATTGGGAGTGGATCACATCCACCCTGATTGAATTGGCCCTGTCAAGTGGCCCTAGTTCTCTACTTGTAAGGTAACTCCCTTCTCTTCATGTGTCAGTATATTTATGCCTACATCTGTAATTTTCACTCCATGCATCTGAAGAAGTGGGTTTTTTACCCACGAAAGCTTATGCCCAAATAAATCTGTTAGTCTTTAAGGTGCCACTGGACTCCTCGTTGTTTTTGTGGATACAGACTAACATGGCTACCCCTCTGATACTTGATTTCTGAATGGTTTGGTTCTGTCCAAGTAACAGGCTAATACCCTCCTGATGTCCAAGATGTGGAAGACAGCTTCCTGCCTAGTCTGATGTGGTTTCAGAAAAAAATGGTAGATGAATAGTCTGGTTAATATAAAATTAAGAAGACACCTTATGTAGAAACTTGAGGTATGCTTGTAAAGAAACCTTTTCCTTGAAAAACACTGCAAAGGGAGGGTTTGCCATTAAAACCCTGAATTCTCTGCCTTTCTAGGCAGAAATAATGGCCACCAAGAAAGCTGTTTTCATGGACAGGTGAAGCAGCAAACACATAGCTACTGGCTCAAAGGAGTACTTCACAAGGTAATTAAGGACAAGGTTCAAGTCCAATACTGGAGTAGGTTATATGATCTATGGAAAAAGATTAATCAGTCCTCTGAGGAAAAAAACGGTTACTTACCTTTGTAACTGTTGTTCTTCGAGATGTGTTGCTCATATCCATTCCAGTTAGGTGTGCGCGTGCCGCGTGCACGTTCGTCGGAAGATTTTTACCCTAGCAACACTCAGTGGGTCGGCTGAGCGCCCCCTGGAGTGGCGCCATTACGGCACCAGATATATACCCCAGCCGACCCACCCAACCCTCAGTTCCTTCTTGCCGGCTACTCCGACAGTGGGGAAGGAGGGTGGTTGTGGAATGGATATGAGCAACACATCTCGAAGAACAACAGTTACAAAGGTAAGTAACCGTTTTTTCTTCTTCGAGTGCTTGCTCATATCCATTCCAGTTAGGTGATTCCCAAGCCTTACCTAGGCAGTGGGGTCGGAGAGAGATGTGGCGGAATGTAGGACCGCCGAGCCAAAGGCTGCATCATCTCTAGATTGCTGGACCAGAGCATAGTGAGAAGCGAAGGTATGAACCGATGACCAGGTTGCCGCACGACATATTTCTTGTATTGGAACGTGAGCCAGAAAGGCGGCTGATGAAGCCTGGGCTCTGGTAGAGTGGGCGGTGAGATGGCCCAAAGGAACATGAGCTAAGTCAAAGCAGGTGCGTATGCACGCTGTCAGCCACGAGGAGATCCTCTGCGATGAAACGGGAAGACCTCGCATCCAGTTGGCAACTGCAACGAACAGTTGCGGGGACTTGCGGAACGGTCTTGTCCGATCTATATAAAAAGCCAGCGCCCTACGAACATCGAGAGAGTGAAGCTGTTGCTCGCGTGAGGATGCATGCGGCTTCGGAAAGAGGAAGATGTCTTGATTGTTGTGGAAAGCCGAAACCACTTTTGGGAGGAACGCTGGATGCGGACGTAGCTGCACCTTGTCCTTATGAAACACAGTATAGGGCAGGTCCACGGTGAGCACTCGCAGTTCAGAGACCCGCCTAGCCGATGTGATGGCTACCAAAAAGACTGTCTTCCAGGACAGGTACAGCAGCGAGCAGGTGGCCAATGGCTCAAAGGGTGGAGACATGAGCCTGTTGAGGACCAGGTTGAGGTCCCAGGTTGGAGTCGGGTGACGTATGTGAGGGTAGAGGCGCTCAAGGCCCTTCCGGAATCTAGCGGTCAATGGATGAGAGAAAACTGTGTGACCACCCTCGCCTGGGTGGAAAGCGTATATGGCCGCTAGGTGCACCTTCAGTGAGGACAATGCTAGGCCTTGCTGTTTCAGGGACCAAAGGTAGTCGAGGACAACTGGGATAGGGAGCTCCTAAGGGCAAGCGCTGCGTGCCCGAGCCCAGCAAGAGAAGCGCTTCCACTTGGCTAGGTAAGTAGAGCGAGTGGAAGGCTTTCTGCTGCTCAATAGGACATGCTGCACAGGAGCAGAGCAGCGCAACTCCGATTCGTCTAGCCACGCAGGAGCCACGCTGTGAGATGGAGGGCCGTCAGGTCTGGGTGACGGAGATTGCCGTGATCTTGGGTTATGAGATCCGGATGAAGCGGCAGAGGAATCGGACTAGCTATGGAGAAACGGAGCAGCGTGGTGTACCAGTGCTGTCTGGGCCACGCTGGCGCAATCAAGATGAGATGTGCTCTGTCTTGGCGGAGCTTTATCAGGACTTTGTGGACTAGGGGGAACGGGGGAAAAGCGTAGAGCAGATGACGATTCCACTGCAGGAGGAATGCGTCCGACAGGGATCCCGGTGACAGGCCTTGAAAGGAGCAAAAGTCCTGGCATTTCCGGTTCGCTCGAGAAGCGAATAGGTCTATCCGGGGAAACCCCCACTGTTGGAAAATTGCACGAGCAACATCCGGTCTCAGCGCCCATTCGTGACACAGAAAAGATCTGCTCAGGCGATCTGCTAAGGTGTTCTTCACGCCTGGGAGGAAAAACGCCACTAGATCTATCGAGTGGGCTATGCAGAATTCCCACAGTTGCATCGTCTCCTGACAGAGTGGAGAAGAGCAAGTTCCCCCTTGCTTGTTGATATAATACATGGCCACTGTGTTGTCCATAAAGACTGAGACACAACGGCTGCGGAGTTGGTTCTGGAACACCTGGCAGGCGAGGCGTACTGCGCGTAGCTCCCTGACGTTGATGTGAAGCTTCAACTCCTGCGATGACCAGAGGCCCTGCGTGCGAAGGTGGCCGAGGTGAGCACCCCATCCGAGGGATGAGGCGTCCGTTGTCAGGGAAAGTGAGGGCTTAGGCGGATGGAATGGCACCCCCACACACACCTGGGATGGGGCCAGCCACCAGTCCAGGGAGCGAAGGGTGCTCTTTGGAACGGAGAGCAGGGTGTCTAGAGGATCCCTGTTCGGGCGATACACGGAGTTGAGCCATGTCTGGAGGGGGCGAAGGCGGAGCCTGGCGTGCTTGGTTACATAGGTACATGCCGCCATGTGACCCAGGAGGTGAAGGCAAGTACGGGCTGAGGTCATGCGGGAGGTCTGAAGCCCCTGAATGATCTGTGTGAGGGCCTGGAATCGAAGCTGAGGAAGGTAGGCCCTGGCTAGAGAAGAGTCCAGGGTCGCTCCTATGAAGTCTAGCCTCTGGGTGGGCGTTAAGATGGACTTCTCCACATTGAGCAACAGGCCCAGCCGCGTGAACAAGTCTCTGATCACGGCTACATGCTGCTGCACTTGAGTCTGTGAATTCCCCCTGATGAGCCAGTCATCTAGGTAGAGAAAAACGCAGATGCCGCGCCGACGAAAGTGGGCGGCGACGACGGCCATACACTTCGTAAATACCCTTGGGGCCGTGGATAGGCCAAAGGGAAGGACCGCAAACTGGAAATGAAGGTGATTGAGTGTAAAACGGAGAAAACGCCTGTGCGGTGGAAAGATGGCGATGTGGAAATAAGCGTCCTTCATATCGAGGGAGGCATACCAGTCTCCAGGATCCAAGGCCGGAATGATGGTCGCCAAGGAGACCATGCGGAACTTCAACTTTATCATATATTTGTTGAGGCCTCGCAGGTCTAGGATGGGCCTGAGGCCCCCTTTGGACTTGGGAATCAAGAAGTAGCAGGAATAAAACCCTCCGCCTCTTTCCATCTCTGGAACCTCCTCTATCGCTCCCATAGCAAGGAGCATCTGCACCTCGTGTAAGAGGAGTTGCTCGTGAGAGGGGTCCCTGAAGAGGGACCGGGAAGGAGGGTGGGAAGGAGGGGGTGAAACGAATTGGAGGTGATATCCACGTTCCACTGTGCAGAGGACCCAGGCATCGGAGGTCAGCCGAGTCCACGCCGGGAGGAAGTAGGAAAGGCGGTTGGAAAAAGGAGGGAAAGGATCCTGAGTAGGAACTGGTAGGCCGTCCCCGGGCGCATCTTCAAAATGACGACTTCGGCCCCGCCGGTGGCTTAGAAGGAGCGCGGCTCTGGGACGGATGGGGTCCAGGCTGCCGCCTACGTCCCCCTCAACCACGTCGCCGACCGGAGTCTTGCCTGTATCTGGGCATAAAGTAAGGTCGGTACAGCTGGGGGCGGAACGGAAGTCGCTGGGTCACCGGGGTGTGCATCCCTAGGGTGCGCATAATGACCCTGTTATCCTTCAGGCTTTGGAGCCTGGGGTCTGTTTTCTCGGAGAACAACCCTTTGCCGTTGAAGGGCAGGTCCTGGATTGTATACTGCAATTCTGGGGGAAGATTTGAACTTTGCAGCCAGTAGATGTGGCGCCTGGTGATGCCGGAGACCAGGGTTCGGGCTCCTGAATCGGCCGCGTCCAAGGAGGCTTGCAACAATGTACGGGCCACCTTTTTACCTTCCTCCAGGAAGGCCGCGAACTCCTGGCGCGAGTCGTGAGGTAGCAGTTCCTGGAATTTTGCCACCTCCGACCAGGTGTCATGGCAGTAACGGCTCAATAAGGCCTGCTGGTTAGCCACTCGCAGTTGTAGGGCGCCCGCAGAGTAGACCTTGCGGCCGAGCAAGTCCATCCGTCTTGCGTCTCTAGACTTAGGGGCTGGGGTTTGCTGCCCGTGACGCTCTCTGTCGTTGACCGATTGGACAACTAGCGACGAGGGGGGACGTACAAGTACTCATACCCCTAGAGGGTACCATATATTTGCGTTCCACCCCCTTGGCTGTGGGAGGGATGGAGGCGGGTGATTGCCAAAGGGTGTCAGCATTAGCCTGAATGGTCTTGATGAATGGCAGAGCCACCCTAGTTGGAGCGTCTGCCGATAAAATGGTGACAACAGGGTCCTCCACCTCTGGTACTTCCTCTGCTTGGAGGTCCATACTCAATGCCACCCTCCGAAGGAGGTCCTGATGGGCCCTTAAATCTATTGGAGGGGGCCCTGAGGAGGAGGACCCCGCTACTGCTTCATCTGGGGAGGAGGAAGAAACCCCCGGGACGATCGTGTCCTGCCCAGCCTCTGGGTCCTGGGACGGCTCCTGTTCAAGAGGCTCCGGTGAAGACGGGAGGGGTGGTAGTGGTACCTCCGTCTCAGCCAGGGGGCGGCTTACTGTAGCCTCCGGGATACGCGGCTCTGGTGGAACTGCGTGGGTGGAAGGCAGTGGAGCACCTTGGGCCTGATGGTAAGCCCAAGGAGTCCAAAAACCCCATTGTCGAGGGTCTTGGTCTGTGTATCGGGTCTCCTGGAAGACTCCCGAGGGCACCTGAGGGTCATGCTCATCCACATAATAACTGTCGGCCTGTGATGATACCGACGCATGCCTGGAGGGCCACGGAGGATCGGAGAAGCCTTGCGCCGAGGTGCCGACTGATCTCGTTCCCCTGTGTTCTGGTGACCGGTGCCGGGAGGCAGCGCGGCAGCGAGAGCGAGATCGGGACCTACGACCGGCCTGGTGCCGGGAGGTCGACCCTGATCTCCAGTCGCGGTGTCTAGAATGGCTCCGAGAGGCACAGTGTCCGTAGCGGTACCGGGATCTGGAACGGTGCCGCGAGTGCCGACTTGGGGAGTGAGAGAACGACCGGTGCCGCGAGTCTGACCGGCGCCACGTGGCAGAGTGGTGCCGGGACTGCGAGCGGCGGAGATCGACGCCGGGAAGGAGATCTTCGTCGGGACCGGGAGCATCCGTGTGACCAGGAGCGGGAGCGGTGCCGGTCCGACTCGGTGCCAGGCGGTGGTTTGAGCAAGGACGGCTTGCCAATAGAATGGAGCGCCCGCACCGGTGGTGCCGGGGGCGGAGGCACTGCCGAGTCCGTCAAGGCAATAAGGTCCTTTGCCGCTGCGAAGGACGGCATCGGGAGCTCTACCACGGCGGGTGCCGGGGAGGACACGGGTTCCGGACTCGACAGTCTCTGATGGACCGGAGTCGACGGTACCGGCAGAATGGTCGGTGCCGGAGTAATCTGCGCCACGGCAGGTTTCGGTGCCGGGTGGTCTGATCGGGGCACACTCTGCGGTGTCGAAGCGGGCGGGGCCGAGGCGGCCGCGGCCTTCGCTTTTTTCGCCTTTGGCGAGAGGGAGCGTCTCGTGGCTGATTTTGGTGCCGACGGCGCTTGCGGTTTGTGCAGAGAAGAGTGGCCCAGTGCCGAGGAGGTGCCGAAGCTGGAGGGGTTAAGGCTGCCTCCATGAGGAGCTGTTTGAGCCTGATGTCTCGCTCCCTCTTGGTGCGCGGCTTGAAAGCCTTGCAAATGGGGCACTTAGTAGATAAGTGCGACTCTCCCAGGCACTTTAAACAGGAGTCGTGTGGATCTCCTGTTGGCATAGGCCTGTGGCAGGCCGAGCACGGCTTGAAACCCGGGGAGCCGGGCATGCGCTCCGGTCCCGGGCGCGGGAGAGGGGCTAATCCCCAAACCCGCTAACTAATACAACACTAAAAACTACTAAATAACTAATAAAAACAAAGAACTGATAAGAAGATAACTAACTATGTACAAATTCACAAAGAGAATAACTATGAGGAAGCTAGGAAAGTGGAGGTCAGCTAAGCCGCACTCCACTGTTCCAACGACCGACACGGGCGGTAAGAAGGAAGTGAGGGTCGGGTGGGTCGGCTGGGGTATATATCCGGTGTCGTAATGGCGCCACTCCAGGGGGCGCTCAGCCGACCCGCTGAGTGTTGCTAGGGTAAAAATCTTCCGATGAACGTGCACTCGGCGTGCGCACACCTAACTGGAATGGATATGAGCAAGCACTCGAAGAAGAACTTGACATTGTGGGGTGAGCAAAAATTGAAAAACCTTCCATAGGCAAGCAAAAGGCTGTTATAGCTGTGATGGGGTCCCTGGAATGCAACCTGGACTGTAGGACTGCGGAGCCCTCCAAACCCACCACCCTGGGCTGCTTCTCAAATTGTGATGCTGATGTCAAGCTACAAGCCTCTGGCAGGCACTGCACTTATACAGACATCCACAGGCAGGGACACACCCAACTGAGTTATACGAATGATTTTCCAGTCACTTATGAACCATCAATAGGGACGCTCCAGCTAATTCCTCCCAGCTCTCCAGTCTTGCAACTCAGAACTGTACCATCTTGCACTGGTTAGAAACCTGGTCTGTGTAAATTCATTACCTAGTTCACCACCTAGTTACTGAAATCAAACTAATTTATCATAGGCCACCTCACAGCCATCAGATTGTAACTTTTAGTCACTACCAACCTGTATCATTTTGCTGACAGTAAGCTAGCTACTATGCAATGCGCTGCCAATCCAGGGTGTTTACTACCCTGACCAGAGGGGCAATAGACTGTCCCCTGAAAAAGTTTCCATGTATCAGGGGCAGGGGAGGAGGCAGACTTTGCAGCTGTCATTTCATATGAACCATCCGCAAGGCTACAAAACACTCTGAAAATAATCTTCACCTTATTCATCAACAGCTATAGCTTTACCTCAAAGGGAAGTGGACACACACCAGCCTTTGTAACCTGAGCAGATTTCCCAAGCACTGTAGACAAACTCACTGGTAAGGATAAAACGTTAAAATATGTTTATTAACTAGAGAAAGATAAAATTTTAAGTAATTATAAGTGATAGGCATAAAGGTCAGAGATAGCTACATTAAGAAAATAAAAAGCAAACACATTCTAAAACCTAAACTTTTAGTCTAAGCAAGAGTTGAAACAAACAGCTTTTCTCACCCTGTCAGATGGTATAAGGAGGTTACAGTTCCTCAATACACAGGGTGGGACCACCTTCCAGACTGGGACCAAATTTCCCCAGTTCAACATCTTTTTCTTGCAGACATTCTTTCAGGTGCTGAGATGATGGGGGAAAGAGGCCAACTGATGATGTCACTGTCTCTCTTTTATACTTTCTTCCAGCTTCTAGAAAGTTCCTTGCTGTGATGTGGGTAGCCAACCCCGCCTGGTGTACGTGCCTTCTTCTAGAAGCCTCAGGGAGAATGGACTGTGTGTTGATGAGCCATTGATAACCATCTGGCCGGTGATGGCTACTCTTTTGTTGTAACTGAAAGGCTGGCCGTGGGCATTCCCAACCTCACAATGTATTTTAGTAACATATATAGCAATACTTCATAACTTCACACACAATAGCACATACAATTCAACATGATATTAATGTTCAACAAATTAAGACACTTAAAATGATACCTCACAAGGCATAATTTGTACAAAACACATCATAATAATATCACAGGGTACTACTCTGAGGTACAGAGTGTCACAATAGCCACCAAGTGAACAATGATGGAACTCATAGGTGAAACCTGATCTTTTTAATTCTAGCAGGTAGCCCAGGATGGTGGAAAGAGAAGACTGAACAAGAGAGAATTAATGACAGGTACACCATTAGTGAAATCTCTTCCATTTCTGAAGGCAAGTATTTTTCATAGATATCTTTCTGCTGTTTAACAACACCTGCTGTACCTCTGTTGAATAGGAAGTCTCTATACCAGAGAACCATCTAAGAGCCACACCTGGAGTCACAGAACTTCCAATTTGGGATGAAGTGTCTGAGTATCCCGAGACAACAGGAAGCAACTGATTGGAATGGTCAGTAGTGGATGAGAAGCAGGTAGAATCAGTGAAGGATACTAGCTGTGTCTCAGCCAAGTAGGTGCAATCAATACGACCTTATCCTTGTCTTGCTTGATCATGCTGAGAACTTTTATGAGCAGTGGCATTGGTAGATAAGTGTAAAGAAGACACCTTACCTGTGAAATAAGAAAGGCATCTCTTAGTGACTGAGGATCAAATCCCCCTCTTGAGTAATATTACTTGCACTTTGTGTTGGTGATGGTGGCAAAAAGTTACACTTCTGAAATTTCCCAGGTTAGAAATATGCTGTTGACTATTTGTGAATCCAACTCTGGGAGAAATGTCTGCTGAGTTCGTCAGCCATGGTGTTCTGTATACTCAGGAGGTAAGAAGCTGAGATGACTATCTGGTTGGCTATGCACCAATTCTAGAGTTTTATCTCCTAAGCATATAGTGAGGGGGAGCACACCCTCCCCTGACAATTGATGTAGAACATGCAGACTACATTGTCTGTTGCAATCTTGAAAGATTGGACTCAGACCAGTAGAAAGAAGTGAGTGCAAGCCTTCCTGACTGCTCTCAACTACAGATAATTGATGTTCAGAAGACTCTCATGGGTCTTAGATGGTATGTGGTCCCAGATGCACTCCCCATCCTGAGGGATGCATCTGATGTAATAACGATGGTACGAAGAGCTTGAACTAAAGGAATGAAATGAACTCCCATACATTATTCTTCCACCAATTGATTGAGTCCAGAATCCAATGCTTGTTCAGTATATAAATTGTCCTGAGCTATTCCAGGAAACAGGAGATTTAATCTGGTGTATTGGGCTATGAAAATATGACCTAATAGCTGAAGACAATTTCTTGACAATGTTTGAGGACTTAATTGAATTCTTGCAATATGATTTTTCAAGTTTGTGAACTTGTCCACACGTAGGTAAACTCTGGCTATCACAGCATTTGGAAAAGTTCCTATAAAATCTATCCACTGAACTGGGGTCAAAACAGACTTTTCAAGATTGAGTTGAAGGCCTAAACTGTGGAAAAGAGACCTTGTAATTGGTTAAGATTGACCCCTGAGAAGCCAATCATTGAGATGGGGGAAAACAACTATACCTAGTCAAGGTAGGTGGGCAACTACAACTGCGATGATCTTAGAGAACACTCTTGGACAGAGGAGAGTCCAAAAGGGAGCACATGGTATCAGAAGTGATTGCGGTCGACTGTAAAATGAAGAAACTTCTTGTGAGAAGGGTGAATTGTGACATGAAAATATGAATCCTGAAGGCTTAAAGTCACAAATAAAATCTCCAGACTCTAAGGAGCAAATTACAGCTGCAAGGGTCACCATCCTGAATTTCTGCTATTTCACATCATTGTTTGGATGTCTGATGTATAATATTTGTCTCCAGCCTCCATTCTTTTTCAGGAACAAAAAAAATACTTGGAATAGAACTCTTTTCCCCTGCACTGGACTGGAATTGGTTCTATAGCTCCTAAGCATAGAAAGGAAGTGACTTCCTGTCTCACCTACTGATTGTGAGATGGGACCCTGAAAAGGGATGGGGAAGGGGGCTGGGATGGAGGGACAAAAATGGAATACATTGAATAATTGATATTACGACTTCCAAAACTCATTCGTTGGATGTTATTCTCTTCTGTGCAGGTTGAAATTAGGAGAGGTGTTATCCAAAGGTGGGGAGGATGATAGGATAGCACAGCTATAGATTCTTGTGGAATGGATGATCTGGACTCTTGACCAAGTCATCAGAACTGGCAACTGGATAAAACAGAGGGTTGGGATGAGGTAGGTGTTTCAGTTTGTAGCTTCTTTTTAGAGAACCGAGGACTCTTGGAAGGTGATTCAGAGGGTCTATGGAAACTAGATAAATGAACTGGGTAAGATCTCTGAGTTGTCTGAGACCTGCTAAATTTTCTTTTATTTGCAGGTATATAAATCCCAAGGGATCTACGTGTGGCCCTCAAATCTTTTAAAGCGTGAAGAAAGTCATTGGTAGACTCAGCAAACGATTTGAGACCATCAAAAAGGAAGTCCTCAACAGTACTCTGCCCCTCTTTATGAAGCTTGTTGCATCACAATCACAGTGGAAATGGACTGTGCTGCAGTATCAGCTGAATCTAAGGAGGCCTATAATGATGTTTCCACTAAGAGTTGCCCTTCATTTATGATGGCCTTAAATTGCTTGTGGTGCTCCTCTGGCAAATGCTCAATAAAGGTGTTAAATTTACTATAATTCAGATAGCCATATTTTTACATGAATGCTTGTTGGTTAGCTATTCTGAATTGCAATGTTGCAGAGGAGTAACTCTATGACCGAAGACGTCAAGTCACTTGTGATCTTTGTTGTAAGGGATAGACTTAGCACTGTGTTGTCTACTGCATTCATTAACTGTCCACAACCAGGGAATTTGGTGTTGCGTGTTGTCGCAACCCTATACATAGTTATGGTTCTGTATGGCCAATTGTCGGTACACGGCCATCTTGTTCTGCTAAAAGGACAAGGCAGCCTCCATCTTGGACCAGGTTCTTGTTCCACAGGAGAGGGCAGAGACCTAATTCTGCCCAGCAACACCGTGGTGTCGTGTGCAACCCTGAGGTGCGGTGTGCAACATTCTAGTGCTGTGTGCATTTTCCCGCTCTTTCTGCCTGGTCATCTAGGGGTCAGGCTAGTGCCTTGTGCAGAGATGCCAGTGTGTCGTGTGCAGATCCTGTTGGCGTGGGGGGCAACAGCTCAGAGCCTGAAGGGTGTAGGAGCCAGGGACCAATCAGATGCTGACACGAGTGAGTGAGACCCTTTGAATAAAACTAGGTTTCCCCCCAAAATTTTTGTGGAGTATCCACGTGTCAGCTGAAGGGCCTGATCAACCTTTCAGCCAGGGTCTCCTCCCGTTATAGCTAGCTCGTGTCGTGTCGTTTTGGATTTGTCGCTTTGGATTTATCATTTTGGATCTATTTCTATCAGCTCGTCATGCTTCTGGTGTCTGCTCTGCTGGTCAGCTGCGCCTGGAGTGCGGTATTTGCTTTCTAATTTCTGACATTTTGTTTACCTAGCTTCCCCTCTTTTTCCCCCTTCCTAACTCGGTACCAAGTGTGTATACAGTATATGAGAGTTGAATTATTGAGCTCATAATTGCACAGTTGTTTAGTTTGTATAGTTGTTCTGAGTTTTAGTAGATAGTTAATTGTAGACTGTTTTAAGTTGTGTGAGTTACTGCTCTGTCTTTGTGTGGAGTGCTTGGTGCTGGGTGCTGTCTCCACCTGAGGATTAGCTGACCAAGGGGTTTCTGTCCCCGCGGTCTGTGGGAGTGGAATCTGCACAATCGCAGCCGTACCACACTCTGGGTAAAACCCTTAGTGTGAAAGCAAGGGCGATTGAGGCAGTGGCCTGTGGGTCTCTTTTCTGTGTTGCACCAGGCACCGCTCTGACGAACCCGATTTCCATCTTGTGTAATTGGTGTGTCTGCCTACTCAGTGTGAAGCAGTGAGCAGTATAGATTTGTATTGTTAATGATTTTTGGGTGTGTTTGTATTGTTTAATAACATCCCAGCTAAGAATTACCCCCCTCCTCGGCCAACATTGTAACTATCCCCCCAATAAATGCAGCCACTTGGCTTTAAACTTTATTCTGGTCCAGCCTGTTTTTCCTCTCCCAATACCAAAGCTGATCGAACCGCAATCGGTTTCGGACACGTGTTAAAATAAAAACTCTGAGTCCTTGGCTGGAACATAATAGGTTTTTTGTTAGCATGTTTACAGATGATCTTAGCAGGCTCTAGCAAAAAACAGGGAGGGCAACATGTACATAAATGTCCAGGAGTTTATTATGAGAATCCTGGATGTTTATAAAGGAATATGAAGCATAAGCAATTAGTTTCTTCAGCTCCTGGAACCATCTAAGGTCATCTGCCATGGAAGGTGGTGGAGGCATTACAACCTCATCTGGCTATGATGATGAAATATTTGTGTGAGGTGTTGCCTCGTCTGTCCTTACCTCCTGCTCTCTCAAAGATCTCCTCCAATGGTTCAGGTTGACACGATGGGACTGAAGACAAAGAAAAATGGTTCTGCCTATGCTCCTTATGAGTGTGTTTTGGGGCCCTTATGAACTGTTGGTGATATAGGGCCCAGGGGTCCCAATAAGGCCACTGTGGGGCCCACAGGGCATGGGAGGAGGCATCTTCTGTTGATCATAACAAGTAGACAAGGGTCAAAGTCATCTGTCCTCTCAGAATGGACAGGAGAATGTTGTCTCACAGAATAAGCAAGAGAACCATATACAAAAATCTGTCAGAAGAGTCATTGTCAACATATTCAAGGGGAGGTGATACTTGTTCACTCTGGATAGTCAAAGTCGGTATAGAAGGAGGTCCCAATGAAAAATGTGGAGTTGATAATCCAGACGATTTTGGTGCAAACAGATGTCCAGTACCATTAATGGGGACTTTGACTCATTCAAGACAAGGTCCTTTGAATACAAAACTCCTGCAGTGCCAATGGTATGTAGGCAGGAGTTAAATGAGATCCTGTGGAGGCCGGCTTCAGTACCAAGTTTGGTATCTGTCTTGAGTGTGTGTGTGTGTTACAGACCCTGAGTATTTGGTATCAGAATGTCCAGGGTCAGACTCAGCACTATCAATGCAGAGCTATAGGATAATGGCATAGCTACTGGGGATACAAAAGTGTCTGATGTGACAGAATTCTTTGGCACAGAACTTCTACTGGTATGGATATGACTACCCAAAGACGAAGTTGTCTTCAGTACCATATCCTCTTTGGTAGTAGTATGGCTCTTAGAGGACACTTTAGATATCCTCAGAGTACTGGAGCCACAGGAAGCCTCAACAGAACTCCCTTTGGGACCTGAGGGCTCCAGAACATTTTTCTCAGACAGTGACTGAGACGTCTTAGAAGGAGATCTAGGACTCCTACTTTTCTCATCAGTACCCAGAGACTTAGAACGTGAAGCTCCCTGAACTGTGGATACTGAGGCAGATGCTGGCTTCCTTGAGAATTTCAATGACCGAAACCCAGAGGTGGGTGGGGTGGCAGCAATAGTATCCCCTGAGGCTCTTAGTGACAAGGATCCTGAAGTAGATGATGTACTAAGTGTGCTTAGAGGCCGGGATGCAAGGCAGTTCTCAGAGCTCAGGTCGGAGACCAGGCTTAGGACTTGCTCAATCATCAATAATTTGAATTTGATCCCTATGATTTTTTTTTGAGACCTGCTTTTGAAGGAGGAGCAAGTCTTACACTTACTCAGGATATGGGTGTCCCCCAAACAGCAGAGTCAACAAGAAAGTTTGTCATTGACCAAGATAGCTGCCTGGCAGGAAAGACACTGCTTAGAGTCTAGGAATCCTCTCGTACCACAGAAAAGAAGTCTAAAACCACCCATCAATCAGGAAAAAAACTAATAGAAGGGGAACAACAATCTTAACAAATGGCTAACTAACTATACTATACCAAGAACAGCCTGAGTAAAGGGGGCATGCTTGATGCTCTATCTCAGGCCAAGGGTTGTTGAGAAGGGATAGAGGGTAGTTTGCTCGTACAGCCCTATGCATTCTTGACATGAGGATGTGCAGGGCACATGTGAAGGACAAACAGACACTGCTACTGAAAATCTATGATCAAAGGTGCATGGAGGCACATGCACACCTGAAGTGAAGCATCCATACGGACACTACTCAAAGAAGAATCCCCTTTATAGTGGTCTAAAACTCCTGTTGCCCTCCAGAGCTATAAGATACCAAATCAGACTAAGTTTGTGATATTTTTACATAGGATTGCTGTTACTGACTCAAATCTCTGGAGATGTCCTCACAGAAAATAATGTGCTGCTCCATTCCACATTACATTCTGTGGCATACCCCTCCAACTGAAACATCACCTGAGTGGTGGGTTTGGGGACAGCAGATAGTTGGACACATATCTGCAAAGGAAGTGTTAGCATAGGAAGGGAGTGCCCTGAAGAACAGTGCAATCACTTGACCTCTGTATCAATGTCTCTGCTGCTTAGGTAGATCTCAACCTCTGCACATTCGTTAAGAGGATGGAGAGACAAATTCAGGGCAGGTCTACAATACAGCTGGGATCGACCCTCTGAGATCGATCCACCGGCGGTCGATTTAGCGTATCTAGTAAAGACCTGCCAAATCAACTGCAGATTGCTCTCCAGTTGACCTCTGTACTGTACCCCCAACAAGAAGAGTAAGGTAAGTCAATGGGAGATTTTCTCCCATCGACCCCCCACGGTTTAGACCCCGCAGTAACTTGACCTAAGATACGTTGACTCCAGCTACGTGAATAATGTAGCTGGAGTTGCATAGCATAGGTCGACTTACCACAGTAGTGTAGACATAGCCTCTGTCTTCACACTCCAAAGGGAGCACACTAAAAGAATCAACATTGAGTTTCCTAGTCCCTAATGTAATTTTTTTCTGTACAGGGGATGAATTTTTCCCTACCAAAACTACAATATACACGAAATAAAAAGGCTACTATAGTTAAACCAAAAGCTTTTTCTCTTTGTTTACCTATAAACTATATGACTCATCCTTGATACTATGATATCTTACTTAGTTTTATATGCTACACAAATGAAAGGATAACAATAATAAAAAGAGTCCTGAAAAGAAAATGCTTATTTCTTATACCTGCTTGTAATCATATTTATATAAAATGTGGTGTTCAGTAATAAAATGCTACATAATTCTCTTTGTGGATTATACAGTTTAGTAACTAATATAGAAGATGTAAGCCATCATTTACAAGAAGATGCCATCTGCTGAGCAAAAGTGTAATCAGCAGGCAATTTCTATTACAGCCAAAATCTTTTTCTTCCTTTATTGATTTTCTCCATTGCTTTCCTAAAGCCCCCTAAGCAATCTGAGCCAGTGTAGCAAATGAAGAAAGCATAGGACTTCTCAATGACCCCAATATCAATTCTGCTTTGTACTTTACCCTGTCTCAAGGCTATGGACCTGATAGGTTAGTTCAAGCAAGAGACAGAAAATAGTATATACAGTATGTGTACACATACACATTCAGAGCAACCGAGTAGAAATGACAGGTTAACCTTTGGAATTAAGCCTAATAAATTTGCAGTTTTAAAACAACTTGCAGATATTACACTATTCACCTGTATATCAGTTAACTGATTCTTCACGGTACTCTTTTTGTGCTCCAGTTGTTGTTCTGCTTGTTTCTTCTGTTCATCTAGTTTTTGCATCCTCTGATTCAGATTGTAAAGTTTCTGGAAAATATATGCATAGACAGATGTGTTAGTATTCAAAAGTAATTGTCCTTTTTCCTTTGGGAAATTATAAAACACATTAGCAATTAAATACTTTTCTTTAAAAGTTCCATTTAAGTTCATCTTTAGTTTCACTTAACAATTTTTTCATCTAGTTCACTTAGTAGCTACATTATATATTCATGTGTATGCATTCAGAAACACTTCAAACTATATAAATAGCATTTTAAACACACACACCCAACTATGTTGATTCATATATTGTATTCTGTCACATAGCAAAATATCACTGTTTCACCACTGATTATAAGCAAATTCCTTTCTTCCCAGTGGGTCTATGAGTTTATTTTGCCAGCTAACAAATAGACTTTCTATGTTCAAAACAGAGAAATGAGGTGAGTGAGGTAATATCTTTTATTGGACCAACATCTGTTGGTGAGAGACAAGCTTTTGAGCTTACCCAGAGCTCTTCTTCAGCTCTGGGTAAGCTCGAAAGCTTGTCTCTCACCAACAGAAGTTGGTCCAATAAAAGATATTACCTCACTCACATTATCTCTCTAATATTCTGGGCCCAACACATTTATAACAACACTGTTTTAAAAATATGTGTTATGAATGGCCTACATGAAAATAGCATAAGGGAAGCAAGAAATACTTATGGTTTAGTGACTGTGAACTAACAAGGGAAATAGTACTTAGGAGAGCTACTAAGAAACTGTGAGAAGAGAAAGAATACCATATTGGGATTTCTCATTTTTACATCATTCACTAATCCAGTGTGTTATTAATTAACATATCCAGAAATTAGTTTTTTAAATATCTGTTTTACTAAACACATTTACATCATTGGTATAAGTTCAAACTATTAAATGACAGAAGTAGTTATTAATGTATATAATGACTAAGTAAATTTTGTAAATTACTCTATACGTATACAAAAAATATACAATGATAAAGTTATTCAAAGTGTTTTCTTTGATAAATTATGAAATTATGTATCATATGTAACTAACAGCATTAAATATAGCTTTCACATTCTGATTCACTTGCAATACTTTCAATTTTTAATCAAAGAGTTTAAGTTCTTCCTTGAAATTACTAACATTTTTTTAATATTATTCAGATACAAACCTGCTTGTGCAAACATTGTTTCCAACTTTTAAGACCGAAACATATATACAGCTAAAGACAAGGATATATAACTCATACCACACCCCTCGAGATCTCCAGAAGACTAATGATGTGATCTTTGTCACACTGTTTCTACTAAATTTTACTTTGGGAAGGGCTAACAACATTAATCACTGTCATTAACATGTTGTTTTGAAAATACTATTAGCTATTAGAAATATCTTTTTGTAGTTTTATGTAGCAGTTGTGACTTATTATACCTGCATCACAAATAAACGATCTCAATTATTTTAACATACTTAAAAAAAAAATTCTACATCTGAGTGATTGGATAGTTTAAATATTGGAAGAAGTGTTCCATAGGAGCTAAACAGAGAAGACAAAAAGGAAAAAATGAGTCCCTGTAGGAAGTGAAGGCAGAGAAAGAGGAGGGTCTAGACCAGGGATCAGCAACCTTTGGCACGCGGCCTGCTAGGGTAAGTAACCTGGCAGGCCGGGATGGTTTGTTTACCTGCTGCGTCTGCAGATTTAGCTGATCGCGGCTCCCACTGGCCGCGGTTCGCCATTCCAGGCCAATGGGGGCTGCAGGAAGCGGTGCAGGCCAAACCCGTGGATGCGGCAGGTAAACAAATTGGCCCAGCCCACCAGGGTGCTTACCCTGGTGGGCCGCGTGCCAAAGCTTGCCGATCCCTGGTCTAGACTAACAAGTCTGACTCAATAGTCAGAAAACTGAACTCAGAGTAAATTGTAGATGAGATTGCTTGGGAAAATTCTTCCAGTAGAGATGGAAGTCTTCACTAGCTTAACTGTGATTCTGCAAAAGAAGATTTATGTGAGTTGGAAGAGGTCATGGAAGTTTTCATACCAAGGCTTTGGTTTGAGAACTAAAACTCATGTGTCTAAATTAAATCTGACAGATTCACAAGACAATTTGATTTTTTTCTGTTAAAGTCTTACCAGAATTCTTGACTCAAGTCCTGGACAAAAAATCCAATAAATGGCCAGGTTTGTTCCCTGTTGTGTCTGGAACAGAACTGAAGGCAGTTTATATTCTCTTTGGTAGCAAAGAAGTCTGTTTGAGGAGTCTACTACTTTCAGAAGATCAAAGCAGTAACTGTGTTTTTGAGAAACCACTTATGCTGACTAGTGTGTTTTCAATTCAGGTTGTTAATGTTTTCTTTGTTAGGCATGTGAAGCAGCATACACTTTTCCCAGATCCAAAAAGTTTTTTGTCACACTGAACAAAAGTGAGCTCCTGCATGCCTGTTCATACAACACATGGCAGCGATGAAGAGAAGAAAGGCATAAGCAAAACTTAGAGTTAGCATACTGATGTGAACTACAGTCTCCTCAGTTTCAGAGATCCTGGATTGTATGATCATCTAAGTAAGATCCACAAGGCATGCGAGAAGCACGTATTGCAATCACTGTGGAAGGTTGAGAATAACTGAAAGGTTCTCCCCCACACACATGCCTTACTGCTATTCTCAGCTACCTTAATAGCAAGACTACCGTGTTCTGTGACATGGTTCCTAAGGACTAAGGCCTCGTCTACACTAAAAAGTTAGGTAGACTCAGCTACATTGTTAGGGGTGTGAACAATCTACAGCCCTGGGAGACGCAGTTAAGTCAACCTTGTGACAGTCTATACTATTATGGTCATAACTTTTACAACTCTGCAATAAATTTTGTACAAAGTATGCTTTGTCATAACAAAATACGTGTATCAACATTATATGTAAAGCTATATGTTTCTACTGCATAACATTGCTGTAACATGTTCCAGAGTTAGAAAGGCAGGTCCAAACTAGTTTTTCAGAGACAAAACTCAGTAGCACCCAGCCAGGTATTAAAGAGTGATCACTGTCTTAAGCAGCCATTCTTCAGCAATAGGAAGGTGTAAACAAGAAATATACATTTAATCACAGAGACAGTTCAACCCTCACGTCCATAAAAGACTATTTGTTGCCTACACCCCAGTTGGGGGTAATCCTTCAAGAGGAGAAAATGGTATAAGAGAGAGACAGTGGCTTCCATTTCACCACTTCTCCTCTGATCTCTCTGCTCATGACATCAACAACTTTCAAAGAACTGAACTAAAGGGGGAGTGGTCCCAGGCTGGAAGAAGGCCCAACCTGTGAAATTTACAAGAGCACATGGTGAGACAAAATCTTTGCTTTTAAGTTCACTTAGTTTGTTAAATTACGTATTAGTTTGCATATTACTCTTATTTTGTTTTGTAGCCAATCCTGACCTTTATGCATCAATACTTATAATTACTTAGAATCTATCTTTATGTAGTTAATAAATTTATCTTATTGTTTTATCTTAATCAGCATGTTTGGATTAAAGTGTGTGCGAAACTCTATTTGGGATAGTAACGCTGGTGCATATATCATTTTCCTTTTATGAAATGATGGAGTTTCTACGAGCTTGCATTGTTCAGTAGTGTGCTGGACAGTACAAGATGAATATTTCTGGGGGAAACTCTGTGATTAATAATTTCCGGGTGTCATCCTGTATGTAATTCATGAGTGACTGGTCAGAGTGCTCATTTATTTAGCTGGAAGTAAATCTGCTTGCTGAAGGCTGTGTGAGCAGGCCAGGAATGACTACTCTGACAGCATAGCCGTGTAAAAGGAACCCCATGCTAAGGAGTTAAGGGAACACTGCTGTTCAATAGTCCAGATTATATCCTGGGGAATGTCACAAACCTCACCCCCAGTGTAGACAGCGCTAGGTTCCGTCGACCTAGCTACCACCTCTCAGGGGGATAGATTAACTACAGTGATGGGAAAACCCCTCCCGTCAACACAAGTAATGTCTACACTAAAGGGCAGCTGTGCTGCTGTAGCATTTCAAATGTAAACAAGCCCTAAATTATTCTACTGAGGATAATACATAGGCTATCAACAAAACGTGCAGAGACCTCATCCTGAGTCTTGCAAGGCTTCCTCTATGGCTCCTAAATGGAGATGGGAAATTATTTTGTTCTTTAGCTCCTTCTCAAGAAAGTGATATACAAAAAAGGGGACTTGGAATGGGCACGAACTGGAATCTCTTTTTTTAAACTATATCTAACACTGATTTTTCTGAAGAAATTCTGTTTTATGCTGCCTTGTGGGGAGGAAAAATCAGTCTGAAAAAAGACTAGGAAAAGAGACTTTGAGGCATGACTCACTGGAGGTTCTTGACCACCTTGTCAAACTTGGTTCTTAGAAGATTCAGAACTAAAGAGAATGGAATTGTAGGTGGAGGATGTTCATTGTATCCTCTGTTTACCCCGTGGCAAGAAAAATAAGGTTGCAGTTGAGTCTACTAATGATTAAGGTGTCAGATGAGTGTAAAGATGCTCAAAGGCTTGCTGATGAACTTGGTATAGCGTACCTTGGCTGATCTATGGGCCATTAGACAAAGTGTCTCACATTACATGAACCATTTTCTTATTGTCTTCATAAATGAATCTTATTTGGGGACAAACAAAGGTGAATAGCTCTTCTAATTTTTGATGGCCAGAAGGAATCATCAGTTATTAATGATTCAAGGCATATCTGTCACATATATCCCTTATACCCTGCATCAGTCCCCCTCCAGTTTCAGCCCTCTCCCTGCACAGAGGCCTTGTTTGAGTCATGGTGCCTATGAATTTTCAGTTCCAATTATGATATCAGTGATGTTTCTTCCATAAAATCTCCTCTCAGCATCTGATCAAAACTCCAGAATGCTCAGTAGCATCCTGTTCCAATCCACTGTGCTTCTAACAATCAGCAAGCAGACTTAAACAACCAGGATACTTTTGAGATGCCTCTGAGCACTTTGTTGATGATGAGGATTTCAAACTTGCTGAAGTGTTTAGTTAACTGGAACTGATGGCGAGGAAAATGCTACAGTACTACTTCTCTGAGGAAAGATCTCTGACTCTTATGGGCTTCTGGTGCAGAGGGAACAAACATGTAGCATGTCTTCTGGGAGTACCCCGTCAGAGAAGTATAGAGGACAGTGAACATGTTGGTCCACAAATGGTGATACAGAGCAGACAAACTATGTTGCAACCAAAGAGACTAACCAGTCATATCAGTGACTCTACTAACCTGTTCAGCCTAGCTTAATATATAAATTATCAGGAATTGAAACTACAGCTCTCCCCCCTTTTTGTTGTACATAAGAAAATTAAAACTAGTAAGATTAATGACAAATGCTGTCCGAAACTAACTATAAAGGTAAAGACATTATGAAGGTAGAAGGGCAAAAGATGTAATCTGACTAATGAAACAGTTAAGACAGGAACTGTGTGGAGATGAGTCCTTGGCTCTTTATATACGCTCAAGAGCAAACATTTAGATAAGCATGGCTGCATGATCACAAGTCTTCTAGGATGTTCCAGCTAAGTACACATGCATCCCAAATGTGGTTATAGGAGGAATGGATAAAAGAAAGAGAAAATTTAGGATGAAGATCAGGAAGCACTTCCTGAGAATGAGCTTTATTAACCTGCATAATACTTTTTCAAGCGAAATGATAAGAGTTCCATTACTTGGCACATTTCAAACTAGATTGGACTAATGACTGTATACTAGTATATATACACCATAGAAAACAATCCAGTCTTCGCACGTAGATGGGCTAACAAATTTTTGCAGCTCTAGATTTTACAGTTCTGTGAATTAATAGAGAGGGCCACTGAGGATAGATGTCAAGTATCAGAGGGGTAGCCGTGTTAGTCTGGATCTGTAAAAGCAGCAAAGAGTCCTGTGGCACCTTATAGATTAACAAACGTTTTGGAGCATGAGCTTTCGTGGGTGAATACCCACTTCGTCGGATGCATGTAGTGGAAATTTCCAGGGGCAGGTATATATATGCAAGCAAGAAGCAGGCTAGAGATAATGAGGTTAGTTCAGTCAGGGAGGATGAGGCCCTCTTCTAGCAGTTGAGGTGTGAAAACCAAGGGAGAAGAAACTGGTTTTGTAGTTGGCAAGCCATTCACAGTCTTTGTTTAATCCTGAGCTGACGGTGTCAAATTTGCAGATGAACTGAAGCTCAGCAGTTTCTCTTTGAAGTCTGCTCCTGAGTTTTTTTGCTGTAGGATGGCCACCTTAAGATCTGCTATTGTGTGGCCAGGGAGGTTGAAGTGTTCTCCTACAGGTTTTTGTATATTGCCATTCCTAATATCTGATTTGTGTCCATTTATCCTTTTCCGTAGAGACTGTCCAGTTTGAAGGACCAGACTTCAAAGAGAAACTGCTGAGTTTCAGTTCATCTGCAAATTTGACACCGTCAGCTCAGGATTAAACAAAGACTGTGAATGGCTTGCCAACTACAAAACCAGTTTCTCCTCCCTTGGTTTTCACACCTCAACTGCTAGAAGAGGGCCTCATCCTTCCTGATTGAACTAAACTCATTATCTCTAGCCTGCTTCTTGCTTGCATATATATACCTGCCCCTGGAAATTTCCACTACATACATCCAACGAAGTGGGTATTCACCCACGAAAGCTCATGCTCCAAAACGTCTGTTAGTCTATAAGGTGCCACAGGACTCTTTGCTGCTTTTTGAGGATAGATGTGGAATTCATGTCCATCTATATAGTAGCTATGTAACAAATGACAGCTTCAGTAGTGTCCTTCAGAAGTTTGGAATTTCTCTTTTGGATCCTAGAATAAATTTTAGACAGTACTATTTAGAAAAGGGAGACCTTAAAGGAATATTTAAAAAAAATAAATCTATCACCAACAAATAGTGCCATTCACAACTGGAAAAGGATTAGATCCTGTCCATTGCTTTTTCTGTGTCATATCCTGCACAGTAGTGAGAGAGGAACTGAAAGGAACACATAAGATTAGGAGTAGGAACGAATGCTATAGCCGTTAATCTGGTTTGTTTGTTTTTTCTTTTTGAAAGTCTCTTGGTCCTAGTTAAGAGATAACAGAATATAATGGGAAAATGGTATTGCTGCTCTTAGGAGTAGAGACAGAAGTTACACAGATGACCCTGGCCTGCTAACAGTGGGGTGGACACAACCCCAAAACAGCTCAAGTCATGCCCTCCCTCCCAGCAACCCTTCCCCTTCCAGAAAGCAGGCCCCGCACACCTCCAGGAAAGCAGCAGCCCCTCCATGCAGCTCCCAGATCATAGAATCATAGAATCTCAGGGTTGGAAGGGACCTCAGGAGGTCATCTAGTCCAACCCCCTGCTCAAAACAGGACCAAACCCAACTAAATCATCCCAGCCAGGGCTTTGTCAAGCCTGACCTTAAAAACCTCTAAGGAAGGAGATTCCACTACCTCCCTAGGTAACCCATTCCAGTTCTTCACCACCCTACTAGTGAAAAAGTTTTTCCTAATATCCAACCTAAACCTCCCCCTCTGCAACTTGAGACCATTACTCCTTGTTTTGTCATCTTCTATCACTGAGAACAGTCTAGATCCATCCTCTTTGGAACCCCCTTTCAGGTAGTTGAAAGCAGCTATCAAATCCCCCCTCATTCTTCTTTTCTGCAGACTAAACAATCCCAGTTCCCTCAGCCTCTCCTCATAAGTCATGTGCTCTAGCCCCCTAATCATTTTTGTTGCCCTCCGCTGGACTCTCTCCAATTTATCCACATCCTTCTTGTAGTGTGGGGCCCAAAACTGGACACAGTACTCCAAATGAGGCCTCACCAGTGCTGAGTAGAGGGGAATGATCACATCCCTCGATCTGCTGGAAATGCCCCTACTTATACAACCCAAAATGCCATTAGCCTTCTTGGCAACAAGGGCACACTGTTGACTCATATTCAGCTTTTCATCCACCGTAACCCCTAGGTCCTTTTCTGCAGAACTGCTGCCCAGCCATTCAGTCCCTAGTCTGTAGCAGTGAATGGGATTCTTCCGTCCTAAGTGCAGGACTCTGCACTTGTCCTTGTTCCTCTGTTCCAGCCTCTGCCTCTCCCTGCCTGGCGCAGCTCCCCAGCTCAGCTGCTACACAGGGAGGGGGCCCAGCCACACCATGTGACTGAGCAATCGTGTGTGTGTGTGGGGGGGGGGGGAATGTGACCACGCATGCCCCCCCCCCACATGTTGCCTCTTCAGAAGTATAATACTATTAATACTGAGGGAGAGATAAGACGACAGTGTCATCTTCTGGACTGCAATCCAGACCAGTGAGGAGTTGTGTTACTGCCTGCCCTGTAACTCTGAGTGCCTCAATATGCTCTGTTGCTATTGCTCTCTTGTCAGGATGCTTCCAGACAGCATACAATCATGCACTGAGCATCTCTGTGTTAAGCAACTCTCACACAGCAATTCTGATTCCAGCAGCCTGCTTCTTACACCCTTGCCACACTCTGGCTTCCATCAGCCTTGGTTATATCTGGCAAGATGACCCCAACATCCCCACCCCTCATCAAGAATTTTCCCAAAACCATGTGCTCTGGAACATCCAGCCCTCTTCGGGACCATTCAGAGAGACATTAAGGTTCCTTTGTCCCTTTAAAGATACAATACATAACAGCTTGCCACATTAATGGAGTTAACATTCACTTTAAATCAAACACAGCACTAGGTTCTTTTAGATCAGGGGTCAGCAACCTCTGGCACGTGGCTCACCAGGGTGGGTCGGGCCAGTTTGTTTACCCACCGCGTCAGCAGGTTCGGCTGATTGCAGCTCCCACTGGCCGCAGTTAGCCATCCCAGTCCAATGGGGGCAGCAGGAAGAAGCGTCCAGCACATCCCTCGCCCGTGCCGCTTCCCGCCACCCCCATTGGCCTGAGATGGCGAACCGCTGCCAGTGGGAGCTGCGATCAGCCGAACCTACTGATGCAGCAGGTAAACAAACTGGCCCTGCCCGCCAGGGTGCTTACCCTGGTGAGCCGCGTGCCAGAGGTTGCTGACCCCTGTTTTAGATTAAAAGATAAACAAGTTTATTAACAAAAGGATAAAGGATAGAGTAAGAAATGGTTACATGCAAATAAAAGTGAAAAACACTTGTTAGAGGCTAAGACTTAACAAGACAAACTATAGCCTTTGTTCAAGGTAGTTTCCTTACCCATCTATCTTTCAGCAAAATGACTGACCTCCCCTGGTCAGGATCGCCCATAAAGTCCAAAGTGCTTGGTTCTCCTTTGTCTTCGTAGGTGAAAGATAACTCGGGGTTCTTTGCACCTCCCTTCTATAGCTAGTGCACCTTGAAATTGATTCTTCTGAAGATTACCCCTCAAAGTAAAGTACCTTCAAGCTGTGAGGAAAGTGACATGGAGTATGGTGGTGAAAAAAGTTCCATGCTGGCTTCTTCTGCTGCTGGTGTTTGCTAAAATGCAAATTGATCTGTTTCCTGCAATCTCTTCACCCTGCTGTGATGCTGAGTGAATATCTCTTCCCCCTGTTTACCTTCTATGTACACTGCCTTCCCATTGTCTCTTAATGTACCTTGGAAATACCTTCAAGGTGGCAGAACCACATTCCTTTGTTTGGGGTGCAGTAACTTTAGCTTTGCTTGGCAGACAAACCTTGATAACATAATTTCCAATATGTCTGTAATTCTGAATTTGTCCTCAGTCCATATATCACACAATAATATTAATGATCAGTATGTTATTAGCTTTCTATTAATATCTTACATGATATCTTCAAGATACAGGTTATGACATTAGTGAGGTGGGATATACTGAACTGGTCAGGCCAGCTGAAACTTACTACCAGATATCAATAAACCCCTTGCTTTCTTGCACTGGGATGCGGTTAGTGTCACGGAAAGAAAAGGATAAAGGGCAGGGAGAAACAGTGCCATATGACATGTCAATAACATCATTATTCACACTTAGGGACAATAAATTGGAATATTTATGGGTCGTGAGTATAGTGAGTGATGTACTAGGTTCAAAGAAAATAAACTGTTTCTTTTACTGCACTATGACAAGCTTATCAGCCATTAAATGGAGATGCTTGAGATTGTGTGCTTCTATCTCACTTCAGAACAATGCTATGGACCAAGTTTTCATTGGCTGCTCGAATCTGAAATGCTACGTCTTCCTGATTTTCAAATGACGGCCACATTGTGGTATGTCACCAGTTTCCTTGTGCTTACTGATGTTTTTGTGTGCCTGTGCCTTCCCTGCCTTGTTGATCTGTACTGCTACTGCAGTCATGGGCATATAGAATTTAATGACAGTACACACTGAGTTTCAAAATGGAGAAATTGTTACATGATAATTTCCTTTCTGCTAGCAGCATCTTCCACAATTCCACAAATCTGGGCTGTTCCCCTCCATTCTGCAATTTCGAGAAGCAGTTTGAAGTTGCAGCACCACCTGTGTTAGCCACGCCTCTTTCTCTGACTTGCCACCAGAGGAGTCATTCCAAAGCAGTGTAAAACTCATAGAAAGATAACCTCAACACCCACTCAATTATTATGTATAACAGACACACAGCCTACATGATGACAGACTGAATAAAAAAATTGCCCCCGGCAGTGAAACCATCCAGCATGGGTAGAATTTTGGGAGACACTGCTAACAGAAAGGAAATTATTAGATAAGAAATTTTCCATTGTACAGCCCAACACCTCCCACAATTCTGTTACAGCTGGAAAGCAGTGAGCACTCAACAGAAGTAGGGAGGGATAAGGGGAAAATAAAAAGAGAATGACATAGGAAGGGAATCCCCCTTATTTGAAAGTTGTTCAAAAGGCAATACTATTACTGGGCCACTGCCTGCAGCAAGAATACTCTGTAGCCAAGAATCCTTCCCTCATGGCTATACAAGTGGCCAGGCTTTTGAGTACTGTATCTGCTGCATCCACTGCATCCTGAAGGAATGTTCTTGTCATTAACTTGCCCTCCTTTATGAAGGACTGTAATTGGGCTCTGTCGTCAGGGGTGAAGTTTGTCTTTAAAGTCCACAAGCCTGGAACAATAGTTAAAATCATATTTCGCTAATGAGGCCTGATAGCTAGCAATATGGCCTGTAGAGGACAAGACCTTCCTCCCAAGGAGATACAATTTCTTTGAGGCCTTGTCAGTCAGGGTGGTCTTCTAATGTTGTGACATTGCCCTCTCCGTAGCGGCTCTCATCGACTTTAAGGCCAGACGGACCTTCATGATCATCTAGTCTGACTTCCTGCAAATTCAGGCCACAGAACCTCACCCACCCACTCCTGTAATAGACCTACAGTCTGTGTCTGAGTTACTGAAGTCCTCAAATCATGATTTAAAGACTTCACGTAATAGAGAATCCACCATTTACACAACTTTAAACCTGCAAGTGAGCCATGTCCCATGCGGCAGAGGACGGGAACTCCCTCCCAGGGTCTCTGCCAATCTGATGCGGGGGGAAATTCCTTCCTGACCGCAAATATAGCAATCAGTTAGACCTAAGCAAGACCCACCAGACAGGCACCTGGAAAGAATTCCCTGAAGTAACTCAGAGCCCTCCCCATCTAGTACCTCATCATCAGCCGTTGGAAGTAATTGCTGCTAGCAATCGCAGATCAACTACACTCTGTTGTAGGCAATCCCATCATACAATCCCCTACATAAACTTATCAAGATCTTGAAGCCAGTTAGGTCTTTTGCCCTCACTGCTTCCCTTTGAAGGCTGTTCCAGAACTTCACTCCTCTGATGGTTAGAAACCTTCATCTAATTTCAAGCCTGAACTTGTTGATGGCCTGTTTATAGCCATTTATTCTTCTGTCCACATTGGCACGTAACTTAAATAACTCCTCTCCCTCTCTGGTATTTATCCCTCTGATGTATTTATAGAAAGCAATCATATCTCTCCTTAGCCTTCATTTGGTTGCCTAAACAAGCTGAGCTCTTTGAATCTCCTTTCATAAGGCAGGTTTTCCATTCTTCGGATCATCCTAGTAGCCCTTCTCTGCACCTGTTCCAGTTTGAATTCATCTTTCTTTAACATGGGCAATCAGAACTGCACACAGTATTCCAGATGAGGTCTCATTGGTGCATTGTATAATGGCATTAACACTTCCCTGTTTCTACTAGAAATACCTCACTTGATGCATCCTAGGACTGTATTAGCCTTATCACATTGGCGGCTCATAGTCACCCTGTAATCAACCAATACACCCAGGTCTTTCTCCTCCACTGTCATTTCCAACTGATATGTCTACAGCTTATTGCAAAAATTCTTGTTAGTCCCCAAGGGCATGACCTTGCTCTTTGCTTTATTATATTTCATCCCATTTCTATTACTCCAGTTTTCAAGTTCGTCCAGATCTTCTTGTATGATTTTCCGGTCCTCCTCTGCACTGGCAATACTTCCCAACTTTGTGTCATCTGCAAATTTTATTAGCACACTCCCACTTTTTTTGTGCCAAGGTCATTAATAAAAATGTTAAATATGATTGATCCGAAGACCGATTCCTGAGGATCTCCACTAGTAACCTCCATCCAGCCTGACAGTTCACTTTTCAGTATGACCTGTTGTAGTCTCCCCTTTAACTGGTTTTCAGTTCTTTGTCTACCTTTCAATTCTCATATTAATCCCAATCTTCTCCAATTTAACTAATAATTTCCCATGTGACACTGCAACAAATGCCCTACTGAAATCTGCATTTCCTTTGTCTACAAAAATCAGTTATCTTCCCAAAGAAGGAAATCAGGTTGGATCTGGCACAAGTTACCTTTTGTAAAACTGTTATTTTATCCCAACTACCATTTACTTGTATTTCTTTAACTACTTTATCTTTCAAAACTTGTTCCAAGACCTTGCATACAATTGAGGTAAAACTAACAGGCCTGTAGTCTGCTGGATCATGTTTTTTCCCCCTTCTTGAAAATGGGAACTATACTAGCAATTCTTCAGTCATAGGATACAGATTTACAGTTTCATTAAAAATCCTTGCTATTGGGCTTGCAATTTCATGTGTCACTTCCTTTAATATTCTTGGAGGTAGCCTATCCGTGCTCCCCAATTTGGTTCTATTAAGATGTTAGAGTTTGACTTCCACCTCAGATGTGGTAATTTTCATTCCCATATTCTCGTTCCCATTAGCAGCCCTGCCACTACCCCTAAGATTTTCATTAGCCTTATTAAAAACTGAGGCAAAGTGTATGTTTAGGTGTTGGGCCATGCCTAAATTATCCTTAATCTCCACCCCATCCTCAGTGCTCATGGTCCCACTTCTTCTCTTCTTGTTTTCTTTTTACTTATATGGCTATAGGAACTTTTTAGTATTGGTTTTAATCTCTTTTGCAAGGTCCAATTCTGCTTGGCTTTTAGCAATTCTCACTACATTTCTATCAAAATCCCTATATTTTCTGACCTCCAAGAAGTAGCTTTCCTTGCTGATCCATCCCATCTTCCATTCCTTGTAGGCTCTCTTCTTTCTCTTAATCACCTGTTTGAGAAGCTTGGTCTGCAACCGTTCCCTACACATTTTTATTTTCTTGCTTGGGGTGCAGGCTTCAGGTAATTTCTGCAACTTGATTTAAAGTAATTCTAAGACTCCTCCATATTCAGATCCTTGAGTTCTTCAGTCCAGTCCACTTCCCTAACTAATTTCCTTAATTTTTTAAATTTTGCCCTTTTGAAATCAAAGACCCTAATTGCAGATCTATTTTTTTATCCTTCCATTTAATTTAAACTGAATTATTTCATGATCACGCAATTCAATATTGTCCCCTACAACCACTTCTTCTATTAGGTCCTCACTACTCACCAACACCAAATCTAAAATGGCATCACCTCTTGTTGGTTCAGCAACTATTTGGTGAATAAATCTGTCAGCTATCACATCCAGGAAAATCTGGGCCCTAGGGGAGGGATAGCTCAGTGGTTTGAGCATTGGCTTGCTAAACCCATGGTTGTGAGTTCAATCCTTAGGGGGCCATTTAGGGAACTGGGGACTGTCTGGGGATTTGTCCTGCTTTCAGCAGGGGGTTGGACTAAATGATCTCCTAAGGTGCCTTCCAACCCTGATATTCTATGATTCTACTATTATTAGGTTTCAGAGTAGCAGCCGTGTTAGTCTGTATCTGCAAAAAGAACAGGAGTACTTGTGGCACCTTAGAGACTAACAAAATAAAAATGTGTTAGTCTCTAAGGTTCCACAAGTATGTCTGTTCTTTCTACTATTATTAGTAGCACTTGTCCTCCAATCTATATCTGTGAAGTTAAAGTCTCCCATAATCACAACAATTCTAAGTAATATTTATTTCATTAAAACATTAAAGAGATCTCTATCCTGGAGCCTGGGGGTCTGTAGCATACCCAAGCACTATCCCAGGGGAACCTCTAGTAGCTTTCTTCCCCAAAGTCATTTTGGCCCAAACAGACACTGTCTTATCCATTACATCACTTCTAATTTATTTACAGTCTACCTTATCATTAATATACCATGCTATTCCACCATTTTTACCTTTATTTCTGTCTTTCCTGAACAGCACATACCCTTCAATGCCTGTACTCCAGTCATGACTACTATTCCACCATGTTTCTGTTATCACTATAATATCTGATTTCACTTCCTGCACCAGTAGTTCTAGCTCCTCCATTTTGTTACCTGGGCTTCTTGTATCAGGATACAGACATCTTAGTAGTTTCTGCTTAGTTTTATCCAGATTCCTCACCTGCTTGAGTTCAGTCATTCTACTGTCAGTATCACCTACCTGATTATTTGCTTAATTGATATAGGCACTATCTTCCCTCTTAATGTCCATTCTCCTGTACACTGCTCCATTGCTCCCTTCTCCATTACTTGATTTTCCTCCCAGTCAATGTTAGAATCAGGCATGGAGATTACATGAGCATCTCCTAACCATCTCCCCCGAGTTCCTAGTTTAAAATTATTTTAATAAGTTGTGCCAACCTCCATCCCAGAAGTCTATTGCCCTCCCTACTCAAGTGGAGTCCATTCCACAAGAACAATCCTCTGTCCATGAATACCTCCCAGTGATCTCAAAAGCCCTCCTTGTAGCACCACTGCCTGACCAATCTAGATGGCTCTATGGTGACCTCAGTAACTGGAAACACCACCACCTTACACATGGGCCTGCAGGTTGCAAAACATCCAGGAGCCGGTGGGTTTTTTTGGTCCTGGACCTCCTTAAACAGCATCTGGAGATCATTGACAATCCCCTGCAGCAGTTCCTAGCACTGCCTATGGTCATCTGGTGGAGATGGAGAGGAAGGAGTGACTGCTTTGTCTGGAGATGAGGATGAGATTCCTGACCTGCTGATCCAGGTCAATGTCCTCCTCCTCATACGCCGACGGATCCAGTGGGAGCCAAGAAGGAGAAATGTGGTAAGATTCCTGGGCGGGTTCCGGCTGTCTGCTATAAGGATCCTATTGGTCACAAGAAAACGGGATCAACCATTTGTGAGAGACTTCCTGGGATCAGATCCCAGAAGTCCCTGGGGAAATCATATCTAAACGGGTAGTGCCCAGATCTCCTCAACTGCCTGTTGGGTCTTGGCTCTCTCTGAGAAGATGGCAAAGCAGCCGGAAAGTCTGACTCATCCAAATCTGAAAACTGCTCCCCTTCCAATGGTGGGGCTGTCAGTACGGGAGCACTCCTACCTGATAGTTGGAGATTAGATGGTTTTTGAGACACCGAAGAAGTAGTACACACTCTGGTGTAGAAACGTCCCTCAGAAAGGCCAGACCAGAGAGGATGGGAGGCTACAGATAAAGGAGAAACATATTCTCCAATGTTGTATATATCTCTATAAATCCCAGTGTCCGGGGGTTCCAACTGTCAATACCAATGGTTCTGGCATGTTTTGGGAGGTAGTGCAGTCCTTGGATAAGTGAGCTAGTATTGGCAATGAGTCCAGACTCACACTCCTAGAAGGAACCAGCAGATTACAATTCTTGTGTTTTGGAGCCAGAGTCACCGATGAAACTGATAGATCTTTCTTCTTGCTCAGTTTACCCTTCAGCCTGAGGATCTTCAGCAGTGCCAGTCCCTTAGGATTCATACATGAAGGCTCATCTGCTCTCAATAGCTCGGGGAGAGATCGCATCTCTTGTGGACAGTCCTGGATAGGGATATATCCTTGCAACCATGAGAGTGCACCTACCAGATGAGGCATCAGCAATGCTGTGAGACTGCTACTGCACATGCGCACCCCGACCAGAAACTGCTAACAAAAATCTCCGATCAACAGCTCCTGAACTGGAGCAGCCACAGGAACAGCACTTGAAGAAAAATGTTTTGTTATTGGCTTGGTGAAGTTTGGGGGATTGTCTGCCCTATTCTTTCCAGTTTGCACTGTTTAAGCATATTCAGTATAGTCACTCTAGCGAGGAGGGAGTCCCCTGTATGGGGGAAAAACAAGCTATACTATCTATACTATAAAACTCTAAATATACTAATATAAAAGCTATGATGTATAAAAACTATTTACAGAGCTATTAACAGGTTCTATCGAGGGGGAAAAAATGGAGAGAGCTGTGAACACAAGGATTCTGACTCTGGCTATGTGGCAGTAAGAAGGAACTGGAGAGTTATCTGCTTGCACTGTCTCTTACACCCTCAGTCAGGAGCACAGGAAAATCTACTGCGCATGTGCAGGCCAACAGACCCTCCTTGTTAGAATTTCTGGACACAGAAGCAGTTTGCTTTTCTGACAATTTTCCTGTAGGGCAGGAAGAGAGAAATGTCCCATCTCACTGACATTGCACCTTCTGATATATAGAAAGTAGCCAGACACCACTGAACAGCTGATGAAGGGGAAGCAGGTTGGCTAGTAAATCTCCCCTCCAAGGACGACAAGAGGGGAGTGAGATAAAGGGCACCAGATTGGGAATATGGGAAAGACCCTTCCAAAAGACAAAGGCAAATAACTGGCAAGGAAAACAGAGCCTGGAGAAGGGTGATCTATACAAAAAAACCCAGGACAAGTGGGGTTGAGTATCTGGAGTTAAGATCCTGTAAGAGGTTTACAGGACACAAATCTTCCCCTTCCTCTCCCTCACACCCAAGGTAGATCTCTGGAGAGAGATTTCTTGTTCAGTTGCTCTTTCCATAAGGCTGAAAAGAGGAGAGCATGCCAAGCTAGCAGCAGATGAAAGGCTGGTTGCCTTCTGTCCAGGTCTGGAACTTACAGCTAAGCAGAAATGTACAGGAGACATACTATGCCAGTGCTATATGTTCTTCACTTTTGTGATAACTTTTATGTTGTCTACTTTAGTTAAGTGAGATGAAGAAGGGTTACCAATTAAGGCATGTGAATTGAAAGTTAAGAATGCTTAACTGCTGCATGTTACAATATATACAGTCACTGAATGAGGTATATGAAATATTATCCCAAGGCATAACTACAAAACATAAGAATTTAAGTTTATCCTTAACTCTGATTTTCCTTGATTTTTTTTCCCAATAATACCAGTAAGTTTATTAGTAAACACACCAAAACTAACCACAAGTGTTTTAAACTGCATTCTAAATTATTGTCTGGAAAAGTAAGTTAAGAAAAATTACCTCAATATTTTCTTTATGTATATTTTTATTTTCAATAAACTGTGCTTCTAGTTCAGCCACTGGTCCCTCGATGTCTGCTATCCTCTTTATAGTTTCTTCTTTTATCTTGGCGCTATCTTTTTTCTTTTGCTCTAGCTCACCATACATTGCTTTAATCCTGGCCTGTTAAAAAGACCTAAAACTAATTTTCGCTTATTGAAATCAGAAGCAATAGAAGAACAATCTATTTAAAAAATTCCAAATTTGAAAGGCCATTCATACTATTAACAAAATGCTACAAACAAAACCACAAATTAATGATATGTGTATTTACAAAATCAGGGGTTAACAAGTACAGATCAGTGATATTAGGAATATCTATAGAATGAGAGCAAAGTTAGCCACTGAGCCAGAATATGTCATGAGCACTGCATGAAGTAGAGAAGGCAGAGTAGCCAGTAGAATTGACAAACACAGTGAAGGAACTGAACAGGAAAAAAAAAGTAAGTATTATATTAAACAGATAAGGTACGTAACATAATAACTATTATTGGACAAACTTTTGTGGGTGGAAGGTACACATTTTTGAAGGTCTCCTCTTCAGGTCTGGAGAAAGAAATCAGTGTCTGAGGGCTTGGCTACACTTACAAGTTGCAGCGCTGCAACTCCCTGGTTGCAGCGCTGGCTGAAAACCCATCCCGGTTGGGGTATAAGGAGTGCAGCGCTGGTGATCCAGCGCTGCTCAGCAGGTGTGGACACTCACCAGCGCTTTAATTGTCCTCCAGGGAATAAGGAGTTATCCCAGAATTCCTGTTCAGCCACTCTGCTCATCAGTTTGCACTCTACTGCTCTTGCCTCAGGTGACCCGCCCTTTAAATGCCCCAGGAATTTTAAAAATCTCCTTCCTGTTTGCTGCAGCCAGGTGTGGAGTGCAATCAGTTAATCTTTACAGGTGACCATGCCTCCACGCGGCAAACGAGCCCCAGCATGGAGCACTGGCGAATTGCAGGATCTCATTAGTGTTTGGGGGGAGGAAGCTGTGCAGTCCCAGCTGCGCTCCAGCCGTAGGAATTACGATATCTTTGAGCAGGTATCAAGGTCCATGCTGGATAGGGGCCATGATCGGGACGCACTACAATGCAGGGTGAAAGTTAAAGAGCTGCGGAGTGCCTATTACAAAGCCCGCGAGGGGAATCGCCGATCCGGAGCTGCCCCCACGACCTGCCGTTTTTACAGGGAGATGGACGCGATACTTGGGGGTGACCCCACTGCCAATCCCAGGACAACGATGGACACTTCTGAGCAGGCTGGGGGACAGGAGGAGGAGGAGGCGGAGGCAGAGGCGGCGGGGGGGGGAGGAAAACGTGAGTGAAGCTACTGGGATGGGGGAAGACACCCCAGATTTCCAGGAGGCATGCAGCCAGGAGCTCGTCTCAAGCCAGGAGGAAAGTACCCAATCGCAGCAGCCAGCAGTTGCAGAAGGACAAGCAGAGGAGCGGGTTACCGGTAAGCGGCTTTTATTTTCTGGGTGGAAATGTTTCTGGAGAGGAAGGGGGGTTATGGCTGCATGCATGCCAGCCTAGATGTGGAATAGCCCATTGATGTGGTCTATCACGTCGCGGTAATCGGCCTCGGTAATCTCCTCAAAAGTTTCAGCCAGAGCGTGGGCAATGTGCCTTCGCAGGTTTATAGGGAGAGCCACTGTGTTCCTTGTCCCAGTCACGCTGACGCGTCCGCGCCACTGTGCCGCGAGGGGTGGGGGGACCATTTCTGAACACAGGCAAGCCGCATAGGGGCCAGGGCGGAATCCACATTGCTGTAAAAGAGCCTCCCGCTGTTCCCTAGTGACTCGCAGCAGGGAGACATCTTCCAGGATTAACTCCTGTGAAAAATGTTGGGAGACTCTTTAGTGAAGAGATAGGGAGATAGTGAAGATCACCCCTGCAGCTGCATCTTCACTCAACCCCTCTATCACTCCAGATTACCCGAAGCAACCAGCTCCCCTCTATCAATCAAGCCCCACTTCTCCCTCTATAAGCACCCCTCACTCACCATTTCGTGGCTTCTGTTGTGTTATGTGTGTGGTAAAAGAATGCTAAAGTGAGAACTCCCTCAGTGTAACTACTAATGTCTGGAGATAGTGAATACAATGCTGCCCCTGTTAAATGTTGTCATTTCTGGGTTTCTACAGTGACCTTGACTACTGGACTGAGCAGATGTTCCACAGCACAGAGGCTGCACAATTTGAGAAAAAATCCCCGAAAGAGCAAAGAGGACATGCTGAAAACTGTTCTTCATCAATCCTAGAGAAGAGCAGATCAGAGCCCACAGATCAGATCCTCCTGCCCCCTTAGCAAGTGAACCCAAGCCGATCAAGACAGGAAACCTAGCAGGAACCATGCCGGCCATCCCTGGAGGAAGACCCACCCTCGCCAAGACCCCAATGGCTTCGGTCCTGAACCCCCATCCATGCCGGCAAGACTCTCCGCCAAACCATCTGGAAAAGACCCATCAACTCTCCCCACATAATTCATGCCACCTATCCTTACCATCTCATCCCACCACTCCCCCTTCATAATCCTATCAAACCATCCTTAAATCCTTAATCTTAAACCTCCCCACAGTTCCCCAGTCCTCTAATTTTCATTTCCCTCCCTGTGGTATTTCACTATTCTAGCTATTCCACCTGAATTTCTATTGACTTCAAATTTCCATTTCCTGACTGTATTCTTACTGTTAGTCGGGCTCAAATGATGGTCCGTCACTTCCATTTATCCTCTCTGAAATAATTCTTCTCCCTACCCTCTATCTTATCCTCTTTTCATTTTATCCTCGTAAAATAATTCTTTTCATAGGAAAATTTTCCAAGCTCCTCAAGTCTCCTTTCATCCAAGAGCCTCCTCATCCTCTTCCCTTTTTCTAGTCATCCTTCTTCTTACCCTGTCTCCTTTTCTATTCATCCTTCTTAAACTCCTCTCACAAAACGCCACCATCTCTCACCTACCTATCTCTTTTGCCTCTTATCTATCTTCTCCTACTAGAAATAACCGCACCTCCTTATCCTACTAATACTACAATGCAATGTTCAACAACATAGCATTTTAATCCTCATATCCAACTCCACGATCACTCTTCTCTTAGGTCAACCAGGACTCCTCCTCCCTCCCACCTTCTAACCTGTCCTACCCAACTCATAACTAAATGCTATACCTTACACTTCTCACTATTCCTGTTCATCATATACCTACACTCCCCCTTATACTCTTCCTCCTAACTGCAATCAGTTAATCCCATACCTTTCAATTCCTCAATACCCCCAATCCTATGTCCCCCACAAAACCCCAACTTGGTGTTCCAGGCTCCCTTTAAATCAGCTGAATAAAATCAATTAAATATATTCCAATAATGAGATTGAATAAAAACTCCCAAAGCAACCACCCTCTCCCCCACCCTCCCAACCCCCTCCCTTCAACCCCTCCCTACTCCAAACCTCCTCCCCCCTCCCTACTCTTTTTCACTCCATCCCCAACTTTTCCATTCCACCCCTAATTTTTCCTCACTTAACTCCCATCTTTTCAACCACTGAAGTAATGACATCATCCAGATCACCATCTTCATATTCCTTGTCTAAAATTTATGCTCTCATCTAAAGGAGATCAAGTTGGTTTACTTTACCTACAAAGATGAAATCCATTTCTTAATCTATCCCAGTTGCCATCGCCATGCCCCTCTCCTCCCCTCTCTTTTTCCATGATTTCCATGACTTTGCATACTACAGATATTTTCCTAACAGGCCTATACATATTCCGCTTCGCTTTTTTCCCCTTCTTGAATATAGGAACTTCCATAATCCTAATCCAAGTCAGTCGTACAAAATAGGAATTTGGATTATTTATCCTATCATAGCTAATTCTTTAAAATTCCTTAAATAAAATTTTTAGGGATCTAGGAAGATTATCCCTAATTTTTTACTTTTTCAAGCTGTTCTGTTCCAGTTTGCTTTCTCTAGCTGTTCCATGTCCCCCTATCCTTCATCTTCATTCTCCCATTTACTCTTCATTCCAGCTCCTCCCATCATCCCTCCTCAAGACTTTTCCTCCCAAAGTATCCTGTATCATTATGTGCCATTCAAGATTATCCTAATCTCCACTCCATTTAATTTTTCCTACTCTATTCTTCTTCTTTCTTGGTTTCTTTTCTATTATATGGCTAAATCTTCTATTTTTATAATCTTAATCCCCTTCCCAGATCACTCGTCTCTCGCTTTGCCCTTCCTTCCTTCTTTCACCCTCTTTGCTCCTCAATTTTTCTCCTTTGGCCTCTTTCCTCCCTCTTTCCCCCCATTTTCATCCCTTTTCTTACTGACCTCTCTGCTTTCTGCTTTTCTCTCCTCTTCGAGCTTTTGCTATCCTCTTCTTCTCTTTCTGCTTTCTTCCTATTCCTCACTCTAACTGGATACATGCCTGCAACTTCCCCTCAAGCAGAACCCACCCTAACCCTCCCCCTCCCCCTTCCCCAGATCCTAACCCAACTAGTAATTAGCCCAGCTAATTAAATTAATAAGCCCTAGTCCCTTTCCCTTTTTAAGTCGCCTTAATTTAGCATTGATATCTATTTTCCTCCCATTATTTTAACTCCAGGCCAGATTCATTATCTCTCCCTAGGTCATGTCCCCCACAACAACTCACTACAACAAAAACAAACTCATCAAAAACAACAATCCCAAAATATCATCCATCCACTTCATGAAGCAACCAATTGAGCTATCACGTCTAGAATATCACTAGGAATATATTAGCTAGGATATTATTATTCCTATGTTTTATTTTTATCTTAAAATCCCCCCCCCTCAAGCAGTTCCCCAATTGTTTTAATTCATGTAAACCTCCTTTAAAAAGCTAATCAAAAAAAGCTCATCTCTATCTCTCTAGATCAGATCTATATCTTCCCCCATCTGAGGCCTGGATGATTTCCCTCCCCCATGCCACCCCAACTCCCACATCACCATTGCCCCAACAGATCCCACTTGTTATCTTGCATTATTTTACCTCATTATACATTTTTAGTCATTTACAGTGCTACTCCCCTTGCTTTTACCTTTACCTGTCTTTTACATCTACTCACATACCTCCCCATCATACCATGCTCCCGTTCCACATACCTTCGTCCACTTCTCTGTTTTCATTCCCCTACTCCGTCAGTTATTCCCAGACCAGGAGTAAGCTTTCTACCCATTTCTCGCATTCCAAATCTCACATTGGTTTTCAAACTCTTTTCCTTTTTGTTTCCTCTCTCTCACTGTCTTTTTTCAACTGGGGTAGACTAGTAGTACTTCTACCCGTACCTCACATCTACTTCCCCCCCCCCCTCCCCCTCTGGCTCTATCTGCCCCTTCTTGTCCCCTCCCTCTATATGTGAAAATTCTTCTCTCACTCACCCGACCACCTTTCCAGGACCTCCTCCCCCCCAGTGTCTCTCTCCAGTTTCTTCAGATCAGCTCTTTTAGCCAGCCTCCTTCTCCTCCTCTCTCCTCCTAGGCTCCTATTCTTCCTCCCTACCCCCTTGGAGCCCATCCCCCCCCCAGTGCCCCTGTCCCCCCAGCCCCCCATCCCTCCAGCCTCCTTGTCCTTCCTCACCACCATCCACCCACCCCTTTCTCTCCTCTCCACTCCTGCCTAGATGAATCCACTTGGAAGATCAAGGACAGGTAGAATCCTCTGCCCTTGAACCTCCTGGCAACCTCTCCCTTGATCTCTCTCTCTGGCTAGTCTCCCGTCTCTCTCTCCTCAGATGAGAATCTAGATCCATGATTCCCTCTCCTTCTTAGATCCTAGGTTCTTACCTCCTCTCCTCATCCTTTTCCCGTATTTTAGCACCACAGCACCTTCTCCAGCACACAGCCTCCGCACACTCCACACCTGCCTCCTCCCCTGCAGCCTGGAATCTCCAATCCAGACCTGCCCCTGCCTGGCTGGGGCGCCCACCGTCCCCCTAACCTATCCCTCTGTCCCCCCTCCGTTCTCCCTTTCTCCAAGTCCTTCCATCTCTTCCCTCCTCAGCCATCTCCTATCTTCCCTGCCAATCTTTGGTGCTACTTCACTACTTCCCTCGACCTTTCTTTATCTATATGGACTGGCTGCCTCCTTTTTCTCTTTCTTCTCTCTCACTCTCTTACCGCTTGCTGCGCCCCTCCCCTTTCCTCACCTTCAACCTGTTCCTACCTAGCTTTCCCCCCCTCACTGGCTCTCCTTTTCCCTCTCCCTTTTCTCACGGTCACATGCCTCCGCATCCCATCTTCTCCCTCTCTTCCTCCCTTTCCCCCTTCCCCTCCCCCCCCCCCCCCCCCCTCCCCCCTTCCCCCTCCCCTCTGTTACTGCTTGCCAGCCTCTCAGCCTCCCCAACCCCCTTCTATTCTCTATCAGGGTTTCACCTGCAGCCCTGGCCCCCTCCTCCAGCTCTCAGCAGCAGCGACACTTCATGCATATATAGTATAGTCGGGGTCCCCCCTGTCCCCATGTACATGCATGTAGCTGCTGCTGCTGCTCATCCTCTGTGTGTGTGTCCTCTGCTGCTGGGGGCATGGGCTGCTGCTGCCTGCTGCTCGCTCTCTTCTCTCTCTTCTGTGGGGGGGACCTCCCTTCCACCCTCCCTGCCAACTCCCACGCTAACTCCCCTGTTGGCAGCCCTGTTTGCTGCCTCCTGTGCCGCTGCTCGCACTCTGCTAGAGAGAGTAAAGAATTGAAGGAGTGGAGAGAAAAGGAAAGCAAGATCCGCCAGAGGGAAAGCAGGAACCGGCAGAGAAATGCAGTGGCCAAAAGGAAAAGCACAGAGCAGCTTCTAAGCATCCTGTCGCGCCAAGCGGACTCTATCGAGTCACTCGTTGCCATGCAAGCAGAGCACTACCGTGCTACTCCCCCCCCCCCGTCCCAAAGCTTTTTGCCTTGTGCCCCAATGTCAGCTCAAACCACCTTTCCCCAGCATTCAGGTTCTTACCACCACCAGCTGCCTCCAACACCTGTACGATCACCAACCAGCCCTGATACCTACCACCCTTACCCTCTGCACTCAACCCCCATCACCATGCAGTATATGCACCCTGAAGTGCAGGATTCATTAAACAGCACTCCAGACAGGACATATGCAAACTTGTGACTGTACAGTTCACCAACCCACACCCCTGCCCTCTTGTGTTCATGAAATGTTGTGTGTCTGTCTGTCTGTCAAGGAAGTTTTTTTCTTTTCAATAAAACAATTCTTGGCTTTGAAAACAGTCTTTATTATAGCAGATAGTGAAAGATATCTTAGCCCAGTAAAGAAAGAGGCACTGCAAATCATTTTAGGGATAATAGAATAACAGTGTAAACAGTGCAATTCACTCCCATGCAAGGCAGCAAACATTACTGTTGGCTTTCAGCCTCAAATTCTTCCCTCAAGGCATCCCTAATCCTTGTAGCCCTGTGCTGGGCCTCTCTATTAGCCCTGCTCTCTGGCTGTGCATATTCAGCCTCCAGAACTTGAACCTCGGTGGTCCATGCCTGACTGAATGTTTCACCCTTCCCTTCACAAATATTATGGAGGGTACAGCAAGCGGATATAACCGCGGGGATGCTGCTTTCCCCCAAGTCTAGCTTCCCATACAAGGATCTCCAGCGGGCTTTTAAACGCCCAAAAGCACACTCCACAGTCATTCGGCACCGGCTCAGCCTGTAGTTGAACCGGTCCTTGCTCCTGTCAAGCTTCCCTGTATAGAGTTTCATGAGCCAAGGCAGTAACGGGTAAGCGGGGTCTCCAAGGATCACAATGGGCATTTCGACGTCCCCTACTGTGATCTTCCTGTCTGGGAAAAAAGTCCCTGCCTGCATCTTCCTGAACAGGCCACTGTTCCGAAAGATGCGTGCATCATGCACCTTTCCAGGCCAGCCTGTGTAAATGTCAATGAAACGCCCGCGGTGATCCACAAGCGCCTGGAGAACCATAGAGAAATACCCCTTACGATTAACGTACTCTGATGCCAGGTGTGTGTGGGGGGCCAGAATAGGAATATGCGTCCCATCTATCGCCCCTCCACAGTTAGGGAAACACATTTGTGCAAAGCCATCCACAATGTCCTGCACGCTCCCCTGAGTCACGGTCTTTCTTAGCAGGATGCGATTAATTGCCTTGCAAACTTGCATCAAAACGATTCCAACGGTCGACTTTCCCACTCCAAACTGGTTCCCGACCGACCGGTAGCTGTCTGGAGTTGCCAGCTTCCAGATTGCAATAGCCACCCGCTTTTCCACCATCAGGGCAGCTCTCAATCTTGTGTCCTTGTGCCGCAGAGTGGGGGCGAGCTCAGCACACAGTCCCATGAAAGTGGCTTTTCTCATACGAAAGTTCTGCAGCCACTGCTCGTCATCCCAAACTTCCATGACGATGTGATCCCACCAGTCAGTGCTTGTTTCCCGAGCCCAAAAGCGGCGTTCAACGGTGCTGAGCATTTCCGTGAATGCCACAAGCACTTTAGTGTCACACACGGCAGGAGAATCGATATCGATATCATCGTCAGACTCCTCACTGTCACTTTGGAGCTGAAGGAATAGCTCGACTGCCAAACGTGTTGTGCTGGCGACACTCATCAGCACAGTCCTCAGCAGCTCGGGCTCCATTTGCCACAGAAATCGCGATTCACACAGAGAGTAAAACAGAAAGACATTCACAATGGCGCCAAACGTTGCCGGAAAGAGTGAATGCTGGGATGTGAAGCGATGCACCACGGGGCGTTGGCACACAGGAAGCGGAATGACCCGCACACTTCCTTCCCCTTCCCACAATACTCAGCGCCAAAATGGGACGAGGTGCTCTGTGGGATAGCTGCCCACAATGCACCTCTCAATACAGCGCTGGAAAGTGCTGCAAGTGTGGCCACACTGCAGCGCTGGTAGCTGTCAGTGTGGCCACACTCCAGCGCTGGCCCTACACAGCTGCATGACCAGCGCTGTAACTCCCAGCGCTGCAACTTGTAAGTGTAGCCAAGCCCTGAGCTAAATACACATTGAGACAGATTGCTAAGCATAAGTGGTAATGCCTGTTGTAGGAGGCCACTGGAAATGGAGGGGGCAATAAGGGTTAGATTATTCTGAAAAAGGGGTTTGAAGTGGGTTAGCATGCAGGTGTGTGTTACAAATTGTTGTAGTGAGCCATGAAACCAGTGTCTCTGTTCAGTCACACTGATTGTTAGTGTCTAACAGCACTATGAATTTAAGTTCCCAACCTTGCTTTTTGAAAGTGTTGTGCAGGTTTCCTTTGAGGTTGAATATTGAAAGATTAGATATGGAATGATCACTTTGTGAAAAGTGTTTGCAGATGGGTGATATGGTGTTTCTGTCTTTCATCATTTTTCCCTGTGTGAGTTCATTCAAACCAGACAATCATAGTGAATGTCTGGTTTCACCCACATAGTTGTTACTGGGGCACATCTACACCTTTCTGATCACTACTTACACCTCCAAATATGCTAAGCAGCTCTGGAAAAGGACCCCAGAAAAACTGAGGAACCATCTCCTGCACCATATATGCTTCAGAAGAGACCACCTCCAACAAGAAATTATCACATGCTCCCACACACTGGAAGAAAGAATATCAGGAAGCCTACCTGGAGATCATGCAGCAAACCCAAAACTATCTAAAATACCTGATGTCAATCATCCAACACACAAAAAAAAGTGAAACCAGCTACAGCAACTGCACAACCAACAGAACACCACTTCTTGTAGAAACCAATATACCATGACCCAGCACATGGACACATGATGATACCTCAACGTCGTCAACCTATCAAGACTACTCTTAACCAAAACTGAAGCATCTGTACGTTCCAAGGGACTGAAATTCTGCCCCACCAGAGAACCTGATAACATACGATCATGTGAAGAACTAGAAGAATTCCTCCATCAATTCCACCTCGCAGAAAAGATACCACCCACAACTATCACCTCCCCATGGACAGCTGGAAGAAAAAAGTATCATCAGACTGGACATTGCACAGAGGATGAAACCACACACTGGATCATTACATTGACTGCTTCAGGAAAAAAATCAACTGTAAAATGCTCAACAAACAAAACTTCAGGACCAGATTCAAAGAGAAACTGCTGAGCTTCCGTTCATTTGCAAATTTGACACCATCAGCTCAGGATTAAACAAAGACTGTGAATGGCTAGCCAACTACAAAAGCAGTTTCTCCTCCCTTGATGTTCACACCTCAACTGCTAGAAGAGGGCCTCATCCTCCCTGATCGAACTAACCTTGTTATCTCTAGACTGATTCTTGCCTGCATATTTATACCTGCCTCTGGAAATTTCCACTACATGCATCTGACAAAGTGAATATTCACCCATGAAAGCTTATGCTCCAATACATGTGTTAGACTATAAGGTGCCACAGGACTTTTTACAGATCCAGACTAACACGGCTACCCCTCTGATACTTAACAAACATTATAGCCACCACAATCGCTCTACCACTAAGAGGACAGCTATACAGACCCTGAAATCCAACCACTAGATAGTGATCAAACCAGCAGACAATGCAGGCACTATTGTAGTCTTTAATTGTGATGACTATGTCAATAAGGCCTACAGACCACTCTCTGACACCACGTACTACAAAAAAATAAACCACCACACACCACAAATCACACAGGAATTTAAAAATACCATCAAATCCCTCCTCAAACAACTAAAAAAAAATCCTCTACAAACTCGTCCCCCACAAACCCACCCTAGGGACCTTCTACATGCTTCCCAAGACAGACAAACACAGGAACCCAGGCAGATGCACTCTTATTGAAGGAATATCAAGACCCACAGAAACCATGCTAAAACTACTCCCCACACAAAGGGCTAGTTTCTTCCAAGACACTACCAACTTCTTCCAGAAACTCTTCAACTCTAACAGCCTCCCCCATGACACCATCCTTGTCACCACAGTTGTTATGTCCCTATACACCAACATCCTTCATCATGATGGCATCACTGCCTGCCTCAAATACCTACAAGATAATGGACAATGCTCAGAAATCCACTCAAAACACAATGCCAAATGCATTCATTTCATCCTCAACCACAACAATTTCACATTTAACGACAAACACTTTCTCCATAGCATGGTAACAGCCATGAGTACTAGGATAGCCAACCTCTTCATGGGTCACCTCGAGGAAAAATTTCTGGACAACTGCATCATGAGACCAATATTATACCTGAGATACATCAAGGGTATTTTTATCTTTTGGACAGACAACTTAAACTCCCTCAGATTTCCACCACAACTTCAACCACCACCACTCATCCATCAAACTCTCTCTAGAACACTGCCACACCAGCATTAACTTCCCAGACATCACGATTAGCTTCAGCAGTGGAATCCTACAAATTACTATATGAAAGAAACCCTTGGATCATCCACAGATCCAGCAAACACCCCAGACACAAAAAATATGTTGTTATCTACAGTCAGGCACTCAGCACATACTTAAAACAGTTGTCACTATACAAAGACATTCCACCAGAGAACTAGATTGCATCGTGGAAAGAGTCACCCAAATACCACAAGAAAAGCTGCTTCAACACAGAATAAAAACACCCACTGACAGCACATCGCTAGTTGTCACCTATCACCCCAAACTGGAACCCATATGGGGTATCATCAAACATATTTGACATCCTGAAAGAAATTTTTCTCAACCCTTCTCTTCTGGCCTTTAAACAATCCCACAACCTTGCAAAGCTCATCAATGCAAGATTCCCACAGCCCAAGTCACACCAACTCAAAGCAGCACCAGATCCTGCCAGAACAACAAATGCAAAACTTGCAGACATATCTTCACTGCTATGGTGATCAATTCCCCCCATAACAAACTTGCCAGATTAATGGATCATACAAATGCTTGTCACACTATGTGGTGTACCTCATACAGTGCATCAAATGCCCCAATTACAACTATGTAGGTGAAACTGGACAATCACTGCTCTCTTAAATGAATTCACATTGAAAAATGATAAAAGACAAACACCATATCACCCAGGGGCAAAGAGTTTTCACAAAATGATCACTCCATTTCTGATGTTCAAATACCTGGCCTCAGAGGAAACCTGCATATCATCTTCAAAATGTGAGGCTGGGAATTTAAATTCATAACATTGCTAGACACCAAAAAGCATGGATTCAACAAAGACAGTGGGATTATGGCTCATTACAACAATTTGTAACGCACCACACTGCCTGCTAACCCTTAATGGCCCATTCCAAACCCCCTTTTGCTTACAATCAAACCCTTATTGCCCACTCTATTTTCAAGTGGCCGCCTATAACATGCACTATCCCTTATGCTTAACAAGCTGTCCCAATTTCTATTTAGCTCAGACACACAGATTTCCTTCTCCAGACCAGCTCTTAGTAGCTTGTAACTTCCACCAACAGAAGCTGGTCCAATAATAGATATTATATCACCTCCCTTATCTCTCTCATATCCTGGGGCCAATATGGCTACCCCACTGTAAACAAAGTATTACTTTAATGTCTTCATCTACTTTAATGTGTTTAAGCTGTTCCTAGTCCTAATGTAGACACCTAGAGAATGGGCAATTCAAGAATTGGAAATTCATGTCAGGACTCAAATTCTTTACTGATGGGGAACTTTATCACTATAGCCACTGCTCTTTGGTTTAGACAAGCAAGCTAAAAAGGAAGAAACCAAAGTGAAGAAGAAAATCATTATTGCAAAGCAAACCAATACCTTTTACGTTTACCACAAAGATAACCATGCCTTTTAAAAAGAGTCAGAAATTCACAATAGTTTCCAAAATTAGATATGGTTATTTTAATTCAAACTGTTTATCCATAATCAGATCCTGCCAGTTTTTCAAAGAGCATATGTCAACAGCTAGGAGAGAACTATTTGTCTGCAATCCAGGTTGGTAAAAAAAAAAGTGTTTTATTACGGAAAGATTTACAGTGTTAAAACAAATATATGTAAAAGGAGTTTATACGTGAAATCAATATGTTAATGTCTTGTTTACCTGAGTCAGTTGCCATGTTCCTCTTTCATCTCGAATTAATTTTTTTATGTTCTCTTCCAAATTCTTAAAACAAAAAAAATTAAAAAATTAACACACAATATAATGTAATAACAATGTATTATAATATAATAACAAAAGCAAATTAAACTGCAATGAAGATTTAATACTGACATTATTATAAAGACAAACAGCTTTCAAACTGTGTCTGATATACTGTACATTAAAATGAATAATGAATAAAGAGAAAGGAAATTACCATTTTGGCACTACAACGATATGAATTCAGGCACAGGAAATAAACTAATGCAGCAGAAAGTACAAGAAAGGCAACAGAATTTTCTAAGGTATAAGTTCAATTACCTTTTATAACTAGCAGTCATTAAATAGCCTCAATACCTATATGTTACCTGATCATGAATAGCAAATGAGTAACTTTATATATCAGTGCCTTCCCTGCACTCCATTGTTTTACCCAGAAATTACCTTGATTGCAAATCATATGCAAATCTGAACTTTGTTCCAGCACTCTCTCATTTGAGGCTCCTCTTCTACTCTTCCAGTATAATCGGGGCCTACATCCCAAGATTGGGATTTATGCACTGTATATCTTTAGTTTAGGATTTGTAATATAAAGCAGATTAACATAACTTGATATAATTAAAATCTCAGGTAGTTTAACTAGAATATAGGCTTTTGTTTTCTTTCTATAACTTACATTTTTAAGTCAATTTAGTGCTTGGGAAAAGTGTACTAGAGACTGAAATTCCTTACTTATCAAATTCTTTACTTGCTGTTGCTCACACTGTACTTACGGAAGGCACACAACCTCAATCAACCCTGTTTTGGACAATGAACGTATAATTCCATCCATGGGTTGATTCAGCATCTCTGTTAAGATTATCAATTTGTGGCAACCATGATAATAGTTTGGTGACACAAACAGTTGGACACCAGGATATGGACTGAGTCCACTAGCACACTTATTATATAAGACACTGAACAAACTGGAATTACTTTAAATATATAACACTTCACAGGGACAGAATTAAACTGTTAATTACAGCAACTGTGGTTCTTCAAGATGCGATGCAGACATGTATTCCACTTAGGTGTGTGCATGTCCAGTGCACTGGAGCCAGAAAATTTTGCCTAGCAGTACCCGTAGGGGGGTGGTAATCAGGCCTTGTGGCTGTGGCCGCTCCCCTGGCTACATGACAGTGCCACCTCGACCCCACTTCAGTTCCTGCAGACCGAAAGCTGATGAGAGGAGACTCGGATACAGAGGAGAAGGAGGGTGTGTTATGGAATATATGTCTGTATCACATCTCAAAGAACCACAGTTATAGTAATTGTTTCTTCTTCTTCGAGTAGATGCAGATGAGTATTCCACTTAGTGACTCACAGGCAGTACCCCAATGTGGAGGTAGGACTTGGAGTCTACTGAAATAAGGATCGCAGGAACATCCTTCCGAGGCCTGCATCCACTCTGGAAGATGCGGTAATAGCATAGTGGTCTGTAAACATATGTGTGGACGACCATGTGGCTGCCCTGCAGATGTCCAGTATGGAAATGTCACTGAGGAATGCTACTGATGTCGCCTGCGCTCACAAGAAGTCCATACGCATGGAGGAGGTGCAGCTGAAGGTATCTCATATGCAGCCTTGACTCAGGATGTTATCCATCTAGAGATGGTCTGTGCAGAGACCGCTTGCCCCTTCATGCAGTCCGCATGTGACATGGATCAGCAAGGCAAAACACAAAACAGTTTAGTCCTGTCTAGATAAAAGGCTAGGCATTGCTTGACATCCACAGTAAGAAGGTGCTGTTCTTCTGGGGAAGAGTGAGCCTTAGGGAAAAAGACAGGTAAACACTGCCTGATTCAGATAAAACTGAGAGATGCCCTGGGATAAAAACTTTCAGTATGGTAGGAGTGTTACCTTATCCTTGGAGAATTGAGTGTAGGGCAGCTCATCTATGAGGGCCTGCAACTCACATATCATTCTGGCCAAAGTGATGGCTATCAGGAACATGATTTTCTGAGAAAGGAGGGGCAGCAGATGGGACACAAGGGGCTCGAATGGAGGGCCAATTAGAGCCACCCGTGTTTAGGTCTCACAAAGGAACCAATTATTGGACCAGAGGATATAAGTGGAGAGTCCCCTTCAGAAATCTTGTCACCATGGCATTGGAAAAAAACAAATTTCCTTTGAACCAAGGCATGGAATGCTGCTATCTCTGCCAAATGCACTCTCAGCAAACTGAGTGCAAGGCCCAATTTCTGAAGATGTAACAGGAACTACAAGATGTCCTGGATGGAAGCCACTGTTGGTTGGTTGGGTCAAGGACCAACTGAAAATCTCTTCCACTTCGCTAAGTACATCATCCTAATGGAGAATTTCCTACTGTTGAGCACTGTCTCAGCCACACTGGAGCAATGAGGATGACCTTGGCCCAATCCACACTGAGCTTGAAGATGACCTGTTGAATGATCGGAATGGCAGGGAGGACAGCACACAAAGGAGCTGTCTGCCAGCAGCAGTGGAAGATGTCAGGGAGGGAGCCTGGGCTGAGGCTCCCTTGAGGGCAGAATAGTCGACATTCCCTGTTTTCCCTCATCACAAACAGGTTGATTGTAGAGATGGCTCACATTGCAAAGACGATCCAGAGAACATTCTCCTTCAGGGACCATTCATGGGTCCAAGAAAAAACCCTGTTGATATGGTCCACAAGACAATTTTGCATCCCCAGCAAATAGACTGCTACTAGAGTGATGTCTTCTTCGATGCAAAATTGCCAGGGGTTGATTGCCTCCAGGCAGAGTAACCTGAAACATGCCCTTCCTTTCTTGTTCACATAGTACATCACAGTGGTACTGTCAGTGAGTATGTGAACCACTGCGTATCTATACGGATGTAGTCTGAGAAGACACAACATGCATTATGGATGGCCCAAAGTTCCAACACACTGATATGGAGTGAGGCTTCCTGTTTCAACCACAGGCTCTGCACCCACAACAAATCCAGATGTGCCCTCCAACGTAGAAAGGAAGCATTGGTAACCACTGACTTGGTTGGAGAAGGCATGCATTGCATGGGGATTCCCACCAGTGTAGGAAATGTAGAACTGGTGGATCGAGGCAAACCAACCTGTCCAACTATCAGGCAGGGCAGGATAGTAAATCGTCCTAAGCCACATCTGAAGGGGGTGCAAGATGGTGAACTGGACCACCTGCGTGCTAGAGGACACATGGCCCAACACACTCAGACACATGCAAACTGTCATGGACAGCTGAAATTGAAGACTGAGGCAGAGCTGTTGAATAGCCTGGAAGTGATTGGTCAGCAGAACGCTCTCTACCTCGTGTAGTCTAACAGAGACCCAGTGAATAAGACTGACTTTGCTGTGCTTAAAATGAGTCCCAGATGCTTGAGAAAATGTAACGTGGTGTCAATGTGGGTGAGAACCTCCTCTCTGGAGTCGTCAACGTACAGGATGATGTGGATTCCCTTCCTCCTGAGATATGCCATGACCACCACCATGAATTTGGTGAAGATGCGGTGGCAGAAGAGAGGAGAACACCACTTTCAGTATATGGTTCTCCCATTCGGCCTATCACAAAATGCATAAACTTCCTGTGGCTCTGTAGAATGGCCATATGAAAGTCCTGAAGGTCCAGGGCAGGAAATCAGTCATTCTGAAACAGTGTGGGGAGGATAGCTCATAGAGCGACCATGTGAATCTCATGTACTTGATGAATTTGTTGAGGTCAGCAAAGGTCAAGAATAGGTTTCATCCCGCCCTTGGATTTTCGTATCAGGTAGTACTGGGAGTAAAAGCCATGGCCCTGGTGTTCTGGTGTAACCTCCTCTACTGCTTCCAACTTCAATAGAGAGTTGACCTGATCAATGAGCAGTGTCTTGGGGGGGTGGGGGGGTGTCCCTGAAGACAGATGGAGAAGGGTGATGGAAAGGGGGCATGGAGACTAACTGGACTGCGTAGCCTGATCTGACAGTGTCTAGGGCGCAGCTGTCAGAAGTAATCCAGTTCCAAGCATTGTAAAAGTGGGCCTGCTTGTCCCCAAAGGGATGGGGGCCTGGAGGGTCTGGAAGGGGAGGGGAGCATCTGAATGCAGTGTCAACAGACACAGCAGTTCAGAGGCTCGCTCCATCACAGGGATCATATGTGGTGCAGCCCTGGGAAAGTCCTGGACCTACAGCAAGGCTGGGACCAAAAGGCAGAGGAGGCCTGTGGTTGCTTGGTACGCGAATGACACTGGCATCTTCCTTGTCAGTACTGGACACAACAGATGCCCAAAGACCAGAACCAGAGTCAATGGTACCGGGTTTCTGCCATTCCCACTCAGTGCCAGGGAGGGATCAGAGGTAGCCACACCATCCCATACACCATTCCACGCTTTTCCTAGAGGAGGCAAAGGAGTCACCCATGACCTGGAGCAGTCCTGACTGGTCTTATGAGACCTCTTCCTCAATGCCAATGAAGGAGAATGGCTCCTCCATCTCTTTGGCAAGGCACCTACCCGGGAATGACAGGCAGCAGTGCCCGAGGGTGATCCTCAGCCTAAAGAGGGCCTCGATACTGGATCAGATAGCCTGGCCTGTTCAAGCAAGTGCTGTTTGAGATGAAGGTGCCATGCCACCTGAATCCACTTTTTAAATGACTTATAAATCAAACAGCACTCTTTAAGGTGGGCCTCCCTGAGACAATGCAAGCACCATGTGTGGAGGATCGCTGTTGGGGATCATCCCATCATACAAAACAGTGGTTCAACAGAACTACTCACAGTGCACAAAGAAAAGCATATTGATGAGTATTTCCAGGGTAAATGCTTAAGACTTCTAAATAGAGATAAATTCAAGTTCCAACTCTTTGTCAAGGGCACAGCTTCCCTTACTAACTAATGACAACCAATTCACAAGGTTCAAATGACATAATTCAGATTTTGCAAAGATTACATTTAATGTTAAATACAATAAGTAAGTTTTATAGAGCTTTAACAGCTTTCCTAGAAATATAAGAGTATTGGGGGAAGGATAGTGCTATCTGTTGTTTTATCATTTTAAATCAGCTGGGAATAAGAGTATTATTGTATAGTTGAGAATATTTGCTTTGTGATAATTTTAAATAACTGCACCTTAGTTAAATTGCCACAAGTAAATAGAGAACAATCAGTCTACTTACTTTTTCCTCAGTGGTATATTGTATATGGTTTTAATTTGTTTAAGTATATTGTTAAATTTGGAAGTTTCATTTAATTACTCAGTTGACAACAGCCGGAATACCAATAATTTATTGGCAGAGGATATCCTAGGAATTAACATTAAATGCAGAAAAGACTATTTTGTCATGAATTTCTTCATAACAAAACATTAAGCAAAGTACATCCTCACAACTCAGCACTTCTACATTCTTTAATATTCTGTACATGCACTATTAAGGACATTATTCATTCCATAAAATGTAAGAATCTTCTCTCATTTCTTAAGAAAGTGGATACTGTCCTAATTCAAGAAATATAATTACACCTCCATATATGATAAACTGAAACAAAGATTAGGCGGGACAAGTACTTGTTGCATCTTAGGGTACGTCTACACTTACCTGCCGGTTCGACGCGGAGAGTTCGACTTTTTGGAGTTCGAACTATCGCGTCTGATCTAGACGCGATAGTTCGAACTCCGGAAGCGCCGCGGTCGACTCCGGTACTCCACCTCGGCAGAAGGAGTTGGCGGAGTCGACGGGGGAGCCGCGGAGTTCGACCCCGCTGCGTCTGGACGGGTGAGTAGGTCGAACTAGGGTACTTCGAATTCAGCTACGCTATTCACGTAGCTGAATTTGCATACCCTAATTCGAACCCCCTTCTTAGTGTAGACCAGGCCTTACACTAGTCACACGTAGGTAGCTATAATAATACATGACCAACTTATCCTTAATGGTTACTTCAGTCACTGCAGTTGAGAAAGGACATTATCTGTTTGAGAACTGTCTGGCAATACATTTAATATCTAGTATGTACATATATATACATATAAAAACAACAAGAGTAAGAGTTTTAGCTACATCATAGAGAAAAGAGAGTACATGGAAGAAGCAGCAGCAAGATTTGGAATAGTTTGCATATGTATGGCAAGAGTGAGTCAAAATGACACCTAGTTGTGTGCCTGTGTGACAAGGATAGCAATGTTTGTCAATAGTGACAGAAAAAGGGAGGGAAGTAGAAAAAGGTGAGATGAAAACTGAGAAATTCAGCTGTAACTATGTTAAATTTTAATGAACTGTAAAATATCCCGGAGAAGATGGTTACACCATCACATTGAAATACAGGGTTGAAGTGAGGAAGACAATTCAGAAGTGGAGACATAGATTTGGGAGTGTGGCAAAGTACCTGCTTCTCCTCAGCTGACTCAGTCCCTTTTTGCCTTGGAGACACAGGCTTGGGCAAAGTAAAAGCCTTCCCAGTCACGCAGGGTCTGGCTGATCCTCCTCTCAGTCAGTCCCTTGCTGTTTTTCTCCCCTTCTGGGGACAGAGTGTAGTCTCCCTTGCTGGAAGAGGGCAGAGCCTTGCTGCACCTATTCGCTGGCTGCTTCTCTCACTCTCTCCCCCACCCCCCGTTTCCCTGCCAGGGAGGGTTTAAAAAGGTCACCAGCAATTGGGGCCAGCTGAACCAAATTAGTTCCCTAGTAACCCCCTGTTCCAGCTGAACCTAATTTCTCATGGCTGTCTCTCCTCAATGGATAGGGAGAAGCCTTTTAACCCCCCATGGGACTAATTCCTACCCCTCCCTTTGTAGCCATTTTGCCTGGGTTTGCCACAGGAGTCATTGGCAGAAAGATGGTACTTGAAACCCTGTTTGTGAAGATCACCTTGAGGAAGGGTGTAGACATAGGTATAGGCCTATGATATCCTCTCTGTGGACCAATCACTAAAAGGGGGATGACACACAACCTTGCCAGCATGTTTCAACCATTTATCCTGATAGCATAAATGTTGAAACTCAGGAATCCTAAATTCTGCTCTGAGCTCTGGACAGAAGTGTGTTCTAGTGGTTAGACCCTTCTGCTCCTGTCCCCTCCAGCCTGACATTTTCTGCCCTTGTATCAATCTGTCTCTGTCCACCATGTTCTTTCCCCTATTACACCTTTCCCCATTCTGTTCCTGTCCCTTCCCCTCCCAGCATCCTGTCCTGTTCCCCCTCTGTTCCTATCCCCACACCTAGCTTTGTAATCCTGTGACAGTCTGTATTTGTCCCTCCCTCCCATTTTGCTACTCATCTGTCTGCATTCCAGTCAGGCTATATCAATGTCCTTTATGTTGCCTAGGTGCCAGCAGAGCACTGAAAACATAAGAGTCTCACTGCTCTCAATTCTGTGCCTGGTGCCACAGCAGCCTCCACTCTGCTCGATTTCCTCCTGCCCCCTCTCCCGAGCACACCACATCCCGCTCCTCCCCCTCCCTCCTGAAGCCGACCTGCACACTGCGAAACAGCTATACGTGGTGGGTGAGACTCAGGAGGCGCTGGGAGAGAGGGGGAGGAGTGATCAATGGGGGAGAGGGGCTGGAGGCAAGGGGGGAAGGGGACAGCTTGGTTCTCGGTGGGTGCTGAGCACACGCTAATTTTTCTCCATGGGTGCTCCAGAGCTGGAGCACCCCATGCTGCCCCATACTAGACTGCACAGTGAGTTCTGCAGGAGTGGAGCGTGCCCCTTGTTATTCGCACTGAGCTCGATAGAGGTGGAGCATGCTTGGAGACTTTTGCTGTCAGCCTCCAAAAAATGTGCAAATGGCAATTTTCAGTGGCTTGTAATTCAGCCAAATGTGGTGGATTTTCACAGGAACAGCAAAAGGCCAGAGCAACCTCCTTGCAAATGTCAAATCTCTAATCCAAAGGATGGAGGTTCTAGAATTTCTCAGTGAAATCGCTGTATGATTTTAAGATTGGCAAAACAATGGAAATTTTCCCTAACCTCATTTCTGGTAACAGATGTACCACCCTTGCTGAAACTTTGCAGAAAACGCCAGACTGAGGCCTGGCATGGAACATTTCAGCCCATAAAGTTAAAGTCTGAAAAGTTATAAGCAACTGAAAAATGGTCTTAAAAGAAAAGTGTTAGTCAAACTTTACTATAGGAATTGCTGTCAACTCTGCCTATAATAAGGCCACATCTGAAGAACTTAATTAAATCAGGACTATGTTACAAATAGCATTCTCTTCTATCCAATTTTTCCACATCTTAAAAATAATTTAAATAAAATATCATATACAACCTTGTACCGGATTTTTTCTCTAATTATTTTTTCTTCTAATTCCTCCACTTTTATTTTTCCTTCTCCATAAGTCATTTCAATATTATATAACTCTTTATTCACTTTTCTTATTTGCTCTTCAATTTTACGGGTGTTTTTGCATATAATCTGCAGTTCTGACTGATACGTTATTTTTCTTCTTGAACTGTTAAAATAAAACAAAACCTTAGAATTATCTTACAAGACATGCATGCTTGCAAAAGTAGAAAATTAAAAGAAAAAAATCATTGTTGAATAAGTAAAACTAAAACATTCTAAAATCTTACTTACAAACTAAAGTCAGTATTTTATTAACCACTTAGTTGATGCTGAATATACCAGGTACATCTTCCAAATGCATGCTTCCATTTTGCTGCAAAATATACCATATCTTGTATGCCCTGATAGTCTATTGATTTCAGGAAGTCATATATTTATACTACAGATATCCAGAAAGCAATAAAATCTACATCTGTAATATAGATAAGCAAAAACCTACATTATTATGCAATTTTCTTTTAAAGTACTCAAGTCAGAGGCCCTGGAGGTTTTTCGCCTTCCTCTGCAGTGTTGGGCACGGGTCACTTGCTGGAGGATTCTCTGCACCTTGAGGTCTTTAACCCATGATTTGAGGACTTCAATAACTCAGACATCGGTTAGGGGTTTGTTACAGGAGTGGGTGGGTGAGATTCTGTGGCCTGCATTGTGCAGGAGGTCAGACTAGATGATCATAATGGTCCCTTCTGACCTTAAAGTCTATAAGTCAGCAAATGCCAAAGTTAAGGTTGCCCATACAACCTTAATTCAGCTGCCTCATAATAATGGACCAGATCTTGGGCCACACACAGGCTACTTAGCACCACACCATTGACACAAAGCAGTCATACAGCTGATGGATCCACTTCCCTATAGCTTTCCCTCCTTCAGCAATCCTTGGTGACAGAGCCATTGTAGATCACTTATATACAGTGTGTAAGAAAAAACATTAACAAGGTACAAATTTAGGTAAAGTGAACCTGAAATACTATTAGTTAGACTAAATCAGACCCACTGGCATAGACCAGAACCAATCAAATCAAAGAAATACGATGGGCATGTAAACATTTTATTTTCCTTTGACTAATAAAATATGGTCTATATTGGTATAACTTAACACTTTTTAGCTGTCTCTTAACAGAAAAGTGGGATTAATGAGGAATCTTCCACTGAGCAACCAAAGGCAGCATCAGCTGAACCAAAATGTCAAACCTCTATCATCTAAGGGTATATCTACACTACAAAATTAGGTCAATTTTATAGAAGTCAATTTTTAGAAATCGATTGCATATGTCCACACAAAGCGCATTAAGTCAACTACCGTGACTAGCATCAACTTACGGAGCGGTGCACTGGGGCTAGCTATCCCACAGTTCCCACAGTCTCCGCCACCCATTGGAATTCTGGGTTAAGTTCTCAATGCCTGACGGGGCAAAAACATTGTCGCGGGTGGTTTGGGGTACATGTCGTTAGTCGCCCCTCCCTCCGTGAAAGCAACGGCAGACAGACAATTGTTTCACGCCAGACACCAGGGTAATTAGAAGAGCACAGCAAGGTGCACTGCGCATCAGAGAGGCTTTGAAAACCAGTTTCATGACTAGCCAGGCTTCGGTGTGACAGTTGTGTGTGTTTCTCCTTGATGCAAACCTGCCCCCTTTGTTGATTTTAATTCCCTGTAAGTCAACCACCCTCCCTGCTTCAAAATAAAGTAACTATTGTTTTGAAACCATGCATTCTTTCTTTATTAAATTACAAAAAATGAGATAACAGACAAGGTAGCCCAGGTGGGGTGGGGGAGGAGGGAAAGACAAGGCCACATTGCTTATTGTAGCCACACTAGAAATCAAACTGTTCGAATGACAGCCTTCTGTTGCTTGGGCCATCCTCTGCAGTGGAATAGTTGGGTGCCCGGAGCCTCCCGCCCCGTGTTCTTGGGGTCTGGGTGAGGAGGCTATGAAACATGGGGAGGAGGATAGGAGGTTATAAAGTGGATGCAGCGGGGGGTCTGTGCTCTTGCTGGCTTTCCTGCAGCTCCAACAGATGCTTCATCATGTCCGTTTGCTCCCCCATTAGCCTCAGCATCACGTCCTGTCTCCGCTCTTCGTGCTCACTTAATTCTTTCCTGGTCTCTGCCACCTAATGCCTCCATGCATTAAGCTGTGCCCTATCAATGCGTGAAGACTGCACGAGCTCAGAAATCATGTCATCGCGAGTGCATTTTTTTCCCACCTTCTAATCTGCGATAACCTCAGGGCCGAAGATGATAGGGGGAGCGTAGAAACATTCTACGCTCTATGATTCTGGGGGGACTGCATGGTCACCTGTGCTGCTGAGTTCGCCATGCTGACCAAACAGGAAATGAAATTCAGAAGTTCCTGGGGCTTTTCCTGTGTACCTGGCTAGTGCATCGGAGTTCAAAGTGCTGTCCAGAGCGGTCACAATGGAGCACTCTGGGATAGCTCCTGGAGGCCAATATTGTCGATTTGCGTCCGCACTACCAGCAAAGTCAATTTTAGCACTACTCCCCTTGCCAGGGAGGAGTACAGGAGTCAATTTTAAGAGCCCTTTAGGTCGACGGAACGGGGTTGGTTGTGTGGACACATTCATTTTTAAATCAACCTAACACAGCTAAATTCGACCTAACCCTGTAGTGTAGACTAGGCCTAAGAAAGATACTGTATATACCCTATAGAGGAACACACTGCATGTTTAAATCTACAAACTTCTGACTCAGCCCACAAGTGTCCATACCCCTAGTACAATTAGAGGCAAGACTGACACTCTCAATAATAGGCTCCATAAATACAGACTTTACTAGAGCTAAAAACAAGAAACAGTAACTTACAGTAAGTGTGGTTCTTCATGTGTTGTCCATTCATATTCCACTCTTGGTGATCATGTGCCCCACAAATTTGAGATCAGAATCTTTGAGCCAATAGTGACTGTTGGAGACATATATGCACTGAGTGTACTCATGACCTGTAGCAAAGGCATAAAGGGTGGACCAAGCCCAACCACAGTCAGTTCCTTCATAAATACAGATTCCAGATGTTATAAGACACCACAGTAGCAGGGAAGGAGGGCGGGCCATGGAATATGTGTGGACAGCACATCTCGAAGAACCACAGTACCTAGCCAGTGGTTCAGTTCCAGAAACTTCTGTTTTTTGTCTTCCTTTGCTCACAGTTCAGGAAAAATTGCTGAGAAGATTATGTGGACATTTTTCTCCTTCAACATCCTTTCAAGCTCCCTGAAGTCATTAGTGCCAATATGCACCATCACCAGTGTATTCTTGCCCATCAACATCAAAAGCCTCTCTAATCTTAGAATGATGTCTCATTCTTGGCTCCAGGAAGATAAGCACATTATCCTATTGTCCATCTGCTCCTTGGAGAATATTCTTTCTTCATTCTTTTTAATATAGAATCCAAAACAAGAACTGTCTGTCTTCCTTGGACAGCTGGAGATCTCTTTGTGGGCATGCTTGATTATCTTGCATGTTGGGCTGAACAGCCACCCACAGGTATGTTCCATAAAGCTTTCTCTTCAATTCGACAAGCTGGAACTTCAGATATATTTTCTGCAGTTTCCATGCTGAGAACATGATAATGATTGGATACTTCTAGCGGTATGGAATTCCTCCCAGTTCTCTCCTGTTTGGTGGTCACAGTCTTCCCATCCTCTTTTATTTCCAACAATGTAGAATACTACCTAGTCCTCTTGCCTCTGGTGGTTAAAAACTGCCAAGACTTCTCTCTAGTTCCCACTCTCTCAGGTTCCTTGGTGGCCAGTTCCTTCCTTTCTTGAATCTGTGGGGGTGATGTTTCCTAAATCAGATTATTTAACAACTCCTCAGCCTCTCTGATGCGCCATAGTGAATGTACTTGTCCTTCCAGACCATAATCTTTTCTTCCAGCAAAGCCACCAGCTCACATTTAATACAGAGGAAATTCCTTCTGGTTTCCAGCAGGAAAGAACATGACAAATCTATTGCAAGTCACAACCACTGTTCCATAACTGGCCATCACAGTATTGAGAGTATACCTTTTAATAAAGTGTCTGATGTTGAGTCTTGCTTGACTGCATAGTGCTGAATGAATGTGTGATCTGATGCCCAAGTGGCTGCTTTACATATGCCTGTAATAGGCACTGTAACAGGGTTAGCACCCACTCTCACGAGCGCCCCCTTTTCTCTGGCTGATATATCTGCAATCACCGTCTTTTTCGGGGTGGCACCTGCCTCTCACAGGCAGCCCTCTTTGATTGGTTGGGTGTGAGCCTGCTTTTGGTTTTAGTTCTTATACCAGGGTGGCACCCGCCTCTTGTGAGCACCCCCCTCCACCTTGGCTGATGGTTCTCTTGGCGAGTCTTAAGTGACTCAGCCCTCTGGCCGAGCCACATACACTTTCCCCTCTTCCAGGATATACAGTCCAAGTTCTTATCTTGGCCCTGGTATGGGGTCCTAGCTCTAAAGCTTCTCCCAGAAGCACTGCCTTCTTGAATCACCCAGACAGGGCCCATCTCAGTACTCACAGCTGGTGGTGTTTCAGCAGGCCTCCCTGGGCTCAGTCTTCAACCGGAACAGTGGGGCCCATCTTGGTACCGTCACTGGCCTGGCCAGGTTCTGTGCTCAGTCCCCCTAGGCTTCAGCCTGCCCACACTGACCTTCTGCTGGTCCTGCTGCTCTTCCCACCAGCCAGGCACCCGGTCTTCAGCAGCCTTCCCGGGGCTTCAGTCCTGTCTGTGGTGAGCTCTCCGCAGTACTGCTGCTCTTTCAGCCAGACAGTCACCTGGTCTTCACTCCTTGAGCTCCATACAGCAATTGAACTTCTCTGCTCTGCTGCTTGTCTTATATAGGGCCCTTCTGGCCCCAGACTGGCTGCTCCATCAGCCTCTCTGATTGGCTACTCCTCTGCAGCCACTCTAGGCTGTCTGGAGGACTTCTCTCTGCTCTATTCTGGGGCATGGTGATGCAAGGCTACGTGGCCTCCTGCAGGAGGCCTCCGGACCTAGTCCACCCTGCCACAGGCACATTATTAAGGAAGGCTACCGATGTGGAGAGCGACCTGATAGAATGTGTTCTAACCTGTTGTGGGGGGGGGGTTACAGTTCATGCTGGCAGTAGCAGAGATGAATGCACTCTGAAATCCATTGTCAAAGTCTCTGCTTAGATATAGCTTCTTCTTTAGATCTCACTGTATTCAATATAAATAGTTTTGGTGCCTTCCTGAACGGTTTAGTCCATTCAAGATAAACGGCTAGTGCCCTTCTGACATCTAGAATATGGAGTGCTGTTTCTTGCCTGTTCTTATGGGTTTTAGGGAAGAATGTGGGAAGATGGACGGGTTGGTTGAGGTGGAACAAAGATGGTATTTTAGGTAGAAATTTAGGATGTGGTCTTAGAGTGACCTTGTTCTTGAAAAAGATCATGTATGGGGGGTATGCCATGAGGGCCCCAAGTTCTCCTACTCATCTTGCGGATGTGCTGGCAACAAGGAAGGCTACTTTCATTGGAAGGTGTAATAGTGAACATGTAACCAACGTTTCAGACATAAGTCTCGTAAGAGAACAAAGTATTAAATTAAGATCCCATGGATGCGTTGGGACGCTGAGTTCAGGATAGAGGCTCCGGACACCTCGTAAGAATTGTTTTGTAAATTAATGGGTAAAGACTGAAAATCCATCCACTTTATGGTGGAAGGTTGTGATAGCTGCAAGGTGTACTCTGAGTGAGCTCAGTGAAAGACCCGGTTTTTTTAGTTGAAGTATATAGTCCAGGACTAGTGATAGAGCAGAGGCGGTGGCTCTGATTTGTTTGTTCTGGCACCATCTCTTCCATTTGTGGAAGTAGGTTGAGTGTGTAGTCAACCACCTGCTGTTTTGCAAGAGATCCTTCACTTCTTCTCAGTAGGTCATCTCCTCGCCTTGGAACCATGGAGGAACCATGCTCTCGGGCGGAGTATCTCCAGGTTCGGGTGCAAGATTTGGCCTACATCTTGTGGCAGGAGATGTGGAAGAAGTGGGAGAACATGTGGTGAACATGCCGATATCTGCTGCAGGTATGGGTATCAAGTTTCTCTGGGCCATGTGGCGGCTACCAAGATGACCCTGAATTGGTCAGAGTTGATCTTCTGTATGATCCAGGACAACAATAGGGTAGGAGGGAAAGTGTAAAGGAGAGGAGCATCCCATCTGAGGAGGAAGGTGTTGCCCATGGGATCTTGGCCCCAACCCTGCTCTGGAGCAAAATGTTGGGCATTTACTGTTCTGACTCATGGCAAATAGGTCTATGGTGGAAAATACCCATTGTTGGAATATGTCCTGTATCACCAAGGTATTTATTTCTCACTTGTTAAGCAGAAAATTCTCCCACAATCACATGTTCACTGTGGTGTTATATCATCCCAGTAGATAGGAGGCTGATATGATGACATTGTGATGGACGCACCAGTTCCACAGTCTGAACATTTCAATGCCGAGGAAGCGTGACCTCGCTCTTCCCTGTTTGTTTATATAGAACATGCAAGCAAAATTGTCCGTCAGGATCTGTATGATTTTGTTTCTGATCACATGCTAGCATGCTTATGTGCACTGCTGATTCCAGAGGAGACTACCTGCCCTGTACTGGGAGGTTGTTTAGATGAGGGCCCCAGTCACTAGGGAGGCACCCATTGTGATTATCATTGCAGATGGAATCTGTAGAAAGGGGACCCCTGCACACACATTATGTGAATGGGTCCACCACTGTAGCAAGTCCTTGATCTTTTGTAGTACAGTAGAACCTCAGAGTTACAAACTGAATGGTCAACCACACGTCTCATTTTGAACCAAAAGTACACAATCAGGCAGCAGCAGAGACCAAAAAAAAAAAAAGGGCAAATATAGTACAGTACTGTGTTAAATGTAAACTACTAAAAAATAAAGGGTAAGTTTAAAAAAAAAGATTTGACAATATAAGGAAACTTTCTGTACTTGTTTATTTAAATTAAGATGGTTAAAAGCAGCATTTTTCTTCTGCACAGTAAAATTTCAAAGCTGTATTAAGTCAATGTTCAATTGTAAACTTATGAAAGAACAATCATAATGTTTTGTTCAGTTATGAACATTTCAGAGTTATTATGAACAACCTCCATCCCCGAGGTCTTCGTAACTCTGAAGTTCTACTGTATGAGAGGCTTGCTAAAACTCTGTTTGTGTGAGATGTACACTGTCCTAAACCACTCTTGTAGGCAGCGCTTGCATAGTCTGGCATGTTTCACGATGTACGTGGTTGCTGCCATGTGGCCTAATAGTCGGAAGCAAGTCCTGGAAGATGTTTGTGGACTGGTCACCTTAGTGTTGATCAGATTCACTAGGATGGCAAATCTGTGTGGCAGTAGTAAAGCTTTCACCTCTACTGAGTTTAGGTGAGCCCCAATGAATTCTAGTTCTTGTACTGGTGTCACCATTGACTTTTGAATGTTATTTGGAGACTTAGTTTTGCAAAGAGTGAGATTAGCTTTTGTGTGTCATTGACGGCTTCTTCACAAGTAAAGGTCTTGGGTAGACAGTCATCTAAATATGGGTATATCATCACCCTTTGCTTGTGGAGGTGGGCCGCTGCCACTGCTAGAAATTTGGAAAAGACTCAGGGGGCCATGGAGAGGCCAAAGAGCAGTATACCTTGTACTGATAGTGATCTTGTCCCAAAACAAATTGGAGAAACCTCCTCTGTGATGGGTGAAGGGCAACATGAAAGTATGCATCTGGCAGGTCAAGGACCAAAAAACAGTTCCCTCATTCCAGTGCTGGGATTATTGTTGCTAAAGTAACCATTCTGAACCATTGTGTTTTGACTAATTTGTTTAAGTTTCTCAAGTCGAGAAAGGGCCTCCAACCCTGGTCTTTTTCTGAGTTAAGAAATAATGGGAATAAAAGCCTTTCCCTCCGTGTTATACCGGTACTGGTTCTAAAGCACCCAATTGTAGGAGATGGTCTACTTCCTGTCTCAGAAGATGCTCATGAGAGAGGTCCTTGAAGAAGGACGGGGAGTGAGGTTTAGGTGAGGGGAATGGAGGTGAACTGCATGGAATAACCGGTGGTGACAATTTCCAGCACCCATTTGTCGAAAGCAATAATTCGCCATGCTGGGTAGAATGGTGTCAAATGGTCTGTAAAAGGATGGCTGTTAGAAAGTGATTTCAGCAACTGGAATTGGGGGAAGTCTCTTGGGACTTCAACCAAACCCTCAAATTTGATGTTTTGATCCATACTGTCGCGATGTAGAAGGTTGAGATGGGAGTGGCCTATGTCGGTCTTCGCCTCCGTCTCTGGGTATCATACTGCCTCTGTGACTGTATGTAAGGTGCTGGTCTTGAGCACTGTGATGGATAATATCTGCCTTGTTTTTGTGCAGGTGTGTACATGTCTAAAGACCAAAGAGTCACTCTAAACTCTTTCAATGTATGCAGGGACTTGGTCTTACCTGCAAATAATTTTGGACCTTCAAAGGGGAGATCCTCTACAGTGGATTGCATCTCCTTTGGGAATCCAGACAAGTGGAGACAGGAGGCATGTTGCATCACTATGGCAGTTGTGCTGGATCTTGCACCGCTGTGTCTGCTGAGTCTAAGGGTGCCTGCAGAGCTGTTCTTGTCAGATGACTGATCTAAATTGCTCCCTTTTGTCTTCAGGAATGAAGTCAATACATTCAGAAAGTTTGGAGTAATTTGTGAGATTCTGTTTCGCCATCAAAGCTTCATAGTTGGCTATTCTTAACTGCAATGTCACTAACGAATAGGCCTTATCATCAAAAAGATCCAATTTTTTCCATTCTTTATCATACAGGGTGGTCCTCGAACGGTGTTGTCTGCCCCACTAATTGACCGTCTTTATCACCAATGAGTTTGGCTGGGGTTGTGAAAATAGAAATTCTAGACCCTTTGATGGGATGTAATACTTCTTATCAGCCTTTTTACAAATCGGGAGGATTATTGTGGGGGTCTGCCAGATGGTGTTGGCGGGATCCATGAGTACCTCATTTATGGGAAAGGCAATTCTGGAGGAGGCTGATGTTTGTAATATGTCCAACAACTTGTGTTGGGACTCAGCAACTTCTTCCAGAGGGATTTGGAGAGTGTCTGCAATTCATTTAAACAGCTCCTGAAACTGTTTAAAATCATCTCCTGTTGTAGGTGGCGGAGGCATGATGGTCTTGTCTGGAGAGGAGGAGGTGTTAGTTGCAGGAGTGGCCTTCTGATCTACAGCGTCCTCTATTTCCTCAAAGAGTCTCCTCAGGGAACTCACGGGATCCCATCTCTGACACTGATGGAAAACGTCTCTATCTTTCCCTTGAGGTGATGGGAGGCTTGGAATAATGTTGCCTATATAGCATCCATAGGTCTCAATTTAGCCACTGTGGTAAGAATGGCATTGGTGATGGCATCCGTGGATGTCCATACCACCTATGGGTGCCAGCCCTGCTACAGTGTCCTGGCTGTTTTTGCAGATCTGGTCTGATGATTCCCTAGATGGGTGAAGAGTAGTGTGAAGAATAAACATCTTCTTCCTCATTGTCCTCCGCCGTAAAGTAGACTTCAGTACCACTGTCTCAGCATTATGCACCAGAGAGCCAGAAGATGGCGCTGTGGAGGTGCTTGGTACCAAGTGTTTAGCTGCCTCAGTCAGTGCCGTGGTAGAAGGGGCAGTCTTGTCTCTGCTATCCTTCTGAGCACCTGCTTGCTTAGGTTATTGGGCTTTAGCAGTAATGGAAGATCCTGATGACTCGTAGGTACTTAGCTGCATCATGGTTAATATTGAGGCTGTGGAGAGAGTTGGAGAACTTCTTTTTCAAGGCTCCCTTTAGAGGAGAAGTGGTAGCTCTCTTCTTCACCCTTTTTCTGGGAGAGAGCTACCACTTCTCCTACAAAGGGAGCCTCAAAAAAGAAGTGTTCAACTCCTTCTTCACCCTTTTTCTGTGAGAAAGGTCCCTCCCGTGCAGTCGCTGACGTTCTGCAAATTCACAGAAGAAAGTTTTAAAGTATAATTGGGAATGAAGGTGCTTTTAATCTAGAGATAATATAAGAACATTTATAATTTTTGTTTTTCAAATTGCCAAAATACAGAACCCATGTGTGAGACTGCTTTTTGTTTGTTTGTTTGTGTGGGAGGGTACGGACGTGAGAATAGGATTACAGAACACCAACAATTTAAGTACAAGATTTCAACCTAATGTGATTTAAAATTACTGAAATATTAATTCAGAAAGATTTAAAATGGAAACAATTGACCAATGCTCATCTAAAATGCTGTTTCTTATTTTCCTCCAGGTTTTCACTTTTCTGTTTATATTGCAGGTATTTTACAGAGTTTGAATTACCTTTCTCTGGATTTTTGCACATATTCTTCATTTTCTCTCTCAAGTTCTTTATTTTCACGTTCCAATTCATCAACTGCTTGAAGGGTATTGAGGAGCATTTGTTTCAGAGTAAACTGTTCAGATCCCCAGCTAGTTTTCTAAGAAACATTAAGACAGAGTAGGTTTGAAGATCATTTAAAGCTAACACAATGTACAAAGACTTTCACTTATAATTCATGAAAACAATAAAAAAACGTACTAAATCTTCCATCACTTTAATCACTTCAGAACAAGCATCCAATAAACTTTTGTTCTCATTTTCTTGAGCCAATGTTTTATTGTTTAAATCCTGTACCTGGAAAACATATGTAAAAGTTAATAAAAAACAATATTTGCAACAAGAGAATTACACAAAAATTAAATACTGAAAATGGAAAAAGAACAGTTAGTTACTTTACAGTAACTGCAGTTCCTTGAGATGTGTTGTACACATCAATTTAATTCTTGGGGCACATATAGTTCATGCACGCAAGATCAGATTATTTTGGTCAGCATTATCCACTGGGGTCGTGTCTGCACCGGAGGTGTCCTCACAGTTCCTTCACCAATACAGAATCCAGAGTAGGACTCCACAATAGCAGGGAAGGAGGCACCATTATAAAATCCTTTTGGACAACACATCTCAAAGAGCCACATTTAATGTAACATAAAACACTTTTTCTTCTTTAAGTGATTGGGCATGTCAGCTGGTGTGCTGACAGGCCCCAAGAGAAAACCTCTTTCATTTAGCTTTATAAAAGAAACTCTAGTTGTAGCTTTCCTATTTTGGAGAAGAATGTTTTGAAATTTCAGCTGAACATCATCTTTTGGTGGATGTCAGACATTCAGCAACCAGGCTGGCAAATGTAACAATGAATCTGACTGTTGTTCTGTAAGACTACGTCAGGCAGAGCAGGCAAAATGACCAGGGGCTGAATTGAGAAGTTCACCATATCCAAATACCAGAACTGCCTGGCCAATGCCAGAGTTATCATGATCATTGACCTAACATCTTGCCTCAGTTTCCTCAGGACCCTTGGTATCATGGGAATTTGTGGAGAAGGCATACATCAGTCCCAGTGTCCAGGAATGAGAACGGCATCTTCAGAGACTGGACTGAATCCCCCTCTGGAGCAGAACACTTAGTTTTTGTTCTTACCTGTGGCAAATAGGTCTATTGATTGGTATCTCCACTTGCAAAAGATGGCTGTGCAGCACTGGCTCTTTGGTCAATTACTCATAGCTGTCTGAGAACTGTTTGTTCAGGTGATCTGCTAGTAACTTCTGAATGCTTTGAAGATACTAGGCCAGCACCATGATCCTGTAATGAATACATCAAGGCCAGAGCTAAATGGCCTCTTGACAGAGTGGAGATGACCTGGTTCCTCCCTGTCTGTTGATATACTGCATATATCAGAAATACAGAGAAGGGTACTCCATTGCACACCCGAAGAGGGTTTTTCCACCAGTTTAAATGAGAAAAGAGGCCTTCTGGTGGGACAGTGGCCACCATGTCCACATGGTGCCTGCTGGGTAGGTACTTTGATTTCAACCACCCTTGTATGGAGCACAGATGAATACTGGCAAACTGCATCACATACAGGTACATGAGGCCATGCGTCCCATAAATCTGAGACATAGCCTTACTGCTGTCTTTGAGTGGGGTTGAAGTTGGTTGATAAGGTTCACTATAGTTTGGAATCTTTCTTATGGAAAATAAACTGTCATTGATCTGGAATTTAACAGCTCCTATGAACTTTATGCTTTGACTCTGAGGACCATGTGTGGCAAAGAGCTTTAAGTCACTTGAATCAAGTTGATCACCTGCTGAAGTGATCTTCCTCCAATGAGCCAGTCGTTGAGATATGGGTAGTCCTGTCTCCTTAAATGAGTCACAATGACTTCTAATCACTTGGTGAATACCCTTGGTGCTACGGAAGGACCAAAAGGCAGGACCTTATGATGATAGTGAAAGGGTCCTGCTAGGAATCTGAGGTATTTCCTATGAGCAGGTTGAACAGATATGTGAAAATAGGCATCTTGAAGGTAGAGAGCCACATTTTAGTCTTGGAATAGACAAGGAAAGTAGGGAATGGGAAGGGACTAGAATTGGATAGACTACATGTTGCTGTCAAGGCTTCCCAAAACTAAAAAATGTTGAAGGCAAGGGATCTTTCAGAAGTTTTGTCAAGTTTTCAACACCAGAATCAAACCTGCTGCCTGGAGGAAGATGCAGATTGGGCAACAGTGGAGGAAGAGACAGTGGGTCATCCACCACAGAGCCTCAGCTTTCTGTCTCAGCACCGCTGAGGTCTTGTGAAGCTGATAATAGGACTGGGCAGAGGGATGCTGCCTGATGGAAGCCTTTCTGCCTTCTTGGGGCTGGAACGTAGAGGCCCACAGAATGAAGAATCACCCTGGAATCCTCAAAAGGAAATGTCCTCAATTGTGGTTTGGATCTCCCTGAAGCCAGGAAGATCTCATTACCACAGATCTGGACGTAGTACAAGCCACTGTGCCGGGCACATCCAGCGCAACTGGAAGGGAAATGTGGGCTCATAAGTTGTCCCTCAGTCATTATGGTTTTTAGTTCCTCTCAGTGCTCCTGTGGTAGCTTGACCCAATTCAGATATCATGGTAGTTCGCCACATACATTTGGATGCTGTCAGATGAGTAGACTGTGTATCAAAATAAAATGAGTTTCTTCAGGTCTTTCTTCCTGGAGGTAGATTTGGGAGGCCTCTGCTTCTTCAACCGCTCTTGGACAGCAACTACTACAAGCAATCCTGGTACTAGGTGGGAATAAAAATACTCAAATCCTTTGAAAGATGCTTGATATCTCCTCTCAACTCACTTGGATGTGTCTAGTATAGAAGTTACCACTGTTCCACAGGTCTTTTGCAGGTTCCAACAATCCCTCATGATTACATGTCACACTTTGTGCTTCAAGTTTATTTTATAATTACAATGGCACTGACTCTGAGAACTTTAAAGTCTGATGTTTAATAATACAAATATTTTGAAATGAAGAGACCCTAAAGACAAAATATAATGGTCATAAAAGCAAGGTGAAAACCCAGAGATTCCAATGAACATGAAGTGAAAGCTGAATTAAAGAAACTAAAACCAAATCCAGTAATAAACTGAATTAAAGAAACTAAAACCAAATCCAGTAATAAACTAATAATCAGACCTGGGACTCACCCTTGAAAACAAACATAAAAAAAATCAATGAAAAAAGAGAGAGAATGTAAAAATGCAAACTGATACAACGGTAATTTAAAATGAATGGAACTGAACTAAAATTACTCTGTTGTTGCAGTAAAAAGAACAGCACAGCACCATGGAAATTAGATCCAAAAACTGTTGTATATCTAGTTTTGTTTTCCCTAAATAGTCTTTGCCTTCTATTGAGTGTTTTAAAAGACCAAATTTCATAATTTCTAGTTGTCATATATAGAAATATTTTTATATTTCTGTAGATGAAGATTTTTTGTGAGGCTCTTAATTCAGTCTCTCCTATAGTATATTTTTATTTTGTAATCCAGCAAACATGCTTAAAGTGCAGTTCTACTTAAAAATAATTACTATAAATATCAGGGCTTTTCAGACATGACCTGAAATCTAAAGGACTCACCATCTGAATATTTGATGACAAGAACCATAGCTCTGCCACTACTTGGCTCCTAACCAAATCAGCCACATTGAGATCTGTGGAAGGGATGGGCCTGAAACCGAAAAATGACTTTTCAAGTGGCTCCACAGATGAAGATGTTCATAGCTTAAAGCAGCCTATTTTTAAAACCAAAAATTGCCTGCTCTGGTTATGAAAATGGATATCATGGCCTACGGAGGTAGTAACTCCCTCTCTCTCCCCTGCATATCAGTTGGGTATAAATACCTTCTTCCTCTCTCTCTCTAATTTGTATGATGAAATCATTAAACAGCTGGGATTTATACAGGCAAATTTTACAACCTTTTAAAATTTAATTGGACAGTAAAATATAAGTCAGGTTTTATAACTGAATATATTTATATTGATGGACAAGAATAATGTAAACTTTTGGACATGTATTATGCTGTTTTTCATTTCTGCTTACTTAATTTGTTCTCTTTTCCCAAGTGGTTGGTTTTTATGACTAACTGTTGAACTTCAGAACACTGATATAAAAGAAAATTTAAAAAGCAATTACTTTTTTTAAAGCTATTGGCTCAATTTTTTAGTTATTGCTCCTTCTAAGGGATGGTGCACAGTCACATTGCCTTTAAGAGGAACTTTAGCCATATGCTTCCTATCCATATCCATAATGATGTGTCCTCTTCTGGGATGCTTCCTATCCATATCCATAATGATGTGTCCTCTTCTGGGATCCTGGCAAGATCTCTGGCACTGAAGATCCCTCTACATTCCTTTTCTTATCCTTGTGCATGAAGAGAGTGAGAACAGTACTAATGTATTGTCAAAGTGAAGACCCACTTGAGATTTTGGAAACAATGCTGAAGTTAAGCCCACATAAACATCTTCTTGCTGCTTCTTTGGAGCCATGAAACTGAACTGAAGGAGTTCCCACACCAGCTTGTTCCAACAAACAAGGCTCTTCTATGTCAAAAAAAAAAGTCTGCCATTGACGTCAGTAAGGATTAGTTTTGCACTAGGTTTTGTCAGCACCTGGGAAGTCCTCATTATGAAAAAAGGGACAGCACCAATAGGATTTTTAGACGTCAGTGCTGGCCCCAGCACCAATGAGCTGTTAGCACAACTAAGCTCAGAACAGACATTCTTCATGATAAAGAGACCTCAGTTCAAGTCACAGACTTAGGAACTACAGGCAGTAAACCCAACCATGTACAGATTTCTTCAATGCACAGGTTGTTGCTGATTTGCCTGGCTTTGAAATAAAAGGCCACCTGCCTTTCGCAGCCATAGACAGTTGATCCAAATGTAGATTCAAAGGCCAGACTAATAAAGCCTCCTTTGTTGAGAAAGGTTTGGTGCCTCCATTGCATATCACTCTAGACCCAAAGGTTGAAGGCTCTGCAAGTAAGCAGTGATATGGAAAATTTCCCCCAGGGAGAATGAACAGTGACTGCATGAGTCTGCTTCAGTGAACATGGAAGAGCACAATTTAAATCTGTTTGTTTGTTATCCAGATTCTTGAAAACTGGATTGGCTACAACTAACCTGTGGTAGGCCTTTCAATTCAAATATTAAAATAAAATGCACAACAGTGCAGAGTTCCTAAAATATGCTAAATAAAAGTAGAAAAAGTAGAAAACAAGAAAAATAAGGAGAATTTTAAAGTAAAACAGAAATCGCTCCAGGTACAGAGGGACAATCACAATACCTTTCAGCTTCCAATGTTTACTGATTCAACACAGCACTGATGCAGCTCCATTGAGCATGCATTTCTTTCTAGAAGGTTTGAAAAGGTCAGCAGTACCGGGCAGGAATATGCAGCAGTCCCGTGAAGTACTGTAAGATGCTATATTATTACTCTTCATAAACAAAGTTACATTACTGTACCACAATAATGAACAAATTCCATTATATCAAACATATTTTCAATGTACTCAAAATAAATACTTTCATTTGTGCTATTACAGGAAACCTTAACTTACAAACACACAGAATTTCATATACTTTTCAGTTTAAAAGATATTTGTTTTATTTATTTGGTTGTTTATAAATATTCAAAACTCACATTGTTGTTCCAAGATTTAGTATCTTCCTGTATCTCTTCTTTTTGCTTTACTAACTCTTCAAGGTGTCTTTCTTCCTTTATAATCTTCTCCTCTGTTTCTTTTAATTTGATACACAATTCAGTCCAAAGAAATTCTGAGTGTTTTAAATCATTCCTAATAGAAACACAAGAATAATGTAATTCATTTATTTGGAAGTATTCCAACATCACCCGTCTCCATAGAGGAGAATGTAAAGCAGATTTGAATCAGTAAAGATTTATTTTGGTTCTCTCTGTTGCCTAAGTCACTCAAATACTTATATATTAATGGATTTGGAAATATCAACCCTGACATCATCATCTGCCAGAAGCTGGGGCTGGAAAACAGGGGATGGTTTACTTGAAACTGCCCTGTTCTATTCATTCCCTCAGAAGCATCTGGCATGGGGCACTGTCAGATGACCGGTACTAGGCTAGAGGGACCATTAGTCTGACACAGTATGACTGTTTTTTTGTTCTTATTCCAGTCAGGCTTTAAAAACTACTCATTTGTACATAAAAAGTGTTTAACCACACAATTTCTAACTGAGCCTCTAACCAGTTACTAGTGCAATAGCTTAAAACATGGTTTTGGTTCACACATCTCACAGTTAATAACCAAGCATATTAACCAAGTGCTGTTCCTGCTGTTGGCCTAGTCTAATGTACAGCTTTCTTCATTTAACCAATCAGGTGCATAGTCATTTTGCTATGTGCCCAGATCACTCCTACCTCCTTCCATGCCTCTATGCAGGTAGGCATCCCAGAGTACACTCATGTGTTGAGGGACTCAGATAATACATTTATGTGGGTACCTAGACTGACAAGTATTATCACTATTGTTTATAATGTATATTGAGGTAGCACTGAGAGGCCTCAACTCCCACTGTGCGAGGTATTTTATAAACAAAAAAAATGACAGTCCCCGCTCCAAAGAGTATCCTCTGGGCACTCTGTCCTTCCAAAGCTTGTTCTAAAAGGCTCTCCAGGCTCCATCAGTAGAAAACCACAGTCTGGTTAAAATATCCATCAACTTCTTTCTCTGGACATAGCATACTCATCATTGTCTAACAAGCTTGTAAGTGACTGCACCAGCTGGCATCTGTAACCAAAACCAAATGGAGAAGCCAACACAGTAGGTTAGGTCCAATTGGGAGATAAAGACCTTGTTTTCACACTGAAGTGAGAAGGGAATTCAGACTGATCTGAATACTGTCATATGCTATCCAATGGTCTATCAATAAATCCTAGCTCCCCTTGCAGGGAGCATGATGCAATGGAGCACCTTTCAATACCAGAAAAAGATAAAAGCACTGAGGCTGCAGTGTAATCAGGTCAAGGACTCCAACAAATGGCAAAAACACTTGTTTGAGTTAATGTCCTCACAACTACTTCAAACTCAATAAAATATGGACAGCAGTGACCCCTCCAACTCAGCTGAAGAAACGTGAGGAAGAAATGAAGAATGAGACGATACTCTTGGGCACAGTTACAGGTTTTGTACACATTCTTTATTACTGCTATATACATGAGAGCATGCTCTGTGAAAGGGACAGGGAAATGGGAGGAGATCAGGTTAAAGTGTGCCATGGCAGCTAACACATACACGCTGTATTTATTATTGTGTTTGTGGAAGCATACTCTCACAAGAGCAGAAGTCTCCCTCACTTCCTGCCTGTTATTCCAGCATCCCATAGCTGTATTTTACCGGACTTGAGATGCCCTAAATTGGCAAAGTAATTTCATCCTATCACATCACAGGGAAAATTCTAATGATGGCAGAAGTGTGGATCCTGTGTCCAACCACGCACTGTGTATTTCAAATATTTAAACTCCAACAGATACAGTAATGAAGTCAATCACTGAATTTATATATTTAGATAACTGGTTTCACGATATCAGCTCTAATTATTGCTGTCAATCTCTCTTTTTTAAAAAAATGGATAGATTTTCAAGCAAATACAAGCATTTAGCTTACCTTAGAATCAGGGTGGATTTGATTTAAATCACTAGTCAGAAAGACTCGATTTAATCCTGGATTTCTACATAAAGTGCATTCTTATTGGTTGTTATATCCTTAATACATATTCTTCACAACTCAGAGATAGATGTATGAATCTTCTAAAAATGAAACCTACTATACATTTTAAAAATGATTTATTTTGAAAACTTTTCAGATTAGTTTTACAGCTATATCAGAAAATGAATGATTGTTTGGTTATTTCATTTACCAAAAGGTAATTGAAGCAGATACTTATGAAGTCATTGGGAGGTGAACTATCTCCAATTCAACAGGTTAATCATTAATATTTGGAGGATTTTCTTGCCATGCTGTATTAGGAGGAGAACATCACCAAACAGACATTTAAATTAAAGGCCTCAGTGGTAGTGTCACTACTCCAAATTTCTGTTTTACTTCTCACATAGCAGTGTGGGACACACTATCATAATCCCTATCCCAGTATTTTAAAACATTCAGCCTACTGCTAATAATGAGAGAGATAGTCACTGAAATTGCCCTAATAGGGGTGTGTGTCTATCTGTATCACCTAAGTAAAAGGGCCAGAGTACACCAGCAAATTGGAAAAACATGGTTATGCTTGGATATAAGGTGGTGTCATATGTACACATACATACTATACATATATGCCCATACACGCTACAAATATATATGCTATAACTATATAATTTATATATATTAATTATTTGGGAGTGCCTCTAAGGCTCAATCATAATACTACCTTTATATTTTACATTTACATTTACATTTGTATGGTCTCACGAGGCCCTCAATAAGACACCAGAGAGGCTACTGACCCCCATGTATCCATGGTCCCGGGCCTAACATTCCCAGGCCCAACATAAGGGACTAAAATAATTGGATAATAAAGTCTGTCTAATAGTCGTACGAGGGAATGTGCAGACTAAACAGACAGATGGGGCATGAGTGTATGGATGGTAAAATAAGGTAACCACATAACAGTGTTTAGCCCACTGGGTTATCTTTAGTCCGTACATTATGCTTTTCCGGGACGATGGGTAAACATCCTCCCCATAAAAAGACAAAAAGCGGGGGAATGTAGTAAGTGCAAGCCCTAATAAAAGCCCAGTATGAGGCCTGAGGCCTGAACTAAAGTAATGGACAAGACTTTGCTAACATAAAGCAAAGTTAAGCTGTGAGCCAGAGGTAGGCCCTGCTCACAGAAGCTGGCACGGAAAGGGCTGATGCTGCATTCACCTAGCATAAACACAGCACTAGAACACACTATACTGAAACATTCCATAGATAATAAAAGGACAGGCCGACCCATCCCAATGAAAGGGGCAAAAGGGTAAAATGATGGATAGAGTTGTTTTGTTCGAACCAACATGTACAAGGTAGAAGGCAGTGCCTTAATACGTAGAAGGGTTGTAACTTGCTATGTAGAGAGGTTGTACCTTAATACGTCAGGTGTGATGTGTAACTTGTTTGTATCTGTGTATAAGAATGCAGTCCTGGGGAGGTGCCTTTTGTCCAGCCTAGGGGGCAGTGGAAATCCCGCCACTGACTGAGCTGAGTCCATTGTCAGGGAGTACATATGTACTGGCTAGCTGCACCTTGTCAGCACCCTGGACTACGTTTGCCGGGGAGCCGGAGGCTGTACTTTTTTCGACAATAAACCTGGCCGACGTGCCTTCGTACCTTACTAGACTTTGTGGTTATTGGGGGTTCTCATCGGGTCTGCTGGGTCAGCTATCTTCAAAGAGGGGCAGCACACAGAGGGAACACACGCACGCAGCTGAGTGATATCAACATTGGAGAGAGCAGAGCACCACACCGGTACCGCTCTGACAACAGTTACGTGAAATTAAAAAAAAATTAAATCAACTATGTCAGCCAGGTCAACATGAGAAATTTAAAATATTGGATTCTGCAGCTAACTCAGTCGTCTTCATCTTCATTTTCCCATTCATAATATGAACAAGAAAAACAAGCTTTCCTGCTTTTTCGGGTCCCAAACAGTTTCTCAATTTGGAATCAAGTATCAGAGGGGTAGCTGTGTTAGTCTGCATCTGTAAAAACAACAAAGAGTCCTGTGGCACCTTATAGACTAACAGATGTTTTGGAGCATGAGCTTTCGTGGGTGGCCACTACATGCATCCGACGAAGTGGGTATTCACCCACGAAAGCGCATGCTTCAAAACGTCTGTTACTCTATAAGGTGCCACAGGACTCTTTGTTCAATTTGGAATAAATTAGTCCAAAGGAAGAAAATATTCTTTCTACACCAGCAGAAGAAGCTACTGCTGTTAAAAAGTGAGATTATCATTTCAACAGTCTCTGAATCCAAGTGCTTAAGTGACTTCCACAAGTTCACTGATGTGACTTTCTTTAAAACATCAGCAAACATATTTTTTGAATGGTTCTTATTCCCAAACTGGGTCTCTTTTACGGCCCATTGCCATTAAAGGTTTTCCCTTCTAGTGAGAGAATGGTATGGTAGATCTCAAATCAATTAAGGGTACACTCAGAAAGTACTCAAGACTTCTGGAATATGCTGCTCAAACAGTTTCACTTTTTTGTTTCTACTGCCTGTCCCTCCTGTCCCACATTTATCTCCAGACTTCTTCTCCTTGTCCAGATCTATTCCACCGCCAACAATCTTCTATTCATTAAACTTTTTGAAACTTAGCACTTTTAGAGAGAGGTAAGGGATTGACTCTGTGTACACAAATTTGCAGAGGGACAATAGGGTTGAGGTCTGTTATTTTTCACCTCTATATATTATTTATTTATTTTAAAACATTTTTGCTGTTAACAAGCCTGTTATCTCTGGAGACACAAATCCACTGTTTGAGAACGGCAAAATTAAGCATCTCTGATGGTATCTTCTAGACTAAGCACTGAGTCCCATTGGGTAGACTGAAAGATTAACCTAAATAATCTATAAAGAAGCCCCTGGAGCCCCATATGATTGGGTCCTTAATCCATGAACTATTGGAACTCATTTACAAAACTCTTCTTAAATATTGTCTCATACTATAGAATTAGAATTTATAATCTCCATTCCATGATGAGATATCTTTAAGCTATAATGTATCTTAATTAAAACCATCTTTACGTAGGTTTTTCCTCAAAAAGCATTTTATCAAAAAAATCTGATTTAAATTAAAAAATCCGATTTTTTTTATTTGTATTTTTTAAATAATTGATTTTTATCCACCCTGCCTAGACTCTTTCTGAAGCCTTGCACGGAATGTCTGAGTCACTTCTGCAACTTCTTCATCAGGATAAAGGGCAACATCATTTCCATGTTTCCCTCTGTAGTTAATATGACTTTCCTATCTCTTTTTGTTCTTTGCTGTGCCATGAATTTGAACTGTTCAAGAGCATTTTGCTCAGTTTCTTCAGTTGTCTACCAGTATTGGAATTCCACACACCCCCTCTTGCCCCAATCTCCCTCCCAGAGCTTGCACCTCCTCCTGGCCCCAAATTCCCTCCCAAAGCCTGCACGCCCAACCTCACCCCAGAGCCTGCACCCAAACTCCATCCCAGAGCCTGCACCTTTCACCCCTTCTGCACCCAAACACCCTCTCAGAGCCTGCATCCCAATCCCCTGCCCCAGCCCAGGGCCTGCACCCCAGACCTCCTTCCCCCACCCAAACTCCCTTCCAGAGCCTTAGGCAGGTGGGAGGGCGGAATCTGAGGGGTGGGGGGGGACAAGCTCTGGGCATTCTGGGCACTACCAAAGTTTCTACAAACCTGCCGCCTCTGACTCCAAGTGACTCTATAGCAGTGTCCCTGCTGGAGGGATGGGGCTTCGGAGCGGAGTCCAATATGGATGATAATACTGTCAAGCCAAATATCACATCTGATGCTAAAGCAAGAATGATTGAATAATGTTCTGCAAATGTCTGAGCAGATGCCCAAGTTGCTGCTCTGCATATTTCTGTGACCAGAACATTATTGAGGAAGGCTATGGAAGTGGACAGAGAGCTTGTAGAATGCATTCAGGCTCCCGAAGGGTTGTAGCAGTTGGGAAAGCAATTGGCAATGCAGTCTGATATCCATTTAGAAAGTCTTTGCCTAGAGACTGGGGATCCCTTAGATTTATCTGCGATGGAGAGGAATAGTCTTGGAGATTTTCTGAAAGGTTCGATCCTTTCCAAGTAGAAGTCTAACGCTCTTCTGATGTCAAGTGTGTGTAGTGTTGCCTCCCTTTTATCCTGGTGCAGTTTGGGAAAGAATGCTGGGAGGTGAATAGGTTGATTTACGTGGAAGACTGCAGGTATTTTTGGAAGGAATTTGGGGTGTGATTGCACTGTGACCTTGTATTTTAAGAAAATCTTAAAGGGGGAGAGGGTACGCCGTTAGGGTCCCTATCTTTCCCACTCTCCAAGCACGTGACGGCCACTAGGAACGTGGTTTTCATAGAGAGGTGTAGGAGTGAGCAAGGTGCCATTGGTTCAGTGGGAAACTTTGTAAGACAGCTCAAGACCTGGTATAGGATCTCTGATTTGGGGGTAGAGGTTATTCATGCCTTTAAGAAATCTTTTTGTTGTAGGATGAGTGAACACCAAATGACCCTCTATCTTCTGGTAGAATGGCTGTGAGGTTTACCTTCACCAAGCTTTGAGATAGCCCAGATTTCTTTAATTCCAGGAAGTAAAGAGGAGGATGTAGAGGTAATTTGTCTTGCATCGCACCAGCGTTGGAACCTCTTCCAATCTAATTGGAAAACCAGTCAGATCTGTTACGTGTTGCAGATTCACATGAATCTGTGTCATAACTGTAATGGTAGGAAGTAGGAAAGATGAAATAATTGGTTAAGCTGGCTTCTTCTTTGGCTCCAGCACCTTAGAACAATTTGGAGCTTTTATGTCCTCAGGTCTCAGATCCATAGTAGAATCCAGTGAATTACCAAAGATGTGTTTTAATTTGACCTTTCTTTTCCTTGAAAGCACATTGCTTAGTTCTAGCATGTTATCTGGAGCCTTGGGTTCCTTAGCCAGAACTGTCTCAGATGCAGGCTGTATCTTAGAGCTGAATCACTAGATTTAGCTACCAAAATCTCAGTTGGCTTGGAACCAGAGCTCCATGCCAAGACCAAACCCTTTACCATGGTTCTCTTTTGGGAGCCGAAAGTACTCAGAGCCGCCTTGGATCCCATACTTTTTCCTTCAGATCTCTTTGAAGTTCAGATCCTAGAGGATGGGCAGACAGGGCCTCTTGAGGGCCTGAAGTATGTTTTCTCTCTCCTTACTGGCCCAAGTAGTGAACGTGCTAAAAACAGCACAATGTGAAGGGGAACGTCCTTTCCCATGGCATTTAAGTCACCTGACACATGCATTGGATGCCAGTAAGACTGCAGGACATGATGCATATCTTTTAAAATCATGCTTCATTGTCTTTGGATCTGCAATCAACACCAGTACCATACTCTTTGTAAATATTTTAAGTTAAAATCCTAATGCTAATACTATGAACTATAAAGGTAGCTAATCTAATCTAACAACTGATGTAGAGTTAGTAGGCATTCAAAGCTGTGGATCCAAGAGATCTAGAAAGGTCCGCATCTGTCTGAGTTCTGTGGGAGAAAGTAACTAAGGTGGCAGACCTATTTATATTCATGCCCTCAGAATAAGCTTGAATGCTGAGGGGAGCAGTAGGAGGGGTAGGTGACCACTTTAACAGGTGGTACTATCAAAAGGTTCCATCATCCAAGCTGCACTGGTCAGCACATTCCCAGTTTGAGAATATGCAGAGGACACTCAAACAAGAACAGAATTTAAAACAGACATTTTCTGAATGCAAATACACTGTACTTCTATTATCATTATACTTCTAAACTGTCAAAATATTAAAGATCATCAGAATATTTTAATAACATTTTAAAGGGCTCTTACTGGTACTGCTTCAACACTATCTCAGCGTATTTAATTTTCTCAGACATAGATTTTCTCTCCTTTTCAGCTTCTTCAGTGACTTGTTTTAAAATCTGCTGGATTCTCAGAAGTTCCCGATAAACATCATAATATAATTTTGATGCCTGAAAAAGGAGAAGAATTCTATAAATTGTTTTAATTATGAAATGTATGTAATATTCTAAACACAACTGTTCTCATTCAGTGTTATATCCTTGGGGGTAGCAACTTTAGGAAGAAATCACTGGAGACACAGAGAGCTGTAAACCTTGGAGCAGCTATTTTTTGCTACCACAGAACTAACCAACAGCCAGCCAAAACAGGCTGGGCTATCCCCTAATAATCCAACTCAGTTGCCATCGCAACACATTCTATTACCATGACAACCAAATACACAACATATTCCCCCCTCCTTAATAAGAATGTCCCCAAAATATCCTATCTAGAGAAGGAGGGTAGACTGCCTCCATTCCCGGCTAAACCCCGGGGATTATTTTGCCCCATAACCGTGGATTCGCCCTAGCTAAAGATCCAGCCGATGAGGAGGCCTTCTGTCTCTAGGTGGATTACGGCGGACTTCTGGTGTTGTTGCACCCGAGTGTGTCTTGGGCGTGGGCCTGACAATGGGCTCAGGGTTCGTAGGGCGAAGGGGTGAGGATGGGGTATCAGCTTGTGCCGGGCAGAGAGGTATCTCTGCCGCTGGCAGTAATGGAGGGGAAAAGTCAGGAACAGGTGACTCTTGATTCAGTGTCTCACCGGAGGTGGTGAAGTCAGGCAACTCAACTGACGATGTGTCCTGAGAACCGGTATGACCTGGCAGCAGCTGATCTACATGTTGCCGCCAAGTGAGATCCTCTGCAGTCCGGAAGTTGTAGGAAACAGGTCCCGTTTGAGCGATGACAGTGGCAGGGACCCATTTAGCTCCAGAAGTATAATGCCGAGCCAAAACTGGCTGTCCCGGTCTAAAGGTTTGGTCTTTTGCTCTGGGTACATGCCTGATGACTTGATCCTGCTGCTGACATGGCACAATTTGTCGAGGTTCAGAAGGTTTCAGCAGATCAAAGCAAGTGTGCAGCTGTCATCCCATCATTAGAAAGGCCGGGGATGCCTTGGTCGTAGCATGAGGTGTGTTTCTGTAGGATAGTAAGAAGGTGTCCAGATGCTTTTGAATGAATAATTGTCCCCTTCCCGATTTCAAAGCTTGTTTCATTGTCTGCACAAAATCTTTCAGCTAATCCATTAGTGGATGGATGATATGGCGCTGAAGTGATGTGGTGTATCTCATTTGCTTTCATAAACTTTTGAAACTCCTGAGAGACGAACTGCAGTCCATTGTCACTCACAAGTTGTTCTGGCAGACCGAAACAACTAAAGAGTCCTCGTAGTTTTTGGACAGTACTCTCTGCAATAGTGGACTGCATTATAGATACTTCTGGCCATTTGGAATGGGCATCTACCACCACCAAGAACATGCTTCCTTCAAGGGGGCCAGCGAAGTCAACGTGAATATGTTCCCACGGCTTTTCAGGCCAGTCCCATGGATGTAGGGGTGCCCACTGGGGTGCATTCCTCACACTTTGACATGACATACAAGCTCTTGCCTTCTCTTCAATAGCACTGTCCAACCCAGACCACCAAAAATAGCTTCGTGCAATTTCCTTCATGCGCACTATTCCACAGTGACCGGAATGGAGCTGTTCTAACATCTGTGATCTCAGTGGTGGTGGAATAATGACACGTCTCCCCCACAACAAACAACCAGATTGGATTGATAACTCCGTCCTCCTGGACATGTAGGTAACAAGGTCAGGTGAGACCAGAGAGGTTCGCCGAGATGTTCCATGCATCACGAGGTCCATAACTTGTGACAATATTGGGTCAACTCGAGTTGCATTCTTTACCTGAATAGTGGTGATAGGTGTATTCTCTCCTTGGTCAAAGTAAAAGATTTCCTTCTGGGCAATATCTCGACGGTTGACAGGCAACGGCTGCCTTGAGAGACCATCTGCATTGCCGTGCAGAGTGTTTTTCCTATATTTGATTTCATGTGTGTGCGCAGAAAGCAACAATGCCCACCGTTGCATACGACTAGCGGCTAATGGAGGAATGCCTGTGTGGGGTCCAAAAATTGAAGTCGGGGTCGATAGTCAGTGAGAAGAGTAAACTTCCATCCGAACAGGTACTGATGAAACTTCCAAATTCCAAAAACGATTCTCAATGCCTCACGTTCGATTTGGGCATAGTTAGTTTCCACTTTGCTTAGAGTGCGTGAAGCAAAAGCAATAGGTCTCTCTTCTCCCAAAGGCATAATGTGTGACTCGACTGCTCCCACTCCATAAGGGGACGCATCACAGGCCAACTGTAGGGGTAAGGATGGATCAAAGTGCGTCAGAACTTCAGAATTTAGCAATGCATCCTTAGCTTTGTTAAATGCAACATCACAGGCTTCAGTCCACTTCCAGGCCTTGTTCTGCCCAAGGAGTTCACGAAGTGGTTTTAGCAGTGTGGCTAACTGTGAGATAAACTTTCCATAATAGTTCAATAGTCCTAGAAATGAGCGAAGCTGGCTAACATTTCGGGGAGGGAGGGAGCCTCCACAATAGCCTTAACCTTGGCAGGGGCCTTACAAAGACCTGTAGCATCAATGATGTGTCCCAAATATTCAACAGAGGGCTGGAAGAATTCACACTTGTCTTTGTGGACTTGCAGTCCATACTCTTCCAGTCTTTGTAGGGTAGCCTCTAAATTCCTTAGGTGATCCTTCTCATTCCTTCCAGTGACCAGGATATCATCCAGATAGCACTAGACTCCTGCCAAGCCACACAAGATCTGGTCCATAGCCCTCTGGAACATGGCGGGAGCAGATGTTATTCCAAAGGGTAGGCGACAGTATCGATAAAGCCCCTTATGCATCACAATAGTCAACAGCTCTTGGGACTTTTCATCAACGTGCATCTGTAAATATGCTTGACTCAGATCAATCTTATTCAACTTTTGTCCCCCAGCCAGGCCTGCAAAGAGGTCATCGATGCGGGGAAGCGTGTATTGCTCTGCACATAACACTGGGTTGACAGTGACTTTAAAATCACCACAAATCCAGAGGGAGCCATCTTTCTTCACTATTGGAACAATAGGAGTTGCCCATGGGCTATGGGTAACTGGTATTAGGACTCCATTTGTGACCAGGCGCTCCAGGTCCGCTTCGACTTTTGGCCTGATAGCATATGGCACAGTTCTGGCTTTCACATATTTTGGTTGACTGTCAGGTTTAATGTTCAATGTCACAGTGATTCCCTTCATAATTCCCAGATCCTCTCCAAAAACAGCAGCATGTTTCCTTAGTATAGTGGTCAGACCAGTTTCTTCTTTAGTCACTCGGTGAACTTCTGCCCAATTCAGCTGGATCTTCCTAAGCCAAGACCTACCCATTAAGGCTGGGTAATTACCTCTCACCACAAACAGTGGCAATTTAGCAGCCTGTCCATTGAGCTCCACCTTAACATCAGTAGTGCCCAACATGGGCACAGCTTCTCCCGTATATGTCTTCAGCACTGTTTTTGTTGCTTTAAGTGGAAGATGCTGTAGCTTTTCTTTATACACAGTCTTTGAGACCAGTGAGACGGCTGCACCGGTATCCGGTTCAATGCGTATAGGTTTGCCGTCCAACAACGGGGTTACCCAGTATTCATGTGAGCCCACTGCCAAAGACAAAACGTGGAGTGGCTCTTCTTCTTGTGAGGAGGTATCTCCTTGGTCATCCTGGGTCTTCTCTAGGGTATGCAGATTTCCCTTTTTGGTCGACCAGACCACAGGCCTTTTTTTCTTTTGTTTACAGGCACACTCAATGTATCCCTTTTTGCCACAGTATCGACACACTAGGTCCTTACACCAGCATTCTGATGCACGATGACCTGGCTTACCACAGCGGTAACATTCCTGACTCCCCACAGTTTTGTGGGTAGGTTCTTGCGACACCTTATGCACCCTAGGGGATACATTGATGGATTGTGCCTCCTTTGTAGCCAGTTCCATGGAGACAGCAATATCAATGGCCTTCTGTAAGGTCAGCTGAGCCTCTGTCAATAGGCGCTTCTGTATAGCTTCACTGTGCAGGCCACACACTAACCTGTCAGGTAGGGCCTCATTTAATATCTCCTTAAATTCAGTGTTCTGCCAGCTTTCTCAAAGTTGCTACAAATTGTACAACTGTTTCATCTCCTTTCTGGTCTCTTTTGTGAAACCTGTATCTTTCAGCAATTACCAGTGGTTTGGGATTAAAATGGGACCCCAGGATTTCCACAACGTCACTGTAAAATTTGGTCTCTGGCTTAACAGGGTGTAGTAAACGGTGTAGCAGGGAGTAGGTCTTAGCCCCTACAACACTTAAGAATATTGGCACCTTCTTTGCTTCTGTAATGTAATTTGCAATAACAAAAAGCTCAAAACGCTCAGTATATACATGCCATTGCACTATAGTCTCCTCAAAAGGTTCCAGTGGCCCTGTAAGTGTAGCCATGGTTTTAGTTTCAGTTTCACAGTCAGTGCAAATAAGCCAGTTCTCACCCCCTTCCAGCAGCAAACAAGGTTGGTTTGTTTGTTTTTGTACCTTAACTCCTACTTCCTTCTGTTGCTGGGGCAGCACAGAGATCCCAGGCTCGTCGCCACATTGTTATATCCTTGGGAGCAGCAACTTTAGGAAGAAATCACTGGAGACACAGAGAGCTGTAAACCTTGGAGCAGCCATTTTTTGCTACCACAGAACTAACCAACAGCCAGCCAAAACAGGCTGGGCTATCCCCTAATAATCTGACTCAGTTGCCATTGCAACACAAGATTCTATTACCATGACAACCAAATACACAACATTCAGTAATCTTCTGACTCACTTATCACTATTTGAAAGTTTGAGTGTAGTGCTTTGGGATGTCACAATATTTAGCAATAAATAAAGCTTGGAATACCAAAAAAGCAGTAAGAGTAGAAGACAATGACAAAGCATGTGTAGAACCTGATGATATCAAAAAGCCAGTGTTAGCAAGCGGGCTTTCATTTTGTTATAACATTTAGAAGTTATTGTGAAAAGATGGCCACTTGCATGGGAAGGCAGAGACCAATGAAGCAGAACACAAAACCTTGGAAGAAGCCACTGAGTCTGTACTCAGCAACCTGACAGAATCATTACTTAAAGGCTTCTGAGGCGCTGTACAAGCCTGACATTCAAAACAGAGAAGCCTGAGACAACGACGGAGATTTTCAAAGGCACAAATGAGTTAGGCACCACATTCCCATTGACATTCAATGGGAATTCGGTACATAGCTGCTCTCTCTGCCTTCCAAAATCTCCTCCAACAGTTAAAGAAATCAGTGATTCACATAACAGAACAAAAATAGGAGTATATTATCATCTAAAGCCCTTATTAACTACTCAGTCTTTTTCTTTGGGAAATTAAAAAAAAACATATATACTCAATATTATCTAATTATTTTTAATTAAAGAGAAAATCAAGTGCCTGCTGCAAGATCCTAAGGCAATGAGGAGGATAAAACCAATACAATTGGTGGAACCAGTTAACCCAAGCATATGAATTAGAGCACAATTTAAACCTTGAATATTTTTTGTTTTAATATCTAATAACTTTTTAAAGAGGAAATATATGAATGAGTTACCACAAGAAATGACCTATATTCTTATTATGCCATGTAGTGTTACCACTTCTATGATGAGATTTTGCATTATTTCATTTAGTAATGGAAAGAAAAAAAATCAGTACTGGAAAAGGTATTAATTTAAAATTGCTTTGGGAAAAGTCTATTTCGTGAATTGTATTTCAAATCATTTTGAAATTTTCACTGCATCAAATATATCCCAAGGCAACAAGAAGAAGAAAGGAAATAAAAAAATAAGTAGAAGAAAAAGTTAACAGCCTGACCTTTAATTAGCCATTATTTTGAAACTACCCTATCTGCTGACATAATGAAAATGTTAGTCTTTAAGAATAGAACATCTACTCAACTCACAGTCACATACCCCCTATGTACGTATCAACAAATATCACCCAGGCTTTATAAAAGAATTTAGAAGTGAGGAGTTTTCAGGAGTACCAGTAGTTATTCAGGTATATTGTACTGTGGTGATATACTTGTTAATGTTGATTTTTATTTTAAAGAAAGAAAAATGGATCAATAGCAAATTTGTTTAAGATCATGATATTTGTAAAGTTTTCCTTGACATTAAAAAGGTAAAATTTTCTCTTGCAAGTCCAGTGACTCTAGTAATTCAGGAGTTGGGCTTCATGTATCATGAGCTATCTGCACACAGCACAAAATAAATTGTAAAATTCTCTGCAGAAGCTCACTAATATGAGGTCTTCTTGGAATTCTAATGCACAGGCACTTATGGCAGCTATGGAACAGAAAAGGGCTAAACTTTTTCACGTGGATCTTTATGAAGAAAAAATATCAATACTATTCATACATCCAACAGTGCAACAACAACTACAATTTGGAAACTGGAAAACATAATTAACTGGATAAACTTAATAAAAAAAGAGAAAATTACTGAAACACTGACGGAAGACCAAAGCAGAATGATAGTATAAGATGTTTTGTTGAATTTTCCAGGTAAATATGTTTCCACTTTTTCTGGAACTTCATAAATTTGTTTTTAATCATATTAATACTGCAACTACCATTAAACATCTGAGAAAGAGAGCCACAATGTCTTTAGATGTAAAATCAGTAGCCTGAATTCCTCTGTATCACATTTAAAAGAAGTAATTACAAAGGTATACTCCAAAATATTGTAATGCTAAAAATACACAATTTTTATAAACTTTTCTTTTGGGTTACAAAATGTGAAGAATGAACACTATTAGTAATACATGTATCTTACAAAAACTATTGATACGGAACACTAAGGCACATTAGAACTAATGTAAGCAGAAAACTCCTGTATTTAGTGCACCTCTAAGGTTCTCATCCTTTGCGTGCAGTATATGGAACAGCACTTTGGCATTAGCAACAGATGGCAATTCTAAATGTGCATGTCCTTAATTAGCAGAAAGATTTTAGTAAAAACATAATTGCATTGTTTCTATTTACCTTTCCATGTGCCAGTAATACATCTTTCATAGCGTCACCCTCAAGATTCAGCTTTTCTTCCAGCAGAGGGCTGTATTTCTTCATGAAGTCTATATCCTCCTGAATCCTTCCATTAACTGTCTCTATCTTAAGTACTTGGGCTTTTACCTGTTGTAGCTGACGATTTGCACAGTCAAAATGCCACTGTAGTTCTGAGATATCTTGAGTACAAATCTCATGTTCTGTTAAAAAAAAAAAGACAAGTAGTATAAAAATAAGAACATTTGAGTAACATTACACATATTTAATGAGCTTATAAAATATGTTGCTAAAATAACTGCAAACATTTTATAAACAGTTTGTTGTAAACCCTACTTTTTAAGGGTCAATAAGAGAACATGCATTACAAAACAGATCACTAAAAGTTTTATTAAATGAAGAGCTGTTCAAAAATTGTGCTTAATAATACCCAGTACATTACACTAGCAATACAGTTTACAAGGAAGAAAAGGTAAATGAGATGGCAGGTCCTGTTTGCCTGGAGCTCACTGCCTATTCTAAAAATTTCTGACAGCTTTGAGATTCTTTCTTATTGTACACTTTGGCTAAACATTAGTTACATATGTCCTTGAATCCAATATTAGATATATTGGGGAAAGCCATGTGACTAGTTTTCAACATATCTACCTGTAGTAGGCAAGTAGGAGACACCACTGATTTGCAACATTTCTGAAACTGTGCAAAAAAAAATGATACTTTCTTATTTTGGGCACCATTGTTTCACCTCACCTACAGACTTATGAAACCACTTGACAGCTCCACATCATACCTCATCTAAACGTACATAAAATGAGTTTTCAAATTATATAAGATGTGGGTGTGTAGGGTGTTTACATTAAACTCCAAAAATATTGCCCTTTTTGGAGAACTGCTACATGCTTATAGTACAAAAAGCAATTCTTTTATGCAGCATGCATCAAGCCCACATGACAAGAATAAAACGAGGTTTGGCAGAAGCTGGGATTGGACAACGGGATGGATCATTCAATAAATGCCCTATTCTGTTCATTCCCTCTGAAGCATCTGGCACTGGACGCTGTTGAAAAACAGGATACTTGGCTAGATGGACCATTGGTCTGACCTATTATGGCCATTCTCATGTTTTTCTTCTCTGTCTTCTAAGACTCTGTGATAAAATTGATCAACTCAATCTGTTGGATACTTTTACCATTAGAATCAGCCAAAGTGGAGGAAGGATGGTTCACTGGTTATGGTGTGAGGCTGGGATTTGGGAGACCAAGGTTCAATTTTTCCTGCTTTGCCACAGACTTCCTGTGTTACCTTGAGCAAGTCACTTAGTCTCTCTGAGCCTCAGAACCCCATTTGTAAAATTAAAATAATAGGTCCCTATCTCACAAAAATATTCCAAAGATAAATACATTAAAAATTATGAGCCACTCACATACTGTGGCCATGGGGGCCACAGGACAATAATACAAATAAAAATAAATAAATAAATAAATAAGTGCATAAAACAGAGAGGTAGCCAAAGGCAAGTGATACAGATCTCCCTAATTCACAGAATTAAAATACCTGATAAAATGTAATCGCCATGAAGACTTTGTCTACAGTTAAAACATGTTGTAAACATTTCCCAGCAATGCTAATGCCAGTTCAGCTGCAACAATATTGGAAACAGTTTTAGTGTTAGGATACCTGGGGATACCCAGGTAACTTAAGCCAAATAAATTAAAGTGAAATGCACTAGTTAAAGTGCATTAAACCCATGTGGATGCTCTCATTTCAGAAACAGAGTGGTATTCATTCAGTTTAGCTTAATTCACTTACTTTAAATTCACATCTTTTGTTAATTTGGCATCACTTTCTTGAGTATCCCCAAGTGGGAAAGCTCTTGGTGTGGCCACTGGCTGCTGCAGGTGTTATTAACACTATATCATTTAACCCTGCTCAGAAAAGTCCTACTCAATATGTTATTACAAATATGTTGGTAGTAGCTGGTGCCCTGACTAGAACAGAATACCCAGTGGTACCAAACTGATGGAAGTGCACGGGTTTTATCAACTGGGGGAAAAGTTTAGAAAATGTTGCTACTGTAGTAGACCTCATAAAAAGCCTTGGAAGAGTCAAACAACATTTGGATTCTGCTGAGCAGGATTCCTGTAAGAAATGCTGGCCTGATCAGTGAAGTCAACTGAAAGAGTTAACTCTGCTCTGTGAGACACCATGAGGGAAAAACATATGGAAAAAACCTAATGTGTCTTTTAAAAAAATCAATTTTATCTCATCATCATCATCACTCCCATAACCGCACTGGTCGCTGAGGCACCATCATTGATGAGCAATCAACCAATTGTCTCCATCCCAAACGATTGTGTGTCAGTGCTTGAGTCTCCATGAAGTCCATTCCTGTCCACTCTTTTAAGTTGTCAATCCATCTCTTCTTCTATCTACCTCTTATCCTCTTCTCCTGTACCGTTCCTTGGAGAATGATCTTGGATAATCCAGATGATCTTGTTACATGGCCGTACCACTTCAGCTTGCACTTCTTCATGGTCGTCAGGAGGTCTTTATATGACCCAGCACATTGAGTGATGATGTTGCAGACCTGTTCATTAGTGACATGGTCAAAGTAGCAGATGCCCAGGATTTTACAGAAGTATCTCAAACTCTACTACCTGTATTTTCCGTTCAAGTTCTGCCATAAGGGTCCATGTCTCACACGCACACAGAAAAATGGAGATGACCAATTCAGTAGCAGTTTCAGTTTTGATTCCAGGGAGATGTTCTTATGCCTCCAATTGGCTTTAACATTGCCACTGCTGCTGTTATAGTTTGCGCAGTTCTTGCCAGAATTTCTACCTTGAATCCTTCATCAGTGATGATTGCCCTCAAATACTTCAACTATTTCACTATCTCCAGCTCTTGTCCACTGACAGTGATGTGTGAGCTGATCCTGTCATGTTCGTTTGTCATCAGCTTGGTTTTCTCTGTACTAATTTACATGCCGTATTTTGCGGAGGTTTCATCCAATCATTTCACAAGGTTGGCAAGTTCATGGGGAGGGATAGCTCAGTGGTTTGAGCATTGGCCTGCTAAACTCAGGGTTGTGAGTTCAATCCTTGCGGAGGCCACTTAGGAATCTGGGGCAAAAATTGGTCCTGCTAGTGAAGGCAGGGGGCTGGACTAGATGACCTTGCAAGGTCCCTTCCAGTTCTAGGAGATTGGTATATCTCCAATTATTACCTTATTATTACCTATCTTCACTGCCTGCCAAGTCGTCAATATCATCAGCGAACCAAAGATTTAAGATTGTTCGCCCCCCAGTGCTGACTGTGCATATGTGATCTTCTAGGGCATCAGTCATTATGCACTCCGAGTAGATGTTGAACAGTGTGGGCGAAAGAAGGCAGCCTTGCTGGACTCCAACAGTGGTGCAAAACTACTCTCTTATTGTGTCATTGATGAGAACTGCACTGCTGGCCTTGGCATACAGTTGTTTAATGGTAAGAATAAGCTTACAACCAACAGTGCATTTCTTCGTGGTTGCCCAGAGAGCTTCATGCCATGCTCTGTCAAACTCCTTCTTGAAGTCAATAAAGACGTGGTAGATATCCTGCTGGTGTTGTAAGTACTTCTCACATAGAACATGAAGGTTGAAAATCTGTTACGTGATACTTCTTCCAGCATGAAAGCCAGCCTGTTCTTCAGCGATGACAGTCTCCGCTTGTAGCGTCAATCTTTTCAATATGACTTTCAACATCACTTTGCTGGGATGGCTAAATAAGCTCATGATCTGGTAATTTTGACACAATTTCAGATTGCCTTTCTTTGGCAGAGTGATGATTAGTGACTGTGTCCATGTGGAGGGCCACTCATCTAGTCTAGGACAAACACTAAAATGTCTTAATTATACCAGAACTAGAGACTTTCTTTTGATTTATTCTGTGAAAGGGGTGGATTTTGGGGGCTTAACCAATGGGTTAGGTCAACTGCAGTGAACTGACAGAGCTTGCAGCCAGGAGTACTGGGAATCAGTGAATGACTAAAACAGAAGTGAAATTTAGGAAGATGCAGAGGAAGATGCAGGGTCTGATGCCAGGTTCAGCGAGACCTTGCTACACTTTAACTATGAAATTCCTGGGTTTGTAATGCTTGAGACAGTTACAACATCCCTGTAATGTTTCTTACCCTAAAGTTACAGATATATACTTTCCTGCTTAACTCCACTTTAGCATAGTTTTTACATTTCAATAAATAACAACACCCATAATGATGACAATGACAATACAAGTTAATATAAGGAAAGAATCTCATCAGCTGGCTTTGGTAATGTAACTCAAGGGAGTGGAGTTTCAGAGTTTTCTCACATTAAAATCCCATGCTGATTTTAAAAAAAATTATATCACTGCATCTATTAACAAAACTGAAAATGTGTTAATTATATTCCATGTTTCAAACATTTCATATTCCTAATCAAAGTGCAGAAGAGTATACTGAAATTAATAAGTCCATATGGCAATACATGAATATGATTTAAAGTATCACTGCAGCTGATGACTGAGAAAGTAACCCTTTTAGTAGCTATAATCCTGAAACATTGTACTGAAGAATTAAAATCCATAGTTATCAGTCTCCCCATTCTTGCAATTCTTCCTTAATAAACTGGTGTTTCAGTTGTAGCATGAATTTCTCCCTAAAGTAGTTTCAGCTCACTTTGTGAATGAATTGTGAGGCTGATGACCTTCTACCCAAATACCCCCTCTTTCCTCAAAATATGTTTGTAAAAGTACCATCATGTTTTTCTTGCCTGACATATTGCCCCTCAGAAGGACAAAGGCACTCATTGGAAGTGGATAAGGCCCGAACACAGAATCTCCTGTTTCCAAAGCCACTATCATTCATTGTCTAACAACATTTAAATTCAGACTGATTATCAATGATAGGTTAGGAAAACAGGGGCGGCTCTAGCTTTTTTGCCGCCCCAAGCACAGCAGTCAGGCAGCCCTCGGCGGCTTGCCTGTGGGAGGTCCCCGGTGCCGCGGATTCAGTGGCTTGCCTGTGGGAGGTCCGCCGGTCCCACGGCTTTGGCATACCAGCCGCCGAATTGCCGCAAAATCCGCGGGACTGGAAGACCTCCCACAGGCAAGCCACTGAAGGCTGACTGACTGCCGCCCTCGCAGGGACTGGCAAGGCATCCCCCGCGGCTTGCCGCCCCAGGCACATGCTTGGAGCGCTGGTGCCTGGAGCCGCCGCTGTAGAAAAGACAAAAAAGCATCAGACAGTGAGTAGGTAAATTATCAACATACCACTTTTTTGTTTAAGTTTAATAAATTACTGCCACACAAAGGCAAAATAAAGAGTTAAACTTAATTGTATTAAAACTCATCCTAAATAAAGATTCAGGAATAATAATCAGTTTCAAATCAGAAAAACAACTTAAAAGAAAAAAATACAGAAAAACTATTATAAAATTAACAGTTTTGGTTTAAGATATGGCTTCATACACAAATTATTTTCTCTGAAAACAGTGCCTACTTGTAATCTTTTATTCTTATTCTAGGAGAGTTTTCTTTTTTAAGTTTTAAACTGCTGTCATGGTTAAAAAGAAGTTACAACAAAGACACTATAATACATAAAATGGTTCACCTTTAATTCACAAAATAAATATAAATAGGGAATTTTGAGTATAATTAGCAATGAAATATTGCAATATATTTGATGACTATGGTGGGGTGTTGTGTTTTTTTGTTTACAGCAGAGACAATGAGGAATATCAACAGGCTTCTCAGTACACATCCTTTCTAAACCTACGACCACCTTCTAGATCAGAAGTGGGCAAACTATGGCACGCGGGCCACATCCAGCCCATGGGACCATCCTGCCCAGCCCCTGAGCTCCTGGCTGGGGACCTAGTCCCTGGCCCCTCCTCTGCTGTCCCACCTCCCCCGTAGCCATGCCACCGCGCAGGCCCCCCTCCAGCCCGCCGCTCCCGCTGGGCAGCGTGGGGAGTGCAGCTGGCTCTGGCCAGGTGTCGTGGCTGCAAGCTCCTGCTGCTGGTAAGGGGGCGGGGAGCGGGTGGGTTGGGTAAGGGAGCGGGGGGTACTGGGGGGCAGTCAGGGAGGAGGGGGCTGTTGGATGGGGTGGAGGTTCTGGGTGGGTGGTCAGTGAATGAGGAACAGGGAGGGTTGAGAGTGGGAGTCCCAGGGGGCCTGTCAGGGGACAGGGATGTGGATAGGGGTGGGGAGGGCAGTCGGGGACAGGGAGCAGGGGGGGCTGGATAAGGGGGTCAGATCCCGGGGGGCAGTTAGGGGCAGGGTGGCTCCCGGGAGGGGGTGGTCAGGGGACGAAGAGCAGAGGATGATTGGATAGGGAGTGGGAATCCTGGGGTGGCTGTCAAGGGGCAGGGTTGTAGATAGGGGTCAGGGCAGTCAGGGGTCAGGGACCAGTGGGTTTGGATAGGGGGCAGGGGTCCCAGGAGAGGGCGGTCAGGGGACAAGGAGCAAGGGGTGTTGGATGGTTTAGAGGTTCGGGGGAGGGGGAGAAGTGGGAGGGGGTGGAGGCCAGGCTGTTTGGGGAGGCACAGTCTTCCCTACCCAGCCCTCCATACAGTTGCGCAACCCCAATGTGGCCCTCAGGCCAAAAAGTTTGCCCACCCCTGATCTAGATATTTGAGTACCAAAGACCAAAATCATCTATTCCAACCTCCTATAATATACAGAACAGCTCCTGCTAAATATTAATAAGTTCTTTATCCAAGTATTTCTAAATTTTAATTATTCCTAAAAACAATTTTTTTACTTTAGTCTAATTTTATGTTTTTGCTCCTCGTTCACATTCCCTTCATAACCCTGATTAATTCCTTCCTCTTCCCAATCTTCATTCCTTTGAGATATTTGTAGACTGTTTTGTGCACACTTATGCTATTTCCTAAATAAATGCTCAATTGTTCCATCGTATGTTCAATTTTTTTCTGCATAATTGTTTAAGTAAACCAAATTCCTAACCGTAAGTCAATAGTTTACTGGAGTGCCAGAAGAGCTAATGTGACTCCAATCTAACTGTCCTTGATTATCCTCTCCCTCATAATAGGCAGACTACAACTTAATGAAAACCGTTAGTTTTAATCACAATACCTTTTTGTACAGCTATAGGGAATTGTTGAAGCCTCCAAATTGACATGCAATCAATTTTCATTACAAGCTTTTTCTTTCGCTGTTTTTCCCGCTTCAAAGCTTCTTCAGCCTCTTTACCTTCAGCTTCTAGTCGCTTAATCAGCTCAATGACCTCTGATAACACTGCTTCTGTTTCCTGCTTTAAGGTTAAAGTCCTGCTGTTTTAAAATACATTTTTAAAAGTTACATATAAAACTACATATATATATATATATGTTTACACACACACACACACACACACCCCTACCTTCAGCTAAGTTCTCAACATAAAGTTGTCCTATTCACATATACCAAAGTATACACCAGGGATCCGCAACCTTTGGCACGCAGCCCGTCAGGAAAATCTGCTACCAGGACAGTTTGTTTACCTGCAGCGTCCGCAGGTTTGGCCATGGTTCATCATTCATCGTTCCAGGCCAATGGGGGCTGTGGGAAGCGGCGCAGGCTGAGGGATGTGCTGGCCGCTGCTTCCCGCAGCCCCCATTGGCCTGGAATGGTGAACCGCAGCCAGTGGGAGCTGCGATCGCCGAACCTGCGGATGCTACAGGTAAACAAACTGTCCGGCCCGCCAGCCGATTTCCCTGACAGGCCGCGTGCCAAAGATTGCCAATCCCTAGTATACACAATTACTTGCAACACAAAACTGGCACTTTCAATAGTATTTTCCCCTAAGAACTTAAGAACATAGGAATGGCCATACTGGGTCAGACCAAAGATCCATCCAGCCCAGTATCCCATCTGCTGACAGTGGCCAATGCCAGTTGTCCCAGAGGAAGTAAACCTAACAGGTAATGAGCAAGTGATCTCCCTCCTGCCATCCATCTCGACTGTCTGACAAACAGCAGCTAGGGACACCATTCCTTACCAATCCTGGCTAACAGCCATTAATGGACTTAACCTCCATGAATTTATCTAGTTCTCTCTTAAACCCTGTTATAGTCCTAGTCTTCACAACCTCCTCAGGCAAGGAGTTCCACAGGTTGACTGTGCGCTGTGTGAAGAACTTCCTTTTATTTGTTTTAAACCTGCTGCCCATTAATTTCATTTGGTGGCCCCTAGTTCTTATATTAAGGGAACAAGTAAAATAACTTTTCCTTATTCACTTTCTCCACACCACTCATGATTTTATATACCTCTATCATATCCCCACTTAGTTTCCTCTTTTCCAAGCTGAAAAGTCCTAGCCTTCTTAATCTCTCCTCATATGGGACCCATTCCAAACCCCTAATCATTTTAGTTGCCCTTCTCTAAACCTTTTCTAATGCCAGTATATCTTTTTTGAGTTGAGGAGACCACATCTGTGGGCGTACCATGGATTTATATAAGGGCAATAATATATTCTCAGTCTTATTCTCTATCCCCTTTTTAATGATTCCTAACATCCTGTTTGCTTTTTTGACCGCCTCTGCACACTGCGTGGACATCTTCAGAGAACTATCCACGATGACTCCAAGATCTTTTTCCTGACTCGGTGTAGCTAAATTAGCCCCCATCATATTGTATGTATAGTTGGGGTTATTTTTCCCAATGTACATTACTTTACATTTATCCACATTAAATGTCATTTGCCATTTTGTTGCCCAATCACCTAGTTTTGTGATATCTTTTTGAAGTTCTTCACAGTTTGCTTTGGTCTTAGCTATCTTGAGCAGTTTAGTATTGTCTGCAAATTTTGCCACCTCACTGTTTACCCCTTTCTCCAGATCATTTGAGTTGATAGGATTGGTCCTTGGACTGACCCTTGGGGAACACCACTAGATACCCCTCTCCATTCTGAAAATTTACCATTTATTCCTACCCTTTGTTCTCTGTCTTTTAACCAGCTTTCAATCCATTGAAGGCTCTTCCCTCTTATTTCATGACAATTTAATTTAAGTAAGAGTGTTTGGTGAGGGACCTTGTCAAAGGCTTTCTGGAAATCTAAGTACACTATGTCCACTGGATCCCCCTTATCTACATGTTTGTTGACCCCTTCAAAGAACTCTAATAGATTAGTAAGACATGATTTCCCTTTACAGAAACCATGTTGACTTTTGCCCAACAATTTCTGTTCTTCTATGTGTCTGACAATTCTCTTCTTTACAATTGTTTCAGCTTATTTGCTCGGTACTGACGTTAGACTTACCGGTCTGTAATTGCTGGGATTACCTCTAGAGACCTTTTTAAATATTGGTGTTACATTAGCTATCTTCCAGTCATTGGGTACAGAAGCCGATTTAAAGGACAGGTTACAAACCATAGTTAATAGTTCCGCAATTTCACATTTGAGTTCTTTCATAACTCTTGGGTGAATACCATCTGGTCTCGGTGACTTGTTACTGTTAAGTTTATCAATTAATTCCAAAACCTTCTCTAATGACACTTCAATCTGTGACAATTCCTCACATTTGTCACCTACAAAGAACGGCTCAGGTTTGGGAATCTCCCTAACACCCTCAGCCATGAAGACTAAAGCAAAGAATTCATTTAGTTTCTCCGCAATGACTTTACCATCTTTAAGTGCTCCTTTTTTATCTCTATACCCTCACTTTATTTCTGATACAGAGTATAGTAAATGTATAGTAAAATGGCTGATGACATAAGCTCTCATTTGCTTATGGGGATACTATCCAGAGAGGAGTACAACTGCAAAATTCTTCCAGATTCCTTTAATGTACTTTTTCTTGCTGAGAAAGTACCTTATTAAAACATCTGTACCCCGATAAAACTCAATGGGGTCTCAATATCATTATCTACCATGAGCATTTAGACTTAGTCAAAATTCCACTCTGTGAAAAGCTGCTACAAGACATGCTTCAAGCACTAAGGATAAATTATTTCCATAAAAGAATCTCTGAGGTCAAGGTCTGCTGTTCTGATTTATACACCTACAGTAACTCCTCAATTAATGCTGTAGTTATGTTCCTGAAAAATGCAACTTTATGCAAAATGATGTTAAGTGAATCCAATTTCCCCATAAGAATTAATGTAAATGGGGGAGGGGTTTAGGTTCCAGGAAAAAAAATTTTCCCAACCAAAAGACATTATATACATATAAAGTATAAGTTTTAAACAATTTTAAACAAACAGTTTAATATTGTACACAGCAATGAATGATTGTAAAGCTTGGTTGAGGTGGTGGAGTAAGAGGGTGGAATATTTCCCACGGAATGCCTTTCTGCTAAATGATGAGCCCTCAAGGGTTAATACGCTGTTGTTAATGTAGCCTCACGCTCTACAGGGCAGCATGGACTGAGGCAAGAGAGAGGAAACACAATAGATGCAGGGGAGTAGCTACAAACACTTCCCTGCAAAAACTGAACAAGATGATGAACCCACGCTATCCAGCTGGAGTGCACCATTCCCTCCTCTGACAGCTGCACAGGTGCTGACTTTCCAAAGTGCTGGTGGGTGCGTGCATGAATGAGAGAGACGTGCATTGCCCATTTAAGTACGCTGACTGCACTTCAAGTACGTTGCCCTTTTAAGCAGATCAGCCAGTTCAGACAGGAAGCAACAGCTTCCTGCAAGCTCCCCCTCCTTTGTGTCCCCGAGCCCTGTAACTGTCCCCTCCTCCGCTTTGTGGATAGGGGGTAAGGAGCAGGGGGCAGGAACAGGGGGACATCCTGACATCATCACCTCTCTGCCCCCCTCACCCAGCAAGCAGGAAGCTTCCAGGAGCACCTCCAAGGCAAAGGGCAGGTCAGGAGCAGCACCGCAGTGTGGGGAGAGTGACTTGAACTGCTGCTGGGTAGCTGCTGAGCCACATACCTTACAGGGAATTTAGGGGAGCTGATGGGTCGGGGGCTGCTGGCCCCCCCGGGTTCTAATCCCCCGAGGAGGGGCTGCTCTTCCAGAGAATCCTGCAAGCAGTGGACAAAGCAGGCAGCTGCCAAACAACCTTATAAGGGAGCATTGCACAACTTTAAACAAGCATGTTCCCTAATTGATCAGAAAGGTAACAATGAAACAACGTTAAGTGAGGAGTTACTGCACCTAAAAATATTAAAATGTTTTAAACTACAGTCTTAAGGGCTTCAGCTGGGCCTCCCATTATACACCTACAATTTAAGGGTAGAAGGGACCACCAGATCATCTAGTCAACCTCCTATACAACACAAGCCACTAAACACAACCCAGGCATTTCCATACCAGCAGAATTAGACCAAATTATTACCGCCCACAGGAGACCAAACTATTGTGTGCAGCAGGCTTAAAAAAGTCAAAAAATTGCAAGCACAGAAAGGGAGGCCACATCTTAAAATCTGGTGTGAAAGCCTTGCCTTACTGACGTCAATGGGCGTTTTGCCACTGACTTCAGTGGAGCCAGGATTTCACCTCTGCCCCTTAATATTTATTGAGAAGTTATGTAATTGGCTTCCTTTTGATAAATGGAAAGTCAAAGTTGTTTTATTTTTAAATCAAACTTTAAAAGGTATGTACTGAATATTGTTTTTAATTGCATGAATTGTAAAAGAGCCTCAGCCTTTTTGTCAAGACAACTGTATGAATGCATTGTATTATTATTACTATTATAATTTGTGTCCACAGGTGCCAAGCAAAAAAGGCTTCTAGAATTTTCAGCAGCCACAGAGGCTATTTTTGGCTGGTTCAGACCCTAAATGCCTAAAATGCAGTAGAGGTTTAACCACAGAAATGAAAGCTGTCTCGGCATAGAGCAATTTTTGAGACTATGATTTATCAGTGCTTAATATGCTATTGTGTTTTAGTTCTCCACCTTGCAAATCAGGAAGATATTTACATTTTAAAAATGTGTTTATATTAGGTATATTGCAATCATTGTTACAACTTTGAAAATTATGTCACAGAAGGAAAAACAAATTTACTAGTAAAATTCTGTCATTCAGAACAAACACCTTGAAACATCTTTACCTTCACAATACATCCCAATATCTTTATCATCCAACTTAGAGGAGTTTGATAACCAGATATCTTCACTATTTCAGTGCTGTCCATATCTGAAATCCTATGTGTACAGACAACTGTCAGTAACAAGTTTGTCGTTCAAAATGGTTTACTACATATTAAACAGACACTGACAAATAAATATTGCCTTTTAGGACACAAATTAACTTGTTCCATTTTTTAAAAAGGAAGGCACTGCTCTTTGGGGAAGAGTGAGCCTTAGGGAAAAATGCAGGTAAATACACTGCCTGATTCAGATGAAACTGAGAGACCACCTTGGATAAAAGGTCTTTTCTTTGGAAAACTGAGTGTAAGCTCAACTAGCAGGGCCTGCAAGTCTTCTTGCTGAAGTGATGGCTATCAGGAACGCAGTTTTCTGAGACAGGGGGCAGTGACAGGATGCAACTGAGGGCCCATCAGAGCCACCAGAACTGTGTTTAGGTCCCACAAGGGAACCACTTCTCGGACCAGAGGATGTAAGCAGAGAATCCGCTTCAGAAATTTCATCATCATGGTATTAGAAAAAACAAACTTCCCTTGAATGGGTGGAGGTGGGGTGGAATGCTGATATTGCCACCACATGCACTCTCAGCAAACTGAGTACAAGGCCCAGTTTCTGAAGATTTAACAGGTAATCCAAGATGTCCTGGATGGAAGCCTCTGTCAGTTGTGTCCCACCAGGACCTCACCAAGAACCTCTTCCATTTCTCTAAATAAGCCATCCTAGTGGAAGACTTCCTACTTGTGAGTAGGACTTGTCAGACAGCCTCCGAACACTTCTCTTCCTCTTCATTTAGCCATGCAGTAGCCATGCTGTGAAGTTCAGGGAACTGATCACAGGATGCAGGGTGCAGCCATTTTTCTCACAAGGAGAGAATCTTTTGTCTCTCACGGGTTCCCACATCTCCTTCTAAATGGAAAAGCACCAGGTTTAAGATGGATTCCAGTACCAGGTGACATGGTCACATGTCCTGTGAGACCCCAAGCCTCCATTATTCCTGGGCTGACTCACATGAACACAAGAAGACTTGTAAGTAAACAGAGCCATTTACAACCAATTGTCCTAGTCAATGGGAGCCATCAAGATTCCAAGCCACTACTAATGGCTCACACGTTGCATAATTACAACAGGACTTCACAGTAATACTTCATATTTCTAGCTTCAGATACAAGAATGATACATTCATACAAATAGGATGAACACACTCAGTAGATTATAAGCTTTGTAGTAACACCTTACAAGAGACCTTTTGCAGAAAGCATATTCCAGTTACATTATATTCACACCCATAAGCATATTTCCATAAACATATGGAGTGCAACGTCACAGTGGGGACAAGTATAGATCTTCCTGCCCAGAAGAGCCAACCACTTGCAGTCTCTGCCCTTGTGGGCAGACTTGAACTCACCCTGCTGAGCTCTGTTGTTTACCACTGTTATGACCAGGGAATTCGGGGCCAGGTGAAAAGAGAACCCCTCAAATCCTTGCATGGGAACAAAGTAGTGATTTTCAATGCACTTAGCTACCAGTATACCACAGCCAGTGTACTCCACAGAGCTCTCGCTGGCTCAAGTAGCACATCACTGAACAGGAGCGTCACTCTTCCAGGGATGGCAGGCTGTAAAATGTCCACCCGTCTGTGCATGTTCTCTTGAAGAAACTCCACCTGGATGCCTAGGAATGTGGCTACGCTGCATAAAAAGCCCTCTGGAATAGAGGGGGAGGACGAACCAGGCAGCACGACATCATCCAGCAATGAGGAAGAAGGTCTCAGCTAAGCCAAACTGACTCTCACCCATGGGAAGACATCCCAGGAGGGAGGACTCCAGCAGCTCTGCAGGGAGGAAGTCCACCCATACCTGGGCTTGCAGCTGATCTGAAACCACTGCCGTTGACCTGATGGGTGACTTCAGCATCTAATGGGATGAAGAGCGGGATCTCTGTGAATTCATCAGGGGATGAGGAGCAGGAAGATCATCAGACTCTTGGAACTCATCAGAGGATGCAGAGCGGGAAGATGATGATCCCAACTCGGAATCAAAAGTGTCCCAGGATCTCAGCAGCATGGGCGGAGCAATGCCTGAGGGAGCCAACAGGCAGTCTGATTCATCTGTCACCTAGAACCAGGCAGGAATTGGTGCCCCAATGAAGGAAGTACCCTTAGTACAGAGCATGCCATTGCTGCAGGCAGTGTCCGTCACAGCATAAACAGGGTACCCGAGCACCAAAATACATCAATATCAAGGATGGCAAAAGCTGCCCTGGGAGCACCTACAGCATTTAATGCAGTGAGGCTGAAGAGGGTCCGGTGCCAAGGTCCTCCCCAACCGCTTCTGGTACTGGCTCCATTTCCACCACAGGGAGGGGAGATCTGGATGCAGTGTTTTCAGACACAAGGGTTCAGTGGCTCACTCCATCAGAGGGCTATAGGTGCCATAGCCCTGAGAAAGTCCTGGATGAAGAGTGAGGTTGGTACCAAAAGGCAGAGTAGGTCTGCGGCTGCTTGGTACACTGGCAGCATGGAAGCAGTCGGTACCGGCATCTCCCTTATCAGTACTGGACTCAATGGATGCCTGGAGGCCTGAAGTGGAGTAGATGGTACAGGATTTCTGCCTTTCCCATTCAGTTCCAGGAAAGGGTCAGTGGTACCAGTGCCATCCCAAGTGTCGGAACCGGTCGCATGCCAATCTGCACTTTTCCTGGGGGAGGCAGAGTTCTCTCACAACCTGGAATGGTACCAACTGGTCTTCTGAGACCTCTTTCTCGGATCCTCTGTCTCTTCAGCAAGGCACCTGCCCCAGAACAAAAGGCAGCAGTGCTCTCCGAGCCTGAGGGTGATCTTCAACCCAAGAAAGGCCTCAGTACCAGATCAGACCACACAGTCTTTTCAAGCAGGTGCAGGACCTGAGTCTTCTTTTTAAACAATTTACAGATCAATCAATGCTCCTTAAGGTGGGCCTCGCTAAAGCAAAGCAAGCACCTAGTATGGAGGTCGCTGTTGGAGATCATCCCTCCACAAAATGGACTATGTTTAAACCCTGGTGAAGGCATCACTGAGGAACACTATCTACTGATTACTATCTAATACTAACCATCTAACTGTACACAAGAAACTAGATTAAGACTGAATACAAAGTTGTGAGACTACAACCACACAGAGCTCCTACTCCAGCCACAGGCGGTGAGAAGGAACTGAGAGGAGTCAGGGCACTGCTGCCTCATAAAGCTAAGGGAGGGACCACAGCCATGAGGTGCTAGTGATGCCCCTCTACAAGTACTGTTAGGCATAAGTCTCCAGCTCCAGTGAGCTTGGCGCGCACACACCTAAGTGGAATACACATCGGCATCCACTCAAAGTTGAATTTGGTACTATTTCCCATACCGCACTTCCAATTAAGAAGTAGAGGAGACTGGATAAATACAGATGTGAGTAGGATGCTTACTGGAGTGAACTTTGCTTACATGAAGAAGTTAAATTCAACTGTTTTTGTACTAAGCCACAACAAACCAAACAAGGTGAATACTTAAGTTTAAAAGCAAACAATATATTCCAAAATAAAAGAACATAACAGCAAAGTAAGGGGACCAGATGTTCTGATTTTACAGGGACAGTCCCAATATTTGGGGCTTTTATTTGTATGGACTCCTATTACCCCCCACCCCATCCCGATTTTTCACACTTGCTATCTGGTCACCCTAGCAAAGCTATAAAGAGTGTTGCTATTATACAAGAAAATAAATACGAAAAAGAAAATTAAGACCATGTATCATTCTAGTCTTGTGAGATTTTGAAAATGGTATGCTTCTATCTTGTACTTTCTAATAATATATGATACACTTCAGAGGTATAGGTAGGATGAATAACTGAGCAGGATAAGGTTTAAGTACTGAATTAATTGGCTTATTATCTGTTTTAAAGAGAATAACTGTTTGCTAGGATGTCTTCTGACATCTAAAAAGCCAGCAGTTATAAGTCCCTTGACTTTTACGGGTCCTCTTGTATTGATTTCAACAGTCACAACAGTTCCCAACCAATTATCTGCTACTAAAGGCTTGAGCAAGACACTGTGGCTCAACTTCCACTTGGAGAGGTGGTGGTAGGGATCCCCCACCCAGAGAGGCAAATGCAAGGGCCCCTTTCCTGCCCAAGAGCAGCAGCAGAGGTCCCACTTCCCACAGAGAAGCAGAAGATTCCCCCCTTTCCCTACCCGAAAAGCCAGGGTGGCACAAGAGAGACCCACCAATATTTACCCCAGCACCCAGTATGTATCTGTTTGGGGGGCTGGGAGGGGGCCAGTGCATTTTTCTCTTGATGCCAGAGTCCTCTGCTTGGATGCTGTTGGTGGGCACCCTAGAGCTCTGAGTCTCGGCATTAACACCCTGTTGAGTTGCATGGGGCAGCTCTTCCATCTCAGAGCTATTGTTTCACGCTGTCTGCTGATTCAGGCAGACATCACTGCATCAGTTACTCTTAATACACATTTTCAAGGGTTTCTTTACAACCATGAGGGCTAGAAACTTATTTATTAAATGAAAGCTGGAATTCTGGTATAATCACATGATTCCAGGAGCTAGGGCCTTACACACAGGCATTTTGTGCTTATGCCCAATTGCTGAAGCCGTAGAGGCTCCTCTGCTATGTTCTACACATACAGCACTGCAGCCATCAGCTCTCCCACGTGTCAGTACATCTTTCCATCTGCCCTATACAGCTTGCATAGACAGTGGGAAGTGGGGCCAACACCAAGGAAATGAGGAGGGAAGGGAAGCTGGACACAGATTCTGGGTAATGCAGAATCTGGGAGGCCAGACGCTGACCTCCACTGTTGGGTGAATGGAGAGTCAATAGTAGAATTTTCTCTTCCCCACTACCTGCCTGAGCCCATCTCAGCTCCCACTCCTCTTGTCTAACTGCAGTGCAAAGGGAAGTATGAAAGAGACCCAGAAAGAGAGAACATAGAGCTGACAGTGAAATGGGAGGAAGGACACATAGTTGATTCAAAAACAGCTACAGCCGCAGCACCAGACAGCTAACACCTTCAGATAATTAATACTCCAGATATGGAGAGAAGATGAATGAAGGGATAAGGGGGTGGGGGAGAGAAGAAGACAGAGAGCTGAGGTCCTTAAGGAAGACAGCACAAAGAAGGAGTGTTAGGAAGGGAATTAAAGAGACTGGAAGTTTGGAAAGAGGAAGGAAAGAATAATGAGTGGAAAGGAAACACCGTGAGGACCAGCGACTGTAAGAATTTTTGGGGAGGCTAGAGTGTGTGTAGAGTCTTGTGAAACTGGAAGGAGGTACCAGAATCTGAAAAATGTGATACAGAAAAATAGGATTTGGAACATCGGCCAAGGACTGCTACTGGAGACACCTGGAAAACATCAGAAACTGAGAAGTTCAAAGATTGTTAGGAACACTAGAAGAAGCCCAAGCAGAACATTCAGACTCAATGAAAGGAGGAGGGAACTCAATGAACAGCTTGGGAGCCTGTTAGTTTCCCATTCATGCTTCCCCAGCCATATGGAGCATTCCTGGATCTCAGGAAACTGAAAACAAGGAAAAACAACGAGGAGTCCTTGTGGCACCTTAGAGACTAACTAATTTATTTGGGCATAAACTTTCGTGGGCTAGAACCCACTCCATCAGATGCATGGAGTGAAAATACAGGAGCAGGTATAAATGCATGAAAAGATGGGAGTTGCCTTACCAAGTGTGAGGTCAGTCTAACAAGACAATTCAATTAACAGAAAATTAGTATTAATTTGCAAACTGGACACCATCAAATTAGGCCTGAATAAAGACTGGGAGTGGTTGGGTCTTTATAAAATCTAAACCTACTTTCCCCCATACTTATTTCTCCCTACTGTTACTCACACCTTCTTGTCAACTGTTTGAAATGGGCCACTCTCATTACCACTACAAAAGTTATTTTTCCTCCCTTGGTATCCTACTGTTAATTGAATTGTCTCATTCGACTGACCTCACACTTGGTAAGGCAACTCCCTTCTGCCCATCTGAGTTGGCAGCAACAAGGGCCAGGTTCAGTATCTAGGGGTTCTGTTTCAATAACGCAATGCAAAACCGGCTTGAGCCCCCACCCAGTGACCTAGGACAATTACTTACCACCCCTGGGCGCCTCTAGGAGGCAATACTTCCCCTCTTGCAAGCACGGAGTCTGAGTGTAGCAAAATCCTTTTAATAAAGGAGGGAAACAATGCGGCATTATGTTGGGGAAACATCACAAACAGGATTCATAACACAAACCATGAGCAAAAGACCCACCCCCAAGTAAGTTTGGCAGTATCCTTTTCCCCTCAGGGTCTTAAGTCCAACACCCCAAAAGTCACCCAAAAGCCCAACCGAAAAGTTTCTGCCCCTGGTCAGTGCAGCCCCTGAGTTTGAAAGTTTATCTGCAGAGTTTTACACACACCCCCAGGCTGGGTGGAAATGCGGGGGGGAAAGGGGCACCTGGAGTTTTAAGGGGGCACCTTACGTGGTCCGAGGCCAACTGCCCCACCTCTCCGTGGGGTTCTGCTGCAGCCTTCACCATGAGCCACTCCGCTCCACCAGCCATCCCACGAACTGCTCTGCTCGGCCTCGCTTCACTCCACTCACCGTTCCGTGGGCCGCTCCAACCATCCCACAAACTGCTCCGTTCTGCCAGCCACTTAGCAATACATCTTCAGGCTCCCACAGTAGTTAACACAGCACTCAGTGATCTCAGCTCTTAGTAATTTTAGCCCTTTAGTGATTTCAGCTCTTAGTAGGGGAGCCCCAGTGCTGGTGCACCATTGGCCCAAAGTGAATTCAGCACAGCAGCCTGTAACTAGACTCTTAATGGAATAAAAATTAGTTCTGCTATTCAACAGTGGAGAGAAGAGGAGGAGGAGGAAGTGGTGGTGGTGGTGGCGGTGCAATTGGTGTTTCAGGCCCTCAAAAGGGGCCCATACCATCAGGTGCAAATACCTGTCCCCAGCCTCTCTCTCAATTCACTGGGTTTTGGAACCCATATCCCTTGTCTAGCGAGTGCTCCTTAGTTGATGGTGAGTCACTCTGTCATAAAACAGTTCCATTGGCCTTGATTCACATAATCAGGGTAACAACACTTTATTCTTCCTGCCCCAATAACAGAGAAACTAGGGAACCCACAGCAGCCAAAGTGACCATTTGGGTGGCTGTGGGCTCATGCTAGGCGGGGTGGGTGTGCCTATGCAAACAAGACTAGCCCCTGAAGGTCTTTTCCACAACTTGCCACAATTCACCACCAGATGTCAGGGTAGAGCTCATCCTGACTGCTTACACATATAAATCAAAGAAAGTTTAAGAAAATTTACACAGAACAACATGAGTTTACAAATATCAGAGCACTGCAATGAAGTATGGTTTATCATAACTAGTCTGTCCTTCACACTTAATACTTCAAGGCTAAGATTTTAAAAAATGAGACTCTACAGTAAAGCTATAACTTCCATATTTTTGCACCTAACTAAGCAGCTTGATTTTCAGACGTGACAAGCACCTAACAGATCCCTCTGACATCAACTGGTCATTTAGGTCAAATGCTCCATATATCATTATTGATCCCCTGAGTCATCCAGTTCCCCAAAATGCTATATAAAAAAACGTATGGTAATTATAGTTCCATTCAAACCAGGGTGGAAAATGTGTGAAGTGCTGAAGTTCATATAGTGTGGTTTTTAGGCAGACTAACTTATCAAACTATTATCTGGCATTAAAACAAAAATCATGTATAATTCTTACCATGGAATTTTCTCCTTCTCAAGTATACAATCATGCTGCAAACATAAAAGATAAATTTCACTAAGGCATCTTGGTCAAATGCATGTTTTCTAATGTAAAAGGTCACTAAAATTTACATTGCAAGAGGGCCATGTCAATGTACATAAACATGAATTTGTTTTTACCTGCTTTAAAAATAATTATAGCTAATATGTCTTTGGAACTGTGTAGATCCCAAATATATATGGACTCTAACATCCTTTCAGTTAAATAAGATAAATGATAACCAACCCTAAATAAGAGTCTTTTTTTAAAAAAAAACTTCTATTAATAGCTGCTCCATACCATGCCAAAAATTATGAATAAATAATGTTAGTACTCAAAAACAGTCTTTGTCAATACAAAGGAATACCAATATAGATGCCATTTTATAAACATTATCTATTACCCAATTTTGCAATGTATCTTTCATACAGTTTCTCCACTTTCTTCAAAAACATGAATGAGACAGGGTAGGTTCTCCCTTTAACTTTGCTAATTGCTATTTGGAAAAACCTCCTCATATAAGAGTATATTATCTCAATGACCCTGATCATGTTCCCAGAGAAGTGTGTGGCAAATTTCCCATACACACACATATGCATTTTACCTTTCTTCTACCTATCTGCCAGTATGTTTCACCTCCCTCATGTCTTATTTTCTCCCAACTTAGCTTCCCTACTCATATTCTTTTTTAAAATGTATATGCCTGCTGCAAGCCACCTTCCAATTCTCCTGCAAAGTTTCCCAAAGTCTGGGAAATCCTACATACCAAGCTCCAGGAAAATAAGATACATAAGTCTTAATTCTACCAACATATAACCAGATAAGAGAAAATTTATCAACCCATGCTTTTTAGTGGACATTAGAATAAAGAAACACTGCCTTTTATTTTTAAATCAAAGAACTATTAAATGTTGCTAAAAAACCAAAATCACTTATTAGAAATAACACAGAGGTGCATAGATCAATTTACTTATCTAGTTGATTTAGTGTCAAAAAAAGTTTTTTGAATACCATGCAATATACTGGAACAATTTGGCTTAGGAAAATCAAGATGTCCTCTATGTGCTTTTGGATGATGATGTGTGAAACAGATAGAGGACAGCTTGATTTTAATGAGGTAGTTTGACCCTCCAGGACTGTACATAGCTAAAAAGATGTCTCGACTGATAAATGAACTAGCTTGACACTGGTTTAGAAATAGTATACTACTTTCCATTATTATAAAAGAGTAATCCTTTTCAAAGATACAATCTGGTTATCTATTCAGACCCAAGATTCTATTCATATTTGACAATTTTCAGTCATACAGTACCTGTTGAAAGGAGCTTTCTATCTTTACTTCCAGCTCTTGAATGTGATGAATAGCTTTGTTAACACATGGAGATGGAGTATTTACCAAAGCACAACTACGACGCCTGGTGGGGTAACCTAGGAGCATCTCTTTATTCTTACCTGAAAACAAAATACACACCAAAAGTCACATGAAAATTAACGAAAAAAATGCTGACATTTATAAGTAATAAATTTTGGTTTTATGATTAAGAAGACATAGCAACTAGCTCTAACAATGTGAATGCATTTTGCACAAAGTTCTAGCCCATTGTCATTTACAACAGCAAACATCACATTTCAGATTTTAAGAAACCGCAAACAGAAGTTGGCAGAGGATTAAAAATACAATTTAAAAGATGAAAGGAGAAACTCAAGAAAGTATAGAAAAATACAAAGAGGAAGAAACTAAAAAAAAAAAAAAGAGAGAGAGACAAGACAAAGGAATCTGAGGCCAAAAAGCAATTTAATGCGTTCCTCCATCTACAGCTCATCACAAGTGAAATGTGTTTGATGGTTTATTTCTTGTCCTTGGCGGATAATTGTCCAAATAAGGAAAATGACAATGACAAGTAACAGGAAACAAGTGCCAGCTTCTGCTCTAGAAAGGCCTAAAGTGGAACAGAAAAGGTGAAAGAATATCTCTGGTGAACCTGCTTGGCAGCTTTGTATATACTATACCTAACTCTAGCCAGTGTACACTTTTACTTTTTGGAGGAATGAAAGCATAGAACAATCCTTTTGTGTAAGGGGAATTAGCTCAAATGGTAGAGCGCTCTCTTAGCATGCAAGAGGTAGCAGGATCGATGCCCGCATTCTCCAGAAGGCTTTTGCAGGGAGGGATAGCTCAGTGGTTTGAGCATTGGCCTGTTAAACCCAGGGTTATAAATTCAATCCTTGAGGGGGCCATTTAGGGAACTGGGGTAAAAATCTGTCTGGGGATTGGTCCTGCTTTGATCACGGGGTTGGACTAGATGACCTCCTGAGGTCCCTTCCAACCCTGATATTCTATGATTTTCCTTTTGGGGCAGTGAAACTATCCCAGGAATAAACCATTTTAAGCAAACATATTAAAAGTCTATAAGGTTTCACTGAGTCCCCTACTCAATTCACATGCAGCAGTATCTTATCAACCTGCTGAGTAAGGGTACATCTACACTACACGCTGGATCGGTGGGTAGCGATCGATCTATCGGGGATTGATTTATCGTGTGTAGTGTAGATGTGATAAATCGATCCCTGATCGCTCTCCCGTCGACTGCTGAACTCCAGCAGTGTGAGAGGCAGAAGCAAAGTAAACGGGGGAGCCACGGCCATCGATCCAGCGCCGTGGGGACGCAAAGTAAGTAATTTTAATTCGATCTAAGATACGTCGACTTCAGCTACGCTATTCTCATAGCTGAAGTTGCGTATCTTAGATCGATTCCCCCCCCGCCCCCGCAGTGTAGACCAGGCCCAAGGGACTGTACAACTTAAGTAAGGGTATCAGAGTCTGACCCAAAATGTTATCTATTGAAGAAACCAGGAATCATGCCAAGCTGCTGAATCTAAATGAGAGAGTTTTGAAGAAAATATAGAGAATGCCATGTGGCTGTCCTGCAGGACTCCTGGATATAAACTGATGTAAGGCTAGCTACTGTCACTGATGTACCTGAGACTACATATACCTTCATATGCTTTGAAGATTCAATAAATCAATACATCAGATTAAGATGTAACAATGAATATGATACGAGACAGCCATTTATATATAATTCTCTTGGAGTAAGTTTCACTTAATCTCTTGGTGTCAAATGAAACAAAAATTTGGATGGACTTTTCTAATGACTGTAACCCATTCCAGATAAAAACCAAGGACCTTTTAACCAAAATTTGTGGTGAAGGGCATTATCAGGATAGGAATGATACCCTGCAGAAAATGTTGACATTATAATTGACTACAATATACATCCAACACTGCCTCTGGAAGGAAACATGGATGACTGTATCTGGAGATAGATAGATAGCCATACCCCTGCTGCACTCTCCTAACCAGTAATGCAGCAGCTGCTCTCCCCCTATGCTCTGAGGCACAATCTCTCTTGCAGGTCCCCCTGAAGTACTGCAGTTCTACATCATGCATAATGTGGGCCAGTACCTAAAAGGCATTATCTGGCTCAAAGGCTGCACAATTAAAATGGAAAAATACCAGGAAATGCAAGAGTTAAGAGTCCCAGAACAACATTATTTCTAATTTATTGTAAATATGTAGAATCTTCTATTCCCAATGTCTTTATTAAATCTGTACTAGATTAATATTTTTGAAATATATTTCCAAAGGCATGAAGGATATGGCCAAATTAATATTGCTGTGAGTGTTGCAGTTCCTAATTTTCTTCAAATCACTAGTTTAACTGAGCAAGCTCACTTTTCCTTCTTATTTTTTAAAAATTGGATTCTTAAATTCTTTTATTTTATTAGATAAAGAAAATTACCCTCTAACTGCTCAATTTTCTCTTCAATAGATTGTAACCATGGGTTACAAGCAAGACTTCACAAGTCCACTCACTGGTGGCAAGTAGGTAATGTACCTTGGTGAAAAGGGTCCCACTCATCATTTTCTGCAGAATTTAAAATTTAATTTAAAAGGACACAATTTCAAATCTAATCAATTTCAGTTTTTCCAGACAGAAGACCTGAACTCTAACTTCAGGGGAAGAAGAACCAAGAGTAGGTAGTGGCTTGAGTTTAAGTGTTCTATAGCACTCCCTCCACAACAGGATTGTGAAGCAGCACTGTGGGCACAAGGAGAGCTAATCAAGCAAAAAACATATTAAGTACAGTTAAAAAAACATAAAAATAAAGCAATTACTTAAATCTTGTTTAAAGGCTTAAAGTCTGAACCAACTGAAAACTGTACAATACAAAGTATTTATAGGAAACTTACCATGTGATGGCTGACTACCATCCTCAGAAGAGCAGGAAAGTGACTCCATTTCAAGCACTGTTGCCAATATTACTTTGTAGCCTAATTTAAAAATTATATATTATTTATTAAAAAAAATACATTTATGTCATCAGAACAAAATTTATTTCATCCATATTAACTAGACATAATGTTGATCAAAACCACCAAGAGATTTTTATTATGGGTTCAAATCTTCTACCAATAGAAAAGCATGTGTGAGACAGCTGATGATATTACAAAGCACCAAATTAAACCATTTTAATTAACAAACTTGATTAAAAATAGTTATAAAGTTTGTGAATAAAGACCAAACTGTTAACTCTTTATTTATATGACCTGACTTTCTAAGCTGTGCATGCTATTTTGCATTCAGACATGATAAAAATTTATCAAGGACTGTAAAGCTTTAAGAAACCAAATGGATGACCTATAATATAAATTCAATCTAAAGAACAGACAGTTGATGATGGTGCCTAAATGTGTAAAGTCAGAAACAACTGAAGAATTGTTATCTGGATGGATAAAAGACACGCAGGGAAAAAACTACTTACTTAATCCCATACAAGTTTATAGTTAAAAGGTTACTAAAGTAAATAATATATACATTTTTAAAATAGCAAGAATTGAAAATAACTCAAATGACCAGTTAAAGTAATTTATTTCAATATTTTGTTACCCTTACAGTTAATATATTCAGTTGAATAATATCAACATGTGAAAATTCACCTTATCTATTCCAAGATCAACCCATTAAATAAATAAATAAATAAATACATAAAAAGGCTAAGGAACTCCATTATACGTACACATAAAACGGATATATATTATTGTACTATATAAAAGTAGAGGGAGACTCCAGAACATTAGAGAAAGAAGAATCAGACCACCATGAGCTAAATACTGGACAACATTATGCAACTGAGTTCCAGGCTCAAAACTCTTTAGTTGTTCTCCTGCAGACTTTCTGCACACACAGGGCACAGTGATATAAATAATGGAAAAATGCAGTTACAGTTCACAGTTTGCTAATTGTTGTAAACTGCATGGTAACTTTTGATACAAACACCCCTAATTAGCCATTTGTGCAGATACCTCATTTGCCCATTCACAGATTTACTCACCTAATATTTTTGAAATCCCTGAAAGGATTATCTCCAACAATGAGCCTCAGTCTTTCTCAAAGGAATTTGTCAATTTGGCTAAACCACAAAATTTTAAATATATTTCTGACAGGACCTGAACAGCAGCTCTGTGAGTATGTCTACACAGCAAAGAAAAAACAGTGACTGGCTCCTGCCAGCCACTAGGGCTTGCGGGGCTCGGGCTCTGTTTCATTGCTGTGTAGACTTACAGGCTCAAACTGGAGCCCAAGCTCTGGGACCCTTCCACCCTGCAGGGTCCTAGCCCAAGCCCTTTGAAGTCTACACAGCAATGAAGTCCCGCAGCCCTAGCCTTGCAAGCCCAAGTTGGCTAGCACCGGCCACCTGTGAGTGTCTAATTGCTGTGCAGACATACCCTATGTGGCTCGAAAGATTCTCTCTCTCTCTCTCATCAACAGAGGTTGGTCCAAAAAAAAGGTATTACCTCACCCACCTTGTGTCTCAGACAGGATGTCAGCTGCTGGAATCCTACAAAGTGATGCAGAGCTATTCTGCTAGCTAACTCTGGCAGCCAGACCAAGTTGTCCAGACTGAGGCCATGTCTATAAATCTGGCAAGGACACGCTATGCAAACAGGAGAGAGCTCTCCCGTTAGCATAAAAAAACACCTCCACAAGCAGCATAAGCTATGTCAGCAGGAAAAGTTCTCCTGCCAACCAGGGCCAGCTTTAGGCCGATTCCCCTGATTCACCCGAATCGGGCCTCGAGCCTAAAAGGGCCCTGCGCCCTAAAGAAGAGTGCCTAACTTTTTAATTTTTACTCACCTGGCGGCGGTTTGGGTCTTTGGCAGCACTTCGGCGGCAGATCCTTCACTCGTTCCGGGTCTTCGGAGGCATTTCAGTGGCAGGCCCTTCAGTGCCGCGGAAGACCCAGAGCGAGTGAAGGACCTGCCGCCAAAGTCCCAGACCACTGCTGGGTATTCAAATCGGGCCCTGCACTTCCTAAAGCCGGCCCTGCTACCAACATAACACTTATGTCGCTCGGGGAGGGGGGGGGAGAAGGGGCGAGGTGGAATATAGTGTAGTGTAATGGAATATAGTGGAATACAGTGTAGTGTAGACAGCCTGAGTGTCTCTCTGACTCAAAGACATTTAGGAGTAGGGGCAGAGGGGATCACTCAGGCCTGGTCTACACTAGGACTTTATGTCGAATTTAGCAGCGTTAATTCGATTTAACTGTGCAACCGTCCACACCAGGATGCTAATTAGTTCGACCTAGAGGGCTCTTTAGTTCGAATTCGGTACTCCACCCCGACGAGGGGAGTAGCGCTAAATTCGACATGGCTATGTCGAGTTAGCCTATGTGTGGATGGAAATCGACCTTAGTAGCTCCGGGAGCTATCCCACAGTGCACCACTGTGCTGACGCTCTGGACAGCAGTCCGAGCTCAGATGTTCTGATCAGCCATACAGGAAAAGCCCCAGGAAAATTTGAATTCCTTTTCCTGTCTGGCCATTTTGAATCTCAATTCCTGGTTGGACATCGGGGCGAGCTCAGCAGCACCGGCAGCGATGCAGAGCTCTCCAGCAGAGGAGTCCATGCAATCTCAGAGTAGAAAGAGGGCCCCAGCATCGACTGACCGGGAAGTCTTGGATCTGATCGCTGTGTGGGGCGATGAGTCTCTGCTTTCGGAGCTGCGCTCCAAAAAACGGAATGCAAAGACCTACGAGAAGGTCTCCAAAGCCATGGCACTCAGAGGATACAGCCGGGATGCAACGCAGTGCTGCGTGAAAATCAAGGACCTGAGACAAGGCTACCAAAAAATCAAAGCGGCAAACGGACGCTCCGGAGCCCAGCCCCAGACATGCCGCTTCTACGAGGCACTGCATGCCATTCTCGGTGGGTCTGCCATCACTGCCCCACCAGTGACCGTGGACTCTGAGGATGGGATAGTGTCGACGGGCAGTTTCTCGGCGATGTTCGCCGATGGGGAAGATGAGGAAGGGTTTGTGGAGGACGAGGCAGGCGACAGCGCTTACAATACTGCTTTCCCCGACAGCCAGGATCTCTTCATCAGCCTCACAGAGATCCCCTACCAACCCTCCCCGGCCGTTAACCCGGACTCTGAATCAGGGGAAGGATAAGTCGGTAAGTGCTATAAACATGTAAACATTTATTTTTTAAAAAACAGGAATAAAAACTATATGAAAAGAAGGTCAATACATATAGGGATAGAAAAGAAATCCTCTTGGGACAGTTCCACGAAGCTCTCGTAGAGGTACTCGAAAAGCCTCCGCAGGAGGTTCCTGGGGAGAGGTGCCTTATTGGGTGCTCCGTGGAAGCACACTCTTCCACGCCAGGCCATCCTCAGGTACAGTGGGAGCATTGCCTCGACCAGCATGGCAGCATAGGGCCCTGGTCTGTGCAGGGATTCACGCAGCATGCGCTCTCTGTCTCTCCTAGTGACCCGCCTCAGGGTGATCTCGCTCGGCGACTGCTGCATCTAATTAGGGGAATTACTGTAATGTTACTATTGTGAATGCTTGACTTTTCCTTTGCATAACAATGACCGTTGTTTAACAGCCACGTGGTGGAGGCTGCGGAGGGAAAGCATACAGGGATCTTTCCCGGGGACAGCCGCGAGGGGCTGGAACAGGGTCAGACTTTATGCTTTCCAGATTGCCTGCAGCAGGAGGGCACTGCTATCCATTAACTGTTAAGCAGCCTAAAGTTTACGGCTTACCAGGCCTGGCTGCTATATGGATTCTGCTGTCCTGCCCCGCTTGTCCGATCTCCAGTGCAAGACCCCAGGCAATGAAAGCAAATGCCGAAAATTCGAACTTGTCCTGAGAGCACATGAGATAGGTGCCCTGTATGGTCTTGTTCACAGAAACAGAGTAGACTGTGTTCAGTGTTCGCAAACATGTATCTTTGCAAGGAAATCACTTCCTTTTTCCCATCACACAGCTGCGGCTCTTTCCCGAACTGCCCCGGCATCCCCCTCACAGAGGCTGGTGCAGATTAGGCGGCAAAAGAAAAAGACTCGGGACGAGATGTTCGCTGAACTGATGGCCTGCTCCAGAGCCGAGGCGGCCCAGCAGAGCCAGTGGAGGGAGACCCTCTCTCAGCAGCAGCGCTCACACAGCGAACGGGAGGACAGGTGGCGGCAGGAGGACCAGCAGGTGACTCAAATGCTGCTTGGACTAATGAGGGAGCAAACGGACACGCTCCGGCGCCTTGTGGATGTTCTGCAGGACCGCAGGCAGGAGCAGAGAGCCCCCCTGAACTGTATCTGCAACCGCCCTCCCCCGCCACAAAGTCCTGTCCCCCCCTCACCCAAAATCACAAGAAGGAGGGGCACTAGGGGCCGTGAAAACTGTCACTCCACCCCAGCAGAGCGCTCATGTACCAAACAGCTCTCATTCCCTAAAGTATGAGAATTGCTTCCCTTCCTGGCTCACCCAATCCAAAATCCCAGTTTCATCCCCCAACTGTGTAGTTGAGTATTAAAAATAGTTTGCTGTTCATTACTGTTTCCGTCATGTTTCTTTGCAGAAGATTTTTTGTGAAGGGGAGATAGGGGTTTGTTAATTGCATAGGACGGCCACCATTACCAGGGTACAGACATGGGGGCAGGATCAACAGCAGGTCACACACAGAGTGCAGTCACTAGGCACCCGGGTCACTCTGGGAGGTATCTGCTGCCCCAGGTCAGTCTGGGAGGTGTATGCTGCCCCAGGGTCCGAGCGCCTGGCATCCACAAATGGCAAGGCAGGCTGCCCTTACCATACCCTTCCAACCTAGCCATGAACCTCTCCGATGCCCTGAGCCCCAGCCAGAGCCATCATCCCCCTACACCTACTCACCCTTCCCACACACCCCTCACCCCTTCCTGCACACCCTCCTGTAACCGTCCTCCCGCCAGAGACCGCTGTAGGAGCAGGAGCCTGTCAGTCCTCGAGTGTAGAAGCGGTCTGTACATCACTGCACACCGTACCCACCACAGTCTGCGTCCCTGTTTGAACCCTTTAACGCGAATTCGTTAGTAAAGAAAACTTTGTTAATTAAAAATGTTCCAATAACTTCATTTTTAAACGTCTGTTGGAAGGGGGAAACCTGGTGAACGGGGTATGTAACCGCTGAAAAAAGTCAATAGTAACTGAAACAGGGGCAGGTTCAGCTTCTCTGTAAAGAGACTGGACAGTCATAGGTTACCCTGCTCTCTGAGGAACCTAGCTTTCAAAGCCTCCCGGATGCACAGCGCTTCCCGCTGGGCTCTTCTAATCGCACGGGTGTCTGGCTGAGCGTAATCAGCAGCCAGGCGATTTGCCTCAACCTCCCATCCCGCCATAAAGGTCTCCCCCTTGCTCTCACAGAGATCGTGGAGCACACAGCAAGCTGCAATAACAATGGGGATATTGGTTTCGCTGAGATCCGAGCGAATAAGTAAGCTCCTCCATCTCCCCTTGAGACGTCCGAAAGCACACTCCACCACCATTCTGCACTTGCTCAGCCTGTAGTTGAAGAGCTCCTTGTCACTGTCCAGGGCACCTGTATAGGGCTTCATGAGCCAGGGCATTAGCGGGTAGGCTGGGTCCCCGAGGATCACTGTAGGCATCTCCACATCCCCAACACTTATTTTGTGGTCCGGGAAGAAACTACCTTCCTGCAGGCGTCTAAACAGACAAGAGTTCCTGAAAACACGCGCGTCATGAACCTTGCCCGGCCACCCAACGTAGATGTTGGTAAAACGTCCCCTATGGTCCACCAGTGCTTGCAGCACCATTGAAAAGTAGCCCTTTCGGTTAATATACTGGCTGGCCTGGTGGGCCGGTCCCAGGATAGGGATGTGAGTGCCATCTATAGCCCCACCGCAGTTTGGGAATCCCATCGCAGTGAAGCCATCTATGACGACCTGGACGTTTCCCAGGGTCACTACCTTTGAGAGCAGTAGGTCAACGATTGCGTGGGCTACTTGCATCACAGCAACCCCCACGGTAGATTTGCCCACGCCAAAGTGGTTCGCTACTGACCGGTAGCTGTCTGGCGTTGCAAGTTTCCAGAGGGCTATGGCCACTCGCTTCTGCACACTCAGGGCTGCTCGCATCCGGGTGTCCTGGCGCTTCAGGGCAGGGGCCAGCAAGTCACACAGTTCAAGGAAAGTGCCCTTACGCATCTTGAAGTTTCGCAGCCACTGTGATTCATCCCAGACCTGCAGCACTATGCGGTCCCACCAGTCTATGCTTGTTTCCCGGGCCCAGAATCGCCGACCCATAGCATGAACATGACCCATTGCCACCATGATCTCCGCGGCGCGGGATCCCGTGCTTTGTGAGAGGTCTGTGCCACTCTGACGCTTCATGTCCTCACCGCGCTGCCGGAGCCTCCTCGCCCGATTTCTCAGCAGCTGACTGTGGAAGAGGTGGACGATAAGGTGCGAGGAGTTGACGACGGCCATAAGTGCAGCGATGATCGCAGCGGGCTCCATGCTCGCAGTGCTGTGGCGTCCGCGCTGTAACCGACCAGAAAAGTGCGCGAACAGATTTCCCGCCGGCGCTTTCAGGGAGGGAGGGCGGGAGTGACGGTTGAATGACGACAGTTACCCAAAACCACCCTCGACACATTTTTCCCCCAGCAGGCATTGGGGGCTCTACCCAGCATTCCAATGGGAAGCGGGGACTGCGGGAACTGTGGGATAGCTGCCCAGAATGCACCGCTTCCAATGTCGACGCTTGCCCCGTTAGTGTGGACTCACAAAGTCGAATTAGTGTCCTTAGTGTGGATACACAAATTCGACTTCATAAGGTCAAATCCACAAATTCGACCTAAGTTAAATCGAACTACTCTTGTAGTGTAGACATACCCTCAGGGTAAAGCAAACCAAGGGACAGCTAAATTCAGGCCACAGTTTAGATTGCAGCTGTTTCTTGCTATTTAAGATAACATTAAAGGTAAAACACAGAAAAGGCGAGGGGGTGAGACACTGTGTGTACACTGTGTTAGGAGCGGGGTTTGAATTTTTGAATTCCAGGTACTAACAAAAAGAACAGGAATACTTTTATCCACAAAACAATGGCCTTATTGAAACAACTGTAAAAGTGCCCTAACTGTAAAATTCATATTTGATAAACCCAAGGCGGTTGACAAAAACTATTATCCCACTCTGAGATTTTCAAAGGAGCCTAAGGAAGTTGGCCACATAACTCTTTTAGGCACCTCTGAAAATCCCAACCTCAGTCTATTCAAGTACTGGAATACACACGTTCACGAGTGTAATTGACCAGCTACTTCTGAGCTGCCTTCTCTTAATACTACCATGCACAAAGAAATAACTAAAACTTGAAGCAGAAAATCTCGGCCAGATATAAGCTAGTATGAGAGGCAAATCAGCAACAAAAGAAGTATTACTATACAAATCTGTTAAATCGCTCAATACTTAACACTGCTACTTCCGTATGAGACAATACTACGTGATTTGCAGAGACTCAAGGCAATTTGTGTTATAATATTTATTGAAGTGACACATGAAGACAAACACCACATTGTAGCTATTACCACAATATACCTTTCTGAAGTCACTGTATATTACTCCACAAAAAAAAGTAAAAATAATGGAAAACCATTGTGGATGCTTAGCTTCATCAGGTATACCATGTGTAAATGCCTCTACATTCTATTTCACAGCTCATTAAATATGTCTGAAGCTGCAGTTCACATATTCAACTTTTTTAATTACTTTGTTGGTACTTTAAACTACTGTAACAGAAATAATAATTTGTCAGGACAGCTATTAAAGACATCAAATTTATTACAGCAACATCTTAAATGAAAGGACCAGAAATTCCTCATGAAGAACAAGGACATCATTTTACACACATGAGCAAAATTTAAAGTCAATTTTTTTAAAAAAAAATTAAAATTAAAGAAATTAGAACTCTAGTAATTATAATTACTATCCACATGGTGCAAATAATCCCACCCACATCAAGGCTCTAGGATGCTCTATAGTTCTTTTATATTATATATGTGGGTGGGATTTATAATGGAAAGTGTTAATCATTATTTGCACCATGTGGATAGTAATTATAATTACTAGAGTTCTAATTTCTTTAATTTTAATTTTTAAAAAAAAACATTGACTTTAAATTTTGCTCAAGTGTGTAAAATGATGTCCTTGTTCTTCATGAGGAATTTCTGGTCCTTTCATTTAAGATGTTGCTGTAATAAATTTATATTTATACATACATTATAGATATAGATATATAACATTTTAAAAGAATAGTAAAGTTGCAAATAGCAAGTTCAAAATTCAACAAATGCTTCTTTATTCACTACATTCCCTTTCTGTCTTACACTATATACCAAATCACTATGCTCTGGTCCATTGGAGGTGCACACATGTCCTTAGTTAAAGCAGTGTAAATCTCTCTGTGTGGTAGGTATAAACAGAATTTGGCCAAAATTAAGGAAAACATCAGCAAAACTATCTTCTTATTATCAACATATTCCTGCCTCATTCATTGTGTACCATCCAACCAGCACTGTGAATGAGACAAGATCTTGACCAAAAACAAATATGTGGTCATGTAATTAAAGACTCTCTTGTAATGCATACAGAAAAGGATGTAGAGTTAAGACAACCATCATTTGTTAATGTAAGTATTTCCTGACTTTTGAGCGCTTCATTTTTCAATTTCAGCATTTAACATCATTTTTAGTAGAGTCTAGGATTTATTGAAAGAAAAAATGTGCACTCAGCTGAGGCAGAAATGCCTTTTATACATTGAATGAAGCAAGGCTCCAGCTCGTTTAAAAAATATTAACAGATCATACAGCATGAGACAAGGATCCTCTGGGGTTATTTCCATAAACTACAAATAAACTAGCTGTTATGAAGAATTACTTAGTCCTGTTTAGACAGTAACTCATGGCCTTCTTAATATGTGAACAGGGTAGCCAAACTTCCACTGACAGAGAATGAGGCTTGGGGGAAATGATAAAGGTATGGCTTGGTTGAAGAGAAAAATAGGGATCATCTTTGACAAATATCTGAGCTGTTAGCAAGAAGACCACCTTGTACTTATGGAATGATATATACAGTGGGTGTGCTATTAATACCTGAATCTCTGAGACACTCAAGATTATGTGATCCCAATGAGACATGTTGCACCAAACATGCTGACAATGGTTCAAACAGTCGTTTCATTAATTTGCTGAGTACTACATTTAAAGTCCAAGGACAGAGGCTGCTTCCTAGCAGGAGGCAATAAGTGAAATAGGCCTTTTAAAATTATTGTCATTGTAGGTTGAAGGAACATAATCAAACTGATGGGTGAAAGGCCAAAACTGTAGCCAGATGCACTCTTATGGAACTGAAGGAGAGACAACACTGTTTGAGATACAGCTGGTAGTCCAGAACAAAGAAAATGGAAAAATGTTAAGAATCAGATCCTTTCTGTCATCTAGATGGAAAACCATTTCCATTTTACAGAGAAGTTTTCCTGCTTTTCCATCAGAATCTTCTAGAATTCTACAGAGCAATCATGATCTAAATAGATCAACCAGCCTGCATTCAGACTATCAGAATGACAAACTTAGAATCAGTAAGGAGAATCTGACTGTGCCTTAGGGTCATGAGATCCAGAAAATGGAGAATCTGCTGCCAGGTTCAACAAGCCAAGGAATCAAAGCTGACAGGCCCAAATTGGGGCTAGGAGCAGGACCATGGCTTTTTCTCCAATTCTCCACAGAATCCTGGGGATAAGGGACCAGGAGGGAACACACAAGAACGTTTGGCTCAACTCCAAGAGAAATGAATCTTTCCATCAGTTGTTCTGTACACAGATTCTGAATAGACAGGTCCTTTAATCAAGGAATGCTTTGCAGAATGAAATGAAGGGGACATCTCTACCAGCACATTCTGGTTTTGTCCACCACAGACAAATGAACAACCACAGGAGGAAGAAATGTCTGAATATCCATATTGTTTAGAGGGGGAAAATTCACTGTTCTTCAGCTTTGAGTCTGAGGATGGGAATGACATATGCAAAAATAAATAAATAAATTGACCTAGTAGTCAGAGACAAAATCTGACAGCTTGTCATCTTCCTCTATAGCATGGGGCACAGAGTCATTTGCTGGTTTGAACTAGAGTAAATGCTGGTTTCTCTGTAACTTTAAAAATCAAGATTTGAGGACTTCAGTAACTCAGCCAGAGGTTATGGGCCTAAAACAGGAGTGGGTGGGTGAGGTTCTGTGGATGGCAATGTGCAGGAGGTCAGACTAGATGATCCTGATGTTCCCTTCTGGTCTTAAAATATATGAGCTGTCTGAGGGTTTGATTGAGAAAGAGAAATTAAAGACAGAAAAAGATGTATTAAGTCGTCTGCGATATTTCATCACCTTGACAAAGGCAAGAGAGTTCCCTCCAGGATATGCTCCATTAAAATTTTGCATTCTAGCTTCAAATGCGTCATACTATGGGGCTTCCATCTCTTTCTTTGAAAGAATATTCTGGGTGTGAAAGAGTAGAATTTTAATCAACTTCCCCAATGAACAATTTCACAAATAGATGGAACAGCAATGCTCTCTAACAGATCTTTTGCAGTCCAGGGTAAAGGATCTCTACATATGTAACCTGACAACAAAAGGGCAAAAAACTCTTTTTAACATTTTATATTTCTTGAGACTCAAAACAAGTGCACTGTTGATCTTTAGACAGCTCAACATGAAGGAAGCCAACATCTAGAATATAAGATGTCAAAGTACATGCTGAAATCACTTACTGAAATGTATTAATGTAAAAACCTGTGTAAAGTAAGGCCTGGTCTACACTATGGGGTTAGGTCAAATTTAGCCGCTTAGGTCGATTTTAAAATCAATACGTCCACACAATCAACTCCGTTCTGTCGACTTAAAGAGCTCTTAAAATCGACTTCTGTACTCCTCACTGCCGAGGGGAGTAGCACTAAAATCAACCTTGCTGGGTTGAATTTGGGGTACTGTGGACGCAAAAAAATGCTACTGGCCTCCGGGATCTATCCCAGAGTGCTCCAATGTGACTGCTCTGGACAGCACTTTGAACTCCGATACACTAGCCAGATACATAGGAAAAGCTCCGGGAACTTCTGAATTTAATTTCCTGTTTGGTCAGCGTGGCGAATTCAGCAGCACAGATGACCATGCAGTCCCCCCAGAATTGTAGAGCGTAGAATGTTTCCTCTCAATCTCTCACATGGCATGAGCAGGCCAGCTCCCAAAAACAAAGATTTGGCAGATTCAGTATAAAGCTTTTTGTAAACAATCAGCACAGAACAGAGGAATAAAGCAATAAAGAAGTTATAAGTAAGGCTACGATTTAGTCATGGAGGTCACAGAAGTCATGGAATCTGTGACTTCCAGAGACCTCCGTGACTTCAGCCTGCAGTGGTAGGGAGCTGCAGGGTCCCCTGCCACCCATGAGGGCAGGGAGATGCGGGGTACCCCCGCCACTTCTGGGGCCTCTGGAGCTCCAAGCTGCTTCAGGCGGTGGGAGACCCTGGAGCTCCCAGCTCCTGCAGGTGGCAGGGAACCCCACAGCGCCTGACTGCTGCTGGCAGTGAGGAAACCTCTGAGCTCCAGGATGCCACGGGCCTGCAGAGCTGCAGGGGAATCCTGCAGCTCCCAGCCGCCACGGCTTGCAGGGGACTCACGGAGCTGTGGACCACAGGGGTACCCCGCAGCCCCCAGATGCTGCAGGCAATGGGGGCCCTGCAGCTCCCAGCCCTGGATGGCAAGGGACCCTGGAGCTCTGACACCCAACTCATGATGGGGGCCTCTGGAGTTCCTAGTCACCGTGCAGCTGCCCTGCTGCAGGCGGTGTGGAGACCTGCAAATTCCCATTTTGTCTCAGATATTTTTATTAAAAGTTGGGTACAGGTCACGGCTTCTGTGAATTTTTCTTTATTGCCTGTGACCTGTCTGTGGCTTTTACTAAAAATATCTGTGACAAAAATCTTAGCCTTAATGATAAGTAATAGCTGGAGAAATAAGTTTAAGTATTTTGGTATTTTCCCCCATTCTCTTTGACTGTTGTCTATTTAAGATTGTAAATTCTCAGATGATGTGCTTCAGGCATGTTACCTAAGACAGAATCACCACCTTATAGTGTGACGCTGGCAGACCAGGAGCCAGCTCACGTTAAAGCCCATAAGCCTCACTGAACATTGACAAATGCATAGCTGGAAACCAGTCTGACTCACCTGTGTGTTAGTACTGTTAAAACAGGTTTTAGATTTATAGAGAAGTGTTTAATGCTTGGAATTTATTAAATGCTTGTGAGTTGCTGCATGCATTAATCTTACTTATAATATCAGTATCCCATGTCATAAAGTACTATGTAACTTTGCTTTGTAACTATAAAAGTGCTTGCTATGAAACTAGAAATCTTCAGAGTCAGGATAAAAGCATTACCAAGTGTGAAATAGAAATTTTCCATTAGAGATATCATCTCCTGTCCAACAAAAGAAGGCCTATAGACACCAGATGAACCATTGTGGAACATCAATTGACAAAATACTTTATAAATTGCTCCCCCATACCCATTAAAAAGGGACATGCACAGACCCTCGCCCCATCATCATTTGAACTCTGGGGGAAGCAAATAAAAATCCCTGACCTGAATGATCTATATCACTATACTGCTTGGAATTTGGAGAGGGCAGTATTTCTAAGCATAAGAAAGGGATCCCCAAGCTGCTTAGCATGGGTTAGCCCTAAAGGACATAAAGGGCTTGAACATTACAGCAGCTTCTATTACTTTTGGAAACCTATGACTGTAACTCATTTGTGTGTGTGTATGTTTACCTGCTTTAACCTTGTAAATAACTCTTTTCTTTTTCCTAATAAACCTTTAGTAAATTTAACATAGGATTGGCTACAACCATTGTCTTTGGTGAGATCTAAGGTACAATTGACCTGGAGTAAGTGACTGGTCCTTTGGTCTGGTAGTAACCTGAATACTGTTGTGATTTTTGGTGTAAGGGACCATCTACCACAAAAGCAGGCTTGCCTGGGTAGCAAGATAAACTGAAGTGCCCAAGGAGACTGTCTGTGATTCCATGTTAAGGTTGTTATAGTGCTTGAGGAGTTCACACTAAATACTTGGCTGGTGACATCTAATTATAGAACACACAACCAGTTTCAGGTTTGTGCCCTGGTTTGTAACAGTCTGCCTTGAGATTGGCACCCACGTTGGTGAGCCACTCCAGAAAGCCTGACATCCAGACAGAGCTATTTTGACACCATTTGTTAGGAAGACAGAAAAGCCTATGAATCACAAACCCTAGAACACAGCAAAGCCTTTGTATTATCCAGAGACAAACATGGAGTTATGTACAAGAGGGGTGTACTTTTGTGTATCCCTTAGAGTTTCACATTGTGTCACACAGCAAACACTAAATCCAAATCCCATTATGACATTTGGGACAGGAATCTATGTCAGTTTACTAACATAATCTAGAGAAGAACAGCCAAATGATTAGGGTGTTAGCATGGAACTTCAGTGATCTCAGTTTAATTCCCTTCTTTTGTCACAGGCTTCCTGTGTGACCTTAGATAAGATACTTAATCTCACTGTGGCTCAATTCCCCACCCCTAAAATGGGGATAATACTACTTTTCTAGCACACAGGGATGTTGTGAGGGTAAACACATTAAAGACTCTGAGGATATTGTGGTAATGGGGGCCATTTAAGTACCTAAGATATATAAATAACATTGGGGTAAAGATGCTACTGCAGTACCTGTCTTCATTTCCTACCCAAGAGTCCTGAGGCCAGAACAATAGCACCAGAGTTATTATTCTCTTCTCTATTCCTTTGAGGTCAGGAAGTCCTAGCTGGTAGAAAAGCACTGGAGCTACCTTAATTCTATTGCTGGTATTGGATAGTCAAATATCCTAGTACTCTAAGACTCAACCAAAAATATTTTAAAAGGATGAGTACAGCTGATGTTCATTCTCTCAGGCACACTGATTATCTGATCTGCCTCCTTACATGTGATTAAAAATAAACATCATGTAATATTAGAGAGACTAGGTGGATTAGGTAATATCTTTCATTTGACCAACTTCTGTTCATGAGAGAGACAAGCTTGTCTCTCTAACATCCTGCAATCAACACGGCTTACAACTCCACTACATATCATGTAACGTTACATTTCTATTGAGTAGAACAGCAAACCTTAAACTGACTCTTTCCATTCTATTTTATATGTCTAAACGAAATACAGTGAATACTGGTTACCATAGTAACGACAGAATTGAGGAAACTTAGTTTCAGTATAATTGCTCCATATGTTTGTACAAATCACATCTCTTACTCTGAGCATTAAAACTGAAGAGCGCTTTTGACCTCAATTTTTAAAAAAGAAATAATGGTGAAACACAAAGAAAAAACACATTGCAATAGTTTATATACCTGGCAGACGATACATTGTTATCTTTCATTGATATATTGTTTTATATTACTGTATAATTCTTGTAACATGCCCCATTCAATTATTTTTCTATTTGTTTATTGTAAGCAAGCCAAAGTCTGATAAAGTTACAATTTCAACATAATAAACTATGAGAGCGAGGCCTATTGTGTTTCTTTTCATTTAATTTGGATGAGGTTTATTTTGGATGCTGGATAACTTGTTTATTTAGATTTAAGTAATAGTGAAAAAGATGACAAAAGCTCTAGGCTTCCGGACACTCACCTAATCTTACAACAGCATAATTTACCCAGCAGCATAAAAAACAAGCATCCAGCAGGAACGAATTAACTCAACTCAACCAGCCAGTGAATCAGCTACACCAAACCTCTTTTCCACCCCCCACCCCCACATCATCTCCTGGAACATGCCATAAATCTTCTCCAAAACCCAATATTAAATGAATGGTAGAATATTGAGATTTTTATAGCTGTGGTCTAATGCTGGACTTCATTCAACTATACTGCTTTATTTGCTAAACATTTTTAGGTCATTTTTGTTGCTGCAGAGATCCTAGTGGCCCTTTGGCATCTCCCATCAATTATAAGTTATGTTATAACAACGATGGCCATGATATCAAAACAAACAAAAAAGCAATTTACTGCTATGTCTAAATATTAAAGCAACTTTGGTCCTGTATAAAAAGGACCCCAACTCAGTGAATAGTGTTATATACCTTTGGTGGTTCTATCAATGTTGATTACATGAAAATACATAGTGCTCAGCTTCTCACCATCTAAGCAAGTATAATGATTTCCTAATGGTTTTGGGAATAGGGTAGTAGCAGGCTGGCATCCCTATAGAGCAGTGGTTCCCAAACTTGTTCTGCTGCTTGTGCGGGGAAAGCCCCTGGTTGGCCGGGCCGGTTTGTTTATCTGCCGCGTTCACAGGCTTGGCCGATCACGGCTCCCACTGGCTGTGGTTCGCTGCTCCAGGCCAATGGGAGCTGCTGGAAGCGGCAGCCAGTACGTCCCTCAGCCCGCACCACTTCAGCAGCTCCCATTGGCCTGGCGCAGTGAACCACGGCCACTGGGAGCCACTAACGGCCGAACCTTTGGACACGGCAGGTAAACAAACTGGCCCGGCCCGCCAGGGGCTTTCCCTGCACAAGCAGCAGAACAAGTTTGGGAACCACTGCTATAGAGAATTAAGGTTCTGGTGCATTACCCAATTCTATCGACACTGTTTTGTCACATTAATCATAAGTAAGGCTAAGATTTTTCAGGGATATTTTTAGTAAAAGTTAGGAACAGGTCATGGCTTCTGTGAATTTTTCTGATTTGCCCTTGACCTGTCCATGACTTTTACTAAAAATATCCCTGACAAAAGCTTCCTCCCCGAGGGCTCCTGCTGAGGCTCAGGGTGACCCAGTTGGGGCTTCCACCCTAGGGCTCCTTCTGAGGGTGAGGCACCCATTTTTCCAGGGGGGGCCCAGATTGGCCAGGAGGTAGGGGCCCTGCCTTAATCTGTCACTGGCCTGGACTAGCAGCTAAGAGTCCCCGGCTGGGGTGCTCCTAGCAGCATGGGGAAGATCCTACCCACTTTCATCTCCCGGAACCGCCTCTAACTCCAGGAAGCTTGGAGGCTGCTGCCTAGGCAGCACAGAAGTGAGGGTGGCAATGTTGGGACCAGTCCCTACAACAACTTTGCAATCCCCTCCCCCCACAATCCCATTTTGGATCCTGGACCCCCAGGGTTACACCACCATGAAATTTCAGATGTCAACATCCAAAATCAGGAAACTGACCAATTTTACAATCCTCTGGCGGTGAAATTGACCAGAATGGACCTTGAATTTGATAGGACCCTAGTGATATATCCTGGCTCCACTGAAGTCAGTGGCCAAACTCCCAGGATTTAATTCATTGTGACTTACAAAATACATATACTTTACATTTTATAACTCTATATCAACCAACATCACCCTAGAAAACCCAATAAATCAGCAATAAACTGTGTACCACAAGACTGAAAACAACTAAGCTTTAATTTTAATCTTCCAATTTTTTCATATTAAACACTTTGACAATGTTTTCAGCTGTAATTTTAGGTGTTATTTAAAGAGTATGTGTGGTGTTATACTTTGCTAAAAGTAGTTCCTAGCCACAACTGGCCTAATTGTGGTGTGCTGAAAGGCTAAAATCCTCCTAATATGATTGTCCTTCAAAAGTGAATGAAGGACAATCTTCACAGACCTATTTATTCTATGAAGCAAGATTTCATTTTAAGGCACTGATCTTGCAAACACTTTGGCCTTGTCTACACTACAAGACTATTTCGAATCTACTTAAGTCGAATTTGTGGATTCGACCTTATGAAGTCGAATTTGTGTATCCACAGTAAAGACACTAATTCGAATTTCTGAGTCCACATTAACAGGGCCGGCATCGACTTTCGAAGCGGTGCACTGTGGGAAGCTATCCCACAGTTCCCGCAGTCCCCGCTGCCCATTGGAATGCTGGGTAGAGCTCCCAATGCCTGGTGGGGGAAAAAATGTGTCAAGGGTGGTTTTGGGTAACTGTCGTCATTCAACCGTCAATCACGCCCTCCCTCCCTGAAAGCGCCGGCGGGAAATCTGTTCGCGCACTTTTCTGGTCGGTTACAGCGCGGACGCCACAGCACTGCGAGCATGGAGCCGGCTGCGATCATCGCTGCACTTATGGCCGTTGTCAACTCCTCGCACCTTATCGTCCACCTCTTGCACAGTCAGCTGCTGAGAAATCGGGCGAGGAGGCTCCGGCAGCGCGGTGAGGAGAGTGGCGCAGACCTCTCAGAAAGCAGGGTACGCCGCGCAGTGGAGATCATGGTGGCAATGGGTCAAGTTCATGGTGTGGAACGGCGATTCTGGGCCCGGGAAACAAGCACGGACTGGTGGGACCGCATAGTGCCGCAGGTCTGGGATGAAACAGAGTGGCTGCGAAACTTCAGGATGCATAAGGGCACTTTCCTTGAACTCTGTGACTTGCTGGCCCCTGCCCTGAAGCGCCAGGACACACGGATGCGAGCAGCCCTGAGTGTGCAGAAGCGAGTGGGCATAGCCCTCTGGAAACTTGCCACGCCAGACAGCTACCGGTCAGTAGCGAACCACTTTGGCGTGGGCAAATCTACCATGGGGGTTGCTGTGATTCAAGTAGCCCACGCAATCGTTGAGCAACTGCTCTCAAAGGTAGTGACTCTCGGAAACGTCCAGGTCGCCATAGATGGCTTCGCCGCGATGGGATTCCCAAACTGCGGTGGGGCTATAGATGGGACTCACATCCCTATCCTGGCACCAGCCCACCAGGCCAGCCAGTATATTAACCGAAAGGGCTACTTTTCAATGGTGCTGCAAGCACTGGTGGACCATAGGGGACGTTTTACCAACATCTTCGTCGGGTGGGCGGGCAAGGGTCATGACGCGCGTGTGTTCAGGAACTCTGGTCTGTTTAGACGCCTCCAGGCAGGAACTTTCTTCCCGGACCACAAAATAACGGTTGGGGATGTGCAGATGCCTACAGTGATCCTCGGGGACCCAGCCTACCCGCTAATGCCCTGGCTCATGAAGCCCTATACAGGCGCCTTGGACAGTGAGAAGGAACTCTTCAACTACCGGCTGAGCAAGTGCAGAATGGTGGTGGAGTGTGCTTTCGGACGTCTTAAGGGGAGGTGGCGGAGCTTACTGACTCGCTCGGACATCAGTGAAAAGAATATCCCCGTAGTTATTGCTGCTTGCTGTGTGCTCCACAATGTCTGTGAGAGCAAGGGCGAGACCTTTTTGGCCGGATGGGAGGTTGAGGCAAATCGCCTGGCTGCTGTTTACGCTCAGCCAGACACCCGTGCCGAAAGAATATCCCAGCAGGAAGCGCTGTGTATCCGGGAGGCTTTGAAAGCAAGTTTCCTCGGAGAGCAGGGTAACCTATGACTCTCCACTTGATTTTAAGAGAAGCTGATCCTGGGCCTGTGTCTCTATGTGTTGAGTGAGATCTGCGGTTTCATACCCCGTTCTCCAAGTTTCCCCCACTTCCCAAACACGTTTTAAAACAAATTAAACGGAACAGTTATTGTTAATAAATCTTTCTTTTACTTTGCATTTCTGTTCAGGGTTTGAAACATGGACGCATACTGTGCTGGGTACGGTGTGCACTGATGTACAGACCGCTTGTACAATACAGGACAGACAGCCTCCTGCTCCTACATAGGTCTCTGGGGTGGGGGACGGTTTCAAGTGGTTGTGCATGTAGGGGTGGGTTTGCAGGAAGGGGCGAGTGGTGCCGTCTTTGGATAGGGATTTGGATGCAGGCTCTGGGCTGTGGGTTTGGGCATAGGAAGGGGTGAGGGGTGTGGGGGAAGGGTGAGTATCTGTCCGTGGATGAGGGCTCTTCTTGGGGCTCAGGGCAGCGGAGAGGATCGCGCCTATGGTGGAAGTGCATGGTAAGGGCAGCATGCCTTAACATTAGGGGGTGGCAGGCGCTAGGACCGTGGACAAGCGTACACATCACAGAATGACCCGGGGCAGCATACACCACACAGAGTGACCCTGGTGACTACTGACTGCAGTCTGTGTGTGATCCTGCCCCCGATAGTCTGTACCCTGCTAATGTAGGCTATCCCGTGCAATTATAAATCCCCTGCCCCCCCCCATACACACAGTCTTCTGACACGAAAGACGTGACGGAAAGAGTGAACAACAGCAAACAGCTTTTATTAATCTACTACATAGTGGGGTGATGAAACTTGGATTTGGGACTGGGTGATCCTGTAAGGGAAGCGCTTCTACACAGTTATAGCGTCAGAGGTGTGTGGTACATTAGCGCTCAGCTGTGGTGCAGTGACAGTTCTCACGGCCCCTACCGCCCCTCCGTCTTGTAATTTTCGGTGAGGGGGGGACAGGACTTCTTGGCATTGGAGGGTGGTTGCAGATACAGTGCAGGGGGCTCTCTCCTCCTGCCTGCGGTCCTGCAGAACATCAACAAGGCGCCGGAGCGTGTCCGTTTGCTCCCTCATTAGCCCAAGCAGCGTTTGAGTCGCCTGCTGGTCTTCCTGCCGCCACCTGTCCTCCCGTTCGCTGTGTGAGCGCTGCTGCTGAGAGAGGGTCTCCCTCCACTGGCTCTGCTGGGCCGCCTCAGCTCTGGAGCAGGCCATCAGTTCCGCGAATATCTCGTCCCGAGTCTTTTTCTTTCGCCGCCTAATCTGAGCCAGCCTCTGCGAGGGAGATGCCGGGGCAGTCCGGGAAAGAGCAGAAGCTGTGTGATGGGAAACAGTAAGTGATTTCCTTGAACAGATACATGTTTGCGAACAGTGAACACAGTGTAGTCAGTTTCTCTGAACAAGACCATACAGGGCACCAAGTTCCACGAGATCTCAGGACAAGTTCGAGATTTCGGAATACGCTGTCATTGGCGGCGCCATTGCACAGGAGAGCGGACAAGCGGGGAGAGACAGCTGAATCCGTCTTGCAGACAGTCCTGGTAAGCCTTAAAGTAGATAATGCTTATCAGTTAGTGGATAGCTGTGCTCTCCTGCTAAAGGCAATCTGGAAAGCAGAAAGGCTGAGCCTTTTCCAGCCCCTCCCGCCAGTGCATGGGAAAGATCAATGTATGCTTGTTCTCTGTGGCCTCCAGCACGTGGCTGTTAAGCTAGGGTCGTTGTTATGCAACCTAATTTTAAACCATTAACAGTAGTAACAATACACTAATTGCCCTACTTAGATGCAGCCTGTCCAGAACGACATCACCCTGAGGCGAGTCACTCGGAGTCAGAGAGAGCGGATGCTAAGGGAAGCCCTGCACAGACCAGGACCATATGCAGCAATGCTGGTGGAGGCGATGATTCCTCTCTACATTAGGATGTCCTGGCGCGGAAGAGTGTGCTTCCACGGAGCACCCAATAAGGCACCTCTCCCCAGGAACCTCCTGCGGAGGCTTTTCGAGCAGCTTTCTGAGAGCTTTGTTGAACTGTCCCAAGAGGATTATTGTTCTATCCCTATATGTGTGGACCTACTTTTTATATAGTTTGACATTTAAAATTTTTTATATAGTATTTCTATTTTTTCTATACCTGTTTTTTAAAAAATAAATGTTTCCATGTTTATAGCACTTACCGCCTGATCCTTCCCCTGATTCTGAGTCCGGGTTAACGGCCGGGGAGGGTTGGTAGGGGATCTCTGTGAGGGTGATGAAGAGATCCTGGCTGTCAGGGCAAGCGGTATTGTGTTCGCTGTCGCCTGCGCCGTCCTCCACAAACCCTTCCTCATCTTCCCCATCGGCGAACATCGCCGAGGAACTGTCCAGGTACACTATGCCATCCTCAGAGTCCACGGTCACTGGTGGGGCAGTGGTGGCAGACCCACCGAGAATGGCATGCAGTGCCTCGTAGAAGCGGCATGTCTGGGGCTGTGCTCCGGAGCGTCCGTTTGCCGCTCTGACTTTTTGGTAACCTTGTCTCAGTTCCTTGACTTTCACGCGGCACTGCATCGCATCCCGGCTGTATCCTTTGTCTATCATGGCTTTGGAGACCTTCTCGAAGGTCTTTGCATTCCGCTTGTTGGAGCGCAGCTCCGAGAGCACAGACTCCTCACCCCACACAGTGATCAGATCCATGACTTCCCGGTCAGTCCATGCTGGGGACCTCTTTCTATTCTTGGATTGCCCGGACTCCTCTGCTGGAGAGCTCTGCATCGTTGCAGGTGCTGCGGAGCTCGCCCCGATGTCCAACCAGGACGTCAGATTCAAAGTGCCCAGACAGGAAAAGGAATTCAAATTTTCCCGGGTCGTTTCCTGTGTGGCTGGTCAGAGCATCCAAGCTCGGACTGCTGTCCAGAGCGTCAACAGAGTGGTGCAGTGTGGGATAGCTCCCGGAGCTACTAAGTTCGATTAGCATCCACACCTAGCCTAATTCGAGCTAGCCATGTCGAATTTAGCGCTACTCCACCTGTCGGGGTGGAGTACCAAATTCGAACTAAAGAGCCCTCTAGTTCGAATTAAATGGCTTCCTGGTGTGGACGGTTGACCGGTTAGTTCGAATTAACGCTGCTAAATTCAACTTAAAGTCCTAGTGTAGACCAGGCCTTAATAACTTGCTTAACTTTAAATATGGGAGTAGTCTCATTAAACAAATAAGTCATCCCATTGAACTTTAAGTTAGCAACTGCACAAATCTTTGCAGGATTTAGGTCTAAAAAAATATGTTTGTTGTTCAGACAAAAACAGTTCTTTTCAAGAATATTATAGTTTAAATAGAATCCTTGTTTCCCTTTTATGAAGATACCAGTATTGTTTTCTAGTTCTGAATGAAGCGTGATTATTTCAGAATGATATGTACCATAATATAATACTGTTATAAATAAACAAATCAATAAAAAAATCAATATTTTAAATACAGATCCATCTCTATTTTAATTTCCCATTTTAATTTTATTTTGTATTTTAAAACTTCTGTGTGGTTTGAAAGAATAGGCACAACTTTTTAGAGAAGCATATCTTATTTTTACATGTGTTATAGTTACTTAAATTGAGTTTAGCTGCAAAAATTACAAAAATTAAATGAGATAAAAGTTTGGCAGGAACACAAGTTATTTTAAAAACAAAAAAGAAACAGATCACACTACTAAATAGTATGAAGTTGTATCTCTGTGTGTTATACTAAGTTTAATTGAACATCCTTTGCCAAAGACCACATCAAGTGTTGAGTAACTATAAACATATTTCTGACTCCAGCTGAACATGAATATTTTGTAGCAGTGTTCAGATCTTGGAAACTAATTATTTCCTGATGCTGTGTGAAATTGTTACATTAGAAAATAATTAATAGAAGAATAATTTTTTTAAACAAAATATTAAATTATGATACTGGCTTTTGCATCATGATCCGCAGCAAGGTAGAGAGTAACTCATACTGTTCAGTACAACTAATGTAGGAGCACAGTATTATTTGACTGCCACTAAATTATACTCTTAGAGCAGGGGTGGGCAAACTATGGTCCGCGGGCCAGATCGGCCCCGTCAGGGCTTTCAATCCGGCCTGCGGGATTGCCAGCCCCGTGGCACAGCGGGGCTAAGGCAGGCTCCCTGCCTGCCCTGACCCCGCGCCACTGCTGGAAGTGGCCAGCACCACATCCCTGTGGCCCCTGGGGGAGGGAAGGGGCAGAGGACTCTGCATGCTGCACTTGCCTGCAGGCACCACCCCCTGCAGCTCCCGTTGGCCGGCAATGGGGAACCGCGGCCAATGGGAGCTTCGGGGGAGGTACCCACTGGCAAGGGCAGCGCACGGAGCCCTCTGCTGACCCCCCTCAGGGACGTGGTGCCGCCCACATCCAGGAAGCCTGCCTTAGCCCTACTGTGCACCGCTGCCACCGCAGACCCACTCAAGGTAAGCAGCGCCAGGCCAGACCCCGCACCCCAAAACCCTCCTTCACCCTGCACCCCTCCTGCACCCCACCCCCTTGCCCTGAGCCCCTCCTGCATCCCGCTCCCCCTCCCACATCCCGCACTGCCTCCCACACCCCAACCCCTGCCCCAGCCCTACATTCATGGCCCTGCATGCAATTTCCCCACCCAGATGTGACCCTCAGGCCAAAAAGTTTGCCCACCCCTGTCTTAGAGGATAGAGGAGCAAGGTGGATGAGATAATATTTTTTATTGAACCAACTTCTGTTGGTGAGAGAGACAAGCTTTCAAGCCACACTGAGGTCTACTTCAGATCTAGGAAAGGTACTCCAAGCCTCACAGCTAAATGCAGAGTTATGGTAGCACATATTTTAAGGACCATTCAAGGCAACTACACTGCTTACTCTTACAGGATGGAAGCTTAAAACAGGGCCTTGAAGGCGGGGAGGGAGAAAAGGATTAAAACAGGGAAGATACTGATTATTTCCTCCACTATCTCAATAATGACTGGAGCAGCTGAAGGCAACAAGCTAACACTTCCTTCTCTTTCCCACATAAAGCCCCCTCCCAAAAAAACAACACAGGCACACGCGCGCACACCACCTCCCCCCTAGTTACAGCATAAAATGCAGCAAGAAGAAATGTTGGTTTTACTGTGTTTGTGCTCCACAGCTCAATAATTCAAATTAAATAACTATTTTCAACCGTATTCAAATAAAAGCACTTTGGATAGTTTATTGAAAATATCCCAAAAGTTTTATTTGATGAATTTAAAACATACCATTGTGAATGCAGGAAAAGGAGACTGTTTTTAAATTGTTAGGTTTACAGGGTTCTACATAACTGTACTTATATTGAACACTATTGGATTCTTGGTACTATACAAAAAAACAGTCAATGCCACAAGGAGCCTATATACAGTACTAAAACAAACAAAGACAACACAGTTCAGACATACAATAAAAAGAGTTCAGTATTTAGGCCTGGTGTGCACACCATTTTTGTATTGCTATAACTATGTCGGTTAGGGGGTTGATTTTTTTTAAAACAATATAGTTATCCAGGTATAATACTCAATCTCCTTCCTGTGAGTCAATAGCTATAACAGTAAAAAACACCTTTGTATACTGGTATAAATACCAGTATAATAACAATGCTTTAATTATATCAATATAGTTAAAGTGGTAGACAAACCACCTTGGAAGTAACATTTTGTGCAGACAAGCCCTTTGGTATGGTGAGCTTAAAAGAGGCATATTGTTATCGATACTCGATATTAATTGTTTCTTGCTCATATTTCTTAAGGCAGAAGGTCTAGAAATCTAGAAATTTTATGTAAAATTATGCAATACCCAAACTTGGTGCATATGCTTTTTTCCAATGAACAAAACTGTTTCTATTTTCTATTCCTATCCCTAAGCACTATATGATAGACAAACTATAAAAGTCAATAAAATAATTTATTATGACATTTAAGTCACTTTAAATCCTAGTACAATTGGATATTAAATACAAACTGAATTTAAATGTTTGGGTTTACGATTGTCAAAAATATACTTTTACAAATTTTATCTAGTATGAAAGACCCCAAACTCCAGAAACTACTTAAGGCAGATGAATCCAGATACCAAAATAAGAGAGGGAAGTACTCTGTCCCACCCAAAACAAGAAAAATGTTACACGGTCTACAGGACCCCCAGGCAACAGGAGCCTCGGGGCTTCCAATTCCTTCAAGGGGAGACATTCACACACTGACTCTTTTTCTGGGAGGCTATTTCAGACCTGCCTACCCAGGTCTGTGATGAGAGATTGAGATCAAAGTCCATCCCCAAGCAGTACTCTGCCACTGCTGCCAGTCATGCCCTGTTCCTCCTCTCCCACTTAACTCCGCTTTGAAAGCCCCCCTGTGCACAAGGTGTAAGAGACACTTTACTTCAAACCTAATAGTCTCTATGTGCATTTTTTTCTGACCAAAAATAGGGATCATAGAATCATAGGACTGGAAGGGACTTCCAGCCCAGGGGAACGAAGGGATACATAGCTGGGACAGAGCAGTGGGATGAGTGCAGAGTCTGATCCAAAGAAGGGGTGCAGGTGCAGCAAAGTGGAGTAGAAGCAGTGGGGCAGATGCAGTGCTGGGGGATGGGAGCAGAGGGGGAGGATGGGGAGTTCAAACCTGGCAGGAGAAGCAGTGGGATGGGTGCAGTGCTGGGGGTGGGGGGCCGAGGAGCAGCAGAGCCTCGCTAGGGAAGGGGGGTTGCATGCAGAGCCAGGGGTAGGAGCAATGTCAGGTACAGCGCTGAGGGGTAGGAGGGAGGAGGCGGTGCAGAGCTGGGACACAGCAATGGGGCAGGGGTGCCAGGCGGAGGCAGTGCAGGCGGGGAAGAAGCGGAGCCTGCCTGGGCCAGAGGGGGCGACGCGAGAGACCGGGAAGTCACCTCCCAGCCCAGCCAAGTCCTCCGCGCGGAGGCCAGAGGCTAGTCACGGGGTGCTGCCCCGACCCGAGCCGCTTGAGGCCCGCGGCCGCCAGTCACCTGCGCCCGAGGCCCCGTCTCTGCTCAGGGATCCGCCCGGCCCCGCTACTCACGTGCTGAGTCCGCCCAGCGGCAAGGCAGAGCAGGGCCGGGCCCCGCCCGCTCCCGGGCCGCGGACGAGTCCTGCCCGCCCTGTGGCGGTTGCGGGCGTTGCATTCTCCTCTCGGAGTTCGTTAGTGCCGTCTCCAGGCAACGGCAGCCCCCCGCGCGAGCGCGGGCAGCCAGGGAGCGTCTGCAAATCCGCCCTGCCTGCCAGGAGGTGACCCCCTCCGCGCCGGGGGCGGCCCAGCCCCATGTCCCTGAGCGCTGACCCGCGGGGAGCGGGGTCATTGGCTGCACAGCGCCGAGCCTCCCTTCCTCCGCCGAGCGGGACAGTTGTTGTCATCCCATTCCCAGCCCTACTGGGCTCGGGAGGGGCCCCGGGCACTGTCCCCATGCTGGCGCCCGTCACTGCCTGTCCAGCTTGCTGGGCTACCCCTGCCCTGGGGTGGCTGCGTGATGTTGCCGGCCAAGGCGGGAGGGCCAACATGAGGAACTAGGGCCCCAAATTTCTCTCCACCAACCTGCACCCGCTAGGGTTGCCAACATTCTAATCGCAGGCTCTGGGATGGGGCTGGGGATGAGGGGTTTGGGATGCAGGAGGAAGCAGAGGATTAGGGTGTGGGGGGATGGGGGCTCCAGGACAGAGTTTAGGTGCAGGAGGGGACTCTGGGCTGGGGCAGGAGGTTGGGGTGCAGGATCCCACTGGTGCTTACTGTGGCTTTTAGGAAGCGGCTGCCAGGCACTGCCCCTGCAGTTCCCATTGGTTGTGATTCCCAGCTAATGGGAGCTGCGGAGCTGGCGTTGGGGGCAGCACACGGAGCTTCCCTGGCCACCAATGCCCCAGGGAACACAGGGACCTGGTGGCCACTTCCAGGACCCATGCGGTGCATGAAGAGACTTTGGCAAACCAGTAAAGTGCTTGAAACCACTATGGCTTATTGTTAAAGACCGCCTAGTCAGCAAGCTGTTAAAAGCAAGTCTCAGCTTGACCAAGGCAGGAGGGGAGGGGGATTTAGGGTGCCACCAAAAGGGCAGCTTGACCCCGCGTCCTTCCTGATAAGAATTGGGTTAAAATTTGCTGATACATGCATTGTCAAAGACTAGGCTATGCCCCAGGAATGTCTATTGAGGTCTCAAGGCTGCAAGTTCTGGAAAAACCCACGCCTGGTTAATAATAAGAAGGAACCTCTTGCTTGAAACTGCTTACTTAACAAGGTTTCTTTAATTACTAATGTATAGCAACTGATTCCAACTGATGCATTGGCCCCATATAGCCATTTTTCTATGGAAAGTTTACATTCCTTTATGTTAGTAACCTCTAATGTATAAATAAAAAGGGGGAAAAGCTTGAGACAGGTGGGACTCATTTCAGGACTGGCCTCTCTCTCTGGATGCATCTTGTGTTCCCCAGCGGCAGACGGGCTGCCGCTGTATTACTCGAAAGCCACACTTAGCTTTGGTAATTATCAAGGGTTGGGGGTGTTTTACTAACTTGTTGCGGACGTGTGTAAGTACTTGAGACTAAGTAAAGTTTAGCTTTAAGTGAAAGCACTCTTGTGTTGTCCTGTTTGTGCCGGCCATCTATCTGTCGGATGGCCGTGTCTCCCTTGATTTATTTCCTGACACCTCCTCACACAGAGTATAGTTACCAAGAGCTTTGGGTTGAAAGAACCCCGGGTAACAGCAGGGGCAGGCACAGAGCCTGCCTGAGCCCTGGGCCCCCACTGCGCCGCCAACCGGACTTTTAACGGCCCGGTCAGCAGTGCCAACTGGAGCCGCCAGGGGCCCTTTTCGACCAGGCATTCCGGTCAAAAACTGGATGCCTGGCAACCCTAGCACCAGCCTAAGCATCAGGACTCCAGAGTTCTCTTCCTAGCTCTGCCACTGATCTCTGGGGCTCTCAGGTTTTTCAACTGGGGATAATGATACTGACCCATCTTTGTAAGGCACTTAGAATTCCAGGGCTGTAAAGCACTATACTGTGCAAGTACTAAATACTGTTATTTTACATCTCTCTGTCCAGCATTTGACACACACACTTTGTATCACCTGCTTGTCACTCTGCATGTTTGTTTCCCTCCCTTGCCTGCTGTGCTGCCAATGCACAGCCTTTCCAAATAGCAGAGTGTGTCTAAAACTTGGTGCTCCAGGAAAAGAAAGATTAATGTTATCTTTACCATATTGAAACAGAATTGATTTTAAATAGGCACAGTAATACTGCCACCGCAAGTGATCAAAAGATCATGAGTCCCCCTCCCACCCCTGCAATTCAATAGATTGATTTAAAAATCATGAGATTTAAAAAATAATGTATTTTGAGTCCTTTTTATTTGCCCTCTGGTTCTTCAGCCTTTAGGGTTTGTGGTTTCAAGCTTTTTTTTGCCACAACTATGAGGCTAGAAATCTGCTTTTAAAAGAAAAAGAAAAAAAAGCTGAGTGTCTTGGGTACTCACATGACTCCTGAAGCTGCAACTTTTAAGAAAATGTGAAATATTGTGAGACTTAGAATAAAACTGTGAGAGTTGGTAACACTGGCAAATCAACTTACAAATAATTTAGGCAACTTCATTTCCTTGCCTATGCTGTTTATAACACTTTATATTGTTAAACATGATCTATCCTGGTTTTTAGAGGTAGTGAAGGGGATTTCTAAAAGTGCTAAATACTGGTTCAACTCTGCTCCCACTAAAGCTTTTTTTTGATTAACTTAAATTTTGGTTGATAAAGATGGATGTAATATCCTCAACCTTCTAGCGCATCAGGCAGGTGGGTGTAACGTGCTCCCCAGCCCTGCAGCACCTGGTGGGCAGCGCGCGCTCCCCAGCCCTGGAGCACGAGGTAGACAGTGGCATCCCCAGCCCTGGAGCACTGGGCGGCACGGCCCCAGCCACCCCAAGTCCCAGCCACCCTAGCTCCAGAGTCCAGCCCCAGCAGGCTTCCCGGAACTTGGAGCAGCCTTCCTGGGCTGGGGCCAACTAGAGGCAAGCAGGAGGGAGTCTCGGGGGCAGGGCCACACAAAGCTGTTTGAGGAGGCACAGCTTTCCCCAGCCTATTATACATGCCGCCCATGGAGAGGTCACTGATACAGAGCATTATGGATGGCCTGGTAAACTGGGCACAAGCAAACAATATGTATTTAAATATAATCAGATGTAAAATTATACATCTATGAACAAAGAATATAGACCATACTTACACGTGGGGGGACTCCATCTTGGGAAGCAGTGACTCTGGAAAGGACTTGGGGGTTGAGATGCTACTCCCCATATTCTTCATAAAATATTATGATATGAATATGGCATATCTAAGATATATTTTATGCAAGATGGGTCATGTGAGATATCATTGGAAAGGTTATGATTTACTGAATATGATTATCCTATTGGTATGCATGTATCATTTCTGTATCTGAAGTTAAGAATATGGACTATGTATCAATTACAAAAGTGTTTGCACCTGGGGAATGCCCACCAGACAAAATGCAATCAGTCTGGCTGGTTAGTCAATGGGCCATCAGGTAGAACAATAGGACTTTGTAATCTCCCACCTTCCTGAGTAGCTTCCTGGGATGCTGCTTTGACACTGCAGTGTCATGTGATCATATCACCTAGTATTGGACCCTATCTTGGCCTACTAGTATTTTTCCACTAATAGGGGGTGGGGACCAAACTGGGAAACAAAGGATTCCCGCCATATGAAAATCCAATTTAAGGCAGGGAAGCGAATTAATCTAGGTCAGTTCTTCACTGAATCCCTGCTCAAGATGACTGCTGAAAACACCTAAGACTGATCTGGGGAAGAAAGGACTGGACCCAGGCTAGAAGGTGTCTGGCCTGTGAAAGGAATATCTGGAGTTCTAAGCTGCAAGCAAGAGCAGTTTGTCTTCAAGAAACTCTACAACCTACTTAAAACAACACTTAGGGTGAGAAATTATTACTTGTAGCCAGTTTCTTTAGTGTATTAAGTTTAGTTTGTGTGTTTGCTTCATTTGCTCAGTAATCTGCTTTGATCTGTTTGCTGTCCCTTATAATCACTGAAAATCTATCCTTTGTAGTTAATAAACTTGTTTTGTTTTCTCTTAACTAGCTTGTGCAATTCATGGGGGGGTGGGTGCAAAAAGCTGTGCGTACCATTCTCCAAGTTGAGGGAGGGAACAAATTTCATAAGCTTACCCTGTACAATTTTCTGTGCAGTGCAAGACAAGACAATTTTGGGTTTACACTCCAGAGGGAGCGTGCACTTGAGTGCTGGGCAATTACCGAGCTGAGTCTTCCTACATAGAGCTGATCTCAGTGTCTGTGTGTTTCTGCAACTGGGTGTGGCCCTACCTGCGTGTGTGCTGGAGGAGGCTTGAGGGCCTGGCTCAGCAGGGCAGCGTAAGGGAACCCAGACTGGTGGAACCAGCAGGCTCAGTGGTACCCCAGTACATCAGATGGCACCCCAAAGGAGCGGAAGGTAACCCATCACTGTGGGTCATGATGGATAATCAGCTGAACATGAGCTCTCAGTGGGGCACTGCAGCCAAAAGAGCTAATGTGATGCTTGGATGTATAAACAGGAATATTGAGAGTATGAATAGGGATGTTATACTGGGGGGGGGGGGTGTTACACACTTGGTATCTTGTGTAGGTGAGCTTATTGCACACACCTGGGGCTCCTTGGATCCCTCCATTTTCCCACTTCCCTTATAAGCTTCCTTTGTGCCACCCTTCCATCCCCTTCTATTTCAGGTACTCCCTTGAGGTCCCTCCATTCCTATCCAGCCAGGGGTTCAGAATGTCCCCCATTCTTCCTCCCCATACCAAAGCTGCCTATTCTCCACCCCTCTGCGCCCTCCCCACCACCACTTGCCAGAGGCTGTGTGCCCATCCTTCTCCCAATCTCCTCATTCAAGGGTGCCCCCATTCACCCCCCCAAGACAAGACCTCTTTGTGTGCCTCTATTGCCCTTTTTCCCTCCATGCCCACCCCTTCTTGAACTGTGGACACCAGAACTGAACACAGTATTCCAGAACCAGTCACACCAGTGCCAAATGCAGAGATTAAATAACCTCTCTCTTCCTACGTGAGATTCCCCTGTTTATGCATCTAAGGATCACAGTAGCCCTTTTGGCCACAGCGTTGCACTGGGAGTTTATGTTCAGCTGATTATCCATCACGACCCCCAAATCTTTTTCTGAGTCACTGCTTCCCAGAATAGAGTCCCCCATCCTGTAAGTAGGGCCTACAGTCTTTGTTCCTAGATGTGAACATTTACATTTAGCCATATTAAAATGCATAGTGTTTGCTTTCACCCAGTTTACCAGCCAATCCAGATCGCTCTGTATCAGTGACCTGTCCTCTTCATTATTCACCGCTCCTCCAATTTTTGTGTCATCCGCAAACTTTATCAGTGATTATTTTCTTTCTGGTCATTGAAAAAAAAAGTTAAACAGCGTAGGTCAAGGACTAATCCCGATGGGACCCCACCAGAAACAAACCTTTGGTTTTGTGGAACCTTGTTTTTTCAACATTTAAATTTTGGTTTACATTAGAATTGACATTCGCCTTTGACTTCTGAGGTGCTGTGCATAAAACATGGGTCCCTGGTCCTGTAAAGCTCCCCATGGTGGATCTTTGCAGTCATACAGAGATTTAAGTCAATGGAGCTCTGCACAGGTGCAGAAGACCATTTACACATGTCCAGTTGCAGGATCATGCCCATAGTTATATGATCCCTGTATCAAATTGTGATGAAATTAAAAGTGGCTATGCCTACATTATTTAGTTTTCAAAGCATTGAGTTTCTATATTTCTTAAATTCTACATGCACCTCTTAAGTTAGGCCAAAGCTACATGATTGTGACTTCCAACAGAGCCCCAGTTGCATGACACTCTTTGCAATAACTGTTATATCTTCTATTTAATTACCTGTAAAACTTGCTGCTAATAAAACATAAAATATTACTATAAATTATAGTCTGAATTACAATTAAAAACACTACTAAGAATAATCTACATATTTAGCTGTCAATTTTCAAATTTAATTGTCTTCAAACCAAAGTCAAACATATGGGATTAGGGTTGCCAGGCATGCATTTTTCAACCAGAATGCCCAGTCAAAAAGGGACCCTTGTGGCTCCAGTCAGCACTGCTGACCGGCCTTCTAAAAGTCTGGTCAGTGGTGCAGCAGGGCTAAGGCAGGCTCACTGCCTGCCCTGGTTCCGCGCGGCTCCTGGAAGCATCCAGCACATCCAGCTCCTAGGCGCAGGGGTCAGGGGGCTCCGCGCGCTGTCCCCGCCCCGAGTGCTGGCTCCACAGCTCCCATTGGCTGGGAACCATCTGAGGTAAGCCCCAAACCCCCTCCCGCGCCCCAACACCCTGCTCCAGCCCTGAGCCCCCTCCCACACTCTGAAACCCTCAACCCAGAGCCCTGTCCTGCACCCTGGGCCCCTCATCCTCAGCCCCACCCCAGAGCCCACACCCCCAGCTGGAGCCCTCACCCCTTCCCACACCCCAACCCCCTGCCCCAGGCCTGTGAAAGTGAGTGAGGGTGGGGGTTAGGGAAGAGCAAGCGGAAAGAGGTGTGGCTTTGGGGAAGGGGTGGGGCCTTTGGGAAAGGGCAGGGCAAGGTTGTTTGATTTTTATGCAATTAGAAAGTTGGCAACCCTATATGGGATAAATGCCTACAATGTCCAAGTTTTAAAAGTTAGCCATTTTCCTTCTGAGTTCAACAGATCAAACATAAACAAATGTGTTGGTCTAGTCCAGTGGTTCTCAAACTAGGGCCGCCACTTGTTCCAGGAAAGCCCCTGGCAGGCCGGGCCAGTTTGTTTACCTGCCACATCCGCAGGTTCGTCCAATCACGGCTCCCACTGGCCGTGGTTCGCCGCTCCAGGCCAGTGGGGGCTGCAGGAAGCGGCGCAGGCCAAGGGATGTGCTGGCTGCCCTTCCTGCAGCCCCCATTGGCCTGGACCGGTGAACTGCAGCCAGTTGGAGCCACGATCGGCCGAACCTGCCGACATGGCAGGTAAACAAACCGGCCTGGCCTGCCAGGGGCTTTCCCAGAACAAGCGGTGGCCCTAGTTTGAGAACCACTGGTCTAGTCTAAGAAGCTAAACAGCTAAAACAAATCCAATTAAATACTGCAAAATAAATTAAACTTTAAACATTTACTCCTACACTGACAGTTTATATGCCATGTTTCACCCCAGAGTTAATTTTTTTATGACCAACTTGCAAACCCCCAAAGGGAGAATTTATAGTAGAAGTAAGTCACTGTTTCAGGATGTTGGACAGCAGCTGTCAAGGCTTTTCTCACATTATTTCCATTTATAATCTAGAGGCTGGAAATAAGTGTCACTTGATTGTTAATATGCCATGTCATTTGTCTTACTTTTTTTTTATTATATCATTTCAGTACACTTTGCTTACTTGCCCTTAACCTAACTGCAAGATTTACTGCATCTCGACAGAAACATTAATTGACAGAAGCAGTGCCTTGGAGACTAAGTGGCACAGTAGGTTAGTGCCCAAGCCTTTCACATCTGGAAACCTACAGTAAGTTAAAATTCTGCTGGGGTCACAAGTGACAATAAACTTGACTGAATATTTGTCACATCACATACTCAACACACAAGTTGCTATAAGTGACAAGAATAGGACTGGAATACTAAGTTGCATTGCCAACCTGTTTTGAAAAGAAGCAAGAATAGCACCTGCCTGCACCTTTCTTGACACTTTTATTCAGTCACAGATTAAGTAGGATTTAATAATAATCATAGTGCACATTAAAAATTTATATGAAGAAAAGGGTAATAATTAAATTCTAGTCCAAGCACTTGTCGTCGTGAGTAGGTTCCTGCAATGCTCTCAAAATCATCTCGTCACACTTCATTCAAGTCCAAAATCATGTAGCTTATTCTTCTAGCTTTGCCTTATTTGCAATGCCTTTCACAGCATTTTGCACCAAAGTTGCTAAATATAAATTGGGGGGGAAGGGAAATCTTGTGCCAATTTCTATGCAGTCAAGATGGGTTTGGACTCCTGGAGTAGGGTAATTCTTCATTGGATAGGAAATGGCACTGACTCAGGTCTTTCCTAATGTCCTTACAATACATAAATAAGGTTTATTAGTACTTTAAGCAAAAGTGGAAAAGCCAAGTATCTCACTCATTTTTCTCATACAGAAGTTGAAACTGAGCAAACACATAAAAATATCATTTTCAACATTCTAAAAGAAATTATATTACTCAGCATGTCAGAGGAAGATTTACAACATTTCTCACCTGTTCTTTGCTGCTTTTGGCAAGAAGTCAGGGTAATTAATTACTACAGTTTTTCAAATACAATAAAAACTGTGTTATCTGGCCCTTTACCAACTGGAAAGCTCTAGAAACTGGCATTTCTGATATCTCCCAATACAAATCTTCAATCTAGTAACCAGGACCAATGCCGAAGTTATTTGGGACCCGAGTATTTCCAAGAGCAGTCGGACTACGCTCGAGTTAGCCAAGAAGAGCAGAATGCTGTTCTTTGTTTGTATCTGCCATTGTGATAGGTGTATTACTCAGTGTATTGTCATGTTTTTATCATAAAATATTAACACCACCATACCAAAATACCAACGAAAAGCAAAGGAGAGACACATAAGAGTTGTGCTGACATTAAAACAGAAAATAGATAGATGTATACATCCTGAAAAGGGCAAGAATATGAATGTTTATTGATTTTATTGTATTCTAATTCTTTGAAAATTGGTAATCCATTGGTAAGTATAACTCTTAGTTAACTTGAATTTTTGACTAACTGGCACCCCCTATTCCCCCAACATGCCGGATAACAAAGCATTTACTGTATTGGTTTACAAAAAACTTGGATTATTTTATAGCTATGGTAAAACTATGAACATAATCATGTCCAGTGGTAAATAGCTCCTACTCTGGTCTTTGATCAACTATTCCATTTGCTAGTTACCTTGCAATGTTCTCTGATTACCTGCTTCTGAGAGGGTATCGTGGGAGTTAAACTAGAAGATTTTGTGAAAGTGATCAGTGTAAAGGTTATTTTGTTTCACCATCTTAAGTGAAATGTTTTAATGTTTTTCAAAAATTGACATGAAAAAGACCAGTTTTAACCAACTTTATTAAATACTCCAAATGGTTTATACCAACCAAGTGGGTACTTTACCAGTAAAGTAATGTCTATCCCTAATGAGGGAGGAAAGCCCTATATTTAAAGACTTCAGTTCCTGCCTGCCTCCAAGGAGACTATTTCCCAGAATAGTTATGAGCCAGCCCCTAGCTTCTCCCCTGCTCTGTATCTTCTAGGGCGGCAGTTCTCAACCTTTTTCTTTCTGAGGCCCACCTCAACATGCTATGAAAACTCCATGGCTTGTCTGTGCCACAACAACTGTTCTGCATATCCAGTAGATTAAAAGCCATGACTGGCATTGGGGGTAGCAAGCAGAGCAATGGCCCTGCAACACCAAGTTACTCAGGCTTTGGCTTCAGACCCATGTGGCAGGGTTCAGGTGTCAGCCTGCACAGCGGGGCTCAGGCTTTGGCTTCCTACCCTGGGCCTCAGTGACTAACACTGGCCCTGCTCTATGGTTTATTTTGGTGGACCCCCTGAAACATGCTTGCAGTCCCCCAGGAGGCCTCGGAGTCCTGTTTGAGAACTGCTATTTTAGGGGTCAAGTCCAATCCTTCCCATCTTACTTCATTAGAAGGGACCTAATTTTATACAGTTAACTTCCTATTCACTAAACTGGCCTCCAGCACCCTCAAAGTTTGCTGTCAACTCAGATTATTAAGGTATTGATCCTACAAGTTCTTGCACAAAACATATAATGGTGTGCAAGGTTGTTGTGCTCAAGTGTACGTAGGACTACTCATAGATGTAAGTAAGGTTAAGTGTAGGCTTAGTCCTCCATGCTGAGAGGTAGTAAGCATCCTGTATGCCCACTCCCCTACTTTCAAGTACATACAGTAAAAGGGGATTGCATATGTAGAGAACAGGTGACTCAGAAGAGACCTGGGTGTATATGTAATCCTCAGTTATCCCCTTTTTCCCCCTCGTAGGTCTTATGCCTGCTACTAGGCAACAGAATTTTGGCAGCCAAGTAATAGCTCATTTACTAATGAAGAATCAATTTCTTCAGTGCTCCTTGTCCTCCTCCTCATTATTTATTTATCTTTTGTTTACATGCACAGCACTCTATACTTACACTGTGCAGGTTCACACCTTTAGGCTATGTCTTCACTGCAAAAGAAAAAAGTTTTTTTACATCAAGATAGCCATCTCAAATTAGCTATCTCAATGTGAAACCTTAGTGAAGAAAAGGCACAAGTGGAGGGCATAGAGTTGACCTTTACTAGCCACATCAAGGTAAAAACTACCTGTGCCTTCTTTCCACTAGGACTTTGCATCAAGACAGCTATCTCACTGTGTAAAAAAAAAAAAGAAAAAAAAATCACACACACACCTTTTTAGCAGTGAAGATAAAGTCTGAGTGATTGAGAAGTTCCTAAGCAACAACTGACAGAAGATGCAATGCCACATTCTTAGCAGTATTGTAGGCTTATAATCCACAATCTAATACTGACTTTACAAATTAAACATGACTGAAGAGCAGATATAGCTTTGTAAAAGACATTCCTTCCATACTCTTATTGACTACTTTCAGGTCCTGAAGTCCCCACCTGTATGATCTTTTCACTCCTTTGGATTTGTCAATACTTTTTGGCAACATATGAGTTTCAAATTCTTGTTGGCACCTAAGTAGAAGAAGAGATCAAGAGCAGAGGCAGTGAAGAGAGCTCTTTTCTGTCAGAAACTCTAGTCTCTGACAAGTTATAATGTTACTTGATATTTTAGGTGTTTGAATATATGTTTATATGTTGGTCTTGGCAACTATTGTGAGGCAAAGAGGACAGTGGCAAGTGTAGTCTTTTAACTACCATCATGGAAATTCCATGTTTCCCACTGAGATCATAACATTTCTTTAAACAAGTTGTTACAAATGCATTTAGCTTCAAGTATACTGGTAGATTTGCCATTCTTTTCTTACTTACCAAAAGGTTGAGTATCAGTTGTAGTTAACATTACAATTTATTCATGAGTCTGAATAAAACTTGAATGTTATAATAAAATGTATTCATGAATATTTTAATAAATATTAGTAGAAAGTGGCTGAAGTCTGATGTAAGTGTTTTTAGAATATCATTTAGATTATTCTTCTTGTTAAATATTTGCAAACATAGAATCCAATTCTGCACCCATTAAATCAATTATAATTCAGAGGGACTTTGTATGATTTCTACATATACATGTATGTGTGTGTATATATATATATATATATATATTAAACTTATAGAATTATGTGCTTATATGACCAAGCAAGTTGTGTAGATTCTCTGATCTCCATGCTGTCTACAGATCATCAGCTCTTAGTGTGCTACCCCACAAGCATCTCTGGTGAAAACATTACAGCCACCACAGAACTCCAAGAGACAGGAGTTTATAAACATAAAATAATTCTTGGAGGTTTTATGCCATATTTCAGTTTTGATTAGTTTTTACATATTTATTTTTATATCTATGGGATATAAAATGAGACTATTTTAGAAAATGTTGCAAAGTGCACTGTACTCTAAAATGGGAATGTTTATTGTCCTATAGGCTGGGTCCAGTGTCCAAAAGTGCTCTGTGTTTTCTCTGTTCTTACCAACAGAAAGCATCACATACAGTAGAACCCCTATTTTATGAACTAATTGGGATTGAGGAGTTCGTAAAATTGAACATCTCAGAATTACAGTAGGTACAGTGCACAATTTAATTTATTAATCATCCAGTGTATACATACTGATAGTACAATTTTGCCAATATACTGCATTACATCCTACAGTGCTATAGGTGCGTAATATGCTATAGTGTCACAGTAGTCACTGTGAAATAAATAACTGATTTTCTTTTGTTTGAGACAACTGCATCAATTAGTCTGATACTTTTCTCATCTGATACTGAGGCACTTTCACCAGAGCATGGGATGGTTGATACACCCATGTACTGAGTTTGTGTGGCCTCTGCTCACTGATTAAATACATACACATGTACGTTATTGATTCAGAGATTAAAATGGTTCATATAACTGGTTGAACATAAAATCAGAATTCTACTGTAGAGCGAGAACAGATGATCTGCAACAGGTGTACATGTTGTAGAAGCGTCAAAACCAGAAAATAGTGGGAACTTTTCTTCCTTCTGCTCCAGCCCCTATACACTGCTCCATTGGATTCAAGAAATGTAAATACAAGAGGCCAGGGGAGAATGCCCCCCCAATGCAGAAGCAGCTTAAGGCTGATGTAAGCAATAGTGTAAAGCATAGCAGTGGCAATAGCCAAAGTTCTCAGCACTACAGAGATTCTGGGCTGCAGTTGCATGCTCTGAGGGAAAGGCACATTTATTTGACTTTGCATTCTGTAACATAAACATATTGCAAAATGTCGGTTGTGATGGGGTGTTTACCTCACACGTGCCATGAAAGGGTTAATATGGGCCTGACAGGGTGGGCCAGACCTACTTAGAAATAAAGCCCAGCTGGGGAAGAGCTGGGCTTGTTTCCATAAAGAGCTGAGTAAGCACAGTTAGGAGAGAAGAAATTCAGAGAGTGGAGGTACTCTCTCTTGGAGGAGCTGCATGGAGGAAGGTTGAGAAGGGGAAAAAAACAAACAGCTCTTCCAGAGGTGAGCTGGAGACCTAGCTGGAGCCTTCCTGTAGTAAAGGGAGAAGTGGGCTGGAACCTACAAGGTATTGTTGATTAAGATACAGGATAGTCTAAAGAAGTAGAGGCATGCTTGCAGTGTGGAGGCTGCTAGCTACCCCAGCTGGGCTGAAGGTTTGGTTTTAGTACATGTTACTTAAGACTTTGGTGTCTGGAGGGCCAAGACACACCTTTGGCTGTATTACCCCCAAAAGAATGTGGGGATGAAGTGAGCCAAAGTGTTGCACTGCCTCCTGCAGCCAAGAGGGGGGTATTGAGGTGTTCTATGTATGAAACTTAAATTCTACAATAACTCTAAGGCACACAATTATTCTCCTAGTAGAGGATGAAAGAACGCTCGTGACTGTTGATCACATTGGTTGAGACACACGTGATGGATATAGTACCACATGCTGAAATAATAGGCAGCAGGGGAAAGGCTGCTACAAGTTAGAGCAGCCATGAGAAATGTTGTAACTTACACTGATGGCCATTTCAGGTTTCAGCCCATTCTGAAGGCTGGGTGGCACAAAGGTTGAATAAAACCTCCTTCTTGGGGCTACAGCTCTGTGCTGCATCTCTCAGGCAATGGAGCACAGACGCTGATCCATTATGCTTTCAATACAAGGCTAGATGTGCCCTATGTCAAAGATGTTAATAACTGAAGACACCCTTTATTTTGTTTTCTTTCATATCATCACTAATAATAGAGGCAGGCCAAATTATGTCCTTAATTAAACATGTGCACAAGTGCAACTGATTGGAACTTATAAACACTTCTTCATGATGTACTAGGAAAAATGGGATCTTTCCCTCGCTGCAATAACATGAATGAAAAGCAGAAAAATTTAGTCTTGAGACATCCCATATGCCTCAGTACACACAAGGTAAAAAGCTGTGTGTTTGTTTTGAAACAGGGGTGCTGGAACAATTTTTATAGTGGGGGTGCTGAGAGCCATTGAATAAAATTGTAAATCCTGTGTATAATAGAAACCATATCAAGCCAGGGGCTGCTGCAGAACCCCTAGCACCTCTAATTCCAGCACCTCTGTTTTGATGTGCATTTTTCAGAATACAATGGTCCTGTCTTAGCAACGACACAGAAAAATAAACGATGAGCAAGATTCACCTACCCAAGTCTGCTTTCCACCATTCAAGTACTGGAAAACAGACTCAAATCTAGCTTAAGCAGCTATCTAAGAATTTCTCTGCCAGGGGTATGGACCGTATGGTGCTATTGAAATGGCTTCTATACCATGCTTACCTTACAGCCACCATTTAGGAGGATGTTTTGGGGAAAAGCAAGCATATCCTAGCAGTTGTTACAGTTACCATAATGACTTAATGGGGCATTAGGCAGCCTGAGTAAGCTGGCATAGTCTTTGGATCCTAAAGAGCCCTATAGTAAAAGCCTAAAAGTTTTTAATAAAAGCTCATAGAAGGCTGCAAAACAGGATATTTTTTCCCCTGGAAACCTAATCAGCAAATTAATCTATGCTACAAAGTGCTTTTGCCAGTTCTGTAGTGCAATTCTGTACAGATTCAAAAACTCATTAAACCTGATTAAACACAATTAAAACTACATTTTACATTGTTGTAGAAGCCTTTCTTAAATTTTCATGCAAGCCAGTATACAGTAGTAGTGTGGAATAACTTATGAAAGGCAGCAGTTATGATATTCCTGGCTAGTATTCTTTCTCTCAACACAAGGAAATTTGATCTTCAGACATGGTGTCTTGGCTGCCTACACTCTCAGCCATGCATTAGGATGGTAGTATATTCTGTCAGAAAGTGAAATTGACAGTTTCTAGGGCACAAGTGTCCAGCAGAGACATGTTTAGACAGACTGCATAATGCTGCAAATGGTATCTCTTCTGCAATATCTGTCTATAATAGCCATTCTGTATGGTTACCATGTGCCCCTTTACTCCTAATCAATTGTTGTTGATTCCTGTAAGCCTAAAAGTAATGAATTGTCAATAAAGAAAAATAGTACTTATAACAGCCAAGTCAGATTGTACTGCAGTGGGCATTTGAGAAAAACATTAAGACCATCTGATTGATATAATGACAGACATTGTTTTCCTTCTATTGTGAGTTAACAGACATAAATTCTTGTGATGAGGTTGTAAATAACACAAAAGCTGTTTTGAATTTTTTTAAAAACTCCCAGACCAGAAAAACAAGGTGAGGTATGTGAAGACAAGACACACAAATATATCAGAGGCATACTGTATACCAGTTGTTTTCAACCTCTTTACCATGGTAGGCTGCATACACAGCTCTCTATGTATTATGTGGGCCACATTGACAATATATATACTACATGTATGGCCCTGAGGTTGTCACAGGGGCTGCAGCTGTGTGTTGACTTGTCCACAAGCAGCCCAAGGGCTAGAGGTTGAGAACCACTGCTGTATACAAAGTAACTTAAAATAGACAATAACAACCAGGGTATCAATAACTGATATTAAGTTTATCCACATGTGCCCAGGGAAGGATTATTTACAAACCATGAGTAATCCTCTAGCTATCTAAAGGTATGCTGCCTGGATTTTGGCAAACTCTGTCTGGGCCTTTAATGTGAAGCAAAAGTCAAAGTGAGTCTATGCATGTAAATTAAGTCAATGGAGCAACACCAACTTACATGAGTTGAGGATCTGACCCGTTGTTTCTGCCTGAGAAACATCTGTGTGGAGAATAAGAAATATTAAAAGTACATGTGTCCCAGCTACATAATTTAGAAATAAGTAGATCAACGTGTGATTGTTAACACCATGAGCTAGAAATTATCCATTAGTAATTGACCCAGTGTCGTCTAATTACCTTTTTAAGAATGTCTATTCCGCAGCAATATAATACCAATTTTCTATATGAGCAATAGCAAAGTTCCCATTTATTCAATTAGCTTTGGCTCAGGCCTTATGAATGTATATACATACACGTGGGCAAATAGAAAGTTCCTTTGAATTTTATTTAAGTGATTCTGTAAAACTTAATATAGCACAATATAAATGTTCTGTTCTATTTCCTTCCACTGTAAGAAATAGCACATTGTTGTGGGGCAGCTGTAGAGTGCAGCACACCAGTGCGCCTGTGCATATGGGCAGCCAATTAGAGAAGGGCTTATTGGGAGCCAATTGGGGCCCAGATTGGAGGCAGCCAATCAGGACCAGGCTCAGCCCTATAAAAGGCTGCTCAGGGAGGGAGAAGGCAGTCTGTCCCAGGCCTTTGATAGAGCTGGGAGACTAGTACCTGGGACAGTGCAGTGCAGTGCAGTGCAGTGCAGTGCAGTGCAGTGCAGTGCAGTGCAGTGCTGGGCAGGCCCGGCCCGGGGGTGCAGAAGGGAACTCCAGCCTGGTGTCTGCCAGGCTGCAGACCCTGAGGGGAAGGGGCCAGGGATGTGGACAGATGGAGGGAGAGAGGAGCAGGAGGGCTGCCACTAGAGGGTCCCTGAGTTGGGACCCCGAGTAGTGGGTGGGTTTGGGTCCCCCCCCCTTGCCTTACACCTGGCTGATGGGAGTGGCTGTCTAGGGCTGCACCAACCCCCTGCCAAGGGGTGTGTGAGTTTGGTGGTGCAGTTGCCCACATTGGCCAGGGCGCAGAGAGACAGCTGATTGACATACACACACACACACACACGGAAGGGGGTGAGGATGGACTAAGGGGCACTGCCGGAGGGCAGTGGCTCAAAGGGGACGCCGCAAGTTGGGAGCAACACGGCTCCACACGCCAATCAAGGGCGAGACAATGGATGGGACACCACCAGGAGGGGGCGCTCCACTGGACTGAGATAATTCCCAGGGTCACCAGTGGTAGGTGCTGCGGTGGTGAGTCTCAACACTGTTACACACATGTACAGGAAAAGACACCGTGTTGAACAGTGACATCTAACCTGTTTTTCTCTAAACAGTAGCTGACTTTGCTAACCATCAATAAACCTCAGTGCTGAAAGAGCCCCCCTGCCTGCCATTAAATGCTAGTGCTCTCAGTGTCACATCACCTACCCATTACAAATGGTTGAAGTTATTTGAGTAAAAATGTTTGTCAAATAACAGCCTTTTTGCTAAATCAAAAATCTTTTAATATTTTAATTTAACTTTTTTAACAAAAGGAGAAACAAGTAAAATCAGCCTGTTTGATTTTTTGGGGGAGGTTGGGTTTTCATATGGGAGGCATTTGATTTTCTTTCTTCTGGCTTCTCCTTTTAAAAATGGCTGAAAAATACTATTTCCCCCCTCCCTCCAAAAATCTAAAATTTTAATAGTTCCTGAAAAAATTGAAAATAACAAAGTTAGTCCATTTAAAATCTGTGAAATGAAAATAGTTTCAAATTTTTTTACTTATTTTTGCTTTTTCAACCAACTTTACTACCCACCATCTGGTTTGCCTGCCACACTATTGTGTAGAATTCTGCCCTTCCCTCCACCCCAATTCAACAGTATCAGTATATGAATCAGCCTAAGGTACAGCAGAGAGAAAGCACAGTGGAATTGTCCCTGCCACTGAAGCAAGGAGTGGTGGACAAACACAAAAACATATGCCTCATCACTTCCCAAATACAGAGTATCGTAATTTAGTATTTCCAAAATACACAAAGTACTATTCAGTCAATCAGAACTAGTGTAAACAAAATACATATTGGAACACACAAGAAACCAGCCTCCTTACCTGTTGTCTTCAGACATGGACTCCCAGAATGCTCCCCCTTCCAGCATCTTCTGGGAGCATCTCCTTTTTCTTTCTCTTCCCCTCAGGGGTCCTGAGTGCAGAGGATTCTGCCTTCACTCCCTTCCCAGTGGTATTGAAGAGGGTCTTCTGGGGTGAAAGAGAAGAGACTTCCTACTTACCCTTGTTTCCCAACAGGGTTACCGGAACCGCATTATATGAACTTGGCCACCTGGAGGGATTACGTTTCCCAGCAACCTGCTTTCTTGGCTAGAGCCCAGTTGGGGACTACCACAAACCAGCAGTTTCCATTCCAGCTCAATGTGCTAATGCAACTCTAGCCTTGACCTCTGAAGTCAGTCAAGAACATAGGCCCTCTCACTAACCTCAGAATGCTCCCTCAATGCTGCTACTTCTCATCAGTGACCCTGTCCCAGGAAAACTTGGAACAAAGTAGTACTGGACAGGAGTTGTTCCCTCATATACCCTGCCTAAAGAGCTGGTATCATAGGCACCAACTCCAGGGCTGGAGCACCCGTGGGACAAAATAGTGGGTGCTCAGAACCCATCAACAGCCCTGTGGTTCAGCTTCTCCCCTTTCCCTCCAGCACCACCCACCCACAGGGATCAGCTGTTCAGTGGTGTGCAGGAGGTGCTGGGGGGGGAGAGGGAGGAGTGGGGGCAGGAAGAGGCGGGGGGAGAGGGCAAGAAGGAGTGGGGTGGTTGGTGGAAGGGGTGGAGTAGGGCAGGGCCCGGGGCATGAGGGGTCAAGCACCCCCCAGGAAATCAGGAAGTCAGCACCTCTGGCTGGTGTAGTCAATCACAGTCCAGGATATGGTAAATGGTTGTAAGTAAAGCAGGGGAAAACATAGCCTCAGCAAAAAACTATCAGAAAAACCTGAAGACCCTGTCTGTACTAGTCTTCAAGTTTAAATCAAACATGACAATGGGGAAATAACAGACTTGGATATCTTCTAAGGTATAGTTCTGTTGGTGGGGGTCTGTCAAAAAAAAATCTATAGTTTAGAATTTGTCTAAGAGTTGTAAAATTGGCAAGAATCTCTTACCTTATGCCTTATGATGAGCAAATAACATTTTAATTTTTATTTCTTTACTATATGGTTGGGAAATAAAATTCAGTGTTATCATTAGGAATGTACTGAGACAGGATAAAGAGAACAAACAACTTTAGAAAATTATTCTAATACTGCAAGGGGCAGTTGATGTATCTGAATATGAGTCTTCTCTTTTTAAAGTGCTGTTAAAAACTTTCTTTGCAGAAGGTCTCTGGTTTAAAAATGCTATATCTTTGATGGAGTTCAGTACTGGAAAACAGATTAAAGATCTCATTCTTTACTGTCCCGTAAGAAAACAATCATGTTTTCAGACCATAAGCATCTCAGTTATAGAGTGCAAAGATTTTTTTTAATCAAATGAATACTGACATAAGCACAACTGCAACACAAGTACTCATGGTAGAGGTTCTCATATATCCTTGATCATACATTATAGAGTGAACTCTTATTAAAATAACCCTCCAAGGAAAAGTGAGAAGAAATCCAATAAAGAGAGAGATTATTTTTCAGAATATCAGAGATCTCCATCATAGCATCTAAATTAATCTTTAATCTAGTTAAATCTAGTCTGAAATTCATGTTGTTCTCTTGATAAAATTTGTTTTCAGTGGGAAAAATTTATTTATTACTACTTCACATTATTGCTGTCAAAGATTATTGAATAAAGAAACTGTGAAGTTTTTACTTATAGCATATTTTGATACAATAGCATTTGGTTAGTGGGAAGAACTAAATAATATATATGTAACAGATTTTGGCAAAGCATTCTGAAAATTCTCATGCCATTGTAGAAGAAATTACTGCAGAAAATTCTTTGCTTTATATGTCTGTTTTATTCATGAATGATTTTACCATGTACCTAAATTCTCCAATGAAAATACATGTACGCAAAGAGGAAATGTGGGCCCCTTTACCAAGTCAGTAAACACCAGAATATGCTCCATGGTATAAACTCTTACCTTGCTATGATTGTTTTTAATCATTGCTAATCCTGTACAGAAAGTGCCAGTTAAATAAGAAGTTTAACTTTATAAAATGAAAATGTGGCAATGTACATGTGATCAAAACCAGTACACTACACATTTTACAGAGATATTTTGTTTTTGTCAGTTACAGAATTAGAGATGCACTAATATTTGGCTATATGGACGTTACCATTTTCAATATCCTCCAATCTTCCTTTTTATGGTTAAGAAGGTCTTGGTGTAAAGTCACCTCAGGACAGCTGGTTGTAAAAAACACTGCAGCAAATTCAGATTAACACAACAGTTGTTATAATGTATAATTTAAATAAGACAGAACTAACTGGCTCAACATTTGGAAATTACACAAACTGTTCATACTAAATACAGTTTGACAATGGAAATATTTTCTGTAACCTGTCTACTGGTGTATGTGGACTTTTCAACTAGAGTAAAATGCAGTATCTTATCACTTGGATTTCTTCACAATTCTCTTGGAGGATGAGTAAGAAGGATTAATCTGCAGGAAGCACTGACGGGTCACCTGCAGTAGTACTTGACTGGTGAAAGAGTTACCTGAAAAGATGCCTGATGTCAGAACTTGTTGGAAATCAGAATTACCGTTCTTGGGAAATATCAGCATTAAACAAAAAAATGTTCCAAATCAGAGCAAAAAGTCAAAATTTTGAAGCTTACTGTGAAACAAAAAACTCTGAAAAAATTCAGTTTGGAACCATTTAAATATTTAGTTTCAATAAGGTACAAACATTTAGTTTCAACTTTATCATTACATTTAGTTTTAGCCTTTATAGTGTATTAAAATATTAAATAGAATATTAATATTAATTAAGAACCCCCTCAGTTTCTTCTAACTGCCCTTCAGCAGAGTCAGAATTGATTTGTGTTCTCCTTAGCTAGTTACAGTTTTCTATATAAATTATTTAGTCCGTGGGTAGTCTATTTTTGTCAAGGTCCAGATTTCTTGATCAAGGTATAGTCATGGTCCAGACTTCAGAAAAAAGAACAACAATAATGATAATAAGTAAATAAAAAGATTTCAGGGTCCATTCAAAAACATCTGACAGTCCAGATTTGGCCTGCGGTCTGCCTATTGACTACCCCTTATTCTTCTTTGAGTGATGTCCCTGTGGGTGCTCCACTTCAGGTGTCAGTGCGTCCTGGCGCCGTCAATTGGAGTTTTATGGTAGCAGTGTCTGTGTGGGTCGCACCTGCGAGTAGGTGTCTCATAGTGCCATTGGTGCCTCATCTAGCGCATGCGAGACCTGACCCCTCCAGTTCCTTCTCAACCATCCTCTGCCTGAGAGTGAGCTCTGGGGTAGTGTTCACTGCTCTTCACAAAAAAACTTAAAAATACATTTAAAAGATAGTCCTTAGAAAGTAATAGTTACCATTAATTTTGTTTAGATAGTAAAAAAAAAAAACAACAGTTCTTAATCCCGGTTTTCCCTTAGTTTCCCCACAGGGGGGGTCTGTTTAACCATTGAATGATGCCTGGCTTCCCAGACTTTAAGAGATGTGCCTCATGCCACGAAGTAATGCCCATTTCTGATGGACATTCGTTATGTGTCCAATGTTTCAGTGAGGCGCATATCCCACAAAAATGCACCCACTGTAGTAATTTGAAAGGAAGCCGGCAAGACCAGGATCTTTGATTGAAAATGATCCTGATGGAGAAATCTCTCCAACTGGAGACAGAACAATAAACCACCTCTCCGGGCACCCTCCTGTCAGCAAAAGCGGACATGCCTTCCTCTAAAAGATTGAGAGAGGAGAGTGCAAACACTGCCACACAGAGCACTGCAAAAACAACAGTGGTTTCCTGACAGGTAACTACCGCCAATGCCAACACACACTTGGGTGATTCACCTATGATGCTCTGGGCACCTCCGCCACCGCCAGTCCTGAGATAAGGAGACAGAGTCGAGGCATAGAAAGAGGCATGCTTCCTCCACGGCATCGACCTCACCTGTGAGGGACTCAATGCCGAGACTCTCCCCAAGCACCATGTCTCCGCCTCTAGCACCGACATCGCAGTGGGCACCAATAGAGAAAACCAAATCAGCACTGACTGCACCAATTAAAACACTATACCATTTTCCGGTGCCAGCACCATCACTGAAAAAAGCACCTCCATCAGCATCAGCAGTACCAACACACTATGCCACAAAAACAACTCATGTATGTGTTCCCACCAATTCCCTGGATATCACACATAATACACAAGATACAAATAGACAAGGCCGAGGTCATCCTGATAGTCCTGACGAGGCCCAGACAAGCCTGGTACCCTTACTTGATGCGAATGGTGATATGCACACCTCAAATTCTCCCTCACCAACCGGACTTGCTTTCACAGAACAACGGTCACGCTCTTCACCAAAGTCCGGAGAAACTCCACCTGCAAACGTGGCTTCTGCATGATTCTATCATGGCAAACTAGCCTGTTCAGAACAAGTCAAACATGTACAGTATTACTAAACAACAGGAAATTGACCACACATAATACTTACCTTCAAAAATGGAAGAGATTCTCCTCATGGTGTCAAGAGAAACATTTGATGGCCATTACAACACTGTTACTGATAGTGCTGCAATAACTATTGGAGCTAAAATGCTTGGGTTTGGCAAAAAGCTCGATCAAAGTACATCTCATGGCCATTACAGCATTCTGTCAAGAGATCAAAGGGACCTCCATCTTCACGCACCCAACTACTAGACACTTCCTCACTGGCCTCCAGAACATTTACCCAGAGGTTCACTCACCTATTCCAGCCTTGGATCTAAACCTGGTTCTGAAATGCCTCACTAGACCACCATTCAAACCTTTATCCACCTGTTCCTTACTACATTTGTCCATGAAAGTGGTATTTTTGGTTGCTATCACTTCCACCTGACGTGTGAGTGAAATGGGGCCCTCATGGCTGATCCCTTCTACACAATATTTTTCAAGGACAAGGTCATGTTACGACCACACTAAAAATTCCTACTGAAAATATCATAATCCTTTCATATGAACCAACCAATTCATCTTCCCACGTTTTACCTAAAACCACACAGGACTCCAAGAGAAACTATCTTGATATAATCACTTAGAAAGTAATAGTTATAGTTAATTTTGTTTAGATAGTAAAAAAAAAATTGTTTTTAATCCCAGTTTTCCCTTCCCCATAGTTTCCCCACAGCGGGGTCTGTTTAACCATTGAATGATCGAGAGATGTTAGACATGCATTAGCATTCTACTTAGAAAGGTCCAAGCCTTTCTGAAACTACCCAAGACTTTGTATCTACTACCAAGCATTCAAAAGGAGACTATCTAAATGGATCTCCACATGTATTCAATAATGCTACTGAATTCAGAATACTGAACCTCCTAAGACCATCAGAGCTCATTCCACACGCTCATTATCAACATTGGCAGCATTCCTAAACAATGTACCTATAATAGAAATATGTAGAGCGGCCACTTGGGCCTCTGTCCATACATTCACTGATCACTATGCAATCACTCAAGGTTCCAGATCCAATGCCATAGTTGGCCTAACAATACTTGCCTCTACAGCACAAATGAACCCGAAGTCCCTCCTAGCCTCTGAGGGGCACTGCTCTACAATCATCTGTAGTGGAGCACCCACAGGGACATCACTTGAAGAAGAAGAGAGAGTTACTTACCTTGTTCAGTAACTGAGATTCTTCGAGATGCGTGTCCCTGTGGGTGCTCCATTACCCATCCTCCTCCCCTCTACTTCAGAGTTTGCAGTAAGGACTCTACAGTAGAAAAGGAACTGGAGGGGTTCGTGCATGTGCTATATGAGGCACCAATGGCACCACAAGACACCTACTGTGCACACACAACCACATGGACACTGCTACCATAAATCTCTGATTGCACTGGGACGCACTAACACCTCAAGTGGAGCACCCAGAGGGACATACATCTGGAAGGACCTCTGTTACTGCACAAGGTGAGTAACCCTCTCTTTAGTCTTTCCTTAGTTAGTTACTTAGTTTACTTAGTTACTTTAGTTTCGACTGTTGACCCATTGGCTTCACTAAAATTATATATAACGTAGAGCTTCAGAATAGGATTGAAATCCCATCTACAGCCTTTATGTCAGATTGTCAATCACCAAGATTTAAATTATGCCCTTTGTGTCAGAGAGTTATTCCCCTCACAAATGGACACTATCTCTGCCTATTTCATTTAGGAAAATAGTTCCTTCAAGGTGTGCTATTTGCTGGACTTTTTTAAAAAGTCAAGCGAGTGTAGACCAATGCTATTCCTGATGGAGAAATCAGTGAGATCTCAACTGTGGGAATCCTCAGGATCATGGGACCTAGCCTGTCAGTGCCTCACAAACTATTGCGGTAACTCCAATTGCTATATCCCCTAAGAGGCACTGTTCTTCAAAGAACTCTAAGACTTGTTAGAACCATCAATTACTCCTGCTGGCCATGAAGATAAGACCTGCTCTGTTAGACCTTCTGACCGGAGCTGGTCACCTTCCCCAGTACTGCGAGAGAAGAGAGCAGAATCCTGCAGATCAAAGCAGCTGGAAGTAGGCAAGTCTGCTCTCCAAAGGAATGTGGTACTGGAGGGATCTGCCTCTGTAGCAGCCCCAAGCCTCAAAGAATCCTTCAACATGGGCTTAAATGATACTGTGGTAACAGTCTCATCATACCCCAGCATTGACAAACTCTGGCTCCAGGATGCTTACAGCCAGCTTCCTCAGTCTTGACTCAGAGAGTTGGAGATATCAGCCTCTGTAGTACTGAGAGTACTTCCTACTGATAAAAAAGCAGCTGACAGATATGGCACTGAGCCTTTCCCCCTCAAAAGTATGGTACCCAGAAACTCTTCAGCCATCTCCTTTAGGGACACAGCGGATATCAGGATAATCCCTGAACTGCTGTCTCCTTTGTTGGAGAAACAAGATGGGCAAGATATCTTTTATTGGACCAACTTCTGTTGGTGAGAGAGACAAGCTTTTGAGCTTACACAGAGCTCTTCTTCAGGTCTGTGAAAAATACTCAGTGTCACAGCTAAATACAAGGGTAAAACAGATAACAGATATTGCAAGAGACTATTCAAGGTAAAGTGACTATTCTTCTCTCTCAGCTAATCAAAGTCACCATCAGGGCAACCCAGGCCACCTGTCATGAAAATTTCACTGGACTCCCATATACATAGACATCACTACCACCTCTGTTGATTACAGCAGTGAATGAATGATTCAAGCAGGTTTACAAGTCAACCCCCTAAGAAAAAGAACCAAAGAAATTGGATTTGCTTGGCCATAAGATTTATTCTTCTGCATCTCTTCAGGTCATAACTGCAAGCTACTAGATTATGCTGGCCAAATACAATTGTATATCATGGGATAAAAATACATATTTTCATGTTGTGATATATCATGCACACAAGAAATTTCTTCATTTCCAAGTACTACATGATCATTATCAGTGCATGGTCCTTCTGTCTTGCCTCTCGACTGCACCTCAAGTGTTTAATCACAGTGCTTGATTGGCAGCAGGATCAGTAATCTGATTTTTAAACCCAGCAGCAACAGGGTTGAGACAAAGCCAAAGCCAGGAATTGGAGCCAGGGGTCATAACCAGATTGCTTGGAGTCAAGGAAGGCAGAAGCAGAGCTGGCTCTGAGGTAGGAATGAGGCTGAGAGAACTTGAACAAGGCCAGGTATAGGGCAAGGTCTAGGCTGGAACAGGGCTAGAAGAGAGGTGAGCACAGGAAGGTAGAGAATCCACAGGCTTGTGTGTGTTGAGCAGTCAGTGCTCTGCTGTTGCTGCTGGTTTATAACTCAGATTGCTGGTCCTGCAGCCAATCAGGCACTGTGATTAATCAGGCTGTTCCAGGGCAGTGCAGCTGAGTCTATTAATTTACTACCAGTAAAGTTAGCAGAGGAGCAGGCTAGTGGCAGTCTTAGCTGGCCTTACCTCTGACAGGGAGTACATCTGGGTTGATTCCAGATCTATGGACTCCTGCTGATCATTCAGATTGCATAAATATGTTGGAACTGAGAGAAATTCATTTGTCCTGCAAATTTTCTTCCTCTAATAAAAAATCATACAGTACAAATTGGCAAACAACATTTCAGTGATGTATTATATAAATGGATAGGGGGAGCAAAATCAAGCCCTCTCTGTCAAGAGACCATATTGCTATGGGAGTGGTGCCTCAAGCACAACATAGATCTGATAGCCGTACATCTACCAGGGGAATCCAATGCATTAGCAGACTACCTAAGCAGGACAGTGTCCTCTTCTTATGAATGGTCCTTAAAGGATACAGTACAACAAAACTATTTCAAACTTGGGGATCCCAAAAATAGATTTTTGCAGCCAAGGACAACAAGATGTCCCCTGTTCTGTCTTTCAAAGAGGTTGGAGTCAAGGTGCTCTAGTAGATGTCTTTCTGATCCCTTGGTTGGATTATCTGCTCTGTGCATTTCCTCCTTTGCCCCTAATCCCCAAGGTGCTCAGGAAAGTGAGACAAGACTGGGCTGAGATGATCCCAGTGGCTCCAGCATAGCTATGGAAACTTTGGTATCCAGACCTACTGCAACTCTCCATTCAATAACATATAACTCCCTCTTCTGCCAAACAATCTCTCAGATTCTGGCAACATATTCCATCTGTATCCAAAGTCTCGTCACTTCATGACATAGAGGCTCTCTGTCTAACTTCCACGGATAGAAAATATCCTGATGAGATCCAGAGATTTATTATGGAACATAGAAAGCCATCAACCAGGAAAGCATATGCTGCAAATTGGTAAGTATTTTCCTTATGGATGAAGATGAAACAGATCAATCCCCTACAAGCATCTGTTCCATTAATTCTGGATTATTTACTATAATTTAAATCATTCAGTACTCTTGTTTAGTTCAGCCAAAGTTCATCTAGACTTTCATCCTCCTCTTCAAGGTTCTTTGGTAATTTCCCATCCTACAGTCACAGAATTTCTTAACGGATTGTTGCACACCTTTCCACCAATTAGGGATATGCTACCTTCATGGAATTTGAACTTAGTTCTCTAATCATTAATGGCACCTCCATTTGAACCTCTTTCACCTTGCTCCCTCCACCATTTTTCAATTAAAGGGCATTGTTGGTAGCTATCACTTCTGTGCACAGAGTGAGTGCGATGCACGACTTATGTCCAATCCTCCATTCACAGTTTTCCACACAAAGTAACTATACGATCACATCCCAAATTTATCTCAAAAGACATTTCAGACTTTCACATTAACCAGTATATACACTTACCTGTGGGTTTTTTCCCAAGATCTCATTAATCCTGGATGGCAAAGAAAACACTGAATGGAATGCAGTAGGTTAGGAGCACAAGAAGATTGAGGAAGACTCCCTAGACTTGCATGCACACATGCAAGTGCTCAAAGGGCAAACCAGTCTCCTCTCAAAGATTATCAAGATGTATTACAGACTGTCTAAAAATGTCTTATATAACCCTTCTGCCAAGTGGAGTTAGCGGCAACAAGTGTAATCCAACAACAGCCAAAAGTGATCATTTTGACAAAGCAGCTCCATTGTGCTGCTCACCTCGGAAGAATAGGCATGTCTACACAAACATGATTTGTTTCTGAAGTCTTTTGCCCCAGCTCATCGCTAGATGCCTGGCAGCCTGCTCTCTCTCCCCCCCCCCACCGCCTCTCCTGCAGGGGCAGGAGGCAATCCCCCCCCCCCCCCCCCCCCTGCCCTGCCACTCACCCACCCCTCCCCCCCCCCCCTGACCCCCCCCCACACACAGCCACTGCCCCTGACCCTGCCCCCCTGACCCCCCCCCCCCTGACTCTGGCCCCCCACATGACCCCCCAGCCCTCCCTGACCCCTGTACCTCTCTCACCCCCCCCCCCCCCCCCCTCCCCCCACCCATGCACACACACACACATACCCCATGCATGCCCTGACCCTGCACTCCCACCCCCCCACCCCACATCCCCACCACCACCACCACCAAATGGGAGCTGCCCAGTAAGTTTCTCCACACAAAACCTCCTGCCCCAACCCTGGACTCCTCCCTTCATTCTAGCTCTGGCCAGACCCCCCCACCCCAACCCCAGCCCCTTCCCCCCAGTGCACTCTCCCAGGGCTCAGTGCAGAGAGAGAGGAAGAGAATGGGCTAAAACCAGGGAAGAACAGAGAAGAAAAGAAAGAACAGTTACTTATCTTATAGTTGGTTTTCTAGATGTTCTGTGCATGTAGATCCCATAACCCACCCTCCATCCCCACAGCTCAGAGACTCTTTGAGACACTGGATGACAAGAAGGAACTGAGAGAGTGAATGAGGTTGTGCTGTCCTTCATACTCTTGGGACTATATGGCATATAGATGTGCAGGAGGTGAATGTGCTGATGGTGTGGGGCTGATGGTGATGGTCCTCTGATGATGGTGTCACTTGAATAGATATATGGACAGATAGTGTTTTGTTGGGTGTGTGGGTCAGTATTGCTTTCAGTTTGGGTTGCTGCTGTGCTGTCTGACAGGTCTGTCTCCCCAAGATCTGTGAAGTGAGAGAGATGGAGATTCAGACATCTTTTTGACAATGTTGAAACATTTTATTTAGATTTTGACCTTTTACATTAAAAAAATTAAAATAAATTAACTTAAATTTCTTAAAGAAATTGTTTCTAACAGAATATTTGAACATATTTTGAAAATGTCAAAATGGGACTTGACAAATACAAAACTTTTTTCAGTTTTTCCAAATGGGAAATTCATCAGAACCAACCCTTTCCTGAAAAATGTTTCAATTCTAACAAATCAGAATTTTTTTATGGATAAATATTTTGTGAAAAGAATCCTGACCAGCTCTAGTCATTAGTATCTTCTTGACAACAGGAACTGTGGCATGACTTAGGGATTGTCTATATGGCACATTATTGCATGGCAGACCAGAGTGTAACTCTAAGAGAGCATAAAAGGACAATATGATGGATAGACAATATGATGGATTGACGACAATATGAAAGGACAATAAGGTAGAGACAATATGATGAATAGACAATATGAAAGAACAATATGACGGATAGACAGGATGATGGATGAATAGTTTGTTCAAAGCAACCTGTATCAAGAGAAAGGCAACCCTTAGTGGAAAGTCCTGCCACTGACTGAGCTGTGTCCATTGTTCCGTGGCATGCCACCCCAAGCACACGCTTGGCATGCGGGGACCTGGAGCCGGCCCTGCCTGGGTGCCTTCGTACCTTATTAGAGTCTGTGGTCATTGGGGATTCTCTCAGGGTCTGCTGTGCCAGCGATCTGCAGAGCCAGGGCAGCACACAGAGGGAACACACGCACGCAGCCAACAGATATCAACATTGAACAGAGCAGAGCACCACACCGGTAGCGTCTGACAACATATACTACTATTTCAAAGTTTGCTTGGAGTGGCAAACAGTGGAGAGGCTAACAGAGGGAGTTTGACTGGGAGTTTGCCTGGGGAGAGCCCACTGAGGCTTTCATGTTGCAGGCTTTTCTTAGTAGTTAATGCAACAGCTGAGGAAGCTCTTAGAAGGAAGGTAATATGGATGGTGAGCGATCAGCTGCTGTGACCTGCACAGGATGTGCCATGTTTGTCTTTCTTCCACAGGACAGAAGCGACTTTGTCTGTGCAAAGTGCAAGTTGGTCTCCATATTGGAAGAGAAGGTTCAAGGTCTGGAGATACAAGTATCAACCCTGCATTGCATAAGAGAAAATGAAGATTTCCTGGACAGACGTCAGGATATGCTTCTATGGGCACAACATTCTGAAGAATCAGAGCAGGCTGCACAGTGGGGACAGAAGGACAGTGAAGAAATATGGCAGCATGTGACCACCAGAAGAAGAAAGAGGAGTGTCCATGTACCAGCAATGCAGATACAGGTGAGCAACCATTTTCATGTTCTCTCCACAGATACTAATGCGGAGAGTGGACTAGATGATATACCTGAGGGAAGGGAGAAAAAGGAGACTTCACCGACTGGAAGGCATGAGATGCACTGTCCTAGGGATGGGGATTCCACGACCACCACTCCCAAGAAAAGGAAGTGGGTGGTGGTGGTTGGGGACTCCCTCCTCTGGGGGACTGAGTCCTCTATCTGCCATCCCAACTGGGAAAACCAAGAAGTCTGCTGCTTGCCAGGAGCTAGGATTCATGATGTGACAGAGAGACTGCTGAGACTCATCAAGCCCTCGGATCACCACTCCTTCCCGCTTCTCCACATGGGCACCAATGATACTGCTAAGAATGACCTTGAGTGGATCACTGCAGACTACATGGCTCTGGGAAGAAGGATAAAGGAGTTTGAGGTGCAAGTGGTGTTCTCGTCCATCCTCCCTGTGGAAGGAAAAGGCCTGGGTAGAGACGGTCGAATCGTGGAAGTCAACGAATGGCTACGCAAGTGGTGTCAGAGAGAAGGCTTTGGATTCTTTGACCATGGGATGGTGTTCCAAGAAGGAGGAGTGCTAGGCAGAGACGGCCTCCACCTAATGAAGAGAGGCGAAGAGCATCTTTGCAAGCAGGCTGGCTAACCTAGTGAGGAGGGCTTTAAACTAGGTTCACCAGGGGAAGGAGACCAAAGCCCTGAGGTAAGTGGGGAACTGGGATACTGGGAGGAAGCACGAGCAGGAGAGCGCAAGAGGGGAGGACTCCTGCCTCATACTGAGAAAGTAGGACGATCAGCAAGTTATCTTAAGTGCCTATACACAAATGCAAGAAGCCTGGGAAACACGCAGGGAGAACTGGAAATCCTGGCATAGTCAAGGAACTATAATGTGATTGGAATAACAGAGACTTGGGTGGGGGGGATACCTCACATGACTAGAGTACTGTCATGGATGGATTTAAACTGTTCAGGAAGGACAGGCAGGGCAGAAAAGGTGGGGGAGTTGCATTGTATGTAAGAGAGCAGTATGACTGCTCAGAGCTCTGGTATGAAACTGCAGAAAAACCTGAGAGTCTCTGGATTAAGTTTAGAAGTGTGAACAAGGGTGATGTCATGGTGGGAGACTGCTATAGACCACTAAACCAGGGGGATGAGGTGGACGAGGCTTTCTTCCAGCAACTAGCAGAAGTTACTAGATTGCATGCCCTGGTTCTCATGGGAGACTTCAATCACCCTGATATCTGCTGGGAGAGCAAAACAGTGGCGCACAGACAATCCAGGAAGTTTTTGGAAAGTGTAGGGGAAAATTTCCTGGTGCAAGTGCTAGAGGAACCAACTAGGGGCAGAGCTCTTCTTGACCTGCTGCTCACAAACAGGGAAGAATTAGTAGGGGAAGCAAAAGTGGATGGGAACCTGGGAGGCAGTGACCATGAGATGGTCGAGTTCAGAATCCTGACAAAAGGAAGAAAGGAGAGCAGCAGAATACGGACTCTGGACTTCAGAAAAGCAGACTTTGAGTCCCTCAGGTAACTGATGGGCAGGATCTCTTGGGAGAATAACATGAGGGGGAAAGGAGTCCAGGAGAGCTGGCTGTACTTTAAAGAATCCTTATTGAGGTTGCAGGAACAAACCATCCCGATGTGTAGAAAGAATAGTAAATATGGCAGGCGACCAGCTTGGCTTAACCGTGAAATCCTTGCTGATCTTAAACACAAAAAAGAAGTTTACAAGAAGACTGGACAAATGACCAGGGAGGAGTATAAAAATATTGCTCAGGCATGCAGGAGAGAAATCAGGAAGGCCAAATTGCACTTGGAGTTGCAGCTAGAAAGAGATGTTAAGAGTAAAAAGAAGGGTTTCTTCAGGTATATTAGCAACAAGAAGAAAGTCAAGGAAAGTGTGGGCCCCTTACTGAATGAGGGAGGCAACCTAGTGACAGAGGATGTGGAAAAAGCTAATGTACTCAATACTTTTTTTGTCTCTGTCTTCACGAACAAGGTCAGCTCCCAGACTGCTGCACTGGGCAGCACAGCATGGGGAGGAGGTGACCAGCCCTCTGTGGAGAAAGAAGTGGTTCAGGACTATTTGGAAAAGCTGGACAAGCACAAGTCCATGGGGCTGAGGGTGCTAAAGGAGTTGGCAGATGTAATTCCAGAGCCATTGGCCATTATCTTTGAAAACTCATGGAGATCAGGACTAGAAAAAGGCTAATGTAGTGCCCATCTTTAAAAAAGGGAAGAAGGATCTGGGGAAATACAGGTCAGTTGGCCTCACCTCAGTCCCTGGAAAAATCATGGAGCAGGTCCTTAAGGAATCAATTCTGAAGCACTTGGAGAAGAGAAAAGTGATCAGGAACAGTCAGCATGGATTCACCAAGGGCAAGTCATGCCTGATTACCCTAATTGCCTTCTATGACGAGATAACTGGCTCTGTGGATGTGGGGAAAGCAGTAGATGAGTTATTCCTTGACTGTAGCAAAGCTTTTGATACGGTCTCCCACAGTATTCTTGCCAGCAAGTTAAAGAAGTATGGGCTGGATGAATGGACGGTAAGGTGGATAGAAAGCTGGCTAGATTGGGCTCAACAGGTAGTGATCAATGGCTCCATGTCTAGTTGGCAGCCGGTTTCAAGAAGAGTGACCCAAGGGTTGGTCCTGGGGCTGGTTTTGTTCAATATCTTCATTAATGATCTGGAGGATGCCGTGGACTGCACCCTCAGCAAGTTTGCAGATGACACTAAACTGGGAGGAGTGGTAGATACGCTGGAGAGTAGGGATAGGATACAGAGGGACCTAGACAAATTAGAGGATTGGGCCAAAAGAAATCTGATGAGGTTCAACAAGGACAAGTGCAGAGTCCTGCATTTAGGATGGAAGAATCCCATGTATTGCTACAGAATAGGGACCAAATGGCTAGGCAGCAGTTCTGCAAAAAAGGACCTAGGGGTTACAGTGGATGAGAAGCTGGATATGAGTCAATAGTGTGCCCTTGTTGTCAAGAAGGCTAATGGCATTTTGGGCTGTATAAGTAGGGGCATTGCCAGCAGATCAAGGGAAGTGATCATTCCCCTCTATTTGACGTCGGTGAGGCCTCATCTGGAGTACCATGTCCAGTTTTGGGCCCCACACTACAAGAAAGATGTTGAAAAATTGGAAAGAGTCCAGCAGAGGGCAATGAAAATGATTAGGGGGCTGGAGCACATGACTTATGAGGAGAGGCTGAAGGAACTGGGATTGTTTAATCTTCAGAAGAGAAGAATGAGGAGGGATTTGATAGCTGCTTTCAACTACCTGAAAGGGGGTTCCAAAGAGGATGGATCTAGACTGTTCTCAGTGGTAGCAAATGACAGAACAAGGAGTAATGGTCTCAAGTTGCAGTGGGGGAGGTTAGGTTGGATATTAGGAAAAACTTTTTCACTAGGAGGGTGGTGAAGCACTGGAATGGGTTACCTAGGGAGGTGGTGGAATCTCCTTCCTTAGAGGTTTTTAAGATCAGGCTTGACAAAGTTGGTGATTGGTCTGGCTTTGAGCAGGGGGTTGGACTAGATGACCTCCTGAGGTCCCTTCCAACCCTGAGATTCTATGATTTGCTGTAGATTCACTTGCTGGCTTGCAGCATAGTAACTTGCCCTGAAAACAAGCCTGTAGCAGGGTGGTTTGTTCAGTCCACATGCCTAGAGTGCTGGGTCTCTGATTCCAGTCTCTGTTAGTTTAAGGTGTCCCTGTCCTCTGGATATGAGGTCTTAGCTCAGGGGTGGGCAAACTTTTTGGCCCGAGGCTGGGTATGGAAATTGTATGGCGAGCCATGAATGCTCATTAAATTGGGGATTGGGGTTTGGGAGGGGATGAGGGCTCCATCTGGGGGTGCGGGCTCTAGGGTGGGGCCAGAAATGAGAAGATTGGGTTGTGGGAGGAGGCTCTGGGCTGGGGCAGGGGATTGGGGTGTGGGGGGGGAGTGAGAGCTGGGGATGAGGAGTTGGGGGTGCAGGAGAGTGCTCTGGGCTGGGACCAAGGGGTTCAAAGGGTGGGAGGGGGACCAGGGCTGGAGTGTGGGAGGGGGTTAGTGATGCAGGCTCTGGGCAGCGCTTACCTCAAGAAGCTCCCAGAAGCAGCGGCATGTCCCCCCTCTGATTCCTACGCAGTGGCACAGCCAGATGGCTCTGCGCTCTGCCCTGTCTGCAGGCACCGCCCCTTCAGTTCCTATTGGCCGCAGTTCCTGGCCAATGGGAGCTGCGGAGGTGGCGGGGGCAGTGTGCAGAGCCCCCTGGCTTCTCCTATGCATAGGAGCCAGAGGGGGGACATGCCGCTGCTTCCGGGAGCCATGGCACACGCGGAGCAGGCCAAGCCCTCCAACCCCACTCCCCGGCGGGAGCTTGAGAGCCAGATTAAAATGTCTGAAGGGCTGGAAGCGGCTTCCAGGCTATAATTTGCCCACCCCATCTTAGTTAGTCTCGCCTGTTTGATGGTAAGCCCTAACTCTGCCCTCCTTGGAGTAAGGAACATAGCTCCAAGGTAGATAGGAAGCTTGGACCCTCCCTCTCCACTAGGTCCTGGTTCAGGGCCCTGAAAGTCAAGTTGTGTGCACCAGCCTAAATTCAGCCAGCCAACTTCCTACCACCACTGCATCTCAGTTTGGGGCATAGTCACAGTGGGCTTGGAGTCTTTACTTCCAAACCCCTACAGTCTAGGGCCAATGCCTGTTGACTTATTGAGCCCTTTCCCACAGTTCTCCCTCCTGGGGAGTGTCTGAGTGAGAGGGAAGACACTCAGCCAGGTCCTTTTGGTAGAATCTTCCACTCCTGTTGCTGCAAAGCAGTATTCCTCCAGAAAATGGCTTCTTTCTCATCCACCACCCCAGGGTCACTGAAGCTCCCTTTATCCTGGTCTTCTCCCAGGAGCATGCTCAGCAGTGCTGGAGGGGCAGGGCCTCCCTGGCCTGGTACTGCTCTAGCCCTTCCCATCTCTGCCATAGAGTGGGATTTATAAATCCTGTTGCAATGCCCTTAGGATATTAACTTATTTGATCCATGCATAATTCAATGGCTGAATGCAAATGGGAAGAATTTTAAGTAATCACAGGAACAGGGTGTGTGTGTGTGTGTATCGATGATCTCAAGATTCACGCGTTTGAGGGTACGATACAGATGGATACAGAGTATAAATCTATGGCTTGGTTAAACTTAAATCAAATGGGCAGAGAAACAGAGTGTAGTATAACAATTTCCTATGAGAGAATTTCATGATCAAAGACACACAAGAATTTATAAATGTCTTACTGAGTGAATAATTATTATAACAAAGTTATTCAAATGTCCATATCCTGTTATTGTCTGATTGTAACATTGGTTTTACTTACTGAAAGGTAGCTAATCACTGCATTGTTCTACATCTCATTTTTCAGATGTAGAACAATGTGCTGCCTGATAGTCATATTATTTTAATCAAAATACAGAGAACACAGGAAGTAATCACTTAAGTGTGACAGATACATTTTAGCAATACTGAAGATTTTAGAACACTTATGTTATTTATTGAAATATTTTCTTATTAATCACTGTTAATGATCTTTTGTTCATTTCTGATGAAGAAAAATGAGCAATTACACTAAAGTTGAAACTATCAATCTCTGTGTTTGCATCTGATACACATTTTTCTGTGGTAACATTATGAAGAAACAATTTAGCAATTAGCACTCAATTTAAATGAGGAATTAGTTTAAATAAATTATCTGTGTTCTCCTAAAACAAAATTGTCAGTCTAAATAAAAGGGGATCTGTTAATTATGTTTACTGCTCTCAAAAACCTCAATAGTTATTTTAATTATATTTTTAGCCACTCATTTCAGAGAAACACAAATATGTTGATTTTTGCTGATATTTTTAAATGAACTACTTTTCCAAAGTGATTAGTCATGTCGCTTCTGAGAGAATACTGGTCTTAGATGATGAACCACAAAATACAATTAGACACATAAACCATTTTACACTGGTGGTGACATGCATTAATTGTGATTTCACTTGCTGATATTGCTACCACTAGCAAATTCTAAGAATCATGCAACAGTGACTGTACATTATGGAAAAAGTGAATTACAACAACATGTTTGAGAACAAAAATCTCAGATCTGAATGTGGATCTTGGATGAAATTGGAATCCCATTGAAGCTAATGGCAAAACTCTCCCTAATGAAGCCAAGATTTTGCCCCTTGAGTCTGATATTCTGTTATCTTCTTTCTGTGGTGATTTCAGTTTAAAATTCCCTGTGATGTCCTTTTAGTACTTTGCCCATGTTTCCATTATAAGTGGCATTTCTTCTTAATTTAGAAGCATTTCATGAAGAAAAATTATTCAGAAATCATGAAGGAGAAAATGTATATATATAATGAACAAATTCCTCAGTGACTTATCCAAAAAATAGTCAAAGACTCAGCCTTACTTAACATCCATTGCCTCATGGGCAAGGGAGAAAAGGTGGGCCTTAAAGTGTGCCCTGAATACTAATATATATACTAATATATATATGCACTATAAATGTGCAACTGAATTTGTATATATAAATATATATTATTTATTTTTTCCTGTCTCAGCAGCAAAAGAGAAAAAAAGAGAGTGAGAGAGCACTTGCAAAATGAAGAAAACTTTGTGATCAAACAGGATGGTCATAAAAATGTAACATTTAAAAAAAGATGATGTATTGGCACTTTCAACCATCATTTTTTCACATTTTGTGGAATGTTATTCTTTTTAAATTCAAAATCTTAATATTCCTTCAACACTGTCAGTAAAAATCCCTCTAACATTTTGGATTTTCCACTTAGAGAGTAATATTCCATCTGGAACTTACAGGTTTTGACCTTTTTACTAAAGGGCAGATTTCAATAACTTTCAACGGTCCTATAATCCTCATGGTATATTTCTTCCACATTTTAACAGCTTCAGTGTGTTCCATAATTGGTTGATTAAAAATGTAGACGGCTGTGATTCAGAGCAGTCATACACCTATAGTATTTATACTTCAAAGTCAAGAAGTTTCCTGACATATTTTATTGGGAAAGTGACATGTTCTCCTCCCAAAGAAGCAATTCAAGCAATGTATTACATTCTTGTAAGTTCAAAAATGAAAGGCATTACTATTCATAGAGCTGTGGTTATGCCTGGTAGCAATTTATGGCTTGATTATGACCATATTTGAGGTAGTACTATCTGTTTCTTAGAGCTCTAATTTGGGCTCATCCTTAACATCCTGACAATGCTGTAATTCACACATACTGTACAGACTGAAAACATTCAAAGCCAGACAATTCAGTCCAGATGATTAAACATACCAAAAAATAACATAACTTTGGAGCTCACTTCCTCCCCAGATCCATAGCAATCCACGTTTTGTTAGTATTCAGGGCACACTTTAAGGCCCACTTTTTCTTTCTTGCCCATGAGCAATGAATGGTAAGTAAGGCTAAATCTTTGAATATTTTCTGGGTAAGTCACTGAGGAATTTCTCTCTCTCTCTCTCTTTCATTTTTTTATATATATATAGAAACTGAATGATTTGTACCTCTCATTGGAATCACATGTTAAAAATATACTGTAAACCCGTTCTTTACCTCTAGACTTTCTAATCAGCATGTGTGGTCTTAATACTACAAGGCCAAGAGCACACTGCACTGGGCCCATAATATCCTACTAATGAAGTGAGAGTTAAAGATGAGGATGAATTTTTGTACAATAACCCTATTTTCAACCTGTTTTAACTTTGACAAAGTAACAGTTTCAAGTTAAAACTTTCCAGGTTGGTCTGAATTTGCTGTCTGTGTGGTTTTGTTTGTTTGTTTGTTTGTTTGCCAAATTTAAGAATGTTTGGTTTGGTTGTTTTGAGTTACAAAAATGTAACAAATGAAAGAGTTTGCGTCTAAGACAATGGAGCAGATCCTGAGGTGGTGTAAATTGTCATAGTTCCATTGAACTCAATGGAGCTATGACAATTTACATCATCTAATGATCTGCCCCTGTGTTCTTAATGATCAAGTAACTGAAAAATGGCTTTGTTTTTAAAACTGATACTAGACGTGTTCTTAGTTCTTTTATTTAAGAAAACAATATAAAATACTATGATGGGGTCTACGAACCCCACACTGGGCTGGAAGGGGTTAACTGGATAGTACTGGCACCAGGTAGACCCACCCTTCCCACCCTGCAGAGCTTGCTCCAACTGGAGACAGAGTTGACAAGGGAGCAACCTAGCTTAGAAAGTGGGAGGCTGGGGAGATGTACAGACATACCCAGAAGGCTCCTGAAAAAGGTGCTGGAGAAGTCTCCCTAAGGGAATAGGACTTTATGCTGAGCCCCACTGATGTTGGTGGTTTGGTTTCTTCTCTCCCTCCTCACCCACCCTTTATCTGTGACCAGAAGCTGAAGGAGGAAAGCAGTGGTAGGAAGTAACCCAGAGAGGGTAAATCAGAAGGGCCTCTAGGATTGACCCTCTGTTGACCATCTTAGGATACTGGATTGGAGCCCAGTGGAGTGGGTGGGCCTGGGCTCCCCTACCACTGTCCCTATTACTGGGTGGGTGCTAACCACTGGGCCACCAGGGATCCTCTTACATTTGGTGGAGAAGGAGGGCACGACAGTGACCCAGGCCTGATTGTAGACCATAAGAAGAGAAAAACACACACAGAGAACACCAGGGATGGATAGTAAGAAACTGCTAACATGGGTTCTCAAAAACCAACAGCAGCAGGCTGCCCAGCAGCAGCAACAGCAGAGCCAGCTGCTGCAGCAGCTCACCACCCAACAGCAGCAACAGGTGGCAAAGCAGCAGCAACATCAGCATTTGATTAAAGAAGTGATAGCACAACACCAGGGGCAACAACATTGGCTCATTCAGCAGATGGCAACACTCCTACAACCACCCTGGGCAACTTGAGCCTAACCATTGGAGGAGGGGGAGACAGATCCAACCCCACCCATCCCAGTAAAGCTGACCAAAATGGGACCTGCAGACGACCTTGAGATGTTACTTGTCACTTTCAAGCAGGTTGCTGTCAGACCGATGGCCCAAAGAGAGCTGGGCCACCTTATCAGCCCTTTACTTGACCCGCCACATCTTGGAGTCTTGATGTGATGAGTGTCCTAGACTACATGCATGTCAAAGTAGCCATCTTAGACACCTTCAGCATCTCACCAGAAACCTAACAACACCAATTCTGCCTTGAGAAATTTACCGCTGGTGCATGGCCATGGGTGGTTGCTCAGAGCTTGAAAGAACACTGGCGGTAGTGGCTCCAGCCAGAGGTACATACCGGGATTCAGGTGGCAGAAAAGATCATCATGGAATGATTCACCCAAATCCTTCCAGCAGGGGGATGCAATCCTTCCAGTGGGTGGTGAGACATCAGCCAGAAGCAGTAGCAGAGGCAGGGGCCGACCGAGGGATAGGGCTGGTCGCCGGGGCTGGTGCTGCCGCGTATGCAGCACGTAGCTGCCTAGGGCTCATGAAATTTGGGGCAATTTGGTGGTACCCTAAATTTCATGGTGCCCTATGCAGCTGTGTATGAGGCATATGCCTAGGGACGGCCCTGGTCGGCGTGTACTTTCTCCAGTAACTTGTCAGTGGCAACCTCTCGTCTGATACAAGGAGGAGCAATATTGCTCAGAATTTTTGATAGTGACTGATTCTGAAGGATTTAATGTATTCATTTTCAGTTAACTGAGGCAGTTGTATGCAGGAATCTGAGACAGCATGCCAGCTAGGCAAGTCTATTGATAGGGAGACTGGGCCCAGGGAGACAGAAGACAGAACCTGAAGACAAGGATGGAGTCCTGCCAAAAACTTGCCAGACAACACTCTTTTTAGTGCCTTGTTTTCTCTTGTTTGGGGACTTTTATACAGAAGAAGGGATGGAACTGGAGAATGGCTTAGTTGGAAGGCTTGGGTTCCTCAGTACTGGACCCTGCAAGAGGCAGTGGCCAACCATTAGAGAACCACTGGAGCAGGATGAGTAGTGTCATACTGGGCTGCAAGGGGGTGTTGTGTATGCCATTTGGTGGTACGGGAAGTGCATGAAGAGATCAGAGGCATAAAGGCACATAGAGCTTAGAGTCAAAGTCAAACAAGAACAGCACAAGGAGCTGCACATGCTGTGGCAACCAATGCAAGCTAGGATAATGCCCACCATATGTAAAAATGCAAGAATGACAATGGATTACATCACTTTGAAAGAGTTTGCAAGTACCAGCAGTCTGTGCATAGTGTGGACAAAGGGCATCATGATAGCACCATTAGCTCAGCGGCGTAATGGACTATGCTGAAGCACAAGATGAATGAACTATCGATCTGAAAACAAATGGGACATTTATAATTTTTAAATTAGACACCAGTCCGACAGTAGAAATACTGCTAGTAACTCTCAAAGAAAAGCCACAGACAGTGAAGGTATATGGCTAAAACATGTGGTCTTCAGTGGTGAGTTTATTCCCACTAGAGGAGTATGTGAACTTCATGTACAGGTAAATAACAAACTGGAAAAGATACAATCTGTAATAGTACCAGGGGAAAGAGTATCCATTATTGGGCTCAAGATGTGTCAAGCCCTTGGTTAATTCTTGTTAATTCTTTTAGGAGACTGTATATAAAGGGTGTGTTTAATTTCATTTGCTTTTTAAAATATATATACCGGTATATAAACTTTAAGACAGTTAAAGTTGGAAAGTTATGAACATACAATAAAATGAATTTCATTAGAATGTTGTAGTTTGAAAAATAAAATTGAAAACCAGACAATTCAGAAATAAAATGCTCCAAACAATTTCTATACCTTACTATCATGTATACTGTCCACATAACATCATTATGGGTATATGGTAAGCATCATAGCTACTTTTCAATTTTTAAATGACTAAGGGAAAGTACTGTATTATACTGTAAGCTTATCCATTCAGTCCCCTGTGTAGAATAAGCAATCCAGGAGAATACTTCCTACCATGAACGTTACTGGTTATCATTAGTAATTCCAGGATTGAGTCCCCCTGATTCTGCAGATACTCAACCATTTGTTTAACCCTCACCGCAAGTAGTTCCATTGATTTCAAAGGGATTATTCACATACTTAGAATTAAGCTTGTGTGGAAATCTTTGCAGGATAAGGGCTTTTGTTTATAGCCTGTTTTAGTATGAGATACTTTGGGACAAAAATGTGTACCTTAGATGGATTAGGGTGGATATCGGTCCTGTGTGTGGGTGGTAGAGTGAATAATAAATTTATAGTGATGTTGCTAGGCTATTGAGAGGGTGGGGCAATATATACAGAGTAAGACATGAAAATGTTGTGGTATCAACTATTGTGGGAAGATTTATGCAAGGTAAGAGGTGAGATGTTATCGTCTCTGCCTTGTAAAGGGCAGGTGAATAGAAAGAGGGTATTTGATTGAGGAGGCGGTGAGACTGCTGATGGTTCATACATTGGGAGATAGAACATAGGATGGCAGAATGGAGGTATGGTTGTGGTACGGGAAGTGCAGCAGAGCTACAGTGTGTGGATGTAAGTGTGTCTCAGGGATCTACATGGATGGAGGCTGTGGATGCAGATTTTAATTTTTGTAACCTACACTGTTCTGATTCTTTAAGGTGTATATATTGCTTGGCAATAGCCCTAACAGGTTTGGTGGGATTTAAAAATAACATTTTATTTTATAATTGAAAGCACAGCAAGCCAGCTCTAATAGGCATCACCTTTAAATGACCACGTTCTTGCCATAGTGCCTAGCTGTCCCCCCACACATTATAATAACCGAGCGCTGCCCCTCCTATGACAGACGCGTATACAAGTTTCTGGCTTTGCCTAGCAATTTTGGCAACAACGCGCAGCGGCTTCTAGCCACGCTGCCTAGGGGAGACTACACTTCCCATGGGGCAATGCTCCAGCTCGCTCCGCCGGCTGGCTGCGCACTGCACCCTGGGATATGTAGTCTCCGCTTAGCGCCCCCCCATTGGGCAGAGGCAGCCGCCCTCACAGCTCTCGCGAGGTTTTTGAATCGCTCTGGTCTCGCGCTCGGTTTCCTCGCGAGGGCGTCCGCCTTGGCTGGGATGTTTGGTGCGGTCGCCATTCCCCTGTGTGACGTCATAGTGCATTGTTGTGAGAGTAGCGGAGCATCCCTCAAGCTGTCAGCTGTGCTGCTGCGGGAGCCCGAGCCCGAGCCGGCCCAGCCCCCTTCTCCTCCCCCCGCCCCGGGGGCTCCGGAGCTCCGCGCCCGTGTAGCCTTGTCTGTGTGGAGCCCCTCCGGGCCCCCCTCCCCCGCACGCTCCAGTCCGCCCTCCCCCCGCCCCCCTAGAACCATCTCAATGAGATGCAAACATGAAAGACAAGAGGAAGAAGAAGGACCGCACCTGGGCCGAGGCTGCCCGCCTGGTAGGTGCCGCGTTCGCATGGTGCGGGCGGGCGAGCCCCCGGCGAGTGGAGGGGGCGGTCAGCCCCGTACAGGACCCTCCCCCCCCGGCTTTGTTGCAATCAGTAGGGGATGTTGGAGTGAGCGTGCAGGGCTTGGTGAGCGAAGCGATTGACTCGTCGGGCGGTAGCGGGTGTGAGTGGCAACCTAGCCTCCCCCCTTATAAGGGTGTGTGAGGGGCTAGCCAGGGGAATCCGCCCCCCCCACACACACTGCGTGTGAAGTTCCCTCATCCCCAGGGGGCGCCTCCTTTCCCTGGTATGCGTGTGTGTGAAATTACCAGGGTAGCCCCTCTTGTAGTGTGTATATGTGAGAGAGACATAGCTCTCCCTTTTCCCTGTAATGTGTGGGGAAATAGCTACACCTTTCTTTAGTGTGTGTCGAAAAACATCGTGTGTGTGTGTGAGAGAGAGAAATTCCCTTCTCCCTATCCCGTGTATTTGTTTCAAATATCCCAGAAAAGTCCTTCCCCCCCTTTAAAATATATGTAAGTGAAAGATCCAAGGATTTCCCATCACTCCATTAGTGTGTGTAGGAGAGAGAATTATCCAGGGATTCCTCTCCACCCATCTGTGTAGAGAAATAGCCCAGGCAATCAATCCCACCCCTCAGAAAGCTATCTGGCTCTAAAGACTTAATGTGTTCCCAGAGGTTTGAGGAATTATTTGTCGTCGTCTTTCTCCAGTATCTGTTTTATGTGACTTTGTTTTATTGTTCACTTAAGTGTATTAGGACACATCATTTACTTTGTGCTTCAGGACCCTTTTGTGTGAGTTCTCTCCATTCTAGGAATTTCACAGTGTGTGTGTACAATACAGCATGTGTGGTTGTACACTATAGTGCGTATGCTTTCCCTGAAGATGGGGTTGTTTCAGCATCAGTTAGATGCGGTTATAGAAAGAGGACAGCTAGAAAGATCTGCTGCTGTTTATATTGGGTGGGTTTTTTTGGTTATTCATATCAATTTCATATTTTACTGATTATTTCAACAATTAAATTAGTATCAAAAGAATGTGATCCTTTTCTTGTGGTGCTAGTGAATGTCTGTTTTATTTATTTTTTGTCTTAGAATGGCTGTGAAGCACAGTCCTTTTTGAAAGGATGTGTCTTGTGGGACTATGGAGCATTACATAGGAATTTCAGCCTTTCAGTGCTTCCACTGCATAATTTGTATCAAAATAAGAGGCAGTCCTAACTATAGATGTCACTGCCAGTGCCTCATAGGAGTCTTGCATTGATTGAACATATAAGGTTCATTGGACATGTGGCAAAAAAAAATATACTACAGTTAGTTCAGCTTTAGCAAGGGTGGTTTGATGTAGGCACTTTTAGAGTTGAAAAATATGTCTGTCTAAAACAGGAAATGTGCCAGGCCCAAGGTTCTTACTTTCTCACTATTGTCTTTCCTTAACTCTGTGGATCCTGGTAAAGGAGTAAGTGTATTAAGAAGGCACTCTCTTCCCCAAACTAATGACTAGAATAGATGTTCCCAAACTCATTAACTTTATAGCTCTTTATGGTTGTTTGTGGCTGTGGCTTGTGGCTGGCTTTTGTTGTATTGTAAGCTGCTAAACTTCATTAAAAGATGTTTAAAATACTTGGAATTCTATCCTAATGTTAGTTTTGCATGTAAGCAATTGCTGTAGCTGCCACAGGGAATATAAGCCATCATGAATGGGAAGGGAGGTGGTCTGTGCAAGGAAAATCTCTTAAGGTGTAGTCAACTCTGTGGAAAAGTTCAATAGCTTCTAGAACATAGATTGATCTGATATAGATAGGGAAACTCTCTCTGTTTGAGTGGCATTCTTTTTCTCACTCAGAACAGCCTTGATTGTGTAAACCTACTAGGACTGGTAGTTGCTTTATATGAAGAGTGGGTGATGAAGCACGTTGCCTGTTGTACAAAATGTTGTTCAGCCTCCTAAAGTTACTAAATTGTCCAGAAGCTTGTCCATAATCTGTTTCCTATATGACTTATGCACAGACTGCTTGCTTTGACCCTGATTCTGCATCAGGATCTACTAGTGCAGGGATTCATGCTAGCAGATCTTTATTGAGGCCAAATCTGTGGAGTACTTATAGTATTTTATGTAAAGGACCTGATGGTTCATTATGATTCCATTTTCTTGGAATACATCAATAATGTATTACTGCAAGGCTTGATTAAATCAATTTCTTTCCAACGACAAGTAAAGAATGAAGTGATTGATACATACTCACACGTAATGACTCATGAGCTAGCTAGATCAATATCTACGTTATACAATTGATTGGCTTCTGAATTTCTTTATTTTTAAGAATAGGAAGGTTGAATTAATAAGTTATAAGTACTGATACTCATTTTTTTATATTTCCTATAAAAACCTACAAGTGTGTTAAGCTTGTAAAGTGAATTACTCCCAAGTTATGAAATGACAAAGTTAAGATTGTAAGATAACCTTAACTCTGCTCCCTTGTGTATGTGTATGCATTACAGTACAGTCTCAAAATTATATGTTCATGCACTGTTTTTTCCATAGCACCTCTAGCTCACACAATACAGAATGGGGACAGTGCTCAGTGAATGAAATAGCTGAGTTTTTCACTTTGTCCTCTTTGTTCCTCCAGTGTGTGGCCCCGTGCTTCATGTACTGCACATTTTCCAAACTGTGGACTAACTAAAATGTTTTTTCTCTTATTTGACACTCATCACTGTAGTACCTGAGAGCCTTGCAAATGTAAATTGATTTAGCCCTACAACACGCTTGTGAAGTTAAGTATTATTAAATATTGTACCTATGCAGAACCGAAGCACAGAGAGATTAAATGTGTTGTCCAAGGTTGCATAGGAAATCTCTGAAAGAGGCAGAAAAAGAATGCAGATTCCCTGGGTTGCAGTCTAGTTCCTTAGCCCTAAGCTATACACTAGTCATGGTAGAAGTGGATATAGTGGTGTCCGTAGCGTCCTCACTTCAAACTCATATGCCCCATACAACAATTACATAGAATAAAGCAGGGATAATCTGGACCTCACACCCATATCATTACACAGCCCTGTCTTATTCCTTGTTCAGCATGCACAAAGAAAGAGGCAACAGTTCTGCAGAAAAAAAATAGTAGATTATTTTATAATAAGGCTGTTCTGTAATGCATATATCCAAGCGATCATGCTTAAGGTTGATAGGCAACCTTACATTTATCATTTCTTGATACTTGAATAAATCGTCTGTCATCTTGACATTCTTGTAATGTTTTTTGTAGAGAGTCTTAATGAAAGAAGAAACTAACAAATGCGACTATAGTCAGCTGTTTACTATATCACATTAAAATGTTTTAGACTGTGCAATCAATAAGGCAGGAACCCTGGAGACATTCCTTGGCCTGTATTTTTTGGAGGATGGCAGGGTTCCTTTGAGGTCTAACTTCTTTCCATATGTAGCACCCTACCTCTTTCCTCACTCACCTCCACTAATCAGAGAGAAAAACATAGCACTTTATAAATGGGGGAGGGAGGAGGAGAGTACAATTGAACTGTTTTGGCTCATATATTCTTTAAACTTAGTTGTTTGTTTGCTCAGAGAGAGAGCAAACCTGCCAAATTTCAGGAAAAAGCTTAAAGACTGAAAAAGTTAAAGCAACCAAAAATGACACCATTGAATGGAAAAGCTTGTGCCTCCTCAGTTCTAGGTGTTCTTAAGACCAGTATTATAAGTCCTGAAATATTAACTTCTGTCCTATACTAATTTGGTGCCTTGAGTTGGATATTCCAAGTTCATTGGTTGCACAAGACATACACAGTACAGATGCATCACAAAAGCATTGATTGTAGACCAGCTGTTTATATTTTTAATAGATGTCATAAGCCAGCAGTTCTGGTAATTTTTGTCTCTGTGTAGTTTCACATTCTAAGTTCAGTCACTTTAAAATTGAGGAAGACTCTAAAATAATGAAATGAATGTAGATTTACAAATGCATGGCTGTTGGGAATGAATGGATCACTTGGAAAATGTCAACACAAATTTGAAGTTAAACTGAAGGGGTTTGTTCTTTTGAGGTTCAGTCCTTCAATGGTATAGATCGGAGTTGTCATAGAACAACACTCAGCCATTAGTTATGGCTGCGAGGCATACTGCTTTACTTATGACCCAGATAGGTAAAATAGGCTTGAAGGGAGCAGATGCTGCAGGCTGGTAAACCCTCAAGACCAGCGTAGCCAGTATATTTCATGAGGCATTGAGCATCTGCCTATAAAGGATGGTGTTTTATCAGAACCGTTTGAAAGAATTTCTGTGAATAACTTGCCCTCATCACTGTCCTTTTGTCTTTATTCTAAGCACAGCTCTAAAGCATACTTAAACTGTAACTTCCACTTGATAGTGGGAGTAGCTGAAAATTCTGAAACTAGTAGATTTTCACATCACTTATGTTCACTAGATTACCCTCTAATGCCTGCTTTTCCTCCTCCAAGCCCTATTCATAATTAAATGAATGTAGAGGTTTGCTCCAATTGCTTAGCATTGTGCCTGTTTTGCTGCACTATGCAGAATCTTCTTGGTACAGGAGATGAGTGAACTGGGGTGTTCTAATGCTTTGGTTCTGAGTATTTCTTTTTGTAGCTTCCTGGCACTACAGGTCTTAAGAATAAATTATTGTTCCTACATAATAGTTGAAATTAAAAGACTTTAAAAAAAGTAGCAAGTTTGTATGCCAATTAAAGAATTTGCTGTTTTAAAAAATAACTACTTTGGAGTTGTGGTTATTAGCCTGTATGTTTACGTTTAGTGTGGCTGGCTGTCCAAATCTGGTTACCGGTCACTTGTCCTCTGTTCTACTGAGATTGTGTAGTTGAAGTAGCTCATACAGCGGTATGGAATTATATTGCAGTATGTCTTTATATTTGAAGCCCACAAATGGGACCAAAAATCAGAATAGTAACATGTATAACTAGAGCTTTGTAATAATACCTTTGATTTTTGTCTCCAGTCTTCACTCTTGTTACTATAAATACAGTTTAAAACGTTATGAAAGGAAGTTCATGCATTTCTAAAAATGGGGATTTGACATGACTTTGTTTTACTACACTAAGGGTTTCTTTGTTGTTGGCTTAACAGAGACCTACTATTATTTCCATATTTCTTCTAAGTTCATTCTTTTTAGACATGCAGAAATATTGCTGCTTCGGGAGGTTTTGATGGCCTTTCACTTTGATCCACAATCAATGTTGCTTTGAAGATCTGTGGGGTTTTTTAATGTTATTTATTTGCCCTAGAGCTTTCTTGGATTTTTTTTTTTATTCAAAGCAATTGCTGCACTTGTTAGGTAGCACAACTCCTCCATCTATTCTTTACCTTCTGTGGTTGCATGTACATAGCAGCACCACTTTTTGTTAGTATTGAGTATTCTAGAGATTAGTAGATTTAAAAAAAAATTTAAAAAGGTGAACTGCAAATAAGATGTAAATTTAATTTACTTGTCCAATATGTGGACAGTGACCCTATTAATTAGAATGAGACACATTAATCTTATAAACAACTAAGCCATACTTTTTTCTCTGAGATATTCTGAAGACATGTCTGTCTTGATCAACTGTGATGCTTCAGGTACCAATGAGGTACTCTAGAGCCAGACCTCTGAATATAGATACTGAAGAAAAGAGGAATGTTATATGACTTTAAAGTAACTTGGAAAACTACACAAAGCCCTTGGAAGAGCCCTCAGCTCCCTATAGATGGGTTCAGTGCTCCAGAAAGCTTCCTTAGTAGTTGTGATATCACAGCATGGGGTCCAGTGGAGTATTGCAGAGAATCAGGAGCCAGATGTCTGAATTCTCAAGACCTGAAATAAGAACAGAAAAGGGAAAATTTGGATTGTTCATGGGCCCAATCCTGCAAGATGTTGAGTGCCTGTCTTGAGTGCCTTCAGTTTCCTTTGATGTGATTTGGAGTGGAGCCTACTCAGCGTCTCCCAGGCGGTCCTCTGCACATAGTCTGATCTGGCCTTACATGCTAAATGTCTATCTTTGCCTTTTCAGTGAGGGCATTCAATCAATATGTATTGCTGAAGTCAATGGAATTTACTTTTTATGTTTGCAGGTCACCTTTAGATAACACCTATGCTTCAAACTATTTCCTGTTACATAGAGCATCTCATTTCCTCTTCCAGTTTTCTGACTTAAAATCTAGTAATGTCATCTCGCAATATTTCAGGATAAACATACTTTTATAAGCAATTGTCTACTTCCCCCATCCCAGGTGTTGCATTCTGAGAATTTTAAATATATATATATGCTATTTGATAGCAAGGCAACAAGAAAAATGTTTTATTTTATTTTATCTGGGTTGTGTGATTCCCTAAAGGCCCCAGTCAGTATCAGGGCTGTATTGTTCTAAATGAAGACGTGATCCCTGACCCGAAAAGGTTAAAACCTAAATTGAAACAAGGCAGAGGTGAATGTTTATGAAACAATCAGTGAGGGAAGGAGGATGAATGAAGTAACATTGGCTAACTGTGGACAGCTTGATGATTCTGAATCATTTGGATATTTTTAGTAAACAAACTAATATTAGCTATCCATGATGTGACAAAGTTCCTCCTCTACCTTGGTGGGTCCTGCGCTTATTGGCAAATTTGCTCACCTCAGTGATCTTCCCCACAGTCTGGATCAACTCCTCCTGTGTCTGATCAGTAGTTGGGAGGTTTGGGGGGAACCCAGGCCCAACCTCTACTCTGGGTTCCAGCCCAGGGCCCTGTGGATTGCAGCTGTCTATAGTGCCACCTGTAACAGCTGCATGACAGCTACAACTCTCTGGGCTACTTCCCCATGGCCTTCTCCAAACACATTCTTTATCCTCACCACAGGACCTTCCTTCTGGTGTCTGATAACGCTTGTACTCCTTAGTCCTCCAGCAGTATACCCTCTCAGCTCCTTTTGCTCCCAGCTCTGCACATGCACTTCTTCTCCTCTGGCTCCTTCTCACCTGAGTGAGCTCCTTTTTAAACCCAGGTGCCCTGATTAGCCTGCCTTGATTGGCTGCAGGTGATCTAATCAGCCTGTCTGCCTTAATTGGTTCTAGCAGGTTCCTGATTACTCTAGTGCAGCCCCTGCTTTGGTCACTCAGGGAACAGAAAACTCCTCATCCAGTGACCAGTATATTTGCCCTCTACCAGACTCCTGTACCACACTGGTCTGGGTCTGTCATAGTGGTCAATAGCAAAAGAGGGTTTTGAGGTAGATGTTGTAAAGTTGTTCTGGTTAGTTCTGGGAAGGCTTTCCTTGCATATAGGGTAGTGTGTAAGAAAGCAGAAACGTGGAAGAAGTGAACAAATGGATGGCTGGGTGGACTGGCGTAACTGGTGAAATAGAAGGGCAGGATACAATATAAGTGATGAGGAACAAACAATAGGTAGAGATGGATGGAGTGAAGGGCATGAGGATTAAATCAAGGTATAAATGTAATGCAGTTGAAGATAAGACAGAGGACAGGTTAAAAAAAAGGATGTGATATAGAGCAATGGGTTAGAAGATTTTAATGGCTATATTTTGTATGGATTGGAAGGTGATGAGCACATATCTGAGCCACTGTGTTTATCATTTGATGAGCTGATTTAAAAAAAAAAACAAGAACACTTCAAGCTGCTTTCTTCTCTTCACTTTAGTTGGCTCTCTAAAAATGGATCTTCTTAATTGTTTCTCTTCAGGCATCTGTTACAGCTAGTGTATTTTGGAGTTACTGTCAAATGATAGAGTAGATGTGTTTGAAAAAGAACAAAGATTCTATCCACCCATTCATGAGGTTCTCTGCCCTGCATAGGTACAACTTCTATCTAATATACTACCATAAAGATTCTTTATATTACTAACATTTTAAGTGATTAAAATTTGGATTATATTTAAAAATATTTTTCACCATTTATACAGTTTTCTGTTTTTATTTTGGTTAGTTGGGCAATGAAAATAAACTGGTTAATTTCACTGTTATTCACATGCTCTAGCAGAGTACTGCAATGTCTGAGTTGCAACCCTTTAGGCCAATGTTTAAGTCTGAAAACAAAACAAAATAAAAAAATCCCTACTGTCTAAACTTTGGGCCTGACCTACATAAATGTCCTTGTAAACAGAAAGTGAAGTTTGATGCCTGATGTGTGCGTAGGAAAGTGCTCCTGAAAGTCACAGATGCAGAGAGAACTATCGGTTTAAATTTAAAAGAACACTGCACCTATCTGCTCTTCTCAGCATTCTTAAAACTTGCATGTTAAGAAACCCCTTATGTATTACTTGAAGTGCCATTAAGGGTGGAAGTTACTCAGATATTGAAGTGTGTGTGTGTGTGTGTGTTTGAGAGAGAGCTCTGGGAAGTCTAGAAAACTTCTGTAAGTACTAATGTTCCAAAAACCTGCATTTAGACATATATTCATACAGAATTTGTTTGTGGTAGGCATATTATAAAACTCTTTTAAAGTTTTCTGTATCGTTGTATTTTGCCACGTACCTATCTCTTGAACTTTAAAATGCAAACTAGCATGCCTCTTCTGTGTGGGAGCAGCAATATTGGCAAGGGGCCAGGGAAAAGTGGCAGAGAGGACTTGGAGAACTGCAGTGGGGGAAAAGATGCAGAGGTGCGCACACACAGTATGAAGTGGAACAAAAAAAAAATATCCCAGGAGGAAACCAAAATTCCATGATAGAGAAGGAGAGAAATGGAAAGAGAGAGAGAAATTAATTTTCTTAATTTTGGGAAGACACTTTATTGGACTGTCAGCTACTTATTTAAGTGAAGTGGTAACACAATAATCTCAAATAAGACTTCCCTGCTAACTTTTTGTTTTCTTCAGGTATTTGGTATTATGAAGTATGGAGATTAAAACAACAAACCAAAGAATCCTGTCCTCTGTAGAAACTATTGTGACACTCTGTACCTCGGGGGAACACCCTGCACCCCCATGTTCATCCTTATAAAATGATTGTGTGGTATCCAATGTAAAGTTTGTCATGTCGGGTGTCTTTGGAAGGCTCATGATGCACTGAGCATTGTTGTTTTAGTAATGTTATAGGTTGTAATTTCATGTATATAGTTATGAGGCTCAAAATGTCTTCTCATGTCTTAAAACAAGCCCAGGCAAAAACTCCTCCAGAGCAGAGGGGCAGTTCACACCTCATCAGGGCATGTATGGAACAAACCCAGCCCAGCCTCACAGGAACAAAGGACACTGGCCTAGGCAGCAACAAAGGATCTGTTGGACTCTCGAGTGAGTCACCTCCCTTCCCTTGGTCAGTTTGGGACTATGATGAGGTAATGCTCACATGACTCTGGGGGTGGGGAGGGCAAAGCCAAGAGAGAAGAAAGAACATGATAAAAAGGGAGAGACATTTGCCATGCTCTCCCTCTCTTTCACCTCCATCAACAGACACCACCACCAAGTGACTGAAGTGCTGATCAAAGGGGAGAGTCTGGCTGAAGAGCAGCCAGTTAGCATGTGGTGAGAAGCATCCAAGTTTGTAAGGGCACTGAAAATGTTAAGATCGGCTTACAATGTGTTGCTTTTATTTCATTTGATCAGATCTGACTTGTTGGGCTTTGGCTTATAATCACTTAAAATCTATCTTTATAGTTAATAAATCTGTTTGTTTATTCTACTTGAAGCAGTAAGTTTGGTTTGAAGCGTGTCAGAGACTTCCCTTGGGATAACAAGTCTGGTACATATCAATTTCTTTGTTAAATTGACGAACGGGCATAACTGGACACTGCAAGACAAAGGTTTCTAGGGCTGTGTCTGGGACCGGAGATATTGGCTAGTGTCATTCAGTTGCAGAATCCATGCAGTGGTTGGCCAAAAGTGCTCACTCACATAGCTGGGAGCAGCTTACATGCCAGAGGCTGTGTGTGAACAGCCTGGGAGTGGGGGTTCTCACAGCAGAGCAGGGTAAGGCTAGCTCCCAGAGTCAAGGGTTGGAGTGACCTAGTAGATCACAGGTCCAGAGAACACCAGAGGAATGTCACAACTATAATTAGAACTTTTTTCTGGGAAATGAACTACTGTGTTTCTTATTACATCACATTCCAACTAATTTTAGGATAATTTGCCTTATCATCCATTTCAACCAAGAGAACATTGAAAAGGTAAAAAAAGAAAATCAACCAACCCTTTAGAAATAAATGAAAAGACCCACTTGTCTTATGAAATATTTTCCTCTCCTTTGAGCGATAGGCAATCCTTTCTACTAATGGAATTTTCAGAGTTAGTGTCACCTGATCTTGTCCAGATTGCTTCTAGAAAAGCAATGCTTATATGTGTACCTGTCTTGGAATCTCTTTTGCAGGATGAGACTACTGCTGTTTTTTGTTTAGTAACCAGAAATACTGATATATTTTCTTACCGTTGAAGAATATAACATCGAAATGTTCCACAAATAGATTTGTATTTATGGGTCACAATATCTGGAACAGTTTAAGGCAAAAGGCTCATCTAACTACTGCATTGTATTGCCTTATAGGCAGAAGATGAACTGGATAGCTACACTGGAGGCCAATGCTGAGGCATCATAACCTTTGTGCAAAGTGACCTTTCGTCTTTCTGTTAACAGGATTTTTTAAGGAAACATGGTTTTCTAAGACCACAGTCATTGGAACTAAGACTGCAGGCTGTTGGGGAGTCTGTGTAACTTGCATGGGATTTTGGTAATGAATGTTTTGACTCTATAGCTCCGTGTTAGAATTCTTTTCAGTGCTTTTGTGAATAGGCAAGGGCCTTTTCTTTTCTTTTAGGATACCAATTTTACAATAGTGTTCCATATCCTTAAAATAAAAATATTCTGAGATTGCTCCATTGAGCAAGAGAGTTCATTCTGTGGTAGAGCACCAATAGAGTTGAAGGATAAAAGACAGTTAAATCTTTTCCTGTGGACTGCAGTTGATTTTAAATCATAATCCTTCCCGTGCTGTCATATGTCACTTAGGGCCTGAGCAAGGCTCCTCTATCCCTGTCTATCCTAATCCACACTGTGTATGTTCTCTATGTTGTTAAGTCCCATAGATATCCTGCTCTGAGTAGTGTTCGATGAAGGTATTCTTTCACTTAGCCCCTTTTGCACGTTCTTTCAGCTGCCCAATGGCACGCTTGCCATGGCAGATGCTCTGGCTTCATTCTTAACACATGTCCTTTGTATTTCCATCTTTTTTTCCCCCTGGATAACTTTAGAGATCAGGAGGTGTTAAACTCTGACAAATCTTGGCATATGTTATTTCATTTACTATCTTGTATTTTTCTAAGGTATTTGCTTTCGAAGACATTTAGACATCTGTCTCTGGTGACTTTCCAGCTTTCACATCCGTATGTTAAGATGGAAATAACATTTGAATTGAAGAGTCATAGTTTGGTTGATAACTTAAAATCTATAACTTATCAGATCCTGTTGAAATTGGTGAATGCAGTTGCTATTTTGCCAGTTGGTGATATTATTTCCTTCTGGCTATCCCCCTAGGCTTGTTTAACCCCCAACTTGTAGGACCAGTGGACTGCTTTTAATCTGAACCTTACCCTTTGACCTATATGGCTTGGATGGCCCTACCAGGAGTAACTCCTCCTGGCAAACTTCTCAGGGTCATCAAAACATTCAAGTCTTCCATCATGTCACAGTGTAGTATCCAGGAAGGGCCACGTTATTGAATCCACTAAAGAAATTCCTTGATTTCCTGGGACTACGAAAAAATAAAAATTCATACTGAGCATTCAGAAAAGTCTTACTTAAAATGTGAAAAGACTAGTGCTATGCTGAGAGTAGGAGCTGCTAATGTTTACCTCTGTGGTTCCAAAAAAGGGCTTACTTTAGGGTAAAACTCCCCTCACGAAAGGCAAATGTGTAGTTCAAGTAGGGCAGAATGAATCTGCCATTGAGTAAATCATATATTAATTACCTAATGGGCGAGTTTTGCCCTTTCCTGGTTTGCTTTTCTTTGATGCTTTCACCTGCCAGAAAACAAAAAAGGCCATTGCTGTTCAAAGTAGAATGAAGATAGGACAGTGAGAGAGAAGGCAGTAAACTAAGAGAGCCCTAAAATAAAGCTCATCTCTTGGTTGAGCAGGAAACCCAGTTGTATGAAAATGATGTACCTATAACCTTCCCGGCCGTAAAAGAAAATCCTACGTACCCTCTCCTCTACAAATTAAAGTATCTACCTTGTTTGTGATTCATAGTTTTGTGGCATGCAGGCTGATTTATTGCACCTCAGATTTCCCATTAGTGTGTGCCGAGTTCTTGTTCGATCTGATTTTAGAGTTGAAGCAGGCTTATGGCCCATGCGAAGAGTAGTCATTCCAGGCTGAGTCTGGAGCTCATGGCTGCCAACAACTAGTGACCTATCCTGAGTGCTTTCAGGTTTTACTCAGATAGGTAGACAAAATCTGCATCTTAATTTTGGGCTTAGGGTTACAAACTCTTGGTATAAGGATCACATCTTTATCTCTGTCTCACTATCACCTCTGTAATTTTGAAGTCAGAGTTCATCTGTGTTCCTTGTGGGCATGAGGCCCTATTTAATTGTTCTGGCTATGAAGATTGATCCCGTTTATTGAGTTTAAATCTCTAAGGGAAACTTCTGTTCAGCTGGTAAACCACTCTGTTGATTTTACTTTGTCAGCTATGTCAATGCAGTGTCTCCCAACCATACTGTCATGGTATATCCTCCTCACAGTAATGTTGCCTTGTTATATGGCTGATCTGTGTAAGTTACTGATCGCATCAGAGAATTTTTGAAAACCTTATGCTTGGGCTTCCTGAAGCCCTTATCAAGGGTAGTGTGGATAAAGATATGCTCCCTGTGGAAAACTGGTAATGCTTATCATTTCGTGTATTCCAAAGGCAAAAAATTATTTCCTAGAATTATCTTTTGAGTCACAGATTAAATGATAGGTGTGATCTAGCAGTAACCAGAGAAGGAGAACTTCTCCAAAAGAACCAGGGCAATTCACCCCCAAAAAACAAATCTGCTCCCCTTCATTCAACCTTGTGATTACCATGCATTCCAAGCACTTACAACTCACCACAATTGTAATCAAAAGCATTTTCTGCCATGAGGAAGAATGGGAATGGGAAAATACCATACTCTTTTGTGTGTATTATAAACAACAATCACCCCAGAACAAATGAACAAACCAACAGAACAACTGCTGGTATAAGGTGCCATGAAAGGTGTTTTTTTTTTTTTTAATTGCCAGCAGTTTGGGATGGTCAGATTAGGGTTGCAAACCCTCCAGGATTGTCCTGGAGTCTCCAGGAATTAAAGATTAATCTTTAATTAAAGATTGTCATGTGCTGAAACCTCCAGGAATCCCTCCAGCCAAAATTGGCAACCCTAGGTCAGATCGTTCTCAAATAGAAAAGCTGTAAGTTATGCAGGTCTTCCCAATAAAACCTTTAGGGCATCTCCCCGTTATATAGACACACCATCATGTGTTCTATCTAATCTATCGGTACCTTGCCAAACTCTTGTTTGTAATGGGTTTGAAACAACATGTTATTTGCCAAACTTTATACGAACATCCCTAGGTTCCACCCAAATAGAGCCCGTTTTTGTTACAGCTAGTATACTTTAAAGCCAGGTGGGGGAAGACAGTAGGAAGATTAGAATTAAAAATGAACAAGATATGTGACTCAAACAAAATATGCATGGTTTGGTGTGGTACAAAATACTGATTCTCCCTTGCTTGAGAACCTTGCATGAGTAACTGACAGCTGTACCATCTGCGAGTAAGATGTTGTTCCCCAATTCATGGCAATTAAAACTTCTAGCATCCCACACCGTCATGTATTTTATTTTATATACAGCTGGTATTGATGACTAATCTCTTAAGACTTTAATCATCTCATGAGGAGAGGTGGAATAATTCACAGTAGCCCTTCCTTTCCTCACTCATGAAGATAAATGTCATAAAAATGATGGATGTTCATTGTTATGACACTAACCATTTTATATTTAACAAAGATAGCAAAATCCCACTGGCAGCTAACAAAAGAATTCTCTCTATATATGTGGCGCGAGAAGGCTATATTTCTCTAATTCAAAAATGTGACTTTCCTGTCTACTTTTGGAGCATTTGAAGTACTATAATTTGATTGTACCAGTGAATTGACTACATACAGGGATATGATGTCACAATTCAAATTGATTTCAAGTCAGTTTTGAACATTCTGTAAGCTTGAAAACCCCCAAAGTCCCTTTCATTTGTAATACCAGTTCCCTCGAAAATTGAATAATTCCCCCCTGAATAAAACAAGATGATGGCTTTCATTTCACTTTTCTTTGGAGGGATTTTCCTGATGGGGGAATTCAGATGCTTTATTTTTTTGGGGGGGGGGGGGGGAGAGGAAGTCACTTCTTCCCTTCCGGTTTTAGTTTTCCTTGTCCTGACCTTCTGTGTTGCACCCCAGCCCATCCACCCTCCAGGCACACACACTTTGGTCATCCTTATAAGGATAAAACCTACCAAAGTACGAACAAAGGTTCACTCTCTACATCAGTAACAACACAGTTTTGCTCCCCTTCTTTTCATGTTAGCCAACAGGCAGCAGTACAGGGAACTGTGCTGTGTAGCTGGCGATGAGAGAGGAAGAGAGAAAACACTAAGTCTTGCAAGGATAAGGAATCTCTTTACAAAGACTGAGAGAATGTAAATAAACTTTTCATCCAAGCATCAAAATGCTGTACAATGAGGATAAATATTTTATCTGTTTTACAGATGGGAGAACTGAGTCACAGAGAGGCTACGTGATTTGTTAAGGGTCACACAGTATTTCTTTCTATATTATTATTAGATGTGGTATAATGTAACAATCCTATTATTTGTAAATAAAGCCTTGTTATAATCAGCCCAGACCATGGCTATAAATGCTTAATTGTATTCATGCCTCACAATATACCCATATCAGTCACAACACAAAATCTGCTTTTTTTATTAATTTCATGGATAACCCTGATCTAGAAAAAGTATTTTAAAAGGTGATAGGAAGTACGTGTTTAGCTGCTGTATGTACCCCTAAACATATTTTATTCTTAATCCTATATGTTATAGTTTAGTATTTTTTCTCTCTGAAATCTTAGGTCTGTATCTGTAGGACACCATCTAACAAGATAACTCCTTGTAGGAGAGGAGTGGAAAGAAAACTGGCATAACTGTCTCCTCTTGTTAAATCTGGTACATTTAGAGAGTAGCCAGTAGGAATTCTGTTACTTTCCTCAGGCAAATGTAATGTTTAAGGAGTACTTCCAAAGTGAGTAAGTGATGGAAGCTTGTAAAAACGCACACTTGTGTGCGTGCGCGCGCGCACACACACACGATTTCAGAAGACTTCCTCTTCACGTGTTTTGATTCTGACCATGTTGAAACATCAGTAGTACAGTAAACCTTTTAGTGTCTGAAAAAAAAATCTATATTAGTTTGCGTTAGAGTGATATAACATATACAAAAAAGTGAATATATTCAGGCTTTTGTGTGCTATTTTTCTCTCCATCACTCACATAGCAATCAATGTTAAGTCCCAAGCAGCCTGCGAAGATCTGCAAAAGGATCTCACAAAACTGGGTGACTGGGCAACAAAATGGCAGATGAAATTCAATGTTGATAAATGCAATGTGCAAATGCACATTGGAAAACATAATCCCAACTCTACATATAAAACAATGGGGTCTAAATTAGCTGTTACCACTCAAGAAAGAGATCTTGGAGTCATTATGGATAATTCTCTGAAAACATCCACTCAATGTGCAGCGGCAGTCAAAAAAGCGAACAGAATGTTGGGAATCATTAAGAAAGGGGTAAATAATAAGACAGAAAATATCATATTGCCTCTATATAAATCCATGGTACATCCACATCTTGAATACTGCCTGCAGATATGGTCGGCCCCATCTCAAAAAAGATATATTGGAATTGGAAAAGGTACAGAAAAGGGCAACAAAAATGATTAGGGGTATGGAATGGGTTCTGAATGAGGAGCGATTAATAAGACTGGGACTTTTCACCTTTAAAAAGAGATGACAAAGGGGGGATATGATAGAGGTCTATAAACTCATGACTGATGTGGAGAAAGTAAATAAGGAAGTGTCGTTTACTACTTCTCATAACACAAGTACTAGAGATCACCAAATAAAAATAATAAGCAGCAGGTTTAAAACAAACAAAAGGAAGTATGTCTTCACACAATTCTACAGTCAGCTTGTGGAACTCCTTGCCAGAGGATATTGAGAAGGCCAAGACTACAACAGGGTTAAAAAAAGAACTAGATAAGTTCATGGAGGATAGGTCCATCAATGCTATTAGCCAGGATGGCATGGATGGTGTCCCTAGCCTCTTTCCCAGAAGCTGTGAATGGGCGACAGGGGATGGATCACTTGATGATTACCTGTTCTGTTCATTCCCTCTGGGGCACCTGGAATTGGCCACGGTCAGAAGACAGGATACTGGGCTAGATGGACCTTTGGTCTGACTCAGTATAGCTGTTCTGATGTTCTTAATTTTTCATAGTGTTTCTTTAGATAATAGAGGGGAAACAATATACAGCATAAAATACAGGCAAGCTGATGCAGGACACAAACTGTTGGGGTGGAAAGGAACAGTCTCAATCACCTAAGCATGGTCGCTTTCTCCCCTTGTACCAGGTGTATGCGCCAAAGAGGCATTCACCTCCCTTATGGATGCAGTTAAGGATCATGGCCATGAATTCAGGGCAGTTTGTAACTAATCTCTGATATGGTGGTGGGGTGGGAGGGCTATCTTTTTCTCTTTGCTCTCTCCACAGCGGAGCTTCATCCAATGTAATGATTCATAGCCACAAACTGCATAGCACCTATGTTTGTCAGCTAACCGCATGCATATGTCACAGACTAGAACTCCCATCCTAATACTCTAAACTCGTAGCCCTCTGTCACTGGAACTAAAGGAGACTCTCTGGAATAGTAATAGAGCTCATGCTATAGTAGAAATGGAAACAAAACTCAGTGTTCATCAAGATATTTGCCTTTGACCCTGATCTTGCAAAGCAATCTGGTAGCATGGACCCTCTGCCTATGCGAAATCCTGTTATAGTCAGTGGGATGTGCTGGGGTCTATGATAACTCATCCCAATGCAGGTTCAGGATATTAGTCATTTAGATACTTACCTTGTCTTACTAAGTAATAAAATGGGAAATGTACTCTTTACCTACTAGCCTGAGGGTTGATTTTACTCATTATGACAAAAAATTTTACTTGCCACAGCCTCTGCAATTTAAAGGAATAAAACAGTTGTGCTGTTCCGTTGTATATTGTATTTAATTGTGACATTTATTTATTTTGAATTCTAAATGCAAGTATGCCATTTATTTTGATTTTTCAAAGAGCCCTAGCTTCCATTACATGAGTTAAAATGTGGCATTATAGAAAAAACATTATACTCAAAACTGATCCAGTTATCCCAGTCCCCCCAAAAAACATTAACCCAGCCAATCAAAGCAGTAGAACAGAGAAATCATCCATCCTACTGGAGAGCTTCATTCTCTGTCTTCACCTTCATCAAATGCCTAAGGAATTGGACAGGCCTTCCATGGCCTGAAGGTCAGAATACTGGGGCAGTTTCAGACCAAGATGGGGAGTATGTTCCAAAGTTGATATTCTGACAGAAAACTATCTGCCAGCTGTTTTCCCCCAGGGCAACTGAAGGGATTGCAGCTCATGTGTCTCTGCCGACTATGGTGTTGGCTGTCTGAACTTTTAGGGTGGCGTATTCTAAGCCACTAGGTCTTTATAGAAACCAATAGGGAGCCAATGTGGATCACGATATATATGTGCAATGTACCAATCAGTTGTTAAACTTTGTGTTTGATATACTTGGAAAACCTGAATGTACTATATTTATATCGCTATATAATTTTGCTTTTATTAAATCTTCATACTCTTCTTGGCTTCATTCTACTTTTTCATTTCTTTCCTATAATAATACAGGATTTCTCAATTTTTTTTCACCATATAGACCACATCCTTTAAAAAAAAAAAAAAAGTCTCTCAGGGACACTTCCCCTCCCATTCACAATTGTATAACATCCCCATGGCAATTATAATTGCTCATATGGAAAAGTAATATTAGGAAAGTTATTAACATATTTTTAGTGTCTTTTAATGCAGTTTAGCAGCTGGAAATGAAGAGAGCTAGCATCATGTGACCAGCCAACTATCTGTAGACCACCAGCAAGCAAGTAATCGTGGTGTACCTTCCTTTGTTGTCTTCATTCATCTTTTCCTCCTTTTACCTTTCACTCTGTTACATTCTTTTTTTCACATATTGTGTCCCCTACTTCTTCCCCTTTGTCTGTCTCTTCTTGCTTCTCTTATCCTCAGTCCCAGCCCAAAATACTTCCCCAAATCTCTCTTCTAATTGATTTACCTATCAGTCTCTCCTCTCACAACAGAAGGCTTTGACGTTTTAGCAGAAACCTAATAGCCAGAAGGCTAAATCTGCTGACCAAAAACCAATATGAAAGATTTGTGTGGGGCCTTCCTCCCCCTCCGCCCCTGCCTGTGGCTGCTTAGAAAAAGGGCTAGGTAGTATCACTTCTACCTCCCTCCCAGCCTGTGGTGTTTGGGTTTTTTGGATTGTCTTTCCTAGTGTGTTGCTCTATTGTCATTGTGGTTTCTTGGACTGTAGCTTTGCCAAGCAGCAGCAATGAAATGTACCTGATTCTTTTCAGTTTAGCTGCTGTTCACAGGGATCTGGATGTATCAGTGGAAAGCTTGACAAAGCTATGAGCAGCAGCAGAGCCATGGGAGCAGCCTTGTCTGCTAGTTTAAGAAGACAGCACTGTATCGGTTTACATTGGCTTCATATTAAGAAATCTTTTTTTCTGCAAACATAATGGCTCGAATCTGCAGAAGTGGATGGTACTTGTCTGCGAAAGCTTCCTACTTGCCACTGGAGAATAGCGTTCTTGAGTTCTGTGATTGCTAAAACTGTAGTTTGCACCACTGTCTGTTTTCTCTGCTTGTGTTGCTCTGTAATGGTTGAATTGCAAACAGTTGAGCAGATTTGATTATGTGCATTGAAGGCCAATTTTACACATACATTTAAAAAAACCTGGTGATATGTTACATACAGAGGTTATCTCCCGGTTTCATTACTGCCAAACAGATTATAATGGTACAAAGTTGGGAGGCATTGTTAATACAGAGAAGGATTGGAGCTTTATACAGGAAGAACTAGATGATCCTGAACACTGAGTAACAGAAATTGAATGAAATTTAATACTACAAAGTGAAGGGTCAGGCACTTAGGGTCTAATAAGAATTTCTGCTATAAGATGGAGGTTTATCAGTTGGAATTGACAGAAGGAGAGAAACCTAAGTGTGTGGTTGAGCACAGGATGCCCGAGAGTAACCAATGTAATGCAAAGTATGCAAATACGATCCTAGGATGTATCAGGCAAGGCATTTCCAGTAGAGATAGAGAAGTGTTAAAGACATTGTGCAAGGCTCTGATAAGACCTCATTTGGAATATTGTGTACAGATTCTGTTCACTGTTATTCAGGAAAGACTAATTCAAACAGGAACGGGTGCAAAGAAGAGCTAGTAGTGAGGTTTGCTTGCTAGGATCATGTAGGTATCTCACACTTAATTTCCTGCCATTGCAGCAGCCTCAAGTATTGGTGCACCGTTATCCCTCCTGTTTTGTGCCTGTGGCAAATAATAGTTTAATCTCCTGTGGGCTGTGATACTTTAGTCTAAATGTGGTTGTTGGGTTTAGTGTGTGGGTGCTCTGACTGTTGGTCAATAGTATACAGGAGCATAGGTGCTGACTCTGTGGGTGCTCTGGGGCTGGAGCACCCACGGGGAAAAAATTCAAAAGTGCCAATTTGTCTTCTGGACCATTAATGTTTATTAATAAGTCTGTTTTCTACTAGTAGCTCTCAGAAGTGCCATGTGATAGAACCTGGGTTTGGTTCAGAGTCCTGGTCTCTTCACTCTCCAAATCAGCAGGGTTTGGGTAAACTACTCAAGTATCCTGGTGACCTCTGTACTGAACACTCAGTGATCTTAAGGATCTTCTTAGTAAGGGGTGGGCAACCTGCGGGCTGCACATGGCCCGTCAGGGTAATTTGTTGGTGGGCCGCGAGACAGTTTGTTTACATTGACCATCCGCAGGCATGGCTGCCCGCAGCTCCCAGTGGCCACCGTTTGCCATTCCTTGCCAATGGGAGCGGCGCGTCCCTGTGGCTGGCGCGTCCCTATGGCCGGCGCTACTTCCTGCAGCTCCCTTTGGCCGGGAACGGTGAACTGTGGCCGCTCGAAGCTGCGGGCAGCCATGCCTTCGGCTGGCCAGTGTAAACAAACTCGCAGCCTGTGGGCCGCAGGTTGCTCACCACTTTTCTTAGTCCTGCTTAGATGGTGAATTTCATTGCTAGTTATGCCTAATGTGGAAGAACAAATGTAGGATACTCAAGGATACAGTGCAAATCATTCCTTTCCTTCCCCGCCCTTAAGAAAATATGTTGGTTATATCCCAAAGAACTAGGGACAGGAAGACTCATATTTTTCATGACTGTAATTTGACTTGCTCTGGGGTCCTAACTATTAATTATAATCCCAGCATTATCAGTCATTGCCCAGGTCTAAGTAAATTCCCATTCAGGGGATATGAATGTTGGAGAATGGGGTTGGGAAATAGGAGAAAGATTTAAAACAGGTAAGGCTTCCTCCCTTGCCCTTCATTACCTTGTCTTACCAAGGTGTTCATACTGCATTAAGCTATTCTCTTTTATTATTTTACATGTCTTAGTGGACAATTACTAGTTCAATTTTAATCTTTAGCATTATTGTGAAAAATCCATGGAAATACAATTTTTTTGTGGGGTGGTGGGTGCGCCGTGGAGGTATGCATTGTTGGTGCAGGTATAAGTTCAGTCTGTTCGTTAGCGCACAAGCTTCTTCATAATATTGCTGTATGTGTGATGTTCTGTACTGTCACCTCATCCTGTTTTCCATAGGTAGGTGGGGGAAATCATAAACCCTTCATTGAAATGTTTCTTCAACTAATCACTTTTACTTTCTTCAAATAAGCTACTTTAAATTAAGCCTGCCTAGTTTTTTTTCCTTACACAAGAAATACAGCCTAGTTACTGTATTTAGCTAAAATAGTCTTCTTAATAGTTATGAAAAACCCCAGACATACGGAAGACTGACTTCTCATTCAATAGTATTCTAAATCAGGAAATGTTTGCTCTTCACTTAAGGTAACTTTTGTGTTGTGTGTGTGTGTGTTTGGGGTGTGTGTGTGTACACGTGCATATAATATATATCTGTTCTAAATGGCTAGATTAATACAGTTACACTTGTCAGGATATATGAAACCACAGCCCACACTGTGCATCCAGTGATTAAACCATTTCACACAATGGGCAATTGTTCATTCCAGCACATTCAGCCTTTCTAACATATTCTCCATTTTAGTATGTCGTTATATCCAGAATGTATTTACTTCATACTTTGGTATTTAAAAGCTGTCTTGTGAGGTTGATTAAAATCTCTGTAGTGTTATACATATTGCTTTGTCAGTTCCTTTTTTGTTTTGTTTGTTTTGTTTTGTGAAGATGATCTGTATCCATGTGTCTGGCTATTGTTTCCACAATCCGTTCAGTGCAGTTTCCTCAGCACATACTGCCCTCCCTTCTCCCACTTCCCCAGACAGGGTGATTTCTGATGTTTTGCGTAGCTTTATTGTTTCCTTCCCACTGTCATCAAATTCACACTGTAATACTTGGCACTTTTACTTCCTTTATAGAGTAGGATGTGATGTCATAGAGAAGGGGACAGGGCTACCCAAATTTTCTCAATTGCAGGGAGGAGCTGCCCAGGTGTGCTGAGGGGCCTGTACTCAGGAAGAGAAACAGGGAATCCTCCACAGTGAGTAACCCCACTTTCAAGTGCACCCAGTTTCCTTCATAGCCATGTCCAGTACAGTGTAGTTTCCTCTTCTGCCCTTTCCAGTTTTACCCAGTTTGCCCTCTGGAGTGTTCCCAGTTCAGTTCAGTTTCCCTTTTCCCCCTCCATTTTACTGCATATTCATTTTACTTCATCCTTTTCTGTTATCTCGCCTCTCTTCCTTACTCCAAAGGTTATATTTTCCTTTTTTGCCTTTTGATGTTATTAACCTCCATCATTCGAGTCTTAATCTTCACTCACATTGTCCTCTTTCCAGTGAATTAGACTGTCCTATTGCTACTACTTCCTGTTTTGTCTATAGTTCCTCTCCTCTCCCTTGTAATAATCTCTTTCCGAGATCCCTCTTCACTGATCCCTTTTGCATCTTTTAATTTCTTTCCTCCCTACTTTTCCCCCTTTCAGGTCACCATTCCATTTTCCTTTCCTGGAAATTCCATGTATAATCTTTCCTATTTACGTACACATTGTTATAAGCTCAGTTCAGCTCCCAAACCTTTGTAGTGCAGCCCTCATTTCTGCATTTTTCTTTTGTAGAACTAAAAGGTAAAGAATAAGCTTGTCTGATATGGAAAACAATATGGGGCAAGGGATTTGGTAAATAGTGTTCTGAATTGGAAAGGGGAGAACAGGAAGCTACCAGAACTGTAAAATGGCAGGAGGGGCCCTGGGAGCTCAAGGGATTGGTAGAGGGTATGGAGGCTTTGGCTCCTCTAGGTCACCTGCTTGAATTACAGCCCTGGTTAGTAGTGATTGAAAATATTCACCATCCAGTCTTCGGTGACTTACGTGATATGTTTTGGTGGTATGTTTCTAGTTCCGAGTGGACAGGTGTCCACGTTACAGTAGCTACCATCACAATTGGCATTAATTGGTAACTAGTAAAGAGAGGCAAAGGATTGAATGAGCATGGAGACCAAACCAATTTCTCATTTGCCAGAGGTGGAAGTGCAAGTTGTTACTGAGTCATGTTGGAAAGACACTGTGGGGAAGCTTGCATTGCCATTGCCTGTGCTGTACCTTTTCTGTTGATAAAGGATTTCAGTTTCCAGGGCTGTCAATCTGGCACCTTACATGAGCAAAAAAATGGCAGAAAGAGTTAACTGGCTAAAACTGAAAAGGGACAAAAAGCAAATGACAAACTAGAAAGTTCCATGCCAATTGGTCTGAATTGGGATGAGGAGTGGATTAATTTGGGCTCAATTGGAAAAGGCAAAGGAGTGGAAAACTGAGCTGAACTGGAAAACATACTGCACTCGAGTGAGTCATGTGGCATCTTGTGTGCTTCTGTGAGTTTTGACCACTTAATTTTTCATCTTTTTAAAAACAAAAAGCATTTAAAATTTGAAACCTATCATGTCACTTCTGACAGTGGCTCCTCCTTTGCAAACAGAAGTTTTTAGCCTTTTTTGTTTCTGAGGTCCTCATAAAATGTAAGCACAGTACTTCAGTGACCTCATACTGTTTTTAAAATAGTGAGCAAAAACTAGCAATCTCTCTCGCTTCCCCCCTCCCCACCTCAGAGAAACTGTACTGCCGTATTGGTCTCCTCAAATAGGTTTCATATTTTAACTCTTTTTAGTTTATTTTGTATCTTTGGAAGAATCTTCCCATGCATTTCAGCAGATGATGCACACAAGCAGCAAGTAAATCTCACTTTTTCTGCAGTGTCCTGGACTATATCTGGCCTTCCAACAGATGGCGGACTCCAGTCTCAACACTGCAACCCCCCCTCCAAAAATAATTAGGAAAAAAGTGCATGAACACATAACTTTTCAAATTCACAGAATTATTGTATCTTATTTACACATATATGTCATTTCTTTTTAGGCATTGGAAAAACACCCCAACTCACCAATGACTGCAAAACAAATACTGGAAGTAATTCAGAAAGAAGGGTTAAAAGAAACAAGGTCAGTATTTATATGTTCAATATCTCTTACAATTTATTTGAAAACAATGAAATCTAGTTGGGCTGTATGCCATTCCTAAAGTAATATGCACTGGCTAAATCGGAATGTCAGTGCATGGCAAGCTTATCTGACTTTTTTAGTTTTCAGTGTTGTGTGTTGGTCCCAGGATGATAGTGAGAAGGGGTGGGTGAGGTAATATTTTTTTTATTGCACCTACTCATCTCTTTCACCAACAGAGTTGGGCCAATAAAAGAGATTACCTCACCCACTTTTTTTTTTAATGTTTCTTAAATAATCATGTGACTCAACTTATTGCAAGTGATTTGGATGCAGAAATGGATTGCAATGGATAAACCCCTGGAGGATGGGCAGGTTGGGGTAACGGGGTTTGATTCAAAACCCAATGAAGTCAGTAGCAGTCTTTCCATTGGCTCCAGTGGCTTTGGGTCGAGCTTCTGGTGGACATACAGCTCCTAATTCCTGAATCACAACTGTGAGGTGATCTAAGCTATAACTGAGAGCTTGGACATGAAGACAAAACGACAGATTACTCTAATGAGAAAGGAGAGATTAGTTTGGGGAGGAAAGTAATGATGCTCAAATACAGGGTGCATTTTCTTCTTCTATGACTGGTGTTGAGGGATAACAGCTCACAGGGAATTTCTCTTCAAAGATACTGTGTCAGTAGGTGTTGACCTGCGGCAGCAAAATAAGGTAGGCATTTGCTTCTATTTTAATTGTATCCTTTTACTGTGGCGCCTAACATGTAGGGCAAGTGATCTTTTAAAGACTACTAGTCTAGTAGAATAGTAATGCATTATATCTGTTATTTCTGAATGTATACTGTTTACCCAAAAGAATCTTCCCTAGGTACTGTGTTATGTTTCTTGTCATTCAGAAACATTTCCTAAGAAACAGAAGGAATAATGCAGTGTAGAGTCTTTCACAGTATATAACCATGCAGCTTAGTGGTAAACTAGATACGAGCATATTGTAAAATATAATAAGTGTGTGTTGGTGGAATGAACAGCAGCAGGGATAGTATTATGTATAAGTGGAAGCTGCATATGCCCCCTAAAGCTCTGCAAATGAAGTTGCTGTTCAGAAATCATTTAAAATGTTTGTGCCAGTGCCAAGGAAGAAGGAGAGAGCTTTAGAAAATAAATGTCTGAACTTAGGCTCTGTGCCACAAGGATATGCAAACAACAAACAAGTCTCAGAAAAGAAATCACTTGAAAATTGTATATTAAGATACTCCACAGAATGAGCTGCTGATTGTTCTTTCTAGTCTTGTGATATGACGCTATGCACTCTGGCTTACAATGCTATTCTAATAATTCTTGTTATAATAACAACACCTCTTCATAATTCTTAGAATGCTTTTCTCCCCATCATGGTGTATTAAAGAGGAAGCAGTGTACAGAGACTGGGTAGGGGGTGAAGCTAGCTCTTTAATATACTTAAAATACAGAAAACACAAAAACTCCTTTTGATGGTAAATATAAATAAATCATGCAACAGGAAGAAGAAGCTACTAAACGGAAAATCAGCCTTGTAGTAATGCATGAACTCAGAGTGACAGGCAAGAAAAGGATCGACAAGTGTTTATTTCTGTATGATTTGTATTGTGGTTGAGTATGTGTGCTGTAAAATGAATGCAGCACATGTCTGGGTAATTAGTAGTAACTAACTATACGGAATATCATATGTAGTGATGAGCATTCCTGCTATTGAAGGCAGGACAAATCTCTATATTGTCTATTTAACTGAGCCCCAAATTGAGGAGCCTAAAAATTGATTGTTGCAGTTGTCTGGAAATTGTGACTTTTTTTTTTTTTTTTAGAATTGAGTTTAAATTTAAACAAAGTTTGGATTAAGTGTTTTCTACTGCATTGAAAATAGTTGAAATTAAGGCTCATGAAAGATTTTTGTCTGAGAATGATGGTGGTTAAATTCCTCTACTAGAGCAGCAGGCTGTGCAAACTTATCCTATTTAGCCATGCTACTTTAACTATAATCTGCAGGGGACCATCTCTATGGCTTACAAGGCACTTTAGTCTCCATGCTGCTATCTACTGAGACTTACAAGTAGTGGTGGATTTTGTGATGAATAGTCAACCTCTATCACCCCCCCCCCAACCACCCTTTCCCCCCCCCCCAAAAAAAAGAGCTGGAATGAGACCACCAAAGTGTCTTGGACCACTGAACAGCCTTCATTCTTTGATGACTTTCTTTTAACTGGACTAGATTTGAACCACCAGTGAAGGGTTATGTATCCTATTCCCTCTTCCTTATGCTGATATGTTTATCAGCAAACCTGTAGCAATTCTAGGTGAAGTTCTCCTAGAATTCTCTTCCAGCCTTTCCATTGTATAGTGAACAATAGGACTGCTCAGTTCAGTCATTTTGCATGTATATTGCAAAAGTAACTAATGTAACATTTCTTGCTGTATTAGCAACTCAGAATTAATAACTTTTAAGTTTTGGCATTTTTATTGTTGCCATTAGCGGCCAATCTTTAGGAGGACTCTGTCGGCCTTTTAGGCCCTTACATTTATTTCTCTTTGATGTTATAAGATGTGGAATTCCCCAACAGTTTGGTTGTTTTTCTACCCAAATTAAGTCCAGCAGGGAGAAAATTTAAAAAACAAAAACACTACCACAAATCCAGGTGCACCTCAAGGGAAAAACAAACAAAACTATGGTCATAAGCTGTGCTGGAGAGTACACTTGCACAGATTTTTATCATGTTGAGATGCATGTTTCAGTTTTGTTTTTGTTTTGTTTTTTAAATATCTTTCCTGCTGCGACAATCACTTGTAAAAAGATCATCATCTGGCCAATCCTCCTCTCTGTACCTGGAAGGAAAACCAACTCTTAAGGTAAACAATTTTGGGGCCTAAAAGTTTGACATTTTTCTTAACTAATGAAAATAAATTATTTGTGTGTCTAAATGTAAGTGTTAGCAAACTGACATCCTTGAAACTGTAGTCTTTTATCTACAGAGCAGTTGTAATGCATGCAACAATAGTGCAAACCTCAAGTTTACCTTTCGTTGTACCTCAACCTTATTCTGAAATAATTGCTTTTCTTGGAGACAGGGTAGCCTAGCTATGTGCCTGTTTAAACATTGGCCTCTCTGCTGAGATTACAAATGAAGGTGTCATTTGTGCACCTGGCCATTTTTAACTGGATTGAAAACACGAAATTATTTCACATAGGCCACTAAGCAGTGGTTTAATGATAACAATTTTTGGATAGTACTGACATGAGTCAAATTTGAATTGATGATTGAGAGAGACTTCCTGCTCCATTACCAACTTCCATAGCTTTCCAACCTACTGTTTTCCTCATAAAAACAAATCAAATGTGTGTATGTAATTGGAGATCTTAGTTAATTTTATTTCCTGTATTTGCTATAATGTTTTTTATAGCAGGCTAAGTCAAGAGGGGATAATGAGAAAGATATATGGGTTAATTAAAACAAACACTTGTGTTCTAATATAATTTTTTTAAAATTGAGATAAAATCCACAATGATTTTAAGAGTAGATGTTTGATTTTGAGAGATGTCAGAATCACTATAAAAATTACATGGTAAGAAACGTCAATTTAACGTCTTGTAAAGTTGCAAATATCCAGGTGTGATTAAAAATGTGTTCATGGTGATAAGGATCTGTTATGTGTCAGTAGGTTTCTTCTATGTGAGAATTTATCAGGCAGTTAGAAAGATAGAACAAAATTAATGTTCTGGCAGCCATTCACAGTGACTTGCATCCGACGAAGTGGGTATTCACCCACGAAAGCTCATGCTGCAAAACGTCTGTTAGTCTATAAGGTGCCACAGTATTCTTTGCTGCTTGTAAATGGAAGTTAACTTTGTCAAAAGTTGTTTGGCTTCCATGTTTTCTAGTTTATACAGGTTTGCTGCATGCTAGTTTAGAGTCCAAGCGATATAGTGTAGTGGGGAAGGACTTATGAGAAATCTTTGTGCAGAACCTCTTCTGATTATTTCCAATTAAAAAGAATTATAATGTTAATTTGCGAGAGTGTAGGATGGCAAAAAAGGATTCTGAAAAGAATTGACTCACTTGCCAACAGCAGGCAGTTTTATTATTAGAGAAACGTCAGAGGGATTGAAATAATTACCAGAAACCTAGTAGCCAGATATGAAGTGATAGATGAAAGATGAGGAGGGGTATACCACTCGTGGTGATGAAGGGGAATGCCCTGATGAACAATTCAGCCCCGCCACTATCCCCAGCTGTTGGGAGAGGGAGTAGGTGTTGAGATTTTTACAGTGGGTATTGATCCTGAGCTACTTTCAGTGCTTGTTCTCTTTTATTAGTCTCAGGATAGTAATTGTCTGATATGTATGATGCTCCATAACCCCTGTAGCTGGTGGTTGGATTTTTGGCACTTCCAGAGGCTCCTGGCTGATGTGAGGGGAGAGAGGAGACAGCTCTTGGCTACTGTACCCCTCCTGTTGCCTTGACCTTTTTTTTGGCCGGTGGACAGGTGTGGGTGGGTCTTCTTCTGGGAATAACTCCACGCCTGCTTTTGCTGCTTACAGGTTTCCTAGGCAGCATCATCAAATTGACATGATTTGTGACAGCTTCACTGCTGCTTACAGGGTTCAGAACAACAGTAGGGAAACTGAGCTAGAGCCATATAAATTCACTCTGCTGCTGTTTGAGGAAGCTACAAGCAGCAGCAGAGGCAGTGGACATCACTGTCTGCAGACTCAAGAATACAGCACTATGCTAGTTTACATTAGATTGACATTTGAAAGGGCTTGAAGTTTTTTCTTCAAGTGAAAGTTTAAATTCTGCCAAAATTGATAGCTTAGGCTCCTATACCCAGTGGGGAGTAGTTACCCACTGGTCAAGGCCAAGTAGATTTTTTTTTTAAACTCCCGCAGTGCATACAGGATTCCTTACAGAATGCTCCAGGTGCTTTACATAAACATGAAACATCAAATAAGTATGTTTTCATTTTTGTTGAAAAATGGAAACCAGTTTGCCTTCCCAGAAATGAAAAGGCAACTCATTCCATAGTCATGAGGTATATGTGCTAAAAGTACAAGCTTCAAATATGTCTGAATTATATTTAGGACAGGTAGTGAATCTGCAGACTTCAATCTAGCAGTATGAATTGCTTGTTTTAGTTAAAACAAAACAAAAGTTTCCCAAATAAAAGATTGGAACATTATGAATCACAGATACTCCATCTCCTGTTTTTACTTGTTATGCCTCTGGTCATCTACTGATTGTCACTTTGTGACACTGCAGTTTTTGTTAAGCCTTTCTGGAGCGGTACTAAAGCTATCATAATGTACAAAGCTATATCTGAATTCTTACCCCCAGATAACACTTACAGTACTAAACTGCACAAAATTACTATGTCCCGGCTACATACAGACTTTCCAAAGATGCAGTTGTTCTCTGAAGAGTGTGTTACTTTGTGGAGAGACACAGCCACAGTGGAACACAAAATTCAGATCCTCGGGAAGAGGAGAAGAAAAAAGACTAGGGTTTCAGAGTCTTACTGTAAAAAATTAATGATTATTTTAACATGTATATTTTTTGTTTCATTGCAGAAGGTATCTTTGCATCCAATGGATGAAAAATACTATTAAATGACACCTCCCACCCCCAGATAGTAACTACCCCCAATAATAGAAAGAGCAGCAATAATAAATACAGTAGAACCTCAGAGTTACTAACACCTCGGGAATGGAGGTTGTTTGTAACTCTGAAATGTTCGTAACTCTGAACAAAACATTATGGTTGTTTCAAAAATTTATAACTGAACATTGACTTAATACAGCTTTGAAACTTTATTGTGTGGAAGAAAAATGCTCCTTTAACCATCTTAATTTAAATGAAACAAGCACAGAAACAGTTTCCTTACCTTGTCAAATCTTTTTTTTAAACGTTCCCTTTATTTTTTTAGTAGTTTATATTTAACACAGTACTGTTCTGTATTTGCTTTTTATTTTTGTTTTTTGTCTCTGCTGCTGCCTGATTGTGTACTTCCAGTTCCAAATGAGGTGTAAGGTTGACTGGTCAGTTCGTAACTCTGGTGTTCATAACTCTGAGGTTCTACTGTACAAATGAAAAAAATCATAGGCTGACTCTTTGGAATGTACTATGAAATGTTAACACATATTGGAACCTGAAGTAAGTTATGTGATTCCCTCCCATTTGAATCCAGAAACTGTATCAGTCTGCAGTTCTTATCACATGAGTTTTTGGGGAAAATCTCCAGTCAAATTGTGCCAAACGTTTTGGTGCTGAGGATTCTTGTTCATGCCCTGTTTCTCCCTAGTTTTGTACTTCTCCCTCTGCCTTGCTTGGTAACACTCAGAAATTCACTCCTACTCCTTCCTCTCTAGAATAGATTAAAGAAAAAGTGACTCTATGGGAGTTAAAAGGGCAATAAACCAAGAAAAGGGGGGCAAGAAATGTTTAACTTTTAGAATGCAACTTTAACCCACAGGTCCTGTATCTCTTTGACCTCCTCCTCTGTCACACTCAGGATTCTGAACTCTGGGGCAAGATCATTCCTTACCCTTCTTGCTGTTAAGGAATGTTTGACCTGAGAGTATCTTCAAGTAACTGTGACTGGCCTATTACTTTTACTATTATTTTAGAACAGTGGTTCTCAACCTATTTACCATTGTGGGACGCATCCAATACTACCTGTATGGCCCTGAGGATGTTACATAGGCTGCAGCTGTGTGATGATTGGGCCGCAAGCAGCCTGCGGGCCACAGGTTGAGAACCACTGCTTTAGAAGAAGTAAGAAATCTTGCTCACTCTGCTACTTTTACTGCATTTATAACTTATCCGTAGAATTCTTAACCCTACCTCTCTTTCCTTCTTGACTTGGCTTCCCTCTTAGTTACTACAGGAAATGTCAATTCAAGTCCTTCTCTCTCATCTCCCTCTCCTATCCAAAAAGTACATTGGTTCTCGTGCAGCTGTTACTCTGCCCAAGGTCATGCTGTCTACACAGGATCAGATAGATTCTGGTGGTGATAATCTTCTTTGGGAAGACTAAGAAGACATATTTGTCATAGGTAACATTGCTGGCTCAAACCTTTCTGCTTCTCATCCTCAAAGGTGATAATAGCCTTTTCTCACCTAGCTGCTGATATTGAGATTTCAGAGACTGAGGAGGCGCCAGAGAGAGACTGTGATTATTCTCAAGATTTTCTGCTAGAGGATTTATGCTATTTGTGCAGAAATATTACACCAGTACGTTGCCTGGAAGTAACCCCATGACTTCATCTGTTACTTGAGAAGAGCCATCAAAGGAGAACACCTAACCGTATGCAATTCTAATTTGTTCATCGATAAATGACACCCTCCCTGGTCAACCTAAACAGTATACTCACCAGACTCTTTAAGCTCTCAGCTTCTAAGGTGAAACAAATGGAGTGGATCCTGAAACTTTTTTCACTGCACCAGTTTTGTGTACAAGGACCTGTCCATTCCCACCCCCAAATTTCTTGAAACAGATACCTTGTCACAGGAGGTAGTGTCTCTGACCGTCATTCTTTTTTTGTTTTTTTCTGGCTCCAATTCCAGTAATGCTGTTGTGTCCTACAGAAGCTGTACTTACTGAGTATCCTGGTACACCTCTACCCTGATATAACGCTGTCCTTGGGAGCCAAAAACTCTTACCGTGTTATAGGTGAAACCGCGTTCTATCAAACTTGCTTTGATCCGCTGGAGTGTGCAGCCCCGCCACCCTCTGAGCAATGCTTTACCGCGTTATATCCGAATTTGTGTTGTATCGGGTCGCAGTATATTGGGATAGAGGTGTACATTGCCTCAGTCTTGTCTGGTTATGGTTTCAGATTCTCCAGCGGTTTCTGATCCTCTCTGGAATCAATGCATCAGAAACATATAAGACTCTTTTCATTCCCCTGTCCTTGTGGAAAGCCTCCCTATTCGGCTAGTTAGTTAAGTCACCTGTTAACTGGATTTCCTTGGTTGGTAATAGGGACAATGCATACCGAAGGTCTTATTTTGAGTTCAGAATGAGCCGGAGGAAATGATTCTTTTCAGAGGAAAAAAAATGTACATCAATTTCCTTTAATATAGGGCTTTTAGGAAGGCACTGGTAGCGCTCAGGGACTCTTTGGAATCTCAGGGGACTCCATTTGGGTCACAGCTCTGAGTGGGCATTTATCCCTTCTCTCTCTGTTAAAACTGTTGGATAAAATTTTTAAAAGTGCCGAAGTCCCATCTAAAGTCACTGGGATATAGGCTTCTAAGTGATGTAGGTGCTTTTGATATTTTACCCAGTGCTTCTACATCCCTTGATCTTTCTGCCAGTTTCTCTTTAAGCCTTTGAGTTCTTTGTATGTGGAGTTGCTGACTTTAAAAACCCTTTCCCAGTTGCTGCTTTTCTGCAAATAGGGTAAATGAGCTTGGCAGCTCAGTTCTCTTTACTGCCAACCTATTTCTTGTTCTCCACGGTATAGGGAGGCTTTTCTTCCTTTCTCCAGTAGTTTCAAGGTTTCTTCTTGGTCAAGAAATACTATCATTGTCCAGTTTTATTCTTCCACTCAGAATAAAAAAGAATGCAGCATGTGCCCTTTGACTGTTATAGAACCTTAAAATTCAACTTTGGAACAAAGAAGAATTTTTGGTCTTCTGGTTCGTTTTGTTATGGGAAGAGCCAAGGATGGGGACCAAAACCTCTAAGGTAACTCTAGTTTGCTAGATTGTATTTGGGACGCCTATTCAGGTGAAGGAGCACATTGTTTTTTTCAGTGTCAGAACCTATTCTGACTTTATGTAGTCAATCTTTGGGACAGAGAGGGGACATTTTGGTGGAAGAGCGAAATAAAGCTTGTGTGCATTTTTTTCACCTAGTATGACTGAATTACTGCATATGCATCAACAGATGCAGTTTTTGGCTATGGAGTGATGAGAGAAGTTGTGTCTGAGTAACTTCTACTCATTCTTTCAATGAAAGACTGCTAGACAGATCCCCTCTCTGGTCCTCCTTCAGGTACCTTCTCAAAACTCACCTCTTCCATAATGCATATAGCAGACTGCAACCTGATTACGGCAATGCAGGTGGACAGCTGCAATCACTGTTGCTGACCAGCCAAGAATGGTGCATGTCATATTATATTTGCTACTGTATCTCCACCACTCCCCTCCTGGCCCTCTTGTTTGTCTCAGATACCTGTTACTTGTCTTTTTACACTGTACGGTCTTTGGGGGAAGAGACAGTCATAGATTATATGTTTGTATACAGGCACAATGGAACTTTGACATGGTTGTGGTCTTTAAATGCTGTAGCAATATATATTAAACAATAAGATCCCTAGTATTCCATTGCAGACAGGTGAATTGGAGGTTTCAAAGACTACAGTTTTTATTTGTAAATGTTTCTGAATCTTGGATACACTATTCTGGACTGATAATTCTAAAATTCATAATTTTTAGGCATATTTTAATGTATCATATTTTAGCCACTGATGGCTTATTTTAGTTCATGTTTATGTAGAAAGTATCCCTAATTGGTATATTTTAACACTTCTTCTCTCCATTTTGGAATGCCATGGAAGCTTTGTCAAGGGGCTTTAAGGGACAGAACAGTAAAAATAAGTTGTTTCCATGAGTGTCTTTGATGCAGTTGGACTGTTGCTTCTGCTTGTCATATAAGAAATATTTCAAATTGGTGTCAATTTTATGTTTCTCTCAGATATAAATTTAAGTTCAAATTGATTATCATGTGGGTTAAATTTAAGAGGGAGTTGAAAAGACCATTGGCATTATGTATTTGTATTTATAATAGTGGATTGGGACCCCGTTGTACTGGGCCCAAACACATAGTGTGAAACAGCTTCTATCCTGAAGATCTTACTATATAAATTGACAAGGCATAGGGTGGAGGGGCAAGAGAAGTATGGAGACAGGTGGAGTGACTTGCCCTAGTCTTGTGACTCCCAGTCAGTACCCTATCCACTAGACCAGGGGTAGGCAACCTACGGCACGTGTGCCGAAGGCGGCACGCGAGCTGATTTTCAGTGGCACTCACACCGCCTGGGTCCTGACCACCGGTCCGGGGGGCTCTGCATTTTAATTTAATTTTAAATGAAGCTTCCTAAACATTTTAAAAACCTTATTTACTTTACATACAACAATAGTTTAGTTATATATTATAGATTTATAGAAAGAGACCTTCTAAAAACATTAAAATGTATTACTGGCACACAAAACCTTAAGTTAGAGTGAATAAATGAAGACTTGGCACACCACTTCTGAAAGGTTGCTGACTTCTGCACTAGACCTTTCTCTGTGTGTGCATATATGTATAAATATATAAAATAAAGAGGATAAAATACAGGCAGCCCATAATATAATTTGTATCCTGTTGTAAACCGACTGTATGTAGTAGCTGAGTGTATACAGATATTCATATTTCGTAACTAATTTGTAGGAATAAAAAACACCAATCTAGTCACTCCATCACTTCCCTTAGCTCTTCAAGAGCTTAAATCAGTTACAATGTATTTTAAGGTTTCCCCTTCTGCACTTTGGTGCTGATCATCAAAGAATTTAAGCATGTGCTTATGTGCTTTAGTGAACTGGGGCCTTAGAATAGTTGATTCTCTTATGTAAGGTGATTGATTTTATTTTTTTCAATTAATATATCTGTTTGTAAGTTGTTCAGTGCTTCATTTCTCCTCCTTGTGAACTTTGTAATACTACAGTCTGATGTGTCTAGGTACAGCAATGGGTGACATAACTTCTATGAAAGTTACATAGGTGGTTATGCAAAATACTGTTGCTTGGTTTTCTAAAGGGTCAGCAATAAAATAGTTTATTTTAAATCAAGAAATAACACTGGAAAGTACTTCACTATGAAGACCGTGAAAATGAGAATGTAATCTGTATGAGAAGCTTGCTTTCCTAGCTATAATGAAAATATATTTTCATTTTACTTGTATAGTTATTTCAGTTTTTGTTTACCCATTCTGTTTTTTCCCCAAAGGCTAGATAGGAGTGTTAAGTGCTTGAAGCCCGTTTAAAGGGAATATGTGCTATATTGTTGTTATACTGTGAAATTGTAGCACATACAGTGAAAGTGAAGATTTTACAGTTAATCCATGTTTAGTTGTAATGTCATCATTTTAGGTCTGTAAAACAAAAGCATTTTGTCTTTGAATATGTCCAAGTCTCCATTGTTACACTGTAACTTGCTGAAATTAGGATCCACATTGTGTATTAGTGCCATATTGCAGAGGTTACTTTTTTCTAAGTATGGAGGGAGGGACAGTAAACAATTGTTACAATGAATAATGACTAATAGTATACCATATATACTCGATCATAAGCCGGTTTGTTTATAAGCCGACCTCCCTCCCCAAGATGGATAAGGAAGAATTAAAAAGTTTTATGACCCATTCATAAGCCGACCCTATAATTCAGGGGTCAGCAAACTTTGGCGCCTGGGCCATGAGGATAAGCCGCTGCAGGGCTGAGATGGTTTGTTTACCTCCAGCGTCCACAGGCACGGAGGTAAACCTACGTAAACAAGGTGTCCCAGCCCATCAGGGTAAGCAGCTGGCGCGCCGGGACAGCAACTGGTGGGGAAATTTTTTGGGGGGTGGAGAAACGGGGGGTCAGGGAAGTAACCCTTGTGACCACCCCCCACATGACCCCACCCCTAGCCTGGGACCCCCACACTCTTCCTATCCCATCTCTTCCCACCTTATCTGGGGAGGACCAGGGGAGGATGTCTCTGGCCTGGCTGGAGCTGCTCCGGCAGACCGGGCAGTGCGGCTGCAGCCTGCTCCGGTGGGCCAGACCAGGCAGTGCGGCCACAGCATGTTCCAGTGGGCTGGGCCGGGCGGTACGGCCGCAGCCTGCTCTGGGTGGTGGGGCGAGCGGCACGGCTGCAACCTGCCAGCCCCGGAGCTTCAGCTGCTTCGGAGGCTGGGGGGAGAGCAGCATGGCCAGAAGCAGAGAGACTCTGGCCCCGCCTCTTCCCTTCTGGCTCTGCTGCCTCTCCTGGCTCCCTCTGTTGAGGGGAGGGGCTGTGTCTCACTCCTCCCTCTCTATACCCGTTCATAAGCCGACCCCCTTCTCTGGTGCTTCCCTTTTTTAATAAAAAATGCGGCTTATGAACGAGTATATAATTGATAGTCTTATTTGTGATATTTACCAACTACACCGGGTACAATAAAAATCAACACTTCTTATTGGTCCAACCCACCTACTGTTTGTAGGCAGGAAATAGGCATCAGCTGTGAAAATTAAAGTTGTGTCGTCCTTTCTACAAATTCCACCCTCAGCATCCTTTTCATAGTGAAAGAGAAGGTTTAATGTTCTATATTTTTGATGCTTTATATAACAAAGACAACCTGTGTTCATCTATCCTTTGTCATGGTTAATACAATTCAGCTATAGAATTTTTTGAGAGACCCAAATTAGTAACTAATAAAACTTGTGTGGAAATGGAAACTAGAGTATTGGAGTCCCCAAATGCATATTGTCACTTTAAAACTTATATAGGTAGTGTCAAGAACATCTTTCAATGTTTTTTTCTGGGAAGGTGTAGCCTCCCTTTGGCAATATAGCAGCAAAAGTTGACTTTTATAATTCTTTTCTTTCCTCTAAGTAAAAAAAAATAATCTACTTTAAATTTTGCATCTTTTTTGAGAGAGAGAAATTAAGATTTCTTACAGATGTGTACAGATCCATTCATACACACGTGGAAGTTAAAGAGGGAGAAAGTCTGACTAGATCACTAATCCATTCCCCTGGCAGTGCAAGTTTCTTCCCTGTATCCAGTGGTTTCTCCCGGTTGGTTTAAAATAACTAATGTGGTAGTTTTTCCCCTGATTTAACAGATCTTCTGTTTTGGGGAGCAGTTTCCTGATACTCAATCTTAGAATTTTCCCTTGCTTAATTTAATCTTTTTACCTATGTCCAGTCAAAGTGTGTGTTCATCTGAACCCTTGTTAACTTAACCACTATTATGTAAAGAGTGGTATGTTCTCTGAGGTTTGTCTTAATCAGCCAGCTTTGCCAACATCTCCTGGTTAAGAGGAGGGAGACTGTAAATTGGTTTTCTAATAATATGAACCCCTTATTTTCCAGAGCTCTTAGCATTTTAAGAAATCTTCAGTTCATTGAGGTTTGGTGGCAGATAGAGCTTGTGAAGGACTATGCTCAGCTCAATGGGCTGTATGTAATGCAATAACTTTTTAACTTCTTATCCAATCAGTTCAGAATTTCAGACAATTTTGCAGGCCTCCGTGGTCAGAACTCTCTGCTGCTATTAGGGAAAATCTGGAAACTGAAAGGGGAAAAATGGGGGACACATGGAACCCTGACAGTTGATTAGCACTGCCACAGCTGTAAACACCTCTGTAATTGACTATAGGTAAAAGGACTAGTTGATGGCACCCATTAACACCTGCATACTCAGTCTCATCTGTTGTCCTCCTAATAGAGTTTAACAGGTTGATACCCTCAATGATCTATATCTCAGAAAGAAAGAATACAAATAACTTGGGGGACTAGGAGGAAGTGGGGGCAGAATGGGGAAGTCCACACAGTCCCTGACATGGGGGATCCTGGTAGGGGGAAAGGGGAATAGAGGTATACAGAAAACCCTGGCAGGGGGAAGATTAGGTGATCCTGATGAGAGGATGTGGGGACACTCGCAAACCCTCTACCTTGCAGGCCTATCTTAACCAATGTGCCCTCAGGACACTTTCACAGGGCTTCCATCTCAGAGGGGCCCACAGCCACTGGGGAAAACCCCCCAAAATAAAACTCAGTGATGCTGCAACCCTGTGCATAGTTTAGCAGGCAGTGCCATTTACTCAAATTTGGCTCAGCTGCTCCTCCATCACAGCTGGGATCAGGAGTGGCAATCTGAGCTGGGACAGGAGTGGAGCACTGCTCAAGAAGGGGTGGAGGAGGGTGCACAGCCAAGAAGGTCCTGGGGGCAAGTTGCTGTGCCCTGGGGTGAGTGGGGAGTATTGGGAGGCGGCGTGTGTGGGGGCGAGTGGAGCACGGGTGTGTGTGTGCGGGATTGGGGGCTGGGATGTTGGAGGAGAAGGGGATGTTGGAGGTTGTGGCCAGGCCAGTATGGCTGAGTTGCTGGGGGGCTGTGGTGAGCAGGATATATTACAGGGCTGCTGGGATGTGTGTGTGGAGGCTGTCAGGCTAAGTGGGAGCTGGTGGAGAGTTGTTGAAGTGTATATATGGGGTAGGAGGGGCATTCTGGGGTCTGTTTCTGAAATGTTATTCATACATTGGTATATTTTAACTTCCAAAACATCTCTGTGTAGAAATAAAACCAAAAATGACTGCAAGACTTCTCTTTACAAGGATTTTGATATAGATCAAGTGTAACTCTTCAGGAAGGCATATCATAGACACTCTAAATGCAGCATCTTTTATTTTGTTTAAAGCTAAATAGTTCTGTTTTCTTATAATTTTCTCGATTCTTATACCAATCTTTAAAGTTACTGTGAGATCAAATTACTTTGTCCAATTTTCAGTGTGAAAGCAGAATGAAAATGAAAAGCAATTAGTATGCTGATACGGAAATTTTTCTTAATTCCTTATATGACATTATCTGAAAGAAAAAAGTGTACTACTTAATATACGGTTAGTTTTTGGTTAAGCCACATGAAAAATTCCCATTTTCTGCACATAATTCACATACAACTCAGTATTTATCAATACAGATGACTTTCTGAACACTGAACTCTCAATAATCCTTTGGCTGGCAAATATTCAAGGTGTAAATGGGAGGAATTGACAAGTAGAAGCCATTTTTTTACCTTTGTGAATAGGATTAATGAATTTTTTAAACAAAATTTAGGGACATTAACATCCTCTGATCTGTAGTTATTCAAACAGTAAAGATGCTATGAGAAGATAGAAAATGTTCTTAGAGAGTGCTCTTTTGAGCTATTTGCCTTGACAGGTAAATGAGACAAAATAGATTCTCTTTTCTCATTCATAATGGACTTTACCTGCAATTGGAGAGCAGACAATGGAATTTGGAAGCTCTTCTGGTAGAAGATGCTTGTTCACTAGATGGAAACCAGAAAAATGTGTAGCTTCTAGACTCTCTCTCTCAGTATATAGCCTTCATGGATAAAATTTTAGCTTTTACCTGTTTCTTTATGAGACTGCTTCAGTTATTACTGAGATCAGTTTATCAGCTTTTGAGAATCCAACCAAGGGATATTTTTTGTCTTTTAGAAGAGCTTGAAATGCTTTCATGTCTATCATATTATACATATCTGAAGACAATTGTAAATTTGTACTGAAAATAACCACTGTTGTTTTCCACTATTTATTTTAATTTATCTTTGTTTGTGCTACCAGTCCATCTCTTTGTTTAATAGACCTTTAAAATATTTTAAATATCTGGTCAATTAGAAATTGAACCACATTATCTGAAGAATGACATCCTTCCTCTACAACTACCCCAGCCAAAAAGCGAGAGACAATCTAAGACTTGAGAGGGTGAAAAGGCTGGGAAAGAAATGTCCAAAAAATAAATGCTGTTGGCTATAATCTTTTCTCAAGAGCTACTAAACTTTGGTTATGTTATGGATTGAGAGCAGGTGAAAATCAGCCCAGTTTCAACCTCTTCATATATGCTAAATATCAAAGAAACTTTTTTTTTGTTTGGTTGGGTTTTTTTGTTTTGTTTTGCAAGAGTGTTACAAAGTTGTAAACCTAACCAGCTATATCAAAATATCATTCCACCAGATGATGTATAGAAATGCATGAACTAAGGCAGTGATATTATGGAGAGAGTTGCTGTCCATAGATTTGCACTAGACTGATAAAAATTAAGGAGATCTTAGACATCAAAATACTGTGAGGGTTGTGTGGCAACCTGGTCCATAATCTTAGCTAGAAAAGGAAGATTAGGAAGTTGGTCAGATTGTCATTATCAAGTGCTGATAATTTCCTGAGGAAAAAAATTCTTTATAACAGCAAAATGCCTTTTCATAGGGAGGCACTGAATTTTTTTCACCAGTACTGTACCCATTTTTCCATATTAGTTCTTATCATCCAGAAAGACATGTAACCTGAATCGTTCTGCTTACCTCTGGCCACTGACACTCACAGATACCAAAACGCAGCCAGAGAAGTCTTAGTTTTTGCCATATGTGTATGTCCTCTTGTATCTGTGAGATGTAGTGTGGTCCAAACCCATTCATTTTTTTTATCCACAAAGTTACTAGGAATTTCCTCACAATGAGGGGAACTTAAACTGAGATTTGATGTCCAATTCATCAACCAAAACAAATCTGGTGGTTGAAAATTTAAGGCCTTATTGGGGAGGCGAAGGACGTTGCTTTGCCTCCCTGGCCACCAACAGGATAGAAGTACTCCTATCTCAAACTGTAGGAAGGAGGGGTTGGTCCCCGACATCAGTTAAGTACCACAGGATTGGCTTCAAAGGCCGTTTATGCAACTAAACCTCCCTCTCCCACCTAGTATCTCACTGCCCAGTGTCCCTGTAAAGGTTTCGAGGGAAGAGAGAGGCAACTTTTTCCAGTGGATGAGTTTCATACACCAAAAAATTCAAAACCATCAATTTCTCCTATCTTGTGGTAGATCTTGCCCCCATCACTTGCCAGCTCTCTCAATTTTATCCTGAATCTCACAATACTAGATATTTTTTTAAAAGCCCTATTTCATATGACTGCCTGAGAATCTCAGGTTTTAATTTTTAACAAAATTAGTTTCTAGCTGTCATGGTTATGGATTAAAGCTTGAAAATATGAACTGTAAAGCCTCAAAAATCAGAGATCAAATAAAAAGAACCATATATATATATATATATATCCTGATTTTTAAACCAGTCTTATGATTTTAATGGGCCAAACTTTTTATTTGTTTTGAACACTTGGAGTTGGCCCTACTGGAAAAAATAGGTATGTTTTTACACCACAATCCAAAAGTAAGCCCTCAAATCTGGGTCTGTTGTTGGGGGTTAGTTCATGGTGAGTTAATAGGGGAGGACACTTGTCTCTTGCAAAGTATCCTGGTTGGTTGGAAAGAGGGCCAGAAGGCAGGCCCGAGCTCTGTTGGTGCACAGGCCCTCTGCACTTTTTACCATTTTTTTGGAGTTAATGTTGGCTGTGCTAGTTATGCATATCTAACATACCTATCTGGTGAATCTAGATACATTTTCTGATGTGCAGTGGGAGGCTCTGATATTCACGAAGGTATTTAAGCACATGCCTATCTTGAAATCCATATGCACGTTCAATGAAGTGTGTATTTGCAGGATCAGTGTCATACTTATACCATGAATACATAAGATTAAAACATTAAATAGATTCTTACTGAAGAATACATAAACAATATTCTCATTAAACATGAATTAGAAATAGTTACCAAACTTTCTACTCTCAGTTGATAAATATATTATCCAGTAATGTTTACCATTTAATGGTATTCATCCAAAAGGAAGTATTTAGACACTGAAATCAAGGTAATAATAAATGATAAATAAATATCCTAACAATTCCTGGGTAAGAGTTAAGATTGTTTTGTGATGAAATATGCATTTCTTTGTAATTAGTGGGTAAAATCTTTGACCCATTTAAGTTAATGGCAATCTTTGTCATTGACTAGGAATCAAGATTTCACCCAGTAAGAATAATGTGCTTGTCTGTTACGAGAGCAGTATAAGATTTATGATTCCCTTAATTATTCATTTCTCCACAGTTTAGTGCTGGGATCTTGCAATTGATGTGATAGGTAATATTGTTGTTGTCACCTAACAACCTTAACTGATTATGGAATGAAGTTTTGAAAGTACATTGAGATTTTACCATATGCTAAGCTTAAAAACCACTCTCAGAATTAATAAACCACTCAAGGTCAAAAAAGAACAAAGAAGAGCTAATGATAACATAACTTGTAATAGTGGAATCTGCATCTGGGCCAAATTAAAACATGAAGGTTCAATAATCTGCCTAGTACTTTGAAGGAAAGAAAGGAGGTTTCTACAGTGGAACACTGCTAACTATAACTTCTTCAGCATAGTGATTCACTGTGCATATTCCAATCTGAGCAGCATACCTTCCATATTTAAATGTGTGTTTCCTCAAAAACACAATCTTAACTTGAACCGGTACTCTAGGCCATGTAAAATTTGATTTTTTCTTAATTATATATACCATAACTGCAGGCTGTATATTCTAGTGTTCCGTGATAGATGAGAGTTGTTAACAAAAATATTTTGAAGACATACTTGACTGTGCTAGGCAGCAAAACCTTAGCAGTTATATTTATTTTGGAGTAGTCAAAGGCAAGCAGATATCCTTCTGCTGATATTTAATTCTGATACCAAGAAGTATTACTATAAGATCACTATTTTTGGCTTTCCTTGATAGCCAGTCGTCTTGTTTGTGACTGTCATTTCTCAGTATCACTTCATAGATGTTTGAGTTGAGGGTATTTAAAGGGTAAATTACTACAGAAAGAGAGGATTTTCCCAACCCAGCTTTTATTATAGAGGAAAGAATCTTCTTTCTGCTGTTCTACTCTAATATCCCCCAAAATAGATTTTGTTTTTTAAATTTTTATTTTTTTCATTTATTGTTTAAATATAAATGGTTTATGTAGAAATAGGATGATACTTTCCCACATTTTATTTCCCCCCTGCCCCCGATTGTAAAAATTTGATATACTAAGACATGAAAATGAATGTTTTTGGAGGGGAACCCCACTTGATGTTCAGTGTCAAAATTGTAAACTGTCACTCTCTCAAAACAAATCAGATGAAAAATAATGACCCATAAAAAGCAGAGGAGAAAATCATGAATGCTTACAAGGAGGGAAAAAAACTACTTTCCTGCATTTTTCATGTTTTAAAGGAGGAATAAAAGGTGCTGTCCCTGCAGAGTTTTGCACAGAAATAGGGGAACATAAAATAAGGCTTAACTAGGGTTGTTAGCTTTAGATCAGAAGTCACAGAGTGATTATTATCTTTGACTTCCAGAGTACTTTGTGCTAAAAAGATTTTATTTCTAAATGACCGATTTAAATCCACTGTACTCTACACTCCTTTGCAACTAGTCAAGGCACCTTTAAATTTAGAGTATTGGGGATTTTTTTTTGCCTAGAAGTTTTCTTTGTGTCTTTTCACAGCCATTGTTTGTTGTCCCACCATGGAGCTCATCCTCCTCGCCAGAGATTTGAATTGGACTCCTTTCAGAATATATCAGTGATGCTTTTCTCCTTGATGGAGGGGGTCGCTGAAGACGTGTAGCTTCATATCTCATAGCGTGCTGGTCAGATTTCCTTATATCTGAGAACAAAACTGATAATTGCAACCCAACCTGTTCTTAAAGATCCACAAATGTTTCATGGATCACTTGGGTGGGGGGGAAGAGGGAGAAATCACTGTAGTAGGTATGAATTCTGCTTGTATCATCATCATTTCTTCTCCCCACCCCACCTCCACCCTCTCAATTCCCCCCGCCTGTGTTTTGTTACTGACATTTCCATGAAAACATCTTTGTTCCTTGGTTTATGTTTTCCTACTGTTTTTTCCTCTTTTGAAGTCAGTTTTCTGTTTTTTACATCATGGTTGCTGTATTGATGGCTGGGAATAAAGATCTTATTTGCACTTAAATATCCTTCCTAGGGAAGAGGAAAAGGGTCAGGTGAGGGGGGATGAAATTATGGAATAGGGTCAAAATTATTTCCTAGTAGAGTATATTTCAGTGGTTGTAATAGAGTCTCAAAAGCTCTTTAAATAAAAAACTGAACCATCCTCACTGTGGTCAGGGAAACTATATTAGAATACTTTTAGCAGCAGAATCCAAGTGTGTATGTGATTGAAGCTAGCAATGTTGTGGCCCCTATTCAGTTGGACCTAAGAACTCATCCTTAAGTAAAAAAAACAGTAAAATCGTTATAATATTGATATTCCTCTGACTTGATGTAAAGGTAGAGATTAGGCATGAGGTAAATTTTGGATGGAGGAATAATTTCCTCAGAAATTTTAAGCGGGAATTCCAAATCTTACTCAGAAAAGTGTGTGCTAGAAACTGCACATTAATGTGGCAAATTCAAACAGGACAGCATCTTGGCAACTTGTCAGTTTTAAAATACTGGATTAAAGGAGTAAAATAATTAAGATCAGCTAAACATATTGAGACTTTTGTTAGTGAAAGCAGCTGAAAGAAAATGTGCACTATTTTTCTCTACAGCATATTTGTATTAAAGCTGGCCCTCTCAGCAGAATGTGAGATTTTCATAAACTCTTTCCATACATAGATCCTTCCGTTTCATGTCACATTCTGGCTTTCAAAATGTCAGTAATTTTTTTTAGGTTTTAACAATTTCGGAGAGAAAAGATATATCTGTAAACATCCATCAGATGAAAACAAAATCTTCACATTCAACAATTGCCAGTTATTTCACCAAATAGTGTTTTTGGACTGGTTTAAAGAATGATTAGGTATTGGCATAATTTAACACATTTTTCATTTACCTGAAATATGTATTTTTATTTAATTTCAAAAATTTAGTAATTGGATTTTTGGTGTTGGATTTTTTTGCATGGCTGTGAGGGGGAAAGAGGGCTGATATGTGCTTTATCACCTCTTGGGTGTTCCCTTGATCTAATTTTAGTAACATTTTGCATTTGTCTTTGCAGCGGGTGTGACTTGAAAAAATTTATTTTTCTAGACTAGCTATAAAAATAAATATGGCTAATTTCTCTGGAGCTGTAAGTGGGCTCAGTTCCATTGAGTTAGATCAGTGGTTCTCAAACTTGGGCCCCCCTTCTTTGTGTCTGTAGTCATTCACACTCCCCCTCCCTCCACAAGTACATATACCGCCACCCAGCTCTGAAGACAGAGCAGAGAGCAGCAGCGGCTGCTGCTTGGCGCCCAGCTCTGAAGGCAACACTGCGCCAGTAGCAGCAAGAAGTAAGGGTGGCAATGTGAAAAAGTGATATTCATCAATATCACTTTTCACAGCAAACTTAGCGCCCCTGTGCCACCTTTGCTTCTGCGCTGCTGCTGCTGCACCCCTCCAGGTGAGAGATGCGGGGGACAGGGAAGAATCTGAGCCCAGGCTGCCTCCCTGTGAGAGAATGGGAGGCGGGGGAGAAGGATACCCTGAGCCCATGTGGTGGGGCTCCAGCTGATAGCTCAGTGGTTTGAGCATTGGCCTGCTAAACCCAGGGTTGTGAGTTCAATCCTTGAGGGGCCCACTTAGGGATCTGGGGCAAAAATCAGTACTTGGTCCTGCTAGTGAAGGCAAGGGGGCTGGACTCAATGACCTTTCAAGGTCCCTTCCAGTTCTAGGAGATAGGTATATCTCCTATTATTAATCTCCTCCTTCTGGGTGTGCACGGCCCTCCTGCAGGAGCCCCAGCCCAGTCACCTTGGGCTGACAGACAGAGAGCTCTAATCCCCTGCCCCCAACACACACACAGGCACATCTTGTGGTTCCCTTAACACATTCTCATGCTTCCCTTGAGAGGACTGCCCCATAGTGACAACTGTTGAGTTAGATGGATTTTCAGGAGCAGATAATTTGTCCCTTCTCTTCTTCTTTGTGTGTGACTTTGATACAGTCACTTTCAAACACTGTAAGTGCTCCCTTTGGTGGTTAACTTAACACATGAACATTTTACTTACTTTGCACAAAAGTGTGTCAGTCTGCTCCTAAGGTTCATATTCTTGTGGAGCTGTGTTTTCATGGAAAAACACAATTAGTATTATATTTCTTTAGGATATTTTACCTTGTAAATTATCACTTGGCTAGCCAATGAAATTCTGACCACACAAAGAATAAAGCTAGTTAGAAAAGGAAAAGGTCAGTGTGTGGTTTTTTCCCAAAACAACCCGAAGAGGTTTTTGTGGGGGAGGCTAACCGTTTTAAGATGGCTAAATTAAACAACAGAATTAGTGATAACTTTCTGTAGCTCCCTAGTGTGGGATTAAATGTTAGAGAAGGAAGGGGATTAAAATAATGCTAAATGTGTCTTGTTTGACATGGTCATTTAGTTTCAAACTTAATTTTTTGTTGAAGAATGAATGACATACAATTGACACCCAACTCAAAGGACAGAGATTTGGAAGCTAACTATTCATTTTGTGTTCACACATTTTATGGCGGTTTGTCTTGTGTTTAGTACATTTCTAATTATAGCACAGTGATATTTTTTCACTTTCTAATCAAATACATTTAAAAATCACAAGTGCCTGTGAAATATGATATGAAAACAAGACTTTCAGTACATAATATGCATCAAAACCATAATTTCTCAAGCAGAAAGAATAGGTTTATTGGCTTTGGGGGAATCTCCTTTTATGACCTTTACCTCTTCTTCCATGGCTTGTTCTCCATGGCAAGAGCCCATGTGTTTCCTCTCCCCCTAATTTTGTTCTTCAAGACAGCCACTAGCATTGGAGCAGAAACAAAAAAGTAGTTATACAATTAGTTATAATTATTAATAGGCTACTTTGTAATGAAAAAAGTGAAGAAAAATCACACTTACTTGCTTATTGAAGAAAATGACTATCACAAAGTTATATACTCTTTTGGTGGTTTAAGTGTGCCTTGCTCAAAGTAGTGAAATACCTGCTCGTAGATTATACTGAATGGAGAGGAAATCCTATGTTTGGGGGGACACTTTAGCTAATGTCTTTGGCAACCATTTTAGCGCATGCTGAATTCTTCCTGCTTCAGTTTCCATTTTTATTCTGAAACAGTTTTTGATGAGGATTTCAAAAAGTACTTTTTTGTTTCTGCCTGAGTTTCGTAAGCATGCATTTTAAAAATTTATCATCATTATTAGCATTAGATTATTTCTATATTCTGCATACTGCAACTACCACATTGGAAAAGATTGCTCAGGATGGAAATGGGCTTACAATAAGAACATAAGACTGGCCATACTGGGTCAGACCAATGGTCCATTTATTTCAATCTCCTGTCTTGCGACAGTGGCCAATGCCAAATGCTTTGGAGGGAATGAGCAGAACGGGGTATTATCAAGTGATCCATCCCCTGTTGTCCAGTCCCAACTTCTGGCATTTAGAGGCTTAGGTGCACCTAGAGCATGGGGTTGCATCTTTGACTGTCTTGGTTAGTAGCCATTGATGGACTTACCCTCAATGAATTGATCTAATCCTTTTCTGAACCCAGTTTACTTTCGGCTTTCACAATATCCCATTAGTGAGTTCCACAGGTTCACTGTGCATTGTGTGAAGGAGTACTTCCTTTATATTTGTTGTTGTTCTGCTGCATATTTTTGTTGGATTCTTGTGTTACGTGAAAGGGAAATAACATATCCCTATTCACTTTCTGCACACCATTCATGACCATTATAGACCTCTATCCTATCCCCCCTTATTCATCTCTTTTCTAAGATGAACAGTTCCAGTCTTTTTAATCTCTTCCCATATAGAAGCTATTCCATACTCCTAATCATTTTTGTTCCCTTCTCTGTAACTTTTCCAATTCTAATATATATTTTTTGAGATGGGGCAAGCAGGACTGTACACAGTATTAAGGTGTGGTGTAACGGGGATTTATAAAGTGGCATTATGATATGTTCTTTCTCATTATCTATCCCTTTCCTAATGGCTCCTAACATTCTGTTTGCTTTTTTGACTGGTGCTGCGCATTGAGCAGATGTTTTCAGAAAACTATCCATTAAGACTGCAAGATGTCTGTCTTGACTGGTAACAGCTAATTTAGACCCCATCATTTTATATGTATAGTTGGGATTAAGTTTTCCAAAGCACATTGCATTGCATTTATTAACATTGAATTTCACCTGCCATTTTGTTGCCATGTCACCTAGTTTAGTCAGATCCCTTTATAACTCTTTGCAGTCAATCTTGGACTTAACTATCTTGAGTAATTTTGTGTCATCCCACTGTCCACCTCCTTTCCAGATTATTTATGAATACATTGAACAGCACAGGTCCCAGAACAGATACTTGGGGGAACCTGCTTTTTACCTCTCTCCATTGTGAAAACTGACCATTTATTTCTACCCTTTGTTTCCTGTTTTTAACCAGTTACTGATGCATGAGAGAACCTTTCCTCCTATCCCACAATTGCTTAGTTGGCTGAAGAACCTTTGATGTGGGACCTTGTCAAAGACATTCTGAGAGTACAAGTACACTACATCAACTGGATCACTCTTGTCCACATGCTTGTTGACACCCTCAGAATTCTAATAGCTGTGTTGACTCTTCCCCAACATACTGTGTTCATCTATGTGTCTGATAATTCTGTTCTTTACTATAGTTTCAACCAAATGCCTAGTACTGAAGTTAGACTTACCAGCCAGAATTTCCTCTGAAGCCTTTTTAAAAATTAGTGTTATATTAGCTATCCTCCAGTCATTTCGTACAGAGGCTGATTGAAGCAATAGGTTACATATCAGAGTTAGTAGTTCTACAGTTTCATATCTGAGTTTCTTCAGAACTCTCAGATTTGCCACCTAAAATGAATGAATAAGGTGTTGGAATCGCGCTTACGTTCTCCGCAGTGAAGATTGATGAAAAAATTCATTTAGCTTCTCTGCAACATCCTTATCTTCTTTGAGTGCTCCTTTGGCACTTTGATCATCCAGTGGCTCCACTGGTTATTTGGCAGGCTTACTGCTAATTATGTACTTAATTTTTGTTGTTAGTTTGTGTGTCTTTTGCTAGATGCTCTTCAAATTCTTTTTTGTTCTGCCTCATTATATTTTTACACTTGACTTGACAGAGTTTGTGTTCCTATCTATTTTCCTCAGTAGGATTTGACTCCAATTTTTAAAGGATGCTTTTTTGCCTTTGTCTCTTTTACTTTGTTTAACCATGGTGGCATTTTTTATCTTTTTTTTTTTTTAATTTGGGGAATACATTTAGTTTGAGCTTCTGTTATGGTATTTTTAAATAGTTTCCATGCAGCTTACAGGCATTTCACTCTTGTGACTGTTCCTTTTAATTTCCATTTAACCAGCTTTCTCATTTTTGTGTAGATCTCCTTTTTAAAGTTATGTGCTACTGTGGTGGGTTTCTTTTGTTTTTTTCCCTCCCTGCAAGGCAGTTACATTTCAGTATGAGTATGTCTCATCTTCTTGGTTTTTTTTTCTCTCTGCTTCCCCCAAATGCAGAACAAATTACAGTGAAAGCATGTTTTGTAAAATATTATTCTCATTTCCTTTCTGGTCAAGGTAACTTATAGTAATAAGCATTATGTTATTTAAAGGGGCTTCCTAATGATACAAGCATATTCTTTAGAACCTATGAATATTAGAAATATACAGGGTGGTATTTTAAGCAGTGTCTGACAAAAGGGCACAGATCAGTTAAAAGAGAACAAGCATAGCTTTTTAAAAAAGTGAATGTAAGGTGTAAATATAATTTGTCTGTACAGTATATGTTGTGACATTTGTATTATATATATTTTTTCTAGTTTAGCCACCTACAATATGGTTAGTATCTTATTCTTCAGTATAAACTTTCTTTTGCGTTGTACTTTTACCTTCATGTGAGAAGTTTTTCTTTGTTCAGGAAGACAGTGTTACATCGTAGTTTGCCCACCCCTGACCTACAGCCTGCGGGATGGTCCTGCCTGGCTCCCGAGCTCCTGGCCCGGGAAGCTAGCCCCTGGCCCCTCTTTCTCCCCCCCCCCCCCCGCCCGCGGCCGCAGCTCGCTCATTCTGCCGCCGGCGCAATGCTCTGGGCGGCGGGGCTGTGAGCTCTTGGGACTGGTGGTGTCGTTGTCATGGCCTGGCTCCAGCGCTGCCAGCCACCAGTGCTCCAGGCAGTGCGGTAAGGGGGCAGGGAGCAGGGGGGGTTGGATAGAGGGCAGGGGAGTTCGGGGTGGTGGTCAGGGGGTGGGGGTGTGGATAAGGGTCAGGGCGGGAAACAGGGTGTTGAATGGGGGCAGGGGTCCCCGGGGCAGTCAGGAAGGAGGGGGGGTTGGATGGGGCAGCAGGGGGCAGTCAGGGGCCGGGGTTCCAGGGGCAGTCAGGGGACAGGGAGAAGGGGTGGTTGGATGGGGCAGGGGCCTGGGGGGGGAGCCGTCAGGGAATAGGGGGGATTGGATGGGGCAGGAGTCCTGGGTGGGGTGCAGATAGGAGGTGGGGGCCGGGCCACGACCCCCTCCCCTAACTGGCCCTCCATACAATTTACGAAACCCGATGCAGCCCTCAGGCCAAAAAGTTTGCCTGCCCCTGTTGTAGGTTAAAGATCCATGTTTGCAGTTCTTGCTTTCCAAAGTGTATATACTCTGTGAGGTATTAAATAATCTGTAACAGAATACACTCTGTGTCCGCTTCAGTGAACCACTATCTTACATTATGACCAATTTGCTTATATGGGTGGTGATGGTCAGGGGAGAGAACTCCTGAAAACCTTAGGAGAACTATAAATTATTTAATCTAGTGTAGTATCAATAGTCCTTATGTTGGTGAAGTTGTAACTTTTTTTACATTTAATTACTTGATCAGTTGCTTTAAATTAGGGGTGAATTCTGTAAAATTATATTCAAGTAAATAATGTACATAAGTGTAGCTACTGAATGAGGGTGGTTCTTAGACATGGGCACCTCTAAGCAAATATAGTTGAAAACTAGAAAATGTCCCCGCCCAGATCCTGTAGTGCGTGTGGGTCTGACTAGATGGAGACGTTTGCGGGATCAGAGCTTTGTGTATGTTCATGTGTATTTTTCCTAGTTGAAATGATTTTGCTCACTTTAAGTTTTGTGTCAGCTAGTTCTTGAAGAGGAGAGGGGTAATAACCTCATGCTGATTGTTACAGTGTAAGGAAGGGCTTGATCCAAAGCTGCATGAAGTCAATTAAAGTATTTCCACTGCCTTTAGCTGGCCTTTGGATCAGGCCCCATATGTGTTGCTTTACAATGTGCATGGGCAGACAACATGCTCAGTCAAGGCTTCCCCCAGCATTTCTGGCTGTCACATATATTGAAAAAATATTAGTTTAATTTATTTATAGTGTAGGGTAAATCTCTAGCTTCTACAGAATATTTGAATACTACTAAAGATACGGCTCGTGTTAGCTCTAGGGATTAGTAATAAGTTATGGAGCTTTCACTTTTGGTTTGTTTCCAGTAGTGGTCAAAAGTTGTTAGTGTCAGTTGGCTGTTTGATTGCCCGTGTGAAATGAATTGGTGATTTTAGTACCATTTGCAGCACTCAGGTGTCCACATTATTGAAATTGTCATCAGACTTGGAACTAAGTGACACCCTTGTTACTAATCTTGATGAAGAGGCCTAAACAAAAATCTGCATGTGCGTAATGGCTGGACTCCTCTTGTTGCTACTGGTGGCCTCCCTTCTTCTGCAGTTGAGGTACATTGGCTGGGCAGTGTGGGGAAATATTTGTCTGCTATGCTGTACTTGTTTAAATTGAATTTAATCAATTAATTTCCCTTTTTTTTTAAACAGTGTACTTTGGCAAGCCATCTTTCGCATGGCAATCCATCTTGATTAAAAACTAGGCTACACAACTTTTTTTTTTTTTTTTTTTTAATTTTTATAAACATTTTTTTCATGCTGCTTAATCTTAAAAAAAAAAAAAACCTTTTTTGTTTTGACTTTTTCTTTTTCTCTCAAAAAAATCTTTCTTCAGTTCTCCCAGATGTTTTATGGAGGATAATTGAACATAGTTGTCAGATTTCTTTCTTGTCTACTTGCAGAGGGTTAATTTAGTTAACTCCTGCTGCAGAACCTGCAGAGGGAGCTCAAAAGCACAAAATACAAGATCCTTTTTGAGGGGAGAAAGGGGAAGCTTGCACTGGTAAATGGAAGTTTGTGTGCATATTAGGAGGAAGATACCACACAGTGTTTAAGAACTTGTGTCCTTCTAAATCATAACAGTTTTAGAAAACAACAAATTTTGCATCCTAAACTACTTGACAATATCTTTTAAATTATCAAAAAGTCGTAACACCTTTTTGTATTGGAAGACTAACCAATTATTCTTTTTCTTGTTTTGTATGTGGTTGCTTCGTGCCTCCCTAACTCCTTTATAGGAAGTAAGTATCTTTTAAAATATTTTATACTTTTGAAAGTATTTTCTAAAAGTGCTTGTTTTTTGTGTGTGAGAGTAAATCGGTTTTCTTGTGGTAACAGGAAATACCCACCTTAAAGACATATACTATTACAGATGAAAGTACTCAAGAATGTTTTTCATAATAACAAAATAGTTTTCCACACAGTATAAAATGTAATTTTAAAATAGGGTGACTAGATGTCCTGATTTTATAGGGACAGTCCCCATTTTTGGGTCTTTTTCTTATATAGACTCCTATTACCCTCCCACCCCTGTACCGATATTTCACATTTGCTGTCTAGTCACCCTATTTTAAAATGTAAAATAATTTTCATATATGCTGATTTATAGTAACAAACATTTTTTCAATGTGTAGGTTTAAAACACGTGGCTCTTTTAGAGTCATAAATACCAAGGCACGATGTGCAACTTGGTCAAAATTGAACTGATTCTGATACAGTTTGACCCAAAGTTTTTTGAGTATCTTCTGTTTGACATGCAAGGAATAAAATAGTGCAGAGAAGTCACAAAATGCCTAGGAAAGACCTAGTGAAAGGGGAAAACAGCCGTGTAGCTTTTTAAGATACTCTTGGGCAACTGCAGCCTTGACTCTCTCTACCATAAAGACGAAAGAGTGGTAGCCTGTGAAAAGAGGAGTGTGGCCTTCAAGAAGGAGGGAAGGTTGGAGTGCTCATTATATGTTTCATGCATCCCTAGCAAACTAGGGTAATATTCAGACTCAGTTCCACTCAGCTGACACCACACTGCATGATTGGATCGTTGGTCATTGGGTTTTCAGGATGCAGCCTGGTGCTTCCTGAAGAAGTATGTGGCAAGTTCTCCTGAGGATTATACAGTTCAAATTCAACACAAGGAGAATTGGTCTGATCTCCACTTCCCCCTCTTGGTGTTCTACAGGAGGGGAGCTAATATAGGGATTGTTGAAGTTGGCACATCAGTAGCTGACATGGATTCCTTTGTACTCTGAAAGTTGTTACTATTGTCCATTTACCAATTGGCCAGTATTTGAAGATTAAGATACCTGCTGTGAGAACAATAGTGGCTGTGGGGGGAGAGTTCTACATTTTGAGTGCATTTATCTTGTATTGTAATTGCCTAATGATGAGATACCTAAACACAAGTGTTGTGACCAAAATCTCTCTAGATGGACCAGCAGCAGAAATTAGAAGAAAGATGCTAAATGCAAACTTGAGTATTATATAGACACACACAACTCTATTTTGTTATTCCATGCATAGAATTCAGCTGCCTTTGCAGTTAGCATCTTCCTATCAGCATCCTGCTGAAATAGTCTTCATTTTTGACAGCTTCACTAAATAGAAGCTCCAAGCATCTGACATAATTATCAGTAGCTTCAAGTTATATATGTTATCAGCTAAAAAATGTAACTTGAGAAAAATGGTCTTGCATTGCTCAGTTAAATGCCATATGTCACTGTATGTGCACCAGTAATTCAATAAGAACATTTCTAGAGAAAGGTGTGCATCTCATTTGAACTGTGTTCACTGATCTTCAAACAGTTACAAGACATTTTAATATATTCTACTTTACAGCTAGTACAATAACTGTACTTGTAATTTACTCACATCCTAGACTGGTCACATAGTAGTATATCAGCTCAAAATCACATGTAGGATTCTTTTTATTTGCAGGAAAAATATTTTTTTTAAAGAACAAATCCTTTAAAAATGTTATTTTGTATGTTTTAAAATTTACCATTTAATATCTGACATGAAGCTCTATAAGCCGCAGTTTTAGCTGTAGTATTGGTTTTTAATGAAGAAGCAGCATGTACACTGTCTGAAAGTCAATACAGAAGTAGATATTGTGGTAATATGGTACTTTAGGTAACCTATAATAAATTATATCATACAGCTGTTCTGATATGAGGACACCTTAACTAACTACTTATGAGCTTTTACTGGAACAACAAATAAATGATCATATAATCCATTTTGTCAGAAAATTAGTGTACACCTCTACCCCGATATAACACTGTCCTCGGGAGCCAAAAAATTGTACCGCATTATAGGTGAAACCGCGTTATGTCGAACTTACTTTGATCTGCCGGAGTGCGCAGCCCCCCCCTCCCCCCCGGAGCACTGCGTTACTGTGTTATATCCGAATTCGTGTTATATCGGGTCGTATTATATCGGGGTAGAGGTATGTATATATATTATGGACAAATTCTGCTTTGAGATGCAACCATTGAACTCATTAGGAACAGTGTGCACATCAGAGGACAGAATTTAGCTCCTACCAATAAAATCTACCAGAAACAGTTTTGAATAGGGACTACTATAATTAAAAATTGTATAATGGACTCCTGAACCATAATTCCTGCAGCCTTTTTGTATTGTCTAACTGAAGCATATTAGTTTCTGATGGACTTTAAGTTCCAGGCCCAGTATTTTGCTGGTGTAGCCTCAGTCCTGCAAACAATCATGCATAACTTTACACATATGACTAGTTAGTCTTAAGTCAATGGGACTGTTTATGTGGATAAAGTTAAGCATGTGTGTTTGCAAGATTGGAGTCTATGTGAAGAAACACAATTGAAAGTTCAGTCTCTAATAATAAGTATAGCAATGTGTGTGGGGAGATAGGTGTACTGTCATCGTATCTATAAACGCTGTAATTAATTTTAGTTATTCCATTAATATGAAATAGGATAAGTTTGTGAGCGCTCCCTGCACCCCCACTATCCCCCAGATTAACTTTTCAGAATAATATGAATTTAGCCAGAGCAAAAATGCATGCTTTGTTTTTCTCTTGCATGTAAAATCTAGCCCTGTGTATACATCACATAAAGATATTCGTACAAATTAAACACAGTGTGAAGGTATTGATTTTATTTGACCATTTTTAAAAGGTACTTTAAAGTTCATTTCAATATGATATTGCATATAATTATTGCTCCACTAAAAGTATAAAATATGTGTGTGTATGTTTCTATAGTAACTTAGGTTGGCCATTTTAGGAAAATACTGTCCTAAATAACTTTAACTCCTGTAAGTTTAAATATGTTCTTCCTGGGCTCTTTATTATTATTCTTTTGTTGCCTTTCATCCTATGGGATGCAGCTGCCCTTGAACTTGGTACTGTTTTGATCATTCATGTGCAGCAGCCACATTGTCTGTAACATTTTGAAAATGAGGCTTCATGGTGTTATTTGTGAAGTAATTTCACATAAATATTTGGACTTTGGTTCCTTTAGAATGTGGAGCTGGTTGCTATATGAAGAAAAGCATAATTATAATTCACAGACTTTTTGCCTGAAGCCTAGGGGACAGATGCATATGATTAAGTTTGAAACTGGCCTGTTATTGTAATGTAGATGTTTTCAAGGTTGGGAGAATTTAAAAAAAAAAAAAAAAGGCAAGGCAAGCATGGGTTTAAAAAAAAAAGAAAAAAGAGGGAATAGTTTTACAAGAGGCACTCGATCTTGGACTGCTTTATTTTTGCACAATTTTATTTTTCAGTGGAACCTCTCCATTAGCTTGTCTGAATGCAATGCTTCATACTAACACTCGTGTAGGTGATGGAACATTCTTCAAAATCCCTGGGAAGTTGGGACTCTATGCTCTCAAAGTAAGTTGAATTTTTGCATATAGAAAGTACATAAAGTGGATTAATAACGCCATGTATGTCTCAATAGATATAAAGGTAAACAAATTAGATTCTGTGAGGAGTAGATGAGCTGAAAGTCTTTTTCTAACTGTTTTCAGATGTCTTATAATGAAAGTAAACACTGAATGTTTTATCTCAAAGAGTATACGTGTTCTTGAATTTGGCGTATGGTAAGAAAACCATGCTATAGAGTTGTTAACAGAAAGGCCTTTGTTTTATAAGCAGTGAGTTCAAGAAGATCACTGACTTTCTCATGAAGTAATTGTGTTAATATTTAATTTTTTTGAACAGTGGAAGACTTTTGCAAGTTCAGTGTAAATAGCTTTTAAGTTGCAACTTATTTTAAATCAGGAATATAATTACAGTGATAAAATCCTGAGTGGTTTGATATTAAGTGGTGGTGATGGTTGTAGTTGTGGGTTTTTTCTTGTGTGTTTGAAAACATTTTTTTTCCCCCTGATACCCATGATCAAACTATAGTGGCTTCATACTGGGGCGGAGGGTGAAGTAGGGGCAAGAAAACAATAATGTGAAATTACATGTTCTACAGACTAGATTTAATCTATTGAAGTTTTGGGGGAAATTCTTTGATATTTGTGATAGAAAAATAATTGTGCACAGTTTAGAAACAATAAAAGCAGTATGGATAATGTTGGTCCTTAGAACTAAAAATACACTGTTTTTTGGTTAACAATGAATGTATTTCAGAATAATCATTTTCTCATTTGCTAGTGGAAGAATGTTTAGTTTGGTCTTGTTTTAAATCTGAAGAGATCCCTGGCTCGAAACCAGGTATTTGCAATCATTCCCATGGCTTGTGAGTTCCAGGTTACTATTTGAATTCAGGAAACAGGCACAGGCAAAAGAGAAACATTAAAGGATTTGTGTTTCTCTTGCAGCACTTAGGAGGTTCAGCTAGATGACTAGAATTTTTAAGTGCCAAACAAGTCTGTTCAAACATAAAAAGCGAAAGAAGTGCATTTTGATTTATAACTTTTTCTTACAAAAGTCTAAATTGTGACTTTTTACAGGATAACTTGAAAATCAAAAGCTTAAAAGAGCTATCTCGTAAAGATCACGTTTTACTTCTTTCCATAAAGTAACTCATATACAGGAAGCAGATTAGTTTTTGAAATGTAGACACCCAAATGTGTTGCAACAGTTTTACCTTTGGGTAAACCTAACAGTAATATAAACATTTTTTGTGGCTGGCCTTACATTATTTTTCTTTTCTCTCTCCTCTCCCCACCCCCATTTGGGTTTTCTTGGGGGTTTTTTTAACTGCAGAAAGAAGAATCTACATGCCCAGCAGATGGAACATTGGATATAGGATGTGAATCTGAGTTAGATGGCACTGAAATGGCTGAGACAAACAATAGTAATGGAGAAGAAAATGGAGGTAGGTATTCTTAATTTCACTTTACAGGAGCTACTATGGAAAGCATATATACCAATTAGGTTCATTATTCATGTTTTCAAAATAAACTATGGTGGTTTTTGCAATTAGTTAAAACAACTTTGAGAAACAACGTCCTAATTTTGTTGTTATGAAGGGGTCAGGGCCACATGAGAAAAGTGGCCTTTTTGTTTTTAAAAGACAGGTATGTTATGGGGAAGCTATGGAGTATTTATAATGTTCTAAGTAGACCTGTTTTTCATGTAGTATTTCCCCCCTTCTCCCTCTAGTATATCGCTTGCCTTCTTAGGCCTTCTTAGGCCCCAATCTTGCAGAGTGTAGGTAGAGTAGGTAGGTAGGTAGGTAGACTCTGTCCTACACCTGACTGGAGCCCCAGTGGGATTTTGCATGGGCACAGGGTTCCTCCAACACAGTTCTTTGTGTAGGACAAGGTCTTAGGTTTATAAACTCTTTGGGGCAGGGATCTTACTTTGTGCTGGTATGGTGCCCAGTACAATGGAGGCAGTGTGACTTAAATCTTAAATACCAATACGCTGAACAATGGTACTTTAAAATGCCACCCTTAGAAATAAAACGTCTTACTTTTAGGAGGTAATAGATACGTATAAAGAGAGAACCTACTCCCTCAAATTTTCATCATATATAAACCCCTAAACCAAGTACTAACAATTAGTGGTGAATGCTATAGCTCTTGAAGATTAACCAGTAAAGTGTTTATACTGTGCATACTTTACAGTATATTGGAAGTTTTCATGGCTATATGCCACTGGAATTGCCCTTTTTTGAGCATTTCTCTCTTCTGCCTTCCCTCTTGAACCCTGACCCACTAGTGGACTTGAAGCATACCCTTTTGGATCTTTCTGAGGCATAAGGGTGGATGAATACCCGTTATTGGATTTATATAATCTTTGTGGATATTATTACTCAGATAAATATAAGGAAGGATAGAATGAGGAAGGATGTTCCAGTGGTTTGGGCACCAGCTTAGGATACAGGAGTCCTGGGTTAATGTCCCTGGTCTGCCACAGAATCCCTGTGTGATCTTGGGCAAGTCACTAAGGGCTGGTCTACACTGGGGGGGGATCGATCTAAGATACGCAACTTCAGCTACGTGAATAGCGTAGCTGAAGTCGAAGTACCTTAGATCGAATTACTTACCGTCCTCACGGCGCAGGATTGACGTCTGCGGCTCCTCATGTTGACTCCGCTACCGCCGTTCGCATTAGTGGAATTCTGGAGTCGACAGGAGGGCGTTCGGGGATCGATATATCGCGTCTAGATGAGACGTGATATATCGATCCCCGAGAAATCGATTGCTACCCGCCGATCCGGCCGGTAGTGAAGCCGTGCCCTAAGTCTCTTTGTGCCTCAGTTCCTCATCTGTAAAATGGGGATTATGATATTTATCTACCTCGCAGGGGTGTTGTGAGGATAAATATATTAAAGATTGTGAGGTGCTCAGAAACCATGATTATGGGGCCATATATATACTTAAGATAGAAGGCATTTGTGAGTTGAATTATGAGATTGTGAATCTGGATAGAGCTATAAAGGGCATGTACTGTTAGATGGCTGAACTTTTCATTTCCTTACTTTAGAGACTTTTATTTTAGATATGTAATGTGTGCAGCCTTAACTGGCACATAGTGCAAGAAGGACTTTTAAGAAGTATTTCAAGGGCAAATGAAATCCTAGGAAAGTCATAAATCCATTACTAAGCAGGTATGGAAAAATTGTCAATAATGATGCAAAGAAAGCAAAAACATTGAATAAATATTTCTGATTTGTACTAGGAAAGAAGCTGGGTAAAGTTTAATGTCTAGTTTGCTTCAGTCTTCACTAAAAAGGATAATGATGAGCAATACTCAACAAAATTAATATTAACAACAAAGGGAAGAAATGCTAGCTGAAACAGGGAAAGAACAGGTTAAAGAATACTTGGGTAAGTTAGATGTATTCAAGTTGGGCAGGGTCTGATGAAGTTCATCCTAGGGTGCTTAGGGATCTAATTGAAGCAGTCTTGGAACTGTTAGCATTTATCTTTGAGAAGTCGTGGAGGACCAGTGAAGTCTCGGAGGACTAGAGGAGGGCAAATATAATACTTACCTTTTAAAAAGGGGAACAAAGGGGACCCAGGAAATTATAGACCTGGCAGTGTAACTGCAATACCTGGAAAGATGGTGGAAGAAATGATTAAACAATCACTTTGTAAGCACATAGAGGATAAGAGGGTTATAAGGAATAGCCAGCATGGATTTGTCAAGAACAAATCATGCCAAACCAATCTAATTTCCTTCTTTGACAGGATTATTGCTCTAGTGGATGGGGCAAACAGTAGGTGTGATATCTTGATTTTAGTGAGTCTTTTGACACAATCTAGCTAAGTGCATGTTTTGTCCTTTGAGTGAGGTGCATTACTGAGTGTATATATTTTATTAAAACCGCTTGGAAATGACTTCGTTGAAAAAAAGATCACTTATGGAAGAAAAGAGTGTTTTCCAAAACAAATGGGCAAATTTATATTTTTTTCACAGAGGTAAAAGATATAATTCAATGCCTTATTTGTCAGCAAACGATTGCTGTTCCCAAGGAGTATAATGTGCGTCGGCACCACGACATGATGCACCGTGAAAAATATGATGCATTCACCGGAAAAACCCGAGAGGAAAAAGTTCAGCAACTTAAAGCAGCATTTGCCAAGCAAAGAAATTTCTTTTCGGGGATTAACAAGTCTAGCAAAAATTCAGTAAGAGCAAGTTTTGTGATAAGTGAAATGATAGCTAAATCATTGTGACCTTTTACAGAAGGCTTATTCATAAAAGAATGTCTTATGAAGGACAGCGAAATTTTATGTCCTGATAGGAAGAGAGTTTTGAATGCATAAGCTTGTCTGCCAATACAGTTGCCTGCAGGATAACAGATTTAGCAGATAATGTGCAAAAACAATTGATTCAAATGGCAAAAGACTTCGAAGCATTTTCAATTGCTCTTGATGAGAGTACAGATGTCTCAGATACTGCACACTGTGCAGTGTTCATTAGAGGTGTGGATTGCAATTTGAATATAACTGAAGAATTGCTAGACTTAATGCCACTGAAGGGTACCTCAATGGAACGTGACATATTTCAAGAACTTGAAGAGTGCATTGAAAAAGCTGCGCTGCCATGGAACAAACTCGTATTTTTTGGCTACGGACGGTGCACCATCAATGTGCTCTGAAAACGTTGGTGTGGTTGGATTATTGAAGACCAAACCGAACAGCCTCAATATACCAGGAATTAGCTTCACCGGTATACATTGTATTTTGCACCAAGAAGCCCTGTGTAGTAAAAGTCTACAAATGAAGGAAGTTATGGATGTAGTTGTTAAAACTGTTAATTTTATACGTGCCTGAGGGCTAAATCACAGACAGTTCACTTCTTTTCTAGCAAGTATGGACAGTGAATATGGGGAACTTCTGTATCACACTCAGGTTAGATGATTGAGTCGTGGAAATGTTTTGAAGCGGGTTTTTATGCACTTAGAGAGGAGATTGATTACTTCATGAAAATGAAAAACAAGGAGGTTCCACAGCTTCAGTGTGACACCATTTTGAAGCAGAAGTATACAGATGTTGGAATTCCAGAATTCTACAGGTTTCTTTCACAAGAAAGATTTCCCATGTTATTCTCTGCTTCCGCAAGGATAATTGCAATGTTTGGAAGTACATATATATGTGAACAGTTTTTCTCTTCCATGAAGATTAACAAATCTGTGTTAAGGTCAAGGCTCACTGATGAACATTTGAAAGCAACACTGAGATTGGTTTTGTCTCAGGATATCAAACCTAATATTGATGCTCTGGTTGATGCAAAACGCTGCCAGCTAAGTGGCCAAAAATGAAATGACTGTCAAAATTAGCACTGACTATTCACGTTACAGTTAAAGACGTTAATAAAAAAGTTAATAAATTGACTTTTAATAACATGCTATATTTTAATACTATACTACATTACTCTTTTTTTTTCTGCCTACCTCCAGACGCTTCCCACCATCATTCGAAGATAATGGCCAATGGCTCTGCAATCACATCCGCCAACTCCTTTAGCACCCTCGGATGCAGCGCATCCGGCCCCATAGACTTGTGCTCGTCCAGTTTTTCTAAATAGTCCCGAACCACTTCTTTCTCCACAGAGGGCTGGTCACCTTCTCCCCTTACTGTGCTGCCCAGTGCAGCAGGCTGGGAGCTGATCTTGTTTGTGAAGACAGAGGCAAAAAAAGCATTGAATACATTAGCTTTTTCCACATCCTCTGTCACTAGGTTGCCTCCCTCATTCAGTAAGGGGCCCACACTTTCCTTGACTTTCTTCTTGTTGCTAACATACCTGAAGAAACCCTTCTTGTTACTCTTAACATCTCTTGCTAGCTGCAACTCCAAGTGTGATTTGGCCTTCCTGATTTCTCTCCTGCATGCCTGAGCAATATATTTATACTCCTCCCTGGTCATTTGTCCAATCTTCCACTTCTTGTAAGCTTATTTTTTGTGTTTAAGATCAGCAAGGATTTCACTGTTAAGCCAAGCTGGTCGCCTGCCATATTTACTATTCTTTCTACACATCGGGATGGTTTGTTCCTGCAACCTCAGTAAGGATTGTTTAAAATACAATCAGCTCTCCTGGACTCCTTACCCCCTCATGTTGTTCTCCCAGGGGATCCTGCCCATCAGTTACCTGAGGGACTCAAAGTCTGCTTTTCTGAAGTCCAGAGTCCGTATTCTGCTGCTCTCCTTTCTTCATTGTGTCAGGATCTTGAACTTGACCATCTCATGGTCACTGCCTCCCAGGTTCCGATCCACTTTTGCTTCCCCTACTAACTCTTTTCTCTGTTTGTGAGCAGCAGGTCAAGAAGAGCTCTGCCCCTAGTTGGTTCCTCCAGCACTTGCACCAGGAAATTGTCCCCTACACTTTCCAAAAACTTCCTGGATTGTCTGTGCACCACTGTATTGCTCTCCCAGCAGATATCAGGGTGATTTAAAGTCTCCCATGAGAACCAGGGCCTGCGATCTAGTAACTTCTGCTAGTTGTTGGAAGAAAGCCTCGTCCACCTCATCCCTCTGGTCTGGTGGTCTATAGCAGACTCCCACCATGACATCACCCTTGTTGTTCACACTTCTAAACTTAATCCAGAGACTCTCAGGTTTTTCTGCAATTTCATACCGGAGCTCTGAGCAGTCAGACTGCTTTCTTAATGAAATACTTTGTATTCAGACATTTACTAGACAGGATGTTAAACAGCAATGGATAAACATTTTAAATCTCCAGGTCCTGATAACGTGCAACCAGGCATTTAAAAAAAAATTGGCCAAGGTGTTCTCTGAACTAATGGTGCTGATTTTTCAACAAATCTTGGAATATGGGGGAAATTCCAGAGGACTGGAAGAATGAATGTTTTCCCAATATTTGAAAAGGGTAAATAGGATGAGCCTGGTAACTATGGTCTGGTTAGTATGACATTCCTGTGCAAAATGATGGGAAGGCTAATATGGGATGCAATCAGTAAAGAATAAAAGATTGTAGCATAACTAATTCTGTCAATATAATTTTATGAAAAATAGGTCTTATCAGACTAACTTAATATCACTTTTTGATGAGAATACAAGTTTGGTCAGTAAGTGCTAACATAAGGTATTTAACTTACTGCCCACAACTGCGTAAAAAATGAGCAATGCACAAGATCAGTGTTGCCCATATTAAACAGATTAAGAACTGGACAAATGAGTGATCTCAGTAGGAATCATCAGGCAAAAGGAGTGCTTCTAGTGGTAAAGTTTATAGATGACCAAATTGATGGAGTGGTAAATAATGACAAGGCCAGGTCAGTAAGGCAGATTGGTACCTGGACTAATTTGGACAACATGCTTTTTATTACAAACAAATGCAAGTTCATACATCTAGGAACAAAGAAAGTAGATGACACTAATGGGATGGGGATATGAATCCAGTAAAGCAGTAACTCTGGAAGATACGTAGGGATCATGGAATTAAACGTGAGTTTCTTCTTCGAGTGATTGCTCATATCCATTCCAGTTAGGTGTGTGCGCGCCGCGTGCACTTTCGTCGGAAGACTTTTACCCTAGCAACCCCAGTGGGTCGGCTGAGCGCCCCCTGGAGTGGCGCCATAACGGCACCGCATATACCTCAGCCGACCCACCCGACCCTCAGTTCCTTCTTACCGCCCGTGTCGGTCGTTGGAACAGCGGAGTGCAGCTTGTCTGACCTCCGCTTCCCTAGCTTCCTCATAGTTTCTCTGTTAAAATTTGTACATAGTTCTTATCTTAGCTTAGGTTTTCTTGTTTTTGATAGTTTAAAATCCGTTTAGTGTTAGATAGTTAGCGGGTTCGAGGGTTAGCCCCACCCGCACCCGGGACCGGAGTGTATGCCCGGCTCCCTGGGTTTCAAGCCGTGCTCAGCCTGCCGCAGGCCTATACCTACAGGAGATCCTCATAGCTCCTGTTTGAAGTGTTTAGGAGAATCGCACTTATCTACTAAGTGCCCAATTTGCAAGGCTTTCAAGCCTCGCACTAAGAGGGAAAGAGACATTAGGCTTAAACAGCTCCTATTGGAGGCAGCCTTAACCCCTCCGGCCGCGGCACCGCCCGCTGTCCCGACGGACTCTCGCAGCACCGCCACGGCGCCGGGCCACTCTGCTGTGCCACCGAAAGCGCCATCGGCACCAAAACCGGCCCAAAGACGCTCTCTCTCGCCGAAGGCGAAGAAGGGAAAGGCCGCTGCCTCCACAGCACCACCGGCTCCGAAGCACCAGAGTGCGCCCCGTCCGGACCGCCCGGCACCGAAACCTGCCGTGGCACCGGTTCCTCTGCTGCAGATGCTTCTGCCGGCACCGGCGACTCCGGCCCCTGAGAGGCCGTCGAGCACGGCACCTGTAACCTCCCCGGCTCTGGCCGCAGTAGAGATGCCACTGCCATCGACTCCGGAGACCTTCGAGGCGGCATGGGACCTCATCGCAATGACGGAACCGGCTGTGCCACCGCCCCCGGCACCACCGGTGCAGGTGCCCCGCTCCATGGGCAAGCCGTCCATGTTTAAGCCACCTGCCAGCACCGACTCTGACCGGCACCGAACCCGTTCCCGCTCTCGACGCTGCTCCCGCTCCCGCTTTCGGCACCGATCCCGATCTGGGACCCGATCGCACCACCGCTCGCAGTCCCGGCACCGCTCAACCACGCGGCACCGATCAGACTCGCGGCACCGGTCATTCTCTCGCTCTCCGACTCGTCACTCCTGGCACCGATCAAGCTCTCGGTACCGATATGGCCGCCGCTACTCGCGGAGTCGTTCCCGGCACCGATCATGGAGATCCCGGTCGACCTCCCGGCACCGCGCCAGTCGCAGGTCCCATTCTCGCTCCTGCTCTCGATATCGAGATGCCTCCCGGCACCGTTCGCCACAAAGGCGGGAAATGAGATCCGTGGGCACTTAGGCGCAAGGCTTATCTGCTCCACCTTGGCCATCTCGACATGCCTCGGCCTCTTCGCACGCCGACAGCTACTATGTCGATTACCTTCGGGAGTTTTCCGGCAGTCCCATCCTGCAGACCAGGACCCAAATCAGTGGGGTTATTGGACCCCTTGGGCCTACCACCAAAGCCAAGGTCCTCCTGTGCCTCCTATGCGTACCGTACCGCACGAGTCACGCATCCCAGAGGCTACTATAAGCCGCCCCCCAGTTGACACGGAGGTACCATCCGGCGCGGAGGCAGAGAATCAGCCTGCCCAGGAATCTCTGGGGCAGGAACCTTCACAGGGGCCGGATGCTGACCAAGACGCCATCCTGCCCAGCACTTCTTCCTCCGCCTCTCCCCCGGATGAGGCGGTGGCAGGCTCGTCATCAGCAGGTCCCCCGCCAATTGACTTACGGGCGCACCAAGAGCTCCTTCGCAGGGTGGCACTGCGAATGGATCTGCAGGCTGAGGAGGTATCGGAAGTGAGTGATCCGATAGTGAGCATTTTGTCCGCGGACGCTCCAACCCGCATAGCTCTCCCCTTCATAAGGACTATCCAGGCGAACGCTGATACCTTATGGCAGACTCCGTCGTCTATTGCGCCCACAGCCCGAGGGGTGGAACTCAGATACATGGTCCCTTCCAGGGGATACGAGCATTTGTATGTGCACCCTGCCCCCTCGTCCTTGGTGGTGCAGTCTGTCAACGACAGAGAGCGGCACGGCCAGCAAGGCCCGGCTCCTAAGTCGAAGGAGGCCAAGCGCATGGACTTGCTTGGTCGCAAGGTCTACTCTGCCGGTGCCCTACAGATCCGTGTGGCTAACCAGCAGGCCTTGCTGAGCCGTTACGGCCATGACACTTGGGCTGAGGTAGAGAAATACAAAGAGCTACTGCCTCAGGATTCCCGACAGGAGTTTGCAGCCTTCGTAGAGGAAGGTAAAAAGGTAGCACGCACCTCGTTACAGGCCTCCTTAGACGCGGCTGACTCGGCAGCACGTACTGTAGCCTCGGGTGTTACCATGCGCCGGATCTCTTGGCTCCAGAGTTCGACGCTTCCTCCTGAAGTTCAATACACCATTCAGGACCTTCCTTTTGATTCGAAGGAGCTCTTCTCAGAAAAGACGGACTCCAAGCTTCAAAATCTGAAGGACAACAGGGTTATCATCCGTACTTTGGGGATGCATACCCCGGCTACCCAGAGGCGTCCGTTCCGTCCCCAGTTTAACCGCCCTTACTATATGCCTCGCTACAGGCAAGACTCTGGTCGGCGGCGGGGTCGCCGGGGCCGTGGGTGACGGCCTGGCAACCAACCGTCCCAAAGGTGAACCCCTTCTAAGCCATCGGGTCCTAAACCATCCTTTTGAAGATGCGCCCGGGGGCGACATACCGGATCTCTCTCCAGATCCCTCCCTACACTTTTCCAACCGCCTCTCCTATTTCCTCCCAGCGTGGGCTCGGCTGACCACCGATGCCTGGGTCCTGCGCACTGTGGAACGTGGTTACCAACTCCAATTCGTTTCACCTCCACCTTCCCACCCTCCTTCCCGGTCCCTCTTCAGGGACCCCTCTCACGAGCAACTCCTCTTACAAGAGGTGCACTCGCTCCTAGCCATCGGAGCGGTCGAGAGGGTTCTGGACGCGGAACGGGGCAAGGGGTTTTATTCCCATTATTTTTCGATTCCCAAGTCCAAAGGAGGCCTTCGACCCATCCTCGACCTGCGAGACCTCAACGCATACATGCTGAAGTTGAAGTTCCGCATGGTATCCCTCGGGATCATTATCCCTACTTTGGATCCGGGAGACTGGTATGCTGCCCTCGATATGAAGGACGCTTATTTTCATATCGCCATCTTCCCACTGCACAGACGCTTTCTCCGCTTCACAATCGCTCACCTACACTTCCAGTTTGCGGTCCTCCCCTTCGGCCTCTCCATGGCCCCAAGGGTGTTCAAAAAGTGCATGGCCGTTGTCGCCGCCCACCTCCGTCGACGCAGCATCTCCGTTTTTCCCTACCTCAACGACTGGCTTATCAGGGGGGACTCGCAGGCCACGGTCCAGCATCAGGTCGCAGAGATCAGGAACTTATTCACGAGCCTGGGCCTAGTTCTCAACATAGAAAAGTCTACCTTAGTTCCAACTCAGAGGTTGGATTTTATTGGCGCGACCCTGGACTCCTCTTTAGCCACAGCCTTCCTTCCGCAGCTCCGGTTCCAGGCCCTTACGCAGCTAATCCGCGACCTACAGGCCTCTCGGATGACCTCGGCCCGTGCTTGTCTCCGCCTCCTTGGTCACATGGCGGCTTGCACACACGTCACTCCGTTTGCCAGGCTCCGCCTCCGCCCGCTTCAGCTGTGGCTCCACTCCAGATACCGCCAACACAGGGACCCTCTGGATACCCACTCACCATCCCAGCGGGTGTCCTTCAATCCCTGGATTGGTGGCTGACCCCTTCCCACGTATGTGCGGGGGTCCCATTCCAGGCTCCTCAACCTTCCTTGTCCCTGACAACGGACGCCTCGTCCTTTGGATGGGGAGCCCATCTCGGCGATCTTCGGACTCAAGGCCTTTGGTCGCTGCAGGAATTGAACGTGCACATCAACATCAGGGAGCTCCGGGCAGTACGCCTGGCATGCCGGGCATTCCAAACTCGCCTCCACGGCCGTTGTGTCTCGGTCTTTACGGACAACACAACGGCCATGTACTATATCAACAAGCAAGGCGGGACCCGCTCATCCCCCCTCTGCGACGAGGCGATGCTACTGTGGGAATTCTGCATAGCCCACTCAATACATCTGGTGGCGTCGTTCCTTCCTGGCGTCAAGAACACCATCGCGGATCGCCTGAGCAGGTCCTTTCTCTGCCACGAGTGGTCGCTGAGAGCAGACATCGCTCATGCCATTTTCCAACAGTGGGGATTTCCCCATGTAGACTTGTTTGCGTCCCGATTGAACCGCAAATGCCAGGAGTTTTGCTCCTTTCAAGGCCTGGCTCCTGGCTCTCTGTCGGACGGGTTTCTCCTTCCATGGACTCGTCACCTGTTCTACGCCTTTCCTCCATTTCCCCTCATACACAAGGTCCTGATGAAGCTCCGACGGGACAAGGCACGTCTCATCTTAATTGCACCAGCGTGGCCCAGACAACACTGGTTCACCACGCTGCTCCGTCTATCGGTAGCCAGCCCAATTCCTCTGCCGCTTCACCCAGATCTTATAACACAAGATCACGGCACTTTCCGTCACCCAGACCTGCCGGCCCTCCACCTCACGGCGTGGCTCCTCAGTGGCTAGACCAGACGGAGTTGCGCTGCTCTGCTCCTGTGCAGCACGTTTTATTGAGCAGCAGAAAGCCTTCCACTCGATCTACCTACCTGGCCAAGTGGAAGCGCTTCGCTTGCTGGGCTCAAGTGCGTGATGCTATTCCTTCGGAACTCCCGCTTCCAATGGTCCTTGACTATCTCTGGTCGCTGAAACAGCAAGGTCTTGCACTGTCCTCCATCAAAGTGCACTTAGCGGCCATCTCCGCTTTCCACCCTGGTGAGGGGGGATATACGCTGTTCTCTCACCCGCTGACTACTCGCTTCAGAAACGGCCTTGATCGTCTCTACCCCCAGGTGCGTCATCCGACTCCCACCTGGGACCTCAATCTGGTCCTCAACAGGCTCATGTCTCCGCCCTTTGAGCCGCTGGCCACCTGCTCCTTGCTGTACCTCTCATGGAAGACGGTTTTTATCGTGGCTATCACATCTGCCAGGCGGGTCTCTGAGCTCAAAGCGCTCATGGTGGACCCGCCGTACACCGTTTTTCATAAGGACAAGGTGCAGCTACGTCCACATCCAGCGTTTCTCCCAAAGGTAGTGTCCGCGTTCCACAATAACCAGGATATCTTCCTGCCAGTTTTATTTCCGAAGCCTCACGCATCTCCGAGAGAGCAACGACTTCACTCCCTCGATGTTCGCAGAGCGTTGGCTTTCTATGTTGATCGGACAAGACCGTTCCGCAAATCCCTGCAACTGTTTGTGGCAATTGCTGACCGGATGCGAGGTCTTCCTGTCTCGTCGCAGCGAATCTCCTCGTGGCTCACAGAGTGCATTCGCACCTGCTATAATTTGGCTAATGTCCCTTTGGGCCATCTCACCGCCCACTCTACCAGGGCCCAGGCGTCCTCCGCTGCCTTTCTGGCGCAACTACCTATACAAGAGATATGCCGAGTGGCGACCTGGTCGTCCGTCCATACTTTCGCCTCACACTACGCCCTGGTCCAACAGTTGAGCGATGATGCAGCCTTTGGCTCTGCGGTCCTGCATACCGCCACGTCTCACTCCGACCCCACCGCCTAGGTAAGGCTTGGGAATCACCTAACTGGAATGGATATGAGCAATCACTCGAAGAAGAAAAAACGGTTACTTACCTTTGTAACTGTTGTTCTTCGAGATGTGTTGCTCAGATCCATTCCACACCCACCCTCCTTCCCCACTGTCGGAGTAGCCGGCAAGAAGGAACTGAGGGTCGGGTGGGTCGGCTGAGGTATATATGCGGTGCCGTTATGGCGCCACTCCAGGGGGCGCTCAGCCGGCCCACTGGGGTTGCTAGGGTAAAAGTCTTCCGACGAAAGTGCACGCGGCGCGCACACACCTAATTGGAATGGATATGAGCAACACATCTCGAAGAACAACAGTTACAAAGGTAAGTAACCGTTTTTTCCAGTGCGATGTTCTAGCTAATTAGGCTAATGCAATCTTTGGATATATAGACAGGGGAATATCAAGTAGGAATAAGGAAGTGATATCACCTCTGTATACAGCATTGGTAACACCATTACTAGAGGGCTGTATACATTTTTGATGTAAAAAAAAAAAAGTATAGAAAAAGTTCAGAAGAGAGCTACGCGAATTATTTGCATTTTGGAGATATGCCTTACAGTGAGACACTTAGGAAGCTCAAGCTAGTTATTTTATCAAAGAGAAAATTAAGAGGTGATGTATCATACTTGATAAGTACCTATATGGAGAGAAGATTTCTGGTAGAAGAGAGCCCTTTTGAATCTAGCAGATAAAGGCTTTACAAGGTTCAGTGGCTAAAAGCTGAAGCTCGATAAAATCAGGTTAGAATTAAGGCACATATTTTGAACAGTTTACCAGGGTATGTGGTGGATTTTCCATCATTTGAAGTCTTTAAGATCTGATGTGCTTTTTTTTTTCTCCCTCCCCCCCCAGTTTCTAACTCAACCGTAATATGTGGGCCTGATGCAAGAATATTGCATAAAATTCTTTGGCCTGTGTTTTACAGGAAGTAACACTAGAAGAACGTAATAATTTCTTTTGCCTTAAAATCTACAAATCTGTGAAACTATATAATGTTGGATATTGTCCGTATACTGTCTGTCTGTCTTTCTTGTCTCCGCGGCTCCATATTTTATTTATTTATTTATTTATTATATGTATTTCAATCATGTCTCGGAGCCCCAGGACCCCATTGTGGATCAGGACCCTGTTGTACTAGGCACTGTACAAACATAGAACAATAAGATGGTTCCCCGCTCAGATAGATGTTGAACATGTGAGAAGCCAGAATAGAAGCTAGAAGCCTCTGGGGCCTTGCTAAAAGTAAATGAGCAATTGGCCTATTTTACTTTGTGGGTTCTCCCTTAAAGAAAGGAATGGAGCCACTTGGGTGATTCCATATATCTTTGCTTGGGTTGTAAATGTGTCAGCATAACTTCATAGGCAGCATTGTCCAACAGTCTGAAAGAATGAGCATGAGTATTTGATCTTCATCCATTGCCAGAAGAAAGTCACCGACTGACACAAGTATAATCTGTGTAATGTACTGAATGGGTGAGAAGACTTGAGAGTCCTAGATGCTGCCAGAATGGTTCCACCCGTCGTCCTTGACAGCCTTTTCCCAAAAGGAAGATTCAAGACAGGGTGATAATTGGAGTAATCTTCCATCTTGAGAGAGTTTGTTGAGCAGGGGCGGGAGTATGTGTGTGTCTAACAATATCTTCTTTAAAAGTAGAGGCTACCCAGCAGGGGGCACTGATAGTTAACTGGTCCCAGTGTCTCTCCACTTGTCTTTCAGTCATAGCCTTCAGATTTCTCACTACCTCAGCAAAACTCTGTTTGAAATTAAATGATAGAAAAATCTGCTCCTCTTCTCTTCCTTTTTCCCTACTCTCCCCGGTACAGTTTTGCCAGCACAGGTGCAAACTTCTTGATCTGGATCTGAGCAGTGTTTTTAGAAAAAAAAATTTAGAACTCCTCAGTGATAAACATGTGATTGTTTCACTGAATGCTGTGCTAACAACTTGGATTAATTAGGTTGACGACCATCTGGAATGGTTGCACATCAGGATTTCCCATACCATCATGGCATATGTTTAAAAAAAAAATTATTCATGCTCCAGTTACCTACTTTGGAATGAGAATTCCACCAGCAGCCCTCTAGCAGCCTTTCTTATCATCAGTTGTAAGTCATCCAAGTAACATGCAAAGATGAAGCCATACTTAGTGTTTAAGATCCAAAATGATAATAGTCTAGGATAAGAAATGGTTATAATATCCTACTGTGCATGGCAGACCACAGTAGTGTGGTCTGTAATCAAAACAGTATCCATCTCTAGATTGTCTGAAACCCATTGAGTTCCATTTGCCAACTTGGTCCTTCACTCCAATCAGAGGAGTGCATCATGATCTCAAGATGGAGATGGTAGTGATCCATAGAAAGATGTGACTTCCACTTCCAATCTGTGACAAACATAGATTCTAAAGTGTGACCAGCTCTGAGTAGGGCTTCATCTACACTAGGAAATTAGGTCTACATTGCTCAGGGTGTGAAAAATCCATACTCCTGAGTGACGCAGTTAAACCTATCTAACTCCCAGCGTAGACAGTGCTGGTTGGTTGACAGGAGAATTCTCCCATCAACCCATCTACCGCCTTTTAGGCAGGTGGAGTACCTACGCCGACAGGCGAACCCCAACTTCAGCTTTTTAAGTGTAGAGTAGTCCTAGGTGACCTTACTACATCCTAACAAAAACTACAGTTCCCAGCACTTCTTAAATTTAAAACTTCTTTAGTTGCAAAAGTGAAATTGACTACATTGTGACAAATTCATCTATAGTATAACACTAGTGGATATAGTAGGTCAGCCATCGAGAAGTTGGAGGATCAGATTCATCCTGAGTCTTGAAATTTTGTCTTTGCAATTGTTAGTCCATTGAAATTCTGTGTGTTTTCTGGGCTAAGAAACCACAAGGATAACTCTTGACTATGGAGCTAATGTTCCCCTTCCTTTGGCTATGAAGTATTCATTGAGGCTTTCCACACTCTTCCTTCCCAGGATTGGAAATTTTGGCTCATTCAGGGCAGCCTGTCACTTATAGCAATTGGGCTCTTGGGAATGATGCTTAGCGATTCCGCTGAATGTGTTTGGTGTATATTCTGATACTAATGTGCAGTGTTCCCCAGCAGAAATTTAATGGGATCACAGCCTGAACATATGGGGCTCTTCCTCAGCTTACAGATTGGACAGAGACCCAGCTTTTGATTTATTTTCTTCATTTCCCCACCACTAGTTACAAAGGAAAATTATCTGCCCCCTCCAGGGCAAGATTGACTACCCTTTGCTTCATTGCTGTGGGTGGGAAGGTCCCAACTACTGAGGTGGTGCAATGTGAGAGGCTGGGAGCTAATTGAGTGAGGTCTCTTGGCTCTTTTATTCTCTGCTATAGAGCAGAATTAGTGAGGCCTAAAGGGTTGGGGGTTGGTTGGTTAGTAACAGATCATACTTCTCTGATGAAAAAGTTGCCTTGCTGTGGAATGAGGATCCACAGTTTTCTGAGATTTATGGAGTTCTTAGTTCCATTCTATTTTGTGCTGCATTGGTTACTTTAACGTGAGCATATCATTTTACAGGGCTTTTTTCTGTTTTTTCTTTTCCAAAAAAATGTGTTTGAGCACTATTACTGATGTTTTCACAATACTGCTATTTCCCTTATACAAAGAACTATACAATCACTTTACCTCCCAAACTATATTTTGTTTGATAAAGAATAAAGCCAACAGACTGGAAATGTGAACTGTTCAGATTTTGCAAGTTAAGCTCTGCAGATGAAAGTGTGACTTAGGTGAATTGCTTGACATATCAGTGTTGACAAGCCATGACCAATTATGTCAAAACAAGTATATATCTGTGTCACCCAAAGAAAATATATAGAATTTTGTGGGATATTTTAGTCAGAGATTTATGTTTTTCTGAGGATGTTTTCTGTATAGTTTAATATTAAAGAGTGTGGGCATAGATTTTATTCTTGAGGTAGACTACAGTTTTTAGCATATGGTAGTAATATTAATTTGTTTTACTAATAGCCATATTACAGACACACTTTCTCATCTGGTGTGGTTACCATAGTAAGGAAGGAATTGTACCACTGTTGATTTTTCTGGTCTGATTTTAAATCAGTCTGGCCTGTCTGAAATCAAAATCAACTGTTCCATATATTTTTGGAAAGATGGGGCTTCTTAAAGCAGTCAGAGAATTTTTTTCTTTTTTTGTAGATCATAAACAAGTCTGCTTAATATTATTCCTAATAACTTTCAGTGCTGTAGCTGCACAGTCATTTTGAATTATGTTTCACTAAACATTTTTTGGTGTATAAATATACTTAATATTGGTATCCCAAGCCTCATTTAATTTTAAGGTTTTGGAGAAAGTTAGTGAACCATGCTGTCAAAGGTTGGCACATTGATTTTACGTTTTGTTTAAAGAAAATCAACAGACCTAACAGTTTATTGTCTCGCAGCCACTTTCTTCTGACTTCCTCTACTGGGTCCTGTACCCTTGGAGGAGATGACATATAGACTAGAACACAGTAATGCTAATCATCTCACTGAATGAAGTGCCTCCCTTGTCTTAATTCTGCTTGCTTCCTTTTTCTTCCCCTACTTCCTCGTAGCACTAGCGGTGAATAATTGCTGACTACCCAGATATTTCTCCCACTCTGCTCCATGCTACTCAGAACTTTTTGCATAGGCAGTCAGTTGTATTGCTGCTGCTGTTTTATAATCCAGAGAGAACAAAGGATCCCACATTTCTGATATAGTATGTGTGTGCATGTGGCAGCTCCATATACTTATCATTGGTGTATATGGACATGTGCCCTGTTACTTCTAGCTCTTCCTGCCTATAACTCTGTTTTCTATTACACTCTTCTTCATTCTGTTTTGCATATTGGAGCTGACTGTTTTGTTGCTGAGTGTTGCTTTTATGAATATTGCCATTCCCCTTAGAGTATTGCTATTGCTTCTACTCTTCAACTTTTCCCATTAGTTTTCCTTCTGTATCACTTTTCATTCACAGGAAGTAAGATAATAAGACTTCCCCCCTCCATTCTTTATGGTTACAAATATTGTTGCTTTGTCCTGAGATTTTTGAATCAAGAGTTTGACATTTGCTGTATGACTTCTTGCCATTTGGATGGTGATACAGCATCACAACATTGTGAACTTGTATCATCACCAAAGTAAATGAAGGACACTTGGGTTTATATCCTGGAAATTGCATCAAAATCGGACCTTTCTATATAAGGAGTGGGTGGGGTTCCCTGTCACCATGGAGGAATAAAATATATGCTTAGTGACAGGACATGTTGCATCTTACTTTCTTATGAAGGACACTTTGTGGCTTTCCTGTCATATTTTTTCTAAAATTCATTTGTTTTTATAATAGATTCCACTCTTCTGCGCTTTCTTACATTGTAGGGTTTTATATACATAGACCAACTCCTGCTTTTCCTTCAATTCTTTGACCCCTTTGTTTTGCCAACAAAACAAACTGGCCACCTCATAGAAATGTAACAATCCATGAAAATTTCTTATTAAAAACAAAAAGGGATGTGGAAACAGAAGTTGAGCAATTTAAAATATCAAGTTTCTGTTTTCGGATTGTGTGTTTTATATCTTAGGTGCCCAAATATTGCAGAGATGGGGTTAAATAAATATTTAGACTAGCATGTTTGTTTGCTGCTGATACCTTCTTTAAGCTGTCTCTTTGATAGTAAGCTTTGCTGATCATGTGAAAAAGACTCTCTTATCCAAACCGTGTGATGCAGTTGAGTTCAAGGCATTTTTTGCCCATCAGCTCCCTGAGGTATTGTGAGGCATAATTTCAGCATAAGCAAAAAAGAAAAAGGAGACAAATTTCACTTATAAAGCTTCTGGCAAAACTCTCTTCCCAATCCACTATGAGAACTGTATTGACATAATGACATAACTGTGAAAAAGTAGTTCTTTCTCTACCATTTGTGAGATGAGTATTGACTATTTTTTGTTCCCAAGATGAAAACAAATGTTCAGTGTGTTACCAGTTATACCTCATACTGGCAATGAATTATTGGCAATTAAGTTGTCAGAATTCCATACTTTATCTTATAAATACAAAAAAAAAGTTTCAATAATATTAATGGTGGAAGGCATTACCAAAGACGAAGAAATTGAGTGGCACTGAATTCTCTGCTCACTCCACTGAGCAATAAAAAGAAAAACCACACAGCAAATCAGGATAAAAGTATAAGGCCAAATTCACAGCTGACATATGCCATTGCAACTCTATTGAGGATCCCAAACCTGCTTCTATAGATGTGGTACACCCCATTGCACATTTTGGAAAACCATCTACTGGATTGTTTACACGTGCATAGCACTATAGTAGATATTCCAAGATATGTGGCAATCTTCACTGTGTATCTGAGGATTGAAACCAGTTACTATGTGAGCATGGGGAAATTTACACAAAATTCAAACTGGTTCTAACACTGTTTTAGCTACACTGGTGTTTAAAATTTGGTGGAAGTAGCAGTATAGACAAAACATCAGAGTCTGCAATCATTTTTACAGCCATTTTACTTTTATCTACTAAAAAGTAAGTCTAATGGAATGTTTTGGCTGTTTTTGCAGTCTTAATATTGTTTAAACATAGTTGGATTTAAAATATAAATTAATTTACTTGGCCCCTTTTTTTTTTTGTCTTAGAGACCCTCAGACACACACATATTCAGGCAGCTGTTTAAAAGCAAGTACTGTAATATTAACTCATTAAAACATGTATTTTTAAGAGACCTGAAAATTAGCAACATATATTTGCCTCAGAGACCAGAACTCCTCTTTGTGAGCTATTCCAGTCCATCACTCAAATGAGCATGTGTGTGTTCTTGGTTTACCAAGCAATAGTTACATGATAGACGGGGATGGCTTCTTAGAAGCCATTACAATCTGTTATGCAGTTACATAGTTATAAATATTTTTAGAACACAGGGCCATCAGTGTCTCTCTTCTAAATATATATTCAGACATGTAATCTTGTTAAACTTCCTGGGGAAAATAAGTTACTGTCTACTTCTATTTAGAAAACATTGTGATATACGTAAAATATTTCAATTGCCACATCAAGGCTTGATTAGATGGAAAATACCCATGAGCTCCTGAGCGGTACAGAATTTGGTTCTACAACAGACTGGCTTATTCAAGAGAAAAGTTTAGTTTTCTGAATTGGAGAGGTAGCCCCAGTGTGGTGGGGTGACATGGAAAAGAGCTCAGTATATGTAATTGAGCTTCCTACACTCCACAACTTCTGTCCTGGCCCAGCCTCTGTTGCCACTTAGAGCTTGGATGTCTACAAGTAGAGATTTAGCAATATAATTAGACTGCTGTAGTTATACTGGTATAACTCCCAGTGTGAACGTTCGTATTCTGGAACACAGCACTCATCTCTGTTCAAGTCTAGGGTTGAACATGATTAGAAACAAACATTTGTGAAGCAATGTATTAGACGTTAGGGTGTGGCTGAAAATTCAAGTCTAGCAGATCCTGGGACTCCATGGCTTTCCTGGTTCATCAGCCTTGGAGATTGCTTTCTGGTGACAGGGTCCCTTATTCCATTTGTAGGATCCTCTTAAGACCTCAAGTGCCTAAGCAATGGTATTAAAATGCTTTTTTTTTTTTTTTCATAGTTTGTCCAAAGCAGATACCTGAAGAAGCGTCTTCCAATCGAGACTCGAGCCTTACTAACACACCAGTGCAAAGCAAGCTAGTGTCTTCCTTCCAGCAGCACACCAAAAAGGCACTTAAACAGGTAAGCTGGTATTTACTGGTAGTCAGGTGGCTTTCTTTTTAACATGTTGCCTGACTATTTAAACAAGAAATCAATGTAGAAACACCACAGAAAAATGTTAAGACATTTCTAATAAAAGTACCAGCAACTTATTTAGCTGGACATTTTTTTCTTGATCTGTAAACATCTGCAATAAGAACAACTGTTGTGGGGCAAAATTTTGACGCTTTTGTGTTCTGTGCACTAGTGTTGTAATCCTGCTTATTATTGTATACTTGAGGGTTTTTTAAATGGTTTCTATGCAAGCAAAAATGTTTTGTATGCTTTATTGTTACTTCCCAAGTTTTGTTTATATAAATACTTTTATTGACAAACTTTTTTTAAAATAAATTTTGGAAAACAGATTTTGTGAGAGGTTGTAGCACTGAGAGATGAATATACTTGCTGTTCAGTTTCTCTGTAGACTGTGTGTCCACATACTGTATTTAATGCAAAAATACAGTACCTGAGAGTCTCTTTGTTTTGAATAAACTGATTTTGGATGGGTTTGGGTTGCACAATAAATAATAAAGTTTAGAACAGGTGACTGAATATTCATGGTCTGATGTAAACTGAACAGTATAATGATGTGAAAAATTTGCTCAAAACAGTGCTAATCAATTTAATGTTAGAGCAAAGTGAATGAAAAACCAAAGAAATGCTTGTTTAAAAAACATCACTCTAATCCTGCTATCTATTTGCTAAAGGCAGAAATGGTTCCCATTTCTTAAAGATTTTATTTTATCAAATAAAATAAAACTTTTGTTAAATATTGGTGTAATAAGGTGGTGTTGGTTAATATTTCCCTTATTTTGTGTCTAGGTTACATTTAGCAAATAAAAATGGTAGTTGAAGCCAACTATCTCAAACACTAGGCCATTCCAGAGTTATTAACTTAAGCCACAGCTCAGCAAAGCACCTAAGCATGTGCTTATGTCCATCCCAGTTCAGCAGAACACTTTAGCACTAAAGGTTAAGTCCCATTAAAGTCAATAGGATTTAAGCATGTGCTTGAAGTTAACTTTAAGCACATGCCTACATGAGTTGCAGGATAGGGATGGTTTGCTAAATTGGAGCCTTCAGACTTCTGGGTCAGCAGAAGTAGAGCGGTGGGTGCAGCAGGCTTTACTAATTGTGTGGAGTACGGGTGAGTTGTGAGTGAGGCAAACATTTTTTGTAATATGTGAGTGTACTGAAATTTGAGTAAGCCACTACTGTTTTACCTGAACTCCTAATCTTTAGAGCAGAAAAGAATCAACATGTATCTAAACACTTAGGGTCAGATTTGTCACTTACTTGCTTTTGGGGGAGTGAAGGGGATGGAAAATGCTGAAAACAAAAGTAAACCAAATGAACAGAGACCAAAAGCAATTAGAGAAGCTTAATTAACATAAAAATTCATATCCGAGATGGAAGTCCTTGTAAAACTGTCCATAGGGCAGTAGGTTTGCAAGAGCACCAGAATGCTAAGTAGTCAATGGAAAGAATGGAAAGCAGCTGTAATTAAGATTATGGTAATTAGATCCTATGCTTCAGGTTGTGAGTTTATTATTACAGCCGTCTGTGAAGAAGAATGTTTTATCTCATGTACAACATTGTACAATTGGTTAGGTGTATTGAGGTGATGAGGTTTTTTGCACTTTTTTTACTTGCCTATGAAGCATCGAGTATTGGCCAGACAAGATGCTGTATTTGATTTAATCCAGTATTGTAAATCCTATAAGATAGGTGAATGAACTTTCAATAGCAATTTTATTCAGAAAATTGCTGTTGAAAGTTTATTCACCTACCATATATCCTCTCTTCAGGGTTTCTATTGCTGTTATGGACACATAATGTGTCATCTTTGCACAAAGAAGAGCCCGCAGTATGTTTAAATACACAGAAACATTAGGCAATTGTATGTGACACTCCACCAACTGATATTAACTTACTGGTTCTCGTCTGCAATAACAAGAAGCTAAACCTTTATTGTGCTCTTAGTAAGAGCTACTAATGCTGTACAATGTCACAGTGAGCACTTGCCTGGTTGTACATTTATTTTTTCTTTAATAAAACTGTCCCTCACAAAATGACAGTCCACAAAGCATTCTTTCAACCATTTTTTCTCTTCATCATATTAAATAAGGGCAAGATTTTTGAATTAATATTGATCTTTTGCTTAATTTTTGCCCACTAAATGTAAGTGAAAGTCTAGCTGATAATGTGAAATATTACTTGAAGACCTGAGCTCAGGTGGAGTGGTCTGCTCTGTTAATATAGTTATTAAACCAAACAAATCATTTGAAGTTGGCTTTAAAGTATTATGTTGGAGTTTAGGTTGTTTTTTATAAAGATTTATAGAAATCCTTTGTTTTAGACCACTAAGAGTAGGTTTAGCTCTCCCCTGCAACATTCTGCATCTTAGGACGATTCCCCTTGTGTACTGGGATTTGTTCCAGTATCACCATGCTTCTGCGGCTATGCCTGTAGTGTGAGGAGGAGGAGGGCACCTTTTGAGCCCTGGGTCCTGCCCATGCACTAACTCAGAATGGCGGTGGGGGATGGGAACTGTTGCTTAGTCATTACTGCGCTCTGCTTTTCAGTGATAGGGGAGGTTGCAGTGCTAGTCCACTCTAAAAGTCTGTGTCATAGCTCACATCTCGTGTTCTCATCTTCCAAGGCCTGTATTAAGGTCCCAATCCCTGGAGCTTTTTAGCATTGCCACCCTCTCTTTTGTTACACTTTTGGGGCAAGTGTTTTGAGTATTTCAATCTTGGGTGTGTTTCCAGTATGTGGCACATTTGTCTCCCCTTTTGTGGAGGGTGCGGGATTTTCACCACCTGACTTTGCTCTTGATTATAACTGAGTGGAGGGTTTAACGACTTGATCCTAGTTTATGATGGCTTGCTCCAAAATAGTTTCTGAGGTAGAGCTCCCATTTATGTGTAGCTTCTACTGGCAGGTTCTCCTTTGCTAGATTCTTATTTCTTTCTTGCTTTTGGAGGCAGGTGCGTGCCACACAGCTCTTCTTATCCATTACTATTGGGCAGGGGATGTGGCATCATTCCCATGTTGTTTTGCCCTCTATGATCTTGTCTACACTAGAGGATTTTGGCCTGCTAACCAGTGTGAGGGTCTCCTACCATGCAAGTAACAATCCACACACACAGTTGCTACCAATGGAGCATAGGTGATCATAGCACTATGTAAGTTGCACTTGCTGTGAGCAAGGTTAACTCAAGTACAGACCTCAAGTTCTGGCATAGCAGCTGCAATGGGCAATTACTCCATCCTCCACTGTGCCTCTCTGGTAAAATTTCTGTTCTGTTGATCTGGGTCAAGTTTTCTGCAAGTCCCTCACCTGTACTGAATGAGCTACTGTACCCACTTTAAATCTCATGGCACACACTTTCTCACCAGCATCCACTTCTTTGTGATTGCTCCATTTACCAAACTGCTCTTGGGGCATTTCTCAGAAGAAGCCATCATATGAGCATATCTATCGGCTGGTCTGATGCAGATGACACAGGATGCTTGTGAACCACTAAGATGGTGAAGTGATAGTGTCTGCTGAACTGTGTTGTGACCAGGTGTAAAAGCATTTTGCTCAGGAGCTTATCACTTGCTCCATGGGACAGTGCCAGGAGAAGATAAAGAGTCTGAAGCTGCAGTGCAACAATGCCTGGGATGCCAGTAGACCTTCCAGTCAGGGAAGAAAACCTGCCTCATTTTTTTGGCCCTTTGGAATTAAAGGAGTGGAGTTCCTTTTTGACAGCACCAAGGCACCCAGCAGTGTGCTATGGGGAGAAGAAGAGGAGGACGCCATCATCCAGGCCTAGAATCAGAGTGAGGGCCAGGACATGTCTGCAACTGTGCTGGGGCCTCAAGCCCTCTTGATTGAGACAAGTTCCAGAGACAGCAGCCAAATGGGTTTGGGAGGATATGATGCTCAGGAAATAAGGGGACCTCCACACAAGGTATGTTTTTACTGCTTTGGGCTTTATCTGCATGCTTGATGGCTGGGTTCATCTGAGTGCTGCTATAACTGTTGTGATATGGGTAGATGCAGTCTCTCATGAGGGAGGAAGGAACCCCTCCACTTGCTTTGTTGTGTTCCGCCAGTGAACACTGCCAGATTCAGAAGCCCTCTCCATATGCCCCATGCACAACACCCCTTTTGTCAGCTACATTTGCTGTTCGAAGTAAGGATACAAGTACTTGGCAAATTCTGCATAGGTGTTTCTGAACCATGCCACAAGACCAGTCTCGACAGGGTGACCAAGCAGGGAAAACTAAAAAATAAAGTTATAGAACCACAGATATATTGAAAATGGCAAAACGGAATGCTTTCAGAAAGCTACATGATGGGGACTATGGCTTGGTCCACATGCTGCTTTTGGGTAAGAGGACATAAAGCACTTAGCTATTTCCAACCACATTTCATGTCATCTTTCTATCACGTACATGGGACACAAGCCTAAGCTATTATCAGGTAGCAACCTGCTTTAAAGCAGCTATAGGCCAGAGCAGTGAAAGCATCACTCTGTCAGTCAGCACAAGATAGCAGCCTATCAGATAATGGTGTAATTTAACCCAAAGTTTCCCAAATATTCTAAAAAATATTCTGGTAAAGACAGTGCTGTAGACATTCATTCTTAATTCAGTTTCCAAACTCCCTGGCCCTCAGATAAACTCACTTCACTTTCTTCAGCTCCATTGCACATCCTATGTTACCAATTGAGAAAATAAATATAGCAAATATATTAGTGTCTTTTCCCCCTACCCTCTCATGCTCACCTTAATAGCAATCTTTTTACTTTGCTACAATCTAGTGCAGAGGGTCTTTCCAGGCATCTTGCAGTCTGCAGTAAATAACCCAGTATTCGTCTCGCTGTACTGCAACGTACATCCTTTACCTCCTACCAGGAACACACTCAGACCCCTTGCAGCTAACCCAAAATTTCATCGGGGAACAAAAATAAATAAATGTTAGGGAGACGATCATTACCATCTCTAATCCTAGCACAGGGTGTCTTCCTTGAAGGCTTTGGAATTCCAAAGTGAACTGAAAAAATGTTGCTTGTATTGCATTCTTGGTATTGTAAGGGGTCTAGTGTGTTAATATGCATATTAACCATTTCCTTATATTTAATTTTAGAAACCATCATTGCATCAAGGCCACAACTGGGAAATGCTAGCTCAACAAAGTGGAGAGTGATCAGACATCTGGCAACACAAGAGGCAGATTGCTTGACAAATCTTCGTGTCAACAGGTGAAAAATGAGAAAGATGAATTGTTTCTTTACCGTCAGGGAAACATGGAAAGGGACAGTGATAGAACTTACTAAATGCAGCCAAGAAACAGAAGTGTGAGGAGGACAAACTAAATTGTTTTTTTTGAATGCCAAGACAAATAGGAAAGAGAACTGAGAAGTCATGATTTAAAAATACCATGACAGGAAAATGAGGCTGGAAGCGCAAGTGTTCCAGAGGTGGTTCTTCAGGGAATACATGTAGAGCCCGAAAGCAAAGTTCACAGTGTGTCCTTCCACAGGTCCCTGTGTGTGGATGCCAGCTCCTCAACACAGTGGCATGGTATGGGACAGTAGCAGTATTTATAGAACTTGCCTCCTGGCCATTTCCATGGTACTCAACCCCTGCCTATTGTCAGGAAAAAGAGAACAGGAGTAGGTTCATTCTCCGTTCATATTGTGTCCAACTAACTGTGTGTGGGGGGGTTGTGGCTAATTGTATTGGGTGCTTATTGCAGCTGGCCTGCATGTTTTGTGTTTTAATAAACATGGTTTTCAGGATTTCTTTCTCTAAAATTTCATTAAGCAAAATTTTTTGAGCTTGAAACATAACCGTATTAAATCCTTCTGGGCACCCCTCCTTTACCATCACACCCAAAATCATAAAATGTATCCTTGTATTAGCAACTACCTCAGGTCAAATCCACCACTGCTGCATTGTTGGGGTCAGCTTTTGAGAAAGGGAATAAAAGGTCTCCTTACTTCTTTAGAAGTTCTGCAGCCACTGCTGCTTCTCCAAATTCTCGAACAACTCTATCCACCAGTTGGTGGTGGTCTTGTCCCAAATGTAGCACTTGGCTTGACAAAATTCTCCTTTAAGTAACTCGTGGAGTCACGTAGGCTAGGATGAGGGCGGATCGAGCTTCTCTCTTGACAAACAAGTTGCCCCATGTTTTCCATGTACTGCTGATCTAAGTTTGCACTGGAACATCTCCTGCTGCCTCTCCTGGGCCACGTGTAATGTCTGGCCATTAATTTTCATGGCCTCCAGCAGAAAATTCTCCCTGAGCAAAGAATGAGCTCTATCCATTCGGCCTGACCATCATTTTGAAAATATTTTGCAGAAATGGCTGCGTTTCCCAGGGAGATACAGAAGTTGGACCACCTTCTTCCATGACTCCCTTGGGTTCCAAGAAGCCTTTCCAAATCTCTCACAATCCATTACTTTAGGGAGCTATGCTGGGAACTGTGGGATAGGTACCCAGATGGCAGTGTGCCTGCACTGTTGACTGGCATGCTGAGTGTGGGCATGGAGCAGGTCTGCAGAGAAGTAAGATGCATTGCACAATTGCTATTTATATTGATGCAATGTCACTAGTTCAGTTAAAAGTGGTATGATACATGCTTTATTTAGGGAAAACAGATAGAGAATCTGGCTGAGCATATCCTTTGTGTGTTCTGTGCACCATGGTTGGGGAGTTTGGTTTAAAAGAAAATGGTGATTTGGTTTTTATTTTAATAACAAAACAGCCTGCATGGCTCAGCAGTTCAGATCATGGGGCTGTAAATTGCAGCGCGTACTTGCATGCTGCACTGCACCATGTAGACCCTGCAAGTGCAAACTAACCAGATCACATTAATATAGTCCAGTTTTGTTATTAAAATAAAACATATGACACAAGCTGCTTCCCGTGTAGCTTGTTTGCTTTTTGCTAAGTTGGAAGAGAGAGAGTTTTTCTCCATAGAAGATTTTTCCGTTGATCACTGTTAACCACTTAATACTACACAAACCATTTTTTGTTTTGAAACAAACTCTCTTCTTTTTTGAAAGTAAAATTATTAGCGAGTTGATGCACATGCCACCCTTGTCCCAATTCTCATGCAAGTCAGAATGGTTATTTAACGCAAACATCAGCTCTTTTGTCTTTCCAGTTTCTTTGTGCTGTTGAAAAGCAACAAAAAATAGATTTACTTTTGTACTACAATGGTCTATGGAAATTGTAGCTGTGAATGTATGATCAAGCTTCTTATAGAAGAAGTAATGCTGGCTTAACACACACATGCTGCCGTATGTTGTATTACATTTTACCTCCATGCCATCACTCGTGTACACAATGTCCAGTTAATTTGTATTACAGTAGCATATAGAAGCCTGACCAAGAATGGCACCCCATTGTGCTAGTCACTATACAAACACATTCCAGAAGAAAGCTCTGCCCCAAAGAGCTTGCAGTCTAAATGGACATGACAAAAGGTGGGAATCCAAACAGATACAAAAGTGTCATGCTCAAGGTCATACAACAGACAAGTGGCAGAGATGAGACTAGAACCCAAGTCTCCTGAGTTCAAGTCTAGTACTCTATGCACTGGACTACACTGCCTCTCAAAATTGTTTACCATTACTCTTACATACATTATTGATCCTGGTCTACAGGTCTAGCATGGAATAAATAAATCCCTTCCATGTATTTGGATCTTACTCCTATATTCTGTAGCCGTTTTCATGATACAGTTTTACATAATACTGTTGTACAAGGTGCTTAGTGTTGCACTTATATATTTATAATTCAACATTTTTAATGTGTGTTAAAAATCTTAAGCATGTAGCAGCCTCATAAGAATGTTGGAAGTATATTGTAATGCTCGCTGTTGTGGTTTTTTTTAGAATCTGTGAAAGAAAGTTTTCAGTGAGATTTTAATTTAATGGAGGAATAGCAGTTATACTTTTTAAATTTGGCTAGCAGAATAGAGGTAAGCAAAGGGACAAAGACTGAATTTATGGTGATGTGAAATGAATTGGTGATACAGTATAAATCTATCTGTTTCCTCTTTTCCAATTTAGAATCCATGGTCCTGGTGTGGACTCATTATTTATTTTGCATAATAGATTTTCTTCAGCATGTCACAGATCCTGTTTTTCATATGTCAGAACAGAAAAATTCCATAGCCTAATATTTCTGATCCATAATGTGTGAAATTTCAAAGGTTATGTTTCATGATAGAAGTTTCAGAATGCAGACTTGACATTTATAGAACAAAGTAGCAATCCAGGATGATGTTGCCTGATGCAACCAACTGTTACATATCTGTGTTGTTAATAACTGTTTTTTTGACGTTCTGAGCATGTCATGCGTTTAATCTCAAATAGAAGTGTTTTTCTATATTCATTCTTTATCTGTGTGCTGCACTGTTTCTTTATGAATTGTAGAGATGTAAAAAAAATAAGTCACACAGATTTCAGAGCAGTGTAAGGTACAAACAAAAAACTTGACCTTTTGCTCTTCTGGGTTTGGAGGGGAATTTACACCATCTTTAGGGTGCATGGTTTTTCTTCTCCCCAGTTACTGTTTGACTGGATATTCCTCCACTAAGGGAGGCTTTTTTCAGTTGTTAGCAGGGAGAACAGCCATTTCCCCACCTAGGTCAGAGAGTCTTTCCAACCTTAAAATCAGTTAAATATAATTGACCTATATTTTAGGAAATACCATGAAACCTCCAGTGCACTGCTGCTCTCTAGTGGGGGCAAAAAAAAAGCAAGTTTTCCTTTGTGACTACTTGATGGAAATCAGTTGGGAATTAGAATTCTACAGTTAGTACAGTGGGCTGTGTTTCAAGAAATTTGTGTTCTCTTCTGGACTCTGCCTTTTACAGCCTTTTTAACCTAATTAATCTTAGGATACAAGATTCTTCTCATATCCTACAGTAGTCTTCTATCCTAAAATTGATAAATCTCAGGCTAGGCATATGACGGTAGAGTCTCCACCTTACAAGAGTATGCACATGCTTCTTTAGGCCAAACTTACTCTTTCTGGAATTTGGTTTTACTGGTTACTAAAATAACAATAAAAACATAAACATCCGACTGAGATTTCTTCCTAAGCTTGTCTCTTCCTGTGGTTTTCTTGCAAAAACCTCTCAGTGCTAGACCTCAGCTCCCACTACCAAAAGGGCCTTAAATCCAGTGTGGAGCTAACAAGCTCCATCTGCCATGACGAGTCAGCAGGGATTAGCATCCCCAGGAAACAGGGTGGGCTGACAAAAATCCCAGACATTGCCTTACAATAGATATCAATTATTCAGTTTTTTCCATATCTTCGCTTTGGGAGGTTTGAGGAAGGACAGGCATGGGTTGAGTTAGTAGTTAACATTTTTTTCCTTGCTGGAAACCATATTCTTCATTGGTACTTTTGTAACTAACTCAAGTAAAAATACAATGTGCATGTAGCTTCATAGCTTTCATTATCCTAGGGCCTAGTCCTGCACGTATTCACATGTACGGACCCTTATTTCACTTCCTCCAGACGCAAGGAAAGGTCCATGCATGGCAGTAAGTTTCCAGGATCATTCCCATAGTTAGCTGCTTGATTGTTAAATAGAAGACCATGGGTCTCAAAACAATAAATTATGAAAATTTAAATTAAAAATAAATCTGAGTGACGAAGAGAAGCGTACCTTTGTATTCAGTGCCTAGATACGTTGGTTATGGGTTCATTAGAAAATGCCGAAGTTAGATCGAAATAGACTAAAACTTCTTGTGGATGGAGAATGCCCCATCTCTTACTTGCCCAATGAAACTGATGCAAATATGCCTCTGTTGCATTTTCTGTATAATATATAGGAAATATTGGTTGCCATCGAGTGCTGATGACAAGATTGAGGTCCATGGTGGAGGTGAGTGAGAGTGCTCCCGAATGGCTGTGCTCAGTCTTGGTAGGGGGTGGACTCTGTTTGGTCATGGGCACCTGCTCAGCTTCACTTTAGGGGTCTCCCCATAGGAGATTGTGGGTTTATAATCTCCTCTCCCTGCAGTTCAATACATATATGAATCTGCTAAGGGAGTTAATAAAGAGAGAATGGTTGTGGTTACATATGTGTGCTGACTGATATCACACAACTTTGCTTCCTTTTCAATTAATCCTTTATTGGCTTTTTTTTTTTAATTTACTATCTAAATGATATTGTTATTTGGGTAAGTGACATCTGGGTTTAATTTTAGCCAGGCAATACTATGGATTGAGGGAAGTGTTTTGAGACAGTTTTTGGCACTGTGTACATGCTGGTATGGCTGGTGAGGTGTGAAATTTGGGATTGGTCTTGACTGTTTTGGTTTCTGCTTTCGCTGACCTTTGGGATAGCCTCAGGTGGATCTGAGCAGCTTCTCTCTTTTGTTTGATTTCCAGATGTTTTATTTTGGTTTGGATTGCATAGTGCTTAGATGCCTTTGGATAAGCATCCTATAAATTCATTAATGAAATAGTTTAACTATATTTTTATGTGGCTGAATGTATTTTATAGTGTTTTATTTAAATTAAATAGATAATTGTTTAGGTTTTTGGAATTGTTCTACCTATGAAATATTTTGAGCATACTACAGATGAATTACAGAATTAACTTCATAAATCAGGCACTGATGTTTAGTATGAATAATCCCTTTAGTCCTTACAAACATGTCCTCTATTTGAGTGCCATCTAAAAAACCAAAACACAAATCAGAGAGGAAAAAAAGAGTGCAATATTAAGACTGCAGAAAATTAGAAGATTAGAGAAGATCAGTATTGAGTCCAGTCCATTCTGACTTGTTCCAAACTTTCAATTCTTGTAAATATCTTAACTGGCAAAAGTTCATATTCATATATTTTTAAGACCTTTGACTCTCATGTCTTTGTTTTATACAGAAAATCTGGCAGATATTCACTGTTTCTAAACTTTTTATATTTTTGTATTACATTATTAACCCCTGTAGTTGATCCATCTATGAAACACAAAGCACTCCCATTTGTAGAGATTTATTCTTGTATCGTTTTTCCCTGGATTTGCCAGAACACCATCATGTTCGTGTTCTGAAGGTTAATGCCCAAAGTCAAGCAGACAGAAGCCAAGTGCTGCAAGGTTTCCAAGATTAGGACTGATTCCCTTCACAGAAATAAATGATTCCTGCCATGTTCAGTGATTTTGTGCAGCACTACTCACGGCTGAGTGAGTGCATCAATACTGTAGTCCTTACATGCTGTACATACTGATGACACTCTGTGTTAACTTGATTGACTGAGCAGTATACTGGAGAGGATGCACCTGCAAGAGATGTGCAGACACACACATTTTTATTCTGGTTTCAAAACATTTATTTTACATTTATTTTATTTGGATGTCTTAGTTTCAAATTCCATGGGTTATCATGTTGTGCTGCTAAGGTAGAGCAAACGGTTATATGCTTCTTTGTTGTCAAAACTGTATTGGAAAATGATCTAAGGTGCATCTTCTTTATCTCTAAAACCAAAAGCCTGATTTTATGCTTTTAAAAGAAAATGACATAAAGGGGACTAGTGTGAAGGCTGAAAAATCAGTAACTATGTAAAGTAGTTATCTTAGGAGGTTCAGTTTAATGATAGGCAAATGTCTCATGTAATCCACTTAAAAGCAGTATTTTTGTTGCATTTTTATGTTTTGTTATTTTATAGGCTTTAAGACAACAGCAGAAAAGAAGAAATGGAGTCTCAATGATGGTAAACAAGACTGTTCCTCGTGTTGTTTTGACACCATTAAAGGTGTCTGATGAGCAGTCGGATTCACCTTCAGGTAAATAGCTAAAGGACTGCGTGAAATATCAGTTCTAGTCACAAAGCCTTCCTCTGACTGAATCTGTAGCATACAAAATTTAGAATTGCTGCAAATAATGATATTTCCACATAGTAGATTTGTTTAACTTATTTATTTTCTTACCAAATCTAGTGAGTCAAAGATTTTTTTTCTTTCTTTTATTATTAAAGAACTGAAAGTACATAATAAACTGACAATTGATAGCAGCAGCAGCTTTAAGGGAATGCAAAGTAATATTTCTGTTTGGCTGTGGAACTCTAATGGAAGACCACATGCTGGCATTCAACGCCATCAAAAAACAGCTCCTCTGTGAGTGTGAATTTGTGTCTCAGTTCTCCATTGCAATACCAGAGATCTTTGCATTAGCTTTTTTGTTCTGGCAACATTCTTATCATCACAGTGCAACCCTGACCTTTAGTTCTGGTTGTTAGCTGCTTCATTTTAAAAGGATCCTACAGAGATGTACATCCACATTTATAACAGATCGATGATTGTATTTTCCAGGTACGCCTCTTTTGTAAAAGTTACTTTGCAAAGAAATGTGTTTTTTCTCCTTTGATTGCTTTATTACTCCATAATATGGAGCTTAATTATTTTTCAAGATATTTCTTGAGTATTATAGCAGAGCTCTATTTATAGTGGATTAGTGAACATCTTGATTGACTGCAGTGTTCAGCAAATTTTAGTTTTCATGACTTACTTGATTTATTGAACTTTTCCTTCCATTTCCTCCAGTGCTCGGGAATCAAATTGTGGCCAAAAAGTATATTACCTTTCAGCAAGTATCAGATAAAGTAGATGTTGCTCTTGATTTTAAAAAAAACCCTATTTTTGTTTTGAAGGAGGAAGAAAGTGCATCCCTGTAATTTTTTATTTATTTATTTTTATTTTTAAGGATCTGAATCTAAAAATGGTGAAGCAGACAGTTCTGATAAAGAAATGAAACATGGGCAAAAATCTCCAACTGGAAAACAAACAAGTCAGCACTTAAAGAGATTAAAAAAGTCTGGTTTAGGTGAGTAGGACCTGGGATGTCTAAAGTATTTTATTTGTTACTATAATACTGAACTTTTTATAAACCATGTAATCTCCCTTTAGAGAGTTCCTTTTTGTCACTGTAATATGCTGATGCTGTTATCAATGCAAAAGCAGGCTCTTCCCTAGTAGCATACCTCCTTTGATGGCTACCTCATCCCTGTGAACTCCGCAGGGTTGCCTTTATATAGGAATCTTTTTCCTAGCATGCCTTTCTGCAACTGGCCTTTTAAATTTGACAGTGCCAAGTAGTTGCAGCCCAAAGAGGCCATTTTGTAACTAGCTACTGCTTGCTACATTACCCTTTTTACTAGCTGGAAAGTACTCTCATCTCCTGTTATGTTTCTCACAATCTTCTCTTTCTTATTCCCAAAGAGAATGGCACATTCTTACTACTTGTCAGGAGAAAACCTGTTAATTGAATAACATTTTCATATTCCATCCCATAATGAGATACGATACCCTCATTTTTATGTTGATTTTAGGACTCATGCATTATTTTGAAGCTATATGGCTGTAGTGCTAAATACCAAATATTTTTCATATTCAATTTAGTGGATGATGATCTGTAATTAATGTAAAATCTGGTCCTAAGAGGAGATAAAGTAACTTTTCAAAAGCTAGATCTTCCTATTCTGTTGTGGAAGGTTTCTGTTCTCTGGAGAACAGTTTTCTGTTCACATACAGAATAGGGCGTTCCATTTCTTCAAATTCTTGGCTCAGCTCTGCTCCCATTCCCAGTTTAGAAGCATCTGTTTGCAAAAAAATTTTTTCAAAGACTGGGCTATGTAAAATGGGGCAATAACATAATTGTTTCTTTATCTCCACAAAGGATTGTTCACATTCAGCAGTCTGAGTCCTTTTGACAGGTATTTGGTGAGATCTGTTAGTGAAGCAACCATCTCAGAAATTAGGAATAAACTTTCTGTAAGTAGCTGGCTAACTTTTTAAAGGAGTTAAGTTTTCCTTTAGTGGTAAGAACTTTGGTCTCCTTTAGTGTCCTGACTTTGTCTTGTTTTAGTTTTATGAATCCATTTTCTGAAAGAGAGGAAAACAAAAACAAAAAACCCACAAGATATTTAATTTTTTTCTTTGCTAAACAACATGTCTTCATATCGATTGCTACAAGTAATTATTAGGCTACGTCTACACTACCGCGGTAAGTTGACCTATGCTACACAACTCCAGCTATGTGAATAACGTAGCTGGAGTTAATTTACCTTAGCTCGAGTTATCGCGGGGTCTACACCGTGGGGGGTTGATGGGAGAAACTCTCCCATTGACTTACCTCACTCTTCTCATCGGGAGTAGAGTACAGGGGTCGACTGGAGAGCGATCTGCTGTCGATTTGGCGGGTCTTCACTAGTCCTGCTAAATTGACCGCTGATGGATTGATCTCAGAGCGTTGATCCTAGCTGTAGTGTAGATGTACCTTAGACTGCTGCTCATAGGTGTACCAGAGAGTTCACTCAAGTCTTGCTAAATAACAGCCCATCATCGAGTGATGTGACTCAGTTTCATACATTGTCTTTCAGCAGACTATCCATCAATCTTTAAAAAGTGGCTGGTGGGCCATATAGACCAAATAGCATTGTTGTTAAATAAAAAAAATCCCTAGGATGTTGGAACTTCTGTTTTACAATGCTGGGCTTAGAGGGATCTTGCAGTATTTTTTGTCTAGATGTACGGTTAAGAGAGATTTTTCCACATCCATTTTCTCCGGTATTTTGTCAACTCCTGGCATTGGATAGTTATCAAATGTAGAGATAGCATTAATTTTTCTGAAATCTATACAGAACCTAATTCCCCTGTCTTTTGGGGGCACGGTAACCACTGGGGAATGCCATGGGCTTCTGGAGGTTTCAGGAACCTTTAATTTGAGCATGTTTTCTTTTTCTTCCTCTGCCAAAGGTTTCATCCATTCAGATATACGCTTGAATCTTTGTCTTATGGGTTTATGGCCCTCGATATCTATTGTGTGAGTAAGTATCAGTGTGTTCTGGGGTTCTAGTAAAATAATTGCTATATACCTTTAAGAGTAGGTCCAAATCCCAATGCTATGCCTGGTTCAATTCCAGACATTGCTTAACTATCTCAATTCCCAGAGACTCTCCCAATCTCCCATATTTCTTCTATTGCACTCTCTGATTTACTTGTGGTATGCCCTGGAAGAAAACCCTTTTGACTACTTCGGGGTTCAGTCCACCCCTTTGAATAAATTCATAGAATATATTTTTGCCCTTGTTTACCAGCTGTGGTAATTGCATAATATATAGCACTGATCAGTCTCATGACTACATGGTCCTTGCCATTTTGCTACTAATTTAGTCTCACTGCTGTGGAGCAGAAGGAAAACTTTTTCACCTGGTTTATATTTAATTCCCACGCCCCTGTTATCATACCATGTCTTCTGGTTTACTGGGACTTGTGCTAGATTCTCCTTTGCCAGCTCAATAAACTGAGTGAGTTTCTCTCGTCTTTGGGGTGTATTCTATAATTGCAGGGCTCTATTTTTTTATCTGACCTCAGTTTCCAGTTCTCTGATAGCTATGGGTCCCCTAGATTGATGATCATAAAATAATTCGAAAGGTTGTTGCCCGAGGTACCTCTCTATAAGCAAAGAAGAGAGATATCATCTCATCTCAATGTTTGGCATCCTCCTGAACACATTTTTAAGCATGTCTTTTTCAAGGTTTCTACTAAGAATATTCTACCGGTACTTTATTCTGGGGTCGATATGTTGTGTTGTTAAAACAATTATTCCTACTAATTCATAAGGTCTCTGCAGTACTACAGAATTGAAGTTGATAGCAGGGTGAAGGCGCCAACACAACATGTGTATACCCCAGATCTGTGAAGATGAAACCTGATTTTTCTATAGCTTCTTGGGCTATTTGCAATTTCAAGACATCACACCCTCTGTCCACCTCAAACTTTCATTCTAGAGGAGATACTATGGTAGCAACTCTGCAGTATAAAACTCATTTTTAGTCTTAGGAGCACCTTTTCCCTTTCCATGAGGTTTTTCCATCGAAGGGGAAGATATTAGCAGGGGAGAATAATTTTTCTCCAATTTGCACCTAAAACATGAAGACAGATGCATCCTACATTAGTAAAAGAACAGAATGTAAACATACGTTTAAATCATATACATCATACTTACTCATATTACACTTGGGAATTATGTTTTTTCTGCATGTATAGTTAGTGGGTGGAACAGATGGTGAAGACAATTTAATGTGATACACTCATTAAAATGAGTACTTCTTCCACATGATTGTCCTTCATAACGGGGGATTCAATGGTTTTAATGGAGTTTTTGCTGTATTGAAATGCAGGATGTTCAAAGCATATGTTGTATAAGGTTACACTATGCTAAAGACAAACTAAGCCTTATCTCATTCAGTCAGTATTGCTTGTTGAAAAGTAACAAGAAATTGCAAGAAATTTATGGGAGGCTGAGAGTTTCTCTATTCATTCAAAGGGGGAAACTATTGAACTTGCAAATTGGCTGCGAACTTTTTCCTTTCCATGAGGTTCTGAACACTATTATAGCTTTTCAGCAGAGACCAAATAGTAAGGCTCTTAAGAAATTCAGAAAAATTAAATTGTAGTACTTGTATTCATATTACTCTTCATACTGAGTGACATTCAACAAGTCTCTTAAGGTCTCTTTGCCCAAGTTTCCCGATCTGTAAACTAGGGATATCAACCCTCCTTTACAAAACACTTGGAGATCCTCAGATGAAAGGCCCTGTATAAGTGCTGAGTATTCTCATTATTAACAACAATGACAAAAAAATTCCAGGGGACTCCCTTGGAATTCGGGCATGACTCACCTTGTTGCTTGGGTGTGATCTTGCTGAAACATTCCTTTGCAGGGCCTTTTGAAATATTAAAAGTCCAAGCGAACAAGAATCTCAGGTGATTGGCCTCAGCAGTTTCTGTCTTGCACACTTCTACTGAACCTTCTGGGTACAAATCTATTCTTTTTTAATCTCACCTGGAACTTGCATGTTCTTTTGGACTTGCTGGGACTGGTCAGCTAATTAATTTAATGAGTCTTATTATCCCATTTGACAGATTTCTTAGTGGGTTAGTCTGCAGTTGCAGTATGCTATTTACATCTTTTTGATTTTATGAAAATTCAGAAAAATATTAATTGATTTGCACAAAATTAATATATCACTCATAAATTAGACAGTCTCTCTGTGATCAGATGTCTCAAGTTGTGATAATGCACTGAGGGTTTTTTAACAGCAAATAAAAATACAGAAGAGTGATAATACATAGAAAAAGCAAATGAATAGGATAGGTGGACAACAATGTACTGCAGGTGCAGGAGCACAAATAAAAACTTCACTCTGTGTAATAAAGTTTCACCCACTTTGGCCTCTTCAGGCAGCCACATATGTTCTAGCAAACATTCAGTCTTGTGTGAGCTAATTTTGCTTAGCAGTAGATGCTTAAAAATATGTTGGTGATATCCTGACTTCTAGTTCAAAAAAGAGAATATTGGTCATGGTGTAGAGTGGAACATGGATGCTGTGAAAGGTGAGGAAGTGAACATTGGGATGTATAAAAGGAAGCTCATAGAATCCAGGAGAAAGCTGTATTTCCCCTTCACCAAAGCTCTGTCTTATTGGAGTGCAGTATACTATATAAAATATAAATAACTTTTGAGAAAAATTATTGTTCCTGTTCCCTCTGTTATCTGTTGTAAAGGTAAATGTGTTGTTTGTTTACTCCAGGACATTTGAAATGGACCAAAGCTGAGGATATTGACATAGAAACACCAGGATCTATTCTAGTGAACACTAACCTGAGGGCTTTAATAAACAAACACACCTTTGCTTCCTTACCTCAGCATTTTCAACAATACCTCCTGCTTTTGCTTCCAGAAGTAGACAGGCAGGTAAGTAGAAACATAAAACATTTGCTTCCTTACTAATAAAACTTTTTGTGTTTTGGAATATTTACAAAGTCTGACTTGATTCCACTCAAAATCATTATAGAATGAAACTTGTAAAATAATTGTTTTTTCTTAGCTATTCTACATCAGCGAGTTTTAATTAACATTCACTTGTATCCAGATCATGTCCTGCCTCCCTGCTGCCTCCATTTCTATGACCTCCCTGAAACCCAAGGCACTCAATTACAACCCGTCCAAAATGCAGCCGGTCAGATCACCTTCTTAAGCAGTTGAATCCCTTTACTGGCTCCCCTTTGCCTTCTATAGCAAGCTTAAACTTCTTGTCTTTCAAGGACCCACACAATCTCACCCCACATGTCATTTTTTGCTGTGTTCCCCTCAGCCTCTGCACTCTGCCAACATCATCAGGCTCAATGCTTAATTTGTTACCTTCTCTCACTCCATGCCTTCTTCCACACTTCAGTCTATTTTGGAACAGATTCTCAGTTCCAGTGCATGAGGCCTCCTCCCATCTCATTCATATCCCTATTAAAAGACTCACTTCTTGCATGAGCCCCACCAGTGCTCACTTCATCTAGTCATACACCTGCTCCACTGGAGATAATGGGAATGGGCATGGGAAGAGAAGATACATTTTTCAAGTTATTAGTTCGGGTTTCCCAAGTGTGTTGTCCTTTCTGTATCTGTCCTTTAGACTGTAAGCTCCTTAGGGCAGGGGAGCCTTTCTGTATCTTAGAACAATAGTAATGTAGGCTACACTTGCCTAATTTAAATGAATGTATAGTCTCATTGACTTCAATGGGACTACGCATCTACTTACAGTTAGTTACATGCTTAAATACTTTGCTGAATCAGGACTTTGCGTTGTAACTCACTGACTATTTGCATACATTTCCTCTCTGTTCTCAGTCCACAAAGGATTTGAGTCTGTAACAGCCCCAGCTACAGAGTCCAACTCTTAGATCAAACTGTTGTGACTCATGGCTTTCGCTCTTGAGGTTCTTGGCTCATTCTTCAGTTTTTGTGAAGATGGCAGATGCCACAAAAACACAACAGAAAGATAGCGAGAACAATATAAACAATTGATTGACTCAACATCTTAACAAATTATATACTATATTTTAAGGATTCTTCAAACTATATGCTTTGTCAACAGGGAGTATTTTAAGTTGAACATTAAAAGCCAGATCTGCATCAGAAGTTATGTAGAATTATTTATTCTCATTCTCCTCAGATGCACTTAAAATTGCTATCAACAAAATTAAAAAGGACAGTTTTTCATGAGGCAGAAAACCAGTTAGATTTAAATTTGCGATGCAGTTAAAATTTTATTGATAGCTTTCAGTTATCTAACAGCCTTCAGTTAGTGATTCAGAAGAGATAAGATTGTTAGATATGATCCTATTTCCTATCCAATCCAGTCTGAGCTAAACATTCACACTTCAATTTGTAAAACTACTGGCATTATTTACAAGCCTCCTAACGTAAAGATTATAAAAAGATAGGGACCACAGTACTGAGTTACTGCCTTACCTTCATTTAAGATAATGTATTCAATAAAAACTGCACTCATGCTCAGTACCATGGAAAATTGATTTTTTTTTAGGTTTGCATGTTTTTTGGTATGAAAAACAAGAATGTTTGTTGAACTAGGCCCTAAATTACGAAGAATTTTTTCAAAAACATTTCCTTCTCATTCTTGTTTCAATAAACTTTGATATAATACATACGAGTGCAACAGGCACAGTACCACAAAACTAACCTCAACTCCGTGGCCAAGAAAAGTAGTTACTAAAAGAATACACCATCAGCCTCATACTCTTACAGCAATATTTTTTCTTTAGTCTCATGTTTTCCCTATGCCTCTTTCTGTCTTTCACGTGTCTGAACAGAAACTCAGGCTCTTCTTTTTTTTTATATGCGTTTGGAAAGCCAACATGGGGCACATGTTTGGGAATAGTGGGCAGATTTGGTGGCTGGAAGAATGATCATTTCAGGGTTTCTTGTCTCTTGGAGGATGGAAGTTCTGGGGGCCTGTCCCTGACCTTTACAGAGGTTGTAATACCACATGTGGGTGTTTCCTGATGTGACATCTGAAAAGGTGCCCCATAAGGCATCCTCCTGGCTGCGAACAGGAGTGGGCTGATCAAAGTAAGGACACTGTCTCACCTCTGCCTGTTTGGGGTGAGTGCTGGTCATTGATACACCTCCCAGAGGCGGGAAAGAGTGAGACGCAGGGCCTGTCAGGTTTCTGATTTCCTAATCTCTCCCACTGAGGCAGGGCTGGACTTCTCTTGGCAGGCTCTTTTCCACTCCCGGTAGCAGCATGGCTTTTCTGAGCTGAGCTCTCTGTGTTTTCACAGGCCATGCTCTTGTCTCAGTCTCCTCCAACCCCAGAACCAGGAAGGGTATGTCTGTACTTCAAGCTGAATGTGTATGAGTATAGCCATTACACTTCTATTTTTAGTGTGCTATCTCAGTCACAGCTAATGTGGGTGCGTCTTCTCAAATCACCGCTTACCCTCTAGATCGAAGTGTGTACATACTCAGTGAATACCAGGGAAGATATTCCTTTATCCCACCTTCCGCCCGGGAGCGAGAGGGGTAAGGATTTTGAGGGGCCTAAACAGACATAGTCTGAGGGTGTCCATGTGTCATTGTTTCAGAGGGCCACCTGCTACCAGGAGCAGAAAAGCTAGAGTGACCCTGCCTTTCTCTGCAGGGGAAGTGGGAAATTGGAGCCCTGGTAGCCACTTGAGCAGTATCTCTTACTGCCCTCATATACACCTGATTTCACCAGTCTCTCTTGGAAGCTGTGTTGTTTGGGGGTAGGAAAGCTTTAAATGCCCAGTGACCACGTCAGCCAAGCAAATGCCTGCCCATTCCCTGCCCATCTCTGGGAACACTTGTACACTTACTTGCTAATGCTGGAGAAATCCAAACTCCACAGATATTTTTTCCACAACTTTTTGTCTAATGATTTCTACATGCAATTAAATTTTTCCCATCCTTATACTATTGTGCAATCAATAGTTAGCTGGTGTCGTCCTCCCTAGAGATGGCTGCATTTCAGCAGTTCTATATGGATATGCTATATGAAGTGCTGTGATGAAAGATGCTATGTAAATGCAATATATCAATACTATTTGTCTTCATGTATGGTGATCAATGAAATATAGTGTTGAGTAAGTGCAGGCTCAATTACACTTTATTACTGCTCCAGACAGAAACTATATGATGAATGGTCAATTGTCATTTCTGTCACAAACACCATTTTTCTAAGTTATATAACTCCACCTTCTTAAATGGCATTGGGCTGAAACTTGTCATGCATTTATACAAACATTTTTAGCAACCATTACTTAAGTGAGTAGCCTTTTTTAGTTAAGCAAGCCCCCCCCCCCCCCACTAACTCAAGATTTAATTGTGTTTAATAGTTCAAAAAAGGCTTAGAACCAAATCCTGCACTTTAGAATAGATGTTCTCAATATGGGGATGAGCTGGTGTTGAGGAGTCACAACCACCCCACCCTTCCCATGTTACTAAATGGGAACAGAGGCTTAGGGGTGGGGTCCCTGCATGGAAAAGGTTGGACACTATCACGCTTTTGTTGTGTGTGTTCTTTCCTATTCTCACTGGAATTTTGCCTGAGTACTGTATGATTGTTCCCTACATTTTAAAATCATCATCTTCTTAACATCCAGAATGTTTGTTAGAACAGTATCTATGCGTGAATGCCATCTGCTATTCACAACTTATATGTTTGAACAGTTCCGAGTTACATGTTGATTAGGTTCTATTTCAGCAGTAAAGATGCTCATGCAGCATTCTTTGTGTTCAAAATATCATGAAAATAATTTGGAACTAGAGCTGGGTGGAAAAATGTATTTCCATTGCCCAGAGGATTTTGTTATTTTGAAATTAGTTTTCTCTATGATTGGGGGGGGGGGGACAAATATTTTGAGATTCTCCGTGAAAGGGAATGGAGCCCTGGCTCTGGGGCAATCTGCCTGGTGGGCTGCTCCAGAGCCTTGGTCCCAGAAAATATTTGTGTCCCTGATGTATTGGCAGCCTCCTTGGCAAACTGCTCAGGAGTAGGGAACCTGGTAGGTCTGGGGCCCCATAGTCTGCATTGTGGGGCTCCCAGGGCTTCTGAGCTGTTGATAAATTTTAGTCAATTGCTTGACCATATTTTGGTTTGTTATGAAATATACTCAAGGGATCTAATAATCAATGTTAGTCAGATTATTAATACGGCACAGGAAAAAGGTATATGCTACCAGACTCCAAGGAGCTGTCCTTTGCAGCAATGTTGCATGCACCTCACACAGAAGGTGTGCTCCCCCCAGTTACACATTTGATGGTATTATTTATATTATTTTACAAATTACATATCTCCTCACATCACTAAAATGCAACCCATGAGTTCCTGCCTTATCTTTGTTTTGGATACTAGCATTCCATGTACTGGTCAGTGAAGGTAGAGCAAATGTATCTTGATTTTTGACAAGGTTCTTATCTGCTTATGCCAAATGCTTACTTTAGCAGATGTAAGGAATTATGGGAGATTTAGCATAAGTGAACAAGATTATTATATGAGCTAGGTTAAGCTGCATCAGTTACAATATTTGTGCTTACTGTTGTTGATGCTTAATGTATACGTGTGTGTCTGTGTCTGTGTCTGTGTATGTATGTATAATATATATATGAGAGAATAATACATATTATTATGATACATATTTCTATGCTTGCCAGCATGTATTAGTCAACAGATCTTATCAGCTCCAGAGCATTTAAGACAAAAATGAGCAATAGCAAATGGCCTGGCAGAAAGTAAGTCTCCCCTAGCCACTGAAATGGAAATCTCTTGGTTTGAATTCAGGTCACCCTTACCGTTCACGGCAAGAACTAGGTAGTCAGTAGGGCAAAAAATTCTACATTTAAATACTATTAGGAAAATACATAAATAATGTAATAATTCACAAAAGCATGTGAATATTTAAGATTCATAAAAACAAATCCTTGATATTAGACACTGCATAATATCTCCTCTTAAACAAAAATTATTATGAGTCAAGACCTTCCTCAAGCACTTTTGTTTGTAGATCAGTGACACCAGAACTGAAGCCTGTCTTGGGAGTCAGTGCGAGTAATAGTGATCTAAAACACTGTTACATCCTGTCATGTTCAGCTCAACTTTACCTACAGAATATTTTGTTTCTGTTTCACATCATTGACCCACTCGATTGGGTTAATGTTGGCACTTCACATCTAGAACAAGTCCCATGTTAAAACTCCTTTTGAATGCTTTATTGGAAAAAATGTGCAGATCATTTTTTAAATGAAATAAGTTTGATTTCATATATTCCTTTCAAATAGGCAATGTGATTTAGGGACCAGTCACCTACAAAACTTCATTTTGAAAAACTCTTTGCTTTTGCTTAGCTCAAGACAAATGAACATCTATGAAAGTAACTTCCTTTTTTTTTAAGCCTGTTTTTTCTGTTGAAATTACCTGTGCTTAGGTTGAGATACTCAAGTATTTCAGCAGTGTTGAGAGAAGGTGATGTATAGTACATATCAGCTACAATATTTGAGCAGAACAAAGTGAGACGAAGATGGTTTGGCAGCTCTCACTCTGTCAGCTTGTTTTTGTCATTTTTATTAATACTTTAATACTATTTTAACATACAGCCCTGCTATATTAGGAGAGAGCAAGTTCAGCTTCTTTTTCACACTGCGTTTTTTAGTAGTACAACCCATCATTTTGACAGCTTTCTTTGCAGCATCTGTTCTTCAGGCAAAGACTTTGACATTTTCTGCAGTGCCTCACAAACCTTTCTGTGTTATGACATCTTTCTATTCAGAATTCATCCTTTGTGTTGTACTGTTTTCACATGATTCATTTTACATTTTTCTCTGTGGAATTATTGTATAATAGATATCTTACCCCAGACACCTTCCCGATTTATATTTGTTTTTAGCTAGTTGTACTAATGCTCTCTCTTTTTTTTTAATTGTTCTTTTTCAATTTTTTATCATTGGGTAGGTACTGAGCTTTCTGTTGTTCATTATAATTGCTCATGTAAATGTTTACCCATTCAAGAACTACACTGAAATAATTTTGAAGTTGTGATGGAAACACACAAGCTAGGAGGAAAAATTCATAGTACAGGGTGAAGTGTGCCATATGTCTTGTGTACTTAGGCACAACTAGGCACATTAAAAAAGCCATTAAAATGGCACCCCATTGTGTCCAGTAATTGACGGTCATATGGTATATTTCTTTCCTTAACTGATTTTTGCCTTTGATTTTATTGGTTAGTGTGAAAAGCTTAGCATTTTTTCAAGTTTCTTTATGGTACAATTTAGTTTCATAGTGCATGATTCATGTACAATTTCTCAATTCACAGCAGTTACAAAAGTGGAAAAATTCAGTTTTGTATGGGTGTGTTTCTTCATTAATTTTATGGTACATTTTCAAAAATACGATACGTTGAAAGTCAGTTGACAGGTTAATGGGACTTAGGCTCTTGAATGCCTATGCCACTTTCAAAAATGTGAGTTAGGGTCCTAAGTCAAGTGGGCACTTTTGAAATGTTTACCTTACCCTACAGAACAATGTAGTGGCTGCCTTAAAATTTAATTTGCTGATCCAGTGGTCCTAATCTCAGTACATACTTATCTCTCAATGATTATTGAAGTCAATCTCTTGATAGTGATTTCACACCTGATTGCTTTTCAGTGTTCACAATATTTTGACAAATTTCATATTTCCAACTTGCTCAGATCACTGTTAAGTGACATGTTGGAAAATATACCCATGTCCCGTCTAAACTAGTCTTCCCACTATTGCTCCCAGTAGTGAAGTTCTGCTAGTGGCAGTGCAACTGTGAGAGATTTCTCAAAACCATGCTAGTGGTTTTTTTTGTTTAAATGTAAGTGAATGGAAAGACTATAGAAGTTGGCTCAAGCTCTTAACTGTGGTGATTGTCAAGTTCAGTGCATTTCAGCTAAGATGAACAATGCGTTAATAGCCCTCTTGCTGCTTTTTAAAAATTGTTTGTTTATTTATTTATTTATTTATTTATATTTCATTTCAGTAGAGGCCCCTGTCAGGATCAGGGCAATGTCATGCTAGGTGCCGCACAAACACCATGATGTGAAAATTTTGTTTAAATACCAGGTTTTTTGAGTCTTTGCAAACCTATTCACAGTTGTTAAAAAGTGTGAATCGGTGTTTGCTAGCACATACAGGCTTACTGCTGTGGAAGCTGTTCACTCTGTGCAGGGTTATTAAAGCCCTTGTTGCAAGCTGTCCTCACGCTTCTTTGTGACATGTCTCACAGGTAAGTGCTTGCTGCAGTGCACAGGTCTTGACAGAACTATTGAAATTGCTCCTGGTTGGAACAAGGCTCAGCTTGGTTATAGCCTGCACTGGGGCACTGCAATATTACAGTGTTAGCTGTAGACTGTAAGTTCATTACTGAAGATGTGCTATTGCAATTGGTCTTGCCAAAGTTGCACTATCCTCCTATAGCCTGTCAGTACAAGCAACCACTCTGGATAGTGTGCCATGCGTCCTGTATTTCTGATTGCTTTTTTTGTTTTGAGCGAGTGCAGCTTCTGTCATTTTATGTATATGAGTTTTCTGTTTTATATGGAGCAGAGCAGGCAGTCTTGAGTGTCTTCTTTGATTGCTTGCTCATATCTAGTCCGTTGTAGGTGTGTGTGCTTGCCACATGCACCGGTGCTGGAAGTTTTTACCCTTAGTGGTATGCATAGGGGACTGGCTTTGGCGCCCCCGGAGTGGCGTGCATATGTGCCGTATAAGGGCGCTGCTGGCCCCTTCCCTCCCTTAGTTCCTTCTTACTTCCAGTGTCGGGGCTTGAATGCTGCTCTTGCTCTAGTAAGTATCAGGGGGTAGCCATGTTAGTCTGGATCTGTAAAAAGCAACAGAGTGCTGTGGCACCTTCTCGACTAACAGAAGTATTGGAGCATAAACTTTCGTGGGTGAATACCCACTTCGTCAGATGCGATGTTGGATCTGATCACACAAGTCACTGCACACCTGCTCACTGTGTGCACCTATGTCGTCCGACATGCAAGGCTGCAGCTAAGGCCCCTTCAAATGTGGCTGTTGTTAGTCTATTCCCCAGCCAGATGGATCCTCCCTCATGATCCTCCCTCTGGGTACTCTCCTCCAATGGTGGTCGGTATTCCGGTGTATTCCGTTTGTAACTCCACGGCCAACAGTATTCCAGACGGTTATCAGTTATGTGCTACACCTTGGTGCTCTCTCTCTCAATGAGAGTGGTATGTGAGAGACAAGTCACATAGGTAAGTGAAGAGAGAGAGAGGAACATCTTAGCTGTGTTCCTTCTTTCCTTCTCCATTTGTCTGGTTGTATGGTACAGGTTCTGACAGACAACACGGCCTCTATATTCTACATAAACAGACAGGGTAAGCCCAGTTATCAGCCCTTTGTCAGGAAGCCCTTCACCTGTGGGACTTCCGCATCCAGCATGCGATTCACCTGGAAGCCTCCCATCTCTCCAGTGTTCGGAACATGATGGTGGATCACCTCAGCAGGTCCTTCTTCTCTCATGATGAGTGGTTCCCCCACTCGGAAGTCATCAAGATGCTCTTCCAGAGGTGGGGAGCTTCCCAAGTGGACTTCTTCGCCACCAGGCAAAACAGAAAATGCCACCAGTTCTGTTCTCTGCAAGACCTTGACAGCAGCTCGCTATCCGATACCTTTCTCCTGTCATGGTCGGGCACTCTGATGTATGCCTTCCTGCCAATCCCACTGATCAGCAGGGTCCTTTCCAAGATCAAGAAAGACAAGGCACTTCATCAGCATTGGTTTGGCATGCTCATGGACTTAGCAGTAGCAGCCCTATGGCCTCTTCCTGACCATCTGGACCTGCTCTCAGGATCACGGAGGGCGGTTGCTGCACCTGAATCTCACCTCTTTCCACCTCACAGTGTGGATGCTGCATGACTGAACTCTGAGGAGCAGGCCTGCTCCACTCAGGTCTAGCAGGTTTTTCTGGAAAGCAGAAAGCCCTCCTCTAGGGCTACCTACCTTGCAAAGTGGAAGCACTTTTCCTGCTGGACGTCAAAGCGGAATATCTCTCCAGTCAGCGCATCTCTGTAATCCATCCTGGATTACCTCCTGCATTTAAAGCACGAGGGCCTGGCCTTTTTATCAGTCAAAGTGCACTTGGTGGCCATATTGGCCTTCCACCCTCATGTCCACGGTAAATCGGTATTCTCACATGTGACAACGATCAGGTTCTTGAAGGACCTTGAGAGACTGTTTCCTCTGGTCCAGGATCTGGTTCACCAATGGAATCTCAGCCTGGTCTTCTCCAGGCTCATCGGTCCTCCTTTCAAGCCTCTGTCATCTTTCTGTCTCTCGCACCTGTCGTGGAAGGTCGCATTCCTTCTATCTGTTACCTCAGCAAGGCAAGTCTCCGAGATTAAAGCTCTTATGTCGGAGCTCCGTTACATGGTGTTCTACAAGGATAAAGTCCAACTGCGTCCCCATTCTGCCTTCCTGCCAAAGATGATGTTGCACTTCCATGTCAACTAGTACAACTTCCTCCCAGTTTCTGTCCAAAGCCCCACAGATACAATGAGAAAAGGCGTCTACACACCCTAGATGTCACACGTGCCCTGGCTTTCTACCTTGAGCGTAGTAAGCCCTTCCTTAGATCAACTCATCTCTTTGTTGCAGTGGCTGAGAGAATGAATGACTTTCCAATGTTGGCTCAGAGGATTTTATACTGGATAACTATCTGCATCCATACCTGTTACAAATTGGCACAGTTGGTGCCTCCACCATTAATAACTGCTCATTCCACAAGGGCTCAGGCGTCATCGGCTGCGTTACTGGCCCATGTTCCCAACCAGGACATCTGAAAAGCCACAACATGGTCGTCAGTACACATCTTCAAGACACATTACGCCATCACGCAGCAAGCCAGAGATGACGCTGGATTTGGCACAGCTGTGTTGCAAATGACGCATTCATGAACTGCTACCTGCCTCCGAAGGTACTGCTTGGAACTCACCTACAATGGACTGGACATGAGCAAGCACTTAAAGAAGAAAAAACAGTTACCTTTCATAATTGTTGTTCTTCAAGATGTGTTGCTCATGTCCATTCCATGACCCATGCTCCTTCCCCTCTATCGGACTTCTGGCAAGAGGGAACTGTTGGAGGGAGGGGGCCGTCAGCGCGCATTATACCAGCGCATATGCGAACCTCTCCAGAGCGCGCCAGAGCCGGTTCCCTACGGGTACTGCTGAGGGTAAAAACTTCCAGGTGTGGCAAGCACACACACCTACAATGGAATGGACATGAACAATGCATCTTGAAGAACAACAATTACAAAAGGTGAGTAACTTTTTTTTTCTTGTTTAAAAAATAAGGATTTTTATATGGAACATTGAGTCAATTTAATTTTACAAAATATATTATTATTTACATTGGAAAATATTAATTTCATGTTTAAAGAAAAAATTGATACAACACTTTTCTAACTGAGAGATGCTCCTCCTACAATCACCCTCTTAAGGGACCCCTGCTGGGAACTGTGGTATAGGTCCACACAATGCACTAGTACCACAGGAGTAGCAAGTAGTGGAGTGGAGCACTGTATAACTGCAAATTAAAACAGATGTCAAGTCTCAACAACATGCTAGTACCAGAACAGCGAAAGCTACTCTACATAACACTGTCACCATTGGTGGAGCAGCATTGGGGTTAGATCATTGGTTCTCAACCTACTTATCTTTGTGGGACGCATGTGCAGCTCTCTGTTATGTGGGCCACATCCACACAATATATATAGATTCATAGATTCTAGGACTGTAAGGGACCTCAAGAGGTCATTGAGTCCAGTCCCCTGCCCTCATGGCAGGTCCAAATACTGTCTAGACCATCCCTGATAGACATTTATCTAACCTACTCTTAAATATCTCCAGAGATGGAGATTCCACAATCTCCCTAGGCAATTTATTCCAGTGTTTAACCACCCTGACAGTTAGGAACTTTTTCCTAATGTCCAACCTAAACCTCCCTTGCTGCAGTTTAAGCCCATTGCTTCTTGTCCTATCCTTAGGGGCTAAAATGAACAAGTTTTCTCCCTCCTCCTTATGACACCCTTTTAGATACCTGAAAACTGCTATCATGTCCCCTCTCAGTCTTCTCTTTTCCAAACTAAACAAACCCAATTCTTTCAGCCTTCCTTGATAGGTCATGTTCTCTAGACCTTTAATCATTCTTGTTGCTCTTCTCTGGACCCTCTTCAATTTCTCCACATCTTTCTTGGAGTGCGGTGCCCAGAAGTGGACACAATACTCCATTTGAGGCCTAACCAGCGCAGAGTAGAGCGGAAGAATGACTTCTCGTGTCTTGCTCACAACATACCTGTTAATGCATCCCAGAATCATGTTTGCTTTTTTTGCAACAGCATCACACTGTTGACTCATATTTAGCTTGTGGTCCACTATAACCCCCAGATCCCTCGCTGCCGTACTCCTTCCTAGACAGTCTCTTCCCATTCTGTATGTGTGAAACTGATTGTTTCTTCCTAAGTGGAGCACTTTGCATTTGTCTTTATTAAACTTCATCCTGTTTACCTCAGACCATTTCTCCAATTTGTCCAGATCATTTTGAATTATGACCCTATCCGCCAAAGCATTTGCAATGCCTCCCAGTTTGGAAATAAGCGTATTTAGAAATAAGTGTACTTTCTATGCCAATATCTAAGTCGTTGATGAAGATACTGAACAGAGCCGGTCCCAAAACCGACCCCTGCAAAATCCCACTTGTTATACCTTTCCAGCAGGATTGGGAACCATTTATAGCTACTCTCTGAGTATGGTTATCCAGCCAGTTATGCACCCACCTTATAGTAGCCCCATCTAAATTGTATTTGCCTAGTTTATTGATAAGCATATCATGTGAGACTGTATCAAATGCCTTACTAAAGTCTAGGTATACCACATCCACTGCTATACTATCTGTATAGCCCTGAGGATGTCCCCAGGCCGCAGTTGTGTGCTGATTGGACTGCAAGCGGCCTGCAGGCCACGGGTTGATAACCAGTGGGCTAGATTGATGGATGAACAATACCCTAAAATTCTTGGTTTAGACACATGCAGGGCGTTATAAGCAGGATGATTTTGGTGGATGATGGAGCCAAACAAACCCCTACCTCTTTCCTAGCCACCCTTCCTCCTCTCATACTAAAAATATGGTATGTTACAATAAATGGTTGGGTGTGGGGGAAAACAGCATTTACTGTTGTATCTCCTTTATTGTTCTCTCCCCTGATTAGCCCCCCCCAATGTATTTTTAACTGAAAATTGCAGTCCGTCTGTTTATTTTTTTAAAATCTTTGTCGAATGCTACTTTATTTTTTTAAATAATTTCCTTTTTTGTGTCTACTCCTTTTTCTTCTGGATTGTTGACCTCATGTTTTCTGTGTCATTTTTCTCTTTTCCTATGGGGACACAATCTCCTTATCCTTATACGTAGGGAGGCAATGTGATCTAATGGTTAGAGTAAGAGACCACGGAGCAGGACTTCAGACTACTATTCCAAATTCTGCCATTGATTCTCAGTGTGACATAGGATGAGTCACTTAATTGCTTTGTCTGTGCTTTCCATCTGTAGTTTTATAAACACGGGTGTTGTAGGTCTAATTATTATTTGTAAAATATTTGAGATTGCCAGATGAAAAGTGCTTTAGAAGTGCAGGATATTACCATTATTCTCTCGGCATTGGGTGAATGATAGCATAGGATTTGGGATGTTTTTGTAGCTGGAGTTGAGACAATATTTCCATTTTGAACCCCTGCAATCAGGCTTTTATATGCATGACTAAATATTTGCATCTGGCCAGTGTGCAAGGTATTCACAGTAAAGCATTTTTATTTTTAAGAATTTTGTAAAAGACTCACTTTTCCTATTTAACTTAAAATCACTACAGTGTCATGTGAAATTATTGTTTACTTGTTTAAGATGTTTATCTGTAATACTCTACAATTCTATTTTTCATGGGGAGAGGTATACATGTTTTATTAGCAGGTAGTCATAAAGGCATCTGCTTCTTTACACTTATTTTTCCCCCTCCACCAACTCCTTTCCTCCTCTGTCTTCCTTGATGACTGCACTATTTCTCATCTTTTCAAATTCTCAAAGCCTATTAAAAAGGCTGCTCTTCATTCATGCTTTTGCTAATCACAGCCTACAGCTGATCTTCTTCACCTCGCCGTTATTTTTTGGGGTGGAGGGTGTCTTTTAACTTTCCTCATTGTATTATGATCTTTATAAATGTCTCAACTTTGTAACTTGTTCTGAAGCATTTGGTAGTGATACTTGTATGACAGATGCTATATGAAAATAAATTTAGTTGTACTTGTTTAATATGTATGCAATTAAAAGATGCTGTTTGTTTCAGATGTTCTTTTTTTCTTTTAATTTGTTGTAGCTCGCTTCTGAAACTTGCTTTATCTTTTCCTTTTTCCAGATTTATTATTCTGTTTTAATTCTTCATTTAGCTTCTTGCATCTCAGCCAGGTTGGATTCCATTGTCGCTTTTGACACTACAGTGTATTAGAATGAATATAGCTATCCCAGTTGACTGCTTGATTTAGACAAGGTCTAAATTAACCAAATCACATTTCACTTTGAAAATATATGTTTGTACTTCTGTGGTCTGTCTTGGTTATTTCCTACATTAGTAGTGGGGGGGAGGGAAAGAGTACCTTTGTTTTGTCAATTTTTTTGTCAATTTTTTTTTAAATTCTGTAAAACACTCTTACCATTTTGTTTTGCTGCATTATAGATCTTGTGGAACAAACAATTTTCTAGCAGAAGCTTTTCCTTAGTTTTCTTTCTAGATCTCCCCTTCGGATTTAGATTTTTAGGTCAAGTAATATATTTAGCATTATCTCTAGACTCTATCTGTCTCTTCCATATACAGATGCAGCCCATTTTTCTTGTTTTATGTTGATGCTCACTTGGGGTTGCTTCCTGTTCTGCCTATGAGATAATAACCATATTCTGGGCTGAATAAACTGTGGCTGAAGGCTGAGACCACTGTAAGAGACATTGTTACTGAGTAAACAGTAATATTCAGATTATTGTTACACCAGAATGTCAGAGTTCTGAGGCATAATTTGCAATTGTTTTTTTTCTTGGCATCTAGATGAAATGCAAAGTTGAGGTTGGCTATGTTTGTGAGCAAAAAGATACTGAGTTCTGAGCGTAGTAAAGAGTCATCTGCATAGATTTGCATATAGTATGATTAGTGGCAACTACCTTCGTTCTGAGTCTGTATCTGTTTTGGCATTCTTGCACTCTTCAGTTTTAATGTAGTGTGCTTTATTGTCAAAGAAATGTCCTGATTAGTCACACATTTCCATATGTTCGGTTTGTGTAACCCTCTGATTCCTCATTATCTTTTTTTGAAACTCAGAACTTCCCTCTCCTTCTGAGACTAACAATACTTATTAAATATATTTTGACAGTCTCTAGAAAAGATAGGTTTATCTTCAAATTCCCAGACTATTTTCTCTGTATCATAAAAACCCACGTGTTTGTGTGTATATATAACTACACACAGCTTCGCTTCTGTGTTTCAAATTAACCTCTCCTAACATTCTTATCTTCAGTAAACGAAATACAAGTTTCTGCCCTTCTGTCTCTGTTTTTGGCAAGTCTCACTGTTTATAAAATGTTCTGTAGTTTCCAGCTGCCATCATATCTCTCTCATTTCCACCATCTGAGTCCTTGAAAACCTGAAGTGTGTGTTTTTGTTATACTTCATAATTTTCTGCTCCTTTATTGTTTATTCCCCATTTTTATTGCTCATCTACATATGTACTTAGCTCATCTACATATGTACTTAGCTCTTTCTTTCTCTGCTTATTTTAATAGGATGCATTATTCATTTTTTTAAAATAGCAAACGATTGATGATGGAGACAGTGAAGTGTCATAGTGAAGTTGCATGATGAATGAATTTCAAAAGGGCACTGGCAAGATTGGTGGGTCTAAACTTGGCTCTACCAGCTGCGTTTGATCTGTATACAAATGCCTGTTGTTGCCATATGTTTGCACCATTCTTGTGAGCAAGGATGTAGACTGGAGAAGGGGCTTCATTACTTTTTAATTTTATTTTTTTCTCTTCTATGTGATTTGCATTTTCTTTCCCTACTAACTCTAGCTACTTTGCTTTGAAGTGATACACTGTGAAGACTGGGATTGGCTAAACCACCCTTCTACCAAAAGGCACTTGGTATATTAATTTGGTCTCTGGGCATGGTGAGAGGATGACTCAGAATAAAATCCCATGAACATTGCCCACCTATTACTTAGGACAGAAGTGGGCAAACTTTTTGGCCCGAGGGCCACATCAGGGAATAGAAATTATATGGCTGGCCATGAATGCTCACAAAACTGGGTCTGAGGTGCAGGAGGGAGTGCAGGCTCTGGGGTGGGGCTGGAGATGAGGAGTTCGGGGTGCAGGAGGGTGCTCTAGGCTGAGACCGAGGAGTTCAGAGGGCGGGAGGGGGATCAGGGCTGGGGCAGGGGTGCAGGAAGGGGTGCAGGTTCCAGCTGGTGGTGTGGGCTCTGGGGTAGGGCTGGGGATGAAAGGTTTAGGGCGCAGGAGGGTGCTCCGGGCTGGGATCAAGGGGTTTGGAGAGTGGGAGGGGGATCAGGGCAGGGGCATGGGGAGAGGCTCAGGGAGTATAGGCTCCGAGCGGCACTTACCTCAAGCAGCTCCCGGAAGCAGTGGTATGTCCCTTCTCTGGCTTCTACGCGGAGGCGTGGCCAGGTGGCTCTGCTTGCTGCCCCATCCTCGGGCACCACCCCTGCAGCTCCCATTGGAGCATGTAGGTGCTGGAGCAGGGCCATGCCGGCTTCCGGGAGTCTCATGGTGCAGCCCCGCCCCGGATGGAGCAGGGCTGAGCCGCGTGGTGCAACCCCGCCCCGGCCAGAGTGCTGGAGTGGTGCCGAGCTGCTGGTGCAGCTCATGGGCTGGCTTAAAACGGTTTGCAGGCTGGATATGACCCGTGGGCCGTAGTTTGCTCACTCTGACTTAAGATAAAGAGGCTTATGGCAGAAAGTGCCTTCTGAAGGTTTTGTACTTCACATGGGGGCAGGTTAAAGAATCTCACTGTAAGGACTCCATTTTTGCCCATAGTAGCTGGGTTATCATAAACTCATTTTGGATTTCCTTGCATGTGTTCTGTGATGTTTGTTTAGTTTGCTTGCATGTGTTCTGTGATGTTGATCGGTGTCCCATGGGAAACCCTCACCCAATAAATGTCCTCAAGGGCTATTACAGCAGCCCTGGCATGAACTACATCATGTCCTGAAAGAAGCAGGTTATCAGCATAGCTCCGCATCAACCAGTACAGGAGCCCTGCTCTTGGGAGGTCTGATTCTGCAAGGTGCTTAGTGTGTGCAACACTCAGAGGCTTAAATGGGCATCGCAGGCATTCAGTACTTTTATAAGGGGTGGTTTTTCAGGAATGGGCTCCAAGTCTACATGAACAAAACCCGTTTATAAATTTAAATATCTTGTCTACTAACAGCACAGAGTAAGGAGACAGAGTAAGAGGTTAGGCCTATATAAATGTACAATGACCACAAGCACTGTGAGGATAAATACTGGGGTGCTCCAGGGATTCAGGCAAGGATGGATGTTTAATATATTAAAAAATCCAGAAAAGCAGTTTTGTTGGCAAAATTTGCTGATGACACAGTTATGTAGGTTAGCAGAGTACGAGAAAAGAAGCTACTGAAGGCCCTGGCTGAGAGGGACAGTTGGGCATGATTGTCATATGAAATTCAATGTAGATAAGTGTAAGGTGAGGTATGCTGGAAAAAATGATTTGAAATACTCAGTGGTGGTTTCTGAGATAGCTTAGAAAAAATGCTCTAGCCGATATTGTGGACAGCTCAGTAAAGACATCTGTTCAATGAACAGAAAAGCAAACAAAATGTTAAGTTGTATATACAGAGAGAGATGCTGCTGCAAGTATTGTGCCATTATATAGATTGATAATAAGCCATCTTCAATATTGTATTCAGTTCTGGTCATCCCATCTCAAAAACTAGATAGCAGAAATAACTCTGAAACTATAGAAAATGATGGTGATCTTGAAGGTGGATAGTCTTCAGAATCCCGTATGTTGAGGATAGATTCTCCTAAACAAAATAAGTCAATGCAGTTATTTAATTATTATTACCATACTGCTCATTTAGTATTACGCATTGCATTCACTGACACTCGGTACTACTTTAAAGGTGAAATTGTAAAAGGAAGATCTGTTGATTTCAACTATTTATATTTTATCACAACTGCATTTAAAATGCATCAACGCAGCTTCCTCCTGAGAAGGAACACTTCTCATGATGTTGTTTCATTTGGGCAACCAGGCCTTGCATTTCTTTGTTACACTGTTTGCATTTTGCACGTATGCCTGTCTTACCCACAGATAAAGGAACTTCATTAACATATTCCCAAACTGGGTCTCTTTTATGGCCTGCTTCCATTCTAGCTTTTCCCTTCTAGTGAGAGAATGATATGGAAGATCTCAAATCAATGAAGAGTACACTTAGAAAGACCTCAAAACTTCTGGAATATGCTTCTCAAACAATTTCACTTTTGTTTCTATTGCCTGTCCCTCACTTGTCACATTTATCTCCAGATTTCTTCTCTTTATCCAGATCTATTCCACCACCAACAGAGGCTAGGGACACCATTCTTACCCATTCTACCCATTGAGTTACCCATTGTGACTCTGCGTACACAAATTTGCAGTGGGACAACAGGGTTGAGGTCTGTTATTTTCTCACCTCTATATATTATTTATTTATTTTAAAACATGTTTCTTGTTAACAAGCATGTTATCTCCAGAGATACAAATCCACTATTTGAGAACTGCAAAACCAAGCATCTCTGATGGTATCTTCTAGACAGACCCGTTGGGTAGATAGAAAGGTTAATCTAAGTAATCTATACAGAAGCCTCTGGAGCCCCATAAGATTGGGTCCCTAATCTATGAGCTATTGGAACTCATTTAGAAAACTTTTCTTAAACATTACATGAATATATTGTCTCATACTATAGAATTAGAATTATAATCCCTATTCCATGATGAGATATCTTTGAGCAATAATGTATCTTAATTAAAACTATCTTTAGATAGGTTTTCTCCTCAAAAAGCACTTTATCAAAAAAATCCGATTTTAAAATGTTTTTTGTTTTTTTTAATCATTGATTTTTATCCACCCTGGTCCAGCGTAGGGCAACAGAAGCAGTGAGAGGTATGAACATAAGAACATAAGAATGGCTGTACCGGGTCAGACCAAAGGTCTATCTAGCCCAGTATCTGTCTACCGACAGTGGCCAATGCCAGGTGCCCCAGAGGGAGTGAACCTAACAGGTAATGATCAAGTGATCTCTCTCCTGCCATCCATCTCCATCCTCTGACCAACAGAGGCTAGGGACACCATTCTTACCCATTCTAGCTAATAGCCATTTATGGACTTAGCCACCATGAATTTATCCAGTCCCCTTTTAAACATTGTTATAGTCCTAGCCTTCACAACCTCCTCAGGTAAGGAGTTCCACAAGTTGACTGTGCGCTGCGTGAAGAAGAACTTCCTTTTATTTGTTTTAAACCTGCTGCCTATTAATTTCATTTGGTGACCCCTAGTTCTGGTATTATGGGAATAAGTAAATAACTTTTATGGAAAGAGAATAAGATGGGAATGTCATTTGAGAGGAGAGAAATAAGTGATGACATGATAGAAAAATGTAAAATAATGAACAGTGTAGGGAAGGTAAATCAAAAGCTCCTCTTCAATCTTTTTTATAATGCCAGAATCCAATGAAATTTAAAAGGCAACAAATGTAAAATTTATAAAAATTAAGTACTGTATTTTTACACAACTAATACATGGAACTCCCTGCCATACCACAAGATGGTATTGAAACCAAGCATTTATCAGCTTTCATTTAAAAAAAAATAGATACTTATGACTAACAACATCTACAGTGACGTTAAATGGGCGTAATATATTTTTAAGAGGTTAAAAACCCTCATACTTCTAGGCATATGCCAGTTAATTCCTGGCATTAGAAAGAAACCTCCCTCTATCATAGCTTGTCTAATAATTGGCCTTTGTGAGGTCTCTTGCACATTCCTCTGAAGAATGAGCAGTCTGATTCTTGCCGCTTGTCAAGAACGTGATACCAGACTTGATGGACCACTGGTCTAATCTGGTATTACCAACCCTATGTTCTTACCTACAGAGAAATCCAATACCTTTGCTGTTGGTAGGTTCTTTAGCAGGAACATTGGTATTTTATCACTATTGCAACCATTGTTTTGGAGAACTGATAGATTTTCAGGGGCAAGTAGAGCAATTTAAAATAAAAACCACTATTTCAGGCTTGCCAATCATGACTGTGTCCTAGTCATCTGCTTCCATTTGTTTCATTCTGGGACCCCGGAATGGGTATAGTATCAGTGGCAGAGTGGCAAACTATAGAGAGGTGAGATACAGAATATTGCAGTTATTTCATATACTAGTTAGAAAATCATGGGATTGATTCTCCAACTCCTTCTTAGCCTGCAGGTGTCTTATGCTGAAGATACTTTTTAGATGGATAAAATGTAAAGTTTTGTAGTAGCTATCCCGTGCTTTAATATGGAGAGCTCCCTGACAGAACTGGCTCTCGGGAGATTTGACCAAAGTGAAAGACAGGGAAGATCATTGCTCTGCATTACTGTACAGAGCTCAGTCTTAAAGCAATTGAGGCAAAGCTGGTTAGGAATTTCTGAAGACTGAATGTCAGTCTGATTGTTAAACAGCACAGAGACTGGCAGGAGCAAATATAGAGCTTGAAATATTTAGGTTCTGTTTGCATAATGAATGCCGTGTTCTGTTGCACTGGCGGCATATTTATTTTTAAAAGAACAGGTGAACTAATCATAATGCTCTACACAGCCATGCTTGAGATCTGAGATTCAATTCCCAATGTTAGTTTCTTGCTTCCCAGTCTAGCAGTAAGGCAATACTCCCAGGCTCTGGCACAGGAAATATCTCACCTTGCTCTTCAGTGGCCCTCTCCAGCCATAGAATGAGAGGTATTGTCATACCATAAGCAGGGTCCATCGCACCCATTCTCAGCCTGTTGGATAGTGAACCGCCATTATGAAGGGTATAAAGTTGAGAAAAATCTCTTGTGTAAGAGAGAGAGAGAGGGGCAAGATGGAATTCTGAGGAACAACAGGTTGCGTTTGAGGGCGTGCACTTTTGCAATTTAGGGGGTAAAGTGTGATGATCCAAGTAGTGTTTAAACAAAGCCAGAATAGTGTCTTACTGAGACGATAATATTTTCTAAATATTATATGGTCCAGACTATTGGGTGCTTCTGAGATGATTCAATAGCTTTAGTGAATTGCATTGTAAAGCAGATTGTTATATAGCCTGACAAGAACAAGTTGGGTACAGTGACTTGACTGGAAGGTAGACTGAGAAGTTGAAATCAATAATGAAGCAAATGGGCATGAAAGTGGAATGCAACTACCTTCTCAAGTACCTTTCTTACAACAAGGAGATTTAGCAACTGGTCAGAGGAGCGATGAGAGTAAGCGTTTGCTGTTTTTTAACAGTAGTGTAATGGATGGCAGTTTTATAGGCAAAGGACTGTGATGGGATGTATGGAGCAGGCAACAGTAGTATATTACTTTTTAATAGGCTATTTAATCAGTTTTAAGGAAGAATTAAGGTTTGTATCTGAATATAGTATTGAGACCTGACAGGGAGCTTTTCTAGTCTTGTAGCATATAACTTTGGTACGTTGTGCACTTATACATGAATTTTGTACTTGGAAAACAAGCAATTGCACATGTTAAATGAGTAATTTGTGCATGAAATGATCATTTTAACACATCCAGTACTCGTTTTCTATATGCTACTTTAGAGGCTTAAAAATATGTGCCCTCAGTGTCCATCACAATTATGTGACTGCATTGTGGCAGTCCCCTCTACTTCACCAATGCTTCATAAGCACTTTTTCACTTTACTTTAAACTGCCACTTACGTGTAGAATGCTCTCTTTCTCATCCACAAAGCAAGTACTGTCCTCCTCAAGACCCATCTGTAGTATGATGCCTGTGGTAGAACTGCCAGCTGGTTTTGACTAGATGGATGGCCTGTAGAGATCCATTAATCTCTTCTTTTGTTTAAAAATAGCACAGCTTGTCTATTCAACCTCATGAGCCCATTACTGTTATGCTCACTTCCCTTGCATTGGAAAGAGGTGCATCTTGCAGACATCTTTTCTTCATCTAGCTTGTGAGCTCTCTGAGACAAAGAAGTTTCTACTTATGTGTTTGTACAGTACAGTGGAACCCTAATCCTGACTTGGGAGAACCTTGGGCATTATGGTAGTAGAAGTAGTAAAGGGTGATAATAAATTAATTAGCTAATAAACCATCACTCACTGGCAATGATCTTCTTAAGTACAGCTCAGACCAGGGATAGGCAATGTATGGCACACGTGCCGAAGGCGCACGCAAGCTGATTTTCAGCAGCACTCTCACTGCCCGGGTCCTGGCCACTGGTCTGGGGGCTCTGCATTTTAATTTAATTTTAAATGAAGCTTTTAAAATATTTTAAAAACCTTATTTACTTTACATACAACAATAGTTTAGTTATATGTTATAGACTTATAGAAAGAGACCTTCTAAAAACATTAAAATTTATTACTGGCACGCAAAACCTTACATCAGAGTGAATAAACGAAGACTCTGCACACCACTTCTGAAAGGTTGCCGACCCCTGGGTCAGGCTGTCATCTGTTTTTTTTAGAAATGCTAGTAAATTGCTCTCCCTAATTGAGTTATTGGTACTTTGTCAGTAGTGGCCCTAAGTCACTAATCAGAGAGTAAGGATCTAATTTGACTATGGTGGCACAGATTTCCTCCTGCACACACTGAACTTGTGCATGTGAGACAAGCCCAAAATCAGTCAGGACAATTGATGTGCTTTACTCCTTCTACTCTAAATACTGCTTCAACAGGGCTTGGAGAAAATGTCTCGCCTATAGTCAGTATTTCCTGTGAAGTGGGCTGGTTATTCCAAGAAGCTGAAAATGTTCAGATCTGAAATTGGGAAATAGTAGTCTAAGTACTTTAGGCAATCTGCTGTCTTAAGCAGCTACATAGGCAGAGACTTTGCAGAAACTATAGTGGAAGTGAAGTCTGTCTTAGCATCACTCACTGCCATAGTGTAGGTTCTAAGGTCAGATCTGACCTTAGATGATGAAATTCAGATTTGTCTTTTCCCACTAATGTCATTGTGATTTATGGTGATATTGTCATGTGAAGGGGCTGGTGCATCAATGACTCTGGATGGCAAATGGTTTTAGGGTCCTACCAGCCTCTCTGATTCATGGTCTAGTGTTTGGTCATTGATCATCAGCAGGAAGTTATGGAAATGTGGGATCCATGAGCCTCTGAATATGGACTGGCATAGATGGCCCACCTCATGTGGGCATGAGAGAAGTGGAGGAATTGGTCAAACCAGTAGTTCAGGTCCATTATTTCTTTCTCCTATTTATTTATAAAACTATTAATAATTATTTCTACACAGCTGCTCTGCAGTACGACATATATTTCTTAAATACAAAATTATATGTCCAAGCACAATTAACCCAGAAAGTAATACATTGTATGATCTGACAATAGTATCTCACATTACTAAAAAAGGAGACACAGCTTTAAAAGGGAAGGCTCTCCTAAATTAAGTGCATTATATCACTGTGTGTGGCCATGTGCATGGGCCTGATGACCTGTTGGTAGAACACCGTGTTTGTCATGATAGACATAAAGTCCTGATCATCATGTTGGAAAAGTCTCTGTCACTATCCCTTTTTACCAGGTTTGGTAGCAACACTCATTCCACTGGGAATTTTGTGCAGCTATAGGGCATCCTGTACACTACAAGGTACTTGTGTTGATTTTGTCGTGGGACTCAGGCAATATGTGTATATGGTCAAATAGATTTGTCCTTGGAATGAGTCCTCTCTTGCAGTGGAGATTGGTTGTGGAGAATATGGACACTGTTCCTCTCCTGGCAACTTCCTTTGTTATGCTTTGTGACCAGCAAAAATAAAATGAGTTTGGCGTGGCACATCATCTAACCAAATCTGATACAAGTAATGTCAGGTGTTGGACCTGAGATTGAAAGGTATTGGTCAAATAGCCCCATTTGCACTCCAGGTCCATGGCAACTAGGTCTGCTGGATCCATGATTCATAGATTCCAAGGCCAGCAGGGACCACTGTGAGCATCTAGGCTGACATCCTATATACCACTGGCCATAGAACTTTCCCAAAATAATTCCTAGAGCAGATCTTTTATAAAAACAGCTAATCTTGATTTAATAATTCAGTGATGGAGAATCTACCATGACCCTTGTTAAATTGTTCCAATGGTTAATTACTGTCTCATTAAAAATATATGCCTTATTTCCAGTCTGACTTTGTCTAGTTTCAACTTGCAACCCTTGGATCGTGTTATACTTTTCTCTGCTAGACTGAAGAGTCCATTATTAAATATGTTTGCCATGTAGATACTTATAGACTTGTAATCAAGTCACACCTTAACCTTCTCTTTGTTAAGCTAAATAGTTTGAGCTCTTTGAGTCTACTGCTATAAAGCATGTTTTGTAGTCCTTTAATCATTCTCGTGACTGTTCTTTGAACCTTCTCCAGTTGGTCAACATCCTTTTTGAATTGTTGACACCAGAAGTGGACACAATATTCCAGCAGTGGTTGCACAAGTGCCAAATATAGAGGTAGAACAATCTCTCTATTCCTGCTCAAAATTCCCCCGTCTGTGCATCAAAGGATTGCATTAGCCCTTTTGGCCACAGCATCATACTGGGAGTTCATGTTCAGCTGATTATCTACCATGACCCCCAAATCTTTTTCAGAGTCACTGCTTCCCAGGATAGATTCCCCCATCGTGTAAGTATGGCCTACATTTTTTCCCCTAGATGTATACATTTACATTTAGTTGTATTCAAATGCATGTATTTTTGCTTGCGCCCAGCTTACCAAGCAATCCAGATCACTCTGTATCAGTGACCTGTTCTCTTCTTTATTTACTATTCTCTCAATTTATGTGTCATCTGCAAACTTTATCAGTGATAATTTTATATTTTCTTCCATATCATTAGTAAAAATATTAAATAATGAAGGGACAAGAACTGATCCCTGTGGGACCCCACTAGAACTACACCTGTTCAATGATGATTCCCTGTTTGCAATTACATTTTGAGACCTTCAGTTAGCCAGTTTCTAATTCATTTAAAACGTGCCATCTTAATTTTATATTTGTCTAGTTTTTTAATCAAAATATCACTGGTACGAAGTCAGATGCCTTACAGAAGCCTAAGAATAGTATCTCTATACTATTATCTTTATCAACCAAACATGCAATCTCATAAAAAAGAGGTTTGATAGGATCTGATTGGGATTAATTATATTGCCCTCCTTTAATTTCTTTATTAATTAAGTCCTGTATCAGTCACTCCATTATTTTGCTCAGGATCAATGTCAGACTGACAGGTATATAATTACCTAGGTTGTCCCATTTAACCTTTTTAAATATTGGCACAACATTTACTTTCTTCGAATCTTGTGGAACTTCCCTGGTATTCCAAGACTTACTGAAAATCAGCATTAACAGTCCAGCAAGCTCCTTTGCCAGCTCTTATAAAACTCTCGGGTGTAAGTTTTCTGGACATACTGATTTAAAAATGTCTAACTTGAGTAGCTGCTGTTTAACATCCTCCTGAGATACCAGTGGAATGGCAAGTGTGTTATATGATATGACTGAATCATCTGTGTTTTCTCAAATACAGAACAGAAATACACAGAAATGTATATTGAACACTTTGCCTTTTCTGCATTATTATTGAGAATTCTACCATTTCCATCTAATAAAGGACCAGTAGCATTGTTAGGAACAAGTACAACCATTGTAGCCTATGTGATGGTAAACATTTTTGCAGTTTAAAAAAGTGTGTGTTTCTGAGCATTCACAATTCTGTTGCTGTGCAGGATGGTGGTCTTTAAAAGCTGGTGCCCAGTTTGAGAGTGGTAGTAGAGTGACTGGAGGCCTGCTTTTTAAGTTGGACTTTAAGGTGCAGGAAATGGCAGCAATAGTGCAGAGCCACTGGTTAATTCTCTCTGCATCATATTTTTCACTTAAATGCTGAAAGGTATCATTGCATATTGTGGGTATATATAAATATGTAGGTAAACCCTGATTTCCCTTTCACCTATATTTGGTTGAAAAATATTGAATTTAATAATTTTGGTAGAAAAAAGGGACACTTTTTCATGAAAAATTTTGCAGAAAGTTTCTCCGTTTTTCCAACCAGATGTTATCCAAAATGCCCTTTTCCGCAGTCTCATGGTAGAGTATTTTATGTCCCTACATATTTACAAAAATTATAGTTGTCCTCACAGAGACCTTTACTTGTAATGTAATATAATATATAATTAATTTTCTTTTAAAAATTTGAAGCTTGTATTGTCACCTAAAACTGCTTGCTTCTTGTCAGTATTAAGTGCTTTCAAAACCAGTGTTACACCTCAATGAATAAATAAAGATGACAAGATGTATTTTCTTACAGACCCTTGTCCTTTTGTATGTAATTCCTTTTAAATACCTTTTGGGAACTCTATAAATTATAGGCCTGTTTTTCCCCCCAAGACAAAAATAAAAGCACAAAAGGAGTTGAATAGTGGTTCGTAACAAGTGTATAATTATGTGATATAATGCACTTAATTTAGGAGAGCCTTCCCTTTTAAAGCTGTCTCTCCTTTTTTAGTAATGTGAGATACTATTGTCAGATCATACAATGTATTACTTTCTGGGTTAATTGTGCTTGGACATATAATTTTATATTTGAGAAATATATGTGGTACTGCAGAGCAGCTGTGTAGAAATGATTATTAATAGTTTTATAAATAAATAGGAGAAAGAAATAATGGATTGGCCAATTCAGTGCCTTCTCAGGTAACAGCAGCTGTGTGGAGCAGAATGCACCCATGTGAATATTGCTGTGTCCCTCCTGAAGTGTCGACAACATTCGCATTCTAATGGAACTGCAGAAAACATAACCAAATTTTATTGCCATGCAGATTCTGCAGTGGGGGAACCATCAACAAAGGAGTTAAACTAGACCTTGGTAGAAAATTCCTAGTCAGTTAAGCTTTGCATTACTGTTTGCCATTACCATGTCCTGTTATGAAAACAACCACTGAGATGTGACAATTATTTTCTTAAATAAAAAAGATACTCTTAAAGTTTCTGGTTTGAATTTTTCATAAAATAATTTTGTTTTAGACTTACCACTGCCATTGTGCGTAATCAGACAAAACAGGAATTCAAACCCTAATAGAAAAAATATAAAGCTTTCAAGAACTGTTTGGAGTTCCAGTTCATTAATGCACTGTCTCTGTTGGACAACATTTCTTAAAGACCATAAAAATTAATAGTGTATTTAAAAAGTGCTTTATTGGCATGTTTCTCCAAATTCTAATTTAGCTCTAGCTCTTAATTGTGCTGTCTCCATGGATGAGATATAGAAGTAAATACTCCCTTTGGCTTCAGAAATGTAAATTCTTTCTTCTTATGCTTTTGCAATTCAGGTAGAAATTAATCCTCTGAGATATGCAATACACGCAAAGGTTTAGATGCATGATGCACAATCCACCACCTGACACCTTGGGACTGAAGGACTCTTGGTCCTCTTTTTAAATATGGTAGAACATGTGAAATCAGAATGAAATTTCCTTTGCCTGTTATATTGATAGGACGATTTAAATATATTTTTTCCTGTCAGTGTCACTTGTGACACAGTCTTTTGTTTGGAACTAGAATATTGGTGAGAAGAGGGGATGAGTAACTTGAATTTTTTTCCTCCTAGCAATTGGATTCTTCCTTGTTCCTGGTTTGCTCCATTGAAATGGAGGAAAGTTCAGTGTTCTAAAGCAGGACACTACTTCCTTGTCCTGCTACAATCCTTGAATCCATTTCCTTACTACTCTTAATTAAAGTAGCAATTGCTGATAGTAGGCTTTCTTATCCATAAGAAATGGAGATGGGAAGCGACTTGGGCTGGTTGGAAAATAAGAATTCCATTTCACGAAAATGTTGAGGTTTTGGTATATATTTCCATTCTGATATGGAATGAAACCAAGACCTTTTGTATTTACATATTTTTTTAAAATGAAACCCCAAAAACCAGAGTGGGAGAGGGAACACAGCATAGCAATAGACCAGTGATTCGGGCACTCAAGTGGAGTGTGAGACACCCAGGTTCCAGTCCCTTCCTGCTCTGCCTGATTCAGACCAGGGACTTGAACCTGCATCTCCCACATCCCATGTGAGTGCCTGAACCACTGGGCTATTGGCTATTCTCTCTTAATTTTCCTGATGAAAGTTTCACCAAAACTTAAGTTTTAAGGGGGGTGCTCTGCCTGATTTAGAGCAGGGACCTGGCTCTCCCACATCCCAGGTGAATGCCCTAGCCACTTGTCTATTCTGGGGCATGTTCTCTCTTCCCCTGGTCAAAACCAGGTAATCTTTCCCAACTAAATCTTTGTTGGAACCAGTATGCTTTGGAAAAAAGTTTCAGTGTCAGCAAATGTGCATTTTCAGACTAAAAATGTATTGAAAAGTTCCCAACTAATAATAGAAACGACTGACATGCTCATCTAGTCCTTTTCCTTGGCAGTATGGGATTGTTTCCTACAGTAAATACTTTGTCTAGCTAAGTTTTTGTGTGAGACAGTGTCATATAGAATACAAATATAATAAATCTGGTGCTCACTGTTTACTAATGTTGTGATTTTTGTCAAAGCATGACTAAATCTTAACAGACATATTTGTAAATGCTTTTTACCTACTGCTTGTAGCTATTTTCCTTCTAGAGACTGAATCCGACACACCTTGAAGTCAGATGGGAGTGTTGCCATGGCCCTTAATAGATGCAGGGTTCAGCTTTCAGACATAGTGATTTTTTCCCCCTGTAATAATTGATCTATTATCTTACTAGATATAGAAGTTAGATTAGGGTAATTGTCAGGATTATTTTTATTTCCTGTTGGGAAAATCTGTGTCACATTTACTTTTCTCCAGTATTTACTCCTGAGGGCATTCTGTGCCAAAAAAATAAAAATTCTGTGCACAATATTTTAAAATTCTGCACATTTTATTCATCAAATAAATGTGGAAGCTCCAGCATGGCATTGGGGCTCACAGGCCACTGGCTACACAGAGGTGGGAGATCACTGTGCAGCTTCCCCCTGGAACATGGACTCAGTGGTGAGGCTGCAACCCTGACACAGCACAAGGACCGGGCCTGCCCCTCTGTGCCAAGTGCACCAGGTGTGGGCAGGCGGGATCAGCAAGGCAGGATCCAAGTGTGGAGGGGCTTAGTGTTGGGGGATCCAGGTGTGGGGTGAGAAGGTTCTGTGTGGGGTAATCTGGGTACGGGTGGCTCAGTGCGGGGACGGGAGGGTGGTATCTGGATGTACAGGGGCCTTTTGGGGGGTTCTTGGTGCAGTGATAATGGGACTGTACAGGGGAGTCCAGGTGAAAGTGGTTGGGGCTCAGTAGTGGGCCGTGTCTGAATTGTGGGGGATAGAGCTCGACAAGGGGTCTGGGTGTGGGAGGCTTAGTGGTGGGTCCAGATGCTGGGGGAGTGGGGCTTGTCGGGGTGGGGCTCTGGTGCAGGGGGGTGAGGGTCTGGCCATGAGGGGGTCTGGATACACGGGGGTTGGGCGGATGGGGGAGCAGATCCCTGTACAGGGATCCCTCCCCCTGCAGCTGAGAAGCGAGGGGTGCAGGAAGCGTGGGGGGGGGCAGAGTTTGCAGCGCTTCCTACAGCCGGGGGAGAAATCTCGGCATGGGTCTGACACAGCCCTGGATGCCGTGCAGGGGAAGAGGAAGTCCCAGTCTCCCCAGTCCAGCTGGGACTAGAAGCCCTGCCCGGCGCAGGGTAGGAACCACCAGCCATGTCTTCCCCACTCCCTCCCCTGTCCCACAGTGATTTACCTCACTGCCGGCTGCCCTGGGCACCCAAAGCATACTGCTGGGGAGGGTCACATGACCATTTCTGTGACTTCACTTTGCTTCCCCATCAAAAAGTCATTTTTCTGTGTGGAAGCAAAGAAATCTTCAGGGGACATAAATTCTGCGCTTGCACAGTGGCGCAGAATTCCCCCAGGAGTAAATGTTTCAGCATAATTAGATTCAATGGTTAGAACAGCGGTCAGCAACCTTTCAGAAGTGGTGTGCCAAGTTTTCATTTATTCACTCTAATTTAAGGTTTCGCGTGCCAGTAATACAGTTAAATGTTTTTAGAAGGTCTCTTTCTATAAGTCTATAATATATAACTAAACTATTGCTGTATGTAAAATAAATAAGGTTTTAAAAATGTTTAAGAAGCTTCATTTAAAATTAAATTAAAATGCAGAGCCCCCTGAACCGGTGGCCAGGCAGTGTGAGTGCCACTGAAAATCAGCTTGCGTGCTGCCTTTGGCATGCGTGCCATAGGTTGCCTACCCCTGGGTTAGAAGTTAGAATTTCAACCTTGAAATAAGATGCAGTTTCCTAATATTGTGGGTATTAAACATTGAAACAGCTTACCAGGATAGGTGGTGGACTCACCAGCTCTAAGTGTCTTTAAGACAAGTTTATATATCTTTTTAAAAGATTGTTTTAATCCAGCTTCATGGTCTGTGTGCACAAAGGTCAGATTGGGTGGTTGTGATGTTCCCTCCTAGCCTTAGACTGTGTGAGTCCTGTTTATATTCTCTCACTTCATGGTCCATGGAGAGAATAGGAAGCTATACATTGCTCTCATCATGCTCATGCCATTTTCAGATCTGCATTAAGACAATCACTATAAACAAATCTCTTGCTTCAGGGCTTCAGCTGGCTGCTAACTGGGGTCAGGAAGAATATTTTTTCCCGTGGCTGAACAATTGACATTTTGGTGTGTATGGCGGTTGGAGTTTTGTGGGTTTTGTTTGTTTGTTTGCCTTCCTCTGAATTATTAAGAATGGCCATAGTTGGAGATGGGACCCCAGACTGGGTGGACCAGTGTTTAAGATGATATAAAGAATCCTCTTTCTGAAATGGTTGGCTGGTGTATCTTGCGCATATGCTCAGGGCTTAGCTGATCGCCAGATTTGTGGTCAGGAACGAATTTTCCTGCAGGTCAGATTGGCAAGGACCTTGGGAGTTTTTTGCCTTTCTCTGTGGTATGGAGTAGAGATCACCTGCTACGAACACCTGAGTATCTCTTATCAATTCCCTGCCATTCCAGGGACATCAGACATTGGTGGCACCTTGGTCTCCCCTGTTTTCTGCCTGTGGCATGTAGCAGTTCAGTCTCTGAGGACTGAAATGCTTTAGTCTAACCCAATTTACTGGTTCAACACAGAATTGTGGGTGAAATTTAATGGCTTGTGATTACACAGAGGTCAGACTAGAAGATTTTCTAATGATCCCCTCTGGCCTTGAACTATATGAAATCCTTGTGTATAATTTTTCAGTAGCTTCTGAGTGCAGTAAATTTGTTTAATGCATTTCCTTTATGCTATAGGCTTTGTGTCATTAGATCAGATGATTTGCACACCGTGTGTTCAAATTTTTCAAGTATTCCATTATCTTTGTTCTTTTTTAATAGCTAGTTTTACAAGATCTTGCTTCTTTTTTAAAGTTTTCAGACTTCTCTATTTTTCTTCTTGAATACAGATTTAAAAAGGAGTTTAACATGTCAGGTATTTTTTATTTCTTATTAGTTTAGCCTCTCTTATTCACTTTAACCTCTTTGGTTATCATTAACTCACTTTGCTTTTCTGCCATCCTCCTTTTCCTTTAAAGCTTTCACTGATTGAGTCCATTCTTCCTTTTCTGTTCTCAGTACAGATTTTCTTTAACCTCAAACTTTTGAGTGTATTTTATAAGGTCACAGAAGCTGGCCAATTCTTATTTCTTGTATTCTTTTTCAAAAGAAATTTTGACTGCTGTGCCTTAATTATTTTGGGCCAGATCCTCAGTTGATGTGAATCGGTGTAACTCCACAGTGAAGCTATGCTGATTAACACCAGCTCAGGATCTGACTTGCTGTCTCTTAGGATTCTACAGCCTTTAACCACAGCAGTGGACTATAGTGCTTAATCATATTGCACTTTAGTAGATTTCTCAAACCCCCAAAATTGGCTTACCTGATATCTGTTACTCCTGCATTATGTCATTCCTTTCCATTCCATTCCATTCCTTAATAACGTGAGCCTAGATAGTGGGCACTGGTTCAGTGCTTCCCTATTGTTCTTTCATTCTCAAACAGTTCCTTCAGATTAGTTAAAAATATTAAATCATGGGCACCTTCATCTCTAGTTGGAGTGGTTTCACTTTCTGGATCATTAAATAGTTTTCTGTGTAATTTAGGAACTGTTTGTTTAATGTTTTAGGGGGTTTTTCATCTTCTTTTTTTTTTTTTACCAAGCAAATGTTTCTTAAAATCTCCCATTGGCACTGGAGCCTAAGAAACTAGTCTAGGAATTTTTTGTTCTCTCTCCTGTCCTCGTGATCTCTAAGTGGTGTCCACAGTTAATTTTGCTTTGTTTTTCATTCCTTGCATCTTTACCCAAAGAATTTCTGCAACATATATTTCAGGGGTTTTCAAACTGGGGGTCAGGACCCTTCAGGGGGTCACAAGGTTATTACACGGGGGGTTGCGAGCTGTCAGCCTCCACCCCAAGACCCGCTTTGCATCCAGCATTTATAATGGTGTTAAATATATTAAAAAGTGTTCAAAACTGCAAAACTTCTGTTAGTCTATAAGGTGCCACAGGCTTCTTTACTGCTTCTACAGAACCAGACTAACACGGCTACCCCTCTGATACTTAAAAAGTGTTCTTAATTTATAAGGGGGGGGAGTCATGCTCAGGGGCTTGCTATGTGAAAGGGGTCACCAGTACTAAAGTTTGAGAACCACTAATATATTTGGTCATCTAAATGTATCTCTGTAGTAATATATAGAAACTAAATTCTCACCTTCTTTATCAGTTCCTCTTTCTTGGATGTAGATCATCTTCTCTCTTTAGAATCTCCACTTTGATTCACGCTAGACCCTTGAGCTGATCAAAGTAATGTGTGACTCAGACCCTTGGTCCCTTTACGTGTGTGGGATGTAGGAGGTATGCAGGAACAGTACATTAAGCTTTGGAGCAGAAAAGGAAGTAGCATATTACTTGTCAGCAACTGCTTCTGTTGTATTGACTTTGCAGGAAAATGCCATTGCTGTGTTCAGACAAAAAAGAGAAGCCACTTAAGGCCCCAACCCTGCAAAGAGACCCACCCAGACAGATACGTGTCCTCACTGAGCCCCACTGAAGTCAGCCGGGGTCCTTTATAGTTTTCCTTTCAGGACTGAGGCACCCAGCTCCCAGACTCCACCTTGATTAGTCTTCCTGTTTTCGCAACTTTGCATTTTAAAACTTACTCTGGTGTTCTTTAGTTCATAAAACAGAATATTATGGGTTATTAATCAGCTGTGAAATGATTAAATTTATAAAACTGTGCTGGAGATTGAGAGCAGCATTAGTTGTAAATCAGGAAAATAACTAGGTAGATACTGTTAAATATTATTAAATGTGTCTGTGACATCTGCTTCCTTCTCTATTTCCAGATCTGGGATGGAGGAGGGCAGTTGGAGTTATGTTCATAGTTAAAATTAGTGTGCTGGCATGCTGAGAATTGTGACGCTTTGCACTAGCAGATGACAGAGAAAGAGTCAAACGTTTATCTATTAGCAACCTCAAAGGATGTATAATGAACTATACTGAGCACTAGGTACCTTTTGACCTGAACAAATTGGCTGCTACTAAAGCCTTTTCTGTCTGGTGTTTTTATCTTTTTTGTTGTTGCTGTTATAGGAAAATTATTACAGATGTGATGTGACCTGTAATGCATTTTATTTATTGATTTTCTTAGTTGATAAATTGTTATCTACATTATTTCAACATGCATCCATGAAATGAAAAACAAAATGTGTCCAATATGCCATAAAAAGAGAATCAATACTAGAATTGTTTTAATCACTTATTGCAGATGAGGTAGTTCAAATAATATTTTAATAATAACTGTGTTTTACATATGTAGAAAGTAAAAATAATTACTATTTTAGCACACCCACCATTTTCACCCTTTTGATGCCTGTAAAATTACATTTACAGGGTTTTTGCTGCTTTTTTTATTGATAATGTTATACTATTTTTTTTCTTTCTTTTTATGTTTTTGTTAAGGAAAATTGTTTTTCTCCACACTGCTTTCAGCAAGTAGGATATAGTAGATGTCATGGGAACTAGGTTTCTTCAGCACAGAGAAATATGCTAGAGTTACTGCCTTCATTACATTTAATTAATTTGTTTCTATACTGTATTCCAGGAAGTACAATAATGATCTCGATTTTGTGTACAATTCTAGGCATATTAGGCTCAAGGTATATGGCTGTGATTAAACCACATCAATCAGTTGTAAATTGTGTGATCATTGGTAATACTAATGATTTTTGAAGTAGGCACATAGATGCTGGATTAGGCCACTTGCATTTACAGTAATGACTATAATGAAAATGCTGTTTTAATACTAGTAGTTGATTTCCTTTGTTATTCCCACCTCCTATCCCTTCCCATTCCCCTTAATTGGAACTCTATTCTTATGTAATCTTAGTTGAAGCTATTTCTGACAGTGTCTTCTGCTACCATCGGCTTATTTTCTAGATGGGAAGTGATGGAGTTTTGCGCCTCAGTAGTTCCGCTCTAAATAATGAATTCTTTGCATATGCAGCACAAGGGTGGAAACAACGATTGGCAGAAGGTAACTCTCTACTTGTTCTCAGATTTACCAAATATTAATTTTTATGAAAGATGCCTTTTTTTTTTAGCCAAAATAAAAAAAGATGTATATTTGAGAAATACTTTTAGAATGGAAAATGCAGTACAGCAGAAATTCAGCAACAGTAATTGCTGATTCAGGTTTGAATTTTTCTAGAGAATCTCTTTTCAGTTAATAATTCTATAGTTCACTAGGGCAGCTTATTTGAGCAGTTTAAAAATAACTAGATAAGCATTTTCATCACTGTCAGCTTTGGAAACATAAATGCATGTGACTAAATCCCACCAATATACTTTGGAAATACCAAAGTTATATGCTAATTGCAGTCATGCAGGTCACACTCACCTTTGTTTTCCATTGAATTACTGTTTGGATGGCTATAACAAAGAACAGTATATCTGTGTATCTTTGTACAATATATAATGGTCCCGTATTAGCGTAAACCTTGACAACTTTTATTCAATATATTAGTATTTGTTTTTTAGGAGAATTTACTCCAGAAATGCAGTTGCGCATCAGACAAGAGATTGAAAAGGAAAAGAAAACAGAACCTTGGAAGGAAAGGTTCTTTGAAAGGTTTTATGGTGAAAAGTAAGTATTGGACCAAAAACCATTTTGTTTCATTTTCTTTTAGAAGGAAATGAAAATATTGTTCTGTGCTTGACATAATACAGTCACATATGTTGTAAAACTTAATAAACCAGTTATCAAAGGCAGTAGTTCCCCTGTATAAGAAATTGTGGGTAAAATTATAGTGGCATATCAGCGTTTACTTTAAAAATGAATTTTATGGGGTTCAGAACTCATCCTCAAAAATTCATTCTGTGCAGAATTTAAAACACAGAGTCTGAACATGGGAATAATTTTTATTTTAAAAGTATTGTAACAAGCCAGTTTTTGCCTGAAATTATAAACAAAGCTTTTACAAAACCAAAGACCAAAAGAGATATTTCTATGACATTTTTTAAAAAGTCAGTTTTAAAAAATTAGTCTCCTAAGCTGTTTCTGACCCAGACATTCCAGCATTGTGCTAGTGCACACAATAGGTAGGTGAAATTGATTAGAGAATAACTTTACAAAAGTGAAATTGAGTAGTCTAATTTAATTTTCTGAGATGAGGTACAAAAACAAAACAAATTTCAGAAGAGGAGTAAAGTGAATTAGATGTATTGGACCAAAGGTTCAGCTGGTTTAAGTCATCATAGCTCTGATGTCAGTATAGCTATCCCAGTTTACAGGAGCTGTTTACAGCCTTAACATTCATTCTGTTTTAAAAATCTAATATAGGTAAGGAAATTCGTTAATGTTTTTTAAACCTGAGAACGCCCTTTTAAATGGCTTTTAAAAAGTCAGTCCAGTGCTCTGACGTATGTAAGTGTTAAAATATAGAATATAGAGTTTTTTGGTTTTTATGTAATTTTTTGTGCACTTCTAACTTTAAAGTGGGTTCAGTTTATAACTTAGAATACATCTTATGTAAAATTTGTGTGGATAATATATGTGTTTAATAGACAGAAAAGGCCCAAAGGAGCCATTATAATGTGTGGGATTGTTTATATTTTATTTATTTTAAAACAGCTTTTGTTTACTTAAGCAGTCAAGGACATTCAGAGACCAAAACCTACATATACATAAAGTCAGGATTATGACAGTAACTAAAGCGTTGTGCCTGGACATTAGCGCATAGGTGCTACCTTGCACAATCCATTGATTTCACACCACTGCAGTATTTCAGTGAAATAAGGCAGCAGATTAAAGGACTGAGTTTCAAGTTTAACTTTACATTTCCTTGCTAGCAGCTTTCTCACAACATGAGCATTGTTTGAATACCATTTTATCTGTTAACACTCTGGGATGCCTTAGTATAACAGAACTGCTCTTTTTGATCAAGTGGCAAAGCATTTTCCTTGAAAGCCTGGAGACCAGGATATAGTTCAACTGTAGACCTCTTCATTTAAATATATGTAAAGCTAGCCATTTGTTTATGGAGTCTAATGGCCTTTAATTATGCATGTTAGTATACAAGTCAGAGTTACAGAACTCTGCTCTAAGAGGAGGGCTGTTTTGAAAGGTTGCCTTGGGACTTTCTGCTATAATTAGAAGCTTAAGCACAAACTAAGCGAAATTATTAGTGTATTTTAAAGGAAACGGTGATCCAAATGCACTGATGAGTAACATGTCCATAGGGCATAGTATTAATTATGTTAAAAGGAACCAGCAGTTCTACCTTGCTAACAGAAAGTTGGGTGCCATGGCAAACAGATAAGGTTCAGTCTGCAATGACCGTGTCACAGGGCAATACTGATGGTAGGCTTTTGACATCCAGATAGTAATGCTGGGTGTCATAATACTCACAATTTCTTCTGACCATTAGACTGAACCTGTTTTTCTCCACCTGTTCTGTTTCATCGGCATGTTTCTTATCTGGCTAATCTGCGGGCACCTGCTGTTTCACCCCTCTAGATCTCTCTACTGCTTGACTTGTCTCAAGTGTTGTTTGCTTGGTGGACTACTGTTTGTCTGGCAACATTTTTACTAGAGTTCAGTCTACTTGCCGCTTACTACCTTGTTTTGACTTGGATTTTTTAAATTTGTTTTGAATACAGTTTGGATTGAGTGCCTTCAAATACTTTGATTCCATTGAAATGGAAGCTCTTGATAGATCCGATTCTTTATGAGCTATTTCTCAGGTGTGTTGGCAGCAAACTGGATCTCACCTTGGGATCTGACCGATTTTCCTCTCCAGTCAGTTTGGAGATTTTGTTGTGGCCTCAGCTGAGGTAACTGCTTATAAATATTCCATTACCTGGCTCTCAAGTTCCATCATCTACCTGGAGATGGATCTTTAATAAATTGAGAATTTTTGGGATCACCCTGATTAAACCCCCTTTCAATTCATAGCTTTAGACTGCGCCCAAGAGCCGTTCCATCTATTTGCCGGACTCTGTGTATTATATAATACATAGCAAGGTCTCCTTCCTATTGTTCACATTCATCCATTTTATTTTCTGTTTTCTCCATTTTCTCTTACTTTGAAATAGTAAACCTTTGATTAACTGAAGTACTTAATCATGACCAGATGATGTGCAATTCCAGATATATTAACTATTTGCATTTTTAGAAAAAACATGATTTTTACTTGATGAATCTGACTCCAGTGGTCTTATATTGTGGTGACTATCTCTGTTCCCACTCTGAGATTAAAGTGGCTATGGTCATCATCTACCACTGGCTTTAGACCAGTATTCTCTGAATTTTAATGCTGTTTAAAACTCTTAATTAAATGCCAAAATAGTCTCACTGATTTCCCTTTAATATGGATACTGTATCATCCTCCGTGTACCTTTGATGGCTATATTTAATTTCAAGACTGGCTGTCAGACTTCACCAAATAATTCCACACTAGCCAATTAGAAGCACTTTCAGTACAGTGAACACCTTTACCATCAATCTGATACTTTCCATCAGGGGTCAGCAACATGTCTGTACACAGAAAAATGTTGAGGTCCGTGATAGTTTTTCAAAAAATTGAATGACTGAATGACATAACCTCTTTCCCCCCCTCCCCCTGGCCCATGTCCGTCACTAAGTAGGGTAATTTTGTCAAGTGTCCGTCATACAACATGGTGGTGCTGACCCCTGCTTTCCGTGTAACTGCAGTCTTGGTGTCTTGCTATCTTTAAAACAGTGGAAAGACCAGCCAGTTGTGTAGGCTGTTATCGTCTTAGACCCTGTGACCTTAAGGTTTTCCTTTGTTGCAAGCTTCTTCATCCACTGTTCTCTGAGCCCATGGGAACATCTTTAAGTCATAGTATCAGAAATATTATTGCCCTATGCCTTTACTGAATACATGCCATTAAAAGGGCATTGTCAGATTAAAAATAATGGGGTAGATTCAGTGTATTAATCCCTTCTCCTTTTTATTTCCATTGTCTGTCTTCCCCTTCCTTGAAATTATTAGGACGCCTGGTTTTGAGTATCATTTCTGTGCTGATTATGTTCAGCTTTCTCTTGCATTTCCTAATTCTTCAGCTGATATATTTTTTCTATATTACAATATTTTTCTATTATGTAGTCTATTTTTCCTATATTCAGGCGTGTTGGAACAATTTTTATAATGGGGGTACTGATCCTGGAAACCATGCATTTGGGGTCTGTTATTGCTACTTCAAGCCAGGGGTATGGCAGCACCCCAGCACCTCTATTTCCAGCACCACTGCCTATATTACTAAGTGATTGGTAGACATTTTATGTCGAATGCTGCAGAATGTCCTCGTATTTAACAAGGCTAAAAACAAGGTCCTCTTACTGGCTTTTAGCTGTACAGTACCTTTCACCCTGCCCCCATCCCTTTCTTGAGATTGGCTTTGCTTCTCCAATCAAGAGACTGGGAGTTCTGTTTGGTTACTGATTATAGATTGATTATTTTTTATAACATGATTGTTATTGCATAGTCAACAATGCCATCTATTCAGAATTACTAAAGTGTGCTACTAAAAATGTTGATTCATTCCATGATTATTCCATACTTGGAGCTGTTACAATGCGGACCTAAATGAACTTCCTATTTCCTCTGTCACCCTCTGCAAATTATTCAAAACCATTGCTTGCTTAATTTCCTGATATCCTTCGTTCTTGCACATCACTCACTTATTTATTCAGTTACATTGTCTTCTCATTAAACTGAGGATGGAGATCAATCTTCTGTTATTGGCATATGATTCTGAAGACCACCATACCCCTCCTACCACCACAATCTAGCATTTGTGTCTTCTCCAGCACTCTGGAGTGTCACATTGCTGCTGGTATGGTCACCCATGGCCCACTCCAAAAGGTGCTGAGTATTCTTCAGACCCATTGTCTTTGTTCAGAAATGAGAGTGCAGGATCATGCTCTTTTTATATTTTCTCTCAGTATCTCTTCGTTCTAAATTCAGTTGTCATTTTTCAGCCTAAACCAATAACTTTTATAAATTTTAACAATTGTCTGCAACTCTTAGCTGTGTTTTAGTTTTATTTGTCTGAAGCAATAGAATTATATGTAAATTAATACATAATATTTTAGATAAGAAAGGGATTAAGAAAAATCCTAAAATAGAAGTGTAAACAAGGGCCCACACTGTGACTTTTTACACTTCCATCACTTAAAATACAAAGATTATAAATGCCTCATTTATTTTTTATTTAAGCATGTTAAAAGATTTTTTTTATTATAGAGAAATCTGAGGACTTGTGTATGCATAGACCTAAATATTAAAAAACTGAAAGTTTATCATAAAATAATGCTGCTTTATATGCTTCTGAAATAGAATGGAATAAAAAACGTGAGCTTGCCACTGATATTTTCTTACTTTGTGTAGTAGACTCTTGATTGGAAAATAAATGAGGATGAAATGGGATTTTTTTAATCTTCATTGCAAAAACACATGAAATGATTAAAAGTTTGTAAACAGAAAAGAAACAGTTCATCAACTGGAGGCAAGAATGAGTTTTTGAAGTGCAGCTTTTCCTGCTAATTTAGGCAACAGCGATTTTAATAGAAATATTTTTTCTGAACTGTTATTAAATTTCAAACCAAAATTGTTTTCATTGGATTTAAACAATTCTCCTGCCATACTTGCAGTGCTACTATTGCAGCATTGTGCTGGCATATGAAAATCAGAAAGGGAAATGGAGTATAAATAAAACTGAAACCAATTAGTCTGCGTTTTATGTGCAATTTGAATAAAATGCCAAATGGTTAAATAATAAAAAGTAAATTGCATTTTTAAAATTCCTGAAGTTTTACTAATCAAAGGTAATATAAGTAATACAGGTAAGGAAATTTGTTTTCCTAAATATATAAAGCCAGATCCTCAGCTAGTGTAAATTGGCATCACTCTGTTGAATCTGCCCCATTATTTTTATATGACAATGCCCTTTTAATGGCATGTATTCAGTAAAAGCATAGGACAAAAATCAAGTAATTGTTTAATTCTGTCTGTGATTACATGACATTTTAACTTAAGTGATTTGTATTTTAGGTTGGGAATGTCAAGAGAAGAATCTATGAAGCTCACTTCAGTACAGAACAGTGATGAAGATGAGAATAGTTTGCTGTGTGGATCTTCTGGTATACCTGGTCCTTCTAAACAAACAACTTTTGAGGACCATGAACAGAAAAGCATGAAAATTCCACCTCTTCCTGAAAGAGATTTCTGTCAGTCTCTTTGTAATGTGGAACAGGTTCCAGTCAAGGATCTAATGGCGGAATCAGATTCAGAGGATATATTGGTACCTGACGAATCTGTAATTCAGGAAGAGATTGCTGAGGAGGTTGAGACAAGTATCTGTGAATGCCAGGAGGAGAACCATAAAACAGAACATGAGTTTTCTGAGGAGCCAGTAAGCCCAGCTGGTACTAATGAAGAAGTAGAAGCAGTGCCACTTGTAGACAACTCAGCATCTTGTGTTGTAATGAATGATGTAGTTGATACTTTGTCTCACATTGAAATTAAAGTGGAGTTGAAATCAGAATGTCCTCAGGAAGAAATGTCAGTTGTGATTGATCAGCTGGAGGATTGTTTATCACCTGCTTCATCTACGAACTCTGTCAGCGATACAGCAGAGAGGGATTCTGAGTCTACAAAAGAGCTAAGTGCTCCAGAAACACAAAACTCTGCTTTAGAAGGCTCATTGTTCACTGATGGAGGCATTGCTGTTGATATGGAGCTACAGAGTGACCCTGATGAACAGTTATCTGAAAATGCTTGTATTTCTGAAACTTCCTTTTCTTCTGAAAGCCCAGAGGGACCTTGTATCGGTATTGCCTCTCCAGGAGGTGACACACAGTCCACTTCAGAGGAGCCCTGTACTCCAGCATCTCATGAAACGGCTTGTTCATCTGAGGCAGCCAGCAGTGAAAATATTGAACCTGATAGTCAGCAAAAGACCATTGAAGAAAGCCTGCACACACCTTTAATGTCAGAAATATCTCCAGTGTCCACTTCACCTGTAACCTCAGAAGCATCTCTGACATCAAACTTACCTTTGACGTCAGAGGCATCACCAGCTTCTAATTTACCTTTAACATCAGAAACCTCTCCAATGTCTGATTTACCGTTAACATCAGAAACCTCTTCCATGTCTTCTGTACTTCTAGCTTCTGAAACATCTGTGGCAACCAGTTTACCTTTTCTGTCAGAAACATCACCAATTTCTAATTCCCCACAGAGTGAAAGACTTATTCTGCAACAAAGGAAATCACCATGTTTATCTGAAGAATCCCTCTCCCCTTTAAAAGAAGAAACTTCAACCATTCCTAAGGCATCTCAAGAGGAAAACCTTATTGCGCAAGAAAAACTGATTCAGTGTACAACTGAAACTATGAAAATGGGTCCTCTAGCAAATATACCTGAAAGTCCAATATTGGAAGAGCCTCAGAGCAAAAATCTTACTCATCAATCATGCAGATCACATACTGAAATTGAGAAATCTTATATTGCTTCCATTTCAGAACTCTCTTCTCCAGAAGTGATCAAAATTAAAAATCATCATGTTCAGCAAAGAGTGGAAAAGAAAGGTGTGCTCTCGCCATTAGAGATATCTGTCGTATCAGAAGGGACAGTGGGCAAAAGCACTGAACTCCTTCCAATTAAACCACATGATAAAGTATATGCCTCATCTCTAGAAAAGACTTCATTCTCAGAAGTGTGCAGAAGTAAGTCACATAAACAACAAAGCAGTGCACAGATCCGGCTGGAGAGTTCTCATTCATCTAAGTTATTAGAACCCACAAAATCACCTGAAGTAAGAATTGAAAATAGAGATGCAGAGATCCCAAAGAGGAAGACTGCAGAACAGCACAGTTTTGGAATCTGTAAAGAGAAGAGAGCTAGAATAGAAGATGATCAGTCTAATCGTAATGCCCCATTGACGAGTCCATCTGAGAAAGAGCAGCCACCGAGAGAAGAGCCCCGAGTCCCACCCCTCAAGGTAAAGTGGTAGTAAAAGCCTACTGATTCAGAAGGCTAAAGATGAGGTATCTGCTGATTGCTTCTGGATTTGTTTCTGTTTCTCTTAAATGTTTGGTATGGGGACAGAAAGATAAGCAATTTCCAATACCTCTCTTTCTGTGTTGCACAGTTCGAGTTACCCCTTTTTTGTTGCAAAGGTACTTTCATGTAAGGGAAAACAATCCAAATATATATGACTTAAAAATAAATCCATGGACTTTTCAATTGTTTCTTAGTATATTTGCTAATTCCCCAGTCTGCAATATTCAAGATTAAGCAGGGGCTTGCTCTCTCTTAGTCTGTTTTTCATTCTAGTTGGCTTCCCCAGGGAAGTTGAAATAGTGAATTTGTTACATCAGAGTCATTTTTGTTACAGCTGGTCAAATCCTCAGTCCTGCAGAGGGACCCAGATTGAAGGCAGAGAGGCTCTATATGGAGTCAACAGTGTGCCCTTGTTGCTAAGAAGGCTAACAGAATTTTGGGCTATACAAGTAGGAGCATTGCCAGCAGATCGAGGGATATGATCATTCCCCTCTATTCGGCATTGGTGAGGCCTTATCTGGAGTAGCGTGTCCAGTTTTGGTCCCCACACTACAAGAAGGATGTGGAAAAACTGAAAAGAGTCCAATGGAGGGCAACAAAAATGATTAGGGGGCTGGAGCACATGACTTATGAGGAGAAGCTGAGGGAACTGGCATTATTAAGTCTTCAGAAGAGAAGAATGAGGGGGGAATTGATAGCTGCTTTCAACTACCTGAAAGGGGGTTCCAAAGAGGATGGATCTAGACTGTTCTCAGTGGTAGCAGATGACAGAACAAGGAGTAATGGTCTCAAGTTGCAGCGGGGGAGGTTTAGGTTGGATATTAGGAAAAACTTTTTCACTAAGAGGGTGGTAAAGCACTGGAATGGGTTACCTAGGAAGGTGGTGGAATCTCCTTCCTTAGAGGTTTTTAAGGTCAGGCTTGACAAAGCCCTGGCTGGTATGATTTAGTTGGTGATTGGTCCTGCTTTGAGCAGGGGGTTAGACTAGATGACCTCCTGAGGTCCCTTCCAACCCTGAGAGTCTATGAGTAATGGTGTGTGCTTGCAGATCTTTTTGCAAGACTGGGACACATGATGGCTTAAATACAAGATTTCCCTGTACAGTTAAGAAGCAGAACCTTAGCCGTAAGGGAGAAAGTCTTTATGAGAATGCACATATCTTTACTAGCAGCAAAGCAAAGGCAGCAAAATACTGGCTAGATAAATTGGTTTGTACACATTTGTCTTTTTTTTTTTTTAAAGTTAGCTCTATTTGGAAAGTTCTTCTTTTTAACATGTGAGGACGATAGATTTATTTAGTCTGTTTCATGATGTCTTGTCCATCTTAGTTTTGTACGTGATGACATTGGCCAAAACTTAGGTCCAGTCTACTTAACTTAACCTATTGGCTGTGCAGTGTGAGTTCCCAATTATTCAGAGCTGTCCCTTTTTCCCATTTATTTGTAACTGCTATAGTCATTGAACGTTGCTAATCTCATCAGAAGGGCAAATACAGTAAATGTTTCAATCATTAGTACTACAGCATGGACCAGCTAATAGTAGTTGATGAGGAAGAATACAGTTGGAAGCTAGCCCACTCTAACTTTAGTGGTATTCTTGTCTTTTTTGGGAAAGACTCCAGCGTTATGTATGGAATTCTAATCACTATCTAATTACAAAGAAAAGTAGATCAGTAGGGAGAAAAAGGCATCATAATTATAATTTAAAAAATTCACAATCAAACAATAGTTACCATTTTATCAATATTGATGTTGCAAAGTAGGATTGAAAAAAATCTGCTTTTGAGCTGGAAAGCAAAATGTTTCAAAGTAGTGTTTTAAAGTCGCAGTGTACTTTAAGAAATGTGTTAATGTAAGTGTCATAGGTCTCACCCCCATTTAGAGCTGTTCGGTTCCAAAATGGGGACCTGCATGGACTCCTTTAAACTAAAATCCTCGTTTAGATCTGGTTCTCGCTGCCACCAGTTACGTTTTAAGTGAGTAACACACTGCCTGTCCCCCAAGCTTCCCCTGAGGAACCCAGATTCAAACCCCTTGAATCTCACCAGAGAGAGAGAAACAGCCAGTTCCCCTCCCCCCACTCTTCCCTCTCTCCAGCCTGCTCCGGAGAAAGAGATACCTTGATTCAAACTCCTTGAATCTCTACACACAGGGAAGCAGCCCACTTCCCCGCTTCCTCTCTCCTAGCCACTTTGGAGAGATACACACCGATTCAACTCTGTGAATCACCCTCAGGAGGAACTCACTCTTCCCCCCTCCCCTTCCCTTGAATCTCCACACGAGAAGGAATTAACCAAGTCCAAAGAAAAGAAAAGAATTTATTAAAAAGAACAAAAAAAGAAAGTACACTCTCTCTGTATTACCAGGATGCAAAAATACACAGAGTCTAACCTATAAACCTGGAGAGGCTCTCCACACCCCCCTCCTTTCTTTCTCAGTAAAAGCAAAGTAGCAACAACAGAAATAAAGATATTTCTCCAGCAAACACACAATTGCAAATGTAGAAATCAAATTATAAGACTAATCCGCCTTTCTAATTAATACTCACTATTGGATAGTAAGAACTACTCCAGGAGAACTTGGAGACATGTCTGGCCTCTCTTAGATCCAAAAAGAGAGAACGCAGAGCCAACAAGGAACACAGACAAAGGCTTCCCTCCACAGAGATTTGAAATTATCCTGTCCCTTGATTGGTCCTCTGGTCAGGTGTTTCTCAGGTTACTGAGCTTGTTAACCCTTTCCAGGTAAAAGAGACCTTAACCCTGATCTGTTTATTTATGACAGTAAGTGTTATTAACTCAACTATTAAACTAACCAATTTTTAAAAAAAAATTGGAGGAGAAACAAAATGATTCAAGAGATTAGTTCTAGATGATGGAACCTTTTGTCTGTAGGTTGCTAGTTCAAACCCAGATGAAATCAGTAGTGTTGATTTTTGGTCACTATCTGCTGGATATTCATTGATATATGTGAAATTAGTTTGATCTCGTTCCGTTTCCCAGCTGAGAAGTTTCCACATTACAAAACCACCACCATAACTAGCACTAATTGGCAGATTCGGCAGACAGGCTAAGAATTGAATTGGCATGTAGAATGAATTGCTCTTTCCCTCAAGGTTAGGGTTGAGGCCTGTTGACAGAGCTGTGTGGGGAAAGTTATACTGATACTGTCTGTGCTGTACTGTGGAGACAAATAAAATGTATATTACTACAGCACTGGAACTGTGAGTTCCACTGCTTTCTAATAGAAAAGCAGACTCTTTCAATCCCACACTGCATCATCAAATTAGTCCCTTGCTGGGAAAATGGCAGCTCCTACCAAAACAGTCAGCCCCAGAGACATTGAAGGGATACTGAAAGAGCAGCAGGCATTTCTAAAATTTATTTTGGAAAATCATATGTTAATCATATCTTCATTTAATCAGTATTTAGCTCTGTAAGATGGTGTCACTGATAACGGCTACCTTTCCTTATAAGAATGACCCCGCCAATGTCCCAAATAATAAGGGCCCTTTTGTAGCTTTGACTTCCCTTAACTCACATTTATCCCATGGCTACTTCAACTCTCGGCTACTCTCCACAAGAAAGTCACCTCACTGATCACTGAGGCCCCACTAACCTGGACAGCTGAAAAATGTGTCCATTTTAAGAGGTTAAAATACTATTCTGCGTGGCTTGCTGTGTTTAATAGAAGTGCATTCCGCTGATTGTTGTTGGAGCTTGTCTTGGATGTGACTTCATGACTCTTACACCCCAATCCTGCAAACACACGTACATGTGCTTGTGTTTACATATAATATGAGTCATCCCATTGATTTCAGTGAGATCATTCATGTACGTTCATTAAACACTCTCTAAATATTTGCAGGATTGGGGTCTCAATACACAGTAGTGAGCAGGGGATGCACCAGAAAGATGATACGGTAGGTGTCCTAAAATTAGAGCGCTAGGGAGGAAAAAAGACATTTTTGTGATTCACCCCTTTTAAGTCACAGTCAGGGATTGATCCTTGGTATGGTATGAATTACAGACTCATAGGAATTTCAGACTCCTCCTAGCTGGAGGAAAAGTTTTTTGGTTGCATTTGATATTACAATAAATGTTTGGTGTAACGAGGGAAAGGTTAAGTAGTTACCAAGGTTTGAATGCCTTGGAGTGAGGAGCAAAACCACTATGATTATTATTTTTCAAACATTTGCAGTAGGTGTTAACTAGGAAACCCTTTTCCAGTCCCATTGCACTGGACAGATTGATCTCCAACTAGATACAATGGAGATTAGGAAGGTGTGATGAATTATATCAGATAACCATTATATTTTATCACATTCAGTCAACTTTCCTTCTCAACAAAAGGGTAGGTCTATGGAGGCAAATTCAAATACTCATTACTTCTGTTAGAGAATGAACATATTGTTAACTTCTAGCATTTTCCTGTGTAACTACCCTGCATGGTAATTCTAATGATGGAGTTTAAGGCCAGAAGGGACCACCTGACCATCTAGTTTGACCTCTAATTCGCTATCATGCTCTGAACCTTTTAGGGGACAGCAGAGAAATTTAATATGTTTGATACCCCATTAAAATTGGTTTTTTTTCTTCTTTTAGATTCAACTTTCAAAAATTGGGCCACCTTTTATTATCAAGAGTCAACCTGTTTCAAAACCAGAACCTAGGGTTTCCCAGAGTACATCAGTCAGCAGCGGGAGGAACACTGGGGCTAGAACTCTTGCAGATATCAAGGCAAGAGCTCAGCAAGCTAGAGCCCAGAGAGAGGCGGCAGCTGCAGCTGCTGTGGCAGCAGCTGCAAGCATAGTCTCTGGAGCAATGGGGAGTCCCTGCGAAGGTGGGAAGACAAGAACACTGGCACACATCAAGGAGCAAACAAAGGCCAAACTATTTGCAAAGCATCAAGCCAGAGCCCACTTACTCCAGACCAGTAAAGAAGCAAAGTCGCAGCTCAGTTCAAAGGAATGTCCTTCGTCCGTAGAAACCTCGACTCCTTCTGACACAAAGATTGAAGTTTCTACTGGTGTCATTATAGTTAATCCTAACTGCAGGTCTCCTAGCAACAAGTCTGCTCACCTCCGTGAGACTAACACTTTACTGCAGCAGTCACTTAACACAGCTGCATTGCCAGAAACTGCTACGGACGTATCTGTGCACAGTTCTGATGAAAACATACCTATGCCACATTTGTGTGAGAAAATTATCTCATCTACCTCCACTGAAAATAACAATGTGCCAGTGCTTTATAGTAAAAATTCAGTCCCTGCATCTGTTTGCAGCACTGCTATGTCGGGAACAATTCAAGAACTTCCCTTTGCAAGTTCTCTTGATAAATCCTCTGTTTTAATGTCTGTTGACAGTACAAACACAACGATTTCGGCTTGTAATGTAAACATGCTGAAATCCACCCAAGGGGTTGATACTCCATGCATTGCCATTGTACCAAAATGTATTGATAACACTATTGTTCCAGCCTCAATAGACAGTACAGTCTTGTCAAATTCAAGTGATGAGAGAAGGTTGCCAGTATCAAGTAGCAGTGCAAATAATGCAGTCTCCAGTCAATATACCACTGTGCCAACTTCATCCATTGCAAGTAATTTGCCAAATCATCTCCCAGGTAGTTCTGTACTGATTCCCCCAGTGGGGACTACTACTAGATTTTCTTCTGATAAGATAGCCATAACTGGATGCAGTGAGCAAAGTACTGTATCCATTAACACTACTGTTAGAGCGACTTTAAGCTGCAGTGATGTGGCTGCAGTAGTAGATTCTGTTGCAAGGCCACCCATTTCAATGTTTACTGGTAATATGGTGACAATAAGTTCTTATGACAACACTGCTAAATTAAGTGCTGACAACTTGGAAAAAAGTTCTGGACCACGAAACCGAATAGATCTGTCCAGTAAATCTCAGCCAGTGAGCTTTACACAAACAGCCATGAACAGGTCTATACCTTGTAAAGTCATTGTTGACCACACTACAACATTAAATACCAATTTGTCACTGGCTGCTTCCATTGAAAATGCAGAAAACAGCATAGATCTTCAGAGCAGACTTGTGAGGGCAGAAACTGCCTTACAAAATATAGCATGTCCTCAGGTGTCTGTAATAAGCAGGCCTGAAATAGTCAGTAATGAAAGCCTTGAGCACAGTTCCAGCTTCATAACTGTTACAGCAAAGCAAGAGGGCAAAACCTTGCAGGCAGCTTGTACAAGTCTTCAAGAAGTGCCTCTTACTCCTCAAGATAAATTAATTGATGTTGTTGCCCCCGGCCAAGGTTTTGTGGAGCAGTTACGGGGTCCTTCAGCCTTTAAAAGTGAAGTAGATGCTGCCTGTGTCAATCAGTATAACACTAATAACAGAATTTGCTGGCATGATGAAGAGGCAATGCACACAGACCAGCCAATGGTCAGCCATCTTAACCCAAACAAGCATAAAGAATATACAGAGCAAAACTGTTTAAAAATTGTCAAAACTGAACCTTCAAGTTACACGCAAATGTCAGAGTTGCAGTCAAGGAGTCTTATGACAAGCATCGCTGTTCCTGTTAAATCAGAAACTACCGAATCTGATAAGTGCTTTAGGATGGACACTGAGGATTTTACCGGACCTGAAATGCCTAGCCAGACTGCAGAAATAGCCACAAGTGCACAGCCAACACAGACCTCCAAGACATCTGCTACGGATTCCATGGAGGACTCTTTGTCATTGACGACAGAAACCCTAAAAAGAGTTACAAGTGCTGGAAGCTCTAGCTGTCGTTTGTCATCAGTTGAGGCTAACAATCCTCTAGTGACACAGTTACTGCAAGGCAACCTGCCTTTGGAAAAAGTGCTGCCGCAGCCCAGATCAGGAGCCAAACTAGAAATTAACAGGCTTCCCTTGCCTTTGCAAACTACCTCAGTGTGTAAAACATCAGCATCTGAGAGAAGTATGGTTGAAAATCCTTCCAGCTCACCCAATCCAGATGGTAAAGGATTTACAGCAGGCAGCATAGCCCCACTACAAATTAGAAAGCGTGAAAACCATCCAAAAAAGCGGATGGCCAGGACTGTGGGGGAGCACACTCAAATGAAATGTGAGCTTGGGAAGGTATCAATGGACACAGATGTTAAAGTGGCTCCTTGTGTGATCAGTTCCAACATGAATCAACTAGGGCATGGTCAGCCATTTAAACAAGAGTGGCTGAACAAACATGCAGTTCAGAACAGAATTGTTCACAGTCCAGAGATCAAGCAGCAGAAGAGGCCACTGCCTTCATGCAGTTTCCAACAGAACTTATTTCACATTGACAAAAACGGCAGTTTTCATGCAGAAGCTAGTACCTCACACAGACAGCATTTTTACCAAATGTCCATGGCTGCAAGAGGCCCCATTCCTACGGCAGCTTTGTTGCAAACTACTTCAAAAGTCCCATCTGTCTGCAATGCTTTTGCTTTCAGTAGGCACCTGGAACAGAAGGGTTTGGGAGAGGTCAGTATTTCTGCAGCAGCTCACCAGCTGAGGCTAGGAAGTGTTTTTTCCCCTAATATTCAAATTAAGGAAGGAGATGACATTGCTAGTGCCTCACAAACTCTCCAGAATAAAACATTAGTACATCCTCCTCCTCCTCCCCCTATTCCAAACGCAGAAGTCCCATCTGATCAAAAACAACCGACAGTTACTATGGAAACCACTAAAAGACTTAGTTGGCCTCAGCCAGCAAGCATCTGTAGCAATATAAAATCTGAACCTGTTTCTTTTGAGGAAGGTTTAAGCAGCAGCTGCGAACTAGGCATAAAACAAGCTTCGTACGATCAGAATGAAGTAAAAGAACAGTTAAAAGCATTTGCATTAAAAAATGCAGATTTCTCTTCCTATTTACTTTCTGAGCCACAGAAGCCTTTTACCCAATTAGCGACTCAGAAAATACAAACGCAGCACCCACAGCAGCAGCAGCTCTGTGGAAGTTATCCAACTATACACTTTGGTAGCACAAGCTTCAAAAGGGCAGCATCTGCGATTGAAAAATCTATTGGAATTTTGGGAAGTGGCTCAAATACTGCTACAGGTCTGTCTAATCAGAACGTTCCGATTCCGGTTCAGAAATTTGCTGACAGCAGCAATGCAGATGAACTGGAACTGAAATGCTCTTGCAGGCTGAAAGCCATGATAGTGTGCAAAGGCTGTGGAGCCTTCTGCCATGATGACTGCATAGGCCCTTCAAAACTGTGTGTAGCTTGTTTGGTTGTACGGTAGAAACTGAGTCAAAGATGCAGTATCCCTTCTCAGCATGGGAGAACAGAACAAAGAAGTGGAGAAATTGTAACATTTTAGGCCATTTTTTTTTCTGGTGATGCTTTGTTTCAGAATTTAGTTATTTCTGCTTGCATGACATTCCCTGGAAAGAAGAAGAAACCGTTAGAATTTCTTTTAAAAAAATAACAAACTTGTTACTACGCTACTATGAGCTTCCTTGCTGTCTAAAAGAAAAGGTATTAACATGTCATTCCTAGCTTCTATTTATTTGCACAAAGTGCAGCACACTATTTCCCCACTTATCTAGAGTGATAGCAGACCCTCTAGGTTAAGAATAACAGGTTAGTTATATTCTCATGATTTCTAACTGCTGGGGTACTGCAAGTGCGGAGATAACAAGATGACTAACAAATTGAGTAAAGACTGCTTTGGGTAAAGTAGCTTGGTGTTCTGTTACAAATCACCTTCAGAGCTACTAAATTGACTTGCAATTTTTCTAATGATTGCTTTCTTGAACCCACCTTTACCATCCATAACTTATAGACAGTCAACCTAACAAAAGAAGGAGAGACTTTAGACAGATTTAATTAAAGGAGTTTGCTCACTTCTACACAAAGCATTATGGAGGTAAGGTTTTAATTGTCAGCTGTTCTTGTTGATTCCCTGAGAATTAGATTTGTAAATGTGGTTTGATTAGCTGGACCATGTCTAGAATCTTCTTGGCTTTAATGGAGTGTAGAGGAAGTAACGACTTCTCTTAGAGAACTGAGCAACCTCTCCTTTTCCCTCTTCCCCAAACCTCCCCTGTACACCTATTGAGCTATCTATCCCAAACACATATATGGGTCAGGTCTAGGTAACAAACAGGTTCTGGATTTCAATAGCATTTCCATGGCCTAAGGTTGATCCTAAGGTATAACTAATGATTTGAGGACAGATTATAATTGTGTGTTGAGCTGAATAGTAGAAAATCAGTTATTTCCCCTCCTATATGATTTACTATCTATTTAAATATGTTTAAGTTTTGACTTTTTTAAAAACTTATTTTCAAAAGTGACTTAACACTACCTTTTTTTGTTAAAGATTTCAGACCACTTGTAGTATCTTTTGGAGAGTTGGGAGTAAAGAGGTGTTTTTCTTAAAAGGGATACTGCATCTTTTAAATAATCTTCAGTATTTATCCAGTACTGTATTTATGTTGAGGACTACAGCTGCATTCCAGATGCATTAGTCACCATAGCATGAGAGGACAACAGCAGTAATTTTGGGGCCCTGTCCACCTAAAAGAAAAATATTATAAAGGGATAAAGCACATGCAGCTGTTGGGGACAGGAAAAAATCTTGCTGTTGTTTTTTACTCCAGATTCAAGAACACAATGTGCAGTACGAGTACCCCCATATGCTGACATGCGGCTAACAACACAAATATGAGCATAGAGAGCAATGTAATTTTTACCATTGCAGTAGAACCTCACTAATGCATACCCCTTACCATCTGCACAAAAAACAGACATTCTCTCCCTAGTTCTCAGTGAAACATGTAATAGCAGTGAGTTGAGGTCTCATACTCCTCAGATTTTAGTATTTATACAAAACATATAACACTACACATTTACTTGTATATCCTGAAGTATTAACATGAACAATAAAACTGTCAAATGAAAAAAGTACACTATATGATCCATTATACTTGTTTATTTATGATCTTTTCTTGCTTAGTAATTTATAATTATTTAATTTATCATCGGTCTCCCTGGCATCAGTGCATATTAGTGAGGTTCTACCGTATATGCAAATCACATTTATTTTCTTTTGGGACCATTTTCACAAACATAAAATATACTATTCCTTTTGATTGTCTTTAAAAATTCGTTGGAACATTGTAGGAAGTACATTCCTGCCATAAGAAGTTCTGTGGTGCAACTAGAGTTCTGTTTTACTGTAGTAGTGACATCTAAGTATTAATTTTTGACACCATGTGATCCAAAGCTATTAACGATTCCATTAACAAAATTGTTGCTGATACAGTAATATATTTTCTGTATACAAAAGCACTCCTTTATGAAAGGTGAAAATCCCACAGATTTTCCACTTTTTCAAGCCTTTCTGTGGAGTGAAAAACAAACTAAAAATAAACAGTTGAAAAGTAATTTCCAGTGGTATGCTGATGGCTACCCAAATGGGAGCTATGATGGTCACATGGGTAAACATGAGTATATTGTAGTCATGCATACCAAACCATATTTAAGGAAACTTCTGTATTGGACTTATATCCTATTGCATTTACATATGGTAGAGGTAGAATTTATTCCCTTAAATAAACAGATTGGCCAGTTCTTAGAATCATGATAACCTGTGTTTATATGAACCCTCTGAGAGCTGGGAATCTTTTTACTTCTGGCTCAGAATCCCTTGTCCACAGCATGTATCAGTATCTGTTTTTACTTGCAACTTGAAATATATTCTACCCATGACTGACATGGTATTGAAAGAAAATGCAGCATCCAAAAATATTTTATTTTGAATGACGGATGAGGGAGTAAATAATATGATATAATATGAATTCATGTCAATGGCATCTTTGTACTGTGGTTGCAGTTTGCATATTTGAGATAAGATAAAATGTTATATAAAACTGCTTTGGACAAAATGATGCTAAATAATATAACACAATTGGCCAAACCCCTTCATGGTGCTGCCATTGCACTGATTTCTATTTGACATCAGTGGAGTTGCTTTAGGAATGAATTTGACCCACTATTTAGAAACATCTGGTGAGTGATGTAAGTGATTTATAGCCATGGTGTAAAATTCCAAAAGCACCTAACTGATTTAGGAGCCTGAGTCTCATTGATTTTTAATTTGAAAATGGGACTTACGTTCCTAAATCATGCAGGTGCTCTTGAAAATGGTACCCACCTATGGGCTTGTCTACATTACCGGTTGGGTCGACGGGCAGCAATTGATCCAGTGGGGGTCAATTTATCACATCTAGTCTAGACGCGATAAGTCGACCACCGAGCGCTCTCCCATCAACTTCGGTACTCCTCCAGGGCGAGAGGCGCAGGAGGAGTCGATGGGGGAGCGTCAGCCATCAACATACCAGTGAAGATACTGCAGTAAGTAGATCTAAGTATGTCAACTACAGCTATGTTATTCATGTAGCTGAAGTTGCATAACTTAGATTGATTCCCCCTGCCCCCTTAGTGTAGACCAGGCCTAAGATTATAACTGAATTTTGGATTGCTCCTGGTTTTGTCTAATTTTGTCCCAATTTCAATCCCCATGTCACTCTGGTTTGTTAGTGATTGTGCAGTTTGCACTGTTGAACACTTAAGGTTTATGCACTGAAAAGTGGTGAGAATAAGCATTACTTAAGAAGACACCTCTGTGTGTTTGCGTGTGTCAGTCCATCCATCCTTCCTGCAGGAATAATTTACACATGCATTTTTGGAAAATATCCAAAGTTTTTTCCCGAGTTGCAGCACTTTTGGGAGAGAGGAAGAAATACTTTTGTGCTCCTTCCTTCCTTTTTTTTTTTAATCTGCTTATTTTTGAGGTGTGTAGTTAACATTAGGGCATTTGTAGTGTGTATGTTTGTCTGTTCCTGTGCAGAACTAATTTTCCAGTCAGAAATTCCCTTAGTTGAAATAATATAAAAAAAATTGGTGAACTGGGCACTTCATTTCAGCATTATGTTTACCTGCTGAGGTTTAGCACGTGAAATGAATTAATGTAAAAATAAGGTTGAGCCATAAAGCAGAATTATATCCCTTTTCCTGATGAGGGCTCTGTGTTAGAGTAAGCTACAGAATGTTCATATTTTTTTAGGGTCCTGGAATTCCTTGCACAGTTTATAAACTGGTGCATCTGGTGCTTTGTAATGCAGTTTCTGAAGTAAAATTATCTTATGCTGCACCTCCCTTCCCCTTACAAACACACGCACAATTTCAGAATAGTTATTGTAGCCTCTGGTTTAGCAGTTTTACCAAGGTGTGGTGAAGTACCAGGATGAACACTCAAAAGCTCAAAAATGTCATCTAAAGGGATCATTTTAGCTGACACGTGCGAACGGCCCTGCTTTAAACACTGAATGACTTTCTACAGTTTTGTGAAAGCAGCACAGCAGTTTTTTCTGTGTTTCTGTAGGACTTTGGGGGAAAGCAAAAAATAATATTCAGTGTGGATAATCATGGACCTGTGTAGCTAAGTGTTTCTGAATCTAAAAATCCTGTTGTCTTCAGTAATCATGCTTTTGTCACTGTAAAACCAACAAAAACATTTTTAGTCTAATTTAAAGGAGCTGCTTCTTTTATAGCACATAATATTTCGCTTTGTACTATATTTGATAGTTACAGAATAATTTAGTCTGTAGAATAACTTTGTCGTATTTGTACTGTTCATGAATGTTACAAGAAAAGTGCTTTACTTTGTTGCCATAATTCTCTTGTACTGCTGTAAAATATTTCTTCTGCTTTACAGAAACCTAACTCAATTCACAATTTCAGTACAGGGTTTTTTGTGTTTTTTATTTTGGTTTTGTTTTTTTTAATTTGTCAGTATTTTGAATGTTTACATCTGTTTGACATTAGCCATTCAATGCCTTTTTAGGGCAGTATTACTCCTGGAGTGTAACAGCAATTTGAAATCAACCCATATTTAACATGCATGAGAAACACAGATTTAAGGGGGAAATCCCTAACATGCATAGATTTTTTTTTTATCAACATATGGAGAAGTAAAAACCCTCCTTCAATCCTCTACCAAAGAAAACATTATTCCCACAGGACAAGCTCAGAAGTGGTTCTCTGAATCCTCGGAAGGGGGAGTAGTTGATTTCAGTGAGGTTACTACAATTTAATACTGTTATGCTTGCTTTGTTACCTGACTAAATGTGACTGATTGCAAGAAGCATTTTAACAATTTTTTTTAAAGACAGTGTTTTCTTTAGAAATCAGGGATCATGCTTTCTTTAATGGTGCTCTTCATTTTTTATTTAAAAAAACAAAAACAAAAAACATTTGTTGCCTACAAAAATGACCACTCACAAAACCATAAATTAAATACATTGAGTTGTCTCCATATTTTCTCTCTTCTCCCTCCCCTTTTTCCCTTCCTGCTCCCCCGAAAATAACAACATGGGCTTCAATATTAAACTATTCTGGAAAAAAATAAAGAGATAAAATATATTTGCCATATGTTTTTCTTTTATGTTCAGTGCGTTATGTGGGGTATTCTGTCTGTGCTGGTTCATTGAACACTCCAGTCAGTGAAGGAGAAACAGAAGCGGAAAATCAAAAAGTTGATCATTTATTGTATGGTTGAGACTGAACAGTATCTGATATAGCATAGGTATGACCATATTGAAATAATGAAAATAAAACTGGATGTTAATACTTTGAGTTTTAAGTAGAAGATTTACAGAACATAAAGAGCAGATTAGCTGCATTGTCTTTCAGTGCAACTCCTAGGTATGTACTATGTATTTTGGGGCAGGGCCGCCCAGAGGGGGGGGCAAAGGGGGCAATTTGCCCCGGGCTCTGCAGGGGCCCCCAAGAGAACAGCGGAGGCTCCCGCCTCCGCCCCTCTCCTGGAGCCTCAGCTCACCAAGCGCCAAGTCTCCGCCGGGGCCCCTGAGCCCCACCCCGCCCAGAGGCGCGTGGGCAGGGGGCGGGGCTGGGAGCGCCAGGCTGAGCTCTGCTCCCTCCGCTCGGCTTGGAGCTCCTAGCCCCGCCCCCTCACCACGCGGCTCTGAGCAGGACGGAGCTCAGGCCCCGCCAGCCACACGCTGCGGCTGTTTCGGCGAGGCGCTGAGTCTCCGGGTGAGGAGGGAGCTGGGGGTAAGAGGCTGGGGCCGGGGCAGGGGGGAAGCGGGACCCGCCGCCGAAGCGCAGCCCAGTCTTCGGCGGCGGGGGGCCCCTTCAGTTCCGGGACCTGCTGCCGAAGTGCCCCGAAGACCCGCGGCGGGGACCCCCCCCGCCGAATTACCGCGGAAGACTGGGCTGCGCTTCAGCAGCAGGTCCCGCTTCGGCAGTAATTCGGCGGCGGGGGGCTCCCGCTGCGGGTCTTCGGGGCACTTCGGCGGCGGGTCCCGGAACGGAAGGGCCCCCCGCCGCCGAAGACCCCGGGCCCCCGGAATCCTCTGGGCGGCCCTGTTTTGGGGAACCTGACTCTGTCAGCACACATGAGCAGCACATCCTCTTGTGATCTCCCCCTCCCCTTTCCCGCCAACAAAGAACAACTTAAAAGTCCATACCTCAGTGGCCCTTTGATAACGGGTTCCCAATTCAAGCCTGTTACCCAATGATGAACCCAGAGTTGTCTCATAAACTCTGCTAGACCAAAAGGAGATAGAAATAGAGTGGAGAATTAATTAAATTACAAACAAAATGTTTCTAGAACTTTTTCCTTTGAAAGAGCTTTGCAAACATAAGCCAGTTGTTAGGGTTGAGGGATAAGAGGATGGACAGCAAGTAATTTTTTCACAGGCCCGCTCAAAAGTGCTAAGGCCAGCACTTCCTGAATCCCCAATGCCTTGCTGCACCTTTCCACAATTATTATTATTTGATTAGTGGTAGCACTTCAGGTCCCCAGTCATGCATCAGGGCAACATTGTGCTAGGCACTGTACAAACAAAAAAACAGAAAGACAGTGCCTGTCCTAAATAGTTGTTAATCTAATGACAGCTACTGTGATTCTCCCACCCACCTGACATGCACTCCCACCTACAGTTGTGCTTTGCAGGTTATCCAAGTCTGCCAAGGGTCTCAGCCAGGCTCTTGCAAAGCTTGGGGCTAGTCTTGTTTTATTTAATACTAGTTGTTCAGCCATAGGCTGCAATAGTTTTTATCTTAACTCTTTAGGTGAATGGAGGAATTCAAATCAGAATTTCTGTACATTTTAAGAGCTACTGTACCTGTTTACTGTTGCACCTATGTTAATTTAAAAAACCTTCTAAAATAGCTTTCTGCAACATTTTATTTAAACTTTTAAAAATAACATTTTATAGTATTTTGTATTTCTAGAATGTCTTCTGTCTGCACGTCCCACTCAGTGTTCCCCAAACAGTAATAAATTAGTCTTCACAACACTCTTTTGAATTATCCTCACTTTTACAGTTGGGGAAATTGAGCCCCAGAGAAATGAATTGACTTGCCAAGGTCACACAGGAAGTCCGCAGCAGAACTGTGAGGAAAAAATCATGTATCTTCTGCTTCCTAGTCCTGTGCTTTAAACTGAGGATTATTCTGTATCAGTTTAAAATAAATTATGGATCGTTTTAAAATAAAGGACAATGGGCCTTAACTGTCTGACATAATTAATGGTGGGGAAGGGAGTGAGAAGGAAAAACATTTGACTTTTAAAATAGCAGCAGTGCAGTTTAATATTCATGGAAAACTCGGGGCGGGGGGGGCGGGGTTCGCCTTCCACTGGAGCATGGGGCATTTGCAGGTTCAAACTAGTGTAAATGGTAGATTCTTTGTAACTGGAAGTGTTTTAAATCATGATTAGAGGACTTCATTAACTCAGCCAGAGGTTAGGGGTCTATTAAGGAGTGGGTGGATGGGTGCGGTTCTGTGGCCTGCAAAGTGCAGGATGTCAGACTAGATGATCATGAAAAGTCTGAGTCTACAATGCAGCAGAGGTTAATATTTATCCTGATTCTTCAACATTGCTTTCTGTTTATCCATAGAGATATCTGTACTACCAGCAGATGGAGACAGGAGAAAATCTTGTGCAGATTGTCTACGCAAGTAGAGTGCTCTTCTTTGAGTGCGTGCTCATGCTAATTCCATTTTAGGTGTTTGCGCACCAATGTGCAGTCATTGGAGATTTTTGCCTTAGCAGTATTCGTAGGATTGGCTGCGGCGCCCCCTTGAGTGCCATGCTCATGCGCTGGTATATTAGGCACCACCATCTTTATACCCTCTCAGTTCCTTCTTACTGCCCGTGACAGTTGATCAGAGCACCTCATCTTGCATTGCAAGAGTGTTAGCGGTTCTTTACAGCCCATCATCATGCAACAGGCCAATGCCTATTAGTGACCCCCCACGACAGCTGTTTGAAGGGCTTAGGGCAGTCCCATAGCAAGGACAAGGGCAGAATCTGTAAACTATGCTCATACTAACATAGTGCATGCTAACTATTCACAAACAAATCACAGTGAAAGGGGGATTTGGTGGATGGGGGAAGAATGCGTTAATATTTTATAGGAATGTCTGAGATGCTCTCAGTTTCCTGGTGAAATGTCTTACTGGGATAAAATTTAGCGAAACAGTTTCCTTACATCTCAGTCCTTCCTGTTCTTTGCCTGTGTCACGTAATAGTATAGCAACCTGTGGGCTTTAATACTTTGGTCTCATTTCGGTGGTTGGATTTGATGTGCAGATGCTGAATGGCATCGGTGCCCTGTGTTGTACAGGTCAGTCTAGATGAGTTGGTGGTCTATTCTGGCTTTACATTCTATGACTGACACTGTAAATATTAACATAATGGCACAACTTCTCTGAAATACATGAGGGGCTGTTCTTCACACAGTCCTAAGCATCAGAGCAAAATTAGCTAAAGAAGTAACTATAATACAGCCATTAAGTAATTGTGATCATAATATAATCAAGTTAAACATTTCACTAGTAGGGATTGTACCGAAAGCTATCACACCAAACTTTAGGAAGACTACTTCAAAAAATAAGGAAGTTATGAATTAAGTGGCTGAACTGCTAACAAAAATATGCAACCTGTCTTTAAAATTACCTGATATACTGATTTTAAAATTAGCTGATAGAGGGCTGGAGAATAACCAACATTGTATCTGTCTGTTAAATAGGCCCTAGTTGTAATTTTGGGAATACATACAAGTCATTTTAGTATCAAATAAATTAACTGGAGGTGAGCAGTGAGGTGACATAATCTGTGGACAATACAAAATTAGGTTAGTTGAGATTATAGAATGTGAGGGTTTACAGAATAACCTAAGAAAGCCTTCATATATATATTTCTCAGTCACAACAGCAATATGGGTCTGATTCACTGCTGCTTTGCACCTTGTGTAGTTATTGACACTAGTGCAAAGTGGATGTAAAAGGCTATCAGATCACAATGGTCATGCTTGATGTCCACTTTGAACTCACATTACGCTGGTGCAAATGACTATACGAGGTGCAAAGGAGGGTGAATTGGACCCTCATACTTAGTGATGTGACTTCTGGGCAGCTGATGCCAAAGGATTACAACTGGGAAATAAAAAAATAAAACACAGGTATTCAGAGAATCTACTAAAAAAAAATCAAATTGTGGTGTGTGTGTTTTGATTGACTAGCTGTTTGCTTACAATATGCTGATGTTGGATTTCAATCAGAATGACTGTGCAGAAGGAATACATAATGACCAGGAATCTCTGCACACTTCACCGGTCAACCAAAGTGTAGAAAGATCACACTCATGCTGTTGATAAAAGTACAGTGCAGTAATGCCCCCTGTCAACTGGCCAAGGAGCAGCTTTTGCTGAAGAAGAAAAAATTGTCATTACCTAAAAGAGCAGAGCTCAGGTTTGACAGACACTGTATTGTAGAGGAAATGAATGTAAATAATACATTTTTAAAATCCTTAGCTTAAAAAATCATTCTGATGTTGGATGCTGAGCATTCCTAGTAAATGTAAGTGCATTTTCAGGTATGGATTTTGTTGTAAATTTGTATTTTGAAATTATGAATAGGGAGGAAAAGTTTTATACAGGGCCTGATTGTTAGAGACAGTTTTTCTTTGGGTATACTCAGTTTTGGATTATAATGTCCACTTTTAAAAATTTTAAATGTCACTAGTGAGCTGTCTGTGTTTGCACCCACAAAGTAAGGCCCAGATTGTAATGCCAAAGTGCACTCCATGAGTAGTCCTATTGAATTAAATGGGTATGCCTCAAATAAGATGTTACCCAATGTGAGTAAGTATGCCACAATTCTATCCCTAAGAAGTTGGGTGTCCACTCATCTTTATTATTAACTTCTTGCAGTTGCATTTGGATGTGAAATTGACTAGCAAAGGGTAGTTGAAGCCTGTCTGAAAATCAGACCCATAATGCTGGACATATATAGCTTAGGTTCAGATCAGTTGTAATGGTCTAAATCAACAGTAGGGATTTTATTAACCCTTTGATACAGGGATATGGATTTCCCTGTATATGCAGGAAAAACTGGAATTGCAGGTCTAATGCAGCTATAGTTTGAACATTTGTTTCATTGCATTTCTCATTAGTCTTGTTGTTGATTACTTGTCAAGTTCATTCTCTGAGCACAGAAACAGAAAGGTTGCCGCTTTCACTGTTTTTTCCAGAGTTACTTTTTGCTGTCTGTCTTACGGTTCTTTTTTCTTCTGACTACACATGCAGAATCTGTTAGTCTTAAGTCTAAAATACCAAATTCTGCCTTAGAGTAGACAGGGAAAAAAGCAGAAAACTATGACTGGGGGCGGAGTGGCTGACCCCACTGTGACAGGTTGCCCCCCCTTAGGATGCCACCTGATGTGCTGGAATACCGCTGAGCCCGCCTGTTCTGCCAGCCAGGACATCCTTTTTACCTGTCTTTGCTGAGCCAAGCTATTAAGCCTCTTCCAGCCCACACACAGGCAGGGCCACACCCAACTGCAGAATGACACAGACACTGAGATCAGCTCTGGGAAGACTCAGTTTAAGGGACTTGCCCCAGCACTCAGGTGTCCACCTCCCTTGGAGTGCAGACCCAAAGGTATATTATGAAATCCACCTTCTCCCTCAATGTGGAGGAAGGTATGCACAGCCTCTTACCCTCCTTCCCCCCCAATTATTAATTGCATGAACAGGGTTATATCAGCAGTCGGCAACCTCTGGCAGTTTGTTTACCTGCCTCATCGGCATGTTCGGTGGACCGCAGCTCCCACTGGCCGTGGTCCGCCGTCCCAGGCCAATGGGGGTGGTGGGAAGCAGTGTGGGCAAGGGATGTGCTGGCTGCCGGGGGTCCTCAGGGCACGTCTGCGGCGCGTCCTGGAGCAGAAGGACCCCCTGCCGCTGAATTGCCTCCGAAGACCCGGAGCGGAAGAAGCTCCGGGGCCCCGGGCCCCGTGAGAGTTTTCCAGGGGCCCCCAGAGTGAGTGAAGGATCCCGCTCCAGGGGCCCCCAAAAACTCTCGTGCCCCACTTGCCCACCCCTCTGGGCGCCCCTGCCATATCATAAGCATATTTTCGTAAAGAATATGGAGTGAAATATCATATCTGTTTTCTGCATAATCTAAGTTTCTGACTTGTTCATGAATCAAAACATTCAAAGTATAAGTACTTCCACAGTGTCCTTATTAATGCAGCCACTTCTCATGTCTCCTTTCCTTCTCTGCTCCTCTTTCCTCTATCTCTCCTCCATAGCTGCTTTTCACCTTGTTACCCTTTCAAACTGTGGCCACTTCTGTATATCTTCAGAGTGTGCCATGAGCCTCTTCTGTTACATATGCTTCAGCTGAGCTGGTTCCTCAATTCTGTTTTTCAGGTTTGCTGGCCTCCTCACCGTCAGTCACATTCTGGAAGTGGCAGAGGGATTTGGGTCTTTTAGAGTATGTCTACACTGGAATTAAAAACCTATGGCTGGCCTATGCCAGCTGACTCTGGCTCATGAGGCTGTTTAATTACAATATAGATGTTCAGGCTCAGCCTGAACCCCTGCTGTGACACAGGAGGGTCCCAGAGCTTGGGCTGGAGCCCAAGCCTGAATGTCTACATCACAACTAAGCTGCCCCCTAGCCTGAGCCCCGCGAGCCCAAATCAGCTGGCATGGGCCAGCCGCAGGTGTTGAATTGCAGTGTAGACATATCATAACCTTAGGGTATGTCTATACACCGTTTTGGAACCCATGAGAGCAAGCCTCCCAGCCTAGGTCAAATAGACTCCAGCTAGCAGGGCTCACTGTGCACTCTAAAAATAGCTGTGGAGACACTGCTTTGAAGGTGCTGCTCAGGCTCTGAAGCCTAGAGAAGGGGGTGGCCTTGGCTGGGAGGTTCACCCCTGCAGGCTCAAAAATGCTGTGTAGACACATACCTTTAGAGTATATCTTCATGGTGAATAATTCTGGAATAGCTATTCCAGATTAACTCCTTCTGTGGATACTCCAGAATAAAAGTGTCCATATATGGAGTTAATCAGGAATAGCTATTCCACTTTAAATTTACACCCTATATCAATCTGAATTAATTGATCTGTGTAGATAAACCCTTAATATAGGTCCCTACGATCACCAATCTCTCACTGCTGCTTATACTTAAAGAATGATAGGGGGAAGCCCAGAGCATGGTATTTTGGAGAGCAGAGATGGTTCCTATATGGACTGGTGTGTTAAACCAGCAAAATAACCACTATGCACAACCACGTATGCTATACCATCTTAGGTTGATCTCTGGTTACATTGTTTTGTTTCCCGAGCACTGTCATATGACACTGGTAAAGAATGACAAAAAAAATTGCTTTCTTCCAGCATTGAACTAGAAACTTTATTTGAATAAGAACAAAGCTATTCTCTCTCTCTTCCACTCCCACTGTCTTTCATTATAGAGCTTCTGATAGAAGCTTTTCTAGCCCTTGTGCCTTGCTCCCTGCTACATATTTAAAGAATCGATACCTGTATCCTTGCAGGTCCTAATATAATATTTAATATTATTGGATTATACCAGCCACAAGAAAATAAAATCTCATCAGTTTCTGTCAAAAGGGTGTGCAATGAAGAGAGAAGTGGAAATCTTCACTTGATAAATATACCTTTCATGCCATCTATGGCCTTTCTAAGGAAATGTGTACTTAAATAAGTTATGTAAAGTAAACAAACTGTCTTCCTGGTAATTTATCTCCACAACCCATCTATCAGTCCTGCCAGTTGGTGATTAACTGACCAGCCAAAAAAACTAACACCATTTGCTTGAGCTTGAGAATGATGTATGATATATCCAAATGGGGTCAGTCAGAATCATTATTTTTCAGTGGATAAGCAGAGGGTTAAAGGTTTTATTATAAAAATAGAAAATTAATCTAGAATTTTGATAAGTGTAAGTTTCTTGAGCAAAACTCACTTAACATAATAAAAGGCATATAACTTTGGGGGAAACTATTTAATTTACCCTTAAATGACTTAGGCACCACATAGGCATCTGTAATGGCTAATAATGTTAAATGTCTTTCCTGAAGTGCATGCTGAATGAGGCAAGCCTCCTCATTATTTTCACTTCTTTTTGATACCTTGCTATAGCTGTGGCAGAGGTGACCGGACTCAGGAAGGTTTATTTAAATAGAGATGCAGATATAAAAAGCAACTTTTAAATGGCCAATCACAAGGTATCTATAACTGATTCTAAGTAACCTAGTCCTAGGGTTCTTGATTTTATCAGGACATTTGGAATTAGAATTGCAATATTAAAATAACATCTCAAAATCAAAAATTTTACTGATGGAGTGCTGTCCTGGACTAAAGATATCAGAAGGCTGATAGTGAGTACATTTGATATCTTAATTTTTGTGCTCCTTTTCATTACTTTAGCTATCTGTATAAACTTAATAAATCTCCCTTAATAGAATAAACATGAAGAGTTTTACATTGATGGCTAAATTTACCAGTTACATCATTTTTATATACATATGTCATTTTTAAGCACATGGCTTGCTTGCCCTGCATTTATCCATTTTATGAACTAAAATGTGCTTTCAAAAATGGCATCTGAAGCTGTGCCTGCAAAGTTGTTTGTACACATAATCTGTGTTTATTTAAAGAAATGGACATTTTCTCATGTAAATCAAGTAACTGCATATCTAATGTAGTGTACAAATGCTGGTTTCATGCAAAATCTGCAGGCATAATCCTAAAAGCCAATTTGAAAATCTAACTCTCTTCAATATATTACATTAAATTTACTAGAGTGTGTGTTTTGCTTGTTTAATAAATTACATGCATCTTTTACTGATAATATATAATACTGGTTAGATAGAAACTGGTGCATATCTAAAACAATTTGTAATAGGATCATAAAATATATAATATTAAAAGGGGAAGCTGATAACTTCTAATGTATATTAATTGCTAGGAATTGTAGAAAATTGATAAGGGAAGCAAAAGGACACAAGGCAACATCTATGGCCAGCAGAATTGAGAACAATAAAAAGGAGTGTTTAACTGTATTAAAAACAAAAGGTATCCTAACAATAGTATTTATAACTTGATGAAAATGGTAGATAATCCAGAAAAGGCAGAAGTGTTCAATAAATATTTTTGTTCTCTGTTGGGAGAAAAAGCCAGATACTATATTAATATCATCCAATAATAATCATTTTGAAATATTTTCCATTCCAACAGTAACTCAACGGGTTGTTAAACACCAGCTTCTGAAGTTAGACATTTTTAAATCATCAGGTCCAGATGACTTTTAGTCAAGAGTTATAAAGGAGTAGGCCGAGGAGCTCTCTGGATTGTCAATGTTGATTTTCAATAAGTTTTGGAACACAGGGGAAGTTCCAGAAGACCAGAAGAAAGCAAATTGTATGCCAATATTTGAACCATGTAAAAGGGAATTGTAGGTCTATCAGCATGATGTCGATCCTAGGCAAAATAATGGAATAGCTAAAAGGGGACTTGCCTGACAAAACAAATTACAGGAGGATGAAATATTTATTGCCAATCAACATGAGTTTATGGAAAACAGATTTTGTCAAACTATCTTGATATCTTTTTTGATGGTATTTCAAGTTTGATAAAAGTAATTTAGACTTCTGTAGGGCATTTGACTTGTCATTGTATGATATTTTGATGTAGAAACTAGAACTATATAAAATCAGCATGGCATATATTAAATGAATTAAAAACTAGCAAACTGATACATCTCAAAATATAACTGTAAATGGGAAAAAATTATCTAATGGGTGTGTTTCTAGTGGGGTCCAGCAGGTTGGTTCTTGGCCCTAGGCTATTTAACATATTTTTTCAAAGACCCAGAAGAAAATATAACATGATTACTGATAAAGTTTGCATGTGACACACAAATTGGGGAGAAGTAAATAATGAAGAGGACAGGTCACTGATATAGAGTGATCTGGCTCACTTGGTAAACTGTGTGCAAGCAAAAAAAAAAAGTGTTTCAATGTGGCCATATATAAGCTTATACATTTAGGAAGAAAGAATGTAGGCTAAAATTACAGGATGGGGTATTTGGGGGTCATGTGGGTAATCAACTGAACCTGAATTCACAGTGCAATGCTTTTGGCCAAAGGGCTAATGTGATACTTGAGTGTATAAACTGGGGAATATTGAGTAGCAGTAAAGAGGTTATATTATCTCTGAGTTTAGCACTGGTACAGGTGTGACCACTATGATACTGTGTTCAGTTCTGTTGTCCACAATTCAAGAAGAATGTGATAAATCATTGAGTTTTCAAAGAAAAACCACAAGAATGATTAAAGATTGGAAAACCTGCCTTATAATGATAGTCTTAAAGAGTTCATTCTATTTAGTTTAACAAAGAGAAAGTTAAGGGGGAGAAGAACAGGAGTACTTGTGGCACCTTAGAGACTAACAAATTTATTTCAGCATAAGCTTTCATGGGCTACAGCTCACTTCTTCGAAAGCTTATGCTGAAATAAATTTGTTAGGGTACGTCTTCACTACCCGCCGTATCGGCGGGTAGCAATCGATTTCTCGGGGATCGATATATCGCGTCTCATCTAGACGCGATATATCGATCCCCGAACGCGCTCATGTCGACTCCATAACTCCACCAACGCAAACGGCGGTAGCGGAGTCGACATGGGGAGCCGCGGACGTCGATCCCGCGCCATGAGGACGGTAAGTAATTCGATATCAGATACTTTGACTTCAGCTACGTTATTCACGTAGCTGAAGTTGCGTATCTTATATCGATTTTCCCCCATAGTGTAGACCTGCCCTTAGTCTCTAAGGTGCCACAAGTACTCCTGTTCTTTTTGCAGATACAGACTAACACGGCTGCTACACTGAAACCTGTCATTAAGGGGGAGAGTTGATCACATAAGAACTTACATGGGGAACAGAAATTTGATAACAGAGGAATCTTCAATCTAGTAGAGAAGGGTACAACATGATACAATGGCTGGAAGCTAAAGCTAGACAAATTCAGACTAGGAATAAGTTGCTTATTTACTTTCTCCACACCAGTTATGATTTTATAGTCCTCTATCATATCCCCCCTTAGTCGTCTCTTTTCCAAGCAGAAAATTCCCAGTCTTATTAATCTCTTCTCATACGGCAGCCGTTCCAAACCCCTAATCACTTTTGTTGCCCTTTTCTGAACCTTTTCCAATTCCAATATATCTTTTTTGAGATGGGGCGACCACATCTGCACGCAGTATTCAGGATGTGGACGTACCATGGATTTATATAGAGGCAATATGATATTTTCAGTCTTATTATTTATCCCTTTCTTAATGATTCCCAACATTCTATTTGCTTTTTTGACTGCCGCTGCACATTGAGTGGATGTTTTCAGAGAACTATCCACAATGACTCCAAGATCTCTTTCTTGAGTGGTGACAGCCAATTTAGACCCCATCATTTTATATGTTTAGCTGGGATTAGGTTTTCCAATGTGCAATACTTTGCATTTATCAACATTCAATTTAATCTGCCATTTTGTTGCCAAGTCATCCAGTTTTGAGAGATCCTTTTGTAGTTCTTTGCAGTCTGCCTGGGACTTAACTATCTTGAGCACTTTTGTATCATCTGCAAATTTTGCCACCTCACTGTTTACATTTTTTTTTCACATTTTTTTTTACCCCTTATCCCATGACAGCTTACTTCGCGTAAGAGCCTTTGGTGAGGGACCTTGTCAAAAGCTTTCTGAAAATCTGAGTACACTATGTTGCCTGGATCCCCCTTGTCCACATGCTTATTCACCCCCTCAAAGAATTCTAGTAGATTGGTGAGGCATAACTTCCCTTTACAAAAACCAAAATTAACTTGCATCATTTACAGGTTTATAGTTACTGTTTGGTGGGACAGACATCATTTGTTAAATTCTCCAGCTATCCTTTATTATTACTAGTAGTCTGCACAGTAAAACAAATAAGAGCCTTTTGAGATACCAGGGAGAGAAGCGTTATGGGGAAGCAGCATTGTGCAATGGTTTGAACAAGGGATGGAAAGTCAGAACTTCTGCATTTTATTCTCACCTTTCCCACCAATTCACTCTGTGAGCTTGGACAAGTCATGTCAGTTTATCCATTTGGAAAATGGATGCAATACTACTTACCTGCTCCCATTAAAGTTAATAGCAAAACTTCTGTTGACTTCAGTGGCCATATGCCAATGGATTGAGCCATATGCCAATAGTGTGTTCGTTCATAAAATTTTGTGAACGCTAAGAAATTCATCTTTAAAGATCTCAGACTCTTAAGAACATAACATAAGAACGGCCATGCTGGGTCAGACCAAAGGTCCATCTAGCCCAGTCTCCTGTCTTCTAACAATGGCCAATGCCAGGTGCCCCAGAGGGAATGAACAGAACAGAGGGAATGAACAGAACATCAAGTGATCCATTCCCTGTCGCTCATTCTCAGCTTCTGGCAAACAGGCTAGGGACAATCCCTAAACTAAGACCTCAGTTCAACAAAGCACTTAAGCACATTTTTAACTGTCTTACTGAAGAGGGACCCACTTAAGCACGTGTTAAGGGTAAATTATATGCATACGTGCTTAGTTGAATGGAGGGCTCAAATCTCAAAATACATGTTTGAAATTGTGCTCTGAGTTTCTGAAATGAGTTGCTTCCTGAGGGCCGAGGGCCAGGTCCTGCAGTCCTTATACAGGCAAAATTCCCACTGGATTCAGTTGGAGTTTTACCCACACAAAGACTCTACATTTTAGGATTTGGCTTTGAAACATTATCTTCTTGAAGTTCTCTTGGTAAATAGTTAATAAAATAATTCAGAGCATGGAAGAAAAACATCAGCATCCTCCAGCATAACATTATTTAGGAACCTGATATATGATTAAATTTCAAACTGCAGATTAAATCCCTGACCTGCACCCAGCTACACAGAAGGTTTATGCAATTATCATTAATGTGGTGTTGTTTATCTGTGTGTGGATCCAGTTCAATTTTAAAATTCAGTGCCATTAAAAATACATGCCAATTAACATCATTTTTTGGAAGAGAAATGGAAGAAATATCCATATTCATTTTAACTTGATTTATTTCTTTGGATTTTTATTTGCAGCAGCAATATTTGTAAAAAATCCAAAGATAGAACATTGCTAAGGGAAAATGTTTATATCCAATTATTTTGGTGCCTCTGGATCTAGGGGTAGCAGGCTTTTTGTCTGTTAAATTCCACTTGGCAGATCTATCACCACACTTTCCTCCCAAGGGCATTCTGCACCAAAAAATTAAAAATTCTGTGCACAATATTTTAAAATTCTGCAAGTTTTATTTGTCAATAAATAAATGCAGAGGCTCCAACATGGCAGGGGGGAGCTTCTTAAAGGTGGGAGATCACCCTGCAGCCTCCTCAGCCTGGGGACACAGACTCAGCGGTGATGCTGCACCCAACCCTTGCACAGCACAAGGCCTGGGCCTGCCCCAGAAACACCTCGGGGCTCCAGATGCAGGGATTGAGGTTCAGTGGGGTGGGGTTTGGGTATGGAGGGCTAGGGGGTTCTGGGTGTAAGGGGTGAGGCTTGGCAGGGGGTGTATGGGTATGAGAGGTGCGAATGCACTGGGGTTGGGTGGATGCGAGAGCAGCTCCCCTTACAGTGACCCCTCCCCCTGCAGCTGAGGAGCCAATGAAGGCAGGCATCAGGGGAGGATGCTGAGCTTCTTGCACTGGGGGAGGATTCTGGGGGTGGGTTTGACACAGCCCCAGCCACTCCTTGCAGGGGAAGAGGAAGTCCTGTCCTCTCCTGCCACCAGCCCAGCCGGGATTAGTAGCTGATCCCGGCTCAGGGTAGGAGCCACTGGCTGGGATGCCCCATCCCTGCAGTGATTTACCTCTCCATTGGCTGCTCCAGGTGCCTGAAAGGATGAACCTGTGCAGCTAGGGAGTGGTGCGTTTTCTGTGGAAAAGCAAAGATATCTGTGGAGGACATTAATTTTGCACATGTGCCGTGGTGCAGAATTCCCCCAGGAGTAACACTTTGGTCACTCAGTTATTTTAAAAAACAAAAAAGCCCCAAACCCGAGCACAGATAGTGTGTCTTGTTGCACGATAACTATTTCAGGCCCTTCATGAGTCACCTGAATAGGTAAACCAGCATCTGTTGATTTTATTTTACTGGAGTTATTGAAATTAACTGTGGCACTATCAAACTCTTGCCTACCCCACAATGAACTCATTCCCCAAACCCACTATTTATCTTGTTCTGTTATGTGAGCTCAGTCCTGGGAGATTGCAAATGTCTTTGGCGGGTGCACAACACCTCTGAGAATAAGCATTTAAGTGAACCCAGGGCTAGTGGTTGGGCGTGTGCCAGTGGACAGATGGTAGATCACTCGAGGCTTAGATTGTCACTGCTGGCTAAACAGTAGTTTGTAGGTATACAACCTTTTCAGTAATAACAATACTAAAATCGTTTTTGCAGTGTTGTAGCCATGTTGGTCCCAGGATATGAGACAAGTTAGGTGAGGTAAAATATTTTACTGGCCCAACTGCTGTTGGTGAATGGTGCAAGCTTTTGAGCTACTCAGAGCTCTTCTTTAGGCCTGGGGAAGGAAGCAGAGTATCTGAGCTAAAATACAAATTTGGAGAGATTGTTAAACAGAAGGAGTAAGGAATGTTGGAGGTGGTCACTGGAAATGAAATGAACAACTGGAAGTTAGATTGTTATGCATGAAGGGTTTGAAGTGGGAAATTAAGGGTAGCAGGCAGTGTGGTGTGTTACAAATTGTTGTAATTAGCCAATAAGCCCAGTGTCCTGTTATGTCGGGCTTTTTGCTGTCTAGCAGAGTTATGAATTTAAATTGCCAGGCTCGCCTTTTAAAGGTGTTGTGCAGGTTTCCTTTGAGGACAAGTATTGAAAGATCAGATAACTTTGCAAAACCTGTTCTCCCCTGGGTGATATGATGTTTTTGTCTTTTACCATTATTCTGTGCAAGTTCATTTGAGAGTGTAGTGACAGTATCCTGTGATACAGCATGGCCAGAGGGCAGCAGGAGAGGGTTAGAAGGGGGCCCTATTCCCTGTAAGGGGAAGAAAGTTTGCTATAGATTAACTAGAGCACCTGAAGCCAATTAGAGCACCTGCAGTCAGTCACATGATAAAAACCCCTGCTTCAATCAGACAGTGTGGGAGTTGGAGCAGAAAGGATGGGTGTTGGAGCAGAGAAGAGTTTGGAGGAGTTGGAGCAGAAAGGATTGGTGTTGGAGCAGAGAACAGTTTGAAAGAGTTGGAGCAGAAAGGATTGGTGTTGGAGCAGAGAACAGTTTGAAGGGAAGCAGAGGAAAGTTTGGAGAAGTGCTGCGGTGGGCTAAGAAGTCCAAGACCCTAGGTGAGGGGCACCTGGCTTGTGCAGAGGGAGGGCAGAAAGCACCCCCTCCCCTAAGCTGAAGGGCAGGAGAGGGAAGTAGCCCAGGGGAAGGAACCGTCAGTTCAAGTGGTTCACCACTATCCTGAGGGCCCCTGGGCTGGGACCCGGAGTAGAGGGCGGGCCCAGGTCCCTCCCTCTCCACTCCCCTCCTCTAGGACACTAGTGGGGCAATTAATATTCCAATTCAGGGGCAAGAAATGGCGCCCTGACCCCCCCCCCCCAAAGAAGAGAAAGTGCGAGACCCATCATAAAAGGGCCGGCAATTTGCCACAATCTCAATATGCCAACGTCTTCATGGGTCTCCATGAGGAAGAATTCTGGAAAAAGGCACAACAAAACCAACGGTATACCTGAGATATATTCAATTATATTTCATCCTCTGGACAGAAGACCTAAACTCCCTCAAGTATCAGAGGGGTAGCCGTGTTAGTCTGGTTCTGTAAAAGCTGGGTGGGTTAGGGGTACCACGGTTGTGGCCCCATGTGGCAGGTAGGAGTTTAGACAGCTTACAGTCCTTTTTCCTTTGTAGAGGCCTTGGGTGGCAGACCAGTCCTCGCCCACAGACAACCTGCCAACCTGAAACATATTCTCACCAGCAACTGCACACCGCACCATAGTAACTCTAGCTCAGGAACCAATCCATGCAACAAACCTCGATGCCAACTCTGCCCACATATCTACACCAGCAACACCATCACAGGACCAAACCAGATCAGCCACAACATCACCGGTTCATTCACCTGCACTTCCACCAATGTAATATATGCCATCATATGCCAGCAATGCCCCTCTGCTATGTACATCGGTCAAACTGGACAGTCTCTAAGGAAAAGGATAAATGGACACAAATCAGACATTAGGAATGGCAATAAACAAAAACCTGTAGGAGAACACTTCAACCTCCCTGGCCACACTATAGCAGATCTTAAGGTGGCCATCCTACAGCAAAAAAACTTTAGGACCAGACTTCAAAGAGAAACTGCTGAGCTCCAGTTCATCTGCAAATTTGACACCATCAGCTCAGGACTAAACAAAGACTGTGAATGGCTTGCTAATTACAGAACCAGTTTCTCCTCCCTTGGTTTTCACACTTCAACTGCTAGAACAGGGCCTCATCCTCCCTGATTGATTTGACCTCGTTATCTCTAGCTTGCTTCTTGCTTGCTTATATATACCTGCCCCAGGAAATTTCCACCACTTGCATCCGAAGAAGTGGGTATTCACCCACGAAAGCTCATGCTGCAAAAACGTCTGTTAGTCTATAAGGTGCCACAGGATTCTTTGCTGCTTAAACTCCCTCAGAGATTTTTACCACAACTTCAGCAACTATCTCTAGAACACTCCTACACCACCATAAACTTCCTACAAGCCACAATTAGTTTAAACAATGGAACCCTACAAACAACTATATACAAGAAACCAACCAATCACCACGCTTACCTTCATAGATCTGGCAACCATCCCACACACACACACACCAAAAAATGTTATCTATACCCAGGCACTTAGATACCACAGAATTTGCTTCAAAGAGAAAGTGCAGGGTACATACACAAAACACACACTTAAAACTGCCTTCACTAAACATGGGTACTCCACCAGAGAAATAGAAAGGGACACCCAAATACCCCTGCTACAATACAGAAAAGAAAAGAAGAAAACACTAACTGTACAACCCATATTTGATGGGGACCTGTGATGGGGTGGACTAGGTCCAGAGGCCCCCACTGTAGGCCCTGCAGCCCAGCCTCACCCTGCCCCAGAAAAGGGCAGAGAAGAAGTCCTCCAGGTGGCCTACAGTGGCTGCAGGGGAAGCAGCCAAGGCGTGCTGCTGGAGCGGCCAATCAGGGACCAACAGGGCTATAGAAAGCAGCAGAGACAGAATTTGCAGTTACTGCCTGGAGCTGGAAGAGAGAGGACTGGTTTCCTGGCTAGCTGGAAGAGCATCACGACCATGGACATCTCAGTGCTGAGTCCAGGGAGGGTTGCCGAAGCCTGAGAGAGCTAAGGAGGAGTGCCTGGCTGGCTGCATGGACCAAGCAAGGACCAAGCCTAGAACCTAGCCATACCAAGCAAGGGTACCACAATGGGCCCTGTTGGACTGTTACAGAGAGCAGTGTCTCCAGGGAGGAAGCCTTGGTGGAAGGTAAAGACTGTATACCCCGGAAGGGGTTTGTGCTGTTTCACCTGCAGACAGTGTGTGTGACTCAGCCAAAGGACTGAGTCACTGAAGACCCATCAAAGAAACCATCGACCAAGTAGGGGTGCTCACGAGAGATGGGTGCCACCTCCTTCCAAGAATTAAGAAACAGCAGGCTCACACCCGACCAGAACGGGGAGCTCACAAGAGGTGAGGGCACCTCATTACAGGACAACATCTTGAAAGAAATCTTTCTTGAATCCCCACTTCTGGCCTTAAAACAACCCCTCAACCTTGCCAAGCTCATCCAGAGACCAGGCCATACCAACTCAAAGTGGCACCAGACCCTGCCATAACAACAGATGCAAAACCTGCAAACATATACCCATTACTATGATGATCAATACCACCCACAACACACTTTTTAAGACCCGTTGGTCCTCCACATGCGTATCACAACATGTGGTATATTCCACCAGTGCATCAAATTCCTCAATAATAAATGTGTGGGTGAAACCACACAATCACTATGTTCTCGAGTGAACTCTCACAGAAAAATAAGACAAAAACACCATATCACCCATGAGTGAACAGTTTTCTCAGTGATCACTCCATATCTGATCTTTCAATACTTGTCTTCAAAAGAAATCTGCATACAATACCTTCAAAAGGTAAGCCTCGGAACATAAATTCATATCTCTGCTAGACACCAAAAAGCATGGACTTAACAGAGACACTGGGTTTATGCTCATTGCAACAATTTGTAACACAACCCATGATCGGCCACCTTTAATTGCCCCACTTCAGACCCTTCATGCATAACAGTCTAACCCCCAATTGCCCACTTCAAATGACTGCCTCCAACATGCCTTCTGCTTAACAACTCTCCCAACTTGTATCTAGTTCAGAGACTCTCTGTCCTTCCCCCAACTGAAGAAGAGCTCAGTGTAGCTCGAAAACTTGTACCTTCCACTAGCATTAGTTGGTCCAATAGAAATATTACCTCACTTACCTTGTCAATAATAATATCTTACACTTACTGTAGATAGCATGTTTTGTAAATATTCTCTCGCTCCTTCTTACAGATGGGGGAAAAAAGAGCAAGTGAGGTGGTGATTTTCTGAAACACACAGTCAATCAGTAGCAGAACTGGGAATAAATTCTTGAAATATTTTGACATCGTGTAATCCTTTTGATTGTCTGCCTGCTTATAAGATGTAAATTTTTAACAGAAAGGGTAGCTAACAATTGGAAGTTTGCCAAGGGTCATGGTTGATTCTCCATCACTGCCAATTTTTAAAATCAAGATTGATGTTTTTTTCTAAAATATATGCTCAAGGAATTATTTTGGGGAAGATCACAATGGTCTCTTCTGGCCTTGGAATCTATGAACCCGTAGACAGCAGTTCTGCACCTAAGAAATTATTCATTTGGTAAGACTAAGATAGTGAAATCTTTTACTGATAATATGTTCAGTTTTTTTTTAAATAAACTGCACTACAACTAACAAGCAGCATTTCACCACAATCTTACTCTTTCAGTCAAACAGAACTTATAAGGCTATCTGTAATATTGCCAACTGGTGAATACCAGTAATCCTACAGTCATTATTTCCACTACTGTGCTCCAACTAGACCACGTTTCCTCCCACAAGGAAATGGAAGACTGAGCTTAATGAAAGGATGCCGAAAAATTAACCTAGTGCATGTTTACAGACACACTTCAACTCTGTCTTTCTTGTTTTAAACCTCCATCACATCTAATCCAGCCTGAAGGATTTCTTATGTTCTGATGTTTTCTATTCTGCTTCTCAATAGTGAAGTGGTCCCTTTACTTACTGGAATGGAAGCTACAGCCTCCTCCACTTGGAGGAAGAACAAGATACAGAACATTTATTCTCACTCCATCATATGGATCTGAATTAAAATATGTTACTTAGGGGGACCATTAGAGCATTTGCATAATTGGGGTAAAGGTAATGCGGCCATAATGAATATTTTTCTGTTTGTTTATATGTTTAAGCACTTGAATGAGTGATTCTGTAAGGAAGATTTGTAATGTATTTCAGTGCAGAGAGACTTGCAGTGTTGCCAAGTGGCTTGTACGTATGTTGCTGGAAGAGAAACGTAGTCTGTTCATTAAGTGGATTCATGCCAAGTCTTCTAAGTGGGAGATTTTTTAGTTTACTATTTTTCCAGCTCTCTTTGTCTCTTTCTCTGTTTCATTTTAAAGATCCATCCTGTTGGCAAGGACTATGTAGTAGACTGAGGTCTTTTACTAAAACTGGGACCATATTTGCTCAAGCAAAGCACTATTAGCAAAAGAAACATAACAGTACACTGCTGTATACAAATGGCTGTACATGTCTTTAGTTCTAATAACAGCACTCGCAGGGCATCAGATTATTATTATTATTATTATTAATTTAGTGAAAATAGTGTTAGAGTAATGGTGGTAACGGAATACAGGATACTGAAGTATTGGGGGGTGTATACATGTTTTCACATTACCCATAAAAGAATCAAATTTATGAGGGCCTGGCCAAAACTACTTCAGAGGATCTGACATATGCACAGTATTAAGGGTGGTACATGAGTAGGTAAGAATACTCTTTTGTCTGGAGAGAGAAAGCACCTCTCATGTCAGACCAGGTCCTGGCTGAGGTGTTTCTTTGTGTTGTAGAGTATCAGAGGGGTAGCCGTGTTAGTCTGGTTCTGTAGAAGCAGCAAAGAATCCTGTGGCACCTTATAGACTAACAGATGTTTTGCAGCATGAGCTTTCGTGGGTGAATACCCACTTCTTCGGCTTGCATCCGAAGAAGTGGGTATTCACCCACGAAAGCTCATGCTGCAAAACATCTGTTAGTCTATAAGGTGCCACAGGATTCTTTGTGTTGTAGAACAGCTATCCAGCTCTATCGTGATGTTTGGGATTAAGAACAAGAGAGGCTGTGCAGTAGGAGAAGATGGAGTTTTGGACAAGGAAGGTGGAGGAAGCTTAGGCCAGAGTTTAAGGACTAGAATGCTGGAATCAGGCAGAATTGGAATAAAGTGCTGGAATATAGGTGTTCCAGCTCTGTGAAACCTTGGTGAAATGTATGCGCCATTTTTGTGCCCGGTCTAAATGGCCCGTGTATATATTAAGAAAAGAATGGTCTATGCAGTAATATTCACATTCTTGTCGGCCAGATCCAGAGCCATTGATGTCAATAGAAAGACTTCAATGGGCTTGGACTCAGTTCCTAAGTCACTAATTTGTCTCCAATGAGGAGCCTGCCGTCTCTAAAGTCCTAAAATCTACCTAACTGAGCAGATGGGATGGCAGGACCAATGTGAATTTAGTCAATATGAGGCAGCATTCCCAGTGGTTTGGGAATCTCAAATATACAATCAATTTGTCAAATAAGTTTTATATTATTTCTTGTTTCGGGGACCAAAATCCTGTTGACCAAGATCTAATAGCTTAATCTGTCTTGACATGCCTAGAATTTACCAGAGTTATGCGTCCTAAGAAGCTCTCCTGATCACCAAGTGCTAAATAGAATGGTGGTATCTTTCTTATTTAAGTAGCCAAATACTGAATAAAAATAGAATTGTATAGCTAGTATAAAATATAGTCACAGACAGAAAAGTCTGGGAGTTTCAAATAATGGTTTAATTTCCAACTTTAAATAAAGATCAGACAGTCTTTCAAGGGAGCAGTTTTATGAGTCAACTTACCAAATCATTAATGAATAATTTAAAATTCATATTAGATTTAGGGAAGTGGAACTGTATTAGCTAAGAAGAAAATTAAGAAAAAATAGTAACCAGTAAATCATGAGATAAAGCTAGATTTTATTTCTGCACTCTCAGTGCAGCAATTCTTGAGTGATGGGTTGGTTTCCTTTCATCAGAACAGAGAAACAGATGGATCAGTCATGGCTAGAGAAATATTGGGTCATTTTTTAGCCCTCTGGTGACAGTTTCCTTGTTGGGTTTTGTTTTTTCTCTGTCTCTTAAGAAGTCAGTTGCAATTGCAGCTACTCTGATTTTTTGTTTGTTTGTTTCTAATCATTGGGATTCTTTGTCGTTATTGTTTGTTTGGTTTTTTTCTTTAAAAACACTGGCTGCTGTGGGCTAAACGAGAAAGAAATGTCCCACTGCAGCTGCCTACCTGTAGACCAGTCTGCAGCTTTGGTACATTATGGCTTTTCCAATCACCAATAAGAGAGCAAAGGGGAAGCAAGTGGACAGTAGGGTGGCTTATTCAAATGCTACTTGAGACTCTTCAGTGAGGGTTCAGCACCAAAGCTTCAGTTCTTAGGCATTTTGAAAGCTGCCATTACCATAGTGTGAGTATGCAAGTACTGTTTCTTGAAAACTACAGCAGGAAACTAGACAGGTGAGCAGCTGGGGACGATTCTTGTCAGAAGCTCTGCAGTGAAGCACAGAGAGAAGCAAAGTAGCTTTAGGGATAATACTATTTTCCTTATTCTGATTAAGTTCCTTGTTTAGTGTTACAAGAACATGATTTTTTCTGTGATTCTTTGTCACCTGGCCCATGATATCTAGGTGTCAAATCAGTCTTGGTGACCCCTGGTAGAAAGCATTTGATTTTTATCCTATTTTTCTTTGCAGAAACAAAAGTTTTTGGTGATTTTTGTCTCTGTCTTGATCCGTAATAGAATTGTGAGGGGAAAAAAGGGAAAGGGTAAAAAATCTTCCATGTACAGAGAGGCAACAAAACTAACCAGGTTACTATGGTTTTCTGAGCCATCCTCTAATTCTAGTAAGTGAGGAAATCCCATCACCAGAACCCAGGTCTCCTTACACTGAAGAAGGATTGCTGATAAGTGGAGTCCAGGAAGGCTAGCTCTAAACTGCTTACTGTTAGCCAAGAGGCTATACTAACCAAAGAGTCAGACTTCAGGGTGAACAAAGCATGCAGTTTCTGAATGTTGAACCGGAGGCATCGGAATCTCATACAAGGGATAGTTCCCTGCTTCTGCAGTAGAGTAGCTCAGCAGAGCTCATAATGAGTGGTGGGATGGCATTCTACATTTTGGAAATGGTTCAAGTAGACCACAGATCCCAGTTCAATCAACTGCTAAGAAATTCTTAGCTGTCTGAGATGCAAGAGATTTCTGCCAGAACTTTCTACTGTGCTGAAGAATAATTTTGCTATGGTCAAAGACGGCCTGTACTATCTCAACCAATTTTATTCCAGAAAATATTCCCAGGGCTTCATCCACAGCACTGGCAGAGTCCTCCCCTTAATGGGCCAGTTTCCCAGATGACAGATGCCTCCATCTGTGAAGGCAGTCTGAGAAAACTGTTCATCCCAGTAAAGAGGAAGCTAAAATTGTTGGACAAAAGAACGTTTCTGCAACCATGTTTAGTACTCAAATAGAATCTACTCATGTGTCAAATCCATTATCAGTAGGTAAAGGCATAGACTCTATTTTTAACTCTCCCTGGAAGCTTTTCTGTTCTGTATTTGATTTCTTCAGTCTTATATCCTCTGCCTTGGCCACTCAGTATGCCTGGTTTGTGTGTAGTAGCGGGTGGGTGGGTTGGTTGGTTAGTTAGTTGGACAGTGTTCAGAAGACACCTGTTTTGGAAGGATAGGATCAGTTAGGGACCCCTTTTCCAATTAAGTTTTGATAACCTAATTCATTAGTATCATACTATATATCATGCTGCAGGTTCCCCCATTCACCCCACAATCCTTTGCCCCTCTATGTAGCCACTCCTCATCCCTCTGGGCTTGCTGAAGCACTGCTGTTTGGTGTCCCATTGGAGCTAAGGCACTGTGGGAAGCCCTGGATGCACCAATTCCTTAGGCCTGGGCTACACTAGTGTGGGGGTTCGAACTAAGATACGCAACTTCAGCTATGCTATTCGCATAGCTGAAGTTGAAGTATCTTAGGTCGACTTACCTGGCCGTCCTCACGGCGACGAGTCAACCGCTGCGGCTCCCCCATCGACTCCACTTACTCCTCCTGCTGAGGTGGAGTACAGGCATCGATCTGGGGATTGATTTATCGCGTCTAGACGAGACGCGATAAATCAATCCCTGGTACATCGAACACTACCCGCCGATCCGGCGGGTAGTATAGACGTACCCTTAGTATTGCTACCACAGCTATCCTACATTTGAGTGTGATTGGGAAAAACTGAACTGTGGTTAGAATTGAAAGGGAGCATGTTGTGGAGCCAAGGAATCTGAATGTATATTTGGGTACTGTGTTGGTCCAATGGCGAGGGCACTAGCCTAGGATTTGGGAGATGTTGGTTCATGTTCCTGCTCCACCACAGACTTCCTGTAAAAGCTTGGGAAAATCACTTAGGGTATGTCTACCCTACCCATGTTACAGCGCAGCCATGCTGCCACGGCAGCGCTGTGACGTGGGCAGTGTAGACACACTTTGTCGCTGGGGGAGAGCTCTCCTGGTGATTTAAAAAAAACAACACCCTGAGTGAGCAGTGGTAGCTCCCGGCGATAAAGCATTCTCTATACTGGTGCTTTTTGGTGCTAAAACTTTTGTCGCTCGGGGGTGTTTTTTCACACCCCTGAATGACAAAAGTCTTTGTGCTGAAAGTGGCAGTGTAGACACAGCCTAGGTCTCTCCCTGTCTCAGGTCCCCACGGGGATAGTAGCACTTCGCTTTTCACAAGGGTACTGTTTAGAGAAATACTTTAAAGATTATTAGATACTCAAATACTGTGGAAAAGGGCCCCAACCAAATACCTAAGACAGATGATGTTTAAGTGGTAAGGTATATTAACTGAGGTTGGGGTGGATGTGAATGTTGGTTTAATTTGAGATTTCCTGGGTTTTTAATGACTCTGTTGTCAGGGAATATAGTTGAGCAATCATAACCATAAGTTTAATGTGTTTTGTGGGGGATATGCACAAAGAACGACAGGCAATCCTATATATAACTTGGGGAAAGAAAGAAATAATTACACCACTGCAAGCAGCACTAAAATCCAGTTTTAAAATGCAGCCATGTAAACCTTTATAAAAGATAATGCATGTGGATCTTTGTATTTTAATCAGTTTCCAAGTCAGTGAAGATGTCAGGATATATGTGAGTGTTCATTTCTCTAGAGCAATGAGGAGCAATGTTTGCTACTACAGGAAAGGAGATCACTATTGTTTTGCGGCAGTCAATGGCATTTATAGCCTGTAGTAAATTTAGACAGTAAATTACACCTTACATTCTATTGACTAATTCTGGCCAATATACCAGCTTTGTGCTACAATATGTCCTCTGGGTTATTCTACATGGTAATAATAGCATGTGCTCTATCTTGTACATGTTAATTTTAAATTATGTTTACATAATGTGTGAATGTAAATCAATTGAAGCTTGACATCCCATTTCAGAGTAGGAATAGCTAGTCAATATGCGCTCATATTATTGATTGGGCTATTTGTGTGTCTGATATGCAAACTGTACAGGTAATTAATATCAAAATATAAGAGCCTGCACAAATATCTTACCGTCAAAAGTATGAAGAGTTCACTGAATGTGAAAGCCAGTCTTCCATGTTGAAAGGCAGCTGCCATATTTTGGTGTAATACATTCCTCTCTCAGGTAAAGTATATAAAAAATGCAAAATACTCAGTGTTCAAGGGAAGACAGGATGATTCACAATACGCTTCTGAACTGCAGTGTCTCTCAGCCCAGCATTCCTTTGTTTTGATCAGCTGCATGCTACGTGGAAGGGATTTGTGATAGAACTTCACTGGGGTTGGAACCCAGGATATAGCTTAATTTACTAGGAAAAACCTGCCCAAGAATTGTATGGTATGTCATCATTCTAAGTCAGTGGTCCCCAACAGGGTGCCCGTGGGCACCATGGCGCCCGCCGGGGCATTTATGTCCGCCTGCCTACTGCCCAGCAGGGGAGAGAAGCCGCAGCCCCGCACCTGACGGGGACAGAACTCAGGCTGGGAGCGTGGTGTTCTCTGTTCCCAGCAGGCACAGGGCCCGCCTAGCGCCCAGCAGGGGAGACAAGCTGCGACCCCGCGCCTGCTGGGGACAGAGAACTCCAGTGCTGCAGGCTGTGGGCACCGGTGTTCTTGGTCCCTGGCAGGTGCGGGACCGCAGCTTAAGCCAGAGAGAAGCCACAGCCCCACGTCTGCCGGGGACAGAGAACTCCGGGGCTGCAGGCACCGGTGTTCTCTGTCCTCGCAGCTTCTCTCCAGCTTCTCTCTTCTCTCTGGATTCATATATTATGTAATATTAAATAATATGAAAAAATCCTATTTAATGTACAAATACAAAATAAGCCTTGAAAAACTGTTGGCGCCCGCCACACTCTTCTGAAAACATGAATGTGCTACTGGCCACAAAAAGGTTGGGGACCACTGCTCTAAGTCATGCTTAGGGTTCACTTCTCCTTAATTACAATGTGCACAAAAGAACAGGCCAAATCTGTTACCGATAGATAAATATTAAGACTCTTACTATGGGCTCAGTTGTTGACTTTGCCACAGACCCTGAGTAAGATGCAGCGTGTAGCTGCACTGCCCCAGGAGCAGACCAGAAACCAGAGTGTGACTTTGAGAATCAGTCTGGTTCCTTATTTCCCCTTGATTTCTAGAGTCATTAATTTGTTCCAGTCCTACACCTAGTGCTGGTGTCTTCCCCTGGTGTTGCCAGCAGTCTCTAGAGTGCACTTCCTGGCATGTGTGGTGGTGGTCATCCCCCTGGCTCTATCTCTATCAGCCTAACAGAACAGTTATCTGGAAGCTGCAAGTTAAAAATTGGAATATATTTCCGAGTTTTTCCCTATTAACAGCAAATTAATCTGAGGTACAGGTACTATGGCAGCATGCCACCAGGGACAAACACAAGTTTGAAGAAACTGTGTGGATCTGACTTTGCTCAACCTGTTCTCAAGCTCTGCATGATTATACAAAGTGCAAAGCCGTGGAATAGCAGGCCTTGTATTTTTATGTGCTCTACCACAAAATAGACTGCAAGCTTCATTTAAAAATAGACCCCAGAGCTGCAGATGAATGCCGTACCTCATCAGCAATATTGCTAATATGGTTCCATGTTACCTGGTGTGGCCATTTATCTTTCTGAAGTACTAGAAGATAAAGGAACAAGCAGTTTTATTTTTAATTAGTGCGCTACGGCCAGCATAAATACTGAAGCACTTTGGATCCTCATGTGCCTACCAAGTTCAACTGGCGGGCAGTATTACAGCCTTTTTATATCATTGCAGACAGAAATCTGGAACACAGATGAAAATATTGATTTTCTGGAATATCTGCACTATTTCTAAAGGAGAGAACAACATGATAGATAAATACATCACCAGAGTCCTAATTTTTATAGTTCAAAATATCATTACAATTTTAACTGTTCTTTTGTGTTTGTCCATTTTGTCACATTATTTTGCCTGGCTCTGTGTGTGTCACTAGGCCCAGCTCTGTAAAATTCTGGAGGAAACATGCTACATAAATAAGTAGATTAAAAACTGTAATTGGCAGGAATTTAGTACCTTATTATCCAGGCTAGGAAAATATTGGAGGAAAAGTTTATTCTGTGTTTTTTTCCAAAGGGGGAAAAAAAGGAGTGTGTGTGTGTGTGTGTGTGTATGTATAGTTAGCAGTTGCTGGTGTTTCCAAAGTTCGTGTGTGTGTGTGGGAGGGGTTATGTACAATGGTATTCCAATTGAGAGAAAATCTTTTATAGTGATTGCTAAGGCCTGGTCTACTTAAAATTTAGGTTGACATAGCTATGTCAGTCAGGGGTGTGAAAAATGCCAACTTAACCCCCAGTCCACACACAAAGTTAGGTCAATAGAAGAATGCTTCCGTCAACCTAACTATCATCGCTTGGGGAGGTGGAGTTCCTACAGCAATAGAAAGCCCCCTTCCATCTCGGCTGGTCATGTCTACACTATGAGGTTCTGCTGGCATAGCTACGGTGCTATAGTCCCCATAGTGTAGACGTGGACTAAGCCTATCCCAAGTGCATTCCCCATATTTATCACAGCCTGATTCAATTTGGTCTGAGTGAAAATGGGTTTTCTCTTATAGGGGCCAATCCTACCAGGCGCTAGAAACTTCTGCAAAAGGCTTAGTAACATCTGCTGCCATTAACGTCAATGGAAGTTGATGTACTCAGTACCTTTCAGGAGGTTCTCGTTAACAGATCCATGGGATCATAGTAGTCTGGAATGTTTTCTCTTTGTTAGTTATTTCCTTTCTCCTGCACACATTCAGGAGGCATTTGATTAAAATAGAGTATTCACTTTTCAGTCCCATCTATTTCAAGGCACAGAAGCAGGATGGAAGTTGCCAGTAAAATTTTGTAGCACCTATGTTGCCTTTCAGTGTCCTCCATTTCCAATTAACAGTTTTTTTAAATTTAAATCATATCAGTTGTTTAAAAGAATCCTTCCATTCACTAATCTTTACACTGCGTTTGCAGTCTGGGCAGCATGTGACTCCTCCATTTCGGGAGGCTGGGGGCTGGTCTACACTAAGGGGAAAAATCGATATAAGATACGCAACTTCAGCTACGTGAATAACGTAGCTGAAGTCGAAGTATCTTATATCGATAACTTACCCGTCCTCACGGCGCGGGATCGATGTCCGGGGCTCTCCATGTCGACGCCGCCACCGCCGTTCGGGGCGGTGGAGTTACGGAATCGATAGAAGCGCGTTCGGGGATCGATATATCGCGTCTAGATGAGACGCGATATATCGATCCCTGAAAAATCGATCGTTACCCGCCGATACGGCGGGTAGTGTAGACGTAGCCTGGGTGTGTCTGGACAGTGGCCCTGTCCCAAGGCCTATCCCTGCTTGGCCTCCTCCCTCCAAAGTCTTGCCCATGTTCCACTCCTAGCCTGCTCGTCCCCCTCCCTTGAGGCCAGCCCCTGCCCACCCCTTCACCAGAGGCCCCTGCCCACCTGCCGCGCATGCCTCTTCGTCCCTTCCCCAAAGCCCCCACCATTGCACACACCTCTTTACACACACTCCCAAGGCCCCTGCCTGGCCGCTGTGCATGCTTCTTTGCCCCCTCTCCTGAGGCCCCCCCTGCCTGCTAACCAGCCACTCACGCGTGCCTCTTCACCCCCTCCCCCGAGGCCTCCATGCGGGCAGAGCGGGGATGGGAAGAGGCGGAGTGAGAAAGAAGATGATGAACGGGAATGGGACTGTGGAGTGGGGCACCCTTTTGGCAGCGGTGTGCTTCAAAGGTGGTAGGTCAGCTATGTGGGGAGGCTTAGCCTCCCCGGGCCTCTCACGCCTGCCGCCCATGTATGCAATCCTGTAACTTCCAGCTGCTTAGCATGCCAGGAGAAATGTGATCTATGCCTCTTCAGTTCAGAAATCTGGCAATGAGTTGGACAAATGCAATCCAAGTCTTACTTCCAATCCAAGAATTTCCAGCAGTTAACACAGTGCAGTAATTAGGAAATTCAAGATAAATAATTTAGTGGAATTGTAAGCTTTTAGGGGCAGAGACTGTTGTTTTTGCTACATGTGCATGTAGAGTGCATAGCACAATGTGAGGTCTGGCTTCTTGTCTTCAATACAAAAACAAATGCATATAAAGGATGTGGCAATTTGGCATTTTAAAATATTGCATTGTTAATAATGATCCTCTGCTGTATTTTATTGTTTAGAAATGCTACCTAGACTTCAGTTGCAGATTATAGATATAGATATTCACACAGAGACACATAGCATGAGAGTGCAGAATTGCAATAATACAATTAATATATAAATGACTTACATGGGAGTTTTGGATGTGCAAGAACGCAGGACCTAGCTCCAAGTATCTCTCTGTTTACAGTATATTGCACCGCTCAGTGTAAAATGGCACCATATACAGGAGTTTTAAACTTGAGTATTCTTTCCCATCCTTAAGGGTTAGAGGAGGATATATTCATGGTGGGGTTGGTGTGTTTTGTGTGTCAACATCTCTACTAAGAGTAGACTGATGAATCTTGCCTTGTTTCTTAAAAGTGGATAATCATGTTCATTTTTCTCTCCTGAGGCAGAATTCTTTAGCTGAAGACCTGTTGTTGAGAATACCTTGACCCCAGCTCTTGGTAGCAGCAGCTGTATTATATCTGGTGATCACAGCTTTTTAGGGTGGAGTGAAGAAGGAGATGGTCTTTCAAAGTAACTGGACCTTAGTCAATTCAGGACTTTAAAGATGAGGGCCGAGACCTTGAATTGAAGCCACTGTGGAATGGGGAACCAGTGTTACATGTTGGAACAAGGTTCCTCTTTCCAGAGAAGTTATGCAACCCTCTAGTCAGTGTGTTATGTGGACCCCTCTGTGCCTAAGCTATGGAGCATCTGAGTGAGTTACAGCCCCCAGCTACATGCCTAGCATTTTAGCTCAAACTGTAGAGACTTTTAGCTCCTATTCAATATTCTCCTGTTTATATAGCCAAAGATCACATTTGCCTTTTTGGCCACAGTGTTGAACTGGGAACTCATGTTCAGCGACTTATCCACCATTGCTCCATATTTTTTGGTTTTTCAGAATCTCTGCTTCTCACAATAAGAACCCCCATCCTGTAAGTATGGCCTATGTTCTTTTCTTCCTCTCTGTTTGACTATATTTGGCCATATGGAAATACACGTTGGTTGCTTGCACCCAGTTTATGAAGTGATCCAGATTGCTCAGAGTCCGGTAACCTGTTCATTATTTACCACTCCCTCAGTCTTGCTGGCACCTGCAAACTTTATCAGTAATTTTATGGTTTCTTCTGGATCATTGATAAAAATGTTAAACAGTGTAGGGCCAAGAACCAGTCCCTGTGGGACACCTCTAAAACCACACCCACTGTGGGAGGATTTCAATTTACAATTACATTTTGAGACCTGTCAGTTAGCCAGTTTTTAATCCACTTAATGTGTGCTATGTTAATTTTCTATCAGTCTCGTTTCTTAATCAAAATGTCCTGCAATATCAAGTCAAATGCCTTACAGAAATCTAAGTGTTATACAAACACTATTACCTTTATCAAGCAAACGTGTAATCACCTCAAAAAATGCTATCAAGTTAGTTTGACAAGATCTATTTTCCATAAGCTTGTGTTGATTTGCATTAATTATATTACCTTCCTTTAATTCTTTATTAATTGAGCCATGAATCAGCCAAACCATTATTTTGCCTGGGATCAATGTCAGGCTGACAGACCTATAATTACTTAGGTGACAATTGCTGGCAATTAAACCTGTTGCATCTCACAATGTTTCCTGAAGCCTCTGTGTGATTGTGCTTTTGGTGAAAGGGAGAATCTGCCCGTCATGACCTTCTGAGATCTGTCTCAGAGAAAGGAGCAGTACACTTGATTCCTGCTAGGCACTACGGACAGGCTTAGTAGTACCAGTGAAATATTGTGTCCAAGGAGCGAGAAAGGTCTATTAAATACAATATGACTCTCCTACCACTGTCCATGGCCATAAGGAGACCATCCACTAATGCAAATAGATTCAAGACTGGACTGTAGCTAGCAAGATCATTTGCACCCATCAGTATTTTTGAGAATTGTAAAATAATGCAAGATATGTTTTCAAATATCTTAAACAGAATGAATGACAGTCCTTAAAACTGCAGTGTCTGTTCCTAAAGGGCAGTTGAGCTTGGTACTGAAGAACTCTTCTCGTTTCTGCTATAATTATAATTTGGTGATACGCTGAGACAAAACAATTGTTTGTCCACCTTTTCTGTCACTAGATTTCCCTCACTCTCCCTCAAGGGGCTTACAGTCTCTCGTGACTTCTTGCTCCTTTTATTCCATACAGTTGTAAACTCTTTTATTGTCAGTCTTGACATCTCTTGCAATTATCTTTTTATTTTCCTTAGTTCTATTGTAACAGGCCTTGCAGATTTCACTTCCCGTCATATTTTCTTCCCCCGCCTGAGCTGATGATCCAATCTGTATTCCTATAATGATTTCGCTTCTAGTGTGGCTTCTAATTTCCAGCCATAATTCTGTTTCCTCTGCATTGAATGTTGTCACCCTCTACTTTTCCCCCAGTCTTTCTTTGACATATAAAGGTACCCATTTTCCCAATCGATGTCCTTTAAATAGCCTATATAATATATGGAGATATACGTATCTCATAGAACTGTGGAAGGGACCCTGAAAGGTCATTCAGTCCAGCCCCCTGCCTTCACTAGCAGGACCAAGTACTGATTTTGCCCCAGATCCCTAAGTGGCCCCCTCAAGGATTGAATTCACAACCCTGGGTTTTGCAGGCCCATGCTCAAACCATTGAGCTATCCCTCCCCCCTAATCCCTCAGCGTTTAACACTGGTCATTTTCATGCACCACCCTGCATTATATTTCACAGATACAGCTTAGTCATCATTTTCTGCAGATATTTTAAATTGCTGTTCTCTGGCATTTGTGTATAAACAGTTTAGGACTCCCCCCGCAGAGTACTTTTGTTTATTTGCTATGCTAGGAACCCCTTACTTTGTATTATGCAGGAGGTCAGACTAGATGATCATAATGGTTCCTTCTGGCCTTATGAAGGAACTGTGTTTCTTCTTCTACTTTTCCCTCTCCCTGTCACTTTCCACACAATCACTGATTTAATACACCTCTACCTCGATATAACGCTGTCCTTGGGAGCCAAAAAATCTCACCGCATTATAGGTGAAACAGTGTTATATTGAACTTGCTTTGATCCACCGGAGTATGCAGCCCCACCCCCCCGGAGCACTGCTTTACCGCGTTATATCCAAATTTGTGTTATATCGGGTGGCGTTATATCGAGGTAGCGGTGTATTCACCCTACTCATCTTTACCCTTCAACAGTACATTGGGTTCTCTCTTGTTCAGATGAAGGCCCTCCTGCTTGTGAGTCCCATCTGTTTTGAAGGATGCCTCAATGTCCCAGTAAGCTAACCTCTTCCAGAAGCTACTGTCTTCATTTCTGTTCTGTCTTGTTTTGTTCAATGGGTGTTGTAGGGTGAATACTTTTGAGAAAATGACCTCCCTCTCTCATTCTTTCCAATAAGACTTCCATTTTCCCTCTGCTTGTGTCATTGCTATCAGCATTAATGACCACCGCTAATTTCACCACTTTCCTATGTGGAGTCTGTTCATTCATGCTGGGCTCCAGTTGGCCAAATTCATCCCTGGTATAAGCAGACACAACTCTGATTGGCTTAAAAAAATAAACAAACAAAAAACCCTTTGCCCACTAAAACAGCAACTCTTCCCCCATCCTCACAAACTTTAGAATTTGAGTGTGTGTGTTAAGGAGCCGCATGTCCATCCTAGAAGACAGATTCAGGACTAAATTCTGCCATTAACTTGAGAGGCACTGAGAAACTACAATGATAAGGACCATATAAGTACCTAGATAGACCATCCTGCCTCTTCCACTTCTCTACTTTTCTTTGTTTCATCAGTTAACACTTTTTACTTCCTTTTTTGCTCTGTTTTCATTATTTTTCTCTCTCTGTGCTCATACACTAGAAGAAGGAGATGTTTCTAGAGTGTTAGGTCAGCACTATGCGGGAGGAGCAGCTTTACTTCATATTTTTTATTTTTTTTGGCCAGAAAGTGGAAGCTCATGAGTGTCCTGGATGATGTCTGCTACATGTCCCTCTGTAGTGGTTGGTCCCTGTAAGAGGATAAGAGACTGTTAGTGCTATCAGATTATGTCATTAATTCTTTTACTCAAATTCTTTTAGTGCTGGAGATCTCAGTTTCAATCTGTATTGATGATCCATGGGGGGGGGCATTATTATACTTGCATAACTGATAAACTTCCATTGTTCCTGCTTTACAAGTCATTCTGGAGATCTAAAAATATATGAAGATTAGTCCTAGAGGGCACTCAAGCCAAGTAGTCACATGAAGCAAAAAGGAGAAAGAGGGACTGTTACAGTCTATCCCATGCCCAAAAGTATGCAGAACACTGTTCTTGGTTGGCCATTAGTAGCTCCCAGAAAGAGTTAAAATCCCTCATGACCTCTGTATCTAGTTACATATACTTACCTTGGTCCTATTGTTCCATGTTGTAAGAAATTCTCTGTGCTGTTTTGACTATGGGGCCAGCCACTAGAAGGCAATGTAATCACACAAACTAAGCCAAAGTATCGCATAAAGCTCCCACTGAAGTGATTAACCTGAAACCAACACTTCTCTCCCAGTAGAACCATTTTTGTTACCTGTGTGTATGACAGGGAGGATGACATTAAAAACTGAACATTTGTGTTTCTGCACTGATTTCAGTATTGTGGTATTTCCCAGTCTAAGTATAGGAAGATACTGTGACTATTGCAGGTACCTGGACATTTCAATGCTGAGTTTTTAACAGCATCTAGTGTATTTAATTTAAATACAGTTCAGTATTGTGTTTGCAAACTGACTAGCTTATGGCGATTTACTGAAAAATAGTTAATTGCAAGTAATAACATTTATTGAGAATTGTTACTTGTTTCTCAGAAGTGCAGCTCTGAGGAAAAAAATAATTGGTTCTGTAGAGTTGCTTCCTAGAATCATTAGTAATAAATAAATAACTTCCCCATCCGGAAGTTAATGCAGCCTGAGACTGAGTTCATAGCTACAGATTTCTATGGGGCCAAAATAACATAAACAGGTAAAATGCTCTGTTGTTTTTGACCCAAAGCATAATTTGGATCTGTTACTATCAGAGTTAATACATCCCTGCATCTTGGATTTTTAAAACAGAAAACAGACACTATGCTCCTGTTTCATTCTCTTTTCATAATCTGGCATATCTAGTCAAAAGTCCCAGCAGATGGTCCTTTCTGTTGCAATTGTTGTATGAAGGCTGCTTCTAAGAATATTCTTCTTTTAAATTTCCAATGAAACATTTAAATAGGGAGAAATGGGGGAAGTCTTGCTCCATAGATCAAAAGATTGCAGCCAAATTAGCATGATTTTCTATTTTATGAAGAAACTGAGTGTCTTGCCCAAGAGTAAGTCTATGTGGATAGTCTTGATATTTTGTCAACTGTTTTTCTGGCTGTCGCTTGGAATGCCTCTCTCTCTTTGCCTTACCAAGAGATCCTCTCCCACAGTTTGTCCTTTCTCTCACTATTGCACAGAATGAGGATCTTTGCATGTATTCTCCTTTTTATTTGTGGTACCTGTGCAACATCAACAGGCACCAGTCACTAGTTGAAATCTGAAATAGATGCTGCTGTGTGGCTCAGAATGTTTCATTTCAAAGGGTGAAAGGGGGGTGGGTGGGGAATCTTCCTTCAGCTGGTAAATAACCCTTCCTTTGGTGCTACAGCTTCATTCCTGATAATCCTGCTGGTTTCAATTAGTTCATGGATCGAAACACCTTTATTTGTTGTAGAAACTCATTCACCAGACATTATTTCATTTAACTGCCCCTAACTGCATGGGGAATTAAAAAAGAATTTCTTCATAGATTTTGAGACAGATCCTTGTTTGGCATAAATCAGCATCGCTAGCTCCACTGACTTCAGGGTCAGTTTACACCAACTGAGGGTCTGATCTTTCCCCCTTTGTCCTTGGAAAATAAAGGCTCTACCGTTCTTCAAACGGATGGGTGTTCAGAAACACCTTGTAGCCGTTCTTTGTTCTATCAAGGTACCCTACAAAGGCTTAAGCAGTTGGATAGTGTGCCTTAGTCATTTTTTCTCACTACCATTGTGCCTTTATGTCTGGGAGTTTGTGTGTGTGTTGAGAGAGAAGAAAAATTGGCCATAAAACAGAAATCTAATTAGCAAGATTTTCACGTTTCTTGCCTGAATAGAACACACTCAAGAGAAAGGTAGGGCAAATCATAGCAGAGAAAGAACAAATCAATACTGATAGACTCCTACTAATCCCCAAGGCCATTGTGTATGATGGCAGGCGGGCAGAGTTACCTGAGTGTCTCCTGATTGGCCAAGAGTGAGGTCAGGGTTTTGTTCAAGCAGGTGCAGAACCTGTTGTTTATTTAACAAGGTCGGCAGCTGTTCCTTCAGAGCAATTAAAGAATGCGTTGTTCAGTAGGACGTTGCCAGGTGCTGGCTGTCCTATATGCTATGACAAGTGGGGCAAAATTTCATGTAAACACCTGCCAGCATCCCAGGCAAACCTGTACTAACGGGCTATTATGTACCTGCCATTAAACCATTTGTGGGTTTTGCTCACAGTACATTGTGCACACTAGCTATCACAGCAAGGGTTTGAAAAGATAAGATATGCAAGTGTTTCCTTACTTTTGACAGCTGCAAGACCAGGATGCTTGTGAACCCTAATGATCGTTTCAGACGTTACTGTTTTATACCATGAGAGCCAGATTCTCAGCTGTTGTAAACTGGCATGACGTCATGGACATCAGTGGAGCTACACTGATTTACACCTCCCGACAATCTAGCCCTGAGTGTGCACTGCAGCTAAGACCAGGTGATCAGCCCTGGGCTCCATTTTTGGGGCAGAACGTTGGTGCTCAAAATTGCTTGTAGTCCTAAATACTAGCAGTTAGACATCTAACTGATTGGCGGCTGCGATATTTAACTGACATGTAGGCACAGGTAAGTATTTGTGGGCACAAGGTCACGACTGGAAAAACAGAGGTCTCTGTTGCAATTTTGGCCTTTCACATACCTAAAGATAAAGCTTAGGCTGAGTAATAAATAAACTTTTGAGCATGCTCTGTTACGTTTCTTATATTAACCTTGCAGGTTGTCTGCAGCATCCCATCTCCACAGGATGTAAGAGGAAGAGTCCATGAAAGAGCCAGTTGCAGGTCCCTGATTCTCTGGGTTGGTTCTGTCAAAGTTTAGAAGAGCCTCGGAGCACTCTATGCTATCCCAGCTATGGCCATCAAAGGGGTTAGTCCCCCAGTTGAAAAGAGCTAAAGCTCAGTAATGCTTTGGCCCCACCCTTCCTGATCCCAGCCAGCCTATTTGCTGAGGTGAGAGTGGTGTGATGTCGCGGTGATTTAGCAGTGAACTCTGATGACTCTGTGTGAGCAGAGGATTCCTGTATACTGAAGAATTCCCTGCTTATGAGAGCTGGAGAGAATCTGGCCCCAGAAATAGCAATAGCTTGACAAAAAGTCCAAACATTGACTGAAACATGCGGGAGGAACTGAGTCCAAACAGGAGTAATTGACTCTTAGGCTTTTCAATTCACTGATGCTAAGCTGATCCATATCAAAGCCTGGAGTGTTTTCTATACAGTATGAAGGGCTGGTATACCTGATATTTGGCAATAAGGTGATTAACATTCTGAACCGTATTCTTCATTACAAAACAAGTACTACTCAGAAGTTGGGTAGAGGAGGGGATTTAGGCCACTATCACTTACATAACCAAGATTTATTTTTTATCAAAAGTTAAACCAACACAATCTGCTCCTGCTTTTGCAAAGGGGTGATTCCACACACAAAACACACCATTGCCTGGTACCCATCTATATGTACAATTACTCAAAAGTGCACACTAGCCTGCTTGTATGGGTGCTTGTGTATTTTGGGGGTACAATTGAACTGCAGATATGCGAACCAGCTGAGCAGCGAACAGCAGAGAGGCAAACAGAAGGAGTTTGCCTGGGATCCCTCTGAGCAGAGGTACGCTAAGTGCTGCAGTAGGGGGACTGCGCTGGTGAGTATCTGAGTGTCTGTTGGGGGGGGGCAGTTTGGCAGTGTGCTTGATTGTTTGATTGCTTGTTTGACTAGTGTGACCTGGGAGTACTTTGTTCCAGCTGGGCCTGACTGTTATCAAAAGGCAGTCAGCTGAGCAGCGAACAGCAGAGAGGCAAACAGGAGGAGTTTGCCTAGGAGTTCGCCTGGAGAGAGCCTACTGAGGCCCCCCTTCGCAGGTTTCACTGAGTAGCGTCTGCCACAAGTAAGGAAGCTCTTAGAAGGAAGAGACTATGGATGCTGAGCGATCCACTGTTGTGACCTGCACAGGATGCGCCATGTTCGTCTTCCTGCCACAGGATAGGAGCGACTTTGTCTGTACAAAGTGCAAGTTGATCTCCATATTGGAAGAGAAGATTCAAGGTCTGGAGAAATGAATATCAACCCTGCGTTCCATCAAAGAAAATGAGGATTTCCTGGATAGACGTCAGGATCAGCTTCAGCGGGCACAATGTTCTTAAGATGCAGAGCAGGCTACGCAGCAGGGACAGAAGATAATTGGTGACATGTGACTTCCAGAAGAGGAAAGAGTACCAGAAATGTCCATGTACCAGTAACACAGATGCAGGTGAGCAACCGTTTTCATGTTCTCTCTGCAGGTACTAGTGCAGAGAGTGGAGTGGATGATACATCTGAGGGAACAGAGCAGAAGGAGACTCCACTGATTGGAAGGCATGAGATGCACCGTCCTAGGAATGGGGGTTCCACGACCACCACTCCCAAGAGGAGGAGGAGGAGGGTGGTGGTGGTCGGGGACTCTCTCCTCAGGGGGACTGAGTCATCTATCTGCCACCCTGACTGGGAAAACCGAGAGGTGTGCTGCTTGCCAGGGGCTAGGATTCACGATGTGACGGAGAGACTGCCGAGACTCATCAAGCCCTCAGATCGCTACCCCTTCCTGCTTCTCCACGTGGGCACCAATGATGCTGCCAAGAATGACCTTGAGCGTATCACTGCAGACTACGTGGCTCTGGGAAGAAGGATAAAGGAGTTTGAGGCGCAAGTGGTGTTCTCGTCTATCCTCCCTGTGGCAGGAAAAGGCCAGGGTAGAGACCGTCGAATCGTGGAAATCAACGAATGGCTACGCAGATGGTGTCGGCGAGAAGGGTTTGGATTCTTTGACCATGGGATGGTCTTCCAAGAAGAAGGATTGCTAGGCAGAGACGGGCTCCACCTCACGAAGAGAGGGAAGAGCATCTTTGCAAGCAGGCTGGCTAACCTAGTGAGGAGGACTTTAAACTAGGTTCACCGGGGGAAGGAGACCAAAGCCCCGAGGTAAGTGGGGAAGTGGGATATCGGGAGAAAGCACAAGTACGTGAGTGCAAGAGGGGAGGGCTCCAGCCCCATACTGGGACACCAGGACGATCAGTGAGTTATCTTACATGCCTATACACAAATGCAAGAAGCCTGGGGAACAAGCAGGGAGAACTAGAAGTCCTGGCACAGTCAAGGAATTATGATGTAATTGGAATAACAGAGACTTGGTGGGATAACTCACATGATTGGAGTACTGTCATGGATGGATATAAACTGTTCAGGAAGGATAGGCAGGGCAGAAAAGGTGGGGGAGTTGCGTTGTATGTAAGAGAGCAGTATGACTGCTCAGAGCTCCAGTATGAAACTGCAGAAAAACCTGAGAGTCTCTGGATTAAATTTAGAAGTATGAACAACAAGGGTGATGTCGTGGTGGGAGTCTGCTACAGACCACCAGACCAGGGGGATGAGGTGGACAAGGCTTTTTTCAACAACTAACAGAAGTTGATAGATCACAGGCCCTGGTTCTCATGGGTGACTTTAATCACCCTGATATCTGCTGGGAGAGCAATACAGCAGTGCACAGACAATCCAGGAAGTTTCTGGAAAGTATAGGGGACAATTTCCTGGTGCAACTGCTGGAGGAACCAACTAGGGGAAAAGCTCTTCTTGACCTGCTGCTCACAAACAGGGAAGAAATAGTAGAGGAAGCAATAGTGGATGGGAACCTGGGAGGCAGTGACCATGAGATGGTCGAGTTCAGGATCCTGATACAAGGAAGAAAGGAGAGCAGTAGAACAGAGACCCTGGACTTCAGAAAAGCAGACTTTGACTCCCTCAGGGAACTGATGGGCAAGGTCCCCTGGGAGAATAACATGACGGGGAAAGGAGTCAAGGAAAGCTGGCTGTATTTTAAAGAATCCTTATTGAGGTTGCAGGAACAAACCATCCTGATGTGTAGGAAGAAAAGTAAATATGGCAGGCGACCAGCTTGGCTTAACAGTGAAATCCTTGCTCGTCTTAAACACACAAAAACAGCTTACAAGAAGTGGAAGATTGGACAAATAACCAGGGAGGAGTATAAAAGTATTGCTCAGGCATGCAGGAGTGAAATTAGGAAGGCCAAATCACACTTGGAGTTGCAGCTAGCCGGAGATGTTAGGAGTAACAAGAAGGGTTTCTTCAGGTATGTTAGCAACAAGAAGAAAGTCAAGGAAAGTGTGGCCCTTGCTGAATGAGGGAGGGAACCTAGTGACAGAGGATGTGGAGAAAGCTAGTGTACTCAATGCTTTTTTTGCCTCTGTCTTCACAGACAAGGTCAGCTCCCAGACAGCTGCACTCTGCAGCACGGTATGGGGAGGAGGTGACAAGCTCTCTGTGGAGAAAGTAGTAGTTCGGGACTATTTAGAAAAGTTGGACGAGCACAAGTCCATGGGGCCGGATGCACTGCAACCGAGGGTGCTAAAGGAGTTGGCCGATGAGATTGCAGAGCCATTGGCCATTATCTTTGAAAAATCATGGCGATCGGGGGAGGTCCCGGATGACTGGAAAAAAGCTAATGTAGTGCCCATCTTTAAAAAAGGGAAGAAGGAAGATCCAGGGAACTACAGACCAGTCAGTCTCACCTCAGTCCCTGGAAAAATCATGGAACAGGTCCTCAAGGAATCAATTCTGAACCACTTAAAGGAGGGGAAAGTGATCAGGAACAGTGAGCATGGATTCACCAAGGGCAAGTCATGCCTGACTAACCTAATTGCCTTCTATGATGAGATAACCGGCTCTGTGGATGAGGGGAAAGCAGTGGATGTGCTATTTCTGGACTTTAGCAAAGCTTTTGATACAGTCTCCCACAGTATTCTTGCCAGCAAGTTAAAGAAGTCTGGGCTGGATGAATGGACGGTAAGGTGGATAGAAAACTGGCTAGATGGTCGGGCTCAACGGGTAGTGATCAATGGTTCTATGTCTAGTTGGCAGCCAGTATCAAGTGGAGTGCCCCAAGGGTCGGTGCTGGGGCCGGTTTTGTTCAATATCTTCATTAACGATCTGGAGGATGGTGTGGACTGCACCCTTAGCAAGTTTGCAGATGACACTAAACTGGGAGGAATGGTTGATACGCTGGAGGGTAGGGATAGGATACAGAGGGACCTAGACAAATTAGAGGATTGGGCCAAAAGAAATATGATGAGGTTCAACAAGGACAAGTGCAGAGTCCTGCATTTAGGATGGAAGAATCCCATGCACTGCTATAGACTAGGGACCGAATGGCTGGGCAGCAGTTCTGCAGAAAGGGACCTAGGGGTTACAGTGGACGAAAAGCTGAATATGAGTCAACAGTGTGCCCTTGTTGCCAAGAAGGCTAATGGCATTTTGGGTTGTATAAGTAGGGGCATTTCCAGCAGATCGAGGGATGTGATCATTCCCCTCTTCAGCACTGGTGAGGCCTCATTTGGAGTACTGTGTCCAGTTTTGGGCCCCACACTATAAGAAGGATGTGGATAAATTGGAGAGAGTCCAGTGGAGGGCAACAAAAATGATTAGGGGGCTGGAGCACATGACTTATGAGGAGAGGCTAAGGGAACTGAGATTGTTTAGCCTGCAGAAGAGAAGAATGAGGGGGGATTTGATAGCTGCTTTCAACTACCTGAAAGGGGGTTTCAAAGAGGATGGATCTAGACTGTTCTCAGGGGTAGAAGATGACAGAACAAGGAGTAATGGTCTCAAGTTGCAGAGGGGGAGTGTAACCGGGTCTTTTCCTGGGCCGCCCCCATGCTGGGTCTGCGCTCCCTTAAGAAAGCACTGTGAGGCTTTTTTTTACTGCAGCACCCGTGGCTTTATTTACATTCAGTTCCCACCACCAGCAATACTATTTACAAACTTACAAGGCTTTTTGTCTCCTCTTTACAGGAAGTCTCCCTTCAGCCTGGAGACTACCCCTTCCCTGGCCATTCCCCCCCTTTGCACTGGCTGCTAGCCAGCCTTTATAGCTCTTCAACGAGCAGGAGTTCCAAAGGCCAGGTAGCAGCCTTTTCCCCAGCCCCAATCTAGTTCTCCTGATTGGGGCTGGCTGAGCAGGGGCTAATTAGGTGCTTTTGCACCAGCACCCTGCTACACACCTCCCCCCTTAAGCTGATGCCAGGCCTGGCCTCCCTCGGCCTCGCCTTCCACGGCCAGGGATTTTATTCTGAAGCTGGGCACCCTGCCCAGCCAAGGGGTCCCCTGAAACAACCCCATGGGGCTTTTGCACTCCCCACCCACAAAAGGCACATTGGGTAGGGGGTGAGGCACCCCACAGGTCCACGTGTACCCAGAGGTCCTCACACCACTCACACGGCTGGGCCGGCCACGCCAGAGGCTCCCCTTTCCTTTCCAGAGGAGGTGATGGCTCAGAGCCCACTGCCCCAAGTCAGCCCCCTGTCTCTGGTCTAGGCCCTCCGTCCCTTTGCTGCTGGGCCTCCCGCTGCTGAACACCTTCTACCTCCCCGAGGGCTTCCTCCCCCAGGTGGTCCTGCCCCGGGAGCTCCCTGGGCTCCTCAGTCATTCCCTCTTGTTTACTTTCCTGGCTCTGTTGTCTAGGCCGTTCTCCTTCTCCCCCTGGAGGTTGTGGGGCCTTCTCTGGCTCCCGAGCTGCCTCCCCCAGGGCCTTGCTCTCCCCTTCCAGGGTTCTTTTTCCCCTCGTTCTTGGTTGCTTCCCCCCGGCCGCCTTTCCCCTCAGGGGAAAGCACCAGTCCTGCCCTAGGACCACAGGGTAAGCTAGCCCTTCAATTACCCCCACCCACTTCCAGGTAAACCGCCCGTCTATTTCGAGAGGTACCCGGGCCACGGGACAACATTTCCTATCCCCGTGGATGCACTCCACCCACATCCATCCACCAGGGATAAGCCACTGTGGCTTCACTACGCGCCGCTGTACAAAGGAGCGGGCGGAGGCCGTGTCCACCAGACCCCTATGGGCCGTGTCCACCAGACCCCTTTTGCCTACCCGCACCGGGATGGTGGCTAATCCACGCCTCCTTTCCCACGCCCCAGTCCTAGTCCATCCGCAAAAGTCTGCCGCTCCACACTCCATCACCGGGCAGTCCCGACTTTTGTGTCCCAGCTGACCACACCGCCAACACACGAACTGCCCCGGGCGGCTAGGGGTCCCCTTGGGCTCCTCCCGTCGCCTGTCCGGCGGCTTCACCCCGCTGTGCTCACAGGGTTTCCTGCCCCCCCTCTGGGTCTCACAGGACTCGATGCTCCCTCACTGGGAAGTCAGCCTCTGCATATTCCTCAGTCCTTTGCACGGCCGCTTCCAGAGTGGCCAGCTGGTGCCGCCGCACCAAAACCCGCACGCTGTCAGGGAGGCCATGTAGAAACTGTTCTAGGATCACTTGGTCCATTATCTGGCCCACCATGTGGGCGTCGGGCCTCAACCACCGGGTTGCCCAGTCCATTAGCTTTTGCGCAAAGGCCCAGGGCCGCACACGCCCTGTCCATCGGGCTGCCCGAAGCTTCTGGCGGTATTTCTCGGCTGACAACCCGAGGCGATCTAAGATTGCTGCCTTCACCACGTCGTAATCCCTGGCTTGGGTCTCTGTCAGGGCCTTATACGCGGCCTGCGTCTCTCCGGTGAGATAAGGGCCGAGCCGTAGGGCCCAGGTGGTATGATCCCAACCGGCTCCCAGGGCCTCCCACTCAAAGGTGCCCAAAAAGGCGTCAGGGTCATCGGCGGGGGCCATCTTACAAAGGCTGAGGCCTGGAGTCCGGGCACCATCCCCCACCACAGCAGGACTCACCAATTTCTGCAGGAGCTGTTGCTGTACCGTTGACTGCTCCTTGATAAAGTCCTGGAGGGCTTTCTGCTGCTCGGTCTGCCAGATGAGGAGAGTCTGCCGCTCCACCTGGTGGGACTCCTGAAAAGACTGTAGCATCTTCTGCATTTCTGTTTGCTGCTCGGCGAGCCATTGCAGGGTGCTCTCCATGCCCAGGCTGCCACACTGCGTCTATGGCTTGAAATCCCGGACAAGCCCCCATGTGTAACCGGGTCTTTTCCTGGGACACCCCCCTGCTGGGTCTGCGCTCCCTTAAGAAAGCACTGTGAGGTTTTTTTTTACTGCAGCACCCGTGGCTTTATTTACATTCAGTTCCCACCACCAGCAATACTATTTACAAACTTACAAGGCTTTTTGTCTCCTCTTTACAGGGAGTCTCCCTTCAGCCTGGAGACTACCCCTTCCCTGGCCATTCCCCCCCTTTGTGCTGGCTGCTAGCCAGCCTTTATAGCTCTTCAACGAGCAGGCCCCCAGGTGCAGCCAGTTCCAAAGGCCAGGCACCAGCCTTTTTCCCAGCCCCAATCTAGTTCTCCTGATTGGGGCTGGCTGAGCAGGGGCTAATTAGGTGCTTTTGCACCAGCACCCTGGTATAGGGAGGTTTAGGTTGGACATTAGGAAAAACTTTTTCACTAGTAGGGTGGTGAAGCACTGGAATGGATTACCTAGGGAGGTGGTGGAATCTCCTTCCTTAGAGGTTTTTAAGGTCAGGCTTGACAAAGCCCTGGCTGGGATGATTTAGTTGGGTTTGATCCTGCTTTGAGCAGGGGGTTGGACTAGATGACCTCCTGAGGTCCCTTCCAACCCTGCGATTCTATGATTCTATGAAAAGTAAATAATTATATGCAAATTACATTTTGTTTTGCCTCAAAAATCTCTCAAAACTGTTATGTATAAATACAGCATGAACATCATAGCCATATTTCTAGATGGGGAAGGAAATAAGTGGGGAAGAGAAGGGATTCATTTTGTGCGGGGCTGTATTTTCTGTGAACGATGTAGGTTTGCAGTGAATTCAGAACCAGCAATTACTGTGTACACACTTTTCTTGTTTAACAGGAAAACCTACAACCTCTTGCCTTCTTTAGTGAAATGTAAATTACTTATTCCTCTTGTGAAAAAGTCCTTGCATTTTATATCATCTCTCGTCTTGCTTTTTCCGCCTTCCAGGAATGTAGTTCACAGCTATTTGACTCAATTTGCTCACATCTCAAAGTTAGTTTTATTAAGATCATCATTTTCCTGCGCCCTTCAACATTCTTGTTTTATCTGGTGTAGGACTTCCATTAATATGCACCCTTTGTGATTAAGGTAGCATCTAATGGACTATTGCAGAGTAACGCGGAGGTTATTACAGTTCAGACAAATCACTCTACTACTTGCCCATGAAGTCCAGATTTCTGCTGTGACCTGTATTGCTTTTACTGAAACTGATTTTTAAAAAGTATTAAGGTTTCTTTTCAATCAAGGAAAGTGTTATGATACAAATGTGCCTTTTCATATATGACTTCCTGCAGTTCCTGAGCATGGTTGGGGGAAAGATCCAAGGGGAGAACTTTTCACATGAAGGTTGGGGCAGCATGTGAATTTCAAATGGAACAAAAATAAATGCTCTTGAATATAAAAATTCATTTACTCAGCAGTAACTGAATTGTTTCCCTCTCCAAAGCTTAGAGCATAAATGTGTTATCTTAGTTACTCCGCTGTGGTAACAGTGAGTAAATGCTGAATCCTTTAATGGTACCTGCTCTACATTGCAATTTGAAAATAGAGTCCAAAATGGTATTTTGGAGATACATCCTTTGGGCAAAAATTAATTTAAATAACAAGCAAACAATAAAAGAAAGGAGAAAATAACAGGCATAAAAAATGATGTACACAGGTAATAAATCAAAGAGGAGAATGAAAAGGGTCACTAAGTAAAAGACTATAGGATAAAAAAGTCCATCAGAGGAGGGATAGACAGGTTAATCAGAGGTGGTGTAAATTAAGGACATAGTAGGTAGGCTCAGTATTGTCAGGAGGCATGGGCATCAGTGAATACAGCAAAAGATTCAGTATACATCCCATGAGGGCCAACACTTTGACTTCATTCCGTTTCTATTACTAGCATGGGTCACAGGATGCTGCCCTGTGTGTGTGCATGAGTATTGCAGCCCAGCTAGGGCGACGAGGCAGAGAAGGGGCAGCTGAAGTTGGTCACTTTGGCAGATGACTGGGCTTCTGGATGGCGGAGATCGGAATCCCATGGAATGGCAAATATCAGTGAGAAAAGGTTGGGAGGTCTGTGATCCACTGGAACATGGCCTGAAATAATATGTCTGAATTTGTTATTTATTTAACCATGGTTAATTCCATAAAGAGTTGGACCAAATGCTCAGCACTAACCCGTCCATAGAGCCCCAGGTACTATTGTTTTAGCTACCTAGCAATACAGGGGTGAGGAGGAGAACACCAGCTCCACAGAGTGGGCAGACCAGCACAATGAGGACCCCGGTTGTGGGGGAGAGAGACATGGCTGGGATCTCAGATCCTAGTTGTAGCGACATGGGATTTAGCAACTGCAACAAAGATGGCAGTTGAGCCAGTGTGGCAGGAGGAAGACGATAAAGGCCCTTCTACACCAAGTCTGCAGCTGATGATCATTAAATGTGCTGATTTTGCAGGCTTGGATAAGCGTGATCTTGTGAATACTGTCATTAGTGTCTGTGAAAGGGTAGCTGTAGCCTCACACGGGCAGAAGTATCCATTGAACAACAGGCCCTGGAGTTTCCAGGTGAGCAGGCTCTGGCAGCAAGGTAGAGAAAGCACATGGAGTAAGAGGGGAGAAAGATCCAGGAGACTGAGCAGGAGAAGACCATGCTAAGAAAGGAGCCATGGAAGGGGTGGAGGCAGATGCAGATAGTAGACTAAGCAGTTAGGCAAAAACAGATCACAGGAGGGTGAGGAGACAAGCAGCATAGGAAGAGAGAGGGGACTAAGGGGGAAGAAATGGTGGGGAAGAACTGGAGGAAGTGAATGGGACATGAGAGAAGCTAGGGTTGCTTCTCTTCCTCCCCAGACCCTACTCCTTTGAGATACCATCTTCACTTGAAAACTGAATGGGCAAACTATTCCTAGCAGGGACTCGCTTTCCCTTTCCTCAACCCAAATTTGATTGTTTTGTGAAAAATATCAGATAGTGTCCAAGTCACTCATTTTTATAGATGTGCTAATGTACATACCTATTTGCATAATTTTACATATTTGAATACTGGACCCAGCCACCATCTCCCCCTGCAATGTAAAATTTCAGATACAGTCAGAGGCCAGTACATAAGTGCCATTCAACTATGGGCTCAGTTGTTTTTTGCTGGTTAACATGTTAGCAAATGGTTGGAGGTCATATATAGGGAGATCAGTGCTGGCTGGTGCCCAGACTAACTGAGGGGCTATGCACATCAATCTGCTCCCCTTTCCCCTGCAGGATTTCAGTGACAAGTGGAATGCTGGGCTGGAGGGTTTCCCAGGGAAGTGACTTGGTGGGTGATGATGGATGGTAGTGGGGACGTGAAAAGAGGAAGGGTCACTCTCTTCCTCCCCCCTTTTCAGAATGGAAAATTAGAACACGTTACAATAAAGGGCAGCATGGGGGGGGGCAAACAGTATTAAGCCTTCATGCTTGCCTAGTTCCAGCTTCTCCCCTTCTGATCTAGCTCCCACACCATCATTGCTCATCCCACCCCTACACACTATCAAATAAACATAACCTCCTTGACCAATTGACTCATTTCCCCAGGCACTCCTACCCTGCCTGTCCTCCTCTCGGAACCTAGAAGACTAGGGGTTTTGAGGAAAAAGAAATCAACTGCTGACTCAGGTAACACTGGTCAGAGAGAAATGCTGTAACAGTTGCTTTGACATGTTCACTTTAGAAAGCGTGGCATTCAAATTCAATGAAATGAACTGTACATTCTGATAATTAAATCCGCTTTTCTTGCAGTTACATCAATTAGCATATAACACAGTTAGGGAGAAAAGCATTTGTCAGGATTTTGCCTTCAGCAGCAAGCAATACAATATGTTAAGCCATCACATCTTCTATGTGCAGATTTTTTTTTTTTGCAGAGCACTCAGAAGAAATGCAAAAGAGCCCACCATTAAACCTCTAGCAAAGAAAGGCAAGTCAGAACTTTAAGGCACAGGGGCTGTGCTTCAAATGTACCTTTTATGCTGCTAAAGAGATCCACAGTGCTGTGACCAAAATCCCATTAAATGGAGCCGTTTCTATTTAAATCTTCTCATGACATTTTCTGATATTGCCCTACAAGCGAGGCACAGAACTGTCAGGCTTAGAGACTGCTCTTTTCTTCTTCCTTGAGCGGGGCTGGCGATTCAGACTGTCACTTTCAGTTCAGACACTCAGGCTGAGTGCTAAACTTTTAGGCTGAACAAGGCAATACATCTGCTTGTAGATGAAACTTGAGCTACTGTACCTTACCTGGAAAGAAAATGTAGGCTTAATGCTAGGGTCAGAAAAAGTAGCCTTTCAACTCAAGGAGAAGGCAGATTCAGAAAAAGACCCACAGTCTGTGCACCAGAGGCTGGGAGAATGCTGGCATCATATAATGTGTAGCCCCTTGAGAGGGGAACTGTCACATTGGCTTTAGTGGATGACCTACAGAATACCCTTATTGGCAGGTGCATAGCTTGTCCTCAGCTGGAGGAAAGGCTTCTGGCACCATTGACCTGGCCTACACCGAGTGACCAGAAATGATTCAAATGAGATGCTATTGGTTGCTGCTGTTATAATAGTGTCCCCTTTGGGCATGTGAGGCATGCTGTGGCTTCTGAAGTGCACAATACTAGCTTCTTGTATATTAAATGAAAAGCAATCATAAATTATATCAACTGTAGTGGTTGCTATTAAAATCAACCTTCACCCACTGTTAACAAATAGTATCAGAGGTATCCCATTCTATGAGGGAGATTGCACCATCTCAGATATCACCACATGGGAACTGTTGATAAATGCTGACTCTTAATTGCAAATGCTGTGTCTCCACAAGGCATGAGGGTCCTTCAAAAGGTTCAGGATTTGATTGAGAGAAGCATGCAACTGGTCAAATGCCTTATTGCCTCTTTTTAAGCTCTGTCACCCAAACCCGCACCATTACTGACATGATAACATTAATAGTTTTAAATATTCCTTCTTAATTCCTCTTAACTTCACATAATAGTTACTGCTTTGTCCTCTGAATGCGTTAAAACAATATTCCTTATAGGCAGGCAAAAATTCTCACTCTCTTTTTTTCAGTTCATATGCTATAGAGTAGGTGTGATTTATATAATGTAGACAACTTTAGCACCCTTTTCATATTGACTTGGACTGTGAAGTATGTGGGAAAGTAGTGCTTTCTTTGTTGGCATAATTTATTTATATGTATACCAGGATATCATATCAGTAGCTCAGCTGTGTTTAGTGTATTAGTTGGGACTATTGTTGCAATTTCCTATATTGGCCCGATTTTTAGATGTCTTGTACTGAAAGTTGTACCACCAATTTTGTTACATGCTCAGAGGATGGCTTATATGCCTGGTAATGGTAGCATATGAAGCCTCTCACCTCTGTGTTCTTGCTTTAGTCCACTGTCCAAGTCAATAATGCCTGAACGACGTTACCAGCTCTGGTAGATATCCAGTAGTTGAGGGTCCACTGGGAATTTGACTGAGACAGTGTCCACATCACAAACTACTAGCAGGGTTGGCAATTACAGCGGAAACACCAAGGATGAAATAGTTAGAGCAAATGAACTGCCCCCTAACTCCCAAAGGTGGTATCTCTATGTCCAGGGTTCAGCCACATTGACTGGACAATGCAGAGGCGCTTGTACTGCTGACCTGTTCTGACTCAATCAGACTCCAGAGTTGTCCATTAGGCACCTTACACAAGAAGTAAATCTAGTAAATAAAATGAGAAATAAATACAGTGAATGGGGGTGTGACAGGGCATCTGGGCCACGACCCCTACCTTCTCCTTTTCTTCCATGACCACAGACTGCTCTGTGACCTTCTTGCTTGCAACCACCACAGCGTAATTTGTTTGTTTTAATCCCTCCACAAACAGGTGCTGCTACACCTTTTTACACACTGTATCTTAACTTTCTAACTCCTTCTTCAAAAGGGGAGAGGGTAAGGTGAGGCTACTTGGAGGCCTCCCTTTGTCAGGCTCTCCTAGCTTTGTATTTCTCTCCTTTTCTTTCCCCTTTTCTACAGCTTCCCTGTTAAGGGGCACATGGACTCACTAGCCGTAATGTGGCCTAGTAACAAAGTACACCTCTGACCAGTTATGGGAACCTAATAAATACTAATAGCAGCCACAGTGCTGGCTCAGGTGCTAGCCCTCAGTCACAAGGGGAAACCTTTGAAACATGGTATCTCTTAGGTAACTGGGTCCAGTGTGTCCAGTAGGTTTCCTTGCCCCCTGTTACTATAAATCAAAGCTCTTTGTTTAAATAAGGCCTTGCTGCCTCACAGCCAGTCTGCTTGATCCTGCAGTGAAGTCACTGTGCTGGATTTAAGACACGATAGTAATTACCACACATAACTAACTGATGCCAGAAACACACAGTTGTGACTAACAATACAGAAGCAAGCAGAAAGAGATGATAGATGTTAAGTGGGAGGAGGGGAAGTCTCCTATTCAAACAGGAATGTTCGCAGGGTAACACTGAAAACCACTGGCAGTGTAAATAGTGTATTGTATAAGTGTCTCTTCCAAGTTTGTGCCATTGTAAGACTCCCTCTCAAGGTACAATATTGCTATGCTGTAACGCACACAGAGAACCAAACGCTTAGTTGTAGCAAACAAAAACTCGTCTCCTGCTGGGGCTTAATACTGTAACTTTTATTAGCAACAAGTGACTGCAGTTTAGCCTGCCTTCTTTTTCTAGATGATTACATTCCTAAGCCGATTGACTGACTGTGTTGACTAAAGGCGGCTGTTGAGCCACACTTCTCTCTTACACACACAATGGCACATGAAGAAAAGAAATGCCAGATTTGGTATGTGCAGGATAAGCTTAAGATTTTGATTGCCTGAGTGGAGGTGAGAAATTGGTTACTGTCTCCCAGGAGCTTGGGATCTGTAAGGGCACAATTTCCACATACATGCAAAAGAAAATGAGGTTGTCATGTGTTTGATAACCCAGACTTGAGATTTGTTCTCCTTGTACCTTTCCCCTTTCCCCTAGATCACTGCTCTCAGAGGTGATGGGGATGCATGTTCCACCTTTCACAGGGTGATGCACCATGTAGCAGAGCTGGGATTTCAAGGTCACCTTGCTCCTGAAGGAAAAATACAAAGGTTGGTGAATCAACTATAAACAGCTTGTAAAATTTCTTAAGTGTCTAATAACATGTAGAAACATGTAAAACTAACTAGGTTTTCACCAGTGAATCAGTTACCTCTTTTGCAGCTGCTGCCATCCAGGCCTTTTCCCCCCCTTTATCAAAGCAAACACTTTTTTCTGTATTCAACAGCCATCAGCAAATGCCCTGACACTTCTCCAGTAGCCATCTTGTCTGCTTCAATGCAAGGGTGCATCATTAGTGAATAGGACATGGCTCTTCACATAAAATTGAAACAGTGCATGGATCAATTGATTGAGCCTGTGAGTAATGCTTTGAGCACCTACTCTGGAACAAAGAGCACTGCTACACTATATGGTGTCTGGATGAATTGCACTTTTCTGTTCCACACACCAGGAGTATTTGGGTGAGGAATGTACCTGTTAAAAAGACACCAATCCCCATAGAATGAACAGATTTAAGTAATCTGGCTTGCATTTGAATTTGTGCACAAGGGTACACAAGAGGAAGGGCTCCAGTGAAAGAGATTGTGCCAGGCAGATTGATTGTACTATTTGCATTTCGTCTGAGGAACAATGTTCTTCACATATCTCCTTTACCTTATCTGGCATCATATTAATGGAGAAAAACGTTTCCTTCAAGAAGGATTTATAAGGGGAGTTTTCTGACTCAGCATCTGTTGATTGGGTTTAGTGCAAGGTAAGTAAGCACGAGATGTATCAATTAAAAATCTCTGGAGAGGTGGGTCTAGTGAGGAGCCTGCTGCAGCTTTTATACCTCAGAAGCAATTTGATGCTGGAAAGTGTACACCAAAGCAAATTCTGTAATGATGGGTCCCATCTTACTCTCTGATCTTACACTTGCAGAAAAAGCAAGTGAGGAATGATGGGACAGTTGCTATACAAACACAATAATTCCCCTAGTTTTCAGCAGTGATGGGTCCAACCTACAAAACTCAGGGAGAAACTGCAACATTCTCCCCCCTTGACAAAGCCATGGGGTGTTTGGATGCAGTTCAAGGTCATCTCTAAAGCACAAGCCCTGTTCACAATATTCTGTATTGAGCAATTCCAAAGTACATATATATATGTGTGTAAACCAAACAATGCTTCCAAGCTGTGATTGCAGCTTTTAATAATTCAGTCTCTATTTAACTAAGCATTCCATAATTTTGGCTGACTTTTATTGGTCCACAGCAGGATTTATTGGCCCCAGGCAGGTTGACCAAAGCCCAAGCCCCGCTGCCCTGGGGGGGCGGTGTCCAAAACTGAAGCTTGAGTGCTTCAGCCCTAGGTGGGAGGGCTGTAACCTGAGCCCCACTGCCCAGGACTGAAGTCCTTGGGCTTTGGCTTCAGCCGCAGGCCCCAGCAAGTCTAACACCAGCCCTGGTGACCCCATTAAAATGGGGTCCTGACCCACAGTCTGAGAAATGCTGGTCCACAGTAATTTACTGTAGTTCTGAGGTGCTGCCATCCTCTGACTTTTCCCTGTGAGAAGAACAATAGAAGAGAATGTGGAACTGTAGCACCTGAGTGGAGATTTCCTGTGCAGACAAATGGCTCTGAGAGGGTGGCATACTCAGCCATGGCCCTTACTTATCATGTGTACTTTCCCCTACAGCTGCTGCCAGATGAAATCAGAATATTTCAAAGCTGCTGTGTGGCAAATTCTTTGCATCCAATTCTTTCTTTGTTTGTATCATAGAATATCAGGGTTGGAAGGGACCTCAGGAGGTCATCTAGTCCAACCCCCTGCTGAAAGGGGGACTAATCCCCAGACAGATTTTTGCCCCAGATCCCTAAATGGCCCCCTCAAGGATTGATATATGGAGATATACCTCTTTCATAGAGCTGGAAAAGAACCTGAAAGGTCATCAAGTCCAGCCCTCTGCCTTCACTAGCAGGCCCAAGTACTGATTTTACCCTAGATTCCCTAAGTGGCCCCCTCAAGGATTGAACTCACAACCCTGGGTTTAGCAGGCCAAGGCTAAAACCACTAAGCTATCTCTCCCCCTTGAGTTAAGCCAAGAGCTGTGATACCGGCTGCTGAACTGACCAGTTCTCTACATTACAGACATTCAGAATGTTTTAGTAATTTACTCTACTTTGTTGCAGTATTTAAAACCTCTTGGATATTACATGTGAGTTTTCCTTTAAAAGGCTTCACGAATTGAAGTGCCATTTACATTTTTTCAAAGACAGTATGTGCAAACGAAGAATACGGCAGCAAATTTGTCAGAGCTGGTGATTTTCTTGTGACAGAGTTACAAAGCTGAGGAAGAACATCCAGTTCTGCTATAGGCTGTGTAACAAATTTAAAATTACTATTCATTTCATTCAACCCTCCTTGTTTGAGATTATGCTCTTTTTGCCACTAAGAATATTTTTTTAAAGGGTAAGTCCTTCATATTTTAGAGCCTGGCCTATGACCCTTCCTTAGGTGAATAACTGATTTCATTCAGGCTACTCCCATGAGTATGAGTTGTGGGATCGAGCTGTGTTTGAAGATGAAGCTTGGAATTCAGACTTGTCTGAAACTAGATAGAAAGGATGGCTCTCATCCCTAGAAATACTTTACAAATATATTTGGTCCTTGACAGCCCCACCTAGAGCCCTAAATCCTAATTGGCTTTATTTATTTGGAATTTGTTAATATTAAATATTTAGGGCCTGATCCAGTGGTGACTGAAAGCAATGGAAAGACCCGATTGACTTCAATGGGCATTGGATCACTCCTTTAATTAGAATAATTTTTCTCTTCTCCCACCTTTAGTTCCAGTGCTCTAGGTAGGGCTGGTCAAGGACCAAATATATTTTTTTAAATTATTTCTAGAGATGAGAGCCATCTTTTAGATCTAGTTTCAGACAAGTCTGAATTCCAAGCTTCATCTTCATAAGTGCTAGTTCCATGAGGAATTAAAAATTATTCTGTGATTCAAACTGTAAGCTACAAATATGGCTTACAAAAAGAGGCATAGTTTCTATTAGAAAACTGTCCAACCTCCGATTACTGCCTCTGAACTTGTAATATGCAGTGGCTCCTTTACCATGCTTCAAATAATATAAGCAACATTTAAGCTCTGGATGCTGGCACCCTCTCTACTTTAAGAAACTGAGCTGGAAAAAATACAAAGTCAAATTGTGGCATAAGCTGATGATGCAATTGCTGTTGTTTGAGAAAAATTGCCTAAGCCTCCTCAGTAAGTTGTGGGAGAAGAATGGTTGATTCTGCTTTGTATAATATAGAAATGGATTTATGCAAGTTTTAAGGATCCAACCATGACGAAAAGTTGCAGCAGTTTAATAAGACAAGAGGACAAAACCTAGAATAGAGCTCAAAAGCTTGAGTAGACATAGATAACAGCTCACTGGTAAACCATAATTTGGGGCCTGAAATTGTCACCAATGTACAACAGATAATATCTATCCAATAATAAAATAGGAAAATACACCAGTAAAGCAGAAGACTTTCACCTTTTTAGCAGCTTTAAAAGCTGTACAAATGTGGGTCAGAGTAGAAGCAAATGGACAAATTTGAAACAGGCTGGTAAGAGTGGGTACTAAGGAGCCTGAATTTAGAAGTGGAGAAATATTGTACATATATATAAACACGCCTCATAACATTTCATATAACTTTCTAAAATGGCATTTCTGTATAAATTTATCACATATAAAATAAATGGTGCCGGGCTGTGGTATAATTGGCCATCTCAAATTGATGCCAGTAAAGCTTTCCCACCACAGAATCCTGCTTTCTATATATGTTTATGTGTGTTTGTGCACCAAGGAAGAACAGAAGCCAGTATAAAGGGAATGGATTAATATAGGTAAACATAATTGTAGGGCCCAATTCTGCTACTCTCAGTGAGTGGTGCCTTAATTATTTTCTTACACTGTTGTTATTTTTAAATTAATTTTAAAACACATTATCCTGCACAGAATAACCCTTACCCAATCACAAGGTAAAATTGTGGAAAGCAATAGCTTTAGTGGTCAAATGTCTACCATTTCTTTGTTGTGTTTGTCAAGTTAGAACTGTGTCTTTTACATAATTATTTCTTCTCCTTTTATAAGGAAAAAAAAACAAAAGTGCAAATGTAGTTTGCAGGAAGGGGAAAAACACAAGCAACTTAAAAACCTGTTTCTTGATTAAGACTGAACCGTGTAGCATTATTCAAAGAGTTATACTTGCTTCTATTTTTGGTTGTTGTCTCTGCCAGTAGGTGTCATGATACATCAACCTGTGAAACTGTTCCATATGCTCAAGGGTTAAATGGCTAAATTAAGACTAATAATTACCAGTGCTCCCTAAATTATTAGCTGGTGATGGTTAAAATAGTGGTTAATTTTCTTAAGGGCCCCAGTGTGGGATTCTGTTGTCTGGGTGATGCTGTGTTACAAATAAAAACAGCTGTCACTACTGAATAATTTTCTTTTTAATACCTGTGTAATACAGTCATTTCCTCCTGTACTAGGCATAAAAATAATGGGGGGAGGGGTAAAAAAGTATCTTAAATCCTTTGTATTAAATAGAAGAGTTTAAGGAGAGGTTAAAGATTAAATACATAGATACACGGGGCTGGACACTTTAGGTGCCGAATTCCCAGAATCAGGACCCACTAGGATTCACAAAACCCTCGCTTGATGGCCCCCAATCCTCGTAGGCACCTAAAATCACTGGACAGGTAAATGTTTGTAGTGAAAGTTCCCCAGGTTTCTGCCTTTGCATATACACACCACAGCTCCATGCCAAGTGTCTGGATGCTAAGCCCCAAAGCAATGCAAAAACCAGAAGAATGTTCCTTTGCCTAACTCACCTGTGGGACTGGATCCGGTAAACATTAGCAGAGCAGCAGGCAGGCAGGCAGCCCAGAAGAAAGGAAGGAAGCAGCCCAAGCCCCCCCCAAGCCAGAGAGAGAGCAGCAGCTGCAAAAAAAAAGAGAGGAAAGCCAAGAACACAGAAACCAAGTAAGAAGAGCAGAGAGAGCTTTGGAGGACAGGGTGACAAACATACCTAGATACCTAGGGTACAGGGAAAGAGAAAAGAGCCAAAGGCCCAGAATAACAGCTGTTTTCCTGAAAATCTGCTTTGCAGTGCACTGCCCTAAACAGCCACAGCCAGTTGTCTGTTGTCTGTCACAATCACCCAGGGAGAGGGCGCGCTCCCCCCCCCCACAAATTATGCAGCAGTAGAGTTTCTCCCATTGGGAAATCGGCGGGGTCAACACAGCACACCCGTAGTGCAATGGATGAGCCTCACCCTGGGAAAACCACCTTCATGATCATGGTATCTCCCCTGCCAGGTAAACATGCTCCAAGCTCACCTGCCAGATTCGGCCTCTATAGATGAGCTTACACAAAAGGGCTTGGGGGTTGAGGGGGTGGGTTACTCACCTGGGGTATGGGAGACCCCAGTTCAATGCTTCTTTATTTAGCAACAGTGTGACAGCTTCAATGGTGGGCCAGAGACAGCAAGGACGCATGAGAATAACACTGTAGCCTGCTGGTTAGAGCGCTGAGGTGGGAGACCCATGAGCCAGGCCCCACTCCAATGACTTTTTAAATTATTTCACCACAGTGGAACAGCTTCAACAGTAGCGACAGAGGGACCTTCACACCAGAATATCCCACTGGTTAGGACACTCAACTGAGAGGTGGCAGATCCCAGTTCAAATACCGTCTTGTCCTCAACTGGAGGGGGGATTTGAACCCCAGGTCTTCCGCATCCCACGTGAGTTCCCTAACCACTGGGCTAAAAGTTATAACTGAACTCCTCTTTTTCCCCCATCCTGTGGCTTCTTGGAAAAACAGTGCAGGCACCTACCACCAAAGAGAGGTTGCAGCTGAGAATCCCAGCCAGAGAGAGGTGCCTGCCTCAAAGAGGGGGGCAGGGCTTAACGCACACGCACACACCACCACCCACCCTTGGCTTGACACCTTCCATTGTATACCTTAAGTAAAATGCCTCCTCGCATGCTGGCTTTTGTGAATCCCATTCTCAGCCACCACTTCCCACCCCCACTGTAAAGGGAGTCAAGGTGCCTAACTCAGACTTTGTGAATCCCAGTGATTTTCTATGCACCTAAACGTTAGATGGGGTGACACTGAGAACCTCCATTAATTTGACTGAAATCAGCCAGGCTGTAGGTGTAACAGAATAATTTGGCTATCTGTGTACACAGCTGCATGTCATATTTCCCCCTGCTCTCCCTGCCTCCCCAGACAGATGGGGAAGATAATAAAGTTACATGGCCGCAAGTGCTGGGAGAATTTCACATTTTACTGCCTATGTTCAAGAACAAAATAGATGAGCAGTGCATAGGGAAAATTTTATATGCACCTACACCCTTGCAGGTAGAGACATTGTGAAACTGAAAGTAATTCAGAACACTGGGCACTCAGTTATCACTTAGTTGACAGGGCTGGCCTTACCATGAGGCGAACTGAGGCGGCCGCCTCAGGTGCCAGACTAGGGGTGGGGACACAAGGACCCAGAGTGTAGAAAATTGTGTCTGCTGCTGGTGCATATGTATTCTCTGTACTCTAGATGCACAGAGATGGTGGAGTGCTGTGCTGGAGGAAGGAGGGCACAAGAGATGTAACAGGCAGGCAGGAGAAAAGGTGAGAGGGAATAACAGAAAGCAGCAGAGCTGCAGAGAGAGAGAGAGAGGAGGAGGAGCCTCTTATGTACCTCTCTAGCACCCCCAGGAGCCTGGACTGATTAACACCAGCTTCTCAGGGAGCTTCCTGTTTCCTGCTGCTTCTCTGAACCCACCGGAGGAGAACAAGCAGTCAACTGAAGTAGCAGGAGCCAGTTAGGCCCTTAAGATGCTGATATCGTCCCTCACTCAGGCCCTGCTACCAGCCTGCTTATTTGTCCCCTTCAGTTGAGTGTTGAGCGCCACGATAGCTGGCACAGAACAGCAGTCATGAGTGAAAGAGGAAAATGCCCCTCTGGGGCAGCATTCAGAAAAAGAAAGCAAGCAAAGGAAGCTTTTCTATCTAAGCAGGAAGGAGTTCTCCTGAGCTACATAGACACAAATGTTCATGGTGAGCCTTCCAGCCCCAGTGAGGATGTGAGTGGTGAGGAGATGCCTGATCTTCCAGTTAGTCAGACTGCAGGTGACCTGGCAGCTACTGCAGCATCCGTATCTCCATCTCAAATGGATGTAACCATGCACATTCCTGAAGAAAAGTGTAGATCAGAGAAGAGTTTGATGGAGGTGCAAGAAACAGCTGCTGCTGAGTTTAGTTCCTTAAGTCTAGATGATCCAGGACTGTGGACCCACTTGAGCAGTAGCCTAAGGGACTTCCTTGTACTGCATGGGCCACAGCAAGTGAAAAACTTCATGTTCCCCAAAGACAATGAAAATAGAAGTTTCCAGCCAACACATTACTGGCGTGAAATCCCCAATGGTGACAAAGTGACTTATGTACTCAAAAACACAGAATACTGCATACTGTTTTTGTTGCAAACTCTTCCAGTCTAATGTTCCAACCACACTGGGTTCTACAGGAACAAAGGACTGGAAAAATCTGGCTAGAAATCTGGCATGCCATGAGAAGGCAGCAGATCACCAGAGAGCATTCCATAGGTGGAAAGAGCTTGAGATGAGACTAACTTAAAGGCCAACATAGATGATCAACATCAAGAGAAGATTGCGTCAGAGTCTCTTTACTGGCAAAATGTTCTGAAAAGGCTCATTGCCATTGTGAGAATGCTTGCTACCCCAAACCTAGCACTGTGTGGCACTTCAGATCAGCTGTATGTGCCAAACAGTGGAAACTTCCTTCAAATTGTGGAGCTGATGGCTGAGTTTGATGCTGTACTCCAGGAGCATCTATGAAGAGTCACCACCCAAGAAACGTACACACACCAGTACCTTGGAAAAACAATTCAAAATGAGATCATACAGTTACTGGCAACAAAAGTCAAACAAAAGCTTGTGGCAGATCTGAAGTCAGCAAGATATTACTCTGTTATTCTGGACTGCACACCTGACATCAGCCATATGGAACAAATGACTTGAATGGTGCGTTTTGTAACAACAGCAGAACCTAGTGAAAATGTCCCTGCAATGGTGACTGTCAGCATTTTCTAGAATTTATTGACATTGATGATACTACAGGAGCTGGTATGACAAATGTGCTTCTTAAAAAGCTGGAAGATACGGAAATTGTGATAGCTGACATGAGAGGTCAGGGCTACGATAATGGTGCCAACATGAGAGGAAAGAACAGAGGAGTGCAGACATGGATCTGAGAGTTAAACCCTTGAGCTTTTTTTGTCCCATTCAGTTCTCATTCATTGAACTTGGTGGTCAGTGATGTAACATCAGCTTCTAGTGAGGCTGCTGAATTTTTTAATGTAATTCAAAGCATCTACGTATTTTTCTCTGCATCAACTCATCAATGGCAAATTTTGAAGCAATATCTGGGAACATCCTCACTGAATGCCTCACTGAGTGCCACACAATGGGAAAGTCGAGTGGAGGCAATAAAGCCTATTAGACACTAAATTGGGAAGATAGATGATGCCATAGTTGCCATTATGGAGGATAATGCTATGACAGGAATTGTTCGTGGGAGAACCATGGCAGAGGGAAATGGAATCACCAGAAACATACATAACTTCAAATTTCTGTGTGGCTTAGTGTTGTGCATGACATACTGTTCGAAATAAATGTTGTAAGCAAGAGACTCCAAGGTGTTGACCTTGATATATCTGGAGCAATGGAACAACTGGACAAACCAAAGTCATACCTACAGTCTTACCGGTCAGATGAGGGATTTCAAAATGTTCTGAAGAGTGCACAGAAGTTGGCAGAGGAACTTCACACTGAAGCTATTTTCCCACCCATTCAAGAATACAAGAGTCACCGAAGAAGACGACATTTTGATTACAAGGCATGGGATAATCCCATAAGAGACTCCAAACAACAATTCAAACTTGAATTCTTTAACCACGTGCTAAATTGTGAAATACAGTCAGTTGAAGAACGTTTCATGCAGCTCCAGGAACACAGCAGTATATTTAGGATGTTGTATGATATTCCAAAACTCCTCACTATACCTGAAGAAGACCTACACCAGCAATTCAGGGCACTAGAGACAGTGTTGACACATGATGACATGCGCAATATTGATGTGAGTGATTTAGGTGATGAACTGAAAGCCCTTTCAAGATACATTTCAGCAGGATCAACTCCAAAGGCCATTCTGGAATATATGTTTAAGAAGGATGAATTCAAACTGGAATGGGTACAAAGAAGGGCCACTAGACTGATCCGAGGAATGGAAAGCCTGTCGTATGAAAGGAGACTTGAGGAGCTCGGTTTGTTTCCCTTAACCAAAAGAAGGATAAGAGGAGATATGATTGCACTCTTTAAATATATCAGAGGGATAAATACCAGGGAAGGAGAGGAATTATTTCAGCTCAGTGCTAATGTGGACACGAGGACAAACGGATATAAATTGTCAGTCAGGAAATTTAGGCTTGAAATTAGACGAAGGTTTCTAACCATCAGAGGAGTGCAATTCTGGAACAGCCTTCCGAAGGAAACAGTGGGGGCGAAGGACCTCCATGACTTTAAGATTAAGCTAGATAAGTTTATGGAGGAGATAGTATGATAGGATAATGGGCTTAGTCAATAGGTCAATTAAGTGCCACACTGGTAATTAGTACAATGGGTCAATGATAGGATATTGTTAGCCTTTTTCCAGAGGGTATGGCTGGAGAGTCTTGCCCTCATGCTCGGGGTTCAGCTGACTGCCATATTTGGGTTCGGGAAGGAATTTTCCTCCAGGGTAGATGGGCAGTGGCCCTGGAGGTTTTTCGCCTTCCTCCGAAGCATGGGGCAGGGGTCGCTTGCTTAAGGAGTGGGTGGATTGGCTTATGTGGCCTGCATCTTGCAGGAGGTCAGACTAGATGATCATAATGGTCCCTTCTGATCTTGAATTCTATGATTCTATGATATGTGCACAAATAAGATGACCACCCTCTTTCTAAATGCTTTTGTTGCTCTATGCATACTTCTACCACTTCCTGTAACAGTTGTCAGTGGAGAACGCAGTTTCTCCAAGCTGAAGTTAATAAAAACACATCTACGCTTCACAATGACACAGGAGAGGCTGGTCGGCCTTGCAACCATCTTAATAGCGCATGAGCTGGCCTAGACTGTGGACCTTCAGAAAGCAGTTCAAATCTTTGCAACCAAGAAGGCCTGGAAAGTACCACTTTGAATATTCAAACAGATTAAAATGCCAGTGTTTACTATGCAGACCAGAAAAGTTACATTTGCTGTTCAAAAAGAACAGGAGTACTTCCGGCACCTTAGAGACTAACAAATTTATTTGAGCATAAGCTTAAATGTTATTTAAAATTTTTGAACCAGGCATTTTAAGTTGTTAGTTCTCCTTTATTGGGGTAGGTAGCAGAGCAGTACCATGGGAGGAGTAGAACAGGAAGAAGGCAGAATTGAGACCTTTCAAAGTTTAGGCCCAAGCGAGGGGGTGTGGGGGCATCATTTGAGCTCCATCTCAGTTGCCAAAATGTTGTGGTCCCTGTTAGTCGATATACTGAGCACCTACAGCTCTCACTAAAATCACTGGGAACTGAGGTGTTTGCACTATACAGGATCAGATATGTACAGGCCTTAAACTTATACATATATATATATATACAGATTAAAATTAGTGTTAGACCACTTAGAACAAATTACTGTTGCTTTTAAAGTAGGTTAAATTTGCCCTGCTGATTTTAACATTACCTCTTTAACATGCATCCTGCCCAAGAAATGCAACATCTGCTGCGATGCAATGGGCATAGCAAGGCCCCAGAAGCCCCTGATGCAAGAATAGGTTGGGATGGGAAGGCCTTCCCAATTCCAACGTCTGACATTTTGCTTACTTTTACCATCACATCATATCCCTCTTATTCATAAATACACAAAGACAATATGCAGGCCATGCCCATATATTTTTGCAGGCTAGCTACACACAAAAGAGTTCTATTTGCACATTGATACAAAATGCTCACTGGCAGTGATAGAGCGCAGGGGGCCTGCAGAAATCTCCAGTTGATTAGTCTGTCACATGTGAGACAGTCTCCAAAGTCAATCTGGTGTGTGATGTCACCATACGAGACATGTTCAAAACCTATTAACATTTTATCAGTAAGTTTTATCTAATTTAAAGTCATTGCAACAGCAATTACAACAGGGCCAGCTCTACCATTCAAACAAACAAACAAACGCGGACTGCTGCTCAGACTGCTGAAGCAAAAAAAAAAAGAAGTTTGGACTGTGCTGCCCCAAGAATGGATAGAATGCCACCCCAGGCACATGCTTCCTCTGCTGATGCCTAGAGCCAGCCCTGTTCACAAATTAGTAATGCATTCACCTATTGTACAAACATACAACCCAGGTCATATACCAATCTCCTAGAACTGGAAGGGACCTAGAAAGGTCATTGAGTCCAGCCCCCTGCCTTCACTAGCAGGACCAATTTTTGCCCCAGATCCCTAAGTGGCCTCCTCAAGGATTGAACTCACAACCTTAGGTTTAACAGGCCAATGCTCAAACCACTGAGCTATCCCATACAACCCAGGTCACTCAGCTTTTATATGCCAAACTTTAAACTAAGTAGCAAGGCACATCCAAAGCACACATTCATTTAGTCAAAAAGCCCAAGGGCTTGAGTCACCATTGTGTTACTCCAGTTTGAAGTTGATACAACTCTACTGAAACTAAATTAATGGTGTTACACCACTGTTAAAGGGGAGTCGTGCAATGGGATACCAAGCCCTACATCTTTATACCTGAATCCATAATTTTGCTCATTGAAAAAACTTGCCATTTGAGCACAAGCAGCATTTGCGTTGCATTTACCCATCATGTGGCCGTGCACCAAATGCAAACAAGTGTTGTCACAAATATGCCATTCTTGAAACTATGGTCTCTGTGTCACAGAAACCAAACACAATGATCCATACGGCCGTGCAATCAAAACAACTCAACCAAAAAGCCCCTTATTAAAACAACCGTATCCTCAGCACTTTTTGAAAATCATGACGCTGTGTCCATTTTCCATTAGTATCTGAGTCAGGAATTCATGGTATGTCTGCTTCTATATGATAGAAACCTTACCTGACCTAGATAAAGAGCCAGCCCTCACCAACATCTGGAACACCTTCTCAGTATCTGTAAGATTCACACACGGTTTGAATGGGGCTTGATCCTGTCCCATGTGGGGCAGGATTCATTGGCAACCTTCTCTCAGCCTCCTCCACATCCCAGGGCTGAGCACCCACTGCCCATCCATCCCCTACATCCTCCTTCAGCATCCTCATCCTTCAGTCCCTGGGGCTGGGACTCCCCACAGCCCTTCCCTCTGGAGCTGGTCAGCTCAACCCCACCAGGCCCCTGCACTTCTCACCCCCTGCCTAGCCCTGAGCACCCCCCACATTCTCAGTCCCCCTTATGCACATTTCTGGATGAACTCTGCTAATAAAGTGGCAGCCGCAATGCTACTCCAGAGTGGTGGTGGTGGTTGGGTGCTCCCTTTGGTTGCCAGCATAGTTGACTGGGCTGCTAAAAGTCCAGTTGGCTGCACCACCAGTGGGGCAGGCAGGCTCTGTGCCTGGTTCCGTGCAGCTCTGGGGAAGCAGCTGGCATGTCCCTTTGCTTCCTAGGGGGAGGGGGCGTGCGCTGGTGCCATCCAATGGGAGTTGCCGGGGTGGCATTTGCAGGCAGGGGCAGCATGTGGAGCCCTCTGGCTACCCTTCCTCCTAGGAGCCAGAGGGACATGCTGCTGCTTCCCGGGAGCTGCCTGAGGTCAGCGCCGCCCAGAACCTGCACCCCAACCCCATGCCCCAGCCCTAAGCCCCCTCCCACACTCTGAACCCCTCAGCCCCAGCCCAGAGCCCCCTCCTGCACTCCAAACCCCTCATCCTCAGCTCACCCCAGAGCCCACACCCCCAGCCAGAGCCCTGACTGCCTCCCACACTCCAACCCCCTGCCCCAGCCCAGTGAAAATGAGCAAGTGAGCAAGGGTGGGGGAGAGCATTTGACGGAGGGAGGGGGCTGAGGTGAGCAGGGGGCAGGACCTAGAAGAAGGGGTGGGGCAGGGAGCCGAGCAAGGGTGTTTGGTTTTCTGCAATTAGAAAATTTGCAAACCTAATGCTGTCTGGAGTAGCCCAGTGCTTAATTTGTAATGCAAGAGGTGTCAGGGCTCAAGCAATTTTTTTTTAACCTTCATAAGTGATGTGGCAAGCCCAGAGGTGCTAGGGCTATGAACTGCCAAGCCTAGAGGGCCAGGACTCAGCCCTGGCACGACCTGGCATAAATTACATACTGCAAGAGCCCCAGCACTCATTGCCTGAGGAGTCACGGCCGTGGTCTCCCCCACATTGGGGGCAGGAAGCAGCATGGGAAGGGGTGGGAGTGCTTCCTCAGCAGCCTGGCTTTGCACCGCTTCCTGCTCCTTGGCGCTCTGCCTAGGTAGACTGTGGTGTAAATATAATGGTGCCTAAGGTAGAGTGGGCTCTGCTGGTTGGGCCCACTAGTGGGCTCTGGTGTGACTGCACCATTTGCACCCTTGTAGCTACACTCCTGTACAACGCAATTTCTGTATCATTCCTAGCCCTCAAATATTACCGTTGGGAAAGGAAACTTACATGAAATTATGTTACTCTTCAGGGAGAGAAGAAAATTGGAGCAAAACATCCCATTAAGAGGACTAAATATTCCGGCCTCTGCCTTGCTTCATGTTCTCCAGATAGCTCTTGCTTTAAGATCAGCAGAGTTTAAATCCACTCCCAGCATTATCAATCCATCCACAATAGGCATTTTGGAGCTGTTCCTGGGACACCCCAATGCAAAATGTAGTTGCACTTATGGCAGAATCTCTGGTCTCAAAGGGTTACTATGGCAAAAAAAAAAAATTCAAGTCTTATTAAATAAGACCATGCCCCAGGATTGATGGAAGCAGAACAATTTAAGAAAAATTACATTTCCCTTTGTTAACTAATCCTAAAAGATTCTTATTTGCTGAGTGCTGAAAGTGAGATGCTAAAAATAAATACTATTCATATAAAAGTAAAAAATAAACCCACCCAGAAGGCTCAAAAGGCCAAGCAAAAGAGTGAAAACAAACCATCGCAGGGTTAATAAGACACAGCCGATAATTATAATTATAAGGAGCGTTTGGAAGCCCACAGGGGATGTTTATACTGCAGCTGGGAGTGAGTCTCTCAGACCAGTAGACAGATGTGTGCTAGAGGGGCTTACGTTACCATGCTAAAAATAGCCTGGCTGTTGTGGCACCAGCACAGGTTTGGGCTAGGCACTTGAACCTGGAACCAGGAAGGGTTCAAGCTTGGGTGGCTAGCCTGAGCCTCCATCAGTGCCCCAGTGGCCACACAGCTAGTTTTAGCACACTGGCAGGATGTGTCTATCCTCCCACCCCCTGTAGAGTTCTCAGCACAAAGTTCAGTTACTGTGACTTAGTGTAGACAGCATGAATTCAACCTTGTCTTTCATTACTATTGGGGAAGAGGAGGTGATGACACAGGAGCCAAGGTTTGGAACTTTTTGCTTAAAACAATATTCTTAGTTTCCATTTCTTATTTCCGTCTGAAAACAGGGAAGGGTTTTCCTCTCCTTAGCCCTGGCTTGCTCATGTTCTGACGGCCTTATTTTCGAAGGTGCAACGGACACACAGCTCTGATTGACTCTGCAAACCAGGCCCTTATCTTTTAGTCCTAATAGTGCTGTAGAATTTAGAATATTTTACTTAATGTTAAAGCCTCCTTGATTTCAAGGTAAGCTTTTTAATCAGAGATTGGTGCCACACCTGTGACAAGAAGCTGGCATTGTGTGCATATTTAATTGTCACAAGTGATGCTCACTTCAACTCTGAGTACGTTTTACCCTTCATTAGTCCTTACACCTCTGTCTACTACCCTTTGACTAGATTCTCCAAGTGAACACGCAACTCCAATTAATATGGTTATCCTGGATCTTTGCCTCCAGAACCAGATGTTTTGACCTCTTGAGCTAAGGGAGAAGCTGCATTACTCGTTAGCAGTAGTAAAGCCTTTATCTTTAGACCCCAGCCAACCCCCAAGAAAGCAAAATACAGTACGGATTTAGCAGCTGGCGTGACTGCCAGGGGAACCACTACTGCAATCTGAGAAAAGCACAATAAATTGTGCCTCAGCCCCAGAGATATAAAGAAAACAATTATTTAATTTTTACAGAAGTCTGTACAATTCTGATTCTGCCCTTTCACACGAGGCCCTGGAAACTTCCCTTGCTAAAACAGAAATGCCTCTCTGTGCTGCAGTGAGAGAGCTTGCTCTGTTAACAGCAACGGAGCTTCCCAACATCCTGAAATCCAGGCCACTGGGTAAGTCTGCTACCTCAGCCAGCTTCTTTGATTTTTATAAACATTTTTCTGAACCCCTTGCAGGCCAGCTGCTTACCCTGTTCAATGAGTCCCTGGAGGAGGGTACTTTCCCCTACACCCTGAGAGAGGCTTGATTTCAGTGATTCTCAAACCAGTCAGGATCTCATGTGCTTGAACTATAGAGCAATTTTCCTAATTAATAGTGATGTGGAAAATATTGGCCAAACTTTTGGCAGCGAGGCTGGAGAAAGATGGGATTGAGGAAAGGCAGGTATGGCTTGGATAACATAAGACACTTAGTAGATACCATAGCAGTGTAGCGTAATAAGCCCAACCCCCAGTTACTTCTAGATTTGGATGCTCAATGTCCAGTGGCTGTCAAACAAGCTAACGATGTTAGGAGCCATTAGAAAAGAGATTGCTAATAAGACAGAAAATATCACAATGCTACTATCAAAATCCATGGTACTCATACGCCTTGAATACTGCGTGCAGTTCTGCTCACCCCCACACAAAAAAGATATAGAATTGGAAAAGGTACAGAGAAGGGCACCAAAAATGATTAAGGGTCTGCAACAGCTTCTATATGAGGAGAGATTTTAAAAACACTTGGACTTTTCAGCTTGCAAAAAAGAGGACTGTGGGGGATGTGATCATGACTGTAAAATCATGACTGGTGTGGAGAAAGTGAATAAGGAAGTGTTATTTACTCCTTCACATAACACAAGGACCATGGGTCACCCAATAAAATGTTTAAAACAAACTGAAGTACTTCTTCACACAATGCACAGGAAACCTGTGGAACTTGTTGCCAGGGGACGTTATGAAGGTCAAACCTATAATGGGGTTAAAAAAAGAATTCAGTAAGCTCCTGGAGGACACGTCCCATCAATGGCTATTAGCCAAGATGCTCAGGGATGCAACCCCATTGCTGTGGGTATCCCTAGCCTCGGACTGCCATAAGCTGGAAGTGGACCACAGGGGATGGATTACTTGATGACTACTTGTTCTGTTCATTCCCTCTGAGGCACCTGGCTTTGGCTAGATTGACCATTGGTCTAACCTAGTATGACTGTTCTTATGATGAAGAAAAGGCCTTTGATCAAGTGAACTGGGAATACAGAGGCCTGGTTTTAGGCCTGTTTTTAGAGCATGGGTTCAACGTCTATAAAAGGTCTCCACATCTCATATCTTAACCATTGGCATAATTTCAGTCTCATTTAACTTCCTCAGAAGCCCTAGACTGGATTGTTCATTGTCCCAGCTCCTGTTTGATCCAGGCTGAGAACCCATGGAAATCGCCGTAGGCTCTCACTCAAATATTTGAGCTATCAGGACTGGCCCATTGTAGTACCATTTGATGTTAACACCAATGATGTCCTTTTGTTTATAACATATCCCAAACCCACAATCCTTGACCTAGCATTAATCCAAGATTGGGCTCACTTTCAGGGTGAGGTAATATCTTTTATTGGACCAACATCTGTTGGTGAGAGAAACAAGCTTTTGAACTTACACAGACCAGAAGAAGAGCTCTGGGTAACCTCTGTGAAGATTTCCCAGACCTGAAGAGCTCACCCGTCTTGTCTCTCGAATATCCAGCACGGCTACAATGCCACTGCATACAACATAGGTAGTCAGAGACAATTAAATACTTGGAGATAAAAATACCAAGGAATCTTGAAACACCTGTAAAAACGAAGTGAGCACCAACCTTTCTACAACTAGCCGAAGACTCCAGTTCCTGGCAAGAGCTTTCTCTGAGCCTCTGTGGGAAAATTAACACAGTTAAGATGAATGTCTCATCTAGATTTTTGTACATTTTGAGTAGACTACCCATCATCATCTCACCATCCTATTTTAAAGGATTTAGTAAGATTATCAAGACCTTCATATGGGGCTCAGAACAATGCCCCATACTATCTTGGTTGATGCCTCAACTCCCCTTTGATAGAGGCAGGAGATCCAGGAGTCTGAAGCAGCTCTAGCATGTCCCAGGCCTCCACTGGTTCCAACACAACCACCACAACCCCTTAAGCCAATCTGCCTGCCAGGGTTCTTGGGATCCTCATACTACAGAGAAAAACAGAGTGCCCTCTGTAGTGGCCACCTGGAGAGTATTGTCCCTTTTTGGGCAATAGATTCCATACAAAAGCCACTATTTAGAGTCATTCTGACTTACAGATTGGCAACCAATCATATGAAGAGAATGGACAGAGAGAGGCATTACATCCTGTCTCATTGGGTTGATAATGTGGACATAGTTCCAGTCCATGTCCTGCAATATCAGTGTAACCTCTCAGCCACAGTAATATGGCAATATATACGGCTAAAACATTTATTGAGCTAGCTCTTTGGCCCAAATGTCCTGAGGCTGCCCAACACCCCTGAGAATTGAGTATAGTTGGCATGTCCCTCAAGCCCATGCATGCTTTTTTGATGGAAAAAGACTGAGTCTTAACTTTATTACTAAAATCTGGGATAAAGAGTTGGCACATCTTTTTAAGCAGTGGTTCTTAACCTTTACTGCAGCCTGCACCCCTTTGGTTCTCAAAATATGTTCTCGCACCCCTTATCAAAAATCGTTGAAGTAGGTCAGTTCTTTAAATCTAGATATATCATAACTATAGAATGAGAGAGAATTATATAGTTATTTTAATTTCACAGTAAAATTAAGAATACATGAAAAATTACACACTTTTTTTTAGAATAATATACATATAATAAATACATAGGTTTGATGAAACAAAGTAGCTGTACTTGCGTGCCTGTGCTTAATTTGTGTTTTCAGTGATTTGCCGTCTAAAAAAATCTAGCATGTCTCATACCCCCATAAAGGGCATCTCATACCCCCAGGGGGTGCATGCACCCCAGTTTAAGAACCACTGCTTTAAAGGCTCCACAGTGGTCAAATGCGTTATACAATGCTGTGCTTCTATAGATTTATGATTATATTTAATTAAACAAAACCATTCTTTAGAATATATTGGACACCACAGAGACTACATAAGATTGAAGCTGTTCCTCTGGATACATGCTGTGGCTGCAGGACAGATAAGGGAACCCTTCTCCAGCTGTTGTGGGAATGTCCTCTAGTGAAACATCTGTGGAAAGAAGTTGACAATAGAATTTAAATGATTTGGGGCTTTAGCAAGCAAACATCACTCAAGAATTATGTATTAGGTTATTTACCCATTAATTTGGGCATTTGCAGTTTCTGAGAGCAGCCATGATCATGAAGTGAGCGATTTTACAGAAGTAAATCAATGCACAGAATAAAACAATGGTTTTCAGACCTCTCTCGCCTAGTGAGCAAAGAAGAGCCACCCTCTGCCACAGAAAGACTACATGAGTTAGAAGAAATCTGGGCTCCAGTTTTAGAAACATTTAACTAAGGAACACCCTGGAGCCCAGTGGCCATTCCAGACGTCCTTCCTTTTCCTCCGCCCCCCCTTCCAGCCTGGTTTTCACACTTCCCCTCCCTGCCCTGCCTCTGATTTCCTCCCATTAATTGCAAAGTTTTGATTTATTTGATATTTAATATTAAGATGGTAAAAATGTGTTTTGCATATATATGTCATGGCTATACTGTACATTCTGTAGGCTTGCTGTGAGTTTATCATTTTCATTTGTGTTTGCTTTTTGTATCGTGATGTTTTATCGAAAAGTAAAAATTAATAAGAAACCCTTAATGAAAAAAAAGAAAAAAGAAAACAAAAAAACAAACAGAAGCCAAAGCCCTAGGCTGATTGTACTTACTGAGTGAGTGACCTGGACAGTATTGCAACTGAGCCATGAACTCAGAACCTTGTAGTTTGCACTTTGCAGGTCGCAGAGCCAGTGAATGAACTAAAGTAAAGCTGCCTGCTGTCTAAGCCAGCAGGGGCTTCTCTCAGCTGGAAGCTGCTCTTCCATACTTCAAATCCTACCCTCCCTTTTATGGAAGATGAGAGAAAATAAGTAGGTCAGGATCGTGGTTCTACGCTTCTCAGATTTTGTAATGAAAAGTAAGTAAATAAATAAAGTTGATGGATCAAAAATCTCTCCTCTTTTCCCCCTCTATGTTTCCAATGCGTTTTCCCCTAAAACAAGTGCTTCAGTGCTCTTGCTTCTAATTGTAAAGAAATGCCAGCATCTAAGATTTCACAAGCAACCCTACAATAATAAACCATCAGGCATGTGGGATGGAGGAAAAAATAATCAGTTTTAAGCTTCCAAGGGGATGTTGTAAACAACTTCAATTAAAAATTATTTTTAAAACCTTGAAATCACTTCGACAGCGTCCTTTTAATTAACCTCTGTAATCTATACCCCTGCTGCTTATGTGGTTGCTCGGCGTCTCAGAAAAAGATTCAAGTGATGCACCTACACGCAATTGATATATTGTAACCTTCCCTCAATTTTCTTTACAGCATCATTTTACTAAGATAGATAAACAGGGTTCCAAAGCAAAGATGTAATTACAAGATGAATTACATACATTCACAATTATTAGGAGCCTTTTCAAGTTTGTTTCCAGACATTTATTACTGGGAACAGGGATGAAAAACGCTGACATAAAGATCTCGCTCCACACTGATGGAAATTATCTCAATTATGTATTACACTTTAAAGCTGTTACTCACAGACTAGGGGACCAATTCTTCATTCCTCCCAGGCCCGTTGGCTGCTCCAGTGGGGAAAAGGGCACTCAAGAGATTTCTTGGTCAGCAGAGAGCTCAAAACCACCTCTTCATCCTCCTCCCCCAATATTTGTTCCTGCTACCAAGGAAGCTCAGCTAGAACAAAGAATTGGACCCCAGGACTTTACATACCGGACCTTGCATAGGGCAGTGTGGATGAGTGGATAGGATACTGGATTAAGAGTCGAAAGACCTGGCTTCTCTTCTGAGTTCAGCCACCTCTGTGTCTTTGTTTTCTCCTTCCATCTTTTGTTGTGTCCATGTATATTGTAAAGTCTCTGGGGCAGGGTTGTCTCCTACTGTGTGTTAGCACAGTACCTTGTACAATGGGACCTCTCAGGTCTAGTTCAATATAAATATAAAACCACTACCACCATATGGTTGAACTGTGCCACCACCCACTTTTTATTAGTGGTATAGTTTTATGTTTTATTAACTTGGTTCTTCTGGACTCAGGGCTTGGAATTCTCTGCTGGGCCCAACAGCTTCTGTAGAATGCCAGTTTTCATTTAAGAAAAAGTTTCTTTCCCTTGTGATTGCCAGGCTAACCTTCCAAAGAAGATTGCAGTGAAATCTTACTGGAGCTGCTGACAGCCTAAAACAGTACCACTAACTCAGAGGAGTCAGTTGCTCCTTCTTTTCAATGGAACCCTGACACTGAAGCCTAATAACAATGTTTTGTTTAAACAGTCATCAACATTTTGACTGGTCCTTATAGCAAAACCTTATGGCTCCTCTGGGATTGGGATGGTGTTTAGGATTGTGGGAACACCCTGAGGAGAGCTCAACCAGCATCTTTTTTCTATTTTGTGGGCTGGATGGTATTTTTCCTTTTTTCCACGAATGAGCAAGTAGATCCTAGTCTACTAGTTCTCATTCAGAAAGTTCTCCAGACATGGTGGGCAGGCAGCGATGGTTTCAGTCTTTGAACCTCTGACAAAGAGTCTAAACACAATAGATACATTTTCTTAGCTGCTAATTGATTTTCTGTGGCTTATCAGGTGCCCACAAACAAAGCCCAAGAAACAGTAAGAGCCAAAGCTTGGAACTGCAGAAGCCACCCAGGGGAATTTCCAGGATATCTGGGAAGGAGACGTTCTTAGCCTAGGTTTGGTGCAACCCACATCAGGCAGAGCAGATGGCCCATGTTCTTTATTGACTTGAAACAAGCTGGTTATTTATTTACTTGAAACAAGTATGTAAGAGCATGGTGGACTCCTGGCATTTGGGGAGGACGCTGAGTGAGAGAGAGAGATGGGTGGTGGATGGGGTTTTGATGAAAGGGATCGGGTCTGTCAGAGAGCAGTTGGATCATCTCTCAGAGCTGCGGAAGGTCAATAAACTAGATGCTTCTCAGCACTCTGCAGTAATTCAGATAATCTGGCACCCACTGCTCTGTGCTTTTACGACCTTCCAGATCTGTGGGAAGAGGGCAAATGTGTTTGACAAACTCCTTTGTCCTGAGGACTGGGAAGACATGCTGAGCACAGGATCTCAGGTCAGGATACCTACTGCAATATCTGGATATAGGGTGGTGAGACTGGGATTCAAAAAGATCCAAGGAAAAGAGGAAACAACATTCTGAATGAGTTTCCTGTGAAGTGGCCAATAACCAGGTGAAGAGAGATCTACTTAACCAGGTAGGCTGGAAGTTCTGTTTCCTCAGGAAGTGCGCGGCTTTCAGGGACAAGATGCATCTGAGAGTGGTACTGAACCCAGGGAACCAGATTCTAGCAAGATATTTGTATACCCATTATTCACATGCAGAAATGGATGGTGAATTATGACTTGATTAGAACTCCCAGATGGTGGTTTCAGGAATCTTTTGTGAAAGAGGAAGGCTAAACCTTTAGGTGAGTCTGACTGTTCCAAGATGCATACGTTTTTGTAAAAGATGGGTGAGCTTTTCTCTAGGTTCACCTCTAGGGGCTAAAACTGCTGTAGGAGAATGAGAGACCACCTAGAATGAATCCTGCTGGGACTTAGCCCAGATGAGTTAATGTCCAGGTAAGGAATTATAAAAATGTCCTCCTTCCTGAAGGCCACCACTATCACTGATACGATTGTAGTGAAATTTCAAGGGAACAACTCAGAATTTAGGTCATATGGGAGACAAGTTGTCCCTCAAAAGAAGTGGGCGTAAGTCTGGAGGGTTTTAAAGAGGGATAGGGACTTGAGCTCTAAGTAATTGAAGGGTTTGATTCCAGCATGTAATGAGTCTGAAAAAGATCCCTTGAGATTCCTGAGGCGGGAACCTGGAGAAGGGGATCTGTGGTGGAGGGCATGCTTGGTGAGTGTCTATGAGGGATGGGATGGGAGAGAGGCCTATGCTCTTCAAAGGGGAGAGAGCAGGAAGGCCTTGAAGGCTCCACTGAGCCACAAAATAGTGCCAATAGTGCTTCTCCCTCAAAAAATAATATCAAATAAAATAAAAGAATCACTGGGGAAGGGGGTTATAAAGTAAATCCCTTACCTCTTCTTTCTCTCAGCTGTCCCTGGCATCCAGTCGAGCTCTGGCTTTAGCATGCTGAGCCCCGCAGTTTTGGTTCATTCCAGCTGGCAAACAGCTGGGTGGACAAACTGCTCAGTTGCTGCTTAGCTGAACATTTGAAGTACACCAGCCCTGCAAGAGAAGACTAGGGAAACTGCAGTCCTGGCACCATTACAACCTCCTTCTATATGGAGGGTGAAAAGCCTGCATTAGCTGTGCTCTCTTCCATGGCTATTATGGTTGAGGACTAAAGATGTTACCTCAGGAAGAGTCACTTGCTACCTCCCTCACTTTGAGGCAGGAAGATGCAGAGGAGTCTGGAGATATTGCCTGAAAACATAAGGGACTAACATCAAATCTCTTGCTCCTGATTGGCCCTTCAATTCCTGACGGACACCAGAAGAGAGGAACAACACACTCTCTACACTGGAAAGCAGAGCCCCAGAACATTTTTGAAGAAAACGGCGAGAACATGGTGTTAATTACAGTAGGAGAAAATACATCTATTAAATTATGGGCAGCAATTAACAAGAACTTGCTACAGTATTCCCATAGTCAATGGCAAGTGCCTTTAAAGGACACTAGATAGGTTTTTTCTAAGTACAAATTTTACCAGTTAGATTGTGTTGCCTCAAGCCAGGTTTAAATTGTGAAGTGTTAGTGACTTGGACCTCATGATTTATGCACTGCCTCTCTGTGCTCTTATTGAAGAGATTCTTCATTAGAACAAAGCTCTAGCTAGAATCATCCAAATGGATTTACTCAATATTTTTGAGACCTGAGCTATGGCAACTTCAACAGCTGGCATGGAAGTCCCCTTTTCCTGTTTAAAGAGGACAATGCTGATAACTGATTAGACACTATGTTTGTTTAAACGTTATAATGTTTCACAATCGTTAAACACAGAAATCTGTTTATTTACCCAAACAAAACAGAGGAAATAATTCCAGCCCTCAGTTTTTGAATTTTCATTTAAACTTGTGAACATTAGTTCACAACTTAGATAGATGTTTGTGTATCTATGTACCTCCAAAATACTCATATTTCATAGCCTTTTTCACATTAATATTCACCAACAGTATCACAAAAGTTCTTTTTTTTTCTTTTTCGTTTTCTTTACATAACTGTAAGCAATAGTAATTCTAGAAACACTAGAGGGGAAAAAAGCATAGCAATGTCCACATTACAAGAAAAAGTGCACATTACTGGGTCACAATCACAGTCATTACTTGGAAAACTATATGTAACAAGTAGATATAAAATATCACTGATGCCTTCAACTCATTGTCAAAAACTGAATTACATAAAATTTTGTACATGAAATAAGGCAAATTCAGGAATGCACAAGGAACTTGTTATTCAACAAAAGCTAAACAGAACAAATAGTACAGTAAGCATGAACGAAAGTACTTGTCTCTATATATTCAAAAATAAGCTTGCCTTAGTGCACAAAAAACACCATTAATGTGTATTCAACCTTATAAAATAAGAAATAGGGGATGGGAAAAGTTGGGAAGAGGAGAGAAGAGTTCAATTAAAGTTGCAGCTGCATCCATTAATCGTTTTTGTACAGTTTTCAGCTAGGTGTGGGCATTACACAAATCACACCAGAAATGTCAATGGCCTTTTTTTCTGTACGTATTTTGTTGAAAGGAATAAATAAATAAATAAACAAACAAACACAAGAGTGCAAATTTTCAGATTGTCACTTGCAACCTCTTAACATTCAATCATCTACATCCAATCGCTACTAAAGGGACTTGTACAAGACAGCAGCAGCGATCATGGAGTTAAATGAGCTAGCTGTAAGAAACCAATTTTTTTAAAATGATATGTCTTTTAAAAAACCCCTCATCTCTATTAACTGCTAATAAAGCTGCAATATAGTACAGGATGGAGGTGAGAATGGCATGAATGTAAGGAAATGCATGCTTCCTTTCGAAGTGATTCCGGAGATGACAATTTACAGTACACAAGGGAAGGGTTATCCAGCATCGAGAGTTACTTGTTGTAGAAAGAATATGAAGCTGGGGAGAAGGGCAGGGACAGGGGGTTCTGGAGAGGAAGAGGGGGACTCAAAACATTTTTAAGACCAGTGAAAAAGTTTACCAAAGTAAAAATGAAAAATTTTGAATGAAAACAAAAGGTTTTTTTTTGTTTTGTTTTTATAAAAATTACATTTTTGAAAATACAAGATCCTTTCCATTGCAATTGTGTCCTGTGGCAACAGGACTTTTGGCAACGTTTTGCCATATACTGCAGCTTTAAGTCCAATGAGTCAGTAGCACATTCCACTAATATTGCACTTGGATCTTGAACCAATTTTTACCACCACAGCATCGTCTCTTTCCTCCACTTGTTAGAACGAGTTAACAATCTCTAGCCACATTTTTTATATTTATGCTGACACACTAAAACAAAAAGCAATAGGCTGGACACATTAAAGTACCTCAGAACTATCGGAGGTCAAAGTTCACTTGAAGCACCTTAACACATCACTTTATGGATCAAGAACAGTGTGGCATTATGGTAATTAACTCTCCTAAAAAGACTGCAGTAATTGAAGCGTCTGCTCTGGGAACTCAAAATGTCATTAGTGGAAACTCCGAGATAAGACTAGGCGAACATGAAGGTCATGTGACTCAGTTCTGCTGCAAAATAAGGTTTTCCAGTTCATCTGCAGAACGCAATAAAAATGCTGCTGATTCTCGATACCCTGCAACAAGCTGCCGCACTGCATTTATTTCAGTTGGACTCAGCTGGGGTCTAGAGCTTGTACTACTGGAGGATCCAGAGCCGGTTGCTAACTGCCTCTTCATACTGAGATCTGTTGGACCTGGAAATAACAAATGGAAAAAACTGAAGCATTAGGTTTTCCTGCCAGAAAAAGTTTCACTACGATAGATGTGTAGACACAATTCAAGAGCAACAACAAACTGCTCAAGCGGTTTATCAGTAAATGGTGACAAGCAGTAGCTATTCATAGTGAGGGCATGTTGCAGTTCATTTTGATACGTAACAGGTTTCATTCACTCCTTGGCTTCTGCTAACATAGCCCGGGGTACGGGATCACTGGTGGTGGAAATGTCAATCTCAAGAGTAAATCTTGTATGTGCAGGGGGCAGAGCTTTCTCAGCAACTGGCCCACATATGGGACTTTCTTTCTGAAGAGATTGGGATAAACACGAAGCTCCAGAACAAAATGCAAAACCAACTTATTTCCAGCCATTCCGCAGTAACTCCAACAGAATCACAGTTTAAGGCGTCGGATGGGGGGGGAGGGGACAGGAGGAACAACTCCCTACTCAGTGGAGGAATGGAAGGAAGGGAGAGAGAGAGAGAAGCTTGATTAAAACAATATTTGTAAGGCCCTGGGGATGGGCCTGGTAGATAAACAGATGTTAGCAGAAGGGCTAAGAGCTATACCAATTTACATCAGTTGAAGAAATGGCCCTTAATGTTACTTAATTCTATTTCCTTTTTGACAACCCTGAGATAAAGCTACCGGTAGATAAAGCTGATAATGCCATATTGCTGTGGTCACTGAAGTCAATGGTAAACCTCCCATTGACTTCAGGGAAGCGCAGGCAGAGTCAGGCACACAAAAAGAGACTGGTCACACAGAACCTGCACTGTTAAATATTCTCACTTCGAGATCTGGAATTGGTAGCACGAACAGGTGAATTGTAAAGACAGGCGAGCCCTCCATTCATATTCACCAGTTTTACATTGGTATGACTGCTTTGTTTTAATTGTTACCCCGATACACATGGGATGAACGAGAGAAGTAGGCTAGTGAATCTACCTAATGGTCATCATACACTACAGGGCAATGACTATATCACGATGAAGCTCAAAAGGAGAACTCTAAGGAAGTAAAATCTCAACACAGCATACTGACCAAGAGTATACAAATCATAATATCAGCTAAGCTGAATGGCTGTAAGAAGCCATTAAAGACTTCTATATTTATTGTGCCAGTACTGAAAAGTTGGCCATTGAAATATTGAGGGCATCATGCTCCAGATGAACCTATTTTAATTTTTATGTTCTTCCCTGGACTCTCATTCATGTCACAGCCAAAAACACACAGAAAATATATGGCAGAGCAAAGTTTCTGTAGCAGAACAAATCTTTTTCTGAAATGAGAATGAATGGTTTTGCTCCTCACCAATCCAGATTTTTAAATAGTTGAATAGAATATTAAATTTATTTCATCAGTAAGTATAAAATCTTGTAATGTTCTCCTTTCATTAATGGGCTTTTCCTTGCAGTATTTCGGCACACGCAGTGAGACATTCTCAAAGGAAAGACAGAAGTAGGCCTGATGCACAATTGGCATAAATTGGGGTGGTTCCATCAAACCAATAGAAGCTGAGGATCTAGCCCAGTATCTTTAAATGTGCCTATTAACCCCCACAGGGAGATTTTAACTCCACAGAGTGTATTTTTTCTAAAATCCTAACGGAATCTGAAAGGAAAATTCTATGCCAACTGCAACCAATATCCACACACTGCACATGCAATGGATCAGCAAAACTCAGTCGAAATTCACCTGAGTCTAACAAACTAATAACATAAACTAAATGCTGGTACAGAGGATCACTGAAGATGTGGGAGCTCACTCTATACCCACATCTATACCCAACTGTTTGTTTGCGGCACCTTTGTTCAGCTGGGAGTACAGCTCTTCCTGAGGCCCTTTTGATGATCTTGGACGCATATGGGACAGTTACCCAAGTTGGTAAGAGAAGAAGAGATTCTAAGGGAAGCAGCTGGATGAGCTGCAGGCTTTGAATCCCACATGTAGAGAGGAGATTGAGCAGGAATTGGTGACCCAGGTTACATCCCAGAAACAGTTTGAAAAATAAAAATGAAATCTAGAAGAGTGTTAATGCCCCCAAAGAAACCAGACACCCTCCCCTCTTTTCTTTAGCCTTTATTTTAAAAATTTCCCATCTTAAGTGAAGTGATTCACCCCATCCTTGATGTTTGAATCATCTCTTCTTAAAAGGCAGAGCTGAGCCCTGTGCCACTGAAAACTATAAGCACTAGGCACATAATGTTTTCAATTCATGGAAACTTTATGCACCCAATCAAGATGAAGTTCCATTGTGCTATGTTCTGTACAATCACATGCCAAGACTTGGTTCTACCCAGAAAAGTTTACAGTAAAAGAAAGAAAGTGACATATGAAGCACAAGAATAGAAAGATACAATCAAATATATGTTGGGTCTTTTTGGATGACTATAGCTCAGTTAAGGGCCAGCCAGTCCCATCTGTCCTCAGTGTGTCATGGCAGTGGTGGCGGTGTTGCAGGAGAGAGTACTAGCTTTACAGATCAGTGCAGGGAGCATTGTCTTTGTGTAAGGAGCAGCGTGGAAGAAGGCACGGAGCCATGTGTGTGAGAAACTGATATGAGCAAACAAGGCTGTCATTGGCGGCAGACAACAGCAGGTTTAAGGCAACGTGATAGACCAGAAGGGCAAATAAGGATGGGCAGATTTGTGAGGGGCCCATAGAGGTCAGGAAAAGAAGCTTGAACTTGATGAAACAAAACATGGGGGAGCTAGTGGTGTTCCCCAAGGGACAGTCCTAGGACCAATCCTATTCAATTTATTCATAAATGATCTGGAGAAAGGGGTAAACAGTGAGGTGGCAAAGTTTGCAGATGATACTAAACTACTCAAGATAGTTAAGACCAAAGCAGATTGTGAAGAACTTCAAAAAGATCTCACAAAACTAAGTGATTGGGCAACAAAATGGCAAATGAAATTTAATGTGGATAAATGTAAAGTAATGCACATTGGAAAAAATAACCCCAACTATACATACAATATGATGGGGGCTAATTTAGCTACAACGAGTCAGGAAAAAGATCTTGGAGTCATCGTGGATAGTTCTCTGAAGACGTCCACGCAGTGTGCAGAGGCGGTCAAAAAAGCAAACTGGATGTTAGGAATCATTAAAAAGGGGATAGAGAATAAGACTGAGAATATATTATTGCCCTTATATAAATCCATGGTACGCCCACATCTCGAATACTGTGTACAGATGTGGTCTCCTCACCTCAAAAAAGATATTCTAGCACTATAAAAGGTCCAGAAAAGGGCAACTAAAATGATTAGGGGTTTAGATTAGGGGTTCATTCACCAAATGAAATTAACGGGCAGCAGGTTTAAAACAAGTAAAAGGAAGTTCTTCTTCACGCAGCGCACAGTCAACTTGTGGAACTCCTTACCTGAGGAGGTTGTGAAGGGTAGGACTATAACAGTGTTTAAAAGAGAACTGGATAAATTCATGGTGGTGAAGTCCATAAATGGCTATTAGCTAGGATGGGTAAAGAATGGTGTCCCTAGCCTCTGTTCGTCAGAGGATGGAGATGGATAGCAGGAGAGAGATCACTTGATCATTGCCTGTTAGGTTCACTCCCTCTGGGGCACCTGGCATTGGCCACTGTCGGTAGGGCCTGGCACTCCCTTTCATTAAAATGAAATAATAATCTGCATTTTTTGCAATGAACCTTTCCATTTAAATTTCCCTTCGAGTATACCAGGCCTGCACCTTTTGGAATACCCTAGCCTGTCACAGAGTATTCCATGACAATGAAAAAATCTTGATATGCAAGGATGATCAGCTTGCACAGTCACTTTGGTCTGTGGCAGTGTGCAAACAAAGATTAAGCACGTACTGCACACCTGAAGACAAGGTCTGTATTTTTTGTTGCTTAGTACACACTTTTATAAATCAAGACTGCTACCTATCATTTTCACTATAGCACAGCTTCTTAAGCAGTGAATTAGACAAAGTGTTCAGACAGATCTTTTTGAGGGCCACAGTGAGACTGATGGATTTACATTTTAACTTTAAATTTAGGGAGTAATTCCAATTATATTCACCTCATTTCTTTTGCAAAGCTTAATGGTTCTAGTTTAACTAAATCATTCAAAATATTAAACCCTAGGAATCCTCTCTTCATGAACTAAATAATCATTTATCAGATTAGCTGCTGAATAAATCTGATATTAAATACGTTGTTGGACAAATGACTTTACTGTAAACTGCAAGATCTATTAGTGAACTAATTATTGCCTCATATGCTATTCACTGGCAAGGTCAATTATTTAGAATTCCAGGGTCAGATGTATGATATGACCAATGGTAATATAAACACTGATGGCTCATAAGTGGCAACACCATATGTGAATTGTCTCAGCAATAATCTCTTCAGAATTGCACATTACTAGTGGGTAACTACCAATGTGATAGTTAATAGCCTGCTGAAAGCAAATAATGCTCTAATACATTTAACATAGACTCTCAAATTGGTTGTTATTATTGTAGGCAATAATTATAAAAGCAATACCTCATTTAAAAAGGCTGACATAAGTTTAAGCGTGTGTTAAGATGTCAAATTGCTTTACCCCATGACAATTAACCAACTTTTTTCATCTATCAAGATGCGAAAGGCAATGTCATTTAGCTATAACAAAAGGCACATTCCCAAGAAGTAGGGACACTGTCCATACCTTGAAATCTATTATGCATAGTCTTTTTACTGTGTAATTTTTATTCAAATATTTTTCTTCAGGTGCCACTGAAAGTGGTTAACATGCATTCAGATTGTTTCATATCCCAATCCAATAAAATTAGACTTTAATAGTTGTTTTTATTTATGTTAATTTTTTCCAAGTGAGCATTATTTATTATTATTAGAAGTATGATTTATTATTTTATTTCACATCAACCATGTTTCTCCTCTTCCTCTCTCTCAAAAGAGGGCAGATATGTACAAAGCAATAATTCTCAGTGCTGGGACATCTCAGGCCAGGATAACAGACAGTAATGAATTGGACTAAGTCTTTTTTCTCCATTCTGCATCCTTTCCCCCCCACCCCACCCCACCCCAATTGCATGGGAAACAAAACTCTCAGCTAATTCAGTTAATGGAAACACAGCTTTGTAGCTTGAGGATGGAAAAGTTAGAAAAGAAAGATGTCTGTAACTATTCACCATCACATATTTTCAAGTGACAAGCACAAGACACTTGCTTGGAGATAGAGGTGATGACTGAGGCCCACCAGTGTCTGCCATCACAGGAAATCATTATATGGAATACACCAACCTCATCCTACTAGATGACCCCTGCTCAACTATGCTGATAAAGGTGCAAAATAATGTACCCTTCCATTATACCCTGTCAGAGAAATTTCTTCCCGATTCCAAATGTGGGGGTCAGTTTAATTTTGAGCATGCCAGCCTGCATCACCATACACAAGGATGCTGGGGTCCATACAAAGTAGAAAAGAACAAGCATATTGGAAAACTGTTTCCATCGCTCTCAGTAAGAGGAAGAAAGGATGATCATAAGACGGAAGTCTGTCGATAATATAGGGAGTCAGGACACTCCCAGCTTTACTATGGAGCTGGCCAAGTCACTTAACTTCTCTGAATCTTATTTTTCTCTTTTGTAAAATGTGGTAAATAATACTTGCCCAAGCTCTTGCCCCTGTCCCACAACTCTGCATTTCTTCTCTTTCCCCCCACACCTCCCAATCCTTACCTCACACATCTACATCAGGCTACTTCCTCCTTTCATTCCTCACTGTCTGGATGCCAACAAGGGGAGCATTTGAAAGCACAGGAAAGACAGTCTTCCCACTTTCAGTTCCTGTGCCTGGCAACACAACAGATCCCAGCAACCAGACAAGCAAATACATGGAAAGTCCTGCTCAACCCCTACAGCCTTGGTCTGGCGCATGCTCAGCCACACTGTGGGGACGGCGCATGCCCAGTCCAATTGGCAAGTCAGAATCTGAGGGGATGGACCGTGCTCAATGCAGACAGAATCTTTGGAGAATTTATCTGCCAAACTCTAACAACCTCGCCTGAGCATGTGTGAACTGAAATTTTTCAGAGGCTCAGAACCTGGCCAAATCTGGGTTAATTTTCAGGGGGATAGCAAGAGGCACATTCCTGACACCAGGATGGCACCCCCACCCCCTGGCCAAATTTCAAGCCCCCTGCTCCAAAGAATGGAGACGCTAGAGCATCTAATTGGAACAGCTTAAGATTTTTTTTTAACATGGGAAAAACAATGTATTTTCCCCCTGATCTTTTTCTCAGAAATGGCTGAACTGTTTTATCTGAAACTTCCCCCAAAAATTCACTTGACATGGAAAATTTCTGCTCGTACAGTTTAAGTTTGGCAAACAACTGAAAACAGGGTTGTGTTATGAAACGTGTCGGGAAACATTAACTATAGTCATTGCTACCTCTGCTACCTATAACAATAGTATTGTTTATTGCCTCATGCGCCCATTATAGGGTTGTTGCCAGGTAGGGAAGTAAACTCAGATTGTCCCTTACACTAAGGCCCCTTTATACTGCTCTGGCAGTGTAAATGGGTTTTAACGTGATTATATTACATCTACTCCTACTTCAAGGCCCCTTTATATGACTACAGTCAGTCTGCAGAATTTTTCTATTCAGTTGCATGGTAGGGAAATGTGTCCCCTAAAAGTCTAGAGGGTTCAACCTCCTAAAATTGTAGTGCCCCTTTCATCCATGTGGGCTTTAGGGACGTACAACAGCCAAGGGCAATCTGCTTGGAGGCTTCTTGCTTTCTACACTGCTCTCTGCTTCCTCGTGACAGCCTGACTCATACAGGGGCTGTCAGGGTCTCTGCCAACGTAGAGAGCTTCCAGGGAGAGGGAGAATCCATACACGTTATTGCAGACTCCATGTAAAAGAAGTTGAACTGATTTACCCTGTGGATTTGAGGTGGGGAGAGAGAATTTGGCACTTTCTGCTTATTCCTTTCCTGTTCTGCCCCCCCCAATTCCCTATGTAAAACCGAGATGCCTCTTGTTCAAGCTGCTGCAGCCCCATCTTCCCTTTCCTTGCCCATCCTTGCCTTTCATGGCTCCCCCGCTACACTTGTATAAGGAACTAATTTCGATTCTATCATTAGACATGTGGAAGCACACGTTGAGAAGGCCAGCACCACACAGCAGGGTATAGACGGGTCCCTGATGAGCAGTGGGGCATAAGTAATTGGGCCAGGGGATGCCTCGATTTGAAGGATGGGATCAGAGAAGGGAGGAAATTTACAGGGCACGAGGCAATCAAATTTAACAAGTTACGTCATATAAAATACACATGTCGATAATTAAATGAGTTATGTCATATAAAAAGACATGTTGATTTGACTATTAGATAAGAGAGCTAATTGGAGACTAATTATATTACTGTAGGGAAATGTCCAGAAATAGATATTCAAGCCATGAGTTTTTATCCAGCTTTTGCAAAAGGCTTTATTTTGTAGCAGATGACAGTATGTATCTATACACATCCTGACTAAAGTGTGGGCTTGTTTTTACACTGTCAGAACATTTGTAAACAAGGCAAGAATGTCAGATGGGGATTACTGAATTCAGAAGAAAATGCTTTTTCAGAATGAAGACTTCTTTAGTAAAGGAAACAATCAACAAGCAAATTACGCTCTACAGAGAGGACACACACTAACCCTTCCCAATGTACTCACGTAAACGCTTATACAGCAGTGCAGCTGTCTAAGCTCCAATGGCTCCCTGCAAAAAAGAGCCATTGGAGCAGAGGAACAATTGCCCACAACTTCCCTTTGGGCTTTTTTGGAAAGAACAGCGCCACTCCAGAGCAGTCCCATCCACGCCAGTTAGTGCCCACAAACAAGCCAACAAACTCTCAGTTAATTGTATCAAATGTTGGTGACAGATCTAATCATCACAGGCACTCTATCTTCTTCCATTGCCAGGAAGAGACCATCAACTAATGCAGTCAGTGCAGTTTTTACCCCACATAAATGCCTATAATCAGATCGACTGCAATCAAGGAAATCTAAGGAATCAAGAAAGTGCCAGAGTTGCCTTGCCACAACCTGCTCAATTACCTTTCCTAAAGAGGAAGAGCTCTGAATGGCCCAAAAGCTTGTCTCTCTCAGCAACAGAAGTTGATCCAATAAAAGATATTACCTTACCCACTTCATCTCTCCAATTTCCTAAAGGAAGCAGATGGGACTCAGGCCAGTAGTTAGCCAGACTGTCAACATCAAGTGTTGGTTTCTGAACTATGGTGTATTGTTCTTGTTGGTAAGAGGAATACAGAAAAGGAGCTGGATTAAACACTTTTTCTCACCAGGTGACTCATGCAGGGGATCTTGAGGTAAGTAATATGCTGAGAACAAATTCTAATAATTTTCAGCAGAAGGCGTGGGCACACTTGTGCAATCTTCTGATTATGTACCGGTCTGGGCCCAAGTGGGGAAATGGTTTGATAGTCAGCAGGGCAGAGTGGTGAATGGCTGACCAGCTTCTGGTGCAAGATACACAGTGGTAGTGGGGCCATGGATGTTGATAACTCAGTGGGCAGATGGTAAACCTTCATGTGGGACTGCAGAACCCTTGCCACAGGCAACACAGGAATCTACCACAAAGAGGCTGCAGTACTGCAGTAATGCTTGGTTTCTTGGGTCTATTAGTTGTGCAGTGTCAGGAAAGCTCCAACCATTGTTTCTCCTACAAGGCCCATTATGGTCCCTAATTGTGGCATACCACTTGGCACTCACAAATTAAAGATACAAAGAAATTAAAAAGAAAGGGTTGTTCACAATCACAGTTGCTAGCCAAAGTAACCACTCTTTAGGATATTGACAGTAGTATCTAATTTTTTTAATTGCATATTGAAATGAAATAGAATACTTCTGACGCAGCTGTGCAATTCAGTGAAATATGGAAACAGCAGCAATGTATTTTATTATAAACGGTGTGAAGAAAAAAGCACAAGTCAAAAATCCCCTGTTGTAGTTAACGAGGACCTGGCATTATGTAAAGTGTAACAGGACAACACCGATGGCCTCTGTTGAGTAGTTAAGATATGGATAACTGTTTAGAGACCCAATTTTGCTCCTATTTAAGTCAATGACAAAATGCCCACTGACTTCAGCAGTGGAAGCTGGGTCTGTCCTCATGTGCCCACAATTTAAAAATACATTGCGAAAGTGAACAGCGTTTTCTCAAGAAAACTAGTTTCCAGGGTTGTCTTATTCTTATGAAAATATTTTCTCAGAGAACCTTTTCAGCATCTTAAACATATCTTCTGTGCACATGGAAACAATTACAACTGCAATTTTCCAGCTTTGAGTTAAGAGTTTTGACAGCTAAAATATTGTCCTTTTAAAGACTTTCAAAAACTCAGTTTAAGTCAGTCTCCAATGTTAGAGACAGAGGAATATTTTCTTCTGGTCCCAGGGACACCACATTCAGGCTCACTGTTGTAGCCCTGATAACAGTGGTAACAGTTTGAAAACTCTCAAGAAAATTAATTAGCACAGAGAAAACTGAGGATGAGACTGAACAGTTAATCGCTTGCAAAACTAGGCCTACTGATTTACCCTGTGCACCTGAGGTTCCACTTTCCTCAACCAGAGAAGGATCACCCAGGACAAAAGCCAGTAATCCCTGTCCTCTGGGACATGCCGTAAATCCTCCTTTTGGATACAAGAGACCCATGGTCTTTCAATGTAATCATTTTTTACTGACAGATAAGAGCATATTCCTGTTACCACTAGGGGCAAAAATCATTTCCGATAGTCTATATCCATAGGAAATCAATATTTTTTATTATTCCAAACAAACGATACAATTCTTGTTTGTTTGTTACTGTTATCTGCTACTGTAATGAGCAAGAAACCTTGGCTAACCAAAAGACATCACTACTTTTTTTCAAGAGGTCCTGTCACCTCATGGTGACACAAAATTACCTACATTATTTTCAGCTCCAGGTAAATAGGAACTCAACATGTCTATTTTACACTTGTCATGTCCAGTCCTCAACCTCGGGTAAATCACTGCAGTCAGTGAAGTCCATGGAGCTATGCAGACTTACACCATCTGAGAAATTTGTCCAAATTCGTTTAATTTGAAAGGTAGAATATAGTGTTTTTCAACCTCTAATTAGAAAAATGGAAGCCAATAGCCACATTTTGTGCTCTACTTAAAACTAGCCATAACAATAGATCAGGTCCTCGTGAAGCTGTGCCTATTTACACATCAGTGGAGGATCTGACCCAATATTTGTACTCAGCTTTAAGGACTTAGGGCTTGATCTTGTCCTGTCATGAATAGCCCCATTTAAGCCACAAGGGGACTACACACAGTACTAAGCAGTATGCCCAGAAGTTAGCAAGGCTGGGCCATAGTCATGTAACAATACAAGCCTATAGATACAGCACCCTTTAGATTAGTTTTCAGTATTGTGAGAGGTAAATGCATCCACAAACACACACCCACACACATTGGTAAGGAAACTCACCACTGCTAGAAGCATCGCTGAGATTTAGCAGCCCACTTCCTAACCCTCTGTAACTATGGTAACTGTAGGTCCCATTTCCATTGATGTACAACACCTCCTGTGTGCTGGAAACAGCTGATGTTGAGTAAGTGACCTGGGCTGGCTCTTGTTTATATTGTTTGTCAGCTGGAGCAGCTTCATCCTGCCAAAACAATGTTACATTGTAAGGTTTCAAATAGTTGTTAAAGTTCACCTTGAATGAGAGGGGCTATTTTATTATTATTTAAAGCTCCCCAAGTGTTACTTTCACAACAGTGTAATAAACAAGAAACAAGCACATACATGTTTTCAACTGACAGTTTATCAGCTGAAAAGAAATCATGATAATAACCACAAACATACATTTCCTACAGCCACTACTATAATTTATTTATTTGCATTTTGCTAGCAAATCACAACATGATGGGTGCTGTCCAAACACACAGGAAGACACAGTCCCTGCCTGGAAGAGCTTACAATCTCCTGAAAAAATCAACTCTAAATCAAAATAAAATGGAAGGAACTGAAAGCAAATGATTACACTCTGGCAACCCTCTCGGTGCAGACAATCAGTTTTTTCTTGTTATGACAAAGCAACAGAAAATGCATTGGCATGTTCTCTAGATGGATTAATCAGCATCAAGGATACCAGGAAATAGCAGGGAGGAAAAAGAGAATGAAATATTCTTTTCCATATCTGTGGAATGATGTGGCATTACAACACAGGAGACCAAACCTTTCTGAGCTTGAATCTTTTGTTTGTTTATTTTGCATATGAGTTTGAAGAATTAGACACAACCAAGATTATTCAAGTGAAAAAAATGTATTATTGAGAGAAGCTTTTAAAATATGTTGCAGCAGAATACTGGGAAGTCAGATAATTAATTGCATTAATAACCAAAATGGGCATTTGGGACATTAATTTGTACTGAGGCATATATTTGCATTATTAAGATACTTAGCTGTACTGAATTCCACTATAAGTTCTCTTCAATAACATATAAGAAGCCAAATAAAGGATAAAAACTGCAATGCATTTTTGCCAAAAGTTTAATATAATTTACTTTTTATCCTCAAAGGTCATGCTGTCTGTTATAAAGCAGAATGGATTTTTTTTCCTGTGAGAAAATATTCAATAAGCTATGCAGTAAAGTTTTAGCTTGGCAAGAAAGCTTAAAACATCATCCATTCCCTAAAATTCCCAAAGCTGCTGCCTTATTTTCTGATTTGATATGAAGACTTTTTCCAAAACTAGATGATATTTCCATTCACATACTCACTCAGGGCCTGATACAGTTCCCAGCAAGGTTGATGAAAAGGTTGACTTAAAAGGGAGTTAGATCGGGCTCTCAATCTTTTTTTACAGGGCTCCCTTGTGTTTTAAAAAGCATCAGCTTCCTCCTACTTTGTCCTTGCAATTGTACTTTGGATAAAAGATCCTCTCTCTGTCTATCTAGGTATTTACACCATGTTCTACAACAGATTTATTCTTTCCTTCAAGTGTCTTTGCTTTTAAAATGTGGAAATGAAACAAACTACAGTACCACAACTCTGAGATATTTGATGTTCTGCGCTAGTTGATCAATACTTTCTTGGTAGGTACAAACAGAACAACTGGTAGTCTTTGCTTCAGGTTTTGCAACACAGGCCTGTATGGAATGATGCCTGTAACCCAGACTGCGGAATTGTTTACATTATTCATGAGGAATATTCAGTATTATGAAAAAAGACATTGAATGGTAAAATTCTAGTAACGTGTCTGAAAAGAAAAGGACGCTGTTTTCCAAGAACCTATGCTTACTCACTACTAAACACATGTGGCTAATCTCTGTTTCCCAAAAATATTGGGAACACAACTCAAAGGAGCAGTGGTCAGAGTATCACTGCATTGCCACATACTGAAACTCTGTAACCCTAATTTGCCTACATTTGCACCAGTCTTTTCCTTTTAAACAGGCATGTGTATTTTTAAAAACATAGGACTAGATAGAGCTGTATACAATTTTCCTACAAGACAAAAATATTTTTGGTCCATTATTTAACCAATAAAATAAAATAAAATAAAATGTTAGAACAGATTAAAACTATCAATATAAAACAATACTAAAATAAGCTTGTGTTTCTGTCCACTTTGACTAAAACCAAAAATTTTAAGTTGTTGAAAACAGTAGGAAGTTTTCTCTTTTTGAATAGGGATCTGGTGAACATAAAGTAAAGGGAAACAAGAGAATGGGAGTTAAGCCTGTAAGATTCTGCATTGAAGCCACTTCTAGAGCCATTGTTTGCATGAGTGAAATCTACAATTACATGACACTATCAGCTCCTTTTAATTGTTTAAAAAAATATTTAAAAATTGTGGATTGACAGAACTGGAGACTATTTTATTCACAAAACAAGTACAACATAAGCCAAAGTACAGCATAAAGACTGATTTAGATTTACTGGCCAGATTCTCAGCTGGTATAAAAATTGGCATTGTTCCCTGAATTTTTGAGTGTGCTCCAATCTTTATATGCATTCCATCTTTGGCTTCTTCACTGAGACTGCCAACAAAAGTGTCAACTATTGCCGACTGTGGTTGTGTTTTTCGTGATGCACTCAAAAATCATGATGGGCATATTAAAATGCTTACATGGGTCTCACTTTATACTAAGGACACATTTATAAATAGATTACAAAAGGTTAATAAATGGTTAATATATGTTTTAATAAATGGATAGTCAATTTTTACAACATGCTACTCCTGTCTGTAACATGCTTATAGAACCTATCAACCACTTAGGAACCCTTTCTAAACTATTTATAAATGTACTTTTAATATCAAGTCTGATCCACTTATGGCTAGACACCTGTTCATCTAGCATTTGACTAAAATCATAATTTCGAAAATAAATGAGATCACATCCTTCTAAAAGTGTTTTTTTTCCATTTGGTAAAGCAAGTACTTAGGACCTGAGCACATTGTCCAGGAGCTGTTGGAATACACGGGTTAGATCAGAGAAGAGCATAAATACCTTTCTAGCACAATTCATGCTAAGAAATAAATTACTTATTTGTTTTAGAAAATAGCAGCCTACACAAGTGCTTGGTAAGATCATTACCATGGCATTTATCACAATAAATACATTTTACTTATGAGCCTAAGTGTGTAATGAAGGAGAAATTTTTCCTAAGACAGTAGGCATAAATATATTTTCTAACCACAGAAGTGATTAAGTATACATAAAGAGTAATACATTATTTGAAAAATGTACATGTTTCTGTACAATGTACATTACACAAAGACTGCACTTTAAATTCCAAGCAGCTGAAGACTAGCCTAAAAGAAAAAACACAGACAGCAATATGGGTCAAACATAATCTCCACCAATCACTTGTGAGTCCATAAAGTAGGGTAGCCAGGCTTCTGGTTTTTGACCAGAACACCTAGTCAAAAAGGGACCCTGGTGGCTGTGACCGGGCCATTAAAAGTCCGGTTGGCTGCAGTGACCAGCTCCATGTGGCTCCCAGAAGCGGCCGGCATGTCCCTCTGACTCCTAGGTGCATGGGGATCCGTGTACTGCTCCTGCCCGCGGTGCAGGTGCCACCCCAAATGTCAGCTCCACAGCTCCCATTGGCCAGGAACTATGGCCAATGGGAACTGCGCCTGAAGACAGGTGTGGCACGCAGAGCCCCCTGGCCATCTCTGCACCTAGGAGCCAAAGGGACAGGTTGCCACTTCCCAGGAGCTGCCTGAGGTAAGCACCTCCCAGAGCCTGCACCCCGAACACCCTCCCACACCCAACCCCCTGCTCCAGCTCTGAGCCCACTCCCACACTCCGAACCACCCAGCCCCAGCCCAGAGCCCCCTCCTGCACCCCAAACCCCTCATCCCTGGCCCCATCCCAGAGCCTGCACTCCCAGCCTGGAGACCTCTCCTGACCCTCAAACCCCTCAGCCCTGGCCCCACCCCAGAGCCCATATCCCCAGCCAGAGCCCTCATCCCCTCCCAGACCCCAACTCCCTGCCCCGGCCTGGAGCCCCCCCTCCTACACCCCAAACTCCAAGGTTTACAACTTGGCAAAATCTGAGTGGATTTTCCTGGGGGGAGCAAAAAGTGCACCCCTGACATATAGACCACCCCCTGCCAAATTTGAAGCATGGAAGTGCTAGAGCTTTTCAAAGAAAAAGTCACCGGAATTTTTTTAACATGCATAAAACAATAGCCTGATTCTTGCAAACAGCAGAATAATTTTGGGTGAAATTAAAAAAATCAGGCACAGAAACATTCACCTCAAATTATTAAAGTTTGGAAAACTTAAAAGCAACTGAAAACCAGGCCTTCCAATGGGACATGTCAAGCAACTTCAATAATAGGCATTGCTAACAGCTCTGTCTATAGCAGACGTGGGAAAACTACGGCCCATGGGACCGTCCTGCCCAGCCCCTGAGCTCCTGGCCGGGGAGCCTAATCCCTGGCCCCTCCCCTGCTGGCCTCCCTCCCCTTCAGCCATGCCGCCGTGTGGGCCACACTCTGGCCCACCGCTCCCGCTGGGCAGTGTGGGGAGCACAGCTGGCTCTGGCCAGGTGTGGAGGCTGCAAGCTCCTGCTGCTGGTAAGGGGGCAGGGAGTGGGAGGGTTGGGTAAGGGAGTGGAGGGCTCTGAGGGGCAGTCAGGGATGAGGGGGCGGTTGGATGGGGCGGAGGTTCTGGGGGGCAGTCAGGGGACAGGGAGCAGGCGAGGTTGGATGCATTGGAGGTTCTGAGGGGGGCAATCAGGGGGCAGGAAGTGGGAGGGAGCAGATAGAGGGCGGAGGCCAGGCTGTTTGGGGAGGCACAGCCTTCCCTACCCAGCCCTCCATACAGTTGCACAACCCCGATGTGGCCCTTGGGCCAAAAAGTTTGCCCACCCATGGTCTATAGTATATATTGTCCTAACACAATGCTATGCTTTATATTAGGTTTATCACGTCATAGAGTCATAGAATGTCAAGGTTGGAACAGACCTCAGGAGGTCATCTAGTCCAACCCCTTGCTCAGATTAACTCTCTTGGGTTTGAATTTTATGAACAATAAACCTGGAAACCTAGATAGCAGAAAAACACTTTGGCATATCATAGGGGCAAAGTTTTCCTTTTATTTTAATTTGAATAAAGTTGTTGACCTACAGTGATCAGCAGTGATGAAAATTTTATTTCTGAAGAAGGCACAGATGTGATTTTCATTCATTAAATGAATGAAACCCCATTAACAATGTTCTGAGATCACTATCCATTGAACAAGAAAAAGAAGTATTTATCCCCCTGACAGGCCTAAACCAAATAAATACAAGCCTACAATGCATATAGAGTGAAGTTCAACGTAGGACTCAGGCATAGGCCTTGTGTGGACCCTCTGCCTAGGGTAAATTTAAAGTATTAATTTTTTATATTAATTTAAGATGACTTTTTTTTAAGAGTCTAGGCCAGATACTCTACCAGTATAAGTTAGCTTTAGTTCCACTGACTTCAGTGAAACTATTATGCTTTATGCCAACTGAGGCTCTGTACCCGAGTGCATAATCACTACATACTCAGAAAGGTCCATTTGTATGGCCTGTGTTCAGTGTCGTACAATGCTTTCATGCCTCTATATGAAAGGCATGTCTCACCAAAATTTCCATTTCCTGTGTTCAGGGGTTAATAATTCAACCACAAAGTTTACATCTGGCTGAAACTTCTTGTACAAAATTTCCATTGGAAGCTGAACCTTCAGATTCTTCGCAGTCTCTCAGGTAAATCAGATATTTTAAAACTGTCAAAGAAGAGGTTTCGTACCCTGTGCAGTAACTGTGATTCTTCAAGATGTGTGTCCCTATAGGTTCTCCACTCTTGTTGTTGGTGTACCCCATGCACACTCGATAGGAGATCATAGAATCATAGAAGATCACGGTTGGAAGAGACCTCAGGAGGTCTTCTAGTCCAACCTCCTGAAGGAGGTCCCTTCTGACCTTAAAGTCTATGATTCTTTAAAGTCTATGACTCCTGCTCAAAGCAGGACCAACACAACTAAATCATCCCAGCCAGGGCTTTGTCGTGCTGGACCTTAAAAACCTATAAGGATGGAGATTCCACCACCTCCCTAGGTAACCCATTCCAGTGTTTCACCACCCTCCTAGTGAAATAGTGTTTCCTAATATCCAACCTAGACCTTCCCCATTGCAACTTGAAACCATTGGTCCGTGTTCTGTCATCTGCCACCACTGAGTATGTAATGAAGACCATATAGCAGCCCTGCAGATTTCTGGAATGGAACATTTTTAAGGAGAGCCAGAGATGTAGATTGTGATCTAGTCAAAGTGTGCCAAAATGCTGATAATGAGTGGGATGTCGACAGCCTGGTAGAAAGCTATACTACACTTGGAAATCCAGTTAGAGTCCCTGGGTGGAAGTGGCGGAACCCTTAGATCTGTCTGCAATCAAAAGAAAAGGCTATTGGATTTATGAAATGGTTTAGTTCTAACCAGATACTAGGATGGCACCCTCCTGAGATCTAGAGTGTGGATAACGGTCTCCCGGTTGGAAGTATTCAGTTTTGAGAAGAAAACCAGCATGTGTATGGTCTCATTTAGGTGAAATTCAAAGTCACTTTAGGGAGAAAACTGGGATGCTGCCATAGGGACACCGTATACTTGTGAAATGTTGTGAAAGGGGGTCTGCCATTAAAGCCCCAATCTCTCCAACTCTGCAGGCTGAGGTAATCACCACTAGGAAAGCTGTTTTCCTTGATAAATTCAATAGGAAGCAGGTGGCCATTGGTTCAAACCTGGGCTTTGTGAGGCTTTTGAGAACAAAATTCAGGTCCAAAGCAGAAGTAGGAACCTTTATCTGTGGGAAGAGATTCACTGAGCTTTTCAGAAATCTCGTGGTTGTGTGTGTGTGGGCGGGGGAGGGGGGCAAAACAGAGAAAAACCCTCAATAGTAGCATGAAAGGCTGTTATGGTTGCCAGGTGAACTTTGATGGAATTGAGGGACAGTCCTGACTTCTTAAACTGTAGTAGGTACTCCAGAATGAGAGGAAGAGGGGCAGATTCAGGAGCAGCATTGTGGAGTTCGCACGAGTGGCCGAATCTTGTCCGATTCTGGAGGTAAGTAGTGCTGGTAGAAACTTTTCTATTATTTAATAGTATGTGTTGTGTACCTTCACAGGCAGGATGACTCTAGCCCTGCAAACCATCAAGAAACCAAGTCTTGAGTTGAAGAATGCCCCAGTTAGGATGCGTCAGGTGTCCAGCACCCTGAGAGAGGAGTTGAAGGATGGCTGGGAGATCTATTGGAGGATAGAAAGCCAGGTGAAACAGGTAAGTGAACAACGCCAGCCATGATCACACTGGGGCTATTAGAAAGACTCTGGCCTTGCACAGCTTGATCTTGTTTATCACCTTGAGGATGAGAGGCATCATAGGGAAGGCATAAAACATTCTGTCCATCCAAGGCAGGAGGAAGGCATCCCTCAGTGAATTGTGACCTAAAGCTCTCCTTAAGCAAAACAGATGACATTTTTTGTTTGCTATTGTAGTGAAAGGGTCTACTTCTGGAAACTCTCAAGTCTGAAAGGTTATGGGTAGAACCCAAGAATTCAACTCCCAGTCGTATTCTTGGGAGAAGCACCTGATGAATGAGTTGGCCATGACATTCTGTATGCCAGGCAGATACATTGCTGAGATCCTTATCTGATGCCTTATGCACCAATTCCACAACTTGATTGCTTTGTCACAGAGGAAAGGGGGTCTCACCCTTCCTTGATATAAAACATGTGGGCCACATTGTCTGTTATGACTTTGATAGATCTGCATCTGATGAGAGGAAGGAAATGATGACAGGCATTTCTGACCCTCTGAGCTCCAGGAGGTTGACATGGACGATGGTCTATTGAGGTGATCACCTGCCCTATGCTGTCAGGGAGCCAAGGTGCCCCCTCCAACCCAACAGAGATGCACCTGTGGTTACAGTCACTGTTGGGACTGGCTGGAGGAAGGGAACCTCTGCCCCTACATTGCAATGAATCTTCCACCAGTCTAGGGAATGCTTCACCACTGTGGAACTGACACCTGCTTATCTAGACTGTGTTGTTTGGTTAGTAAACCATTCTGAGCCACCTCTGGACAGGGGTGGCTCTAGACATTTCGCCGCCCCAAGCACGGTGTCATGCCACGGGGGTCGCTCTGCCGGTCGCTGGTCCCGCGGCTCTGGTGGACCTCCCGCAGGCGTGCCTGCGGAGGGACCGCGGGACCAGCGGAAACTCCACCGCAGCCGCGGGACCAGAGGACCCTCCGCAGGCATGCCGCCGAAGGCACCCTGCCTACCGCCCTCCCAGTGACCGGCAGAGCACCCCCCACGGCATGCCGCCCCAAGCACGCGCTTGGCATGGAGCCGCCCCTGCCTCTGGAAACAGCAGAGGTGTAACTTCACATGCTCTGTCACAAAAGTATAAGCGGCCACGTGACCCAGACACTGAAGGCAGTTTCTGACTGAGGTCTGAGGACTGTCTTGAATTATTTTGATGAGGCTCAGTAATGTCCAAAACCTGTCCATGGGAAGGGATGCCCTGGATACCAGAGAATCCTGACACACCCCCTATGAACTGTATATTCAACAGGCGTTAGTGTGGATTTTTCTACATTCAGCTGGAGGCCCAGGTCCAAAAACGGAGACAACACTTCTTGGTTAGATCAATTCAAGTAGCCAATCGCTGAAGTACGGGACTACCACTATAGCCTGGCAACACAGGTAAGCAGCCACTACTAACAGAACCTTTGAGAATACTCTCTGAGCTGGGAAGAAGCTGAAGGGAAGCACTTGATACTGGAAACTATCCTGGCCTACCACAAATCAGAGGAATCTTTTGTGAGGTGGGTGCATTGCTATATGGAAATACATATCCTGGAGGTCAAGGGCCAAAACCCAAGCCCCTGAATCTAGAGAAGGAATTATAGCTGCCGGGGTCACCATCGTGAATTTCTGGGGTCTCACAAATCTGTTTAGGAGTCTCAGAGCTAGAATTTATCTCCACCCACCGTTCTTTGGTATGAGGAAATAGTTTGAATAGAAGCATTTCCCCCTGTATTGAGCAGGTACCGGTTCTATTGCTCCTAAATGAAGAAGGGTGTTTACTTCCTGCTTTATCAGTGGCTCATGAGAGGGGTCCCTAAAGAGGGATGGGGAAGGGGAATGAGGAGGAGGGAGGTAGGTAAATAGATGGTGTCACCGGATTATATTACTTCCAACACTCATTTGTTCAAGGTGATACACTCCCATGCAAGCTGGAAGCAGGAGAGTCAGTTTCCAAATTAGGGAAGGTAGGAAAAACACTGGCAGGCTAATGAGTGGTGGGAATTCAAACCTTAGACTATCCTGTCAAAACTGGCATTTTGATGATGATGCCTGGGGGCTGAGCCACATCAGATGGGTTAGAGGGTCTCTTTCTCTGGAATCTGTGCCTCCTCCTGGAGGAGGGAGGAGTTGTGGGTCTCTCAAATCCAGAGAATTGTATAGGGTGGGATCTCTGAGCTGTTTGTGATCTGCTGAACTTCCATTTGTTTGCAGAAGTATAGGTGCCTAATGAGCGCAATGTGGCCCTTGAATCTTTAAAGACTCATCAATGTTCTTTGCAAACAACTTCCGTCCATCAAATGGGAGAGCCGCAACCATCAATGAACTTCCTGGGGAAGCCAGACAACTGCAGCCAGGATGCCCTACACATCACCACAATCATAGAGATGGCATGGACTGTGGTGTGTGCAGCATGGAGCACTGCCTGCAAAGATGTTCTTGCCAGCAACTGTCCCTCAGCAATAGTGGCCTGGAATTGTTCCCTGTCATCTGGGGGAAGGTGCTCAATAAATTACCCAAATTTCACGTAGTTGATAAAGTTGTACTTGGCCATCAATGCTTGGTAATTTGCAATATGAAATTGCAGCGTAGCCGATGAGTAGACCTTCTTTCCCAGGAGGTCCAGGCACTTTTGGTCTCTAACAAAAGGGGTGGATTTATAATGGTTTTGTTTGCCCCACTCATTCACCACATCAACACCCAGAGAATTGGGAAGTGGGTGGGAGAAGAGGAATGCAGTCCTTGGAGGGGACATAATATTTTATGTCACCCTCTTATGAGTGGGTGTCACTGTAGCTGGGGTTTGCCAGATGGTTCTAGTGGGTTCCAGTAGAGCCTCATTAATGGGGAGGCAACTCTAGGTGACATCACAGAGTGGAAAACATCCAGTCGCTTGTGTTGGGGTTTCCTGAACTCCTTGAGGGGTGTCTGCAGAGAGTCTGCCATCTGCTTAACAAGTTCCCAGAACTGGCAAAAATCAGTTACAGATTGGGGGAAGGCATCAGGTTGTCATCCAGCAAAGAGGATGAGAGGGTGGTCTGAGCCATGGCTTCTTTGTCTGCCATGGACTCCTGCTCCTCAGATGTTTCCTCCTGCTGATGGGAAGGGGAAGCTTGGGTCTCCCTATCATCCTGATGGGATAGGATTGGGGCACTAGAGAACTGCCAACAATAGCCTGCCCAGTATGACCATTGAGGCCCATACAGGGGAGAATGTGGCATCCAGCGTTGCTCCCTCAAGGAATATTGAGGTCCCAGAGCATCTTCCCTGCTCCTTTGGGAAGGGGGTGGGGGTTAGTGTAAGGGTGTACTGGAAAACCCTGAACCGAAATGGAAGAAGCGGAAGGAAAGTCATCATCACTATCAGCCTCTTCTTCGTCTAATGGAGGAGCTCCCAGAGAATAAGGGGGAGACAGCGCCAGGGAGGTGAAGGATTCCAGAGACCAAGAGGTTCTTGGTACTGAGAGATGCATGGTACCTGCTGATAATGAAGACACTGGTTCAGTGGTCACCGCCAATTCCCTCTGGTATTGGAAGTTCTGTGTTACCAAGAATGTTGCGGTACTGAGTGTTTATCTTTATTCAATGGTACCAAAGCCTTACAGTGCTTTGAGGCTGGAGCCAATGAAGTTAAAGGCTTACATGGTACCATGACACTTGTTAATGGCACAGAGAGTGGAGTTCAAGAGGTATCAATCCTTAATGTTTGGTACAGTCCTCAGCCAATGGTACCAGGGTCTTCCCAGAACCCTGTTTAGTCTTAGAGCCATGGCATTTTCCCATGTCCCTTGTACCGAAGGAACCTTTCCTGCCTATGGTACTGAGCCTCAAGGAAGACCTGCCAGAGGCTGTAGATCTGGCTGGAGACTGAAGTCTTTTTGAGGGGGAAATCACTGGGAGGGGAAATAGATCTTCTCTTCTGAGAGGCTTTGGAGGAGTTCTCTGAGGATTTTGCCTCTGAGAATGTTGCGCCAAGGTGCACTGACGGCTCCTGGAAACTGATGTCTAGGGGGGTCCTGACCTGGTTCCAAAGTGGGGTGGATGGAACGTTCCATCATGAGGAGTCGAAGTTTGACTTCCTGGTTCTTCTGAGCCCTAGATTTCAGAGGCAGGCCGAAGTTGCACTTCTGCAGCACATGTGATTAGCTCAGTCAGCAAACACACTTTGAATATTCGTCACTGACCAGAATGGCTTCTTTACATGAGAGGCAGCATTTAAACCCCAGTGAACTGGGCGTGTTCCTGACAGGGAGAATTTCCCTGGTGGGAATCTCTATAACTAGAAAAGCTTTTTTAAAAAAAACGAATACTAGACTAGCTAGCTAACTAACAAGAAGCTCCAAAACTACCACGGTAAGCAAGAAGCAGACACGCTAGGTGTGTCTCGGGCCAAGGCACTTGAGAAAGAATTGAGGGAGTGGTTTGCCTGTGCAGATTGATATAGCCTTGGTGCAGGGCACAAAGATGCCAATGGCACAATCCTGGGCTGAATGGACACTGCTAATGAACGTCTCTAATCCAAAGCGTGCGGGGAGCATGCACATCAAGAATGGAGCACCCATACGGAAACTACTCGAAGAAGAAGAAATCATAATTCTCTGATACCCAACCAAGAAAGATTTCTATGCCAAGTGGTTCTCCCCATCTTTGGCTAGGTCACGAGGACACTTAACAATTTTCACTCCATTGAAAGCTCCAGGAGACATCTAACATTCTCTAGACAGGTCTGGTGATGAGGGCTGATCCTTACTTGGAAGAGAGTGGCCATTGTTCAGAGATGCAAAGATTCCTTTCCTTAAAAGCTGACTGTGCTACAAACCCAGTGGACATAGTTCCTGCCAAAGAACGAGATGCTAGGGCTGAGAACTGCTTTACCACAGGCCAACAGAAGGACTCCATATGTGTCGTTCCTCCTCCCCCAACTGATGAGTTAAGGATACAACAATGAACTTGACTGTTTCTCAAAACTCAAACCAAACATTTTTGTTGTTTGAAAATGTTTTGATTACTTTATCCCCATTGTTTTTCTCGCTTTTACATGCCTCTGTCAGGAGTGGAAGCACCAAAGTATCATAACAAAAGCTGCAAGTGTGATATATTCAGCTTGAACGTAAGTGGGGCCTAATAGAAATCTCATTATAAAGACTTATTCCTGTGAGATTTACAGCCCCATTTGCAGACCAAAAGGATTTGGATAGTCCACTCATTCAAACCATTCAAACTTTCAGGTTCCTGTCTGAACCAAACTGAACCTTTAAAGGTTTCAGAGTAGCAGCCATGTTAGTCTGTATCCGCAAAAAGAACAGGAGTACTCGTGGCAACTTAGAGACTAACAAATTTATTTGAGCATAAGGTTTCGTGGGCTACCCATCTGATGAAGTGGGCTGCAGCCCACGAAAGCTTATGCTCAAATAAATTTGTTAGTCTCTAAGGTGCCACAAGTTCTCCTGTTCTTTGAACCTTTAAACTTGACCATGACTATAAGGGCAGCACATATACTTGGCTTTAACTTTTCTGGAATGGTCATTACATTATACAAAGAAATACAGATTCCTTTGCAAATACTACAATATTTGGTGTGTATCTCAAAAAGCTCTAGATATTTAGTTTGGATTCCTCTCTGGAGTTCAGTATTTGAAACTCTTTGGGCTATTTATATTTTAGGGACAAAAATAACAAACATAATTTTGCATGAAGAGTCTTCATGATAAAACCTAGAGAACAAAGATCAGAATGGCTTGCACCACAGTCTCCATTTAGAAGAGCAGTAGATTCCTTCTGCATTAAGGCTATACATACTAAAATGAACTGCCAACATCACCATCCACCATCAAAGGCTATAGATGCCAACAGTTGACAAGACATGAAAGCACAGGATTGCAATGGAAAAGAAGATCAAAATAAAAATGTGCCATGTGGAGGAGAGGGGGAAATGGACCTCATGCTTCTGCATTTCTGATAGAAACACATCTGTAGACTGAAATGTTTAAGTTAACATTAAATAAAATGTGAATGTTTCCACATCAGTGTTTCAGTCTTGTTCTTTGGTCACTGCTACTTCACCTGCCGAATGGAAAACCATTTCAGAAGAGGCACTGATTATCAAATCAAAATGATCATAACAGCAAGTGTTGATTAAATGCTTTTGGTTGAGCAACAGCACAGCAAAAGGATCATCTTTCATGCCAACATCAGCTTTAGCAAAGTTCATTATCCACTCTGATAGCTGGAGAACAACATACACTCTCCTCTTTTGACGTTTCAGTTTCAGAAATCAACCCCAGATGTCAGTATGTGGACAACTCGGGACCAAGTTACTGGAGGAGAAATTTTCTTGTTTTAAAAAATAGGGCCTCTACCTCGTCAAATAAAAAATGACACATCTTTATCAGTATCTATACTGTCTGGGAGAAGTCTGCCATTCTTTAGTGAGGGTCTAGAAAGCGAGCTAGTATATTTGCTTTGCCCAGGGCTTGATCTTTTTCCACCAAATGGACAAAGAGATGCAAAAGTCTTTCAATTTAAAATGTGTGGCTGAATTTAGTGCTCACAAAGGGAGAGACTAATGACAGATGCTTGAGCCAGGTACAATGGGGCAGGTGCTTTGCAAGTTAATCCACTTAATGCTGCAGCCCATGTTACTTTAGTACTGAGCTGAGAGACTATATGCAGGGACATGGCTGAAGCCTGTGCTTGCTTTAAAGTTTTGAACATGTGGATGAAGTGGATAACTTAACTAATTAACAATTTCAGCGCTGATGTCTTTGGCAACAATTGCAAATGGTTTCTAGCAGGTGTTCCAGCATGGCAAATTGAGCAGAATGAAAAACAGTGCCTCCCTGATGAAATTTTAAATGCTATGTCCAAAGATTGCTATTTTCTGATTAAGAATATCTTCAGGCAAGTAGAAGGTAGAATTCCATCTGGTTTGCATATTTTGAATGAACCACTGACCTAGAGGTCTTTGGATTCAGGCTAAAGGCTCAGAGAGTTTTTGTGGAATGATTAAAATGGGCACAACCCTTTATTAATGTACCTATTATGATCATTGCTTCAATATTCATTGTGAAGAAACTCAGGCATTCAAACTAAGGCTGCAGTGCTGGGAGGAGAGTAGCTTCCACAGCTGCTATGCCCTTGCTGTGTAGATGGGCAGAATGGGGCAGGCAGCAAGTGGAGCCTTGGCTCCACCCCCAGTGGATTAGTTAGTATAGTTGCTGTATCGGGAAGGTATGCTGCTCTGGGCGTAGGCCTCATGCAGGAAACTTCCTTCTAAAAGCAATGAGGAGATACGGAGGCAGGTTGTGACGCTGAGTCACAGCCACCTTCTTGGGCAGACCCAAGACAACACAACAATGCACGGGGCCTTGCTCAGGGCTCATGTTAAAGCCAAGATTTAGCCCTTGGTTTGGTAGGAGTGTCCTTTCAGGATCTTCATATATTTTTGCCATTTTAACTTCACATTGTGACCAACCTTCCCTGTGCAAAGAAAGGCTAGATGGATTTTTCTCCAGAGACCTGCACTTACTCTTCCAACCTGCCAGAGGTGAGCAGCTGGGGGGGAGGGGGAAAGGGATGTGAAATACTCCCCCTGTGCTGCTGCCACAGAGCTCAGAGCCCAAGGTGGATTGGAAGCAAGGGAATATGGGAGCAGGATTATTATGTTACCTGTAGACCACCAGGCTAATACTATAGTCATTGAGTGACACATATCATAAAAATGAGGCACTGTATAAAGAACTCCAGCTTCCAGGACATCTCTTATTAGAATAAAAGTAAATTAAAAATCTGAGAATAAACAAACTCCAGACGAAGTGTTTGTGGAGAAGGAGTAAGGGTTCTGCTTAGGAGAGAATTGTGTGGTTTGGTGAATCCTCTAAGGGCCTTTGGAAGCCAATATCATCTGCAATGGACAACTGCTTGCAGAACAAGGATGATGATCATTTTTGCTATTTTCCAATTTATGGGCAGTGCAAATGGATGAGTCTTTAAATATCTGACCTTTCTTCAAAACAAAATCAAACTGAAACCCATGGAAACTACCTCATCTTTTCTCAACCCGTGAACAGTTTTGCCTTCAGGTGATGAGTTGGATGAATCAATGTTCCATTGATACTGATGTATGACGACAATGACATAGTATTTACTGATGAACTGTGATGCAAAGGAGGAGGAACTCCTCCTTTCCTAGTCTATTGTTCTCATTCAGCACAAATTTTGCTATGTTGCACGTAGCTCTTTGAGCATGGTACATGTACATTTGAAGAACACAGAGTGAAATACTGGTCTTTGATTAAAATGAAGATGTCTCATCCTAACAATCCTAGTTAGACCATAAAACTCTTTTAAATCTAATATAGCTACATTTTGCAGTGAACGTGATGGGCTAGATTTTCAGCTGCTGTAGATCAGCATAGCTCCACTGAAGTCAATGATACAATGGCAGTAGCAGTGCCAAAAAAGAGAAATTTTAAATGCGTGAATCAGATTATTTAGGAATGTTTTGGGGAAATGTGTGGGACTCTTGGAGTCCTGCTTGTGCCAGTTTTGCAGATTTTATAATTGCAATAGTATCAGGGTTACCAGAGTTAAACCTCTTACTGCAGGTCGCTTCACTGAGAGAATTGCAATCCATATAACTCCCACTACTGATAGCACTTTCTCTTGACACCAAACAGCTTGCACTACGCCTACTAGATCTAGGGCTTGGAGAATTAAATAAACAAAAGACATTTGTTGAAAAACTGTGGGGTAACATTACATGTTGCATCAGCTCTAGCTTTATACTATTGTATTGTGCCTGCTGCTTTCTTATAACTGGACACTATTTCCAACCTTCATGTTACGTATGTTGGAATATGCAGATTACACTGTTAAAATCAGGTTCTGAATTAAATTCTTCTTTATTTAGAACCAGAAGATGACAACCTTGACATGAAGAGTGAGACTGATGCTGGTTATTTGTTTCCACTAAATTAAAAGGTATATATGTTAGAGAGTTCTTTCTTTAGAAGAAAAATAAGATTTGTAGGAGTTTGAGTATTGAAAAGTTTATGTAAATTGTCCCCCTAATGGGTGAATTCTGGTACCAAATGACTGATCGCTGTCTTTACAAACCTACTTCTCCTGACCAGAAGAAAATAAAAAGTTATAAGTTATAAAGACTAAATGAAAGGGTATTTAAGGGAAGCTTTGCTACTTACATAGTGTGCACATATACTGTTCGCATTTAGCAATTTCAAATTATTCTGCTATAAAGTTAAATAGAACAAAATTCTCTGCAGAATGAGAAGGCAGCTGGAAAGCTTTTAATAGCTAATGTTTCAAAATTATTTGTATGAACATAGTGAATCATAGATACTAACGTGTTTTACCTTTTATTTCATTATAGCTGTTTGATATGTAGTTACTCTATTTCAAGTCTGCCTTGTTAAATTTGAACTGTAAATCTGTGAAAACGAAAATTCTTTGCATGCATTTGATGTGTGCTGTCTGCTTTCATACACTGCCTCCGGTATAACCTGACTTTTATAGTTTAAAGAAAAAAATCTTAGAAGCAAATACATACATTCTGGAGACTTAAAAAAAACCCCCACATTTACTGGAAGAGGGAAATATGGCCCTAAGAAAAAGGAAATTTCTCCTATTATGAATTTCACCTTGACCTGCTACTGTGCAGTATGTGAGCCAAGCCCCCAAATCATTACCTTTGATAAAGACAGATTTTTACATTTTAAAACAAGAGTCAGTAGATGAACAGGAGATGCTTTGGGGGTATGACCCTCTCATTCCCTAACGGAGAGTCAGTGAGTTTTCAAACTAGAATGCATAAATGAAAAATGAAGTAACAACCTTTTAACAGCCTTAGGAAAGTGCAGGTTCTGATTTGTTTAATTAAAGGAGTCAATAAAGAAGATGGCTGATAAGAAATATCAAAAGTAACAAGCAGTGGCTTTGTGCACTGCATTAAAGATCAGTACCCCAAATTTCCTTATTCTAGAGAAGGATTCTTCTGGCACGTTGCCTTGGCTGCAGGCCGCAGCCTGCTTGGCTGCCTTGCTCCATGCTGGCATCTAGCAGCTGGTGCTGTTCTGGGGCAGTGTATTTGGTTCATTATTTTTACTTTGAAAAATAGTCTTAGTTTGGGGATGTCTGGCCAATGTTTGGATTATATAAATATCCCCCCCTGCTGCCACACATAAACAACTTGTTGATACATGGAGTGTTGCACACATCTAACTAAATGTGAATTTTAAGCGATCTAGTTAAACCCCATCTGGACACTTATTTTGGTTTATGCATGGTTTATTTCAGTTTAACTGCAGTTGACTAGGGACAGGTTTCAGCTAAACTGAAATAAACCATGTCCACACAGGGGGTTTTGTACTGGTTTAACTAAATTAATTTAACTAAATTGGTGCAAGTTTGTGTAGACAAGGCTTCACTCTCAAAAACATAACTTCCCCTCTGTGTTACAGGCAGCCGGACTCCCACTGCAATACCTATAGGTGACCATAAGCAGAAAATAGCAGATGAATAGGCTCTTAGATGCTAGTCTCAACCCAGTCAAGATAAGGGACTATTGGACTGACTTAAAAATAGATCATATTTCATTTGGTATATCCACATGAAAGGATGGGGGAAGAAATGTCTCCATGCTCCATGCATGGAGAAAATGCCCACCTCTGCTATCTCCATTTTTGGTTCTGGGTAGCAGAGATCCATGCTTCCTTCTTAACTGAATGATGGGGAAAGAAGAATCCATGATCCTTGCACAGGCTTAGGAGAGAAGATTAATGCTGCCACCTATTCACATCACCCTGGCTCCAAAGAGGGGTAGAGAAGAACTCCTGGGGCTGCTCTACAGATATTTCCTTTTACCTGCCCATCCAGCTCTCATCCTTCAGCTCCAAAGGTTTCAGATAAATTTTGGTATTAATTTTAACCCACTTCAAATATTTTATTACACCTCTGGATCTTTAGTGCCTACACTGAAACAAGCAGCTTCTATTTCAGCTGTACATGCTCAGATTGTGCTGTGTATGGACCCTTCTGGATAACCCTAAAGAGAAATTACCACATGGAAAAAACAAATCCATAATCTTTCTAATCTACTAAAACCATGTTTAAATTAAAAAATTAGGTGTTCACCCTTAGGCCTCACTGTGTGTCCAAGGCATGAAATTATTTGCTACTGCACGATTGGTGCATTATTCCTGTCAAATATATGTATCAAATTTAATACCTTTTGGGCTGAGGAATATTTTTGTCTGCAATATCCAACATTCCATTCTAATGGCATCTAGCAAAGAACCCAATCCTGAACCAGTGAAATCACTAGGAGTTTTGCCATTAACTTGAAAGGCAGCAGGATTTAAATTGCAATGCTGCTTATATTCCTACTCTTGACAATATGACTATTGCATTGTGGGTAGAAAGCCACATTTCTCAATGCTTGCACATAATTTGATCTCTCGACAATAATCCATACCCAGATAAATTGTGCCTGCATAAAATTTTGTGCCTCAGTGGTTAGAACGCATAATTTGGAAGCACAAAAGGAAATTGTAGTTCAACTCAGAAGTGAAATAATCATTTGGTGGGGATCTGGAGGGAGAGGAAAAAGGCCTAAACCAAAAACTTGTGTGCATGCACACGTGTGTCTATTTATGTGATGACGCCAAATTATTCTCAGAGATGGTTTATTAATCTATGGTCAAAACTGTCCAATTTGTATACCTGAAATTAGATACCTGAATCCCTGTTCAGACAACTAAGTACTTTGCTGCATTAATCTCAGGTATTCTGATTTTTCCGAGGTGCAAAGTATTCTCCAGCTTCTATTGACATGCATGGACTAAACTTTGAAACTTCTGCCCTATTACGTTTGTGTTAGCATTCCTGTTTTTAATAAGCTGCTTTTAATTGCCTCAAATAGAAAGGATTTTTCTAATTGCTCTTTTATAGTCTAAAAGACTCAACAAACCTCCCATTCTCAAATGCAAACATTTTGAGCCTGATTCTGCTAGTTCCTTATGCAGATGCACAGTGGAGTGATGGCTCAAGGAGCCTTCCCTCCATTCCTTGCAATGCTGTCATGCACAGGCTAGGCACAATTGCAGTGTCTTTTCGGTCTGCTCTTCCAGGGGCACTTGGTGCCCCAAAGGGGGCCAGGAGGAGGCAAGGCCTTATTCCTTCCACACCAGCCTGCACAGAGGGAGTGGGGAAAAACTGCACCCTATAATGGGCTGTTGTTTCCCAAGCATGCTGAGGAGCTCTGGTAGGCATTGTTAGTTCCTGAGGCAGAACATGTCCCATGCTCCCACTGGGGCAGTGTAGCCTCATACCATCCTTTACATCCTCAAAGGCAGGGGCGGCTCCAGGCACCATGCGCGTGCCTGGGGCGGCAAGCCACGGGGGGTGCTCTGCCAGTCGCCGCTAGGGTGGCAGGCAGAGTGCCTTCGGCGGCTTGCCTGCGAAGGGTCCACTGGTCCGCCGAAGCTGCAGGACCAGTGGACCCTCCGTGCTTGGGGCAGCAAAATGTCTAGAGCCGCCCCTGCTCAGTGGCACAATCTAGCCTTTTGTTGGGAGGTATTTTTGCATGCTTGCTTTTTCTGTAGCAAATGTTGCTCAAGTCTGCACTTGATACAGAAATGAAGAATACAAACAACAGAATAAAAAGAGGTACGTAGGAACCCTGCAATTTGTTTCTTCCTTCCTCCCAGGAGCTGCAGTGCACATTTATCTGGAAAGTAAACACCACACACAAAATTATATATCCCCCATCCTCTTTTCCTACTATTTGAACTGTAATCCAGGAGATAACTGCTCCCCGTCAACATTTAGAACCAATGCATTAAAGGCAGTGCTGAGATTCTAACTCTCAGTCCTCAAGAACAAAGGATTAGAGGCCTTAATTCCTTCTCCATGCTGAAACCCTGATACAATGGTCCTGGAACGGTCCATTCCCTCATTGCCATATAAATTAGTTTCTTCCAAAACAGTTTTGCAATTATCTATAATTTGTCCACAGATAATTTCTTCCTTTCTAAATGGTGTTATTGGCTGCTCCTGGTTTGTAGCAGCTGGACATCTTTTTTGTTAACAAAACTGTACTTGAAGAGTCTTCCCCAAGCATCAACCCCCTTGTTACCACGGAATCACCTAGAGAGAAGGCGCCACAAATTGGCTGAAGGTAGATTATTAACATAAACTTGCAAACCTGAATTGATTTAAAAGTGAACATTTAGAAATTAGACAAATGGAATGAAACACAATAGCAGTGGCTTCAACTAAGTGGCAGCATGTGTGCACTTCCATTAACATTCAGATGTATTGCATTAGTGCAGAACTTACATCCACTCTGCAGCATGCATTTGTATCAAGCTGCTCTATTCAGGCTGCTGCTATGACAACTATCCAGAGGCAAATGTCAGGTCAGCTCCCAGCATATGTGTCTAGGCCATAATTGCTTTGTCAGAAACCTAATAGTCATCTACTTCTACTCCTCTAGCAGCTAAAAGCAATACTGTTAAATTACTAAATGAAGCAAAATTCTTTACCCCTCCACCATCTTCTATAGCATTCCAATCTGTAGATTTGTTTCTATTTTGCCAAAATGCAATGGCGGGGAAGAGGAGGGCAGAGGTTGTTTTTTTTAAAGTCGCCACATCTTTGCCAATTTATCTTTCATTTATGTTACTCTGTACAGCGTAGACCTGGGATTTTCAAGCATATACCTCCTCTGGGTGCTGGATATTATCTTTTAGTGCCCCGGGACATTACTAGTCAGTAATCTGTGTTGCTACAAATCACATTATGGAAAGTCATAGTGTTCTTTCGGATGGAAATGTGGTTCCTTTTTTCAAAATGAGTGCAACAGTTACAGTAAAGCACACTATAACTTGCCATACTCAAGAGGCAATGAAAAGGCTGAATAATTTACAGATAAAGTTATTTTTAAATTACAGAAACTGATGATTTCCACAGGGTCCAGAAATATAACATGAAAGTCCATCTTAATGTTGTGACTAAATCAGAACCAATTTAACACTTAGATAAATAGATCCTTCTTTGGTACTTGAAGAAATAATGAAACTAGAGACAGATAAGAAGAGATTAACACTGAGTTGTTTTTAAGATATCTCAAGTGTATGATCCCACATCAAGAATTAAAGAAAATCTGAATATAACTGGTTTCTTCACTGGAAAAGAAATTGTCTCCCATGCGCATATGGAGACATACACATATTCTGACAGCTTCTTCATACTACCTCACATTTGCCTTATAGGCAATAATAAATAATAGTTGAATTAAATCAAATTCAACTAATCTGGACTTCTGGCTTTTGCATGACAATTACTATTATGGTGTTTCTGTGCAGGGAATATATGATGACATCAGCTGTGGCTGGCTAGGAAGCTGTCTGATTTTTATTACTCAGAACTGGTCTCTGGAATCAAAAGGAAGCTGTACCCTTTATATTTACTTTTTTTAAGAGAGGAAATCTATAAAAGCCTACTTCTTAATTTGTACATTCTGTACAATATTTCAGCTCAGCACTCTCTGAAAAGTCAGCTAATTTAAAAATCACAGCTCTTTAGTCATAATGAAACTAAAATGACAAAATGATTTCTCATGAAATAATGAATGCTTGCTGGTCTAATATCAGGTTGAAAATTAAAAGTAGTGGATATATAGTGGGCTAAATCCTTGGGTGTGGCAAAGGAGCACCCAGTGTAGTTTGGGGATGAATGGGGTGCAAAGGAGACATTAAAACACCTTTGTATTCCCCTGATCCTGGGCTGTCTATGTGCAGGACCTGTCTTCTGGCATAATGGAGAAAGATCTGATGGTATCCTGTCTTCACACACTAACCCTGGCCACAGAGTGGGAAACTGAGTCCAAACCATTGTGCTGGTTCTACACCCCAGGATCTCCTTGTGCTAAGGTGCTCCTTCCCATGGCAGGGTACATTGACTTGAAGGTCACTTTGCATGAGCGGCACACAGCAACCTGAATCCAGGGGACAATCTGGTCTGCTATCTTCAGAAATAAGTATGAATATTATTCACATACATAATATTGTGTGTGTAATGGGACAGATCCTTATCTGGTATATATCAGTGTAGCTCCACTGAAGTCAGCAGAGCTACATCAATTTACACCAGCCAAAGATCTTGCCAAATATGTATATTTGTATAGAAAGAGACCCATACACTCATCCAGACATAAATGTTACAAGTTAGACTAGAGCTCACACACTGAATGAGCTGTTTTAATCTGCTATCTTTCTCTTTCCATCTTCCCCTGCCCTGCTCCCCTATCATGAGCCCAGATACTCTTTTGGTGGCAAGTTTCCTCTCACTTTTTTGCCTCATTTAAAAACAAGCAGTATTTTGTTGTACATAAAACCTACAACGTAAGCAAATGGGAAAATGGTGAGAATTCATTCTAAATATAATAGAGAAAAAAGGTGCATAATGTTATATACAACATTAGTGTCCAAATAACAATAAAGATGATTTTTTTCCAATATTGTTCTCATTTCCTTAGTCTCCCTTTTGAAATCATTCTTCTCCTCACTCTCTCTTATAAAAAGGAAGGGTCGGTGCAAATTATATGCAAATTAGTGACAGAGAGAGGAAGGGAAAAAATCCTCTCTTTCCTTTTCATTCTTCCATGGATGAAAAGAGAACCACTCTCATCCTTCCCTAAAAGCCAAGAACATCCACATATTTTGAAAGATTCATCAGAGGTCCGAGGCTCCCTGCTGGCAGCTCCTAGAAATCTGGTTAGCCCTCTCTGCTTTGGATGGAGAGGATCTTGTGGCCAAACCCTAGGTCTCTTTTCTCACTGAGAGCCACATGCCAAAGTTGCTCCTGGGCTGCCTTTACGGAGGTGTGGGTTGGTGTGGTGAAGACCACACCCTACCTCTACTATGAGCCCAACCCTTGATGTGCTAAAAAGATGCAAAGTCAGAAATTGCTAAGATTTTAGATCACACAGCAACGCTACCAGGCCTGTGGCTGAACTCCAGATACGTGGCCCAGGATTCCACAGCAGGCACCTTCCCTCAGAAACTCTGTAGGGTGTTCTATAGTGAGGCATAGATGCTGGAACTAGAGAAGCCGCCACACCCCCTGCCTTCAAGTAGTAACAACAACCCAAATACATGGCTTCCGCCTTCAGCACCCCCACTATAAAAATTGTTCCAGCGCCATTGCAGTGAGGAGGTAATGCACAGAAAAGTTCATGCTTCCATAGTTATCACAACTTCTCTGCAGATTGCCTGTGTGCTTAGTGAGGAGACAATTAGTTCCACAGTTTATTATCTCTATTTCCAATCAGTCTAATCAACCCAGTCCTAACTAAGTTCCTAATATGAAGCACACAATAAAAGGAGCTACTGTCACTGCCACGTACCTATTCATCATATGCAATGTATGTATGCAAATGTGTTTTTATTCTGTCTGTGCTAAGTTTCATTCAAAACTCTCCATTTCACAACACACTAGACCCCTACAGCTCAGTGAAATGACTTTGCATTGCATTTCACCACAGGTGCAGTATGGCCCATAAGCCAGTTTAATACCGACTCAGGGAAGATCATCCCGTTGGTAAACATGATCCTTCAGTGGCACAGAGGCTCTGATGACTCCATATTCTCTCCCCGCTGCAAAAGAAGAAGGTAAAAAGGGCCACACTGACTTTCAGCTGTAGTTTTGGCCCCTCGTGCCCATTTGCAGTCAACCTAAATTAGAGAAGCCCTCAGAACACTGGCTGGAAGCAACTCCATTCAAAACCCAGCCCAGGGGTCTGATCCTGAATGCAGATGAGGCAGGACCAGGGCAGTGTAAAGGTCAGGTCTGTACCACTTCTGCACACCACCGCCTGACCTGGGCTCTGGGCAGATCAGCTAGACCCCACCCTCTTGTCCATAATCTTTTTTTTTTGGGGCAGTTATCAGTGTACGGTGGGGTAAATCCATGTAGTTACAAACTATAAACACTAACTGCTGGATGACTAACACAAATTGAAATGACAATGCTCTGAAGGCAGATAATATTCATCTTATATGTAAATCCTCTGCACTTATTCAGGTTTCAGACCAACCACCTGAGCCTAATGTCAAGGTAATCTAGATACAGTCAAGCTAAAAAGAGCAGTTGGGTAACATCTAACACAGTCAGACAACTAAGCATTATAGCCCAAGCTACCATGACCTAGTAAACATGTTTGTATTACTTGCAGGAAACAACTCCACAACTGACTATGCTTTAATATTACACTTTCAAACATTATGGAAAGATGCTGGTCTTTCCATAGGTAAGGTTGAAGCTAGTTTCCTATAATGAGCCTGATTTTAATAAATCACATATTTTACTATCTTATTTTCGAAAATTGGATTTTTACATGGAGGGCATTAGGGCTTCAATCTAGCAGAGCATGTAAGTAGTCACATGGCTTCTCCCATGCTTCATGTTAAGCACAGGCTTGAGTGCTCTTCTGGATCAGGGCCACATTTATCGTTGTCTTTGTCAGAATACAGCAAGGAAGTTGCTCATAAAATGTAATATTTGTCACTGGCACACAAAAGAGGATACAAGAGAGCTTGCATCTCTATGGTGCAAAGATGGGGGATTTTTTTTCTCACTAGTGGATAAAATGTTACATGTGGATACTATAATAAAGCACTTAAATACAAAAGATATAGCATTTGAGGTTGATACCTGCTCTTTTAATATCTGGGCGTGAAAGTAATTAGTATCATCAACAATTCTGTTTGTCTTTAATAAAAATTAAATAACTAAAAACAATGTGGGGTTACCTTTGATTTGACTTTTGCATTAGATCTTTTCATTGACTTAAACTGTTGTTGGGCTGATTATTCATCAAAACTGTTGTTGAAATTAACACCGTTTACCAAATGGTTTTTAAAATACTTGTCTTGGAAGGCGAAATATTTTAAACCCTCAGACTCCTATTTGAGATCTGTATATAACACAGTCCCAACAGCCTGTTATGGGGCACGTTGTGCCTGAGGGGACAGCAGGGTCAGAAAGAACAGAGTTCAAGAAGTCACCACCACATATGCCCAATTAGGGGCCAGGCACAATCCCAGTCCTTGTGCTCAGGGAGTGCAAGGACTCTGTAATTCTAGCATCAACAGTGGTAGGACTCCCTGAAGTATGTGGGGAGAGGCAAGGAAGGGTACCTGCCACCCTCCACATCTACTAGTGGAGGTGGGTCCATGCAGTGGGAAATGAATGCCCACTCTGAGAGGCAATATACCTGCCTCAGGCAGTTTTCAGCATAGATGGATACAAGATTTCTGCATAGCTGGATTTATATATCGTAACTATGGCTAGGATTTTCTTAGGCATCTAAGCAAGTTAAGTACCTAACCCCCTTTGGTTTGCAATGGGATCTGGTTGACTAACTCCCTGAGGCTCCTTTGAAAATCCCATCCCATATATTATACATACAATATATAGGTATACAGAGATATAGATATAGATACATAAACTATTTACAGGCTGTATTCTAAAAAGTTGGCAGCAGGGATGCTCATTACCTCTTGCTTCCCAGGACAATCTGACTCGTTTGGAAGATAAGTGGTGGTATCAGTACTGATCTCCATTGGGTTTTGCACAAGTGGAGCACAGTTTTAATTCAAGGCTCCTAAGGCCTGACACATTGAAGGGAGCTGCTGAATGAGCATGCTCACCAGACACTCTTAGCTTCCTGCCTTCCTGCCAGGACTACTCAATTTCTGTGCTGTGCTGTGCTAGGGTCCTCCTGGCATGACTGATGACATAGTTGTTTTTCACCACTGCAACTTCATCCCCCCACAGGTTCCACTGCTGGGATCTCTGCCAGAGCCTGCGCTTGTGTAAACAAGCATAAGACTCAAGTGAATCTGCCCACGTATTACAAAAACACACCGTGAAACTTTAGAATGGAAAATTATAGTTATGACGTTGCTGTAATTACTTACAATTGTCTCCATAGTGCCCCAAGCCCCTATTGCCAAAAAGAGTGGGGAAGGTAAAAGGCTCAAGAATCCAACATATCTTCTTTGCAGGCAGCTTTGTGACCTTAACAGCAACTTTTTAATTAAAAAGATTAATTGGGAATTTTCATTGCTCCAGATTATGCATTTTAGAAGTAAAAATTAAAAGTAATTACTGTAAGTGCTACCAAAACCTTCAGGTGAAAGGAATTATCCAAATCCAGAAAATGCCTTAATAGTACTCAGTTAGGCTACCACCTATAGTTTTAAAGTGTTTCTATTTAAGTCAATCTTTCACATTCTGGAGAAAATCCTGAGGGTTCTATTTTTCTTCACTGTCAATCTCTTTGTCATCCCGATTTGGCCTGTCACCATCTTTGTGATCATGAAGGACAACTCTCCCTTTGGAGACTATCAATGCACCCAAAGTAACTGCGTTAATATAACACTTTCCCTCTTCTCTGTGGGCTAAGCACATTGTTTCTGCAGCTCTGTTGCTTCCCAGAGAGCAAATGATAGAACATAAAAACTTCAAAATCTATATGAGGACAGCCCCTAAACTAACCAGCACTTAATATTAGATATTTTACATACCTGTAACTAATCAACCTTAAGGTGTATCCATAACATTAATTGAAATGTCACAAAAGACAAAATATCATCAAAAAGACATAGCAATATACATTTCCAGACTCTTAGCTATCAGCAATCTAAGGATAATCCTAAGCATCCACTGTTCCAAAAAAGGCTGTGAAGGAAGGCTACAGAAAGTAGATAAAAGCAAAATGTCTATCCCTTTGGAAAAGTCCATACAAAGAAAAAGTTCATCAACCATGAGTTTAAGTCAAGTTTCAATAGAGTTGTGGTGTCTTTGGGCTTTTACTTTACAATATCATCAGATAAAATAAAACATACTTATTTTTTTAAATAAAAAGGTCAGACATTCACCATGATCTTGGAGCAATTAAATAAGCAAAATCTAAGACTGGCTACCACTTTGATTTTAAGAAGTTGGAAAGGAAGCATGACGTTTCCAGCAAATAAAATGCAAACAGTTAAAACTCTAACATATAGTATGCTAGATACTGAATAACATAAGAATAAAATAAGATAAATATTGATATGAATTTTAAAAGACTGATTTACAAGAGAACTGACAGTACAGTAGTTTGGGAAATATCTCAGTAACCTTTCTACTAAAAACAAATAGGTATTTCCACCCTTCCATTATATTTATAAATTCACACACAGAGGAAGATTATACATATATAAATAATGCAAAGTATAATTGTATAATTTTATATACATATACATTTTATGCATGTACTGTACATTATGTATATTATTTGTATATATAATATACACACATACAGTACATAAAGTACACAACTATTACACACAGATGTATGATAATCTCTTTATCCATCCATTCACACTAGATATGCTCAACCCATTTCTAAACACCTACACAATGTAGTTACAAGGCATTTTCATGTATTTATTTCAAACATAAAATCCATAGAAATTTAATTATTTTTGCTAACAGTAAATATAAGAGATGTATCACCCCTCTGTGTGATACCCTATGTAAATTACCCTCTCTCTCCGTTAATTATAAATATGGATGTGGTAGACCCCAAATAACAGTACCTGCTGTCTATCCAACCGCATTCTTTTTGCAGCATTTCTACTTTCACTCTCACAGGCTGAAGCCAGGATACTCTCTGCTACTGCTGAAGTAAGGTGTGAGGGAATAGGTCGTGACTAAGAAAGAGAAAAAAAAAACAAAAAAATTATTACTAGGATAATAACCAGACCTGCTGTTTCCTTATCGGAGCACACAAAACTGTCACATAGGCTGGAGAGTCCATTCATTGAAATGTAATTTATATCAACAAAAAGGGGAAATGGAAATTGTAAAGATGAAAAAATGAAAAACTAGTTAGAGGTTAAAGTTGCAGTTGATCCACACAGATCCATCAAAAGCACTTTCTTTTCCCACAGCTCTATTGTCAATTGTATTTAGTCTGGCTCATTAGGCTGTATTTTGAATAGACAGCGGCATATTCTCTGTGTTTCAGCAGCACCTGGCTGTCTGATCCTTGCTAAGAAGATGGAAAAGACTTTTATCCTGTACAGCATATGACAGAGATGAGCAGTGTTTTTAAACTTGTAAAAAAAAAAAAAAGACAGGGTTGAAACATCACTCAAACATAACAGATTGCCAGATCATTTCAGAGCAGTCAATATGTAATGTCATGAACATTTACATTTTTTGCTGCAATATGATTGATGATTTTTTTAAAATCTATATGTATTTTGACTCAGTAGCATATGTCAGGCCTCTATCAATTTACGTAGCTTTCAAGGTTCCAGATAAAGTCTGGAAAACTCACATTCCTAGTTTTACAACATTTACATATTTCAGGTCTAAGTTGCATATAAATCAAGTGAATCCTAAAGTTTTATTAGCTCTACACTTGGCTGTGAATGCAATAAGACTGTCTATAACAATTAAATAAGGACAATCACATACTATTTGCATTCGTTTCTCTGTAATGATATGCAAAAATCATTTCACTGAAAGATGAAGCTCATAATGAATATCTCAACCTGTTTTCTTAATTAAGCTACATACAAAGATAGATCAGAAATTTCAAGAAAATAAGCCAAATGAGGGTGATGCCATAGACATTGTTATGGATACAAGCACATTTTAGGGGGATAAAACATATTGGACCAGATCCTCAGCTTGCATAAGTTCGTATAGCTTCCTTTCCTGCTGAATAAATTACCTGCCATTTAGTCTCTATAGAATTTCATCAAATTTTAGGCAACAGAATAAATATGTACCTGCTATGAAATACCACTGAGTATCAGAAACATAAATTTTAAAGCATTTTAGGCATTTTCCAAACAAACTCAGAACTGGTTCTTTGAATTGGCATACCTGATTTCATATTAAGAACAATTTACCAAAATTATGAGCAACATGTTACCAAGACTTCATTTTTAACCAATAGAACACAACACATCATATTTCTCAGCTTTGGCTAACTGTACTTTAACATCTAGTATCAATTTAATATCTGATATTGTACCTCCTATAATGGGTGGAATGTATCCTATCTTTGCAGAGAGATGGAATGAGTGAACATATATGTCTTTTCCATCTCCAAATACTACAGACTTGATTCTCCCCACACTTACACCAGAGTAAATCAAGAGTAAAATCCACTGAAATCACTGGTGATCCTCTGGAGTAAAACAAATGTTAATATAAGACAAATTAGGTGTTGTGATCCTATAATACATTCTGCCATGTCAGTCCAAAAGTCAAGTTCAAGAACTTGTTTTCCCAACATAAACAATGAGTTCTCATGTATGTAGGAGGAAAATCAAGTTTGTTTAAGACGAGACTTGTGTCTCTGATGTTAAATCCTGGTGTCATGGACAATTAACCAATTTTAATATTACAACACAAGTAGATGCGTTTCTCCAAGTTCTAGAGCAAGGCAATAGCCTTATTAGAAAGAGATGTTTTAATGATGTAGAGCTATTGCACTAATTTAGGGTACGTCTACACTACCCGCTAGATTGTCGGGTAGTGATCGATCTATCAGGGATCGATTTATCATGTGTAGTGTAGATGGGATAAATTGATCCCCGATAGCTCTCACATCGACTGCTGAACTCCAGCTCGGCGAGAGGCAGAAACAAAGTCAACAGGGGAGCGGCATCCGTCAATCCCACGCTGTGAGGACGCAAAGTAAGTAATTCTAAGTCGATCTAAGATATGTCAACTTCAGTTACACTATTCTCGTAGCTGAAGTTGCATATCTTGGATCGATCCCACCCCAGTGTAGACCAGACCTAAGTCTTCCAGAGTTGCTAGATTATTCAGAGCATATCATTGCTTAACTTGGCCATGCTACTTTCATGCTATGTCCCCCTATATATTAGGTGGCAGTCTCACTATTAATACCATTGTTTTATGAACTCCTCAAGGTACACTGACTATGGAGTCTGCCAGATGATATGGAAACAGTCACACCATGGCAAACCTGATTTCCAGAGTACCAGAAGCCAAGAGCATATTTCTAGCAAATTCCTCCAGGTCAAATCGTTAGTTAGAGCGCAAACAAACATGCCTCCATGTGGAGTCCTATGGGCAGATAAATGAGCCAGAAAATTACATGTCCAACCAGATATTTAAATGGCTCCAAATCCTTCCAGATTACGTTCCCATAAAGGAAACATAGGTTCACCGAAACATTTGTAAAACAATGTTTTGGCCACCAGTAATATCAAGCAGTCAAGCATTCTTCACAGACCCTGAAAGTGGCCATAATGTCTATCACCTAAAATACAGAACCTAATATTTAGCATCTGGAGAGTCAGAGGAGACCTTTTAATCGGAAAAGAGAGTGGGTCCTGGGGGAGTAGAAAAGGGAACATTTGCTTCTTGCAAGATGTGCTATTAATCCCCTGTCTTTTATCCTGGTTGCTATGGATGAATCTTGGTATACTAGTGTAAAGGATAAACTGGGGGAAACTTATCAGGAAAATTCAGCGTAAGCCTGAATCATCTGAGAAACAAAAATATTATAAAAATAACACCATACAGGAGGCTGTTCAGGAGGCTAATTTAGGTTCAGATTCTGCTGATTTTACTCAGTTTGAGTAGTATCTTACTTTGGGATTGATTCAATGGCAGCATCAAGTCCTTTGTTACTGATAGAACATACTTAGCATTGCTGTTTCATATATAATAACTCTTTCAGACTCACAGCCAGGGCTTGGTTCTCTTTACACTTAACACTGGTGTAAATCAAGAAAAATTCCACTGGAGTTACACAAGTGAAAAATGAAGGAGAATTGGGCCTCCAATCTTTTCTACATCAACACAGAAGACTCAAGGGGCTATTTTGATTCCTGTGGTAAGACAAATTGATTCAAAATGATGAAGAAAATATAAGCTTTAGAACATGGAAGAGAGGCAAGTGAAAATATCAGTATCCTCCTTTATTTATGTTTCAGTAATTTTAAGAGGAAGAGAGAACATCGATGGATATAACTTGAGGAAGATCTTAAGAGAAGTTTGGTAGATAGACCCTTGAAACTAGCATATACCTCTGTCCATCACATGACAGTCATGTTGGAAATACAGTAACTCCTCGCTTAACGTTGTAGTTATGTTCCTGAAAAATGCGACGTTAAGTGAATCCAATTTCTCCATAAGAATTAATGTAAATAGGGGGGGTTAGGTTCCAGGGAAAAAAATTTCACTAGACAAAAAACTATATATTATATTGATATACACACAGTATATGTTTTAAACAAACAATTAAATACTGTTCACAGCTATGATGATTGTGAAGCTTGGTTGAGGTGGTGAAGTTAGAGGGTGGAAGAGGGAGGGATATTTCCCAGGGAATGCCTTACTGCTAAATGATGAACTAGCACTCGGCTGAGCCCTTAAGGGTTAACACATTTTTGTTAATGTAGCCTCTCACACAAGGCAGCACGAACACGAGGGAAGGGAGACAGCATAGCAGACAGAGACAGACACACACCTTGTGTGTGGAAGAGAGAGAGAGATGCACACTGCCCTTTAAGTAAGCTGACCCACTCTTAAGTGCATTGTCTTTTTAAGTGGATAAGGAAGTTGAGACAGCAGCTGCTGCCCCAGGCTTTCTCTGTCTCTCTCTGTCGGTGTCCCCTCCCTGCTTTATATGGAGAAGGGGTAAGTGGGGTGCAGGAGCAGGGGGGAGGGGGACACCCTGACATTAACCCTTCCCTCCCCCCCTCCCCTCTGCAGAGCAAGCAGGAGTCTCTGGGAGCAGCTCCAAGGCAGAGAGGAGGAGCAGCTCATGGCAGTGGGGGGAGGGACAGCTGAACTGCCAATTGATAGCCTGCTGGGTGGCTGCAGCACAGGGAACTTAGGGGAGCGGGGAGCTGATGGGGGGGGCTGCCGGTCCACACTGGTTACAAGCCCCCACCAGCTAGCTGTAACGGGCTGCTCTTCCTGCAAGCAGTGGACAAAGCAGGCAGCTGCCAAATGACATTAGAACTTTAAATGAGCATATTCCCTAATTGATCAGCAACGTAACAACGAAATAACATTAACCAGGATGACTTTAAGTGAGGAGTTACTGTGCCTATTTGGTCACTTGGAAAATGAAAATAGGCACTCATATAACTAAAACAATAGTAATATTTTGCATGTGTATATACAATAGAACCTTAGAGTTACAAACACTTCAGGAATGGAGGTTGTTTGTAACTGATTGCCAAATGAAGTGTGTGGTTGACCAGTCAGTTTGTAACTCTGGTGTTTGTAACTCTGAGGTTCTACTGTAGTAGTGCCTTCCATCTATACACCACTGAGGGCAACAGCCAACTTGTGCTGAGCATGTAACACAACAGAGGAGGTAAGGAAATGTTGGCCCAGAGCAAAAGGATAACCTCTCTATCCTTACACAAAAGATCACAGGTTTGGGTCTTTGGCATCTACATAGACTGGATCTTGGGTTTTAAGGTCTTCTTCAAATGACGCACATACACTAAGCTTAATGGAACTCCATTTACCTATCTCAGAGAGATGAATAGCCAAGTCCACCCCTGCAGCATTTGAACCTGTGATTCCAGGGAATTCACACCTGATACTTATACCACCAAGGAATATTAAACAGAGGAAGTCAACAGGAATAATTTAATCTTTATTTCTTCAATTGCAGAAAAGTCCCCAAATGCATCTTGCAGAAAGATTGAGAGTAGGGATGATACCTACAAAAGTGTTGTTGATGGAACATTTGAGACCCAGTTCTGTTATTGGGGTAGCAGAAAAATGCTCTGTACCCCCTGACTAATTAAATTGCCAATATGTTGCTTCATTTTCAGGCCACATTCTGCGATAGTCAGAGGTAGCTTCAATATTGCTTTTGTCTAGACTATTATCTGTATTTAAAGAAATGACAATTTCACTATGTGAACACAAAACCATTGTATTAACCATAACTTTACGTAAGGTTTAAGGGGATGGCTATTTTGTCCAAATCAGAAGCAGAGCTTGGCACTAGCATGAAGATGCTCACTCACCATCCCTTCATAGTCATGCACCCCCACCATGCCTTTTGTAGAAATCTTACAAAATACTGGAAGCAATATTTGCAGATTTCATTGTACAAAATTAACTTAGCTGATGGCATTGCTCTGTAACAGAGAAGGTCAAAGAACTATGGGCTGATCTAAAACAATTTGAAGTCAATGGACTATATGCCTTTACTGTAATGGAATTTGGATCAGGCCTTCAAAGATGGTAAATCAATAATCAATAGTATAGTTAACTAATTAGGCATACTTTACCAGTGGAGAAGCACTGCAAGGTGGTTGATTATTTTACTAAATTGAAACCTGAATAGCTTAGTCCTGAATCACAAAAAAATTGGCTTACCTGTGTATGCAATCTGCTTGCTTAATATAACAGAGATTGTCATATTTCATATTAGGGATATAATATAAATCTATTGTGCAAGTCACACAAATATGAGATAGCCATATTCTCAGTTTAAAGTGATGTACATAAACAGCATCTTCATGGAAAACATAAATATCCTTTTTGCCATATAAACACAAATCCCATATTTCTATATAAACTAAAAATAGGCCATCATAAGTTAGGTTTAGATACAGTTATTGGTGAAAGTCTGACAAAATTTAGATAATGATTTCATGGAAGACATTTGTTTAAACTGAAAAGGTCCAGATATCCCTTGTGGAGAAGTTTGCAATGCTACTACGCATATTCTAAACAGAGAGCTGTAGTCGTAGAATTACTATTTTGGTACATTTCATGAGGGCTAATATTAACTTAGAGCACAAATAAATGCCTATCTTTTCATATAGAAATTTGGTCTAAGTGCTCTAAGATGTATGTTTCACAAAGTTCTGAGTCAATTCATAAAAAAGCATAGAGCTAACAATAAAGAGAGGATGAGGCATATGTGAACCCCCCTGCTCCCTGCTGAAAAACTGAACTTTAGATCAGGATATTTGTACAGAAATACTCCCCAATATTTTAGGGCAATTAATGTTGAAAACTAGAATCTCCAAATACCAGGTGACATTAGTTGTAAACACAGACACACACTTTCTCTTTTGCTTACAGACACCAGTACAAATGTATGGATGGGAATGAACCTTAAACATTACCTTAATACAAAAAGCATATGGGCTCAAATTTTCAAAGATATGTAGGTGCCTCAAGATGCAGACAGGTACCTACTCAGATTCTCAAAAGGGCCTAGTTGTCTAACTCCCACTGATTTCCCACTAGGTGCCTATCTGCATCTTTAGGCACCTAAATACCTTTGTCCCATAGTGCACTAATTGTACTTCAGCTCTTATAAGACACAGCTTAAGACTGGTTTAATACTAACACACACGTTATTAGTCACAACTTTTTCACCGTAATATATAAGATGCTCCACATATTTATATTAACACTTAGCACTTATATAACACTTTTCCTATGAAAACCTTTAACTGATTTACAAGAGAAAGTAATAATCATCTTCAAATTACAGATTTTTAACAATCTTAATTGTATACTACAGAACTCTTCTATATTTACATTTTGTCTCATCTCACACTTTTTTTCAGCCTACACAATACTGTGATGTCAATTAAATAGAAAAATCTCAACCGTAAGAGTATCACATAACTTATACTCACCAACATCTTGTTAAAGAATTAAGATTGCAAAGGATTCTTGAGAAATGTGTTGGATTTTTTTCTGAAGCACTCACACACATTAGGAAGCATGCAATTCAAACCTAACACAATAGGCTTGTTAGAGCTTTATACTGTTTATAGATTGAAGTACAGTACTGCACTCTATTGGATGTCCTGGTATAATTTTTATTTAACAGTAGCTCTTTGTATAATATGAAGAATTTGATTGTTGTTTTAATGCTTGCAGCACTGTATTTTTCCTTGAATTTTGACATATTTTACTTATTCTTTCAGTCTACATAGATGATACGATAAGTATCCAATTCCAACATCTATTAGCGAAATAAAAGAAACAACTAGAAACAACTGGAAAAAGTAAAAACCAAGGGGACTTTTGTGCATGCCCTGTGGAGGTCAGGTTATTTTTCAGTTTTCAGAAATATGTTTAATTGAATTATCATCATTGCCATTTGATTATGACAGTGTCTAAATTACAATGCCATATTCCTGTCTGCACATAATATTTTCAATATGTACTGGGGAAAGGCTCCCTATACGCTCTTTGCTACTCAGAACTCAGTTTGGTACCGATGTGCAGGAGTATGTGGTGTAGATCCCTAGGAGTAGCTCAGACATGCAATACTTCCAGAACAAAAAGTAAGCAAAGTCCACTTAACATTTCAAAATGGCCTACATTGCCTCTTAAGCCCCTTAAGCATGCCCTGCTCCAAGTCAGAGAGGTCAAGCTATAGTAACAACCATTTGTGATGTGTGTGCAGAAAAGCATGAGGGGATAGAGGCAACCAAGTGACACATGTCAGCCAATCACAATTCTCCTCCCTTTGGTTGTTGGTGTTGCCAGTCCTCCAGGATTGTCCTGGAGTCTCCAGGAATTAAAGTTTAGACATCTTTGGTGGATAGGGGGAATGCGGTGGACATAATATTACTGGACTTCAACCAGGCTTTTGACACAGTCCCACATGACATTCTGATAAGTAAGCTGGAGAAATGTGGGCTTGGTGGAACTACCATTAAGTGGATATATAATTAGTTAAACTGCAAACAAAGAGTAACTATTAATGGAATGATGAGGGATTGGAGGGAGAACTCAAGTAGGGTTCCACAGGGATCTCTTCTGGGTCCAATGTTGTTTAACATCTTTATTAATGAGCCAGATGTAGGAACAGAGAGCATGCTGATCAAATTTGCAGATGACGCAAAGCTGGCGGGGGAGGGGGGAGGGTTACCAATACTTAGGAGGATAGGGCTACTATTCAGAGAGATCTTGGAGAACTGGGCTATAGACAACAAAATGAAATTCAACAAAGACAAATGTCAGGTGCTACACTTAGAGAAGAAAAACCAATGGCACAAATACAGAATGGATGTTAATTGGCTTGGCAGCAACACTGCTGAGAAGGATCTGGGAGTTGTGCTGGATCACAATTTCAACATGAGTTAGAAATGAAATGCAAAAAAAGCAAGTGCAATTTTAGGTGGCATTAACAGAGGCAAGTCACAGGAGGTGATAGTATCACTCTACTCGGTGTTGGTTAGGCGTCAGCTGGAGTGCTGTGTCCAATTTTGATCACCATTGTAAAGAAAGAATGTGGAGAAACCAGAAAGAATCCAAAAGTGAGTGACAAAGATGATCAAAGGGATGGAATGCAAGCCAATGAGAGAAGGCTGAAAGAACTGGGTATGTTTAGCTGGAAAAGAGGAAATGAAGCGGGGACATGATAGCAGTCTTCAAATACTTGAAAGGCTGCCATAAAAAAGAAGGAGAAAATTGTTCTCTTGCCACACAGGGCTGGACAAGAGGCAGTGGGTTCAAACTACAGCATAGCAGATTTAAATTAAGCCTCAGGAAAAAAATCCTAACTGTAAGAACAATAGGACAATGGAACAGACTGCCTAGGGAGGTTGTGGAAGATCCTTCTCTGGAAATTTTCAAAAGGAGTCTAGATAGCCATCTATCTTAGATGGTTTAGATACAACAAATCCTGCATCTTGGCAGGGGGTTATTAGACTAGAAGGGACTTGAAGGTTATCTAACCCTAGGATTCCATGATTAATATTTAATTGAAGATTATGTCATTTGATGGAACCTCCAGGAGTATGTCCACCCAAAACTGGCAACCCTATAGATTGTGCATACACAAAGGGCCAAGTCCTGATCCAATTACTCATGAGTAGTCTCTGCAGGGGCGGCTCTACATATTCCGCCGCCCCAAGCAGTCATGAGCAGGAGGCGCCCCGGAGCCCCGGGAGCAGCGGACCTCCCGCGGGCTTGACTGGTGAGGGTCCGCTAGTCGCGCGGCTCGGCTGGACCTCCCGCAGCTGCGGGTGGTTCGCTGGTCCGGCGGCTGCAGTTAAGCTGCCGCAGTCACGCCTGCGGGAGGTCCAGCCGACCCGCGCGACCAGCGAACCGTCCGCAGTCACGCCTGCGGGAGGTCCACTAGAGCCGCGGGAGAAGCGCCTCCTCCGCAGTCATGCCTGCGGCAGGTCCCGTCGTCCCGGGGCTCCGGTGGACCTCCCGCAGGTGTAACTGCGGCAGGTCCGCCGGCCCAATCTGCCGCCCCTGCCGGCAAGTGCCGCCCCACGCGCGTGCTTGTCGCGCTGGGGTCTGGAGCCGGCCCTGAGTCTCTGTGAGGTCAACGGGACTACTTGCATGAGGATTTGGTCCTGCATGTTACCTGGTACTTCACAGGAGGAATGACAGAGGGGTTTAGGGATTGTTGGATGTCAGAGACCACTGACATATACAATTATATACCTACAGGTATGTCTATACTACGAGCTGGGGATGTGATTCCCAGCTTACGTACACACACTCGTGCTAGCTCTTATCTGATCTAGCGCATTAAAAATAGTAGTGTAGTCACAGTAACGTGGGCAGCAGCAGCGTCGGCGGCATGGTCTAGCGGCCCAGAGTACATACAAAAGGGGTTCAGGCAGTTTGCACTTGACATGGCTAGCTTTGAGCCGCTGCTTGCCACTGCCCACACTACGATACTACACTATACTATACCATACCCATACTACACTACTATTGTTAGCATGCTAGCTCGATGAGAGCTAATGCATGTATGTGCACATGAGTTGGGAGTCACACCCTTTACTCATAGCATAGACGTAGCCTAAGTGTTTGTACCACTCAAGCTGTGGTCTTCTCCTGTCACTCACTTGATGACGTACACCATTTGGGTGGCCAAGGACTGGCTAGTCTGCTGGTGCACCTCTTTGGATCAGTGCTTTGGGCTTCCATATTACCTCCATATGATCTTATGGAAAGCAGATATATGAACAATATCGGTGGTTGGGAAAGTGCGGGGAGAGGAGACAGAGGGGTTTGGCAATGAGCCATCACCTAGACAAGAACAGATAATTAGTGCAGAGAGTACAGCATGCAGGGGATCAGCTCTCCCAACTTGACTAGCCCCTCACTTGGCTAGGATTCACACCTCCCTCATGGCTTGATCCAACTCATTGATTTAAATGGATTGGGCTTTCAGGCAGTAAACAGCTGTGCGTCAACACTTCAAAGAGCCAGGAAACATGGAGTTTGCCTTACTTTTATTTCCTCTTTGTCTTAAGCAAATGTATTAACCCGCCCCCCCCATGTTATACTACACACATATGTCCTAATAGGACAATACAGCTAATAAAAAACTATTTTAGCAAAAAGTCTGACATAAAACCAGATCCACAATCTAAGAAAAACTAGAAATATGTATATTTAATGTCATTTTGAGCTTTTCTGTATAGCTCATCAAAACTTTTAAGTCCAACCTTTTTCTGGTGAAAAATGACCTTTTTCAAAATGAAAACCCTGTTGCAAAAAGCTTTGTTTGTTTGTTTGTTTTGTTTTGTTTTACATTCTAGATCTTCATTGAAATTGACAATTTCAACATTTTGATTTTTGAGCTTTTTCCCCTGCCTCCCTTTTTGTAACTGAATAAAATAGAATAAATAATGTCTAGGTATTGGGGTTTCTTCACTTTTTCCATGTGTGATTCTAACTTCTCAAAACTTCTTCAACTTTTGCAAGGTTACTGAGGAAAAATGAGACTAAATGAAACCCACATCTGAAGAAGTGGGGTTTTTGACCCATGAAAGCTTATGCCCAAATAAATCGGTTAGTCTTTAAGGTGTCACTGGACTCCTCATTGTTTTTGTGGATACAGACTAACACAGTTATCCCTCTGATACTTGAAACAGATTATGTGACTCAGTAGCTTTTCAAAAGTTGGAGAAGTTTTGAAAGGTTAAAGTAGCAAAACGAAAATAAGAAAATTTAAAAACAAGTCTGATCATTATATCATCATCATCAGTTGTATTGCACTATGGAAAGGAAAAAAAAGAGGAAAAAAGGGGAGAATTTGAAAATTAAAGAAATCAATTTTTTAAAAAATTGCAACTAGCCCCAAAAAGTTTGTTTCAAATTCTGGAAAAAATTCAAAATGTCAAAATTTTTCACAAAACTGTTTTCCCATTTTTCAATAAGCTGTATTTATCAGGCTTATTTGAACTACTCAGAGTTGCTCTTTTACGACCTTAATCCTATCATTCACCAAGACAAGAATTGTGTGCTTTGAAAAGGCAAATGATAGAGCATTAGAGAAAGGGGTGGAGTATGATATGGATCAAGGTGTCTAAAGCCATTCACAGAAGATCTTTATGCAACTGTATTTGTGGTAATTTTCTAAATATTTCCCATCTTATTTATCAGGAGTAGCTATACATGTTTGCACCCTAGGCCCTTATCTGGCTGAAAAACCTATGACCTCTACAGCTGTGAAAGCCTTGGCAGGTTGTGAATCCCAGCAACTGCAAGGGTAGCTGACCTATTCAGCATTAAGTTCAATAAATTGGTGAAAGCTTCACCCCATATCTCCAAAACCCAAACTCTGAAGTGACTAAATCATTTTGGGTCCCCACCTTGAGACATTATAAGGCCTGGCTTTCAGAAAGTCCTTTGAAAATCTCAAGTGTCTCAAGCTGGGCACCCAAAAATCAAAATGTTCCAAATCACTAGCTGCTTTTGAAAGTCTTGGATCATGTATACATCTCCACAATTGCAAATCCTGAGTTTTCACCTTCTTCAATCCCCTTTCCAAACACGTCCATGCTCACACAGCAGTCAAGCGCAGCTAAGATGGGAGTGGTGAAAGATGGAATGATGAAAAAGATGGAAGCTGTCTGTTTTTTGTTGTTGTGCTGGGATGGGGTGTGCAGGGGTGGTTGCTGTTAAGGTCCTAACTGGAAGAACGTGTTCAGGCATTCTAGCTCTCCTTTCTTCCTCGTCCCTGCTGTCAAATCCATTCTTGAGCTCACATAGGGAAAGCCATTTATGATTAGCCTGTACTTGCCAGTTTGTAAGAAATAAATAATAATGTGCCCTTTGATATTATTAATTTGGTCTCAGTCAGGATCAGGGCCTCATTGTGCTGGGAGCTGTTTTTTCCTGTGTTTTTTCACAATCTCTGCCTCAAAGAGCTTGCAACCTTGATCTTGAACAGTGATGGATCCGGGTGGAAAGGTCTACCCACACAAATCACATTGCAGAACGAGAGTCTAAGTTAAGACTGGACACAGCAGGTGAGAGTAACAATCGGTGAAAAGGGGAGGAAGGAGAAGGGTAACAGTAACAAGACAACATGGTTACTTAGGCTAGTATATGTTTTCAGATCTTCTATAGGTTTGTTTCTTTTCTGGAATATAAATATGTAAACAGACATAAGGAAACACTAGTGGTCTTCTGCGTAGCCTTTCCCAGGTGCCAGTTTTCCACTGACCATGTAAGCAGAGGTGAGTCTTAAGAAAGGATTCGAAGGAGAAGAGTGTAGTAGCCATATGGATCAGTTCGGAGAGGCCATTCCACTTCTAGAATACTTTCCATCGGAGGATATCAAGCAACTTTAGATATATTAAAGAACTGAGCCTTTTGATCACCCCCCTGAAGTAGGTATATATTATTAGCCCAATTTTACAGGAGGGAAAACCAAGAGAAAGCAATTAAATGACTTGCTTAACATCATAGAGTACTTCAGTGGTAGAGCCAGGACTACAACCCAGATCTCTCGATTTCCAGTCCCACTAAACAACTTCCTTCTTCATTAAATGGTAAGATCAAGAAAACACATTATCTAGTTTCAAGCTTTCAATGGATTATTATAAACCAGAGAGACTGGGAGGAGAAATACGATTTTACAACTGACAAGAAATACTTTGACAATGTCCTTTTAATGGATATGTTTATGTCAGAACAAAAATGATGGTGCACATTTAAGAGCTAAATAATCAAAGGGCGAAAAGATTCCAGACATGGAAAACTCTTTTCGATGAATATTTTTAACAGGAAACTAACAAATGGATTTGGGGTCCATGCAATGGTCAGCTGTCACAAGTATAAATAGGGTAACTTAAGCAATCTTTTAAAAACAGGATATTAATACTGAGAAGCACATTAGCTAGCAACATGAACACTCATGAGACCAAACCTTTTCTAGTGCCTCAGAGCTACAACTGGCCTGTTATGCGGTAAGAGGTGTTGTTTGGATTACAGATGGCAAATAAGTGACAGAAGCAAGCCTCAGGCATGCTTCATATTCTTTACCACACAGAGTCTTTCACTAATTAAACTTAGTGTTTACATTTTCTCTTAAACACCATAGCACCAAGCTGTAGATAGCTGTCCTATTCCACAAGTATTGCTGAATTGTCATATGCCACATACATTATCAGATTATTCTGTTTCCTCTTGAAACTACATGCTCAAAATATATCATTTTTGCCCGGAACAAAATAAAAGATAAGTTGTATTAAATACATGTAGGGTAAAAAGGCATCTCCTGTGGAGATCATTATCTGACATCCTATTTAATATAATGACAGTAGCACTATAGCTCCTGAGGATACCATTATCCTGTTTTGCTGTATTTCAGCATAACACCTGATTCAAATCAACACCAACATGTCATTTTCATGATAGTCCTGCACAAATGTCGTTATCCAGACAAAATGATTCTTTTCCCCAGTGAAATGGAAAGTAAATTTAAAATAATCAGCTAGCCAAGTGTCTCTGTCCAATGTAGTATTTTTCAAAACTGCTTTCTGATATGAGTTACAGATCAACAAGCAAATTTAAAAATTAGAATGTTTTCATAACATTTACTTGATAGGTTCTATCTTTCAGAATGATCTGAAATCAAGCTATGAAGGCCACATGGCACTAGTGCCCCAAAGACCAGACCTATTGTCCACAGAAGTCAGTGGGAGATTTTCCACTGAGTTCTTCTAAAAGCTTTTGGTTTACGCTTCAGTTTGAGAGAGTTAAGGAAGGGGAAGCACTGGCATATTTCCCTTCTTACCCACCAGGGATGTCACTGCTGGCACAGACAGCAATGTCCTGCCCACCCTACTGAAACACATCAAAGCACATTCTTTATAAAGTAGGTTGAAACCACCACAAGATCTGATTAAATTGAACACTTCCAAAGTGGGGAGATTTTTGTGCCATAAAAGTTGCCTACTTTATAATAATTCTCATGATATTTTTGAAAAGAACAGGAATATAAACCTGAACCTGAAAAGAAGTACTCACATGAGTAATCATTATTATAATCATGACTAGTTCACTGAAATCAAATCAACCTAATTGTTATAAACCCCTTGCTCACATTGGTGAGCAGTTACTCACACAAGTAGCTCCAGTGACTTAAATAGGACTCTACTCATTTGTGTGAGTTACTGCTCACCAGTGTGAGTAAGGGGTTCACAATCTGGCCAAATAGCAAAACAAGACAACCATTTATTAGCATCAGTTAGCTGTACAATATGTATTTTGGGTGCTAGTGTAATGAAGTAATGTTTGACACAGTGATATCTCAGTCTCACACTCCTGAATTATCTTCAGCCAAAGAGAATGGATGTGAAAAGATGCTACTTACTGTATTATAAGAAAATATTTAATTTTTTTTGTCCATCTCCTACTCTGGATGGCTACAACCTGACACACTGTCCATCAGTCTTTAGCACTTACATCTATAGAGATGTCCTTTATTCTCTCTCTTTCTATCTAAGTTTCCATTGGCTGACAGCAGCATTAACCCAGTGTGTCAGACAATAAAGCTGTATGGTAAATTAGAATCATGAAAGTTTACAAAGGATTAAAGGTTCTGACTCGACATTTTATATCTCATACTATACTGATCTTGCCCCACAATCAAATGTGGTACTTTGTTTTTAAGCTTGTCAACTAACATTTTAAAATCATCATCTGAACTTCACAAGTACTATATTCAGGCAGCTATGAAAAGAGAGAGAGAGAGAGAAAGAGAGAAATAAAATTAAAGTTGAACCCAGTTTTTTAATATGTAGATGGGTTTTCAAATGATTTATTCTTTAAAAATGATACACTTTATTAATAAACGATGTTTGTAATGATGAAGTGATTTTATCTTATCTAAAGGAGAGAGAGAGAAATAAATCAAATGTAGCATGCCTCAATTTCATTTGCTAGTGTCTCTTCTGGTTTGTGAAAATATCAAAGTTCTCTGATGATTCTGAAGTTGATTAACTGATAAGTTGTGAGGAGAGCTATTCCTTACCGCTTTTGTGCAACACAAGAGGCCAAGGATGTGTAGGGTCTAGAAATACTGCCAGTTATACACTAACATAGTATTCATAACCTGTGAATAAATAATGAGATATAAACCCTGGGAAATAAATGACAGAACTTTAAAATTTGCCAGGGATGTTTTAATAATATTGAATGCCATCTGTTCACCTGACTATCAACTCAAAGAAGATAGTGAAGGCAGGGTCTACTTTCACTGACTGCTAAATAAATCCAGAAGTACAAACAAATCACCTAAAACTTAAAGCTACTGTCACTACACTTGTGATAAAAACTTGTGTTTTCTACAGATTTTTTTAAAAAGTCTTTCATCTTTCCAGTCTCTAAGTTTTCATGATCTGTCCTTCACTGACCATTACTATGGATGTTGTAGTGCTCTGATGGATCCTATTTTCTGATTTCATGGATCTCCCTGAAAAACAATTAGCAGAATTCCAAAGAAATTCCACATCAGTGCAAGACTTCACTAACTTAATAGCCTCTCTAATGGTGTTGGAAAGGAAAAAAATATATAAATGAGATACTCTTCCCATTGGTTTCTCTCCTCACATCTTGCTTGAGTCCTCACTTTCTATGGATTCACACAGACCTGTGAACTATATCCTCCCAAGATGTTTTTAAAGCAGTGAACAAAGGGAATAAATTCAGGAAAGATGAAAAAGGGAGGGGGGAAAGAAACCTCTGACCTGACATTACCAAATAAAAAGACACTAAGATGAAAACGAAATAGTGCCATGGATTTACATATGGGGTTTTGATGGAAACTAGGGCTGGGTTTTAAATCAAAACTCACCATCTCAAAACCACTTCTTTTCATCCGCCTGCAGGACTTGAGGTAAGTACGTATGCGTTTTCTGGCACGCTCTTGATACTCAGGGAATTGTCGCCTGCATGAGTCAATGATAGCCTGGATCTTTTCTTTGGGCTGCTTAGAGATTGGGACCATTCGGTCCAAGTTTTCATCTACAAACAGCCTGACAAACATCTGTTGGTAAGAGGGAGACAGAGGAAAAGGGTTTGGAGGGCTGCTCTCTTTCTCTTCCTAGTCTTGATTACTGATAGGAAGATACTTTTTCTGTGCGCTGAAGAAGCTATGTAATGGGAAGCCAGAAATGTTAAGCAAACAACTCTTTAAAGGACTTTTTTTTTAGGACTGATAAAAAAGACAAGAAAAGAATAGTCTATAGTGTATAGAAATTGTGAGATAAACCACAATGAATTGTGAAAATAGGCAGCACTTAACTTTTGTTATTAACAATAAGTTATGATTGCTCCCTGGTTTTGTTGAATTGCATATTTACTATTGTCCTAGTTTGAACAATTGCTTGTGTTATCATGCATAATTACATATAGTGGGAAAGCAAGAGAAAATAGCTGACCACTGGAATCTCCTCCTGTAAACTAGCTGCCATCCCCCCCTCTATCCACTGGATGAACATGCACATATACACAAAACACATCTTAGTTCTCCTCACTGATAAAGATGGCACTTTGCCTGATAGTTCTAAATAAAACACAGTAAAACTGATGTCTGTTGGTGAGAGTTTAATGTGCTTTAAAAAGGACCCTTTTGTAAATTAATGTGCCTCTAATATTGCCAAACTTACCCATAAATAACAGTACACAAGGAAACTAGTAAAGTTAAGCAAGGCAGTTAATGCTGCGGGACTTACATTAAAAGCCTTCAGTCGTTCAGCTTCTACCCCATCAGATTCATTAACCTTCTCAGCATCTTCGTGTTCATCATGGTCATCCTCATCCTCATCTCCTCGGTTCAGAGACAGATCTTCAGCACCTCTGCCTATGCTCTCGTTCTTACCAGAGTCATAGCTGGAATAGCTATGTGCAGGTGACTAATAAAGAAAAAATATTTTAATGTACCAGATTAACAGGTTTACAGGGCTCCTCATCAAATAAATTTGTTTTTAAATTAGCACATCAGAAGGTATTTAAAAAATTCCATGATTTTTTTCTTTTATATACACAAATTACTTTCTGCAGCCCCAACACAAACCCTTATGATCACTGTCACAGAGAACTTTTCTCTATCATCTTGTCTACTTCAGTACATTAAAGCAACAGTCTGAGGAAAAGTCAAGTAAATCAATCTTTAAATGACTCTCCTGTGATAATTAAATTCTGGATGAGATGTTTTCACAAAGACTTGTTTTGTATTCAAGTTTCTTCCTGATTACATTAGCAAAGTTTCTTCCTCATTACATTAAATTGCTGCAGTTTTATACAGAACTCCGTGGAATGAAAATGACAAATTTTAAGGCAAGGCAGAATAAAGGGAGAAGTGGCGATAGTCATTCATTGGTAGGAATCATTATCTAGAACAGTAATAAGTTATTCATAAATACAGAAATAATAATGCCTTAATAGATCACTTTCCAAAATTCAAGAAGAATTTAAATAGTCAAGCTTTTATAGTTCTCACAGAAGCATTAATAATGGTAACACATACACACCCCTGTTTTCTCCCTGAAGCCTTTCTTTACACAAAATATTCAAAATTTTATCCTGAGCAGGGGGATAAATAACAGATGACTATTTCATTAAAAAATTCTTCACTCACGGTGTCAAAAATACAGCAGCAATCAAGAGAGTCAAATACTTTAAGCTTCCCCTAATAGTATCAGGTTTTGTTTGTCTTGTTATTCTTTGTGTATACTTCACACTAAGTCACAACAAGCAAAACAGTAGTAAAAAACTCCATCAGAACACCAAGGTACAGGGCCAATTTTTTCTCTCAGCTAGACCAGTGTAGACCTGGAGTAACTCCACTGAAGTTATTATTACTCTAGATGCACATCCATATAACTCATCCAAAGCATGTTGAAGTCAATTATCTCTAGAGGGCTTTCCATCAAGATCTATATGATGAATCTCACTCTATATTTATATAGCTCCTATCACAATGGTAGTCAAAGTGTTGCACAAAATTCAGGAGCACAAAGCCCAAAACAAAATGGGCCAAAATTGTCAAGCACGGGTGCTTAAAGTTATGAGCTTTGATTTATTTAGGGCTCTGTGTAAGTGCCTCAGTTGAGGTGTTGAGAAACCACAGACAGAAATCTATAGAGAACACCTGGCACCCTGCAGGCAGGGGCAAATGAACTGTGAGAGTAACAGCAACACTGCCCAGCTGGGTTGGGAGACTGGAGGAGGAAAAGTCAGACAGAAAAATAAATATAAATATGCCCAGTCTTAGTGCATCATTTTTGCCTTTTCTCTTTTCCTTCCATTTCTTTATTCCCTCTTTACTCTCCCTTTCATCTTCTTATTTCACTCCTTTCTCTTCCTTTCCATTTCCGCACTTTAAATTATTTTACTACTATTTCTGTCTCCCTCATTTCCCTGGACTCCGCTACCTATTTCTTTCACGCATTGATTCTCAGTGTCCACCCCCCACTTACTTCCTTTTATTCCTTTTATTTAATCCACTCTGTGATTTAGAGCCCCGCAATAAAATCCTTTTAGTCACAAAACATCCCATTTCTGGGACCTTCATGACTCTCTCTCAGTGTCCCTCAAGCTCTCAACTCTGGGTTTCATTGCCCCTCCCCCCAACCCACTACCCACTCTGTGTGCACCACCAGGGGCAGGAGGAAAAAAAAGTTTGCCAATGCCTCCAGGGGTCAGGGTGGCCAAGACTGAGAGGCCTAAGAAGAGAAAGGCCTGAGGAAGCCAGCAAAGGAGAGGAGGAGCTGCTCCTTTGCTGGAGCACTGCAATCTTTTGTGTACACAGTGGGCAGGCAAGAGACCAGATTCCAAATGTTGACCTCACTGCCTGTTCAACTGACTCCTGTAGGGATATATGTATGAAAAAATATGATTTGGAGATGCTCCCTCATAAAGGAATGTGTTGTGAGTGTGGGAATTTGGAGATGTTCCCTGGAGACAAGGGTTTTGGAACACTGCATGGCTGTGTGCTGCTCACCAGAGTTGCTCTCCAGTTTGTTTCATTAACACCAACTCAAGGAAATGGTTTTAAAACAGTTTCAGGTTACACCTGAAGCATATAGAGTAAAATTTAGAAGACTTAAGATGGGTGCTGAGATGAGTAATGTGGCATATGTAAACCAGATGAGAGATTTGATGGATAAGTGGGCAAGGGGAAAAGGTGTTACAATCTTTGAAGAAATGTGTGATCTTGTTGCTCAGGAACATTTCCTCAGTATATGTAGTGATGATGTAAAACAGTGTTTATGGGATAAAAAGGTGAAAACTGTTGATGAACTTGCTACTCTAGCTAATGAATTTGAACAAACCCAAGCATCTATTAGAAATAATTCTGAGGCAGAGGGGTTTAAGTCTGGTGGGAAGCATGGTTCATGTTTTACCTCTGAGAAGAAGGAGGGTGGATGGGAGGCTGGACACTTATCTCCCCAAGTCCATTCCTCTAGTCCTCGTCCCAAATCTCCTGTAAAAACAGAAGAGCCCAGAAGGTGCTACCACTGTAAATCTACTGAGCACATGAGGAAGAAATGCCCTGTGCTGGGTAGTACATGGGAATGCTGTTACCCAGAGCACAGAGGCACCTCAGGCAATTGCCACTTATCATACAGGGTTTGTAAAAATAGTCTCTTCCCAGCCAGGCAGGAAGCACATAAAGGCTGTCAAAATTAATCACAAGAAACTCTTGGGGTGGAGGGATACAGGTGCAGAAATTTATGGAGAAACATTGTTCAGGAAAAAGACATACTTCCAGGACAGTTGGCAGAGCTTTTGTTAGTAGGAGGTCACAAAATCCTTGCGCCTTTGGCTAAAGTGCACATAGAAACTGAGGATTTGGAAGCTGAATTGACTGTGGCAGCAGTACCTCATAACCCATCACAATTGTTACTTGGAAATGATTTTTTCAATGTGGCTCAGGCTGTTAAAGGGTCTGTCCGGGAATCCTACTGAAGACTTGAGAGTCAGTGAAAATGCTAATGACCCACCTGAGAACGGGAGGAGGAAGCCATTTCACAGGCAGATAAGATCCACCAAGCAGCTAAGAAAAAGCTGCTGAAAGACCACAGCCCTCTAGAAGAAGGGGATGAGGAAAGTCCCAATGCTTGGAGTGAGAATTACAAAGAAACCCTAGGAGGGTGTGTGTGTAGATTGATTTTTTGCATGGGCATAGCACTGGCCTGGAAGAGGTTGGCCTGTAACATGCTAGATCCTCTTACATCCTTACCTCTCCAAAACCCCAACGACATACATGCACTGAGAACTTTTACTAAAGGGGATACTGGACAAAACACTAAAGGGAAAGAAAGACCAATATCTGAACACATATTATGGTTCAGGAAGGGGTTGAAAAACACCATGGGTACTGAACAATCCAGACTGTCTAAACAGAAGGCGTGGTATGATGAACATCCTCCCTGTCATTAATTTGTTAGTACTGTTAAGTCTCATAATATACAATTTGTTGGTTATGACAAAGAATTTGGTACTGATGGTAAATCCTTTAAAAATGTGTAACATGCATAATTTTTGGAAAAAGCTTCTAAACATGGTAGGAGTGGTATCAAGGAAGTCCTATATGGATACTGCTTCTCAGCTAATATCCGGAAACAGGCTTAGAGCTTGGCACAGCAGAGAAAGCATAATGAACCTGGTCTGCTGTGTGGAAGGGGAAACTCTAAAAGATATTGATATCTGCATTATGTTAACAATGCTACACACAAAAATGTTTTCAGGCAAGCTGGGAAAAGAAACACAGAACTTTGCAAAAACACCTGTGGATGACACTACAGTGTTTGGTAACATTTGGGAATTGTATAACCAAACCCTAAAGAGGACATTAGGCACACTGCCTTCACATTAGCCAGTGACTAACCCTCTGACAGTAATCTAAAGGGGGAGGTGTGACACTTCACCCCATATTCTTCACAGTAATATTATTATGATGTGATTATGACATAATCATAATGCATTTTATGCAAGATAAGTCACGTGAGGTGTCATTGGAAAGGTTATGATTTACTGAATATGATTTACTGAATATCCTATTTGTATTAATGTATCATTTTTTGTATCTGAAGTTAGGAATATTGACTATGTATCTGTATTATAAATATGTTTACACATGGGGAACGCTCACTAGGTAAAAGACATTCAGTCTAGATGGCTGGCTGGAAAGGGCCAATTCAGGTTAATGAGCCATTAGGAGAAAATAATAGGCCTTAGGAGAAGCTTATCTCCCACTAGGGGTGGGGGTGGGGAGTGGCTTTCTGAGGGCGCTACAAACAGCCTCTGAGTTATGGCTGCTGTGACCCTACAAGGACATGTGATCAGGTCACCTGGTGCTGGACTCCATCTTGGGATTCCAGTGTTTTTCCACTGACTGGTGTGGGTATCAAGCTTTGAGACAAAGGGTTCCCACTAATATGCAAAAGATATTTAAGGCAGGGGAGTGACATCATCTTGGTTCTTCACTGACTTGCCACCCAAAAAGACTCCTCGAAACACCTGAAGAACAAAGACTGAACTGAGGGAAAGTGCGGGACCCAGGCTAAAGGGATTTTTAGCCTGTGAATGGAACACCCTGGGGATTCTAAGCTGTAAACCAGTGCAGCTTGCTCCTTAAGAATCTGCAGCCTGCTGGTATCCTCACTTAGGGTGAGGATCTGCTATTCATATCCAATCTCTTTAGTATATTAAGCTTAGTTTGCGTGTTTTGTTTATTTGCTAGGTAATTTGCTTTGATCAGTTTGCTATCACTTAAAATCTATCTTTTGTAGTTAATAAACTTGTTTTTGCTTTTTCTAAAAAACAGTGTGTGTGTGAGTCATAACTTGGAGCAGAAAGCTATTGTATATCTCTCTCCACATTGAGGGAGAGGGTGAATTTCATGAGCTTACATTGTACAGTTCCCTGTGCAGCGCAAGGTGGTATAATTCTGGGTTTACACTCCGGATGGGGGGGGTGTGCTTAAGTAGCTGGCAAGTTCCTTAGCTGGAGCTGTCCTATGCAGAGCTGATCACAGTGTCTGCATGTAACTGCAGCTGGGTGTGTTCCTATCTGTATGTGTGCTGGTAAAAGCACAGGCTGAAGCCAGGGAGAGGGCTTGGCAGGCTGGTCACAGCAGTGCAGTGTAAAGGGAGCCCAGGCCAGGGGGGCTCAGTGGTACCCCAGTTCCAGGTGGCACCCCAGGGGGAACCTGTCACAGTGGGATCTCATAACTGGGTGGCAGATGATTTAGGACTTTAAAGATCATCACTAAGGTTAATTGTTTGTCAAGACCAAATATTAGGAAAATCATGTTTTTGCCGTGAAATGAAAAGCAAAGGTCAGTTTTAGCTGAAAGCTCTCTGAAGAGTCATAGCACATTTTATTCACCACTTTTTTTTCTTGTAAGGACGCAGTTCTGCCATGCTTACTTGGGTTGAATGGTACCTTATTATGTCAGACAGCCCACTGGATCACCATTACATACATAAAACATTTTTTACTTTTCTTAGTTACGTAGTTTTCACTTTTAAACACATCTTACCATACTGAATAGGAACATCTTGCAGAAGCACTATTTGTTAGTAGGTTTAGAATGAGAGCACTGCATTGGTTACACATGGTTCACATTTGCAAGATTATCTTCACAACCATAAGGGCTACATACTTAATTTTTCTAAAAACAAAACAAACAAATAAAAGCTAATGTTGCCCAGTAGGGAGCTACTGAGTAGCCATGACTTTTGTTTAAAAACTGCAAAAATCAATCAAAGAATCAGTAACAAACCATGAGAGCCTGACAAACAACCAGCCTTAATCATAATCAACAACCTGGATTGCACCCAGAAAGAGTGCAGAAACCTGAGCATAGGTATTATCAAGTATTCACAGCTGCTCAGTCATAGGGAACGCATTCATTACCAGCTGCAGCTTCCAGTTCTAAGGCAAGAGTTGAAATTATTGTGAATCTAATGTATATGGCATGTATTGTGTATCTAACTTGTTTGTGCAACTAGTGCAGAGTATGTCCCTGAGATGTTGTACATCCAAGCCATTTGCTTAGCAAACTGAACTTTGATTGGCTAAAGTAACAATCTATGCAGTTATCTCCCAGCAGATGAGCCTGTTGAGATAACAATTTATCACAAGACTGTTCACTCCACATTCTGTGTTTAACCAAACAATATTCATATAAAAATGGTTTATAATTTTCTGAAATCACTTCCCTATTCTTATCTTTTTTTTCCCTTCCCTTATTCCAGTCTACTTCCCTCCCTAGGTCACTCTCTTTTTCTCCTTCCATCTTCTCTTCCCGCTCCTTACTCCACATTTCAATCTCCTTTATCCCTCCCCCACTAGATGTATTTAAATTGTTAATCACAGTAATTGTGCTCAGAAACTAGGCATGCATTTGCATACACATTTTCCACATGCAGTTGTGCATGTACACTTTTAAAAGTTGCACCATACTTTATAGAAACCAATTAAAATATCTATATTTAGACCTGGTTACATTTTGATGAAAAATTGTCAACATTCAGTGACGAACACAGGAAAAGAATGTTGATAAAATTCTTGCTTTTTTTTTTCTTCCATTTTGTAACCAATTCAGATGACCATGATAGGTCTTTGGGGGGGGATGGCTGAGAGTTTGAGTTTTGGGTAGAGTTGCAGGGAATATATTTTGTACATTTACAAAAAAATCAAGCCCATACTGTATAGTAGAATACTTAAAACATCTATAGGGATATTTTTAGGAGAGTTGAGGTTTTATCGGGGCAGGAATGGAATATATTCTCCTCATTGGCTGGTATGTTCATTTTTTACATTCCAGTTCCAATATTGGGTGTTTTGCATATGTGGATTGTGAGTTTAATTGTTGCCAGGCAGCACAGAGCTTTTGCTCGGGTGTTTTTGTACTTTAAAGCTAAATAATTAAATAATACATTAAATACCTTCAAGATAGATGTGCTCCTCTTTGGCATTAGGAACATCTCCATTCACAGCTCCATCTATCCCCACTGATATTGACCCACATTATTGAGGCATATCACTTTGCCCTGATAGAAATAATCTCAGAAATTAGCCTAGATATGGTGTGAAGAGAAAATCCCTGTTCAGGTAGAAGGTGAAAAGTCTGCTTAGAAACAATAATTTAACCAACTTCTTTTTAATTCTAAATTCCTCCCCAACCAGTCTCCACTTATCGGTCTTGTCACATTCAGGAAGGCCTGCTTACATACTCACCAATCCATCACCATCTCCGTCATTCTGAAAGGGTAGGACTCTTTGACTGATGATCAGCAAAAGCAAGTAGGAGTATCTCTATCCCATCAGATTTGAGTGAATACCAGAGCAGAGCAGGCTTAATGCAGGGAGCTTGAATACTTCCTAAAGTTTGTTATTTGTTTTATTGATCTATAGAGCTCCTGTCATTGATGCAGGATGCTAGGCATTTATAAACTACCTGTCACTGATTCCATTGCAAAACCAATGTTGCTGCCTACAGAAATTTTAGCAAAAATATTGTCATTTGTGGTACCAAAAGAGCCAAAGGCAAAAAACAGAAAGTAAACCAAATTAACTTCTTGCATTGTGCTCTCAAGTTCAGTAGAATTTGGTAGGCTCTGGCAGACCCCACAAAAGGAGTGAATTTTGAGGCAGGGACTCTCAACTGAGAAAGTTCTATTTTCCGGTCCCAGAGATCTTTATCCCAGGAACTGACAGAAAATGCTAGATTATTTTACTGGCCACAACAAGATATAACATTAGAGGCAGTCCTTCTGACAACAGGCTCCCATTTAAGGTTTGAAATATTTATCACCAATATCTTTGATTTCACCCAGAATCAAACCAGAAGATTTGAGTGAATATGTAAGCTCGCAATGGCTGGCCCTACTCAGAAAGGAGGCAGCTGCACTCTGCACTAGTGGGCAGGCTTCAAAGGGAGTGCTCAGAAGACTATATTTGAAATGTCTAGCTTTGGGCTGAAAAAGGCCCAAGTGTACGGCTGATCAGCATTTTTCTGTCAAAACTGGTTTTTGATGAAAAATTGGGGTTTTAGGTACACTTTTTTTTCTTTGTTTTGCTAAGAATATCTGCTTTTTATAGAAAATTCTGACCTTTCATCAGAAAACTCAAAATTTTCTGTCCAAACACCAACATTTTCATTTCTCAGCTGAACATTTTTATTTTTCAATAAAAAGTCAAAATTTTCCATGGGGGAAAAAAAAACCCATTTTCTGACCAGTTCTACCTGGATGACCAATGCGAGTTCCTCCTTATGGAGGGCTAATAGAAGCCTCTTTGGCCAGCTGAAGATGATAAAACATACTTGTTTTCCTCTGCTGGGACTTCATAATCCAGACTGTAAACTATTTGGGTAAAAAGCCTCAAAAGATGCAAAACCCAGCTTTGGATATTCATCCCAGTGCTTCCTTCTGCCAATAAGCAACCCTTCTGTCTCACTGGGACTGAGCAAGACAGTTTGCTTTCCATAGAATCATAGGACTGGAAGGGACCTCGAGAGGTAATTTAGTCCAGTCCCCTGCACCTATGGCAGGACAAGTATTATCTAGACCATTCCTGACAAGTGTTTGCCTAGCCTGCTCTTAAAAATCTCCAGTGATGGAGATTCCACAAGCTCCCTAGGCAATTTATTCCAGTGCTTAATCACCCTGACAGTTAGGAAGTTTTTCCTAATGCCCAATCTAAACCCCCCTTGCTGCAATTTAAAACTATTGCTTCTTGCCTTTCCTCAGAGGTTAAGAAGGAAGAACAATTTTTCTCCCTCCTCCTTGTAAAAACCTTTGATATACTTGAAAACTGTTATCAGGTCCCCTTTCAGTCTTCTCTTTTCCAGACTAAACAAAACCAATTTTTTCAATCTTTCCTCATAGGTCATGTTTTCTAGACCTTTAATCATTTTTGTTGCTCTTCTCTGGACTTTCTCCAATTTGTCCACGTCTTTCCTGAAATGTGGTGCACAGACCTGGACACAATACTCCAGTTGAGGCCTAATCAGCGTGGAGCAGAGAAGAACTCTACTCTACTCTATCCAGAACTCTACCCTTGTCACACTTGGGAGAATAATTAGGCTGGAGACAAGGGACACAGAACTAAGCATCATGATGACTAGGCAGTCCCTAGTCTCTTGCTCGGTCCTTCTAGTCTCTTGTGGCCAATGCACAGGAAGAGTGATAAGACATAACCCAGAAGGACCCAGGCTTTTGGGAAGTACATGAATTGACTAGCACTACACTCTTCGACCTCTCTGATAAGGAGGAGAAGAGCTACTATCCACCCTGCAAGATCCCACATCCAGGTCAAAATATTGTATCCCATGGTCAAGGAGATATCTGAAGCTGCTGATTTTTTTAAAAAACTCTCAGTATGGACACCTTACCCTTGCTCACTGCTAGAAGGAGCTTCTAAGCTATGGCAGTCAATATAGTCTCTGTTTAGTTTGAAGCCATTTATGTTTGTCAGGGAGTGGGAGATGGGGTACAGGAAGAAAGTAACTTTTAAAAGATACCTTCGTTGCCTTGATCTTACCCTTTAGTTTGCCCAGTAATGGTAAACAACTGCATACAGGGCAATGAAGTGCAGCCATGAATAGAGAGGAGCAGTCCTGTTTGGTGAGACAGGAATAGTTTGGCATTTTCTTTCTGCTGGGCAGGACAGCTCTGCTCCACTCTCAGTCTTGAGTGCACTACTTGTCGTATACGGTATTGGGGACAATAGTGCCTCAATATTATGGATTACAAACCACTCTTAATTCACTGTTATAAATCTCACTGAGTATGTATGTATGTGGAAAACTTACAATAAAAGATAGCACTTCTTTGTTCTCCTTTCCCCCTCCATTTTTATTCTGTGATCTTTGTGCCAGATGTGTGTAAGTATTTTCCCCATCCTATTTTTATAGAACCTTTAAGCCTCTTCTCTGCTTTGATCTCATTCATACCTTTTGTCCTTGCTCCCTCAGTTTTCACCTGTGGTTTTTCTTCTTCTTACCACCCATATTGTTTCCCTCATTTCTCCTTTGTTTTCTCTCTGCTCCCATCCACCTTATTTACTGTGTGAACACACAGGTTTAATTAACTACTTTTCTCCTTAAATTCCAAACATGGAACATCAGGCTTAGTAGAATTTGTTCTCCTATAGGCCTGCACCATGAATCTAGTTTGGGAAATCATGTTCTTATTTGTGAGGACCATCCACTGAGGTCATCATCCATGAGTTAGTCCTGGTTTAGGAACTACAAGTATTGGAGAAATAGACATTCTCATTCCTATTCTCTTGCCTCTCCTTTTCCCCCATTCTTTTCTATGCCAAATCCCTTGCCCGCAGTAACTGCTCTGAAACATGTAGGCTCTTCATGTCTCTAGTGTAATGCTGCTGATGAGCAGACTTGTTACCAGGTAAATAGCTTGGGCTCTGTCAGTAACTCTGAAGGTGAGATTTTGGCTTTAGCCACTCACTTTTATTCTATGTTGGTGACTCTTGCAGTCTCTGTGTATCCCAAGAAGGCTGTATTCGAAGTCCCTTCAAGCAGTGGGGCTGCAGGCAGTCAAGAAGGAAGCTTCAGAGACAGATGTGTGGTAACTGTAGACCAGCACTGCAGATTGCATGTGCAGTGTTCCTGGGCATCAAGAAACGCAACAGTGTGGGAGTGGATCACCTGTTTTTGCTAGGTACAGGGAGTAACAAAACAGTAAGGATGATCCTGTCCTTTCAAATCCTGTCCTTCACAAGCTGTCCTGTCTTGCACATGGTCTCCTATTTCAGTCTGGAGAACTCAGCTGCTTCCTGTTCAAAAGACTGCCTCAGACCATACAGCTGGATGGATGTTGAATGTATTCAGTGCAGACAGCTATCTGCTGGTTGTGGCAGGTCCAAGACCGGGTCAGTTTCTTCATGTGGGGGATACATTTCATAGACAGGCTGGCTAAAGCCCCTGAAAGTCTTGTTCCGCACCATAACCAGGGAGCACAATATTCAAAGTAAGCAGGAGCTGAGCTGTTATACTTTCTTCCCCCAAAAGGGAGGAGTATCGGCATTTCTGAAGTTATTTTTTATTCTTTACTGATTCATATGAGTAAGAGGCACATGCTGCAGAGCACCAAGGTATGAAATATGAGGAGCTTTTAAATTTTGGCAAGACAGAAGAGAATAAGTTATCTACAATTCTGAGAAGATCTTTTAGGTGTGCTCATTCCTAACTTATCATAGACTCCGCACTGTCCTGCTCCCCCTCCCACTTTGTGCTACCAAACAACATTAGAAGAGTTTCCCCCCTTTCTCTTTCCCACTTTGAGCACTGTGGGAGTACAAAAGTACAGCAGGGTAGGGTGGAGATTAAAAAGTATTTGGTGGAAGCAGTGGAGGGGAGAACTCCAACTCACCTGTTTCCATCCTTGGAGACAAATTTAGGCTTTCCCTCCTTCCGTTTGTGTTGCTCAGTCATGAGAGTCATATACCAGAACAGGGTGAGAGGAGAGAGTCCTATCACTCCTGCTCTTCTGCTCATGAGAGTCTGACAGATCATTTACATCTTGAGAAGCATAGATTGGAGAAGAAAAGATAGCAATGGTAACATATTGAGACACAGACTCATTCAAAAAGAAAGCCAACTGGTTAATGACATGCACATTATCCCTAATTATCTGTTCAGAACTGAACAGTCTTTTTACACATTGGTGCTAATCATCAGAAGATGTGCTGGTAAATGACCTATTTCCAGGAAAGCTGTATTATAGCCCTGCCAGCAACAAACCATGTTTAAACATGGTTGTGACTCGAGTGTGAGAAGAGCCATAGGAGTTATCTATTTACCAGGTCTATTTTTCCCTCTATATCTCCACTCTTAAAGTGAAATCTGTCTAACACATTACTCATTGTTCCTTGCACGCTATAGTCCTGATGCTGATAGAAACTCTCACTCAAGTCCATCATTTTGCCTTTATCAGGACCAGCCTCTGCATTTTTTAAAAAAATACAAATACGGAGTGGTAGGGATTTTGATATAAAAGTGACTCAGATCTTTTGGGTGGGCATTATCAAAAGACATCATCATGATTTTATATGCAACCTCTTAACCTTAGTGCTGTTGGAGCCCTCCACTTCCTCTTGGTATCCTGGCAGCAGAGCACATGGGTGAGCTTTCCTGACATCTGCCACTTCGGAAGGTAAGTTGTGTGAATTTCTTGCCTTGCACAGCGGCAGAGATCACCTCAGAATTTGACCTTTGACAGCATTTCTCTCTGTGCTTTCTCCTAGCCATCTAAGCTTTGCTGTCTGAGAATATTTTTGCCACAGTGTATCCTCAATTAGAAGAAATTGCACAATTATTGAGAATCACAGAAGTTTTCATGCTTATCTAGCATTCATATTATACAGAAGCCATTATGGAATCAGTTTATATTGCAATATTGCTTAGGACAAAGGACATAATAACAAAGCTATTTTTGTTACTGTTATTAGAGATGGGCTTGAGTTGTGATGTCTGGGGACCAGATTCTGCATTAAACACCAGCCTTTTTGTGCTGCTTAGTCAGTGCAAATAGGTGGAATCTGCCTGCAACTGGCCAGTGGAGAAATCCTTTCATTGAGGGGGAACTTCTTGTTGCCCTAAAGCCATATCTGGACCAGCCACCCCCATCTCACCTAATTGTAGGGGAAAAACGTTGGGAAGGATGACATGTCAGGAGTGGGATGGGGACAAGTGGAGTAAGTAAGAACAGCACCTGGGCTTCTCTATTTAATGCCAGGACTGGGTTAGTGCAGAATTAGGGACCTGCATGCAGCTCTCTGAAGACATCTCCACATCCTGTGTCAAGCAGAGTTCAGATGCTGAGAAGAACTGAGCCCTAGATCTGAATCTGAACTTTCTTAAAGCGTGAGTGAAAGGGTTTTGATCCAGGGCTCAAGTTCAGTCTATTATGGAAACAGGGTTAACTGAAAAGTTCAGATCTAGATCCGGAAAAGAAACTGAACTTGCGCAAAGTTTTGAGGTTGTTTGTGTCCAGGCCTGCCTAGTTACTGTCCTATACTGTAATTTTGCATTATCTGGTCATTATGTGAAGGCCCCTTCAACTTTAACTTCAATGCATGAATTTTTAAAAAAACAGAGATGACAGTAAAGGAGAAGGGAGAACGACACAAATGCTTTTTGTTTGGGAAAGACTCACCCATTTCATACCCAGAGGAGAGTTCTTAATGCATACCCACATCTTCATTTACAGGAATTAATGGGTCTGGCTTACTGTGTTGTTGGTCCACAAGTTAAGCCACCTCTGTGTAAGAGTTGATATAAAATGCAAGAGCTCCAACATGATTTGCAGTAAAATACACACAATAAAGCCTTGATACTGTATTTTACTGGCTTCTTAATTTATTGCACCAATAGTGTGCAAACTAAGTGTCAGATCATATCCTGAGTTCTGAGACTCAAAATTGCTGCATATTTTAAAAAAAGTGTTCCTGTGCTTTGCTGACTCTTGCACACATAGAAACAGGGATTTCCTGAGATCCCCTGCAGTGCAGCTGAGATTAGAATGCATCTCAAATACGTGTCAAGTTAGAATCTAGACATTAGGAGCCATGGCTCCCTAACTGCCAAAGTCCTCAGCTAGACTGTGAGTTAACAGACCAGAAGTAATTTGAAGGGGATCTGACAAGATTACCGTCTATTTTTTGTGGTTGGGAAATTACAAAAATGGTTTCTGAAAATACAAGCAATATGATTTACAACATTAATCAGATAAATCAAACATCTCAGAATATGCTCCCCAGGTAGCAGGTGTCTCATTGTTGCACTAGTGCAAACTTCATTTATTTAGTCAAACTTTTGCCAAACTAGAATTTCTAAAACAGTCATGTTTACTGGTCTGTAAAGTAACACTAAAAATAATACTCTTTATAGTATGTTACATGTTCTCAACCTGTTAATCTATCCTAACTTCCAAAGAATATTAGGAGTTAAAATTATAGGCTCTGATCCTGCAACTTTTTTTATGCAGTCAGATCCCTTCAAAGGGGGACACTTCATGGACACAGGGAACTATCTGCATTCAATACAAGGCAGCCTGGGGCCCTCGGGTTTAAAGAATGGTTTTGTTTTCCATAGTTATGATAGTTCCATAGTTCTATGATATTGACAGTATCTGCATATGAGCATAAAAATAGAAACGTTTGTTTTCTCTGGCAAATATTAATTTTAACTGTTGTGCAGAAGGTCTCCAATATCACTTTTTTTATGAATAATCCATTTAGCAAAATATCAAGAACTGGAATTAGTTATTCATCAAAGTAAAAAACTAAGCATAACGTGTGACTCAAACTTGTCAAATGTGGACTATCTGCTAGAACATCTATGACCTGTAAGATAAATACAACTGACTTCTCTGGTCCCCATGACCAGTGGTTTTCAACCCTTTTTGGGCTCAGGACCCATTTGTAAATGTGTATGGCCTGTCATAATCCAGTAAATAGTTGCGTGGAGGGGAGAAAAACTTGGGTGGTTTTGGTCAGATCCTCCCCACACCGTCCTCCGGGGAGCTGGGTCTTGCCTGGCACTCACCCCACAGTGGTGCCTCCTGCAGCTCTTGTGCCATGGGGCTGGCTGGGGGTGGCTCTCCACTCTGCACGTTGCAACCTCCAGGGTTGTAGCACTGCTCAGATTTGCTCTGACCCCCTGTCTGGACCAAATTTGTGCAAGTGGAGTGGGGACCTGGCTCACAGGGTTGCAGTGCCACTCACTCAAATTTGGCCTACTCAGGCTCCTGTCATCATGATGGCTGGGCCAAACCTGAGAGGTGCCGGAACCTCAGAGGTTACAATGCCTGTAGCAGGGAGGTGAATCCAGCCAGCCCCGTGGGACAGGAGCCACAGGAGCTGCCATGCAACCCTTGGAAACATTCTGGCGACCCAATTTTGGGTCCCAACCCACAAGTTGAGAAACCCTGCTCTATAGGATTAACCTTTGCATCCATTTAGTGATTCCCATGCAGACATATCTAATGTTATACTCAGACTAATACATATATATAACAGCTCTTTCACTGATGACAGAAAGAACAGTAAAGTGTTGAGAGCAAAGCCATATCATTTCTGTTATGTGGTCTTCAATAGGTGCAACTCTACCAAATTGCATATGTCCAAGATTTCAAAACACATTTCATACCTAGATGTCACTGGGGTTCCTACACGAGGTGGCCTGTAGGCCCCAGGCCAGGCCCTAGCTCTCACCTAGGACTCTGCTCTGCAGTGTCAGCTGTTTCAGCACATCAGTCTGATCTTAAGAGGCTAAGCTCTCTGGCTGAGCCCTGGATAGTCCTCCCTTCCAGGGTTTGTCAGTAAACACAAATGAAACATCCCATGGAGGGGTGAGTCCTCTTCCCTCAGAGAGCTTCTGTAAAGCTGTGGGCCCAGGTAGGCTCACAGCCTAGTGTCAAAGAATAGTCCCATCATAAGTGATCTGGGTTTCTCCCTTTAAGCTCCTCCCTCCAATTCTGACATCTCCCACAGGAGCAGCTGATTAGGGCCACCTGAGCATTAACCCTCTGTTGCCCAGTTTGTATACCCCATCATCCTATGGTATACGTCAAATTTTGTATAAAATCTCAAGAGATCTCAATGTTTTTACAGAAAGTCATGCAATGAAACGATCTAGCATGTACCTTGCAAATACTTGCTCTATGTGGGGTGAATTTCAAAGCATCATGTGGAAGATATCCATACAGAGAAGAATCATGTATTTATGAATCACCTTTATATTGGTTTGAAAATGTCCCCCCTATTTTCTTGAAATGTATTGAGGTATGAGTTTTTGTCATCGCATTATTATGCACAGCACAATATAGAGTGGTAATCTTTCTATATTTAATATAATTTCACTTTAGCTTTTCTGGCCTTCGATCAAGCTGTAACGTGATGGCTGTAGAAAATCTGTTGATGGCATGAAATAACTCTTTCATTAAAATGATCGGATAGGATAATTTTTTTAAAGATTCTACTTGCCAAGCAGTCACTTTTAGTTAACAAGTCTGTGGCAGGTTAACAGATATCAAGCAATATGTCTGTGAAGGACTGTATTTCCATCAACATATTGCCTACCCAGGGCCCAATCTTAAGGCACTCTGTGTGACAAATGGAGCTTCAAGTCATTTTTAATTGCAAATGAATTTTGTGTGCTATGCTTAATCAGAGTTCAGCGTGATTCTAGTGTGACCCGAGCGTGTCCCTGAAATCAGGAATATCCTGGTTTATACACTGCAGCCAGAACTGATTTTCACCAGTAATGTGCAGTCTGATTGTACACAGCAAGGCAGAGTGAAAGGCGTGCTTGCATGCATTCACATGCACAAAACTATTTACGAAATACAGTTACAAATGGAAGAAGCCTGCAACTGTGGGTTTGAGAGATTCCCATACACTCTCTCCATCCTCTACACTTACTGCTCCAGACAAATTCTCCCTACAAACTTTTTCCTCAGGTTCTCCCCACAGGGTGAAAAGGGAGCTGTTTTTATGCTCAACTTTCAACCCTGTTTTCCCATCATGCCTTGCCACAAGTTGATCTCCAAAAATTGGCCAGCTATTTAAACTTTACTGAGGAAAGAGTAATTCAAGTGCACCCTACTGCAGGATCACTAGAACTTGGGGCAACTCCTGTCTTATTACCATACTGCATCCCAGGACCACTTCTGCCCCTTTAGTGACTGTGCACCTTGACTGCATACATAAATTAGAGCCAAGTTTGTTTTCTCTGCAGAATTAAACACCAGGCTCTTACGTCTATATATTAAAGAAAGTGTTAATATCTTAAATGAACAAATAATTGCCATTCTGTATCAAGGAAAAATCAGAAAGCATGTATTCAAAGAATAGTGACACATACCATCCAAAACTAGTCACTAAAGGCAAAAAATAGCCTTGCTAAGAAGGAATACTACTATTATTTGACTGGCTAAATTGACAGTGATTTTTACTATTGTAAGTGTTAACATTTCAACAAGATGCAATTTGTAGAGATATAAAACTTTGGGGGCCTTTTCTGCCTCGTGACTTTTGTTCTCTGAATTTATGTAGATAAATCAGACAGTATCAACTGACGTATTGAATAATGCTTGAAAATTACAGTGTTTTCAATCATCTTTGATTCTAAAACGTAGCATAAGTAACTGATCACCACAAGCAAATTCAGGGCATGAGCTCTAAACTGACACATTCCTAAAATCCACAGCTGGCAGAGGAACCACGGAGCCAAACTTTTGTGTCCTGCTCCCAGGGCTACCCGGGGGGGGGGGCAAGTGGGGCAATTTGCCCCAGGCTCTGCAAAGGCACCCACGAGAATGGCTGAGGCTCCCTCCCCGGCCCGACCCCATCTCTGCCCCTCTCCTGGAGCCTCACGCCATCCAGCAGCCTCCCTGGACAGTGCTGCAGTGTGGCTCCGGCGGGGCCCCTGAGCTCCGCCCCGCTCAGAGTCGCTTGGGAAGGGGGCAGGGCTGCAAGCTCCAGGATGAGTGGAGGGAGCTGAGCTCGGCTCGGAGCTTGCAGCCCCGCCCCCTTACCAAGCGTCTCTGAGCGGGACAGAGCTCAGGGGCCCCGCCGGAGCCACGCTGCCGCTGTCGAGGGAGGCTGCTGGATGGGCTGAGGCTCCGGGTGAGGGGCAAGCCGGGGGTAAGGGGCCAGGGCTGGGGGGGTTAGCTAAGGGGCAGGAAGTCCCGGGGACAGGGAGGACAGAGTTGGGGCGGTCAGGGGATGGGGAATGGGGGGGTTGGATCGTGGGCATTCTGGGGGTCTGTCAGGACTCAGCAGGGGGGTGGATGGGGTTGGGGCTGTCAGGGGACAGGGAGCAGGGGTGGGGTCCCAGGGTGGTGGTGGGTCTCTGGGGAACGGTGAGGGGACAAGGAGCAGGATGGGTTGGGGATTCTGGGGGGGGCAGTCAGGGGGCAGGAAGTGGGTGGGGGTCGGATAGGGGGCAAGGCCAGGCTGTTTGGGAGGCATAGCTTTCCCTACCCTAAAGCTCATTCAGCAGTTTGAGGCTTGCAGAAGAGCCAAGCTGTTAGCTTTTCCATTAGGGCTACCATCCCTTTCACTTCTCAAATCCCAAATTATAGTCTATATTTATTTTCAGTGCCATAGGGAGATTCATGTTGGGGGAGGGTAGCTTCATTTAAAATTAGCAACTGGGGGAGGCATCACATGAGAAGAGCAATATCCTTTCCAACCCTACCAAGGGAGACCCCCCCCTTCCCCTACATTCCCTGAGGCTCCAGAGGGGTTAATTCAGTGGTTCTCAAACTTTTATACTGGTGACCTCTTTCACATAGCAAACCTCTGAGTGTGACACCCCCCCTTATAAATTAAAAACACTTTTTTATATATTTAACACTATTATAAATGCTGGAGGCAAAGTGAGGTTTGAGGTGGAGGCTGATAGCTCGTGACCCCCAGTAATAACCTTGTGACCCCCTGAGGGATCCTGACCCCCAGTTTGAGAACCCCTGGGTTAATTTAATTTTAGCACCCTGTGTCCATTCACATGCATGTGCTATTTTGAGCATTTCAGTTTTCACAACATAGGCTCATCCCAGATTCTGGAACAAGCTCAAATGCTCAGTTCGTGGAGTATGTACATAAGCTATACTAAAGACAAACCCACAGTAACCGTCTCCAATTTGTGAGGGATCCAATGGAGCCAGTCTCTAGGAAACAGATAAATTCATGGAGGTTAAGTCCATTAATGGCTATTAGCCAGGATGGGTAAGGAATTGTGTCCCTAGCCTCTGTTTGTCAGAGTGTGGAGATGGATGGCAGAAGAGAGATCACTTGATCATTACCTGTTAGGTTTACTCCCTCTGGGGCACTTGGCATTGGCCACTGTCGGTAGACAGGATACTGGGCTGGATGGACCTTTGGTTTGACCCAGCATGGCTGTTCTTATGTTCTAACCTAAATGAACCCAAAGTTATGGAGACAGATATGAGTCAAGGAAACCATCAGAGTATCAGAAACCTGGAAAAATCTCTGACTGGATGGGCTCAGGCATTTGGTCACAAGCTGAGGTGGTTCAAAAGTTTTGGATTTTTTTTAAGCAGATTTTTTTTATTGTTTCTTTAAACAATCAAACACAGCAAGCAGCAAATATTTGGCCACACATTTCTGAAACCCCAAACCATATTCAGGTTTTGGCAGATTAATTTCAGCTTTTCAATTAAAAAAACCACAACAAATTTTGAAGGAAAGCAGACATTTTCCATGATTTTTTTCTGCTTTTTAAAAACCCGTAGGTTTCGATCCAGAAAAAGTTTTGACGGAAAATATTTGTCCAACCCTTTTAATGAGCTTTAGTGCCTTTTAGCATTAGCTGATGCTGAGAACCAGTGATACCTTGTAAAGAAGTTTTCTCAAAACTGGGTTTGTGCCGAGATGCAGAAGGTTTATTTTTCCCAGGGCCACCCGTGGGGGGGGAGCAAGTGGGGCAATTTGTGCCAGGCCCCGCAGGGGCCCCCACGAGAATATAGTATTGTATAATATTGCTTTTTTTTATGGAAGGGGCCCCCAAAATTGCTTTGCCCCAGGCCCCCCTGAATTCTCTGGGTGGCCCTGCCTGCTCTCTTCTACTTTGCAGAGTTCACAGTCTAAACATTCTAAAGAGCTGGAGCTCTGGAAAAAGTCTAGGCCTTGTCTTCACAAAAAAGGTGTGTTCTTAGCTCCCCCAGTCTTTAACTCTACCTATTAACTGATATGAAAACTATGAACATGTCTTAATTAGGATATTAACTGAAGTTACCTAACTAGAGTTTAGAACACATTTTTTTTGTGGTGAAGACCCTACTGTGGATCAGATGGTGTGATCCATACACTTTAGCAATTAGATTTCTTACCTGGCTACCCCATGTCTTTCACAAATTCCTGCTAGAGGTAAATATCAGCATGGAGGGAGGGAGCTGGGTCTAATCTCAATGCAGTCACCAGAAACTCTTCTTTTTAAAGAATTAATTTGAGCCCCTCTTTTACTAGGTTGATTAGGGGCTGAATTTGGCCTCTTATTTTAATACTGATGGTAGTAAACCCCCAGTTACACTTTTCTGGCATTAATTAAAACCTTGCAAGCTCTGAAATCCCATTTGAAGAATCACTTGTCCTCCACCAGTGATTTCCCTTGACTTTTCTAAATGTGTGAATTGTTATACACAGGACGATTCCCTTACTTGTTCCTATATTTTAAGAAATAGCTTCTGACACTTCAGCATAAAAACTACTACTTGACCCAGTCCTGATTTCAATGAAATCCATGGCAATTTTTCCCCATGGATTTCAGTCGGAGCAAGAGAAGTCCAATTGGGTTCATCTGACATTTATTGAGATTATGATTTAGTAAATTACATCATTCGCTCATTCTTTTTATTCTTCATTTTCATATATTTGTCTCTACTCTGAGATGGCTGTGCTATACTAAACTTGTGACACATTCTCACAGCTAAACCAGTGACCTGAAACGTGTGGCCCCATGATCACACGTGACTCTCCAAACATTTATTTTTATGACCCTTACCAATTTTTTTATTTCTATATTTTCTATCATTGTGATGGTTCCTTGTGTTAGAAGAGGCCACTGAGTTAAAATTGTAACAAGATAAAAAAAATATGAACATTGCTCTTAGGATCTCATAATAAGAAATTATTTTTAAGATGGATACCAGAAACTTGAGACCTTCATACCAAAGCACTCCAGAGTTTGTTCCTATGCTGTATGACTGCTCTCTAACCCACATCTCAGAGCTTTTGGAAAGGTTTTGCTTAATTAAACAGAACACTATCCCATATAATAACAGTACTGAATAGCTTTAAACAATTGTACAAAGAATTCTATGATAAAATGAAACCAATTAGATTCCTTCCAGACTTCCTTTAACTTCTTTAGATTCATACTCACTTGCTAAATTATCAATTACATCTCTCCCCTTACACATCACCTTGGAATCTGCCCCACTGATTTTGAGTGAACTGGTTTAACTCTCATGACTAGAGGGCCAGAAGAGACGAGCACAGTAAGAAAAACAAATACCAGGCAGATATAAATTAAATTAGCCATTTCCAAATTTTAATTTATACCTTCAGTTTTCTGAGTATGCACTTTCAATTGCCTTATACCTTAAGTGTATGTAGATTGGTTTTAAGGACTCAAACATAGTGTAAAGGAGTCCACATTAGTGGAAGGTAATCTAATGTACACCACTTCATGGCGATTTGTTTTGCCGAGTACTATGTTTTTACAAAATCATGGCCTGTACAACTTTGGAATTTTTTTCAGCCGGTCAGATTGCTATCTGAGTCCAAGCCATGTTAGAAACACCTATTGTAATGTACATGCGTATAACCTGTTAATGCAAAGCAAACATATCAGTCAGAGTTATTTCTTATATACTTGTCCTCTTAATATACATGCAAGCAAAAACAAAGAAATAATTCTTGTAAAATGTATAGTGGAATCTGTAGCAAAACTTCTCAAGCTGGTATATCTGTTTTTATAGGCTATACCAGAAAACACGTAACATTACAGTTTCAGAAGTTAATTCTGCCATCAATGCATATATATCTCCTATAAATGTTTATGGGAGATACACACATGCATCACTGGGAAATGAGACCTCCCTTACCACAGAAATCTTAGAGCTTTTATATAATTTTATATAATTTGTAATTCTGATTTTATACCTTTCTTGTTCAGTTTCTTTTATCCTTCAGTACAATGCTTAAGAACTACTAAGACGTATTTACTTCATTTTATTCATACAAGCTTGTATCTTCCCTAATTTGAGGGACACAGTCATTGTGAAACCTAAAAAGTTACTATTGGAGTACAAATTAAATAAATAAATAAAAACAAATAATAATAATTAATGCCAACAAATTAAAAAGTAGTTCAAAATAAATTTAAGTGCTACGCCTACTCCTGAGTTTCCCTGCCAATTTTGTGGGAACATTGTTTAACTGGGCTTCCAACATTATAATCACATTTTCTGATTTATAAAAATGTTTCTTTTCTCTCTGTAACCATTAAAAGCCCACAAAAGCAACAAGTGAACCTGACAAAGCCCCTGGTACTGCTAACACTTATGCACATGGTTAGGTCATACTTGAGGCATGACTAACTCAAAAGGAGTGTATTGGTACTTCTCTGCCTGTTACCCACAACCATCCCTCCATCCCTCTTCCTGATTGTCCTAAAAGCACACATTTGCTCCAAACTCACCCCTTCCCCACAAATCCCACTCAGCCCAAGCAGCAGCACAGGATACAGGGAAGCTTTAAGAACTTTATTTTGAATAATGCAGGCTTTGGAAAAGGTGCAATCCCACGGGGTTCCATCTGTAAAACAAGTTTTTAAAAAGGCAAATGACAAACTGTACAAACAAATGGCTTCACTTCGCTGCAACAGTTATCGCAGGTTAGTACTCTCGAGCTGCTCCACCCATGCTAGCTGGAGTAAGAGCAGAATGAGAGTGACCACCACACTGTACAATGCTGGCGCTATACAGGGTGTTTGGATTAACAGCTGATGAGGCGTTGTGATTCAAGATGCTGCACTCCCAGAGCGCTACTAGATCAAGCTTCAGCAGCACTAGAGCTAACCCCACCCCCTACACCTCAACAGGGTAGCTAGTTTGAGCTAAAACCACCACTTAACTTGAACTAGAGATATTTGTGTGTGCATGGGAGCTGGGTTAGGGGCAAAACTTGAGTTATGGTTTAAACTAATTGCAGTGAAGACAACAGACACACACAGATCCCAAAGAGGGTCAAGGAAAACACCCACCCACCACTGGGGGCTATCCAAAGGGTCCAGCTCCAGCTGAAAGAGTATCCCCTTCTGTCCTAAGCACTGAAACGGAGAACATCGTACAGGGATGTCATTGAGAAGACACAGCATGGGGCCACCCATCCCCCAAGGAAATTCACTTACATCTCCATGCTCCTCAAACAGCTACCAGCCTTCCCTTTTTCCTCTGAAGTGCAAAGCAGCCCTGGGAGCTCCAGTGGAACAGTAAATGGAAGACACACAAGGCAAAGGTAATGGGTAGCTCAATCGAGGGGTTTCCCTGATGAAGCTACATCATTCTCACTGCCAAGGATGGTACCTAGAAGGAAACACAAGAGAGGAAAATGTTAGTTCATCATTGGTACCCAACACTGATAAGTAAAACAGAGACCAGGATGACAAACAGATCATCTTGTTTTTAATTAAAATATACATGAAAGAATCACATAGTCTTACCTGCTACAGCACCAGCCCCCAAAGGTGTACTGGTGTTTGTCACAGTGAATCCCTGGGTGACACGTGAAGACAGGGGTAGGGAGTCAGGTGGCTCTGGACACGTTCCCAGCTGGCCACCATGATGATCTTGTGTGTGAGGGCATAGGCACTGTTTCGGATGGCACACACCAGATTGATGCTGGATTGAACCATTTCAGACAATGAGAGAAGATAAACATGGGAGCAGGAACACATATAAGTCTACACACCCACCAGAACCAGGGAGAAATGCAGGGCAGTGATAGAAAGGGTCAGCAAGCCACAGGCTGAGATGGGTGTGCAGGGTACTTGGAGTGATAGTGCAGCATGAAGTGATGGATAGGAAGGAGCAGGTGCTTGCAGAAGCTTCTGGGCTAGGTCCAACACCTCCCCTCTGTGGTGACCTGCAATATTCAACAGAAATACAGTTTGGAAGCCCAGTTAAACAATGTTGCAGTCAAAACACTTCAGCTGTTTATGAAATTTATGAAATATTAAAGTACCTTGTGCAATTCAGATGTTCCCTTTTTATGAATCGCTCTTTCATGGTCGTGATGAATTCTTTCAGAAAGCCAAAACTGATAATAAGGTTTCAGGGTCTTCACATCCTTATGCATCTTTATCCTCTGCTGCAAAATGGCACACTTTCATGCTCCTTGATTATTTTGATTACCATTGCCCTAGTGAACAGCAGATAAGTAATACTTCCTAATCAATATCATCTCAACTGCTCAGTCTCCAGGATCTTTACCTCCTTTCTACCAGTTATAGAAGGTCATAGCAAAGAAGCAGTCCTCATGAAGATTTGTCAAGATTCCGGAATCACAAGAAGGGCTATTTTCCCTTCTCACTACAGCCTAGTGCCTAGTCAGAACCCGTTCAAACTGGCCATCACCAGCATCAAGAGTGGACCCAAGCAGCACAAGCAGCAGAGGTTTAAGTGCCTAAGGACTGCATTGCTGTATCAAGCTAAAATTTCCCTGTAAAGTGCTGATTTGTTTAATCAGCAGGTAGTCCATGATGGACATCATTGACACAAGTGAACTTGGAGCAACAGGTATAAAAGCCAGGCTGCATAGGTCATAACCTCACAAAAATATCATGCACTGAAAATTAAAATCCTTCAACCAGGGGATAGCATTATTTGTCTGTCTTTCCTGTTTTCCTAGTATACTGCACAATACTCATGCTATAGAATCAACAGTGATGTCTTTCTGTTATTTTGTGCTTTCTTTGATCATAATGGATGGTACCCATTCATGTTTTCCATTTTGATGACATGAACCAAGTCAGAGCTATGCCTCTCCAGGAAAGTAAACCGGGGGGAAATGAATGGAAGGGAAACTGAGTGGAAATAGGAGCAGCAAAAGGGAAAGTGAGGGTTAAAACACTAGTAGTGAAAAGGAGGAATAATTGAAAGGGGGAAATACAAAAGATGCACTCTTGTAAAAATCATTTCCAAATTGATTACTTCTTTCCCACCAAAATAAAGGGAGAGACCCAGGGAACAGTTCACTTCTTTCACCTCACCTCTTCCAATCTACTAAGTAAGGGGACAAGGCTGTACTTCACTTGGAAGGCTTCTTGCTGAAGATTATATTGGAGACCCCCAGAGAACATTCAACCCAACATTTCTTTAGTATTTGTGGATGTTCAACCCCAGAGATTTCTACCAATGGTGACAGTGCCTCTGGGTACTTAAAAGTACCGTGCTGCCTGCCTCATCATGCTTTCTTGAAAGTTCTTAATGAACATTATTCAGTCCTGCTGTGTGTAGGAGGGAGGGAGCAATTTGTCCACAGCAAGCACCGTGGGTATGAAGAAGTGTCAAACCAGCAGCAAATTATTTGACTGCTTTTAGCTTTTGCTCAAGAAAATCTGAGCAATGTCTTCCCTTGTTTAAAAAGAGAGTGACATTAGTCAGTAACAAAATATTATTTATTTATAAATACCTAAAATATTATTTTAAAACAAACCTACAAACAGTTAATCATAAAAATGAGACGCAGCAGTGGTTTCTTTCCTCTGTTCATGGCTGGCTCTTGCTATTATACATAAAAAAGACAACTTTCCATGATTGACGGCTCCTTAAATAAAAATACTGTTTTGGAGGACTATAAAGTGTGTAGGAAGTAGCCAGTTACCAAGCTATTCATCAGAGAGTAGTCTGAGGGCCAGCTCGTCAATCTCTGACATCTGCAAAGTAAAAGATGGCAGTTCATTAGCTGCAAATAATATTAAGACTAAATACAATTACCAGGAATAGTAATTATTATTAAATCTCTCTCAGTTTACCATCAGATAATATTCAATCTTCCAAAACCAGGTGCCACACCTCCCCTTCCCCCCAACCCCAGTATCTCTCTAGCTGATAGCAGAGAGTGGGGGAAATAGCTGTTCTGAACCATCTGAACTGGTTGAACTTCAGAACATGCCCTGCAGAAATCACCCTCCTAAGTGTATGTGTGTGGGGGGGAAACAAATATAAAAGAATCAGGGGATGAGGATTCTAATACAAATGCAAGGCTCGATTCTGAAGTCTTTCCTCAGGAACAACCCCCATTAGAACCAATGGGAGCTGCCTGAAGGGTACAGACTTGGGTCCCCAGCATGCACAGCTTAATGAAGTTGTGGACTACACAGATGGAAGCAGCTAGGAGTTTCAGAATTTCCTTACCTCTGTTGCTGCTGCTGCCTTCAATATCTTTCACCCTTGTCCAAGCTAATGCCCAGCTGCTAAATCCAGATGTAGTTAGACAGAGCCCAGGCATCCCCTGAAGTTGCCATTGCTTCTGCTTCAGCATCAGGGAGTAGTAACTCTTAAGGTAAATGTGAATGAGTTTACAGAACAAATAGTTGGATCAGTGAGCAATGCACAAGCAGCCTGGAATCAATAGCATCACTAAATGGTGTCTGACCAAAATGTAATTTTTTAAAATCAGAGAAAATGTGATTTGAGAAAGATCACTCCAAAGATACTCTCTGCCAGGTAAGCACTGCATTAGGACGGAAAGACTTTATCCAGAGATTGGATCAAATTCTGCTTTCTATTACACTTGTATAAATCTGGGGCAACTTCATTGACTTCATAGGATCACTGTAACAGATGCCATGCAAACAAATTATCTCATTGTCAAGAGTTTTCACTGAACTTGAGTTCCAGATACACTCGGTGTACCTCTATGTGGGAGGAATTCGACATTCAATTGATGTCATCACAGACAAAGTGGTCTGATGTACGTAACTGGTTTTGCTAGAGCATCTACATGCTTCTGATAAACACTGCACTAGCTGTTTAGTGCCTATATGTCAAGTTGCTTAATTTCTTTTAGTAACCCTTTTCTACACAAGCATTTAGTTCCAGGCAGCCCCTGAAACTAAAAGTCTGACAATCACAGAGCCTCATAAAATATATTTCTTTCTCAAGGGAAAGATTCAGTCTACCACTTTCCACATGGAACAAGGTAACCTTGAATGCCTTGATCCCAGGCAGCATCTCAGTAGCCTTCATTACTCCATTAAGTTTGATTCCCCCTATCAGGAAAGAGTGACACATTTTTCTTTCTCTCTCTCTCTCTCTCTCTCTCTCTCTCTCTCACACACACACACACACACACACACACACACACACACACACAATCTCTTTCAGAGAAGCTTTGTTCTTAGAGCTATACAATCTTCTCCAAAAAAAGGGACAATAGTCTGACTTCTGGAGCTAGTTCGGCAGCCCCTCTCATTTCCTAGAAGTAGAGAAGAGTAAAGCTAACAGTGATAAATAGTACAAGAATATATAAAGGGCTAACTCTTCACAGTATGAGGGCCTTGGAGAAGCTACTACAAATGAAACAAGAGCTGAAAGGGAAAGAGATGAAGGGCTAGATTGTCCCTCGCTTTTTTGTGGGTGAGCTGGAATGGGGGAGGAAGGTGCAAGGAACCTTCCCTCCCTTTCCCTGTTTACCTTGTTCAAGAACCAGGGAGAGCAGAGAGAGACTGTCACCAAATTCAATTACATGCATCCTACGAAGTGGGTATTCACCCACGAAAGCTCATGCTCCAATACGTCTGTTAATCTATAAGGTGCCACAGGACTCTTTGCTGCTTTTACAAATTCAATTAGACTCCAAAGAGGCTGCAGCCAGAGACACTGAGGACAACAGGATCCACCATCCAAATAAGTGTTTAAGCCTTTATATTCCCCACCCTGCACATGCCAAGGATCTAAGAGTGCTCTTTTTAGGATAGTGCAGCTTTCAATCTGACAATCCTTACCCAAGGCTGTGTGCAATGTATGCATTCTGCCCCAAGGAATGAATTCCTCCTTTATGTTACTTATTCTAACATTCATATCTTAGAATCCCAAAATATCTCTATTCATTTAAGCAAAGACAACGAATGTGGAATTAATCTGATTGCAATTATTGGGCATTTGAAGGAATTCACCACACTTCACTCTGTGCTGTGGGGAGCAGCACCATCCAGAAGGATGTTTAAGGCTGGTGCAGTCCCAGCATGACCCTTTTATGTCTTATGGCATTAGAAGGTGGGTGTCATGCTGGAACAGCACCATGCCTCACCATAACCTTTTTGCATGTTGAAAAGTCCAACATCAGACTGAACATTACCTTTTACCATACTTTTTCTTTACTCCCTAGCAGTTTAAAGCCAATACAGTAACCCAGTAGAATTTCATTCCGAACATCCTACTAGCCTTATAATTAAGCAATAAAACAGGATGTCAAACATTCAGTCCACAGGCTCTTAAGGTATTTACAACTGTATCAGCAAAACCAACATTCAACAGGCATGAACATAATTCTTAGAGGCATTTCCTAGCAGCCTGCAGAGCTGAGGTCAAAGTAACACTTCAGGGTAAAAAATCCCCAGGTTCCTGCCATGTCCTACTGAGATGGTGAGCTCTACCTGCAAGAGAGACACTCAGAGAAACACATTTTCTAGAAGAGGAGCCCAAGCTGAAACCCATGTCTGAAAAGCTTGGATCCTGATGCAAATTCACAATTCGTACCTTGGCACGTCTTCAGCTTCATCTGGTCAGATTAGTGCACAAAGACAGAAAAATACTTTCTTTGCACAAAACCAGCCAACTGTATACAAGTTCTAAAGGCCCTGTTAAAGGAGCAGGAGCCCTTGATATTACCCTTGCCCATACAATGGTGCTCCAGTCTTAGTTGGAGCCTCTGTGTGCTACTGTAATTCAAACTATAGATAATGATGAAGGAAAAGAAACAGAAAAAGAAAAAAAAACACTTTCAGCAGCTCATCAAAGAGAAAAATATATTCATGCTCAGAGCTACCACACTTATCCAGTCTACCTTCTACGCACTATTGAACCTCTATTCAGGAAGATATCAGATTATCACATCCATGTCTCTCACTCTTCGTGAAACAGTTCTCTTTTCCAGATGTTTTTTCAAGTAACTGTTTACAAGGCAACTCCACAAAGGACTACAGCCTATATATAAAGAACACCATCATCTCATAAGGAGACCATTTGCTCTAGAAAAGCCCCCACATTCCCAAATCTTCACCAAGCAACCATATAAACAAAAAATACAGATGGAAGCAACTAGTTAAACAGTGTCTCCCCCTATCTCAGAGACATAAGGCCAGGTGTGATGAGTTTCCCACCAGACATTAAGTCTGAGTTTTGATATTGAGCTAGGATGTTATCATAACTTTAAAAAAACCTAAACCCAGGACCCATGCAGCTCGGTGACTGCCTCTCTTCCTATACCCCACCATGATAGCCATGCTCAGTGGGGATGTTAATGCCAACAGAATCCAGGTTTGAACCTGAGGGCTTGGCTACACTTGAAAGTTGCAGCGCTGGGAGTTACAGCGCTGGTCATACAGCTGTGTAGGGAAAGCGCTGGTGTGTGGCCACACTCACAGCTACCAGCGCTGCAGTGTAGCCACATTTGCAGCATTTGCAGCGCTGTTGGGAGTGATGCATTATGGGCAGCTATCCCAGCGTTCAAGTGGCAGCAACGTGCTTTTCATAAGAGGTGGGTGTGGTGGAGTGTGACAGGGAGCGGGGGAGAGAGAGAGAGTGGATTTTTGGAGCCGACACTGTGTATCAGCTCCCTGCCTTGCAAAATCAGAAAATTTTCCCGACCCCTTACTCTTAACTGCAAACAGCCTGCAGACCAGATAAGCAGCTGCTCCAACGGACTCCCTTTCTCCGTCCCGCCCCCGCTGTTTCTCTCGTCAAGCAAACACTTATTCCCTCTACCTGCCTCATTCACGGGGTTCTCTCATTTGATTGTTCACAGTCAGTTACAGATTGATCACAGCAAACAGGAGCTGTGTTTGTTTTTTAGATAAGCAGCTCCCGGAGCCCCGAGTTCACAACAAAACAAAGAGAGGCAGCATAACAAAACAAAGAGAGTAATTTAGTTAAAAGCATTCTGGGATATCTCCTAATACCCTGGAGGCCAATAACAGCGCTGGTGTGTGGCCACACCTGACGAGCAGCGCTGCATCACCAGCACTGCACTTGTTACACCTCAAGCAGACCAGGTGTACAGCCAGCGCTGCAGCCAGGGAGTTGCAGCGCTGGATGTGCCTTGCAGGTGTGGACAGTTACTAAGTTGCAGCGCTGGAAAGCCTCTACCAGCGCTGCAACTCTCAAGTGTAGCCAAGCCCTGAGAGAGCTGGGGGAAAGACATTCATGGTACAGGGCCCAGGACTGTGGAACCAGCTACCACGTATTGTAGATCGTGCTGAGCATGACTCTTACCATACGTAGGGCCTGATCCAGCATCCACAGGAGTCCAGGGAAGCTCTCCCACTGACTTTAATGGGCATAGGGCCCTGAGCATGATGCAGCACCCATGTATTCATCAGGCAGTTCTCAATTAATAATGTCATGAATCACCATTACAATGGATACTGGAAAAAGCCAGCTGCCAAGATATGACCACGACAAGACAACAGCTTTAAAGATGTAACTGGAGACGAGTTCTTCCTTTTAGAGATGTTATGATAAAGCTCCATATTTTTGTAGTGCAAGCAGAAATGACAATGATGTGCACATTAGAAAGATATAATATAATTAAAGTGGAAAGTCATAGGATGCAGTGTTCCTTGTTTATTGCTCTGCCCGTCACTTTTTATGAAAGGAAAAAAATCTTTTATACTTGTCCACCAAGTTTAACTGTCTAAACATAGGAGCTAATTATAATGCATTTCACAATATTGGCCAGATGATCTAATCTATGATAAATATAATCAATCATCTCTAACTCCTCTAAGAGTGACAAAACTATATAACTGTGATTTCTGATATTCTAAATCAAAGAAATATTTTTCCATATAGTGTCAATTTAATCTCATCATCATAGTGCAGATGAGAAAAAACCGTAATAAAAAAGAGAAATGGTTTACTATATTTCAATAAATGATGTGGTAAAGATAAAGATTCATACACCCAAAGGTTCTTCCAAAAAGGAGCTTACAGTCTAACAGAAGACAACAATACAACATTCATCATGATTAAGCAGGAATCTAGGTGCTCCAGAATAAAACCTCAATCCTGCAAGGGTTTACACATGGCCTTAACTGTTTGAATTACATCCCTATCACTACTTCATACATTGAAAACCCGGTATTTTCCCATTGTCTTTTAATATAACTTTTCTCAAGTCTCATCTCCCACATGGCTCTTAAATGTATTAAGGGAACATTATTAAAACGGATAAGAAATTTATATAAATTTGATGCTTGGTGAACATTAAACCTGATTTTTCTTATACATAGCTAGGAAACAGTCAGGGGGGTTCTGAATGGAATCACATTTTTTCAACAATGCTCATAATTGTAAATGATGCCATTGCTCAGGTCTGATTAAAGCTGATCTTTTTATACGTTGGGAAGGGCCAGGGCCAGAGTCTCAGCTGCAGTCTAGTACCTTCGTGCCACTCTTCCTACGTGGGGATTGCACAGGCATAGGGGAATCCCCAGATGATTTCTATTCCACCTCCACATGCAGGGCACATTTGGGCACTAGGAGGATAGCCAGGGCATTACTGCACTCTGGCTATTTTTTGTTAGTGGATGGTCCCTGTGGAGGATAGCCAGCCACATAGATTAGAGCGGAGATTGGCAACCTTTGGCATGCAGCTCACCAGGGTAAGCCCCCTGGCGGGCCGGGCCGGTTTGTTGACCTGCTGCGTCCGCAGGTTCAGCCGATCGCAGCTCCCACTAGCTGCGATTCACCACTCCAGGTCAATGGGGGCGGTAGGAAGCAGCGGCCAGCACATCCCTCGGCTTGTGCCGCTTTTTGCAGCCCCCATTGGCCTGAAGCACCAAACCGCAGCCAGTGGGAGCCATGATTGGCCGAACCTGCGGACGCGGCAGATCAACAAACCGGCCCGGCCCGCCAGGGGGCTTACCCTGGTGAGCTGCGTGCCAAAGGTTGCCAATCCCTGGATTAGAGCAACCCCCAAGGAAGACAAGGATATTGCAGAAAAGTTAAATGAATTCTTTGCATCAGTCTACACTGCAGAGGATATGAGCCAGATTCTCACACCCAAGCCTTTCTTTTTAGGTAACAAATTTGAGGAACTGTACTGATTGAGGTTGCAGTGGAGGCAGTTTTAGAGCAAATTGATAAATTAAACAGTAATAAGTCACCAGGACCAGATGGTATTCACACAAGAGTTCTGAAGGGATTCAAATATGATATTGCAGAACTACTAACTACTGTATGTAACCTATCGCATAAATCAGCCTCTGTACCAGATAAAAGACAGTTACCATTTCTGTAATTGGTGTTCTTCGAGATGTGTTGCTCATGTCTATTCCACAGTAGGTGTGCGTGCTCACCACGTGCACCGGTGCCGGAAGTTTTTCCCCTAGCAGTACCCGTAGGGGAGCACTCCAGCGACCCCTGGAGTAGCACCTCCATGGCACAGTGTAAGGGGCGCTGCCTGCTCCCCCCACCCTTCTTGCCACCAGTGAAGGTGCTTCAGAACTGCTCTGCTCCAGCTTTGCTGTAGCTCATCCCCAAAACTGCTTGTTCAGTGTGCGGTGCCTGTAGTTAGTTATTTGTTTAGTTAGTTTAGTTTAGTTAGAGCGCCCAGGCCGGGGCATTCTCTTTGCCCCGGGTTTTAAGCTGTGCAACACTTGTAGGCGTTCTGTGCCACTGAGTGATCTGCACGTGGACTGTCTGCACTGTTTGGGGGAAACCCATCTCAGTGATCACTGCAAGATTTGCAAGTCATTTAAGCCTTGGACATTAGGCTCCAGGCTATTCTGATGGAGTTGGCATTACCCCGGCTCTGGTGTGCCGCTCCGAGTCAGCACCGGGCACCGCAATGTCGATGTGCAGTAACCCTTCAGCACATCGACTGGTCAGCACCGCTCCCCATCCAAGGGGCATGCCAAGAAGGCTAGAAAGAGGCCTTCTTTACTGTGGCACCGGAGTAAACCCGGGACAGAGGCTAGACCCATATTGGGCAGTCCTCAATCCCCACTGGCCTCTAGGCCTCCGACTCAAGTGGAGCGGAGTAGCCAGGCCCATTCAGAGCAGGCCTCCCCAGATGTCTGGGTGCCCTCCACACCAGAGGCCTTGCAGGCGGCCCGGGATGTTATGTCCAGGCCAGTACCAGGAGCACCGCTGATGTTAGCCCCGTGCTCCAGAGACAAGCTGCCTCTGGGATCTCCGCAGTAACCCCTGGCTCGGTACTGGTCTCTATCAAGGGAATGTTCCTGATGCCATTCGCTACCCAGCAACTGTTCATGGCAAAGTCCACATGGATTGCCCTTGACGCCCACCAGGCTGTCTGGCTGGGTTCCGTCTGACCAAGACTCTCGGCACCGCTCTGCCTCGAGGAGCAAACACCAATGGGACCGAGGCAGACGACGCCAAAGGTCCTCATCTTGGAGGGGCTATCGCAGCCAGTCATGGCACTCGAAGAAGAACTGGAGGGCAGCTAAAGTAACACCAATTCTTTACAAAAGCTCCAGAAGTGATCGTGGCAATTATGGACCAGTAAGTCTAACTTTAGTACCAGGCAAATTGGTTGAAATTATAGTAAATAATAGAACTATTAGACACATAGATGAACACAATATGTTGGGGAAGAGTCAACATGGGTTTTATAAAGAGAAATCATGCTTCACCAATCTATTTGAATTTTGAGGAGGTCAACAAACATGTGGACAAAGGTGATATAGTGTACTTAGACTTTCAGAAAGCCTTTGACAAGGTTCTCACCAAAGGCTCTTAAGTAAAGTTAGAGCCATGGGATAAAAGGAATGGTTCTCTCATGGTTTGGCAACTGGTTAAAAGATAGGAAACAAAGGGTAGGAATAAATGGTTAATTTTCACAATGGAGAGAGGTAAATAGCAGGATCCCCCAAGCTTCTATACAGAGACCAGGGATGTTCAATATATTCATAAGCGTCCTGGAAAAGGGGGTGAACAGTGAGATGGCAAAATATGCAGACAATACAAAATTATTCAAGCTAGTTAAGGCCAAAGCTAACTGTGAAAAGTTAGAAAGGGGTCTCACAAAACTGGGTGACTGGACAAAAATATGGCAGATGAAATTCAACGCTGATAAGTATAAAGTAATGAACACTGGAAAAACATAATCCCAACTAACATACAATATGATGGAGTCTAAACTATCAGTTTCCACTCATGAAAGTGATCTTGGAGTCATCGTGGATAGTTCTCTGAAAATATCCTCTCAATGTGCAGTGGGAATCAAAAAGCTAACAGAATGTTCGAAACCTTTAGGAAAGGGATAGATAATTGGACAGAAAATATCATATATATTATCATAATATCAGGTATAAAATATCACTTATACCTTGAATACTACATACAGTTCTGGTCACTCCATCTCAAAAAAAGATATATTAGAATTGGAAAAGGTACAGAGAAGGGCAACAAAAATAATTAAGGGTATACAATGGCTTCCGTATGATTAAGAAGACTGGGATTGTTCATTTTAGAAAAGAGACTATTAAGGGGGGATATGATAAAGATCTATGAAATCATGAAGGTTGTCAAGAAAGTGAATAAGGAAATGTTATTTACCCCTTCACATACTATAAGAACCAGGGGTCACCCATTCAAATTAATTGGGAATAGATTTAAATCTAACATAAGGAAGTATTTATTCACATAATGCGTGGTCAACCTGTGGAACTTGTTGCCAGGGGATGTTGTGAAGGCCAAAACTATAACTGCATTCAAAAAATAATTAGATAAGTTCCTGTAAGATGGGTCCATCAATGCCTACTAGTCAGGATGCAACCACATGCTCTGGATGTCCCTAAACCTCTGACTGCCAGAAGCCGGTACTGGATCACAGGGGATGGATCACTCAATAATTGCCCTGTTCTGTTTGTTCCCTTTGAAGCATCTGGCACTGGCCACTGTTGGAAGACAGAATACTGAGCTAGATGGACCATTGGTTTGACCCAGTATGGCCATTCTTACATAGTAGAAAGAGAGCCTGAAACATGTGGCCTGGTATAAGGGATCTGGTGTAAGGCCTAAGGCCTGAACTAACGTCAGGTCCTGCTGAGATAAAGCGAAGTTAGCAAGAGTCAAGCTATGAGCAAAAGTCAGGCCCTGTTACAAAGCAGATGCCTGCTTGTACGTTCACTATCTGACACATGAACTTGGCAAGAACAGGGCTGGCATTGCAAAAACACAAGCACTCCTAGGCACAAAGTATTCATAGAATCAGAATATTAGGGTTGGAAAAGACCTCAGGAGGTCATCTAGTCCAATCCCCTGCTCAAAGCAGGACAAACACCAACTAAATCTTCCCAGCCAGGGCTTTGTCAAGCTGGGCCTTAAAAACCTCTAAGGATGGAGATTCCACAACCTCCCTAGGTAACCCATTCCAGTGCTTCACCATCATCCTAGTGAAATAGTGTTTCCTAATATTCAACCTAGACCTCCCACACTGCAACTTGACACCATTGCTTCTTGTTCTGTCATCTACCACCACTGAGAACAGCCGAGCTCCATCCTCTTTGGAACCCACCGTTCAGCTCGTTGAAGGCTGCTATCAAATCCTCTCTCACTCTTCTCTTCTGCAGACTAAATAACCCCAGTTCCTTCAGCATCTCCTCATAAGTCATGTGGTCCAGCCCCCTAATCATTTTCGTTGCCCTCCGCTGGACTCTCTCCAATTTGTCCACATCCCTTCTGTAGTGGGGGGACCAAACCGGACACAATACTCCAGGTGTGGCCTCACCAGTGCTAAATAGAGGGGAATAATCACTTCCCTCGATCTGCTGGCAATGCTCCTACTAATACAGCCCAATATGCCATTGGCCTTCTTGGCAACAAGGGCACACTGCTGACTCATATCCAGCTTCTCATCCACTGTAATCCCCAGGTCCTTTTCTGCAGAACTGCGGCTTAACCAGTCAGTCCCCACCCTGTAGTGGGGACCTTTCTTCCTAAACACATTCCAGAAGAGTAGTACCAGAGCACCCCAATACAAGGTTATGGTGTAAACACCGTCCCCGAAGATGATATAGAAACACACTGGCCCCTCCTAAAGATAAGATTAGGATGACAGGGTGATGGATAGAGATGTTTTGATTGAACCAATATGTAAAGGGTGGTAGCTAACCATGTCAGAGGGGCAATACATAACTTGTTTGTATCAGTGTATAAAAGAGGAGTCACAGGGGGGTGTCTTTTTCTGGCTGAGAGGGGAATGATCTGGTCCACTGTAACAGGCATATTGTGTTCATGGTCCTTTAGAATCTATGGGATACCTTGACAATAAACCTGGCCAAGTGCCTTCGCTACTGAACCAAGTCTGTGGTCTTCTTGGACACTTCGACTGAGGTCTACTGCGTCAGCACAGAGCCACACAGCACACAGAGAGAACACACACACAGCCAACAACTGACAATACTTATGCTGTAAACTATACCAAGGCCAGAGAAGAACTGGCTGAAGAATCAAAGAACTGCAACTAGCTCCTTCATGGCAGCCTCTCTCAGCTATGGCCAATGGATTTAGCCATTGTGCCGCTGGCAATCTGACCCTTTGTATTCCTCAACGTCAAACTACTCAGCAATATGTGGAATCTTCTTTTGGAGCAGAGTCCTGGGAGGTGATGAGCATCCTCCAATCTCATTGGGAGTTGAGTGTTCAGGATCTTTTTGATCAATGCAGAACATTTTGACATTCTTTAGCATAAGAGATGTTATTTAAAGGTAAAATACTATTAATTACTTGTGTGGGTGAGCAAGTGAATGTGTGTGTAAGAGAGTGTCAACAACAGGTGTCAGGTTTTACACCAGTACAACTACACTATAGTACTTTAAGTTTGTTATTGCTTCTAAACGTGTTTTTTAAAAAATACTTAAGAACAGAATTCATTCATAAGAATACTCTTTTACTCCACCAACACATCACATTATGGGAAAACTCTGACACAACTTACTCTACCCAGGGACTACGTTCCTTTTGAAATCTGCACTACATGTGTAATAAACAATATATAAAAATTAACAGTAGATATTAACATTTTTCCATTCCAGGCCACAACAAGGAGGACAATTTATGTCAAGAAATGGGGTAGAATGGTAGTGAGTGATATGAAAGATTATATGGCTGTGGGCAACTGACTGGATCACTTAACATTATTTAATTATAGAATTGAAGTAAATAAAGTGTAATACTGGTTTGGGTGTTAGCGGGAATTCACTGACACACATGTACAATGTTAACTCTTTTTAGCAACTTTTTTTTGTTTGAGAATATACTATGGTGCTATAATTTTGACTGCATTTGGGGACATAAAGCCAGGCCATATTCTTTCCATAATTGTAAATTAGTTCCACCTTAAAGACCTTCTTCCCTTCCTCCTTCTCCAAGTTTATTTGTGTATCTGCAAAAGTACTAGCAGTAGCAGCAGTGTACCTCAGGCAAAAGAGCCTATGTGTCTATCAATATCTGGGTGACTGCCTTGTAAAGGGATCATTGCAACAATATGCCCCGGAGCAAGTGAAGACACTGCTTACATTTAGCCAGTTTAGGATTTACTGTGCATTGGTAGAAGTCTTGAGTAATTTCACCACCAGAATATATATAACACTAAGACACAGAGTTAGTCAGAAGATTTTTGATAAAATAAAATTCACTGAATTGGAAACACTTTGCAGAGACATCAATTTCTACTAAATTTTCACCAGAAAGGTTTTTTGGGTCCAGGACTCACTAGTTAAAGAAAAAAAATCAGAAACACTCAGACTCTACCTGTGATTAGGGAACTGGCCTAGAATGTGGGAAACCCAGGTTCAAATCTCTGATCCTCTCAACCCAGATCTCTCTGAATCAGAAATAGGGATTTGAACCTGGATTCCCATGCCAGCATCCTAACTACCAGGCTACAGAGTTGCAGTCAGTGTGTGTGTCTCTCCCTCCTTCCAGAATCAAAAAGTACAGGTTTCAATTCCATCAAAATTTGGTTTTCAAGAAACATTCAAAAGATTTTGTTTCCATTCCAATGCAGAAAAGACGGTTACTCACCTTTGTAACTGTTGTTCTTTGAGATGTGTTGCTCATATACATTCCAATTAGGTGTGTGCGTGCCACGTGCACGATCATCGGAAGATTTTTACCCTAGCAACACTCGATGGGTCGGCTGAGGCACCCCCTGGAGTGGCGCCCTTATGGTGCCAGATATATGCCCCTGCCAATCCAGCACCCTCTCAGTTCCTTCTTGCCAGCTACTCCGACAGAGGGGAAGGAGGGCGGGTTTGGAATGGATATGAGCAACACATCTTGAAGAACAACAGTTACAAAGGTGAGTAACCGTCTTTTCTTCTCTGAGTGCTTGCTCATATCGATTCCAATTAGGTGACTCCCAAGCCTTACCTAGGCGGTGGGGGCGGAGTGAGATGTCACGGAGTGAAGGACCGCTGAACCAAATGCAGCATCACCCCTGGACTGCTGCACTATCGCATAGTGGGAAGTGAAGGTATGTACCGATGACCAAGTTGCTGCTCTACAGATCTCCTGTATGGGTACATGAGCCAGGAAGGCAGAGGACAAAGCTTGAGCCCGAGTGGAGTGGGTGGTAAGGTGCGTAGTTGGGACATCAACCAAGTCATAGCATGCACGGATGCATGATGTAATCCAGGACAAGATGTGCTGTGCAAAGACTGGGAGGCTCTTCATCTGGTCTGCCACAGCTACGAACAGCTGGGTCATCCTCCTAAAAGGTTTCATTCGTTCGATGTAAAAGGTAAGGGCCCTGTGAATGTCTAGGGAATGCAGCTGTTGTTCTCGTCGAGAAGCGTGCGGCTTCAGGTAGAAGACCGGAAGGAAGATGTCCTGGTTGACATGGAAGGCAGACACCACCTTAGGAAGGAAGATGGGGTGTGGTTGCAGCTGTACCTTGTCCTTATGAAACACTGTATACGGTGGGTCCAACATGAGCGTTCAAAGCTCTGACATACGTCTCACCGAAGTGATGGCGACAAGGAAAGCTGTTTTCCAGGAAAGGTACAGGAGTGAGCAAGTGGCCATCGTCTTGAACGGGGCACCCATGAGTCTGGATAGGACCAGGCTGAGGTCCCACATAGGGTCAGATGCTGAATTTGCGGGTACAGACGTTCCAATCCCTTGAGGAACCTGCTGACCATGGGATTGAAGAAAACTGAGCGCCCATTTTCGCCTGAGTGGAAGGCCGAAATCACAGCTAGGTGTACTCTGACGGATGAAATTGCCAGGCCTTGCTGTTTCAAGACAAAAGATAGTCTAAGATGGTAGGTAATGGCACCTCCAGAGCCGTATTGCTCAGGGAACACCAGCAGGAGAAACGCTTCCACTTGGCCAGATACGTGAACCTAGTAGAGGGCTTTCTGCTACCCAAGAGGACATGCTGCACCGAGCGGGAGCAACGTAGCTCAGATTGAGTTAGCCATGCAACATCCATGCTGTGAGATGGAGGGATTGCAGGTCCGGATGACACAGTCGACCGTGCTCCTGAGTGATCAGGTCTGGCCACAACGGGAGTGGAATTGGTGTGGTCACCGACAGATCGAGGAGAGCGGTGTACCAATATTGCCTGGGCCACGCCAGGGCAATCAAGATTAAGCGGGCCTTGTCTTTGCGTAACTTGAGAAGGACCTGTGGACTAACGGGAATGGAGGAAAGGCGTAGAACAGGTGGTCTTTCCACAGCATCACGAAGGCATCCAATAGGGAGCCTGGGGAGCGTCCCTGGAGAGAGCAGAACACCTGGCACTTCCAATTCTCACGAGAGGTGAAAAGGTCTATATGGGGAAACCTCCACTTCTGGAAAACGGAATGGATAACGTCCGGGTGAACTGACCACTCGTGAGCCAGAAAGGATCTGCTGAGGCGATCTGCCAAGGTGTTCTGGACTCCTGGGAGAAACGATGCCACCAGGTCGATCAAGTGGGCTATGCAGAATTCCCACAGGCCAATGGCTTCCTGACAGAGAGGGGACAATCGCACTCCCTTTTGTTTGTTGATATAAAACATGGCCGTTGTGTTGGCTGTGAAAACCGTGACACAATGTCCCTGAAGGTGTTTGCGGAACACCTGACATGCCAGGCGTACTGCCCTCAGCTCCCGTATGTTGATGTGCAGGGTTATCGCTTGTGTGGACCAAAGGTCCTTGTGTGAAGGTCCACAAGATGAGCGCCCCAACCCAGAGATGATGTGTCTGTGGTTAGGACCAGGAAGGGCTGCGGGGCATGGAATGGCATTCCCCCACATACCGAGTTGGGGTTCAGCTACCAAACCAGGGAGGTTAAGACTTCTGTCGGTACCATGAGCAACGTGTCTAAATTGTCCCAGCCTGGGCAGTACACTGATGAGAGCCAGGCCTGAAGTGGACAGAGGCATAGTCTGGCATGTCTGGTCACGAAGGTGCAAGACGCCATGTGTCCCAGTAGACCGAGGCACATGCATGCTGTTGAGGTTGGGAAGCTTTGGAGACCATGGATAATGCTTGCCATGGACTGGAAGCAGGTGTGCGCTAGACACGCACGAGCGAGATCTGAATCCAGGACTGCTCTGATGAAGTCTATTCTTTGGGTCGGCTGCAAAGTGGACTTTTTGACATTGAGCGGCAGGCCCAGCTGTATGAACAAGTTCATGGTGAACTGAACATGAGATTGCACCTGGAGCTCGGAGTGACCCTGAATGAGCCAGTCGTCGAGGTACGGAAACCCTTGGATCTTATGTCGATGGAGTGAGGCAGCTATGACAGCCATACACTTTGTAAAGACCCTTGGTGCCATGGATAGGCCAAAGGGAAGGACAGTAAATTGGAAGTGCAGTTGGTGGACCACAAAGCGCACCTGTCTGGTGGGTAAATTGCTATATGGAAGTACGCGTTCTTCATGTCGAGGGCAGCGTAGCAGTCTCCAGGATCCAGGGAAGGAATAATGGTCCCCAGGGAAACCATGCAGAACTTCAACTTAACCATGAATTTGTTGAGTCCACGCAGGTCCAGAATGGACCTGTAGCCCCTCCCCTTTGTCTTGGGGATTAGGAAGTAGCGGGAGTAAAAACCACTGCCTCTCAGTTCCTTTGGAACCTCCTCTATAGCTCTGATAGTTAGAAGCATTTGCACCTCCTGTAGGAGGAGCTGCTCGTGAGAGGGGTCCCTGAAGAGGGATGGGGAGGGAAGGGGGGTGGGACAAAACAAATTCAAGTCAGTATCCACTTTCCACCATGCGTAGGACCCAGTGGTCTGACGTTATGCGGGACCATGCAGGGAGGAAAGAGGAGAGGCGGTTGGTGAAAGGCAGGGAAGGATCCTGTAAGGAGACTGATGCTCTGCCCTTGGGCGCACCTTCAAAAGTTTTGTTTGGGCCCTGCCGATGGTTTGGGGGGGCCCTGGTTCTGGCCCATCTGAGGACAAGATTGCCTACCACCCTGGCCATGTCTTCTAGAGAAGTTCTGTCTTGGCCGGGGGTTAGGGTAGGTGCGCTGCGGTTGGGGTCTGAAGGGCCTACGTTGCGTCACTGGGGTATGCATGCCCAATGAAAGCATGATGGCCCGGTTATCCTTCAGACTCTGGAGTCTGGAGTTGGTTTTGTCCGAAAATAGCCCCTGGCCATCAAAGGGCAGGTCCTGAATTGTTTGCTGCAGTTCCGGTGGGAGACCGGACACCTGCATCCACGAAATGTGGACCATAGCTATGCCCAAGGCTAGAATCCTAGCCATTGAGTCTGCCGCATCTATCAAAGCCTGCAAAGATGTCCTGGCCACTTTCTTGCCCTCCTCTAGCAAGCCTCTGAACTCCTCCCTAGACTCCTGAGGAACAAGCTCTTTGAACTTCCCCATCAAGTTCCAGGTCTTATAATTATAACGATTCAAGAGGGCCTGCTAGTTAGCCACTCTGAGTTGTAGGCCGCCAGTATAATAGATCTTGCGGTCAAATAAATCCAGGCATCTAGCGTCCTTGAATTTAGAAGCAGGAGCTTGTTGGCCGTGTCTTTCCCTCTCGTTAAAGGATTGCACAATGAGGGAGCACAGTTGAGGGTGAATGTACAAGTATTAATATTCTTTGGAGGGGACCAAGTACTTCCTCTCCACCCCCTTCGCAGCGGGAGGAATAGACACCGGAGATTGCCAGATTGTGGTGGCATTAGCGAATAAACGGCAAGGCTATACAAGTTTGGGTATCAGCAGATAAGATATCCACCACTGAGTCCTCGACCTCCACCAACTCCTCCACCTGGAGGTTCATATTTTGTGCCACCCTATGAAGTAAGTCTTGGTGCACACGGAGGTCTATAGATGGTGGGCCAGAGGAGGATGTGCCCGCCACCACCTCATCAGGGGAAGACGAGGAGGCTATGCCCGGGACTAAGGAGTCCTGGGGCAAGTCTTGCAGGGGGGGTCTGGCTGCCCTAGGTCCACCATGCTAGGGGTGTGGGCCTGAGCTGAGGGTAGGGCCGTTGCCTCTGAACCCCTTGGGGGGTGGTGACTGACAGTGGCCTCCGGGACCCGGGGTTCCGAGTGGGCAGAGCGAGAAGCCCCCGATGGGACACCTTGGGCCTGATGGTTTGCCCAAGGGGTCCAAAAGGACCATTGTGGGGATCCCTGAGCAGGATCCTGCCTCTCATCATATCATTGGCTAGCACCATCCACATCTTGGTCATGGATATGGTAGCCACTCTCCACTTGGGATGACCTCGAGTTGGGGCGGGACAGCCAAGGTGGAGCCAATCGCTCATGCTGGGTTGCACTGTCCTGTGTTGTTGGCCTGCGCCATGGAGATGGAGATCGACACTGCGGTCTCGAGTGGTACCACGATCTGGACTGGTACCGACGGTCGTATCGGTGCCGGGAGGCAGATCTGGACCTCAATGAAGATCTACAGCCAGAGCGGTGCCGGGAACGACTCCAAGTAGACCGGCGCCGGGAGCTGGACCAGTACCTACTGTACCGGGAAGGAGATCTTCGAGAGGCAGAGTGGTGCCGCAAGTGCCACCGGCGCCGAGATGGTGATCGGTGCCAGGACTGCGAGCGGTGCCGTGGACGAGACCAGCACCTGGATGGGTACCATGATCTGGATTGGGACCGGGATCGGTGCCTACCCGTCTCGCTCTGCGACGGAGGGCGCATCATGGAGGGTTTCCCTATCAAGGGAACAGCCCGCACCGGCGGTACCAAAGGTTGTGACGGTCTTGGCTCAGTGAGGGCAATCATGTCGCGTGCTGTGGAGAAAGTGTCTGGGGTAGAAGGCAGGCCGAGCTCGACTGCGGTGTGCATCAGGGAGCTTATGTGCACCAGACTCAATGGCGGTGTGGTGCTGGAATTGACGGTGCCAGAGTTGGAGTCTTCGTGGGGTGGTCCGGCATGGGATGCTGCTCTGAGGTGGGCACAGGCGGTGCCAGCAACTGTACAGGTGCAGCAGGCTGCTTGTGTTGCTTCTTGGGTCTCAGAGACAGCGAGCTCTGCCTCGCTGATAGCAGTGTCAGAGACGTCCGGTGCCGGGTCGCAAAGTTGTTGTTTCCAGTGCCAGAGGCACGTTTCGGACCAACGGCGCTGGGTCTCGGCGCAGGGACAAGGACATCGGGCTAAGTGCCGCTTCCATGAGGAGCTGCTTCAAGCGAAAGTCCCGCTCCTTTTTGGTCCGAGGCTTGAATGTCTTAAAATTGCAGCACTTATCTGATTGATGGGATTCCCCCAGGCACTTCAAACAGGAGTTGTGGGGGTCTCCCGTAGGCTTAAGGCAGGCCAAGCACGGTTTGAAACCCAGAGACCTAGGCATGAGTTCAGGTACCAGGGAGGAGGGAAGGGGAGAAACCCTTTACCTCCAATTACTATGTACACTAAAGACAATAACTACGATTAACTACAACTAGAAACTACTAACAACTACTCCATAACAACTATTTACAGGCATAAACAAGCTAAGAGCTAGGGAAGTGGAGATCAGCTAAGCCGCGCTCCACAGTTCCAATGACCGTCACGGGCGGAAAAAAGGAACTGAGGGGGCTCTGGGTGGGCAGGGGCATATATCCGGCGCCATAAGAGCGCCACTCCAGGAGGCGCCTCAGCCGACCCACCGAGTGTTGCTAGGGTAAAAATCTTCCAATGATCGTGCACACGCCGCACGCACACCTAATTGGAATCGATATGAGAAAGCACTCGAAGAAGAACCACAAATTTCAAAACCTCAAAAGTTACAGTGAAACAGAATTGTTGTCTTCTGGACAGCACTAATTATGCTCCATCTCTGAACATATCTAGAAAAAGCTTTTTCCACACCACTCCCATTACAAAGCTCTGCAAGAAAATGTAGAGGAGTTCAAAGTATACCTATTGTCAGGCTAATGGATAGCCTTTTACTGAAGGCTGGTGACCAGCATTAATAGCATTTTGATCCAGTATTACAATAGCAGTAATTGAATTTTAGAAGGTGCTAATCCAATTGAGAGTGTCAGATAAAAAGCAGGACGTGTCACCAATAGGAGCAGAGCAAACCAATGGAAAATTTATATTAAATAGACCATCTTTTCATATTCCTTAGAATGCACATTCATGACAAATTCCTTCGTAGCAGGCTAACTATCTAACGTGTAGGATCTGTCTTTATCCACAACATAACCACCTTACTTTTCTCCTGCCCATACATGGAGACTACAGAGAAAAGACCTCAGGGAATTCCAGCTTCACAGAGCAAACTTGTCAGTTTTAATTCAAGTTGGGTGGCTGCATAATACATAAACAATCAGGAAGGAATGAAATCCAGTTCTTTTCAAATGTTGGTGATTTCCATATAATGATCCACAGGGGCATAAACATTGTACATTTAAACCGATTCATTCTATGGACATACAGTACATGCGATAGGATGGCCTTCTAAGAGTATTTCAGATGGATAGCTTACATAGTTTATAAAAACTGTAAAACACCTTATAACATCTGTTCTTGAAAGGAAACCACACTAACTTTTGTCAGTGTCTAAACATGACATATGTATATACTGTATATATAAACTGGTGCATGCATGTCGGTCTTCAGGATCTAAGTAACAATGCGACACATATTGCACAAATTTCATTAAATGCTCAACTGGCAATAACCTTTGGGTGTATCTTGTAAACCTTTTCCTTTTCTAAGCTATACATTTTATATCTGGAGAATGTGGGAGCATCTTACCTTGCTTCCATTTTCTCTTGCCTCTCTTTCCATCTTGAGATCAGAAATTAGGAGGTTCTTGTATTTGTTCTTTCCATTACTGTTGTGATCATCTAGTCTGTATTCTGAAGTCAGCTGAGCAGAGAGGGGACTGTCACTCAGGTTCAGAGGCTGCTCATCCTGCTCCAGATCTGTTTTGCCATTACTGTTGGTTTCTGCCATCTCCCTGCAGTGTATTCCACCTGAAGCATTGGAACTGTGTCCCACGGTCTCATTGCCATTAAAACTCTCTGCAGCTGAATCATCTATTAAAAAATACATATTTTCAGTAACCTGCCACCATTGTTAAACTCTGTACCCGATCAAACAGAATTTATAGCTTCACAGTGTTTTGCATAGCAAAATTAAAACTGAATGATGTCTAGCATCTAATGCATTTTTTGCAATAAAACACAATAGTCTTCAAGTAAAATTAAGCTTGGGAAATAAATCTATGGAATTATAGTCAAAGTTGGGGGAAAGATCTGGGCTGTCAAACTAGTGCAATTGTGCACACAAAAACTAGTGTCACACTGGCTTTTTAGGAGCAAATTCTGCCCTTGTCCATCCATTTAGGCTCTTATAACCAAGTCCATCACTGTAGCATCACATTTTTTTAAGTCAGCGTTGTTGCAGGTGGTGAGGGGGCAGAATCTGGCTCTCAGTTTTCAAGGAGGTGGAAAATATTTTACTACAGACTAAATGTTTAAATAGCAGCATAAATGGCTATTTAAAGAAATCTGTCATAAGTAGTGGAACATAAAAATTCCTTAGTTCCCTGGCTTTGTGCATTCATTGCTAGCATCAGACATTATGCTGGGAAAGTTGATTCCCGGTACAAAGACCATGTCTCAGTTGTTCTCAAACTATACATCAATCATAACTGAAATAATAAAAATTACAATAAAAGACTATGAGAAAGTCAGATTTTCATCTGAAATTTTTGTATGTTGTTGTTACAAGTAACTTCTAAGACTGTTATAACTGAAATTAAAATTATATTTTTCTCTAACCTTTCAGAGCCATATTCTGTCACCTGTGCTTTCAATGCCTTATTCCATGAACAGTCCCATTGGAATCAACAGGGTTCCTTGAACAGCAATGTACTACGCAATGTAGGAAAAGGTGGCAGAATCTGGCCTCAGTATGCTTACTGGATGCATTCAACAGTATTTTTGTATAGTCACTTTCTCTGGCTTGCTAATGGTGCACACTCTTCCCCAGGTTTCACAAGACTGTTTATCAATAACTAGGGCCCTACCAAATTCACGGCCATGAAAAATGCATCACAGACCATGAAATCTGGTCTCCCACAATGAAATCTGGAAGCGGTGGCCAGCACATCCCTGTGGCCCATTCGCGTCCAGGCACCACTTCCCACAGCTCTCATTGGCCCGGAACAGAGAACCACACCCACTGGGAGCTGCAGGGGGCAGTGCCTGTGGACAGTCAATGTCAGCAAAATGTCTTGTGGCCCGCAATCAGATTACCCTGATGGGTCACATGCGGCCCGTGGGCCACAGGTAGCCCACCACTGCTTTAGTTTAAGGAAACATCTTTCCATATAACAGAATACTTTACAACCAACAGCTGCAATAGCAAATTTATAAATCCTGTACTAGGTGTTTGTTTGTTTTATAAATAATAAATGAACATAGGAAATATAAAAGTCCCAAGTACAAAACTGTTAGATGGACATACATCTTCTAGTCACCAATTCAATATATGTATATTGGAACCACCTATAAATTAATACCTGGGCCAAATCCAAGGCTTCACTGGGATCACTGGAATAAGTACAGCAAACAGGAGTTGACCCCTGATAAAGGTCTATACCTATTAAAGGAATATACTATACATGCTAGCCTTTGACAGACACATCCCTACTGTGCATAATCAAATGAAATGTTGAAAACTCTACTTGCAACTGTAGAAATATACAGGCTGTTTTATCACACTATTGGAACAGGAGTCCATATATCTTCTAGTACAGTGCCTAATCCAAGATACACATTATTTTAGATAAAGAACAATATTTACAACTCTTCTAAAATGATCTTATGCTCAAAAATAAGCTGGAAAATAAGAATTGTAACTTTATTTATGGAAAGTCCAAACAAAGGAAGATTGAGAAAGTCCTTGGTTAACACATATATATAACTGGTAACTGGTAACAGAGGACAGAAAAATGTATTAAATGTAAACAGCTCTTTATTACTTAACTACTGAAAAATCCCTGAGAATTAACAACTGTACTTAAGCACTGACATTAAAACAATGATACAAGTATTATCAACGTAACTTTAGCGGCACCAACAAATGACTCAATTCCTGTACAGTAAACTCTTGTCTCTTGTATAAAGTCAAATGTCTACAGTAAACAATACAGTTATACAGTTTTTATCTTTTTCCTTAGGAATAAAAATCTATGTCTAGGGGGAGAATGATCAGAGGTATGGCTATAAACACACTTTTTATATGTAAATATAAATATGAATTACCATAAAAGAATCAAGGGAAAAAAAGCATTTTAGCACTGATAGCTTCTTACAGATGTTACCAAGGTAACTAAATTACACAGTTTAGCATATTTCATTCCTGGGCAGTTGAGCTATTTTTGCAGAGAATACACTAACATTAAAACAACAGCTGTTCTGTGATTGAGACCAAGAGTCTGATCCTCTAGAGACCCTTACCCATGTGAATAGATAGAGACCCTTACCCATGTGAATAGATTTTATTCTCACAAATAGTCCCACTGACTTCAAGAGAAGTCTTCAGTAAGTCTGACCCAAGAGGTGAAGCATACTTTCCCCACCCCATGTACCTGGCCAGCTCTGCTGCCATGGTCCTGGCAACTTCCCATCCCCCTCCTATCTGCTTTGCTGAGTCTTGTGCCCTAGTGGTGCAGTCCCTGCACTCAGCGTGTGTAGTGATGGTGATTATACCTGGCCTTTGTATAAAGGTGAAAGAGGGGCGACTTCTTGCATTCTCCCAGCACCTAGTGCCTCACTGGAGCATCCCAGGCACAATCTGGCCCTCAGATTATAAACTCTTCTGATCTAAGGATTTATTTTCTTATTTTATCTATGAAGCATCTAGCACACTGTTGCTTTCATATAAATTGCAGACAAGGTATTTTTGCCGTGTTATTAGCATATTTTTCTAATGTCTATCACAACCCCTGAGCAGCAATAAACTGTTGAAGCTGAAAATCTGTTTCCTTACCAAATATTTTTTCCTTCATCATTCAGCAACAGGCACTGGTTTGTATTTGGAGAGGTGCTGGCAGGTTCAGAAATATAGGGTTATATGCTGGGTCCTAATAATGTGAGGGTATGATATATCTTGCATGAATGGACAATTAGGTTTCAAACACTCCATGAATGTAACCTGTGCATATTCCTACTGGACAGCTTACATTGATTTATTTTTTGAAAACACACACCCCGTTGAAGCATTTCTTGGGGGAGGAAGTGGAAAAAAAATTGATCATCCAGGGCCTTTAGCAATGGAGAGAATGTGGGTTGTTGTAGCAACAGAGAGAGCGCGAGCATGAGAACAGCTGCTCGTAGAATATGTTGAGAGCAGCGTGTAGAATCTGATGATGTCAGGATGGCAGTTGGATTTTTGTTTTGTGTTGTGATTGGTTACAACTTCTTCTTTGAGTATCTCTCCATATAGAGCACACTCTTGGTGCACATGTGCCCCCACGCGTGTGAGACTGGAATATTTAGCCAGCAGTATCCATTGGGGCCATGCATGTGCACTGCATGCCATTGCTCGCCCCACCCCCATGGCGTTAAGGGGTGGAAATGACCCAAAAGCCACTGCTTTCCTTCCTATTGTGAGATGGAACAACCTCCATATCCCTCTTACTTCTTGTGTCATTGTTACTTAATTGTTAATTTTCTTAGTTGTAGTTGTTATCATTGCCTTATTTCTACTTGTTAGCCCATTGATAAAAAAACAACACACACATGCATATACCTCCCGCCCCCCCACCAGGAGTGTAATTAGTTTAATTTCTGTGTGGTCCGGTGCCAAACTGCCACCGGAATAGCTGACTTGAAGTCCTCCGGTAACCTGCCTGTCAAGTGATGTAGCTATACTGCTGAATGATGGCCACATCAAAAGACTGTTTGCTTATTTGCTTTGTTTAGGGGAAGGACATATCCCCAGGGAGTGCACAGTTTTCAAGTCCTTTCCCCAGTGTCTTTGCCCAGAGGTATGGTTCAAGTGGTTTTTGTTGGGGAAGTCTATGAAGGAAGCATGTGACTCAAACTTCCTGCTTCTGAGTGTACTATTCACTCTTTGAAAACACAGTCAGAAGGGCCTCAGCTAGCTGAGAGGTTACCCAAGTTCCCTGGGATCAAAGATACCACAGAAAAAGGCCTCTAAAACTGTGGTGCAGATTCCCTTAGATCAGTCAGCAATCCCTGCTGTCCATGTGAGGAAAGAGCACAATTCAAAGTCCGGAGCTTGGCTCTGATCTGTCTTCTGGGTATTGTCAAAGAACAAGCTATTAACTCTTAAAGTTTTGGATGCCAACATGATTACTGCAGCTACGTCTGCACCACATGCCACTTCTGCCTCAATAAAAGTTTTGCCCCAAACATCAGAGGCTAATTTACACTCTGTGATTCCATCTGTCCCACTACCTTTTACCTCATCCAAGGGTCTCTCCTGAGCCTGAGTTTCCTTTACTGGAGATTTTTGCCCCTTTCTGCAGTTTCTAAATTCAGAACAGTACTAGCACCTAGGATACCAACTACGACAATGTCATCACATCACTCTTCATTGGTACTGACTTATTCTCATTGAGTACTTTGACTCGTCCTAACTTCCTACCACTCCATGGGGAAAAAGCACCTCCTAGAAAGGAGTTTTACTATTCATAATTGTGTATGTCAAACAGAAGTCTTTCTCCAGGAACTGCTAATTTATCACCTGAGCCAACTAAGGAGGAGGTTCAAGAAAAAGGAGTGATATCCCCTTCCGTCTCTCATCATACGAGAAACAAGTCAGTCAGATCTTAAACCCATGGATGCCTCCTCCTTGGCACCACATACCTTAATACGGGATGTAACTCTGGCCATACTGGCCAGCTTGGACACCTCATTCTCATTTCTCAACATGATAGGGTGTGGGTCATTCTATAAGTAAATCTTTTGCATAACTGGAACCTCACACAAAACAGTTCAGCTACCACAACTTGAGGTTGCTTGCACAGAGGATCATGAAATGCACAGTGAGGACACAGGCAATTTTGAATAAGAAGATCCAGTGACACATATGACGTTTTCTTCATCACCAGATGAAGCTGTTGTTCCATCAACTCCATCTGTGATGGACATCTTCAAAATTTTCCAAGACCTCCTAAAGTGGATGGCCAATACCATGGAGATTCCACTAGAGGTGGTACAAGAAAAAACATATAATGCCCATTAATGAGGGTATTCTAGATTCCATCAAGGATCTTGATAGATGCCAGCTTCCATCGATGCAACATCTAAAATGATGGACTGCAGATATGAAACACCCTTTCAGGCATTTTGACTATTTTTATACTCCTCCATCTCCTTCTCCATTTCTTAGTTGTATAGGCAGCAAATGAAAAGTCCAGACAACCTGGTCTACCAAATGGACCCCAAAGTACAAAGATCCAAAAAGATGGAAGAATATATTTTTCTCCCAAAATGATCCAGATACTCTATAGGTCAGAACTGCCAATTAACAGACTTTGACAGCCAATGGACTATCCCTGGGAGAGATTTTAATGTTTTTTAGAATCTAAAGAGGAATTTTAGTCTCCAAGACAGCACTAAAAGTGTCACTTCATGCTGCAGATACATCTTGCAAGGTCAATGACTTTGTGGATTATAATGAGAAGAGCATCTTGGTTGATTGCATCTGGTTTTGAATCAAAAGAGGTTCATATCAACAAAAGACCTACTTTTTGAAGGATACGACATTTAGTTCAAAGACAGATGAAGAATTACATATTAAAGAATTCAAGAGCAACCCTCTGATCTCTAGCCTTTATATCCCATCATAGAATAGTAAACAAATTCAAAGTGCAGATGACCTCAAGGCAGAAATAATCCTCTTCCTACTTCTATCATCTGAGACTGGCTAGAATCCTTTAGGAAGAGACCCTGATATAAGAGAAAAGGTTCTACTTCCTCATTGGTGACATCTCATCCTGGACCTAACCAAGGGCAGCAAGTCTGACTTTGTGGTCAAGAGTTTTGGGTAATCTGTGAGGATCTTTACTGCTCTGCTCGCTTCCAGCACTTGGTACCTCCGCCTTTTTTTTTCAAGGAGGCATGGACTGAACACACACACACACACCGGATTTGGCATTCCTGCAGCCCCCATTGGCCTGGCGCAGCGAACCGCAGCCAGTGGGAGCCGTGATCGGCAGAACCTGCGGATGCAGCAGGTAAACAAACCAGCCCGGTCCACCAGGGGCTTTCCCTGAACAAGCGGTGGCCCAAGTTTGAGAACCACTGTCTTAGATGGTATCAAAGATTAAATAACTGTCCTTTGGGGTAAAAGAGAAGGTGTTAGCTGAGATGAGCTGGAGCTGTTGTTGCTGTTATTGTTAACCTTTGATCCCATTTCATCCCAGGTGGTGTTTGGGATTCAGCTAGAATTGGCAGAGGGGACAATGTTATTTGCATCCCTCTCTCTGGACTGGACTAGTCTGGTCAAGATATCTCAAGATTAGAACAAGGGGCTGGGGTCTCAAGAGATGGTGGAGATGGCAGCCATGACAGTGAAGCTCACTCCAGGAGCCTCCATCTGCTCTTCATTATTTTACCCCCAATGTCTCCTTTAAGGTCCCAAAGAGGAAGTGATGATTTTGTCCACCAATTAAGCCTAATATTCGACAAACTAAACTTGATTTATTAATTTCTGATTCCACATTTTCTGTTTTTACGAAGCATTTTAACATAGTCCTTAAACCATATTAGTATTTTCATTTAGACTAATTCAGTTTGTCTCCTTTTTGTACCTTTTCCCATCAACATTTGTGATTATACTTTACAGTAACATCTTATGAACTTTCACATACTTTTTACAGTTAAGATCACAATTAAAATAAATTTAGAGGCCCAGTTATTACAACAGCACCAAGAATGGGATCCACGAGGACAGAACATCTAGAAAAAACATATTTGCTGTAATACAAGTAACCATTCTTTCTGAAAGTAGAATGTTGGGCATAAGCTGAATGGGAAGAGTGAGATTTGAGAGACCAAAGCTGTTGTCTGTGCAAATCCAGGGTTGTCTGCCATAAAACCTACTCTTTCAGACTGTAGACAAAAATCCTGTATTACAAAGGGTGCTTTAAGCTTCTAGGGCCATGTAGTGAGGTGGTATGACTCCCCTCCGCCCCGGAGAGGGAAGAGCCCATCCGGAGGCCAGAGTGGGCGGAGCTAGGGAGCTCTGAGCCCGCCCCTCAGAGGGTCAGGTGGTGACCTAGAAGTATAAAGGCTCGCCCTCAGAGCTCAGTAAGGCCCCAGCCGCCGGAGAGGCCAGACCTGCCCCGCGATTGGGAAAACCCCACGGCCCAAGGTGGCCACCAGGACTGGCCAGACCTGCCCAGTGCCCGCTACCCGGAGGAGTTACCGGACCTGCCCTGTGCCCGTTATCTGGAGGAGTTGCTGGACCTGCCGCTCGCCCACTGCCCCGAGGAACCCATGGTGCTGGACCCCCCAGAGGACACCACCATGACTCAAGTACTACCCGAGAGGGAGTGTGGAAGTAGCCCGGGGGCAGCCGACCCTAGTCTGGCTGCAACACTGCCAGAGCCCATGTCAGTGTGTTGCAGCCAGGATCCCCACTGACTCAGCAGTGGGTCTTCTGCCGCTGCTAGGGCCCTGGGCTGGGACGCAGTGGAGTGGGAGGGCCTGCGTCCCCCCTGCCACCCAACTCAGGGTGGCAGTCTCCCCCTCTCCCAGGCCTTGGAGGCTTGGGCCTACTGTTGTTGCTCAGCCCTGCCTGAGGGCCTGAGTACCCGTCTCATTGTTGCCCGCCTTGACCCAGGGCCTGGGCTTATGGTGTTTATTCCAGTTACCGCCAGGGCTACCAGGAAAGGCTCCCACGGCCAGACTAATTCCCCAAACCTCAGCAGTGTGCAGTGAGCTGGTGTGGCTCCCCGCCGCGCTGGAGAGGGTTGAGCCCTGGCCAGCACCCCTACAGGCCAGATTCCACCACACTCACTCTTGCTAAATGGTACCTTACACCATGAGTAGTCTGACTGATTTCAGTAGGACCGCTTGCCATGTGCAGTACCCTACGTGAGTAAATGTGGCACAGTCTAGCTCTGAGTTATTTTATGTTTTTTTTACTGTCAATTGCCTGTATATTGCAAGTATATTTTACATTCTTTACCTTCTATTGCCAGTTATGCATTTTCTGTTTAAACATTTTTTAATGAAAACCACATGCTCTGTAAATAAATATTTTAAACTTTAAATTGCTAGTTAAATTCTTTTTAGAAATACTGTAACTTTCTGGGTTCCATAAATCAAAGGGGCACTATTCAGCCCTGATAAACTTGGTGATTAAAAAGACTACAGTACTGCAAGCAACTGAATATGCAGCTTTGGAATAGGAGTATGGTGACAGAGACAAAATAGTGCAACATGCAGAGTAAGGGAATCCATGGCAATATATGTGGACTTTGCTAAGATATATAATAAAAAGACTAGGTCAGATTTCACGTCTACCAACTTTGAAGTGCCCATTTAATATCAATTATTCAAAATCCTGTATTCAGGTACGTTTCATTTTGATCACAAATTATGTATTCTGCACAAGTTTAGGGCACAACTTTAAAGGTACATCTACACTGCACGCTTCTTTACTACCATGTAGAGTACGTACCTGCATAGCCCCTTAGCATGAGCATAAATAGCAGTGTAGCTAGTGAGGCCTGGTTTAGGTACGTAGAGTAAAGCCACGCCTGAAGGGTGTGAGTATGTTTGTGAGTACATACTGTATATGCTCTCTACTTGCCCAAGCCTACCTCCCATCTACCTACTATTTTTAATAGTGTAGTGTCCCACTGCCTTCCCACTTCTGGAGTCTTTCCCTTCTGCAGGAAAAGACTCCGGCACTAGGGAAAGGCTCTGGCAGGGAGAAGGCAGTGAGGAAAGTGAGGAAAGGTTTGGGTACTTGGGCAGCTCCCCACTGTGGAACCTCTCTCTGTGGCAGGGAAAGACTCCGATGGGGGGAGAGAAGGAAGGCTCTGCCAGCTCTCCATGGCTGGGGCATTTCCTCTCCATGGCGTAAACACTGGTAGGGGGAAAAGACTCTGGCAGCTCTATGCTGCTGGAGCCCTTTCCCCACCACAGGGATAGAATCCGGAAGCAGGGAAAGGCTCTGCTAGCTCCTGCTGCTGGAGCCTTTCCCTGCAGCAGGGCCTTTCCCTGCTGCCTCCCCTTTGCCAAGCCTTTCCTCACCACAATGAAAGGCTCAGGCAGCAAGGAGCTGCTGAAGCCTTTCCTCACTGCCTCCCCTCCTCCAGAGCTTTTCACTGACACATATCAAGTATCAGAGGGGTAGCCATGTTAGTCTGGTTCTGTAGAAGCAGCAAAAAATCCTGTGCCTTACAGACTAACAGACGTTTTGCAGCATGAGCTTTCATGGGTGAATACCCACTTCTTTGGATGCAAGTAGTGGAAATTTCCCGGGGCAGGTATATATAAGCAAGCAAGAAGCAAGCTAGAGATAACGAGGTTAGATCAATCAGGGAGGATGACGCCCTGTTCTAGCAGTTGAGGTGTGAAAACCAAGGGAGAAGAAACTGGTTCTGTAATTGGCAAGCCATTCACAGTCTTTGTTTAATCCTGAACTGATGGTGTCAAATTTGCAGATGAACTGGAGCTCAGCAGTTTCTCTTTGAAGTCTGGTCCTAAAGTTTTTTTGCTGCAGGATGGCCACCTTAAGATCTGCTATTGTGTGGCCAGGGAGGTTGAAGTGTTCTCCTACAGGCTTTTGTATATTGCCATTCCTAATGTCTGATTTGTGTCCATTTATCCTTTTCCTTAGAGACTGTCCAGTTTGGCCGATGTACATAGCAGAGGGGCATTGACACATCACTGACACATGTTTCTGCACACCACATTGTGGACACAGCCTACCACCAGTGGTGTGTAATGTAGATGTAACCTAAGATACCCAGAAGCAACTATAACTCAATCAACAATGCATTTTTTTCACATAAGGAGAAAGATGAATATGTATAATGAGTCCACTTGAGCTGCGGCCACTAATATTAGCAAGTCCTTCTCCCTTTTTCAATGCATATACTTTTCTTACTTCCCTGGCAAATTATCCCATTTGTGAACTAAACTAAGCAGCTTCTGCATTAAAAGCCTAATCCTGCATAATTCAAATCAATTAATGATTTGCCATTGGCTTCAGTAACACAGGATTCAGCCCTAAATTATTTCATTGATGAAGTCCTGCTCATTCACAATACATAAAAAGCAAGAAAGAACAAAACAGCATTTAGGGCTTATCCAACTCCCTCTGAAGTCAATGGAAAGACTCTCCCCATTTTCAGTCGGAGTAGGATGTGGCCTTTAAACAGTGGGTTATTACATATACACACACATATTATCCAAAATGGAATCAACATCAAATTGACACCTCTTCTTTCAGAAAAACAAATTAAGCAAAACTGCAAGTTTTTCAGAAACTAACAGTAGATTTGAGAAAGTTTATCCATAAAAAAATGCAGCTATCTTATTGGCAGATGTTACAGTGTATTTAATAGTACAGTGAACTGTCACTCTACAGCACCAACAGCCATCAGACAAAGTAAGAGCCATGTCAGTCATAGTGCAAGCAGTGTCACCGGAAAAGGACAAATTTATAAAGTCTCTGCATAATTGTGCACCTACTTTGAATGCACAATTACCATAATTGCACATGTAAATTGGGTGACAGAATAATGGGAAAAGAAGGTGATTCAGTTAGATGTAAACTTGGGTTTCATATGCATAGGAGTGTCAGCCAAGGTTGCAGATGTAAACGAGATATGCACCAAAGGGGGAAGACATTTGGAAAAGAGAAGATTGAGATGGAAGCACTTCAAAAAGGGACAGGAAGAAGGTATGAAGTCTTAATATGAAAGATAGGATTCAAACCAGGGGTAAAGACTGCTAGAGACATTGGCTTTTTACTGAAGGAGCTCAATTGGAAAAAAGTAATCAGTAGTACTGGACCATGCACAAAGACCTAATTCCAACATGTTAAAAAGCAAGAGCTCAAAGTTAGCCCCTCCCTCCATATCCATAGTTAGGTACCTAAATAAGTGACAAAGTTTTCAAGAGCACTCAGTATTCCACAGCTCCATTGACCTCCTTTTCCTCTTTCTTGCCCAGGATTGTAGAAGTATCTGAGCTGCTAGCAAGGCTCGACTCTGGAGAATAACAGCTGCCACTCTCAGCAGCAGAAAGGAATTGGAATGTTGCCAACTCAAAACAGAATGGAAACAAAAGAGATTTGTGTTTGATTCCTAATTTTGAACCTAGGATGTTTGAGAAGAGTCAAGGTCTTGCTAAATACATTTGCCCATCCTTACTTTTGCCCCATTGTACAAACTGGTATATATTTATATTGTCATACTCGACATCAGGGCCAATACAAACAAAGACCTGCCAGGAGACAAAGAGGGAGATAAATGATCAAGTCTATAGCTCTTGAGTCAGTGGAGGAAATACTCTATAAGGCATCTGCTCTGAACACTGGTATTTTTAACAGGGTACATTTAAAGTCCCTGTCAAGGCCTAAAATTAGAAATACCAGGTTTATTATGGTTTGTGGGTGCACACAAATAAATTTTTCTGTAATTCCACTCTTCAAGGCTTGCCTTGAGGTCAAGCAAGACAAATGACTGCTTGGGGGCCTTGCATATCCTCATCAACCCACAGCCTGCTGTTCCCTTAGCAGGATTGGAGGGAGGGAAAGGTCATAGCATGATACTCTTCCCCCAGTCCCATCTCCAGCAGCAAGACAGGAGAAGAAGGCCTTAAGAACAAAGATAACAAGTGATTGCTTTGGGCCCCACATATCCTAAGCAACTTTCATCACAAGTTGTTGCTTGAGGTCCCAAACTTTACAAGGCCCTGGTTCTACCTATCTTCTCCATTCCTGTAAGCAGGAAAGGAACTGAAACCGAAGATTTCTCTTAACAGAAAGTAGGATTCTTATATATTACAGTACCGTGTGCTCACTAAAAGGGATCAGACAAGCAGAAATGAAGAGAGTCTCGCATACTTCTGATCACAAAGAATTCAAAAACTGTAGTTATGTTGGTGGCAGAGAGGTAATTTTTCTGTCCAATCTAAATGCCCTAATTTGGGAGATTGGTTATTTTTTCCAGAGTTCTATGGAGTAGTGGGACCATATTTTAAGTCTTTTTTAAAGCACCGATTCTGGCAAAAGCCTTTACACATTTACCTTAATGCTCATGAGTGGTCCCAGTGACCTCAATGTTACTATTTTATCATAAAGCAAAGCACAGCTGTAAGACTTGCTGGATCAGGGCCACATTTCCTGCATCTCCATCTTGACAATATCTTCTTAAATAATTCTTGGCATTTTTTTATTATAATACTGTTATTCATTTTTGAAAGTACACTGAATACAAAGGGGTCAGTCCTAGAAAATCTAAACAATTTTATTCATGTGGGTTCCCTGTGACTTTAAATGGGACTAGTAATTAGAACTGTGCCCAGAACAGAAGTTCTGTTTTGTGAAGGATTTTGAGATTTGGCCTTGTTCCAAAACCTGAAAATTTTAAAGTTTTCTGTGAAGGAAAATGCAAGGGGGGAAATTGTTTCAAGTCAATCAAAACATTTCTTTTAATTTTTTATTTTATTTTGTATTATATATTAAAATATGTATATTATAAAAATTAAAAAGAATTGAGTAATTTTGTTCCAACAATGTTGAAATGCAACATTTCAACATGATCAGAAGTTTTTTCCAGTTTTCTTCTGAAATGAAATTCCAGTTAAATCAGCCTGATTACCTGAGTGTTTTGATTTTAACAAAATATGGTTCCATTAAGATTTCTCCGGTCAGCTGTACTCCTTATGTTCATAGAGGTTTGCAGGATCAGGCCCTGATGCAGAGGGCAGTTGTATTTAATACTCATATATTGAAAATCAAGTAAAAATATTGGACCAGCAACTTACACCCAGAGAAGGTAGAGGAAGTGTACACTGATGTAGAGGGGGGCTTCTTTAAATTACAGTCTCTTGCACCCTATTCCTCAGCGTGTCAGCCACAGCACCTTTGGCTCCCTGAGATCTACTTACAGACACTCTGCTGATGTGAGAGCCTGCGTGTACGAATCCAAATCTGGTGCTCCAGTGCTAACTTTGTTGGGGGGTTATTGTTACACTGCTATATAATTCATGTTGCTGCCAGGACAGAGTCTGTGTGGCTCAATTGTTAGAGTCTGTTATGGATACATTGTATTTTTTTTAAAGTTTGCCAAGGATGCTCAGAGCCTGGAATGGCTGCTCTTTTATGCAGGTAATTCAAATTTCCCTAAAGTAAATTATTAGGAGGTCCAAATTGCACACCCCTTCTGAAGTTAACTCTTTATTTTAATTGTCCTGTTAAATGTTTGTGAAATACGTGGAAATATGTGTGTTACTGTATCTCTGCTCACCTGGGGTAAACACTGAAAGGAGTACTATGTGGCCAGGCAAAGCAAGACTCTATGTTCAACTAAATGGCATTTCTCTGTTTGTTGGGCTGTAACATAACTTTTGAAAATCGCATCTTATGTTTTTGAATTTTACTCTACAGTGACTATATCATGCCAAAAACAAAACAAAAAACAGTACACATCTACAAAGGCTACAACATGAAAGTAGACTGCCATCCCAGAAAGCATACCAGTTAAATACTGAACCATGGACATCTCACCAGTGCACTGATTATGATTGCAAATGGACAGGCAGTGTCATAGACCAAATCAACAAGTTGTTGGTACTGATTGGTCTCCCTCTGATCAGCATCAAAAACCTCTAACATAGTACAAATACCACAGCTGTTGCAAGAGATATATAGGCATTTATATGACATTTACAATCAATTGAGAAAGTAAAGTAATATTTTTTCTACTAAAAATAACATGGATCTCAGACTACAGCCTCCTGAACAAAGTAATCTAACCTTGGTTGAAGAACTGCTGATTGCCAGAGTGCACCTAGTACTATTGGTGTACAGTTATTGAGGACAGTGTTGCAACTGCAAGCTCTTGCTTTCAGAGTGTGTGGCGGGGGAAGGGGAGGGTACTTACCTTGTCCTGCTTGCAAGCTAGGGGTCTCTGCAGGAAAGGGTGCAGAGTCAGTCTGGTAAGAGCCAGATTAGATCAAGATGGTGTGAGATGTGCGTCTCCGCCTTAGAGAGCAGCCTGCTTTATCGCCCTCTGTTTTTGGTGCATGCATGTTTTCATTCCAAAATCAATATGAAGGATCATGGGCCTTGGAGTTGGTCCCACAGATCCCCAGGCAGCACCAAGGCCACAACCACAACCCAGCAGCTCACCTGAGTAAGCAGGGAGAGGTCCAAAGAAGGGTTAGCTTGCAGAGGGCGCCACCCTCGAAGCTCCTGATCTGTGGAAACATCCATCACCCCGATTGGCTGAGGGACTCTATATAAACCAGGAACCAACAACAGGAAGTTGTCTGAGCAACTAAAGGAATCCCTGGCTGGCTGCTACTACATAACCCGTCCTGCTTACCTGACTCCTGAGCCCTGCATTCCTGCCTGCTCCTCGTTCCTGCTACCCCTACTATTCTTGGTTCTTGTCCTCCTATCCCAGACTCCAGTCTACTCCAAGTTACTGCTGTCCTGCCCTGCTCCAGGCACCTGACACCGATTTCCAGCTCTGACTCCTGGCCATGCACCAGGGGCTTGGTACTTGATACTGTCTTCAGTTTTGACCCTTAGCTCCAACAGCTAGGAGTGACTCTGGCACCAACCACTAGGAGTGATCGCCCACACCCCGGTCATTGGATTCCGTAGATGTACACATTGACTTCCATGTTAATTTGCAAAGAGTAAAAAAGGCTCTTTTGTATGTAGAGAAATAATATTTTTGACAGAGATTTAGAACCCATAGAGCATAATTTATTGCAGCTCCCTGAAGACAGTGATGCATTTGATCACCTACCTTCTTCAAAATGTATCAAAATTAGAAGCACAGAGCAGCTTTGGATGCTCTTTTGATAAACAGAGCCAATAAATAATGAAAAGATACCATGGCCAGAAGATTCCATAGATCCCGTCAATAAGTTTAAGATTACTGGATACTTTGCTATGGCATTTATAACACCATTTCCTACAACAGCTGTGGATTTATGTTCACCCAGAGTTAAGATTGTCAATCCAAGATTTCAAATATTTGATGTTTTAAAGAGATGGACCACACTTCAGCAGGGAACAGTGTGAGTAAAAAGGAATAGATTAAACAGTGTAAACATACATAAACAAATCAAAACAAAAAAGACTGAAAGCGGAGCCCCCAGGTGGAAAAAAACAATTATTTTACAATTGCTCTCTGTGGGGCATTGACACCTACTGGCACACATTTTGCAGTGAGCTCTTACACATGGTGCAATTTTTTGGGACATCTGACACTGTTATTCATGTTAAGTGCAGCTGACTTGCGCTGGCCTGAACGATATTTAATGGTGGATCCAGAAACAGAATACTTAGCAATGCCAGAAAATATATCAAACAGAAGGATTTCAAAACTTCTTAACAAATATCCATTTTTTTACAGTTTTTCCAAGATCAGCCTGACTTCTTTACAAATAAATCATTGTTAAGGAATCTTGTATCACACCAACTTTCAAGACTAGAAGTCCCCATATCTTTGGTGTTTTGTGGCTCAATGAAGCACTCAGTGTTTCTCTGCTTGATAGTGCTGACTAAGAACAGTGGTCAATGATAGCAAAATATTTGAGCAACACTGATGACAATGCATCCTCATGTTGACATTCCAGAAGCTGTCATGCATGCATGTAAGTGATACTATTCAGAAATAAAGTGCCATGAAAAAGTTTACATACAGCTTATAATTGTTGCTAATGGCATGCCTATCTATAAGAAAAAATCAGTAATGAAGAGTTATATTGTAAGTTCCCCTTTCACTTACAAGATACCTGGTCAAGACTGAAGGCAAGTGGCAACGTAAAACTCCAAGAAATGATTCTTTGGTGAACTGGCACAATATATTTGTATATGAACATTATTGACAAGCCAACACTAATACACAGTGCATCCTGTCCACTGATGCTATATTCAAATACATAACTAAATATGAGTAAAAGGTGAGCTCAGGTCAAGAGCCCTAAAGCAATTATTTGGAAATGTTCTAAGTAATGATGTAATGGATGGTGATATTGCAAAAACTGCAGTACAATTTTCCCCCCTAAAAACTTGCTAGGAATGAGACTACTTAGCCCAAGTAACATTTCAATGGGCTGGCCGTTCTGTCATTACAGCAGGACATTTGAATCAGTTAATGTTCAGTCAGAACAGTCACTAGCAATCCACACAGAAAGCCGAGAATTTTATCCACAGAATCCAGATTTGGAAAATAATCCAACCAAATGCAAGAAAATTGTTCTCAAAATATTAAAAAAGACAAAGCTGGGTTAAATGAAGGAACACCTGATGATGTTAGATTTTTTGTGCGTTAAACCAAGTGAAAATACAGAGCAGAATGATTATTATTGGCAGTAAGTCGTTTTGAAGGTACTGTGGTGAAACTTAGAGGAAACGGCAAACAGATTCGCTACATGGAAAGATAATTTCAAGACAAAAGTTTAGCAAGAGTTCCAGTTGTTAGAAATTCCAGTAGTCAAGGATAAATATAGTTGGTGTTGAGGAAAATCCTTTTCTTCATGAATGGCTGGTTGTTTCTGAGGTGGGACCAAATGGACTAGCTGGACATGCTGAAACTGGAATGCATGGTATATAGATCTCAGTCATGACTGGAGCACCGCTTACAGATTACAACAATTCAGGTGACCTTTGATTTTTTTACACCTACAGCAAAAACAAATGATAATGTTCAACAATATGAAATGCCAAATGTGATTTTTTTTCTGCACAAAAGAACAGATTTTAGATTTACTACAGTAGCAAATAGTAATATAACCAACGAGACAAAAAAAGTCATAATCCAAGGGAAAGCTGGGAGCAGTAAAAGCACTGCGATCAAGCCTATTACTTCCACTTTGAACAGTGAATTTGAGTCTGAAAGAGTTTTACTGATTGTATCAACTGATGCTGCAGCTGTAAATGTTTCTGAAGCCACTAATCATTCTGCTCTGCATGCTGGGATCAATAAAAATTTAAGAGCTAGACAGTGAATCACCTCAAAAGTTATAAAACAATTTGGAAAATTATAATTTTATTATCATTGATGAAATGAGTATGGTAGGCTGATGAATGCTAAAAAAAAATGATGTGAGATGCAGACAAGCAATGCCACAGATGTCAACCAAACCATCTGGAGAAATGTTTGTTTATTTGTGTGGAGATTTTGAGCAGTAGACATTATTTCCTGATGGTCCATTCTATGGGGATACTCTCAAAGACAATTCACAGGATCAAGTATCAAGTAACTTTTTTAGAAATTCTGAAAATGCTTCTTTCTTTCCTTACCTCATCAACAGCAAGGTATGTTCTAAATACTTGTGGGGCCAATCTTGGATAGTTTAAGCTTGGGTGAAAGCATATCAGAAGACTGGCCAAAACTAATGCAGTGGGGGGAAGTCTAATCTTTCTGTGGAAACAGTCACCAGATTTTTGAATGAGAACAGACTATTTCCTCAAATGGATTTACCCTTGAAATGCTGCAATCTCTGGAGACTCTGATTCAGGGGCGGCTCTAGGCACCAGCGGGCCAAGCGCCCGCTTGGGGCGGCATCCTGGGGAGGGCGTCATTTGGCTCCGGTGGAGCTCCCGCCGGCATGCCTGCGGCAGGTCCACCGGAGCCCGGGACGAGCGGACCTGCCGCAGTCATGCCTGCGGCGGGTCCCGTCTTCCCGCGGCTCTGGTTGAGCTCCCGCAGGCATGACTGCGGCAGGTCCGCTCGTCCCGGGCTCCGGTGGACCTGCCGCAGGCATGCCGGCGGGAGCTCCACCGGAGCCAAATGCCGCCCTCCCCAGGAAGCCGGAGCCGCGGGAAGAGGGGGCCCGCCGCGGGACTGGGGAAGGGCGGCGCAGCGCTCCGCGCTGCTTGGGGCAGCCTACTTTGTAGAGCCGCCCCTGCTCTGATTGCTTGAATACCTGCAAAACACAATAATGCAGCCACTGCTATAGGAGACTATGATGCAGCACAAGGACTAGAAGCTAAGCTGTATCTTGGCACTGGTAGCAGAGTTATGCTGAAAACAAATTTGTGGACAGAAAAAGGAATGGTCAGTGGTGCTCTTGATATGGTTACCAAGCTAGTGTATGAGCTGGGGTGCAAGCCATGAGAAGATAAGCTCACAATAGTTTGTGTAGCATTTGATAAGTACACAGGACTGACTTTACAAAATGTAGTACTTATACCACTGATTACCTGGTACTAGAAGATCAGAAATGTAGCTTTCTGTACAAGCCAATTTCCTTTGATTTTGGCTTGGGCTGTGACTATTCGTAGATTGCAGTGTCTCACGTTATCAAAAGTTGTTGAGGTCCGCCAGTACAAACTTGTAGCAAGTTGCACATATGTAGTCCTTTCAAATGCCAAAGGCTTGAGGGGGTTATGTTGGACCCTAGTTTAAATTATTCATGGATACAAAAAACTTAAAAATATTAAAGTGATAAAAAAAGTGAAGAAATGAAGCAGCTTAGATGACTTAAATCAAATTTAGGTTTAATGGCACTAGCCTGCAAAATTGCTAGAGGTTATAGTCTATGCATAAAATGTCACTATATATGTTGGGATTGGGGGATTTTTTTTTAAATCTGAAAAGCCATTTTCACTTAAAGAATTGGATAACATGAAGGTTGGCCTACATATCAGTGTTTGTGTGACCCTCAATAATATACATAAAATGCCAGTGCTGCCTTTCATCCACATCCCATGCAGGTGACACATTATACATTAACCCACACTGACTAGATAAACAACAATTTAGTAAACTACTGAGTCAAACTGTGACCAGATGCTAGAGGGCTGAATGGGGAAAAGAATGCAATGAGTAATTAAATCCCTGTGCAAACAAAGATTACCAGCTCAAAATGATGAACCTACATTTCTGCTCCTGACACATGTCAGCCACAAGAAGCAGCACGCTCTTCTCCATTACAACTACCAGGCTTCTATGTCCCCAAAAATGGCCTCAGGAGTTTGAAATTATTCAGTTCCCTAGCAATGCCCCTCTGCCATGGACATTGGCCAAACCGGACAGTCTCTACACAAAAGAATAAATGGACACAAATCAGACATCAAGAATTATAACTTTCAAAAATCAGTCGGAGAACACTTCAACCTCCCTGAACACTCAATAAAAGACTTAAAAGTGTAAATTCTTCAACAAAAAAACTTCAGAAATAGACTCCAAAGAGAAACTGCAGAACTGGAATTAATTTGCAAACTGGACACCATTAAATTAGGCCTGAGAAAAGACTGGGAATGGATGGGTCACTACAAAAACTAAAAACTAATTTCCCCATGCTAATTTCCCCCTACTGTTACTCACACCTTCTTGTCAACTTTTTGAAATGGGCCACCCTGATCACCACTACAAAAGTCATTTTTTCCTCCTGTTGATAATAGCCCGCTTTAATTGAATTATCTCATTAGAATTGGTAATGCAACCCCCATCTTTTCATGTACTATGTATATAATCTTCCTACTGTATTTTCCACTGCAGGCATCTGATGAAGTGGGTTTTAGCCCACAAAAGCTTATGCCCAAATAAATTAGTTAGTCTCTAAGATGCCATAAGTACTCCTAGTTATTTTTTCAGTTCCCTAAAGCACCACAACACAGAAATCTTACAAGTAATGTAGTTGCAAGTCAAAAGAAGAACCGTAGCCCTTTTCTGATAGACGTGCCAGACAAGAGAGAGAGCTTGGGATCTTCACTGCCTTTTGAAAGGGAGATCCAAAGAAGTGCCCAGGAAAGCCTTCTCACTTTTCCCTCCATGCCTTCTGCAGTACTGAAAATCAACATAATCACTTCCCCTCATATAGAAACATGAGACCCGCAGCACAGCTCTGAGAATAGTTTTTTTTTTAATTAACTGCTGCAAAGCCAGCCAGAAGAAAACACGGGGCCAAGCCAAAATGTGCCTTTAGATACTTGTTCATAATCCCACTGCAATCAATGGGAGCCACATGCAGGCTGCTAGGGAAAGAACTGTGCCTACTACACTAAATAGACTGCACACAAAGTTAGAGGCAATTGAATTTAACATTTTTTTTGGCCAGTGAGGGAAGAGGACAATAGATAAGCAGATTTAAAATAGTAAATGATAATCAGCATTTCCCACATTTGACTACCACTATTTTAAAATTAGGGAAAACTGTGAACCTAAAATTTTGAAAGAAAAATATTCTTTAAAATTACATGTTGACATATTTAAATGACAAGAACAGAGACATTATTGAAGAGGCTTTGAGTTTATGTCTCAAAAACTAATAAAACAAAACCTTGCTTCTGCTATAAAATATATGAATTCCTAGATGGTGGGCCCCTTTTATTTGTGAACTCTCGCCTCAGCTCTGCCCAGCTCAGGTTCCTTTGAATATATGTTGCTTGAACACATTTTAGAAGATTTCAAGAGATGTAAAAACATCAAGAGATTTAGTGCCTCACCACTGTGAAACAAGATCCCCACTAATGTTAGAATAATTGCTTATTAATAACATGCAAGTGACAAATATCTGATTAAGAGACTCAGCTGCATTGTGGCAGAAGGGTAGTAAAAGCTATGAACTGTGATATCTTGTGACTTGTGCTATCACTGTAATGAGATTCCTGCTAGGACACAGCAAGATTTATGATTTTGTCATATTTATGGATGCTAAGATAGCCAAGTCCTATGAGGTACAGAGTGCTGCCTGGGAGGTACACAGGCCTGTTGAGAGAAATTTGGGGCCTCAGTACATCATGTTCATGGGGGTCCTCCCCCTCTCATTTCATTTTATTTACACAGATGTTACAGACATTTTGAGGGAGTGGGCCCTGAGCTCAGAGCTCTGGTACTATTGTCCCCTTTTCCTCCGCCTTGTCAGTGCTGGAGATGCAGAATCTCTTAGGTATGTTTCCCTGCAATGGGATCCATATGAAACATGGAGACCACACATCCATTGACTTCAATAAGAGTAGGATCAGGATGGAAGTGGACGCTGTGCTGTGTGAGCTTTTTGAATAAAGTAGACAAATTTCAAGAAAAGAGAATTCCTATTAATTAGTTCTATAATCTCTTGACTTTACAACTCCTGTGTGGTACCACAACAACTCAAGTGAGCAGAGATTAAGGTCCAACTGGTCTGAAACATTTTGATTTGGCTCAACCTGACCAAAAAATGAAATATTTTGTTTTGGTTTTCCTGACAGAAAATTGAAAGATTTCAGAAAAAGTTAAACTTCTCATGACAAATTTTGATTTTTGTGGAAACAGCATTTTCCCTTGAAAAAAACAATGACTGAAAATTCCTGACCAGTGCTTTGGGAGAAGAAATCTATGTGTAGATTTGTCAAGAACACTATATGTGGAATCTCTGTAAGGGAGAGTGCTGCAAGTGTACCTGTTTTGGATACATACTTTGGGACTTTTTCAGGCACCCATATTTATTTTAACTAGTACCTTACTAATGCAAGAAGTTCCATTCATGCAGTTACTAAAGTGTGTGTAGAAATATAAACTAGAAACCCAACTCCCTTAGTGAAGCTACAAGAAAATCAGACAAATTCAACATCCACGATAATCAGTTCTCAAAAATATTGTAGCCAACTTTCTGAAATGGGTACAGAGAGAATTCATAAGACTAACTCAATATAAAGCTCATAAGAGAAAATAATTGCCTTTAAAAGCTCTCTGAAATACCAATCCAGCAAAAATTCACTCAGCCATGTCCCACAGAGCGGTTAAAGACTGAAAAAAGCAAGTCACATGATCTCAGCATGAAAGAAATTCCAACAAATTGCTTACCTTGTATTAACAAAGAGACAAATCTGCTACATTCATGCCATTAATGGTCTACAATTTTTGTAAATCTACAGACAGCTATGTTAAGTGGCAAAAATTTCAATATGTTGTTTGCAGTGTTGTAGCCACGTTGGTCCCAGGATATGAGAAAAGACAATGTAGGTGAGATAGTATATTTTATTGGATCAACTTCTGTTGGCCAAAGGTACAAGCTTTTGAGTTACACAGTTACACACTGTTTTTGAGCTCTGTGTAGAGCTTCAGGTCCAAAGAAGAGCTCTGTGTAGCTAGAAAGCTTGTACCTTTGGCCAACAGAAGTTGGTCCAATAAAAGATATTACCTCACCTACTTTGTCTTTCTCAATATTTCAATACACAGTTAAGTAAAGAGGACTGAAAGCCTGCAGTAAGTTCTCTGATAAATATTTCCCTGTGTTTCTTAATTTTGTAGGATTTTTGAAAAATAAATACTTCCATTTTAAATTGAATTGAATAAGCAGTAATTTCTGTGAGCTCTTTCCAATTAAAACTTGTGCATTAGACTTCCGGTAATCCTCTCCTTCAACATCCCTTCTCTCCTTGGCATTTGTGTGGGTTCTCCATCACTATGTCTGGCTTTGACTCAAAGGCCAGCCTTGATAGAGACCTAATACTTTAGTACCTTTCCCTTGTTTATTCCTAAATTCCTCTCTTTGTAGTAGATATATACTATTGATGCACTTATCTGAATGGACAACAAATGTCCGTCAGGAGTAGCAATGTTATTACTGTTACTGTAAAATAGCCAAGAGAATTTGTTTGTAGAGAGGAAAGCTGTTTCATTAACCAAATCAGGGCTCAAGTCTGCCACCTTCTGAGCACCACTGGCAGAGGGCATAAAATTTCTGAAGATCCTTCATCTCCTCCACTGGGGACTCAGATCTCTGGCATGGCAACACACTGAGGTCTACAGTTTTTGTGGTAAAAAGTGGAAAACAGGCTGTTTCATTAAATAGACTGTGTGTAAATTGAGTTTTTGCAAAAAAAAACAAATTTTAAATGTATGGAAATATCTTCTTTTTAGGAATCGAAAACAGTTCTTCCATGTCAGAGTAATTTTTAATAAATGTTAAGACAGTCTTTCTAAAAACTGTGCTATACTACTATTGTTAATTACTATGAAGTCCTCTCATTAATCAGAAAAGAAGAGACAAGAGAGAGAAAAAATAGTATATATATATTTGTTTTGAATTTAAGTTTTTGTAGATTTCAAAATAACCAGAACTTTTAAATAAATAATCAACATAAAATTTTATTACATACAGTGTGAAAAATCCATATGCTGAATATTTGAAACATTCATATTTTGTTTACTTGCTTATGAATGTCTAAACTATGCCCACAAAAATAAACTTTGAGAGAAAATTGACAGTAAAAATAAATGTCAACACCAGACATTTCAGAGTTTATTGTAACCTTCATAACTTAAAAAACTAGAAGACTTAAGCATCTACTAAAAGTGGAAGACAGGACCACATAAAAGAAAAGCTAGAACAGCAAAAAAAAAAAAATAGACCATCGAACAATTAAAATACACCCTTTCTATCCAGCAAAATACAGAGATTCAGCCACATTTCCCACGTTGTATCATGTCAAGTCATAACAGCATCACATAAAGTAAGCTAAATAAAAAAAATTTTGTTTTAACTCTTCCTCAGAGAAAAGCTGCTATTATAGTGGGATTATCCATTTAATAAACTTTTCATTTTTCTGTGCAGGTTTTAAATGAAGAACACAAATCATTGTTGAAACCTTCTTTCTAAATTTTCATGCTTAAAATGCATAGTTCAGCATTTTTGCAGTTGAGGATTGTAGTAGCACAAATAGGTTTCCTCACGCTTTCCCACTTATTTTTCAGCACACAGGAATTCTAAAATGTGCAGTATATTGCATATACAACTGCATGCTCACTACAATTTGTAAGGCATGCTCTTCATCACTTGTCCAGTTTTGCACAGCAAATGAGACACGCTTACAGTTTTTATGCATCTCAAGGTTTTAAAAATTTACCCCCTAGTTTTCTAAAGAGCTAAAGCTTTTCATCAATATTTGAAATACCACCTCAACTAGCAAAACATATTGCTATTCCAGACACAGCCTCCTGCTGTCATTCCACTGTTGGCATGGGACAGTTTTCAACAGGACTTAGAAAACCTCATTCAATATTCCACTCTAGAGGAGCCGACACTTACTGTGAATTCTGCTCTTCAACTTAAATACCAGTGTCTGTGGCAGGCCAATTCTATCATTGCAGATACAGCATCCCTCAGGCGAGGTCCAACCTTTCTCTCACAGTGCACCCAGGGATTAGCTTGACTTCCCCTAAATTCTCTCCACTGCACAGTAAGAGCTAATCTTTCCTGTATGAAGCAGGAGATGGTGTTGCTATGACAACTGAGCACATTCTAGCAATGGGACTACTGAGATGAGCCGAAAAGACGACAGTGAAACATGCACTCAGCCTTCCTCCAGGGCTATGGGATTCTTCCTCTAGGATTTAATTCCCCAACAAGTTTACTGACAGGCTGGGATGTTGATTATCTATGTACTTTGCTACAGGGAGATTACTAGTTAAGAATATGGTTGGAAGATCACGGCATTATTTAATGAAGCTGCCATTCCTAGTTATGTTAAATTGCTGATTTTAAATGCAACATAGCTGTTTTTAAACCACTACATGTTCATAAACATTAGCCTATGCTTAGTCTGCACTAACATCTCAGTGTAAAAAAGAGAAATAAAGTCACAAGCCAAGTCCTTCAACTTTTGTTTTCCTATTTATTATCCATATACTATTTCTTTTAAGATTAGATACTCTCTCTCTCTCTCTCTCTCTCCCCCTCACACACACACACACACACACACACACACACAGAGCTCAGCATCAGTGTTTGAAGCACTAAGGTTTCCGGAGGTGGGGGAGGGGATGCTGACAAAAGCAAATCTCAGCAGCCACATTTCTCATATAAATCAGAGAAAAACCACAATAAGCTTAGGGAGCCCTGTTCATCAAGGAAAAAGAAAATTGAGTAATCCATATTGTAAATATTAGATATTTACTGCTGCAGAATGTCTGACTACATTTTAAACACTTTTTCCTCAATGAAAAGACAAAGATTTCAGAATCTGTATATTTTTATTATTTGCACATTTTTAAACATTCAATCTTAAATTAAAATAGAAACTTGGCATGAAAATTGAATTGGCTTTATAAAAAAACCTTAACATTTTATTATTGCATACCCCCTGGCGATCTGAGCACAATCATGTCTTCTTCTCTTATCTCAACCAAGGTCATATGCCAAGGAGCCTTCACCTCCAAGAGTCAGCAATTTAGGATACTATACCACAATGAATGGAATTTTCACCCATCCATTTATATGGAACCGATTTCACTACTCCTTGAGGTTTCCATTATCACGCTCATGTCTCATTCCCCTCAACTATGTGCCATGTGCACTACTATATACATGTTGCAACAACTATGGTATGCCACACCTCCTCAAAGTTTGCAGTGACTCCTTGTAACTAAGTATTTAGGAAGCTGCAGAGAAATTTAATTTACACCACCCTAAGCCACCTCACCCTTATTGAAAACTGAAGGGAAAAAATCACCTCAGAGAAGAAGTCATCCAGAGGTGCAAGAATCCAGAGTTTAGATTTGATCCTGGTCTCCTATTGGGCTGGCAGCCAAGTAAGTGGCTGTATAACAACCCTCCTGTATACCAAGTTATATATGACTTGTAATGTACCTTGTATCTACCTAAACTACCTTGAATCCCAATACTGCAATGAATGTGTTTACACTGAGAAACTCATAAAGCAGAAACAATGTGCAGTATATTTTCCCAAGGCCACATAATACCGTACTTGTTGGCCCATTATAGCCTTAACACAGAATCTGTAGAATTATACAACCCATTTAGATTTGACTTAATTTGAGTCTTGGCATGCCTCCGCAATACACATGTACACAACATTAAAAAAAAAATCTATTGGCCCTGACTCTATTCCCACAGCTTGCTATGAAGACACATTAGTGTAATTCACTAAAAAGTTATCGCACCTATATTCATTATCATCTAATTAGTGTGAGGTTTCTTCATTTTTGGATTTTCCTACTCACATTCTATAAAATTGGAGAAAAGCTAAGTCAGGTAAACAACATATGGTTTTGCTTTTAAAACCAACCAACCAGAATTCTTGAACACTGAAGAATCTCTTCGTTAAATAATTTTAAACTCAAGAGGTAATATTTTACACCCTGTATTCCACTGGAAAACTCTGATATTTGTAGGCATGCAAATTGGTTTTGGGGGGAAAAGGACATATAAGCAGATGTTGGATGATGTTACAGATTTCTCCTGTCATGTCTTTCTTACAGACTGTGCATACAGGACATTATGGATTGTGAACTGGACTTCCTCTTGATAATGAAGCATGGTATTAGAAGACACTGTTGCTGGAGATGCTACATTTTACATCTGTTTCAAAGATTAGTCCTGACTACTTTTAGTCATTAAATATCCTGTGGCTTTTTTATTTTCTCCAGCACCCTAGCCAAACATGGGTATGAGTGTTCCACTGCATTAGTTATTCCAACCTAGAGCTGGAAACTTCCTGACTTGGTTCTCAATAGTTCTGCCTGATCATTCTATCGGGAAAAATGCCCCTACCCTCAACTCCTCTCAGCGGAACCAGGAATTTCAGCTTCCAAAGCTCAGAGAGCTACTGAGATATTCGGGAGGCCAGAATCACCACCACTGCATACTGGAACGCAAAGACCCCATGGAAAGGCAGCTCCTTCTACTGAATTCTATGGGAATTTGCCTGAGCAAGGAATTAGCAGAATGTAGCTGTACCCCAGGGGCAGTGCAGAGAAGCACGAGTCCTTCCTATTCTGCCTTTGCTCCTTACCCCATCTCCCCTGTGCCTTCTCAGTTGGACTACCAGGCATCCAGGGTAGAATCCAAACTTTGTCCATTTTCTACATCTATTTTGTGGGGTACCAAAAGCACAACATCTGCTTTTTATGTGCACACAGACCTAGCAGGGAGACCAAGCAGGGGCTTGGAGGGGCTGTTTCCTCTTATGTCTGTTTACAACTATACTGCCTGGACTATAAGCTGGCCATAAATAAAGACCTCAAGATTTGGCCCATTATGAAGAACAAAGAACAAAACAAAAAATACTATAACAGCAGCAAAGAATCCTGTGGCACCTTATAGACTAACAGACGTTTTGGAGCATGAGCTTTCGTGGGTGAATACCCACTTTGTCGGATGTATGTCGACGGATGCATCCGACGAAGTGGGTATTTACCCACGAAAGCTCATGCTCCAAAACATCTGTTAGTCTATAAGGTGCCACAGGATTCTTTGCTGCTTTTACAGATCCAGACTAACACGGCTACCCCTCTGATAAAAAATACTATGTGGGTCCAACATAAACAAGTTAATTTGGGCACAGGGACCTTCACTCTTGTATTCCCTGACAATTTTTATTTTTAACTGTGAAACCTTAACACCGAATTATCATCTCTTGCATATCACATCTCTATGTATGTGTACCATCTTTTCAGATCTTTATATGAAAGGCACCATGTGTTGCAAGTATATATCTTTTTGTTTGAACTATTCACTGACCCTGAAAAGTGTTCAGCCCCAAACAAAAAGCTTAAGCACACACAAGCTTTGCTGAATTGGGGCTACACTGCCCAACACTTTGCAGAATCAAACCCTTGCTCCAGATTTTTAACACCTCATTTTTTTCATACTCCTTACTAAGTCAGGATCTGATTCTGTCAGGTAATGAGTGCCTCATATGATGTGCTGAGTGTGCTCAACTATTTTGGCAGTTAAACAAATCAACATGAAGGCAACGATAACTGAGGGCATTCAGCACCTTGCAGGATCAGATCCTCAGTTTTAACATTCAAAACACAGAAACTGGTGATGCTGAGTTAATACAGAGAATAAATTTAAACAACTGAATGGAGATCTCTGGCTTTCCACTGAAAAGTGAGACCCACAAATCTGCACTTTAACATACAAAGCAACACTTTATTTTACTTTTGGAAAAGTGTAATTTTGTTTAACTTTTTTCATCCTGCAATTTCATCCTCTGTGTCATTTAAGCAATCAGGATCTGATTCTGATCTCACTTACGCTAGTTTTCACTACTTGTAATTCCACTGACTTCAGTGGAGTTAATCTAGATTTACACAAGACTAAGAGACAGCAGAATCAGGCCTTCACGGTTTCTGAATCAGAAGAAATGGGTCATCCCTTATGAAAAGAAAAACATATATGATTTTTTTTAAAGAAACAAATTACTACAATTTCATTCTAGCCAAAATATTTTTATACATGAAAACTAGAAAGGTTTTCACCCATAAAATATTATTATTAGTTTGTCTTCCCACGTAAGTAGTTTGAATTTTGGATTTGTACTGGTAAATGCAGAGGCATAAATAGGTACTTGCAGAATAAATAAACAATCAGAGTAAGATGCAAGCTTTCAATATTAAACAAAATAATTTCTATATGAAAATCATCAATGCAAGACCGGGTCAAAAATTAAGATATAATAGGATGCTGTATTTCTCAGATCTGGAAGATTGGTTTGTCTGCTTGGATGGGGTTGAAAGGCAAAGCAATGGTAAAACTGCTCTTGTTAATGTGTATTATTTACACATCTTCAAAAAAATGAATTTCATCACTGTTTAAAGCAGGTCATTACATCAGGCTACTCTGTGTCAGTACAGTCTCTGATGAACAAGACTGACAATAAAAATTATACTGTATACTCATCTGATAGACATGCTTATTCTAAAAGGATGTGCAGAAAATAATAGCAACACCACATTAAAAAAAAATTACTGCCTTAGTCTCCAGGCACAACTTGAAAGTTTCCAACTCAAGTGCCTGAAGGTAGACACATTAGCTCATATTAGGCATCTAAATAAAAGTAGTTTCATTTTCAGAGTATCCACAACTTCCTTTTAAGACAATGGAATATATAGGGGCTGACCATCTTTCAAAAATCAGGCCATTTATTTATGTACACAGTTTGGAAAATTTGAGGCTTGGAAGTTAAATAAAATTAATTATCTTATTTATACAAAAATAGTGTTTGGATTTTTTTGCAAAGAAACGTATGTTAGGATAGCTACAAAATGTAAAATAAAGAAATTTTTCCTAGTATGATTGTGTTTCTCTTGCTAAAGTTTTTAAGCTATCCAAACCCCAGAATAATAGAGTTGGTTTCCAAAAGTATTTTTTCCAGGTTGTTCTTATAACTACAGTATGTTATGCAGGAAACTGTTAAATATTTTATTTTAGATTCTGTAACTTACAAGGTCAGTTACAGTTAACTATTAAAACAACTCATTGATTTCTGTTTCAGTTCAGTCATATGCATTGTGTTTGTAGAACACAATGAGTCTTTGTCTATAATATATCTAAATAGTGACAGGCCTAGTTAGATAGGCTAAAGGGCAATTGAGAGAACAAGATGGCCATCTTATTCATGGATCTCTCCTCCTTTGTAAAATATCCCCCATGCCTCCTCCCATACCCCAAATTGTCCCCTCTTGCCTCTAATTGAGTAGATCTTAGGCAACAGATAGCTTTTGAAAAAAATATTTAGATTAATGGTATTTTGCCACAATTTTAATAACTAAGTTTGCCAGCAGAGGCTGGTGGATAAAAAAAGGCTTCTTCAGAGAAACCAATGGTCTTTCAAAATGGCTGCCATCTCCCATTATACTCAATGAGATTAAGGCCATACTGACCTTTTGTTAAAGTATCCTTTTTCAATATGTCCACTGCTTCCCACTGACAGTGAAGCCAGCAGCCATTTTGTTAAGCAGTCTGTGGTCTCAATCCTATTGAATACAATGGGAAGTGTCAGCCATTTTAAAAGAGGGCAGTTTTATGTGGAATTCTCTGTAGAAGAATATTATTTGTCACTCTCTGCTAAAGGAACTTTCATTTATGCACAATATTTGGGAAAGTTACTGTAAATCTTTTAAAAAGTTTTCAAATAGCCTATGCATGAAATTTCAAGCGAGTTTTAATAAATTAAGTTTGGAATGTCTGTTATTCTGTTATTAAGATCATTCTGGAGAAATAGATACCAACATTAAATTTCTTAAAAGACCCATTTTTTATTATTTTAACTCAAACTAATTAACCTACTTGTAAATTATCAAAATATAAATTCTGTACTCTATCAATAAACGCTATAATTTTGGGGCAAATACACTATATTCTCAATACACAGGGCAGAGATTCAACCACCTTGTTAAGTGCAAAACTCAGCCTTACTAGTGCTTCCATAATAAATCTGTCAAATATGGCATTATTGTGTCACAACTGGGTGTTTTGGGGAACATGCCTGAGGCAAGAGTTTGTAGAATGTGGGGGTTTTGAATCAAGCAAGTATTTTCATGGGTAGGATCAGTGATTAACAGGGGCAGCTCTAGGGATTTTGCCGCCCCAAGCACGGCAGGCAGGCTGCCTCCGGCGGTTTGCCTGCGGAGGGTCCGCTGGTCCTGCGGCTTCGGCGGACCCTCCGCAGGCAAGCCACCAGAGGCAGCCTGCCTGCTGCCCTCGCAGCGCGAGCAGAGCGCCCCTCGCGGCTTGCCGCCCCAAGCACACGCTTGCGTACTGGGGCCTGGAGCCGCCCCTGGTGATTAATGATTAATAATCATTATAATTAATTACATGTATTATGGTAGTGCCTTGAAGTCTCTACCAAGATTAATGCCCCATGGCAGTAGGCATTGTACAAATACAGTGAGACACTTTCTGCTTTCAAAGACTTTAAAATCTAACCAGAGAAGACAGAAAGAGGGACGGGGGAAGGGAAGTGTTATTAACCGCACTTTACAAAGGGGGAAGTGAAGTTCAAAGCTTAAGGGACTTGCCCAAGGTCATGTAGGAAGTCTGTAGCACAAGTGGGAACTGAACTGAGATCTCCCAAGTCTAACGCCAATACTTACCCCAAAAGCCAAACAATTCTTGTTCCCACTTACACATAGGTACAGAGCCAGATTATACTCTCAATTACACTGTGTAAATCTAGAGACCTCCCCTAACGGAAAGAAGACTCTGGCCCAGAGACTAATGTGTTGGCAAGTTTGTGTAAGAAGCCCTCTGTTGAACAGAATGCAACTTCTCAACTGTTTCTATCTCAATCACTATTGCCTGTCATGCAAAGAATACATACAGTAAACCTAAATTTTTGTCTGCACACTAAAAGAAACTAGATAGATTAGATTAAGTAGATAAGAGACTTATTTTGGAAATGAAGGGTGTAAATTCTAGTACCCCATGACATATGTATGTGACCATGTGTATATGCAAGTCTATGTAGCAATGAATTGTTACAAGATATGGTAATCAGCTAAACCTCATACATGGGAGGAACGAATGTGCAATCTTCTGCTCCCAGTCAAAACCCTCCATCATTTCAGCTCACGAGTATCTATCCATCATCACAAGTGTTAGGATTTGTAGGGCTTTCATAGCCCAGTCAGTAATGTGTGAAATACTCAAAATATTAAAGCAGCTCTGATTCCTATCTGTTAAAATACTCCATGGGCAAGGGACTGAGTAGGGATTTATAATGTGAAATTATTTCCCTTTTGCAAATTAAACATGAATCCTCGTTGGCAGTGGAATCCTTGGACACAAATGTGGAAGGTAGATTTTAAGCTACATTGATCAGATTGATAAAAAAAAAGTCATAGCTGTATATATAGTCCCTCCTTCTTTATGGAGGTGCCCTGTTAAAGGGTGTGCACGCAGCTTTGCAACAACTTGCTCAGTTTATTTTGAAAGGCCTTTTCAGTGAGAAAGCAGGAAAATGGGGAGAAACCTAGGAAAAAGAATGAACTACAGCAGGAGAAGGTACAAGCCATAAGACAGCTGCTTTCCTATCACCCAGATACACAGTCTGGGATAGTTGGACCACACCAACCCTTTGTGTCATATACACATGCATCTCTAGAAGGGTGAGGTGCCAGTCTAGCAGTGGCAAGAAGAACTAGTTGTAAGTGTGCATGAGTTCTGCAAAACAGAAATACCAGGAACACATGAATTCCTCACAGTGAAGTGAGCAGTTTGCAACTGGCTCCAAGTTTCACTGTGTACATAGAGACTAACCCTTTGACCTATGTCCAGATAACAGCTAAACCAACTCTCCTGCGATTACATGGGTTGTGGAACTGTCAGATTTTAATTTTACTCATAAACACTGACCAGAAGAGAAAGCTGCTGACTAATACACTGCCTCAACAAGCATCAGAACCAGAGGATTATGAGGAAAATGTTCCAAGGACAACTCCCCAGAGGTAATCAGTTCCATACTGCAGATAACAATCTGGGTATTACCTGGGTGATGGCTTACTCCACCTGCCTCATTTCTCACAGACACACAATACTCCAGTGGTGGAACTTCTCACAAGGACAGAACTAAGATAACTGGATAGGTTCCCACAAAAATTATTTCCAGGATCATTCATTCTAAAGGAGCAGCATGAGACAAAGCATATTATGATACCACAATGCTGAAAATGAAGTACACTGGTACTAGTGTACTAGATGAATATGGACCCCTAGTCAAAAAAAATCAAGCTAAGATAGCAGGGCGCATCTCACTGGGCTGACAGCAGCTTGTTCAGTAGCTAGTCAATCACTGAAAAAACTTTCATATATCATCTTCAGTAGTCTAAAAATCCCAGCAATCAACAAAGTTCTTCCTTGCTTCTGGTCACCTCAGTAACTTTAACAATATAGTGTAGACAAACAATACGGTAGGTTGGTCAATAAAGCACATTAGAAGAGAACCTCTGCATTAAGTACCCAGAATACCTGAAATAGAGCAAGAAGTTAATTTAGGGCACTTGATAGGATGGACTTTGTTCTCCCATTTAGCAGTCTGAGACAGTCTCCAGAGTCACTATAGCATAAGTAGTTTTGATAAAAAATATGACTAATAGTAAAGACAAATTCCCGTCTGCAATTTTTTAAATATAAACTATTAGTGTAGCATACTGTATATCTGTAATTTAACTCTTTGGTTGGAGGAGAGGGAAGAATATTCTAAAAGAGGGGGAGAGTGCACAACTTGGATTTATATATTTGAAACAACGTTTGTTTAAAAGAGATGACAATGGAAATGTCATAAACTGTTAAGTATCTCAATATATCCACTAGTGGCTCCAGTACAGAATTCATGAAGCAATTCTGTGCGAAAAAGTCTAAGTGCATACTAGAAAACCAGGATGTGAGAGAGAAAATTGGACAGTTAGAGAGGAGATAGACACACCGGCTAGATGTTTCCCAGTGTAGCGGGAGGGAGTCATCAACGGATGTGTGGAAACCAACTTGTCATTTTTTGAATTACAGGGGACAGTGACAGTAGCCAATGAACTTTCATGAAAGATAGTTTCAATCAAAATTGAAACCTGGGCATAACTGAGATATCAGACAAGGAAGGGAGTATGGTTCCTATTCCGAGCCTAAGTGAAAACATTTTCTATAGAAATGTGTCAAAAAAATGAGGAAAAATTAAAATAAAATAATTTTACTTATAGACTAGAGAGCAAATATTACCAATTAGAGCAAAGTGGAGTATAGGGGGTGGGGGAGAAAGGATTGGTCCCCAGCTGGAGCAAGGCAGGGGCCAGGGGCAAGATGAGCACAGTGGGGCATGTGCGGAGGATTAGTCCCTGCTGACTGGAGCAACGCAGGGGCCGGGGGCAAAAGCACAGCAGGGTGGGACCTAGGGTTGGTCCCTGGAGCAAGGGAGGGGTTGGGGGTAAACTGCAAGTGCAGCAGGGCTGGGGAGGAGGTAAACAGGATTCTCCTCCACCCCGCCAACATAGAGCGGGTACCTATCTTCTCCCTGGTTCGGGCCCATTCTCTTCGTCTCTCTCTCTGCACTGAGCTGAGGGTGGGGGTGCACTGAGCACAGGACTGGGGGTGCAGGGTCTGGGGGGGAGTTAGGGTGCAGGAGCAGGCTGGGGGTTGCAGTGCAGGGTCTGGCCAGGAGCTAGGGTGAGGGAGGGGGCTCAGGATTGAGGCAGGAGGTTGGGGTGTGGAGCGCTTACCTGGGACAGCTCCAGTCCAGTCAGTGGCGCAATGGTGTCCCGATACTAAGGCAGGCTCCCTGCCTGCCCTAGCTTTGTGTGGCTCCTGGAAGCGGCTGCTGAGCCCCTGTTGCCTCTAGGCGCATGGGCAGCCAGGGAGACTTTGTGCACTGCCTGTGCCCTGAGTACCGGCTAAGCAGCTCCCTTTGGCTGGGAGACGGCACCTGCAGATGTGAGGGCAACATGCAGAGCTGCAGTGGCTGTCCATGTGCCTAGGGGCCGCAGGGGCCTGGCAGCTGCTTCCCGAGAGCTGTGGTAAGCGCCGCCGGGTCCCTGCACCACGAACCCCCTCCCACACCCAAATCACTCCCAGATCTCCCTTTGATCATAGCTAGCTCGGGTATGGGAGCACTGGACACAGATGGGACAGAAATCGTGCATGGTCATTATTATATTTCTGCACCCAGCAGAGAAGGCGGTAGACACAGAGTTATCTCATGGAAACACAGCTGTGCTCTCTTTATTGTTCTTGCTGGAAGGAAAGCTTTGCACTTGGCAGGAGAGAGTACTCAAACATTTAAAGGGATGGGATACCACAACAGGTTCTGCAATCGCACCTCCCGGTTGTAGAGTTGGGAATGTCCACAGTCTAATAGGCAAAAGAGACAAATAGTGGGATAAAGGGAATATTACTAGTCCCACCATACAGATGGGAAATTGACATTAAAAAAAAGATTGAATGACTTGTCCAACGTCACACTTGTGACAGCCATGAACTGGACCTGAATCCAAGTCCTGTGCCTTAACCACAAAACCATCTTCTTCTGTTGTTGAAATAGACCCTGCACAATAGGATTCTCTTGCTATCCTTTGCGCACTTTCTACACCCCACTCAAAAAAAAAAAAGTTAATTTCCCAGGCATAAATTTGGAACAACACATTTGATTCTGTGTGCAGTGAGTTGATGTACCCATTAAAATTAATTTTAAAAAGATCAAGAAAATAAGGAATAATTGTCAGTAGTAAACATAATGTCAAAAACCGCTAAGGGTGGGTGTGTCAAGCACTTGTATACAAATCTATCAAATACTTCTCAGTGAAGAATTATGTCCTTCCTGCTGTTCCCTGTGTAGATGAGGCCACTGGGAGAAATAAGACAAAAATATGGGTAGCAGTTAGCCATTATGATGGTGCCTAATGATAATTAGCATACCATATTTGCAAGTTCAAACAACATGCTGAAGATACAGCATGTAACTCTATTACTTCTGAATCACTACAGGCTGCCTCTTAGCTATCAGAGTGGGTGAACCTAGTAAACATTGCTATTTGGATGAGAGATTTCAGTGTTTTGTATTGTGCAGTACATGCCACATAGAACACACATACCTTGTAATATTGTGGTGGTGCTTAGATAACTAAATAAATCTCTGCTGTTACCTAACCTGAGTGTTCTAGGAACAGTATTTCCTATAGCAAGTACAGGGAAGCACAAGGGAACAGGGAACATGTTGAGGTAACCATATTTATCAATCCTAGGTGAAGTTAGGAAAATTTTCATTATCTGCACTCTGTGTAATTATTTTTAAAGTGTATACACAAGTTGTGTATAAACAGCTTTTATATGAATTTAAAACGCAGCTGCAGATTTAGCTAACATTTCAGTTTAGTTTGACTATAGGCCAAGTAAATGTATGCATAAAAGATAGGGAGACTAGTATAACAGCAGTTTTACATTCCTATGTTCATCCAACTCAGGATGTTGATTTTAATAATGTTTCAATTTTCCATGCTTACACTTATTTTTTTGATTGGTTGATTTTTTTTATACGTATCCATTGCTATGGCTTCTGAGTGCATGACAATTTAAACATCTCAAGTAAGCAGGGCACTCATCCTACCATACCAACAATTCAATAATAGTCCATTGTCAAGCAGACACTTCAACAAAACATGTCTTGCATCATGCCCTGAAGGTCTGCAAGTTTTGGCGGAATGCCAGCAGGAGCAAATTTCAGAGCCTTCCATTGAAAACATACTGCACCTCTAGTCTCCCAGCACGCACATCTAAGAACTGTCATCAAACGCATGTCAGCTGATTTCAGCCATTGGGATGGATCTTATCTGAATCAACTCCATAGTATGAAAATATATGGCTAATAATATAATGACTACTGACGTAAAGGATCCTCATGACAACATATTTATGTAAGATATTGCTCTCTGGGATAGCATCATAAGAGATTCAGTATCTCTCGTCTTCCTGTGCTTCCCAGCAGGACAGTAGTCAGACAATGTTACCTCAATACTCTGCAGTATCCCATAAACAATATGATGCAGCACACACAGTCTAGAATAGAAGACACCACCACTGAGTGTCTCATTAGGCTGTCATGGTGAGTATAAGTTTTAAATACAGGGATGTTAATATGCTCAATACTGAAGCTACAGTATATATCATATACAGTCTCTCCACTCATATACAAATGTATATTGCTCAGTACCAGAGGGAATCCCTTTCAAAGCCTCATTTCGCTCAACTTGACACACACAAACCAGGGGCTTGTCTATAAGTCACAAGGGTTGGAGGGTATTCTATTTATAGATACCTTAGCTTTAAGTAATGTACAGTACATTGATTCAGTTAATAAAACCAGCACCAAAGCTGCGTTTCTCCAGTATTTTATCAATATTCAGTTCACTGAGCCTATGAGATTTCTTAATGTTCTTATCACGAACACAAATACCTAAATAGTTTAGGGTGCCATGATTTCTGGTCTTATACATAAAGTGATAAGAAATATAGAAAGTGAATTGCAAATGCATAGCAACTATTCCAAAATAGGAACCCAAATTCCAAACAGATTCATCTCTGCTCTGCAAGTAGTTTGACAAATTAGTTTTGTCTAACCAGACTGAGATTTATTTTTTGGGGAGGGGTGGGGGGTTGTTCAGACAATGCTTGGGGCCATAGAGATTTAAGCTCTTCAGCTTGCAGCTTTCTCCAAACTGACCCCATTTATGGCCCCAGCATTTTCTGGGGAATTTAACCTTAAAAAAAAAGTTTGTCTCTCATCATTCCAAGGATAAGTTTCCAAATGTTAACCTTGGTTACTATGCTGGATGTACGGGCACGTGTGAGGGTGGGGTTGGAGACTTACAATGACCACTTTTCCTCTCATTGACTCTGTGACGAGTTGGATCACAGAACGCTCCTTGGAAGCTGCCACCCAATGTGCCAAGAGTACTTTTATCCCTGCTTTCCCTGCCAGCTCAGGACTCCAGCCCCCTGTCTTGCTGAGCCAGACACTCTCGTCTGCTCCAACAAAGACCCAGGGACTGAATTACTTGCCTCAAAGCTGCAGGTTTACCTGAAAGCAGCTCACAGAAGTGTGCTTGTCTTTAACACTCAGATGCCCAACTCCCAATGGGGTCGAAACCCAAATAAATCTGTTTTACCCTGTATAAAGCTTATCCTGTATAAATTGTTCGCCCTCTATAACACTGATAGAGAGAGATGCACAGCTGTTTGCCCCTCAAGTATTAATACACACTCTGGGTTAATTAATAAGTAAAAAGTGATTTTATTAAATACAGAAAGTAGGATTTAAGTGGTTCCAAGTAGTAACAGACAGAACAAAGTAAGTTACCAAGCAAAATAAAATAAAATGCGCAAATCTATGTCTAATCAAACTGAATACAGATAATCTCACCCTTAGAGATGCTTCAGTAAGTTTTTTCCTCAGACTGGACCCTTCCAGGCCTGGGCACAATTCTTTCCCCTGGTACAGCTCTTGTTCCAGCTCAGGTGGTAGCTAGGGGATTCCTCATGATGGCTCCTCTTCCTCCTTTGTTCTCTTCCACCCCTTTATATATCTTTTGCATAAGGCAGGAATTCTTTGTCCCTCTCTGGGTTCCCACCCCTCCTTCTCAATGGAAAGACACCAGGTTAAAGATGGATTCCAGTTCAGGTGACATGATCACATGTCACTACAAGACTTCATTGCCCACTTGCCAGCACACACGTATACAAGAAGACTTACAGGTAAAACACATCCATCTGCAGACAATTGTCCTGGTTAATCGGAGATATCAAGATTCCAAACCACCATTAATGGCCCACACTTTGCATAATTACAATAGGCCCTCAGAGTTATATTTCATATTTCTAGTTTCAGATACAAGAGTGGTACATTTATACAAACAGGATGATCACACTCAGTAGATTATAAGCTTTGTAATGATACCTTACAAGAGACCTTTTGCATGAAGCATATTCCAGTTACATTATATTCACTCATGAGCATATTTTCATAAAACCATATAGACCGCAGCGTCACAGACTCTTGGTGCCTTTCCAGCTGAGGTTCCTGAAAAAGGGTGGGAGTAGGTAGAGCCAATCAGCTGTCTCTTGACTTCTCATCCTTTGCCCAAGAAGTGGTAAGGCAGGGAGACATGCATTCTATTGCTCAATTTTCCTACACCCTGCCTGGAAGAAAAAGAGAGTAATAAACTGGGCTTCCCTACTCCCATTCCCCCAAACCATAACTGAAGAAGGGACAAGAGGAGAATCTACTGCCAAAAATCCCTGTGGAGATTTCTCTTTGGAGCCTGCACCATGGTTTCCAACCCCACAGGAGCATTGTGAGGAGATATATATATATATGTAGGGATGCTATGTATACTATGGAGATGGATGGATGGATGGATGGATGGATGTAGGGAATGAACCACTGAAAAGGGAAATCACAAGTTGAAGGGCAAAGGTAACAAGCAGTTCAACATCTGGGAAAAAAATTAATGCTGACTCCACCCCTGCTTGTGTACAGGTCCTTTTAAACACTGTTTTGGAGTTAAAATATAATGTTTCCATTAGTTTTGCCACATTGAGACTCTGTAAGAGATACTCCATTAGCCTCACACAGCTTACATCTGGTGTTACTTAAATATAAAAAGCATAATAGCTTATACTGATAATATATCTTGCACATTTATTCCACCAGTCACTTTCAGAATTTATTCATGCTCAGTAACAGAATGCTCAGAAAGTTAGTCAATCCCATTATGTTGCTTTTCACCCTACACCCAAGCACACACCACCTGAGGGGTATACACTGGCTATACCAGTATATATACTAGCAGAGGTCCCAAGTGGCAGAAGATTTGCTGCAGGGTATGAGAGGGGGAGGTTGTGGTAGTGAAAAACTGACTATAACTCTCATTTTCCAAGTACCCCAACACAGAAAGTGGGTGGGGTGCTGTCTAAGGAGGTCCTTCCATATCACAGGGATAAGTGCATTATCACAACTTGAATAGAATTGACCTAAGCAGAGCGGCTAGAGGATGAACTAATTTAGTACTTCCCCTAGGCAGTTTCCATGGCAAGACTCCTATGGAGCCCTGACTGCAACTTAAAAGTTACCTTTCCCCAGCAGAAAGCCTGAGGGAGTGCAAGCAGTGACTCTGGTGAAGGGAGATATAATCACACCTCACAGCACCAGCTTGAATGAATCTAGACATTTGCACAAAGGACTAACTGGCTATTGTACCTTTCAGAGGTGGGAATGAGAAGGTCACTAAAAAAACTGATTCTGTGGGTGGCTCTGAGAGGAGGAAAAGACAATGCCATCTTCATGTGATAATTTCTGTCTAAGAGGAAAAAACTGAACATTTCCAGAAAGGACAGTTTGATGTGCCTCAGGCATCATTAATGTGCACTCTGCCATTTGCACAAGATTTTACCAAATTATTTAATGAAAAGATTTACCTGAAGTTGTTCCAGTACCACGCTAATGATGCTACCTGTGTGATGCACAGAGCTCTGCGCCTGAGAGAGGAAAACACTATAACCTATATTGTAGTGGGAATACAGAGGATGTTGTACAATATTAAGACCGACAGATGTGGCTTCCAGAATTATAGGGTATGTCTACACTACCGGATTATTCCGATTTTACATAAACCGGTTTAGCAAAACAGATTGTATAAAATCGAGTGTGCGCGGCCACACTAAACACATTAAATCGGTGGTGTGCATCCACGGTCCGAGGCTAGCGTCGATTTCTGGAGCGTTGCACTGTGGGTAGCTATTCCGTAGCTATCCCATAGTTCCCGCAGCCTCCCCCGCCCCTTGGAATTTCCGGGTTGAGATCCCAGTGCCTGATGGGGCAAAAATCATTGTCGCGGGTGGTTCTGGGTAAATGTCGTCAGTCACTCCTTCCTCTGGGAAAGCAATGGCAGACAAGCATTTCACACCTTTTTTCCCTGGATTGCCCTGGCAGATGCCATAGCATGGCAACCATGGAGCCTGTTTTGCCTTTTGTGCCTGTCACCGTATGTGTACTAGATGCCGCTGACAGAGGCGATTCAGCAGCACTACACAGCAGCATGCTTTTGCTTTTGCATGACAGCAGAGATGGTTACCAGCCATACTGTACCATCTACCATACCATAAATTGGTAATAAGATGATCATGGTTACCAGTCCTTTTGCACTGCGCCATTTGCTGCTGTCATAAGTGCCCCTGGCTGAGATCAGCCAGGGGCGCAAAAGCCAAAATTGGGAATGACTCCGAGTCAATCCCTCCTTTTTGGTATCTAAAAATAGAATCAGTCCTGCCTAGAATATGAGCAAGTGTACTAGAGAACCACTGTATCATAGAACCAGAGAGCACAGCTGCTCTGTGCCAGATCCTGCTGAAATTATGAGCTGTATGCTATTCGCAGGGGGTGCTCCTGCAACAACCCCACCTGTTGATTCCGTTCTTCCCCCAGCCTTCCTGGGCTACCATAGCATTGTCCCCCCACTTGTGTGATGAAGTAATAAAGAATGCAGGAATAAGACACAGTGACTTGTTAGTGAGAAATGAGTGGAAGGCAGCCTCCAGCTGCTATGATAGTCCAGACAGGACAGTAAGGAGTGTGGAGGAGAGGAGCCCAGCATCCCTCTGCTAGTCCAGGGGCAATTGAATCTTTTCTTTACACATGAAGGGTGGGGGCTGCTGGAGCTCAGCCCCCTGTTGCTATGATGACGATGGTTATCAGCCATACTGCACCATCTACCAGGAAAATTAGGGCCAGGCGCCCTTGATTGACCTAACTGATGCTAGTCGGCATGGTTACCAGTCCTTTTGCACTGCCCCATGTGCCAATAGGCTGATGATGAGGACGGGTACCAGTCATATTGCACCATCAGCCACCCATGGCGGGGGGGGAGCAAGGATGTTGGTGTTGAGTGCTGCAGCATCGCATCTATCTGCAGCATTCAGTAAAGATAGGGTGACATGTTAAAGAGTCAAGAGAGGATTTTTTTCCCTTTCACTTCTGGGGGTGGGTGGGGGGGTGCGTAAATTGCCGAGCTATGCCCTGACCCACCGCGGACACTGTGTTTGACCCTAGAAGCATTTGGAGCTCAGCCAAGAATGCAAATACTTTTCGGAGACTGCAGGAACTGTGGGATAGCTTGAGTCCTCCAGTCCATGAGCGTCCATTTGATTCTTTGGCTTTCCGTTACGCTTGTCACGCAGCAGTGCGCTGAGCCCCTGCTATGGCGTCTGTCTGGAGATTTTTAAAAAATGATTTTGAATTTCGTCTTCTGTAACGGAGCGCTGATAGAACAGATTTGCCTGCCCTTACAGCGATCACATCCGCATGGTCCATGCGGGAGCTCTTTCTTTATTTTGATTTTTAACTGCATCGCCACACGTGCTGATCGGAGCTCCACGCTGGGCAAACAGAAAACATTCAAAAGTTCGCGGGGCATTTCCTGTCTACCTGGCCACTGCATCCGAGTTCAGATTGCTGTCGAGAGCGGTCAGTGGTGCACTGTGGGATACCGCCCGGAAGCCAATACCGTCGATCTGTGGCCACACTAACCCTAATCCGATATGGTAATACCGATATTAGCGCTACTCCTCTCGTTAGGGAGGAGTACAGAAACCGGTTTAAAGAGCCCTTTATACCAATATAAAGGGCCTCTCAGTGTGGACGGGTGTGGCGTTAAATTGGTTTTACGCTCCTAAAACCGGTTTAAACGCCTAGTGTAGACCAGGCCTGAGTCATTTAGTCATAAATGCACAGAAAATGGACTGAGTTATAGATTTTAGAGAGAGAGATTTTCCCAAGTGCCAGCCATCCACCACTGCTTCCACAAACACACCTTATTGAAGCTGTCACTGACATTACAGTACTCATCCTCCAGTCAGGCAGATTATGAAGTCACCGTTAACGCTGCCCTAACAATAGATGGATAGCATGAACTCATCCAACAGTTTAGCTAGTATTCTTACCAAGAAGCCTTCATCACCTAAGGCCCCGATTCAGCAAAGCTCTTCAGATGCATTTAATCAGGGCTTATTTGGCTTTCCAACATGACACCTCCAAGACTTACTAGACTGGTATAACCCGGCTCTTTAGTTTGAAAAACAGTATTTAAATTTACTCTTTTGTATTGTTTTATAAACTACTCGTGATTTTTGGAGTGGAAGAGAGGAAAATTATTCCCTGCCTCAAAAAAGATAAGGATGAATCTAGCCTGTAGGATACAGAATTCCAAGTACCACGTAAAGGACAATTGAAAAGTGGGTAATTATGTAACAATTGAAGAATATGCTTCTGTGGTACCATTGTGTGGTTGGTCTGGGGCAGTGAAAAAACAGTACATGATAACATTTTACTGAACAAGAAAGGACCAATTTGCATTCAACTATGAATGCCAGTCCTTATATGGGACTTGCTAAGATGTATGTGCACACCTGCAAACTCTCTGAAGAAACACTCAAGTCATTATTCAAATGTGTAGCCCATAGCGTAATTTATTGTTTTAGAGCAGTGGTTCCCGCCATGGCACCCGCCGGGGCATTTATGTGTGCCTGCCTAGTGTCCAGCAGGGGACCTGCTGGGGACAGAGAACTCAGGCTGTGGGCGCGGTGTTCTCTGTTCCTGGCAGGTGCGGGGCCCACCTAGTGCCCAGCAGAGAAGAGAATCTGGGTTCCCGCGCCTGCTGGGGACAGAGTACTCCAGGACTGGGGGAACCAGTGTTCTCTGTCCTCGTGGCTTTTATATTATTTAATGTACAGATACAAAATAAGCCTTGTAAAATTCTTGGTGCCCGCCAAGCTCTTCTGAAAACATGAATGTGCTACTGGTCACAAAAAGGTTGGGGACCACTGTTTTAGAGTCAGTAGCAATACTGTTATCTTGATTACTGGGAAAAACCACAAAGGAAAGTCACTGGTCTCACATGCAACTCTTTTCACTAGTGAATACATTCCTGCTATCATGAGGAAGAACCAACTATGCCTACAACAAATGCAATCATCTAATTCACAGTTTTCCTTGGAAATTGAACAGCATCATTGTAAGTTATCAACATCTAAAAAAAGATTTGAAAATTCTGTTTGTTTTTTAAAATATCTGGAAAATAAAAATTAGTCTCAAGCACAAAAAGATTAAATATAATAAAATTATTAATTTAAAACATTTTCAAGACAGAATTTGCTACAAGTTTAGCAGCTAAAAGGAAAGGATAAAGTCTTTGAATGACATTATGATGTAGTTCCTAGCTGGATGTACTTGAGGGTCTGTTTTGTCACTTTATCATTCAACTACAATTTTTGTATTGTAATTCTTCTGTACTTCATTATAACAGTATTTAATTAAAAACACTAAGGAGCTAAAAATCAGAATTAAGAAGATACACACCACAAAGCAAACAATTAATGTTTAATGAAAGGTACTTTATTTTGGACAAAACACTACATTTTTAATACTTGCAGAAATAATTGATGTTGGCAGATTTTGATATCAGTAGACCTCTAGTGGCTACTACAGTAATTGATTATTACATTACTTTTCTTTACCTTTTTTTCCCCTCTAGAATGAAAATACTGTTTAGGAACAAAACTGCAATGTATAGTTAGTGGTACAGAAAAATAGTACTAAGCACCTGATTTCTACATTGCCACCAAAGGTACACCGCTGAACCTGAAATTAGGTTTCATCTTTTAATATTTGCTGTTGAACTCTCTGTAATAAATGCATTTATTTAAAGCATATTTGAAAAATATTAATCCCAATAAAACTGGCACACTGGCATACAATAAAGAAGAAAGTAGCTTTTGATAAAAGGAATCTACAACCAAACGAAAAAGTAATTCCTACAAAAAGCATATTCAATATCCTATGATTTAAATTAATCAAATTACACATCAGTATTTGCTAAACATTAAGATTTAGTCCCAAGAAGTATGCTGAAAACAAGTCCAAACTCCATGAAAGTGTCATAGGGAAGTATGTTTCCTGACAGAAAGGAAGACAGTCAACATTACATCTCATTTAGATCTAGACAAGTTTGAAATGTAATGAATGTGGATCCCATAGACCAGTGGTCAAAAACACAGTCTGTCAATATTGGCCCTGCCATTCAAATTTCCATGTGGAGAATATAAAGAATATTTTTTTTCATGAAAAAAATTAGATCTGTCATTTTTAATAGCATTATTACAGCAGTGTCTTCAGTGGCACTGTGGGTAAGACTGTGTCAGCATTCCTGTTACAAAGCCCACTTTCAAGAGCCCTAAATCTCAGCCAAAAATACATTCCATAGTATACTACTGCACAATTTGTCAGTTTCACTAGGGGGACAACACCTATCCCTGAAGCATCAATCCTAAGCCCCTGCAAAACACAGGATACTGAACTAAATGGACAAATAGTTTGTTTCAGCGGAGCAATTCTTATGCATCACATAATATATATTCTATAGCTGCATTTTACCACTGTGCATTTTAAACACTGTGTAAACATACATTTTCACACTAAATTTTGACTGGCCCAGAAGCACTTACTATATCAAGTCCCCAACTCACTGAAAGAGGATTATAGTGAATAATGCACATTTTGTGATGTTTCCATTTTAGGGCGACTTGGGCCTTATTCACTTTGGCTAAAAATTTCGAACTTGAGTACTTAAAGACAAACATCTAAATCTATACTCTGGTGCTTAATGTTATGGCTACATGGCAAGAACAGAATGTGAGTGCAACTTGCATAGTTGTACATGAGCTAGTTTTAATCTAGGTAGCTCAGATATTGGAAGCAGTGAAAACACAGCAGCAGGGGCTTCAGTGCAAGCTAGCTGCCATAGCTTCACTGCTCAGTACCCAACCTAGATTGAAGTGGGAGTCCAGGGTGCTCAGTTCCTCACGGGATGCACTCAGCATCTTGCAGGACCCATCTATACAACATCATGGAAACTAACAAGCTCATTGGTCAAAGTTTTGTCCACTAGTTAAAAACGACCATTTTATCACACAATATCACTTCATTAAATCACTACTTTGAAAGCACTGTACCTAAAGTCAAAGTTGCTCAACTGATCCCCTAGAATATTTGGTGTACCCTCTACATCAGTGGTGGGCAGCCTGCAGCCCGGGGCTGCAGGGATGTGCTGGCTGCCACTTCCTGCAGCTCCCAATGGCCAGGAACAGCGAACCATGGCCACTGGGAGCTGTGGGGACCGGTCAATATAAATAAACTGTCTCGAGGCCCGCCAACAGATTACCCTGACAGGCTGCGTGCGGCCCACGGGCCACAGGTTGCCCACCACTGCTCTACACACTGGAAAAATAATTGATCGATCTAATGTTGGAAAAAGCCAATTATATTTGAGGGCCAACTGTGTGCACTATATGGGTGAAATTCACCCCTGTGCAGAGGACCTATGCTACTCTAATGTCCCAGTTAAACTCTCAAAATAGGGTTTAACTTGTACACAGATCTTTTGTTAGACCTCCACACCACCATGAATTTCACCCTGTAAAAAACTAAGATGATAACGTGGTCCCTGAGCCTAGAAATCTATAACCTAAATTAGACCCAGAGAGTACAGTCTGAACATAATCTCATATGTACACATATACACAAAAACAAATACAACACCCTGTTGGAAGGAGGAACCCTCATGCAACACAGGATTTATTTATTTTTTAAGAAGAGTATGTGTGTTCAAGGCTAGGAAGTTTTCACTGAAGCAACATTGCAGAAGTGAGTTTTAAGAGCAAATTTTAACACAGACAGGGAGGCATTGTGCTGAAATGTATGTCATCTTCACTGGCTTTTGTAAGAATCTTTCCTTTGAGAAGAACACCCAGTACATGGCCATGGAAGCTATTTTTTTTTTAAGTTAATCACACTCATAGCTGATTACTGTGAACTGAGAGGTGCAAGACAAACAACAGTTTCATCTGAGGAATCACACCCCCATCATACAACTACAGCAGCTGATCTTTTGGCTGTCTACACCTCATGGTTATCCATTAAGATTGAATGATGGATGCTCATGAGCCAAATCACATCCTTGCCCAAGAGTATTAGCAATGATAAGTTTGGCTGGGCAGTCTGTATAACATTGGAAGTAATATCAATCTGCAAAAACTTCCCGCTGTGTGACTGCAGTAACACACTGGTGCTGCAAGTCTTCTAACTCATGACTGCAGCTGCATGAATGATGCTAGAAGTGATTTGTAAATATTTCTGCACATAAAGGCAGAAAGTTTGGTTTGCTTATTTGTTTCTGAATATTCAAACAGCCACTGGATTTGGTATTTCAAAAAATGTACGTGAATCCCCAATATTTCATGAATTTCAGCATCTGAAAATTTCTACTGGAAGTGCATTATTTATTACCCCTCATTCATTCATTCATTCATTCATTCATCATCCTGATTCAAATGTATCAGTCATCCAGAGAGTAGAAACAGTATCAGGCGACTTAGATGACTAAGCATACACTACAAATTACTCTTGATTTGCCCTGTTCAAACTTATAATCAACAAATAACATTACAAGTGGGTTGTGCATGAGAAGATGCTCACAGATACTTTTATTTTGGAACCCTAGGAAGATCACCTTTATACAAGGATATGTTAAAATAATAGGAGTGATTACTAATGAGGTGGTGTAATGCTAGTACGGGAGTGACTATGCTAATACTTGAGTTAAGGCTCCTAGTTTTTTCATTACAGATGTTTTCTGTAAACCTGAGCAGTCTCACTCCATGTTAGCTGCTCAAATAGTTGCTAAAAGTACTGAGTGTTCTCTCCAACCAACCTGACTCCTCTCCTAAACATTACACTTCAGTCATGTCAAAACATGTAACTGGTGAGTACTACGGGTAGTTCCATGGCATACAGTAATACCAAGGAGGAAACTTATTAATAAATTAGTGACTATGACTAATTTTTATATACAGCCCCTATCTATTTGCTCCTAGGAATTAGCAACATGCCAAAGAGGTAATTTCACACCGAGCAAGAACCTACTGTTATGAAATTACTGTTATTGATGATAAATACATTTATAACAGAAGAGTGAATCAGTTTGTGCATAAACAGATGCAGTTTCATTGGGAAACTGTAAAAGAATCCTGCAATAAAAATGCAGGCTCTTGAAGTACAAGCATATCTAAAACACCAAGGCCACTAGTTATTAGCAAAGACTTTTAAAAGGTTCTGTGATAAGTAGAGTTAAAAAACCTGAGAAATGTAACATTTATACTAATGGCTGCATAATCCTTGCATAGGCTCCATGACTGAAAAACAAATCTAGTTCAGAACAGGGCTCAAAATCATTAACTAAAAATCATGAAACCAAGCAAGCCACTGACCCTAAGGACACTTCATCACTGCTTGACAGATCCTGCATGTCTTTATATGCTAATGGCACATAGCAAGTTGTGATATAGAAGGGAAAAAGTTCCTGATGTGTCTTTACATCCTCTTTCTTCTTCTTTGTCTGAACATATCCATCAATAGGCCCCCTGTCTCCAGTGGCTTTGGGACACAGTATTATGAGCATGTGAACTGATTTTTCTCTTACTGGGCATGTTCAGAGAATTGTTTTTAAAAGGAATTTACTCATAGTGGTAAAGACAACTTCTCTCATAAATGTGGATCTTAAAATATTACCCAGAATTATGGTAAACATTGAAAGCCAGTCCCCTTTAATATAAGAAGTGGTAGACTAGCTTTGTAAAGAGAAGGAAACCCACGTTTAATATGCAAGGGGTGTTGAATGAGTGTGGGCTGCCAGAGAGAGCAACTCCAAATCAATTCCAGTGTTTCAGGGTCAAGAAATAGCCTCTCTTTGCACATGCTGGTCATATCTAATTAAAGTAATCCACAGATTTAGCTCAGGGTAGAATTTTAGCCACCGACTCTACAGCTCCCCATCCACACTTGTGGTAGCCAATAAACATCCATCACCTACTTTCATTCTCAAGGGAGGAACACAACAGTAATGTATCTTCTCCTTTTTGTTTTTTATCCTCTTGGGATAATCCCTGGATATGCTACCTAGAGTTCAGTAAACTCCAACATCTCCAGATAGATAATTCAGTTCTTAAAGCCAGCTCTTATAGATTGTGGTTTCTTTATTTCACAGCCTACAACCTCTATTCTGACCATCATGTTACTGGCAAATTCTCAAATTTCAGGGCTCTGAATAAGCTACAAGAGTTGAGGTCTGGACATTTTTAATTCTGTCAAAGACCCCTCCTTTCCTCATTTTCCCAATCCCATTCGCCTTCTAATTTAATTAGGAAGATATGAAAGTAACCTTTCTAAGACTTGCCCAGGGCCAGCCCATAACATTTTGGCACCTGAGGCAGGGAACTCAAATGACGCCCCCATGCCTCCTTGCTCAAGCCAAAACGTTGAAAGGTCTCAATTCTGCCATCTTCCTGTTCTACTCCTCTCGTGGTACTGTTCTGTTACCTACCCCAATAAAGGAGAACTAACAACTTAAAATGCCTTGTTCAAAAATTTTAAGTAACACTTAACTTTCAAACACCTGAACAGCAAATGTAACTTTTCTTGTCTGCATAGTAAACACTGGCATTTTTATCTGTTTGAATAATCAAAGTGATGCTTTCTGTGTCTTATTGGTTGCAAAGATTTGAACTGCTTTCTGAAGGTCCACAGTCTGGGCCAGCTCATGCTCTATTGAGATGGCTGCAAGGCCGACCAGCCTCTCCTGTGTCATTGTGGAGCATAGATGCGTTTTTATTAACTTCAGCTTGGAGAAGCTGCGTTTTCCGCTGGCAACTGTTACAGGAAGAGTTAGAAGTATGCGCAGAGCAACAAAAGCATTTGGAAAGAGGGTGGTTATCTTATTTATGCACATATATTCCAGAATGGCCTTTGGAGTTGATCCTGCTGAAATGTATCTTGAAAGGGCTTTCAGTTCATCACCTAAATCACTTGCATCAATATCACGCATAGCATCATGTGTCAACCAGTAGCGTAGCTAGCGGGGTGCAGGGGAAGCAGCCACTTCCCCTCAGCACATTTTCAAAAAGCGGTGCCTGCCGGGCTGGTGCTGGTGGCAGCACGGCTGGAGGATCTATGGTGGGGGGGCGGCAGGCGCGACCGGAGGAGTGAGGGGGCCAGCTCCTCGGCCATTGCACCCCACGCTCAGTGTGGCCCCAACATTGCCGCAGCCACCTCCTGCGGCAGCTCAGGGCTCGGCAGCCAAGCGCTCCCCGCCCCTTGCTAATGCGGTGGGCGGGGGGAGGCGAAAGGGCCCCTGCGTCTTTAAGGCCGCCTGGCTGGCGAGCCCCACGTGGAGCGCTCCGAGCGCCGGGAGCAGGCCGGGGACAGGTGGCGGCACAGGACGGAAGGTGAGCGGGGGAGGTCCGGTGCCTTGCACTGGGGGGTCCGGGCGAGGGGCGCCCCGGGGCCGGGCCAGCAGGGCAGGGGTGCAGGCCACGCTGTCTGGACGGGGGGGCCTGGCGCGGCGCAGGAGCCTGGAGCCCGGGGCGATGGGGACGGGACCCTGTGGGTGGGGCCGGGTGGCGCAGCCCGGCAGGGGACACCTGCAGAGCGCGCTGAGCAGGAGACACTCTCCCGGGACCGTGCGGGGACGGGGGTATCCACACCCCTGGGAAGCCCGCAGGAGTCCTGAGACGAGCCCCGGGGTTAATCTGGGGGGGAAACAGGAGGAGCCAGGGGCATGGCCAGAGGAGGAGCCAAGGGGGGGCACCTTTTTTTATGTTTGCTCCCCCTACACTTAGAACCTGGCTACGCCACTAGTGTCAACACTGTCTCTGTGCCTTGCATTGCTTGTGTAGGTCTTCTTCAGGTTTAGTGAGAAGTTTTGGAATATCATATAACGGGCAGGCCCCAGCCCAGGCGCGCGGCGGCGGGGCGCTTGGGGGGGCCGGCCGGGGCGTTGTTTTTGGCTCGTTGAGCTCCCGCGTCATGCCTGCGGCACGAGTCCGGAGCCGCGCAGCGATCTGCGCGCGGGCGCGGCTGCGCGCGGTCCCGTCCTCCGCAGCGCTCGGTTGGTTGGCAGGCATGGCGGCGCGTGCAGCTGGTCCTCCTCTCTCGTGGCTGCGCGCCTGCATGCCGGCGCCGAGCTCAACGGGAGCGGAGAGGAGGCCGACCCGAGGGGGGGTGGGAAGGGCGCGCGCGCGCGCCCGCGCTGGCAGCCTACTTTCTAGAGCCGCCCCTGCATATAACATCCCAAATATACTGTTGTGTTCCTTGAGCTGCATGAAGCCTTCTTCAACTGACTGTATTGCACAATCTAGCATCTGGTTAAAGAATTCAACTTTGAATTCTTGTTTGGGGTCTCTTATGGGATTATCCCATGCCTCGTAATCAAAATGTCTTCTTCTTCGGTGACTCTTGTATTCTTGAATGGGTGGGAAAATAGCTTCAGTGTGACGTTCCTCCAGCTTCTGTGCACTTTTCAGAACATTTTGAAATCCCTCATCTGACTGGTAAGACTGTAGGTATGACTTTGCTTTGTCCAGTTGTTCCATTGCTCCAGATATATCAAGGTCAACACCTTGGAGTCTCTTGCTTACAAGATTTATTTCACACAGTATGTCATGCCACAACACTAAGCCATACAGAAATTTGAAGTTATGTATGTTTCTGGTGATTCCATTTCCCTCTGCCACTGTTCTCCCATGAACAGTTCCTCTCATAGCATTTTCCTCCATAATGGCTGTAATAGTCCGGTGCTGGGGCCGTGCCCTCTCAGGGGCCGTCGGGAGCCAGGCCGCCTCACTACACGGCCCCAAATCAGTCCTCGGGTTCTGAAGGTCTCGGGGTTCTGCCCCTCAGGCAGGGGCTAAACAAAAGGCACACGGTCACTGCAATGAGCCCCAGCCCTCAGTCAGGGCTGGGCAGCAAACCAGTTCTATGCTCTGGTTCTTGCAGCCGGAGCTGAGCAAACACAAAGTCAATAAGCCCTAACCCTAGCTCAGGGCGGGGCAGCACACAAGAGTCCAGGGGCTCAGATCCTTTCTGCAAGCTGAGCACCAATAAAGTCAATACGCTAAGCCCCGGCCCTCAATCAGGGCGGGGCAGTGACAGCAGTCCTGAGCTCAGCTCCTCTCAGCAGGAGCTGAACCCACCGGGCCACCTGTAAGCCCAGGCCCGCAGTCAGGGCAGGGCACCAAACACTTAGTGCTAGGTTTAGGGCTCCGGTCCTTGCCTCAGGAGCGGGCAGTAGCACTAGTCTCAGAGCTCAGGTCCTTACCTTAGGAGCTGAGCAGTAATAACAAAGTCAGGAAGCCCAGGCCCTTAGTCAGGGCGGGGCAACACACAAGAGTCCAGGGGGCTCAGGTCCTTGCAGCAGGAGCTGAGCACTAACAAAGTCAGGAAGCCCAGGCCCTTAGTCAGGGCGGGGCAGCAACACAGCAGTTCTAGGCTCAGGCCCTTACAGCAGGGGCTGAGCAGCAATGATAGTTCAGGGCTCAGGTCCTTGTATCAGGAGCTGAGTAGCAATAATAGTTCAGGGCTCAGGTCCTTGCATCAGGAGCTGAGCAACAACAATAGTCAGTAAGCCCAAGCCCTAGGTCAGGGCGGGGCAGCAACCAATAGTTCAAGGGGCTCAGGTCCTCGGGCAGGAGCTGAGCAACAGCAGGTGCGTGCAGGCTTCTATGCACGAGCGCTGGTGTGAGGGGGAGACTGCCACCCGTAAGTGGGGTGGCAGGGGGGACACAGGCCCACCCACTCCACTGTGTCCCAGCCCGGGGCCCTAACAGCGGCAGTCAGTCTGCTGCTGTGTCGGTGGGGTCCTGACCGAAACACACCGACATCGGCTCTTCCTCTGTCGTAGCCAGACTGGGGTCAGCTACCCCCGGGCTACTTCCCATCTCCCCCTCCATGGGTACCTGCTCATCACTGGACTCGGCAGCGGGGTCCCACACCATGGGCTCCTCGGCGTGCTGAGGGCTGTCTAGGTCGGGCCGCTCCTCCGGACTCGGGTCAAGGGGACGCTCGGGACGGTCCTCGGGGTACCGGGCTCGGGGCAGGCTCGGCCAGTCCACCTCGGGGTACCTGGCTCGAGGGAGGCTCGGGCGGTCCACGTCAGGATACCTGGCTCGAGGGAGGCTCGGTCCGTCTGTGTCAGGGTACCTGGCTCGGGGCAGGCTCGGTCCGGCAGGAGCCCGAGCAGGAGCGTCTGTCCTCTCCGGCCACTGGGCTCCAACTGAGCGCTGGGGCCGGGCTTTTATACTTCCTGTCCCGCCCCTTGACTTCCGGGGGGGCGGGAACAGGTGGCGGTAGCTCCGCCCACTGGGGTGGCTGTTCTGGTTCCTCTCTCTCTGGGGCCGTCGGGAGCCAGGCCGCCTCACTACATGGCAAATATGGCATCTTCTGTCTTCCCAGTTTGGTGTTTGATAGACTTTATCGCCTCCATTCAACTTTCCCTTTGTGTGGCACTCAGTGGTTTCAGTGTCAGAGAGGATGTTCCCAGATGCTGCTTCAAAATTTGCCATCGATGAGTTGATGCAGAGAAAAATACATAGATGCTTTGAATTACATTAAAAAATTCAGCACCCTCACTAGAAGCTGATGCTGCATCACTGACCACCAAGTTCAGTGAATGAGAACTGCATGGGGTAAAAAAAGCTTGAGGGTTTTACTCTCGGATCCGGGTCTGCACTCCTCTGTTCTTTCCTCTCATGTTGGCACCATTATCATAGCCCTGACCTCTCATGTCAGCTATCACAACTCCCGTATCTTCCAGCTTTTTAAGAAGCACATTTGTCATACCAGCTCCTGTAGTATCATCAATGTCAATAAATTCTAGAAAATGCTGACAGTCACCATTGCAGGGACATTTTCACTAGGTTCTGCTATTGTTACAAAATGCACCATTCAAGTCATTTGTTCCGTATGGCTGATGTCAGGTGTGCAGTCCAGAATAACAGAGTAATATCTTGGTGACTTCAGATCTGCCACAATCTTCTGTTTGACATTTCTTTGGTGGTGACTCTTCTTAGATGCACCTGGAGTACAGCATCAAACTCAGCCATCAGCTCCACAATTTGAAAGAAGTTTCCATTGTTTGGCACACACAGCTGATCTGAAGTGCCATGCAGTGCTAGATTTTGGGTAGCAAGCATTCTCACAATGGCAATGAGCCTTTTCAGAACATTTTGCCAGTAAAGAGACTCTGATACAATCTTCTCTTGATGCTGATCATCTATGGTGACCTTTAACCTTAGTCTCATCTCAAGCTCTTTCCAACCTTTGGAATGCTCTCTGGTGATTTGCTGCCTTCTCATAGCATGACAGATTTCTACTTAGATTTTTCCAGTCCTTTGTTCCTGTAGAACCCAATGTGGCTGGAACATTAGACTGGAAGAGTTTGCAACAAAAACAGTATGCAGCATTCTGGGCTTTTGAGTACATAAGTCATGGCCTCTCCACTTTGTCACCATTGGGGATTTCATGCCAGTAATATGTTGGCTGGAAACTTCTATTTTCATTGTCTTTGGGGAACATGAAGTTTTTCATTTGCTGTGGCCCATGCAGTACAAGGAAGTCCCTTAGGCTACTGCTCAAGTGGGTCCACAGTCTTGGATCATCTAGACTTAAGGAACTAAACCCAGAGGCAGAACCTGTTTCTTGCGCTTCCACCACACTCTTCTCTGATCTACACTTTTCTTCAGGAATGTGCATGGTTACATCCATTTGAGATGGAGATATGGATGCTGCAGTAGCTGCCAGGTCACCTGCACTCTGACTAACTGGAAGATCAGGCATCTCCTCACCACTCACATCTTCACTGGGTCCGGAAGGCTCACTGTGAACATTTGTGTCTATGTAGCTCAGGAGAGTTCCTTCCTGCTTAGAGAGAAAAGCTTCCTTTGCATTCTTTCTTCTTCTGAATGCTGCCCCAGAGGGGCATTTTCTTCTTTTATTTATGACTGCTGTTCTGTGCCAGCTATCGTGACTCTCAACACTCAGCTGAAGGGGACAAATAAGCAGGCTGGTAGTAGGACCTGAGTGAGGGAAGATATCAGCGTCTTAAGGGCCTAACTGGCTCCTACTATTTCAGTTGACTGCCTGTTCTCCTCAAGTGGATTCAGGGAAGCAGCAGAAAACAGGAAGCTCCCTGAGAAGCTGGTGTTAATCAGTCCAGGCTCCTGGGGGTGCTAGAGAGGTACATAAGAGGCTCCTCCTTCTCTCTCTCCATGAAGCGCCTGCTGCTTTCTGTTATTCCCTCTGACCTTTTCTCTTGCCTGTCTGTTATGTCTCTTGTGCCCTCCTTTCTCCAGCACAGCACTTCACCATTTCTGTGCATCTAGAGCAGAGAGAATACATATACACCAGCAGAAGACACAATTTTCTACACTCTGGGTCCTAGTGGCGCCTCCCTATACACACACAGTCTGGCACCTGAGACGGCCGCCTCAGTTTGCCTCATGGTAAGGCCAGCCCTGGACTTGCCATCCCTGCAGGGAACATTACGGATTAGCAATGCTCCGACTCACTGAAAACTGCTATCACTCTTGTATGGATAGGTATATTTGACAAAGATGGTAATAGTCCCCCAGATGCTCCAACTGAAAATGTTTTCTTTAGCATTACTAGTTAGAAAGATAAAACTACTGAATCCAGCCTTTGATTTAAATGCACAGGCAAACACATTGCCTTGAAAAGATTTGGCCTTCTCCAGGAGCAGGGTGGGTGGAACAGGTGATAGAGGATCTCTTCTAGAATTTAGACAATGTAACATAGCACATCATTTCTGCTATATCTCTGACTAGTTGCTAACCCTGAACTGATTTTGCTGTAGTGAAATGAAGCCGGAGTTTAGCACAGACATACATTGGACTCGTTTACCAGATAGAGATCAGAATGGATTCCTGATAGACCTTAGGGAATCAGTACATAAAGGGCTCCTTCTAACACACTTGTAAATGTGCCCACAAATTGATTCGGAATAAGAGTAACCTTTCATCCTTATACCGATGTGATGAACTCATGATTTCTTACCAGCCATCACATAAATCAACTTTGTAGTCTAGAAAAAGATTTTAAAAACCGCAAACAAAAAACCCACAAAAACCACCAGGGCCAGAACTTCAGTTGGTGTGTAAATCAGCCTAGCGCCACTAAAGATCAGGCCCTTGATGTCAAGGTTAAGCCTCTCTGGACACTATCCTATCTTATTCTGGAAAGCAAAAAACTCTTTTCATGGGATAAACTTAAGACACCTTGGAAACCACCACTATGGGGGAGATTTTCAAAGGCAATCAAGGGCAGTTAGGTGCCCTACCTCCATTTATGCCTTTGAAAATCTCCCCGCTAGTGTCTAGCTTCCTGTTTCTAAGGCAACTGTTTGGAAACTGTTTTTTAGCTAGATTCTCAAACCACCTGTCATGTCAGTTCCTAGTATTCTGGAACCCTCTTAATGAGGCTCCAGGCCAGAACACAGTACAAAGAGACCACTTGATAGAACATAAGAATGTGCATATTGGGTCAGAATCCTGGTCCATCTAATCCAGTATCTGCTGATGCTTCAGAGGAAATGAACAGAACAGGGCAATTATCAAGTGATCCATACCCTGTCATCCTGGCCCAGCTTCCAGAAGTCAAAGGTTTAGGGACACCTAGAGCATGGGGCTGTGTCCCTTACCATTTTGGCTAATAGCCATTGATAGACCTATCATCCAGGAACTTATTTAGTTTTTTTTTTGAACCAGTAATACTTTTGGCCTTCACAATATCCCCTGGCAATGAGTTCCACAAGTTCACTCTGCATTGTGTGAAATACTTCCTTGTGTTTGTTTTAAACCTGCTGCCTATTAATTTCAATTGACCCTTGCTTCGTGTGTTACCTGAAGGGGTAAACAACATTTTCTCTATTCACTTTCTCCACACCAATCATGATTTTAGAGACCTCTATCATATCCCCCCTCAGTCATCTTTTCCAAGCTGAATAGGCCCAATTTTTTAAATCTCTCCTCATAAGGTTTCTCTACTGGATGCCCTTTTACGTTCCAGAGACAAGGCACATACCACCACACACATCCTGCTGGCTCACTCTGCAGCATTTGATAGTGTTAATTGCCAAAATCCCTGTCCTTACCTCCTCCCCCACCCCATCCCAGGCAGTAGTGGTTAACAGAAACACCCTGAAATGCTTCATATCTTTCATCTCAGACAGAAATCTGAGTATTATTATGGGAAATTGTTTCTTCACTGTTTCTTCTCCTCCAAAGCCTCACCTTCAGAGACCCACAATCATAAATCCTCTCCACATAGTAGCTATATGAAGATGTTGCGAGAGCCAGCTCTAAATCTCCTTTATCTGAGGCCTGGTCTACACTGGGAGGAGGGAAGGGGGGCGGTGAGCTAAGTCAATCTAAGTTACGCAACTTCAGCTACGAAAATAGCATAGCTGAAGTTGACATACTTAGAGCTACTTACCTCAGTGTCTTCACTGCGGTAAATCAACTGCTGACCGGAGTCAATGGGAGAGCGCTTGGCGGTCGATTTATCGCATCTTCACTAGATGCGATAAATTGACCGCCCCTGGATCGATCACTCCAGAGGTAAGTGTAGACATGCAGATGTAAAAAATCTCATTTTCCAGTTTTTTCAATAGTGACCCAAAAGCAGAACCTGGAGAAAGAGCAGCCATGCCATCTAATGCTGAAACTAGGCAAGACCAAGGTGATGCTGGTAGGAAGAGAGAAGTGATATGAAGAACTTGCCTCCTTCATACCATCTCCCACTATTGAGAATATTGGGCCTCAGATTATGCGATAAAACCACAATTTTGAGGACCTTTTGGTACTCAGCGTTACTGGTTGCCCAAATAGCCATGGTAGCAAAAAATCACTCACTTTTCCACCCACAAGTAGCCAGATCATATTCCTTCTAACATGGCACAGACCTAGCCATGGTGATCCATGCTTTTGTGACCTCCAGGCTGGATTAGTGCAATTGTTATACTCAACAATGAAGCCACATGCCCTGAAAAAGCTCTAGCTAGTACAAAATACAGCAGCTCATTTGCCTAGCAATACAGGTTGCCATGACCACATCATCCAAGTGATCTCTGCAGTAATTCTGTCCTGTATCCAAAGCCCTCCATGAGATTGGCTCTAGCTACTCAAGAGAATGCCTCTCCCTTTGTGACCATCACCTCCCCCGACAGCTGTGTTCCACTAAACAATGCAGGAGCATAATATGTGAGCATGGAAGGAGCTAGATCTAGATTAAAGAACTCACTCCTGCAAGAGATTAGTGACCAAACTTGTTTTGACATAGATTTCCTTTTATAAAGTCTTCTCTTTCTTAATAAATTCTTCTCTCTCACACACTTACACACACACACACTCTCATTAAAAACTATAAAGTAATCATTCCGTTTCTCTTACAGGCTGGGAAGGCAGTGTGCGAGAGAGATTATTTCTATTTTTAAATACTTGCTCAGATAGTATGTGGATAATGACTATATAAATAAGACCAAAAAAAATGAGGCTGGCAAAATAATTTGTGATACTCAGCTATCATTTTCTTATTCATGATTAAATCTGTATTCTTTGTTCCTTATACAATTCTGAATGCTCATTCCTCTACCTGGTTGGACTAGCTGAGAATGAAGTGGGAAAGAGATATAGCTGATAGCATGGAATAGTTCCCAGCCTTTCTGGAAAGTGGACTACTTTATGATATTCAGATCTCAGCTGTACCAACTAATGGTCACTGCCCTCCATTTAATTGTGCATGCTGCAAACATCAGAAGAGCTTTAACTGCTCCAAAGTGTTTTCTCAGGAGCCCGAGATCTGGAGCTGTCCAAACTCCATTTCAGATAAGAGCATGCCTGGAAGAATGAAAGTGGGGCCCAGCACAGAGGGTCATAGCGTAACAGTCACAAATGCCTTACATATCAGCGTAGAAAAAAGGTACCAGTGCTTGGCAGGCACTGACGGAATAAGTCTTGGTGTGGCAGGAGTGTTTCTTGGAATTGGGTGGATATTAAAATATACTTCATTTGACAGAAATGCAACCTAAGTACCTCTCCAAGACAAATACCTCTATCAATAACCTCAGCATGTAAAGGTGAGGAAGGGTTACTATTTCATTGTTTAAGACCCTATAAGACTACTGTTGACTTTCAGGGTATGTCTACGCTGCAATAAAAGACCTGGGGCGGCAAGACTCAGAGCCTGATTTGGGCTCACGCTACAGGGCTAAAATAGCAGTGTAAACATTTGGGCTCAGGCTGGAGCCCAGGCTACGGTACCTGGTTACAGGGATGGGTTTCAGAGCTTAGGCTCCAGCCTGAGCCCAAACATCTACATGCTATGTCAGCCCTGTAGCACATAGCCCCAGGCAGTTAACCCAGGCTCTGAGATTCACTGCTGCAGGGTTTTTTGTTACAGTGTCCCTCAGCTATACATGTGTGATTTTATTACAGGCACTACAAATATTGACATCCAACCCTCCTAGTAGCTGCTCCTGGTAGGAGATACAGCATGAGACTTGTGAGATTGCTCCTGTCCAATGCCTTCTCTGTAGGCAGGAAAATCCTTCTGTTGAAACAGACTGATGCTTCCCCACCTACATAAAAATTTTAGACAGTGACCTCTTTTTGGTCCTTGGAACTTGCATACCAAATACATAGGAAGATTTCTTGGATGGAATTTGGACCCATCTTCTGGCCAGTCATAAATCTTACGGCTTTAGAAAGTCAGGACCATTATATACCAGGGCATTACAAGGTGGTCTATATTTTTGACTAAAACAGCACATGCTGATGAGTGGATTCATGAGGCACTTGTACAAATCTATACACCTTTTCAGTAATCATCTTGTTTTGCTTTATTCCTTGGTACTTTGAAACATTTTTCTTTGTTTTACGCATTAGGATGGTTTTTGTCTGAATTATACCTTTTTATATGTTTGAATATTGCTGTGCATTTTCCATATTGTTATCTTTGTTCCATGCTAGCTCTGATGGGTATGTAACTCAGTGCTTGTTTTAATTTAATAATAAATGTCTTTAAAAGAGACAAGGTTAGCCTGTAATGATTTCCACTGTTAAAAGGATCTACTCTTGACCATAACATTGAATGAGTATGTTAGATTTATCTCACAGTAGAACATAACTGAGAAAATCTGGTTATTGTAGAAAAAACTGAACTACAAAGTTATTGTACAAAAAAAAACAAAAAACAAACCTACTTTCTGTCAAAAGTAAAAACAGCCAAATTCTACTCTCAGTTATCCACACTGAAGTACAGGAAATTCCACTGAAGATACTCCACAGGTACATGGTTTTATCTGTAAATTTACTTGTGGTACCCACAGCCATAATTCTGAGTGCCCCCCGGTATTTAAAAATAGAAATAATCTCTGTCTTCCTTCCCAGCCTGAAGAAGTAGGTTTTTTTATTCGTTGGAATAACCACCCCGAATGAGAAGTGGTAGCTTTATCGCCGGGAGTGCAGGTCCCAGCGATAAAGCACTGTCTATACTGGTGCTTTTCAGCACTAAAACTTTTGTCACTCAGGGGTGTGAAAAAACACACCCCGAATGACTGAAGTTTTAGCGCTGAAAGTGACAGCCACAGCACTGAGTTTTGCATTTAATTCTGAAAGTGGTGAAGCCCATTGTCTTTTATCGTTTGCTGAAGTGAGCTCCATAGTGGAGGTCCAGCTCCTGTGCAAGGTTTATTTCTCATAGTCACAGGCCTCACTCTATTGGTTAAAAGTTATTACTATTCCAGGAGAATGAAGATGTCACAATCACAGGGAAAGTGCTGATCTCTCAGCTAAGGCCAGTCCCTTGGGGAGCTTTGAATGCCTGATATTCATATACTATGGTCATGTCAGGCCCTAGAAGAACTTACACTGTTCTGTGCAATGTTGTTGTAGCCCTGACTTCCAGGATTTTAGAGAGACAAGATGTGTGAGGTCATATTTTTTATTGGACCAACTTCTGTTGGTAAGAGACACAAGCTTTTGAGCTTACACAGGGCTCTTCCAGCCTGGGAAATGTACTCAGAGTGTCTAAGCTAAACACAAGATGGAAAAGATTGTTTATCATACATAGTTAACACATATTTCAAGGACCATTCAAGGTGAAGTGGCCTGTTAACACCTTTCCAGTCATGGGGGGGAAATAAAAGCTGGGGTGGATTTAGTGGGTTATAGATTGTTGTAATAAGCCATAAATCCCGTGCCTCTCTATTTGGTCCATGATTTTTAGTGTCTTACAAAGTTATGGACTGAATAGAGATACTGAATTTATGGCTTATTACAGGGGTTCTCAAACTCGGGGTCAGGACCCCTCGAGAGTCAGGAGGTTATTACATGGGGGGGTTGTGAGCTGTCAGCCTCCACCCCAAGGCCTACTTTGTCTCCAGCATTTATAATTATGTTAAATATATTAAAAAGTGTTTTTAATTTGTAAGGGGGGGTCACCCTCAGTGGCTTGCTATGTGAAAGGGTCACCAGTACAAAAGCTTGAGAACCACTGGCTTATTACAACACCCACACCCTAAGGTTTTTTTTCCCTCCTCCTGTGCCTGGAAGGGTATTTGTCACAGAGTCCCCGGGCGATGCTCTGGAGCTGTGCCCCACAAAGCCAGTCAGGACTTTGGGCAGCCTCGTCTCCCTTAGAGCAGACTGTCTTCGGGGCAAGAAGCTCACATGGCTTCACCTTCCTGGGTCGGACCTTGGAGCATTCAGCATCCTCTCCCCCTTCGTGCGCTTCCCACAGCAAGTCCACCCAGGCAAGGTCCTGGGGAAGCCAGAGGGTCCTGCACCCCCACTTCGCAGTCAGACATGACTCTTAGCCAGCCAGTAAAACAGAGGTTTATTCGATGACAGGAACATGGTCTAAAACAGAGCTTGTAGATACAGAGAACAGGACCCCTCAGCCGGGTCCATTCTGGGGCCCAGCGAGCCAGATAACCCCGTCTGCCCTCACTTCCCATCCCCAGCCAGCTCCCAACTGAAAAAACCCACTCCAGCCCCTCCTTTCTGGCCTTTGTCTCTTTCCCAGGCCAAGAGGTCACCTGATCTCTTTGTTCACCTTTAGCTATTCCCTTGCAGGGGGAAGGGCCCTGGCCATTTGTTGCCAGGATACAGAGTGTTGGCCATTTATGCACACTGCAGACTCAAGAAATGCATAGGGGAAACTGAGGCATCCACACAGTATTCAGAGGAAACATTAAGAACAGTCCCACTTCGTCCCAGTGTTAACGGCCCACTTCACCTTGAATGGTCCCTTGAAATATGTGTTAACTATGTATGCTAAACAATCTGTTCCTGCCGAACAACCAAAGCCAAATAAATGGCAAGATGTCCACCACATTTTTATTTAGAAAAATAAAGACAGTAAAGCATACCATGTATTAAAGCACTTAAGAGGAAATATTCTTTAGGTTGGGGAAAATGGTGGAGGGGGAGGGAGTCAGGACTGTAGGCTACCCCCCATTTTTCAATTAGGTTCAATGGGTGTAGGATAATTTCAGTGTTCTTTAGGGACAGAGAGACATAGTGCTGGAGACTGAGGGCTTGTCTACACGGCACGTTATAGCACTGCAACTTTCTCGCTCATGGGTGTGAACCCCCCTCCCCCCGAGTGCTGCAAGTTTCAGCGCTGTAAAGTGCCAGTGTAGTCAGTGCACCAGAGCTGGTAACATTGCCAGTGAAGACGTTTCCTAAGCGTATGTCTATGCCAGCGCTGTAACTCTGCCACTGGTTACAGTGCTGCTCAGAGAGTGCTGAAGGGAAACTGCTGTTGTCTGTTCACATTGTCAGCTGCCTGCGCAATAGCGTGTTCACACTTGCGGCACTTGCAGCTATATTTGGAGCGGTGCACTCTGGGCAGGTATCCCACGGAGCATCTCTTCCTCTTCTGCCACTAAGAGTTGTGGGAAGGTGGAAGGGGTCGCAGGGCATCCTGCATCCTGTCCCAATGCCCCATGATGCATTGCTTTGTATCCCAGCAAATCCCTTTGCTTCCATCCACATTTGGCATCATCTTTCAACGGTTTGTGTGCTGCACACACTGCCTCTTCGTTCTGCAGGAATTGATCCCAAACTGTTGACCAGTATGCTGCTCGCTCTGACTAACACATCACGAGTGGCAGTGGAGTTATTTCTTAAACTACAAAGACAAGAGGAGTGTGATATTGATCTCGCCATGTGTACTACCTATAACACGAGATTGCTTGTGGCATTCATGGAGGTGCTGACCACAGTGGAATGCCACTTTTGGGCTCGGGAAAAAAGCACTAAGTGGTGGGATCACATCGTGATGCATATCTGGGATGACGAGGAGTTGCTGCAGAACTTTTGGATGAGGAAAACCATATTCCTGGGACTGTGATATAAGCTCACCCCAGCCTTGCAGCACAAGGACACGAGAATGAGACCTGCCCTGCTGTTGGAGAAGCGTGCGGTGACTGCACTGTGGAAGCTGGCTACTCCAGACTGCTACCGATTGGTCGCTAACCAGTTCGGAGTGGGAAAGTCGACCATTGGACTCATGTTGATAGAAGTGTGCAGGGCCATTAATTGCATCCTGCTCTGAAAGACTGTGACTCTGGGCAACGTGCATGACACTGTAGATGGCTTTGCACAAATGGGCTTCCCTAACTGCAGAGGGCGATAGATGGCATGTACATTCCAATTCTGGCACCAGACCACCTAGCCATCGAGTACATTAATCAGAAGAGGTATTTCTCTATGGTTCTCCAGGCGCTTGTGGATCACCATGTGTGTTTCACAGACATTAACACAGGCTGGTCCAGAAGGTGCATGACACAAGCATCTTTCAGAACACTGGCCTGTTCAGGAAGCTGCAAGCAGGGACTTTCTTCCCAGACCAGAAGATCACCATAGGAGAAGTCAAAATGCCCATTGTGATCCTGGGAGACCCAGCCTACCCCTTAACGCCATGACTTAGGAAGCCATACTTGGGGCACCTTGACAGCAGCAAGGAAAGTTCAACAACAGGCTGAGCAAGTGCAGAATGACTTTTGAGCATGCTTTTCGCCATTTAAAGGCCCACTGGTGCTGCCTATATGGGAAGCTGGACCTGGCCGATGATGATATTCCTATGCTTATAGTCACGTGCTGTACTCTCCATAATATTTGTGAAGGGAAGGGTGAAAGCTTCACTCAGGGCTAGACCGCAAAGGTTCAGCGCATGGAGGCTGAGTGTGAACAGCCAGAGACCAGGCTACTAGAGGGGCACACCACAAGGATCAGGGATGCCCCGAAGCAGCGATTTTAAGCTGAAAGCCAACAATATTTGTTGCTATGCTCGGGAGCGCAGTGCTTGTGATGCTAGGAGGTTATTGTGATTGGTGCAGACGATGCAATATGAAGGTTTAAGATAACTGTCTGTTGCTTTGCAGGGCTCTGTTTGCTTTCAATTAATAGAATAAAGATTGCTTTTCAAACCAATGCAATTCTTTTATTAAAAACAACAACCAGAGGAGAGAGTCAAACAAAAAAAAACAACACATCAGCATTGAGGAGGAAGGGAAGGTCCCAGGAAGACGTGGAGTCCCGGGATGGTTAAAGATTTGTGTATGTCCAGGGATCATATCCAACCTTCTCCTGTGGATACAGTGCAGTGGGTATTGTACTTCAGCAGGGCCAAACTGCAGAGGGACAGGTGTTGAGTGCAGTGGGTACTGAGAGTCCGCAGTGCTGGACTGTGACGGGGGAGGAGTTGAATGCTGCAGGTACAGATTGGAGCCAGGAGGTTGATAAGAGTGTATTGGTGGTGTCTGGGGGGCACACGGGAAGGAATTTTATGACTGTGGCTGCAGCGGAGGGCAGGCGCGGAGCTACTCGTTTGCAGTGCTAGTAGCGCCAGTCCTCTTGGCACTCCATAACTGTTAAGAACCGCTCCCAAGGTCATATCTGTGAAGCCAAAACACAATTTACAGAAGCAGTATTGTTTGCAACACACAGAACACTGATTCAGTTATTTAAAACACAGCCACTATTCACATACCTGGCACTAGCTGGCTGACCGCAGGCAAGCACACGAGCCACAAGACCCCCAAAATGATGAGTAGCCACAAGGGCAGGGTAAATCACTCTTCCCGGACTCTGCTGTACACTGGGCACATGGCTCTTGGGGAGAGCCAGCACTGTAGGGGGGGGGCTGATAATCATTCCTGTCCCCACATTTTCCACAGGCTGTGTTCATTATGGAAGATATCTCACTGCTGAGGGTGAGCAGGGAATCAAGGGAGGGTCTTCTCCAAGACTGCGGCTTCTGCCCTGGCACTTATGCGGCTCTCCTGTGTGCAGCAATGGTCGTTTCCTTCCTCCCCCACCCCCATGATGGCAGAGTGGCCCGAGAAAGTTACCCTTAATGGGGCAAGAAACAAAGCACCTCTGCCAAAGAACCTGCGGCAGTGGATTGCCCAGTATCTCCAGGAGAGTTTCCTGGAGATCTCTGAGGCAGATTCCTGTGAAGCAAGGGAGTCAATCAACAGCCTGTTCCGTGGATCAGACTAGGCATGTGGTGGTATGTGCATCATACAGACACAAGTCTGCTTTCTGCAACCCTTCTGCCCCCAACAACTCGCTTCAGTGATTCCCAAAATCAAATCCACTTACCAGGGACCTCCTCTCCTGTTTGTGCTTTACCAAGATCCGATAGCTGTGACTGTCTAGCTTCCTCCGGGGTAGAGAAGAGTTCCTGGCTGCATGCATCTCTGACCTCTGAGTCATCCTCTGCCTCTGGGTCCCCCTGCCCCTCCACATCCTCGTCCATGATTTCCTCCTCCTGGCTTGGTCCACTCTCAACTAGCACGCGAGCCACCGACGTATCCACAGTGACCTTCGCAGTGGAGGTGGTGTCGCCACCAAGTATCGCATCCAACTCTTTGTAGAACTGGCAGCTCATGAGTGTAGCATCAGAGCGGTGGTTTGCCTCCCACACCTTGTGGTAGGCGTTCCGCAGCTCCTTCACTTTGACCCTGCACTGCAGTGTGTCCCGGTCATGGCCCCTTTCTGTCATGCATCGTGAAATCTGCCCATAGATGGTATAATTCCTATGGCTGGAGCGCACCTGGGACTGGACAGCCTTGTCTCCCCAAATGCTGATGAGATCCAGCAGCTCGGCATTGCTCCAAGCAGGGGGATCGCCTGGTGCGTGGAGCAGGCATGGCCACCTGGAAAGATGTGCTAAGACCACTGCACGCATCACCGAGCAAACAGGAAGGGGACTTTCAAAATTCTAAAGGAATTCACAGGGTGGGGATGATGATGACCTGAGAGCAGGACAGTAGAGTTAAAACCGATGACCAGAGAGGCGAGAACAGGCATTGTGGGACACCTCCCAGAGGCCAATCCCAGTGCTGTAATCAATCAAGGTGTCTACATTGGCACTGCGGCACTGTATCCCCGGTGCAGAAAGCTGTATGTCTCTCATCGGGGTGGTTTTTTTACAGCGCTGCAACTGTGCAATTTCTGCACATTAAGTGGCTTGACAGCATGTACACCTCAGCAGTTACAATGCAGAAAGCTGCTTTACTGTGCAGAAACTTGCCAGTGTAGACAGGGCCTAAGAATCCCTCCCACCTGAACGAGGGAGAATGTCTTTAAGGAACACACCTTGATTCAAAAGAATTCACTTTCAGGGTAGGAGATGTTAGGCTCCATATCTGAATAGCCTCCCCGCCCCAAAAAACAAACACTGTCTCCATTCTATTTTTAATACTTAATGAAGTATGGTGATTTGGCTACTAAGAATTGATCCTACACACTGCTCAAGCACACACAAGCTCCCAGAATCAGCCTCTCCAGAATCAATTCAATCCCCCCATCACCTGTTCTGAAAGTGTGAAGGATGAAGTGCTGGCTCCATTGAAATCAGTGGGGCTTTTGCCATTGACTTCAAGAGGATTGGAATTTCACCCTGAGTATTTTGGGCCTGGTGATGTTGGGTAGAATTTTCAAACCTGCCTCCATATCCAAGTCTTTTTTTAAAATGGGACTTTGCTTCTGAAAATATGATGTGTTGTCCTTAAGCAGACAAAATTTGCCGAATGTTGCCTATATCCCCCTACAACATGAATTGTGGATAGGGTTGCCAACCCTCCAGGATTGGCCTGGAGTCTCCCAGAGTTGGCATCCATCTCCCGGTGACTACTGAAAGCAATCCAGGAGATTTTAATAAGATATTTTAAGAAAATGACATTGTCCTGTTGAGAAAAAAAAAATCTCCCAGAATAGCTTTAGTCAGAGCTGGTAACCCTAACGTAGATGCATTCAGCACAGAAAGCTATGCTAACTTGCCTTTTTATTTGCAGTTCACCTTTGTATCCTTCCTACTGTATGAACAACTTCCTGATTTGGATGTGCTGATGTGTAAACACAAATTACTGCAGCCCCAAGGAGAAGATAATATTCTCTCTCTCATGTCCAGAACACCAGGAAGAGTGTGTGCCTGACTGGCCCTTTTGTGTACTTAAAGTTGTGATCCATGCAGATATGATTTTATTTGAATTGTTCTTTTTATGCCATTAGACTTAGGGAACTATAGTCCATTCTTGGTCCTATTGAAATCTCTGGTAAAATTCCCACCAATTACAATGAAACAGAATCAGGAGGCTCTTAAGGTAGGTCTTCATCACAAATTAAGATGTGATGATTGCAGTGCAGGTAAGTATATGTGCATTAGCTTTAATCAGTCTGGCACTGTAACAGTAGTAGTGAGTACACGGTGGTGTAGTCTGACCACCCCAGTACAAGCCCATCTGGGACCCTGCGTACACACTTGGATTGTTGACCCATGCTGCCATGTCTTCACTGCTATTGTTACCCACACTAAGTTACTCCTGGGGGTATTCTGCATTACTGCGCATGCACAGAATTTATATCCCCCACAGATTTCTTTGCTTCCCTGCAGAAAAATGATTTCTGATGGGGAAGCATAGGGAACCCACAAGAGTGGTCACACGCCCATCCCCGGCAGTGCCGGCAGGTTGGTTTGGATGTCCAGAGCAGCTGGATAAGACATACATTACCGCTGGGCAGTGTGGGGGGCTGGGCAGTCGTGGGTGTGAGAAAGAAAGACACTCTGTCCCTCTCACACGCTATTGCAGCATGCTCGGCGTGAAGGGGCAGGGATTTGGGGTATTTCTGAGGAAACAGGCATGGGGTAGGCTTTGTCCTCTCAGGCAGAGCAGAATGTAGCAGCCTGCCTGCTTAGTGAATTGTTCCCATTGTTTTTGTGCACTCCCCCAGGAGTATAACACAGGTGTAAAAGTTTTCAGGCTGCTTTACATTGCCAGAGTGGTGTAAAGGTGTCTTACTGTAAAGGACAATATGGCTTACATATGCTTATGGTGCTTTAGTGATTAAAACTGGTCTAAATTTTTGGACTGAAAACATTTCCTATCAAAATATGCTCCATGAACTGTTTGCTACTGACCTTTCTGGAGATTGTCAGTAGCTAATATAAATTGTGAGTTTGATTCCCAGCCCTCGCTTGCTAATCAGTTGCCTGTGATGTAACACTGAGCATGTGGCTGCATATATTTGTTGACTAATAAAGGTTCAAACCTCGCTATATTACTATTAGACAAAGGAGGTTTTAGGATTTCCTCCAATGCTCCCCCCCAACTTCCATTCTCCATCCATTGTATTGTAGTTGAAATAAATTACCAAAATAATTGAAACCAGCGTGATTATATTATGTTATTTTGACAAATAACACGTGCAGAAGTTTAAAATACTGTGTGTAGAACAGGGGCTGCTAACAGGGAGTTTCACAAGGGAGTTCTCCAGGTGAAGGAGGAGCAAATACAGCACCCTTGGGGTAAGCAGGGCCGGCTCCAGACCCCAGTGCACCAAGTGCGCGCTTGGGGCGGCGTGCCGCGGGAGGGGGCAGGCGGCTCCGGTGGACCTCCCGCAGGCATGCCTGCAGATGGTCCACTGGTCCCGTGGCTTCGGTGGAGCTTCCGCAGGCGTGCCTGCGGGAGGTCCACCGGAGCCGCGGGACCAGCGGACCCTCCACAGGCACGTCTGCAGGAGGTCCACCGGAGCCGCGGGACCGATGACTGCCAGAGCGCCCCCCACGGCGTGCCACCCTGCTTGGGGCGGCACAATTCCTAGAGCCGCCCCTGGGGGTAAGTGACTGTCTGTAGTGTGTGTTTGTGTTTGGGGGTTACTCCCTGTGTGCTAAGCTTGTGTTTGTCTGTCTGTTTGTTTCGCTGGTTGTTTGAAGGACCATGTGCTGTGGCTGGCAGTTGGAGGCTGTGAGCTTCAAAGGAAGGTTTGAAAGTTAGAAGCCTCTGTTAATTGGCTGAGCCTTAGTCAGTGGGCAGGGCTATCAAGCAGGCCAGGGCTTTATAAAGAGGTGCACAAGTGACCGGGGAGCTTTGTGACCAGGGACTGCTAACAGGGAGTTTCACAAGGGAGTTCAGAAGGGGAGTGAGAAGGGGCAAGGGCCCCTTGCTGTACTTTAAAACTATAAACTAAACTACATTCAAAACTTCTTGATTTAAACAAAACCCTTTCATTAACTAGGAGACCATGCAGGCAGAAGCCCAGCAGAAGAGTGGGGGCTATCTAATTTATTGCGGAGTGCAGCATGTATGATTACCTGCCCTCTGGGAGGGTGGTGCATATGTGCATTCGGTGCAAGGAGCTCCTGGCCCTCAGAGACCGCGTACAGGCTTTGGAGGCCAGGGTGGCAGAACTGGAGGAGCTAAGGGAGGCAGAGAGGTATGCTGATGAGGCTTTCCAGGACACTGTAGAATTGTCCCACCGCCAGTCAGACAGCCTCTGCGCTGCTGAGGAGGATGAAAGGACCAGGGAAGCAGAGCAGTCAATGGGAGCAGAGGGAAACCTTCCCATAGTTGGGACCCTCCTTCCAGATGGTGTTAGGGTATCCTCTCACACTGAGGTTACCTCTCCAGGGGAGGAAACTCCAGTCACTAGGAAAGGCAGGTGTTAGTAATGGGAGATTCGATCATTAGAAACGTAGATAGCTGGGTTTGTGATGACCGGGAGAACCGTATGGTGACTTGCCTGCCTGGTGCAAAGGTTGTGGATCTCTCGAGCCATCTGCATAGACTTATGTGTAGTGCTGGGGAGGAGCCAGTGGTTGTGGTACATGTAGGTACCAATGACATAGGGAAGGGTAGGAGAGACGCCCTGGAGGCCAAATTTAGGCTGCTAGGGAAGAGACTGAAATCCAGGACCTCTATGGTGGCAGTCTCAGAAATGCTCCCAGTTCCACGTGCAGGGCCAGGTAGGCAGGCAGAGCTTCAGCGTCTCAATGCGTGGATGAGACAATGGTCTAGAGAGGAGGGGGTTAGATTCATTAGGAATTGGGGAAACTTTTGGGATAGGGTGAGCCTATACAGGAAGGATGGGCTCCACCTAAACCAAAGTGGAACCAGACTGCTGGCACTAAACATTAAAAAGTTTGCCAAGCAGTTTTTAAACTAGGAGATGGGGGAAAGCAGACTGCTGCAGAGGAGCATGTGGATCGGACAAAGACTTCTCTAAAAGGAGAGTCTATTCATAGAGATTCTCTAGGTTATAGTCAGGAGCAGAGGATGGAAGAGGATAATGTAAGGGCCAGATCAGCCGAGAAACATTCACATAAAGAATCAGACACATCAGAAAAGGGCAGACAAATAAACAGGGATGCATTTTTAAAGTGCTTGTACACAAATGCCAGAAGTCTAAATAATAAGATGGGTGAACTAGAGTGCCTCGTGATAAAGGAGGATATTGATATAATAGGCATCACAGAAACCTGGTGGACTAAGAACAATCAATGGGACACAATCATTCCGGGGTACAAAATATATCGGAAGGACAGAACAGGTCGTGCAGGGGTGGTGGAGAGTGCCACTATATGTGAAAGAAAATGTAGAAGCAAGTGAAGTAAAAATCTTAAGTGAATCCACATGTTCCATAGAATCTCTATGGATAGTAATTTCATGCTCTAATAAGAATATAACATTAGGGATTTATTATCGACCACCTGACCAGGACAGTGATAGTGATGATGAAATGCTAAGGGAAATTAGAGAGGCTATCAAAATTAAGAACTCAATAATAGTGGGGGATTTCAGACATATTGACTGGGAACATGTCACCTCAGAATGAAATGCAGAGACAAAATTTCTTGATACTTTAAAATGACTGCTTCTTGGAGCAGCTGGTACGGGAACCCACAAGGGGAGAGGCAACTCTAGATTTAGTCCTGAGTGGAGCACAGGAGCTGGTCCAAGAGGTAATTATAACAGGACCACTTGGAAATAGTGACCATAATATAACAACATTTAACATCCCTGTGGTGGGAAGAACACCTCAACAGCCCAACACTGTGGCATTTAATTTCAAAAGGGGGAACTATGCAAAAATGAGGGGGTTAGGTAAACAGAAATTAAAAGGTACAGTGACTAAAGTGAAATCTCTGCAAGACACCATAATAGAGGCCCAACTTAAATGTATACTACAAATTAAGAAACACAATAAAAGAACTAAAAAAGAGCCACCGTGGCTTAACAAGCATGTAAAAGAAGCAGTGAGAGATAAAAAAACTTCCTTTAAAAAGTGAAAGTCAAATCCTAGTGAGGTAAATAGAAAGGAGCATAAACACTGCCAAATTAAGTGTAAAAATGTAATAAGAAAAGCCAAAGAAGAGTTTGAAGAACGGCTAGCCAAAAACTCAAAAGGTAATAAAATGTTTTTTTAAGTACATCAGAAACAGGAAGCCTGCTAAACAACCAATGGGGCCCCTGGATGATCGAGATACAAAAGGAGCGTTTAAAGACGATAAAGCTATTGCGGAGAAACTAAATGGATTCTTTGCTTCAGTCTTCACGGCTGAGGATGTTAGGGAGATTCCCAAACCTGAGCCGGCTTTTGTAGGTGACAAATCTGAGGAACTGTCACAGATTGAAGTGTCACTAGAGGAGGTTTTGGAATTAATTGATAAACTTAACATTAACGAGTCACCGTGACTGGATGGCATTCACCCAAGAGTTCTGAAAGAACTCAAATGTGAAGTTGCGGAACTAACAACTAGGGTTTGTAACCTGTCCTTTAAATCGGCCTCTGAACCCAATGACTGGAAGATAGCTAATGTAATGCCAATATTTTAAAAGGGCTCTAGAGGTGATTCTGGCAATTACAGACAGGTAAGTCTAACGTTGGTACTGGGCAAATTAGTCGAAACAATGGTAAAGAATAAAATTGCCAGGTTGAAGTGTTCTCCTACAGGTTTTTGTATATTGCCATTCCTAATATCTGATTTGTGTCCATTTATCCTTTTCCGTAGAGACTGTCCAGTTTGGCCGATGTACATAGCAGAGGGGCATTGCTGGCATATGTAGGAGAACACTTCAACCTCCCTGGCCACACAATAGCAGATCTTAAGGTGGCCATCCTGCAGCAAAAAAACTTCAGGACCAGACTTCAAAGAGAAACTGCTGAGCTTCAGTTCATCTGCAAATTTGACACCATCAGCTCAGGATTAAATAAAGACTGTGAATGGCTTGCCAACTACAGAACCAGTTTCTCCTCCCTTGGTTTTCACACCTCTACTGCTAGAACAGGGCCTCATCCTCCCTGATTGAACTAACCTCGTTATCTCTAGCTTGCTTCTTGCTTGCATATATATACCTGCCCCTGGAAATTTCCACTACTTGCATCCGACGAAGTGGGTATTCACCCACGAAAGCTCATGCTCCAAAATGTCTGTTAGTCTATAAGGTGCCACAGGATTCTTTGCTGCTTTTACAGATCCAGACTAACACGGCTACCCCTCTGATACTGTTAAGTACAGGGAATTCTATTTCCTAATTATCCACTTGCTTTCCTTTACTTACAAGGTGCCTGTTAGTTCTGCTAATTATTATCTATAGATCAACTACCATGTAGAGGAGGAGTCTTTCTAAAAGAGATTCATCAGCATTAGCTGCCTTAGCACAGAATAATGAATGCAACAATTGCCATTTTTCCAATATCAGGTAAGTTCTGTTTGAAAATATTGCTTCTCACATCTCAGGTAAAAAACACAACCACTTATGTTCCAGCATAGCAAATATTACAAGATACTTTAATGCTGAAAAGAGCCACTCTTCTTTTCATAGGCAAAGTACTTGTTTATGGTTAGCAAATGACTCTACATTTTAAACTTTTTAGCATCATAGAACATTTTATCAAATGAAAAACACTTTAAACTACCATAACAAACAAACCAAAGTCTTTCATAAGATGGCTTGCCTGATGTCCCTAGGGAATTTGGTGTTCAGAAGAAAAACCATTTTAATAGCTTCCTTAAATAAAAACCGGAATAGTAAAGAACTGCTACATTTAATTTTCTATTAAGCATATTGTTTTACATCCCTTTTAAAGTAAAAATGGGCTTAGATATTTTCACTAAATTAGTCTATGCTATGTTTCACATTTATGTAAAATGCTAGTCTACACTAGTTACATTTTAACAGTAGTTACATGAGACAGTGACCTATACTGTACCTCTATTCTGGAAGAGGTGGTCAAATTTAGTCAACATGTATGTGCAATTCCCTCTGAAGTCTACCAGTGCATATCCAAAAGAGGAATTGAGTAACACTGATCTACTGGAAGGTAAAGCCACACCCAAGACCAAACCACCTCCATAACATTGAGGCTTAAAGAAAAAAAAACAAAACAAAAACAAACATCTGAAGGATTGAAATACAACAGTCTAAAAAAGGTGGAGTAAATGTTTTAGGGCTGGCTCTACTGAAATCAACAGAAAATGGACTCAGTTGAATAACTGAGCAGGAAAAGGGGAAACATTCCTTTGGACAGTTATTGGTTATTTCTACTGGCTGAAATTCATCTGTCAGCAGAGGCTCAGCACAATGCCAGTGCACCACTTAACTCCTGAAAATAGGGACTAAGTAGATATATAGGCTTGGAGCTAGCTCTCTATACAGGGGTAAATTTCACTCTTGGGACGGGGTGGGTTATGCAAACATGATGGAGCTAACCAGAATGGAGTGTCAGCAAGTATTTTAGTGTTTTTCTGTAAGAATAATTTTCATTTTTGAACTATTATTGGTTGAAAATATTGCCTCATGTAATTGTGCAACGACAGCTAAGAACTTGATTGTAACCAACAGTTAGTAGTTGGTTGCTAACAAGTCAAACATGACAAACAATTTTGAGGCAATTATTGTCATTACAAGCCATCCTCAACTGTTCAAGGCAAAAGTAATAGAAAGTGACAGTTGTGCAGCTGGGAGCATGGTGTGGGAAATGAAATTGTTCCCTGGTCACAATGAACCAGTCAGAATGCAGCACAGAGTCTGCTAAATGCATAATTCATGGTTAGAAATATTTTAGTCTTTAAAGCAAATTAGAGTATAAACAAAGGCACTTTTTAAAAAAACAGAAGTTTAAAAAAAGAAAAGGATTAAAGAACATATGTAGTTAGTAATTAAAACAGAAAAGTGACAGCAGATATGTTCTTTAGCACAATGCACCCATAAGGTGCTTGTAGAGCTGCATTACTTCCATGAGAAGAGAGAATTCTGCACATGAACAGTATATTGTCCCAGCAGTCAAGCTGTCACACACTGCATTACCATGAGGGGTATGTGTCTTACTCCTGATCTCACTCTTGTTTCTTGAGGCTGCCTAGATATGGTGGGTGTTTGGAAGGTAGAGTTCTGAACTCTGGGATATGGGCATAGGCGCCAACTTATATGGGCTCCTGGGGCTTTAGCCCCAGGAATATTTACAGACAGGGGCTCTGCTCCAGCAATATTTGGAGCTAGGTTTCTCCCCTGCTCTGCGCTGCCGGCAGCCCAGAGCCTTTTAAATCCCAGCCGCGGCCGGGAATCAGAGGGCTCTGGGCTCCCGCAGTGGGCAGCCCAGCGCCCTTTGATTCCCGGCCGCGGCTGGGATTTAAAAGGCTCTGGGCTCCCCGCGGTTGCAGGCAGCCCAGAGCCCTCTGACTCCCAGCCGGGGCTGGGATTTAAAGGGCTCTGGGATCCCCGCGGTTGAAGGCAGCCCAGAGCCCTTTGAATCCCAGCTCCTGGCTGCTGATTGCCCCCTCCCCAGACCCCTGCCCCAACTGCCCCCCAGGACCTCCACCCCCTATCTAAGCACCACTGGCCCTTGTTCCCCGATTACCCCCTCCTGAGACCCCTGCCCCTAACTGCCCCTTGGGACCTCAGCTCCTATCTAAGCCTCCCTTCTCCTTGTCCCCAACGGCCCCCTCCTGAGACCCCACCCAACTTCCCCCCCCAGGACCGCACCCCCTACCTGTCCCCTGATAAACCTCCTGGACTCCCATGCCTATCCAATTGCTGCCTGTCCCCTGACTGCCCCTTCGAACCTCTGCCCCATCCAACCCCCCCTGCTCCTTGTCCTTTGACTGCCCCCCGGAACTCCCTACCTCTTCTCCAACCCCCAAACCGCTTACTGTGCCACTCAGACCAGCGTGTCTGGCTCCGTGCAGCTCCAGACAGTTGCTGCCATGCTCCCCCATGGAGCCCACAGCCCTCTCCCACCCCCAGCACCTGCCTTCCGGATTTGAACACCTCAAAATTCAGGAGTGCTCAAGCTCAGTTTGGGCAGCTTTTACTTCATTTCTCCCAAATCAGTTTCCCCTGCAAGGTACCAACTGAAGGTGTTGGAGAACAGAGAGATCGGGTGGCCTCCTAATGCCTGGAAAAGAGACAAAGGCCGGAGGAGGGAGTGTCAGTGCCTGTGCGGACTTCTGGGAAGTGCACAGTGTGGAAGGGGATGCTGTGATGCTTTGGAACAACTCCATACAAAGCCAGTCAGGACTCTGGGGGAGCCTCCTCTCTTGGAGCATACTGTCTCCAGGGCAAGAAGCTTACACCTTCCTGGGTCTGACCTCAGAGCATTCAGCATGCCCTTCCACATCATGCACTTTCCACAGCGAGTCTGCCCAGGCTGGTCCTGGGGCAACCAGAGGGCCCTGCACCCCAACTCCACAGTCAGATGTGACTCTCAGCCAGACAGTAAAACAGAAGGTTTATTAGATGACAGGAACACAGTTTAAACAGAGCTTGTTGGTACAGAAAACAGAACCCTTCTGTCAGGTCCATCTTGGGGGGTGGGGAGCCCAGAACCAAGTTCTGGGTCTCTCCCCATTTCCCCAGCCAGCTCCAAACTGACACTCCCTCCTCTGGCCTCTGTCTCTCTTCTGGACAAGGAGGCCACCTGATCTCTTTGTCCCCAACACCTTCAGTTGGCATCTTGCAGGGGAAACTGAGGCACCCACACAGTATTCAGAGAAAATATTAAGAACATTCCCACTTCATCACAACAGGTGCAACAAAATATAATACTGTATATTGAAGAAGGCAAGTGCTGCTTCTGACTTTCCACTTTTAATTGACCCTTGTAATCTTGTGGTACTGATGCGTTGTAGCTTCATTTTATATCAGCTTACAGGGCAGGAGTCGGGGGGCACCACCATTTTGGGCCCCACCAAAAATTATACAAACCTGCCACCTATGGATATGGGTAATACTTAATGACACTGAGAGTATGGCTACACTTACGGTTTGCAGCACTGGTCATCCAGCTGTGTAGGAGCAGCGCTGGTGTGTGGCCACACTCACAGCTACCAGCACTGGTGTGTGGCCACATTTGCAGCATTAGCAGCGCTGCTGGGAGTGATGCATTATGGGCAGCTATCCCAGCATTCAAGTGGCCGCAACGTGCTTTTCAAAAGAGGGGGGTGGGGTGGGGTCTAGTGTGACAGGGAGCGGGGGAAGAGAGAGAGTGGATTTTTGGAGCCAACACTGTGTGTTAGCTTCCTGACTTGAAAAATCAGAACATGTTTCCAACCCCTTAGTCTTAACTCTTAATTGCAAACAGCCTGCAGCCAACACGACTCCCCGCTGTTTCATTCACTCCCTGCCTGCAATCTCATTTGATTGTTTACAGCCAGGTCAGGGGCGGCTCTACCTTTTTGGCCGCCCCAAGCAGTCATGCGCGGGAGGCGCCCCGGAGCCGCGGGAGCAGCGGACCTCCCGCGGGCATGACTGCAGAGGGTCCGCTGGTCGCGCGGCTCAGCTGGACCTCCCGCAGCTGCGAACGGTTCGCAGGTCCAGCGGCTCCGCTTGAGCTGCCACAGTCATGCCTGCGGGAGGTCCAGCCGAGCCGTGGGACCAGCGAACCGTCCGCAGGCATGACTGCGGCAGGTCCGCCGGCCCAATCTGCCGCCCCCCCGGGAAAGGGCCGCCCCACGCGCGTGCTTGCCGCGCTGGGGTCTGGAGCCGGCCCTGAGCCAGGTACAGATGATCACAGCAAACAGGAGCTCTGTTTGTTTTTTAGATAAACGGCAACGGAGCTCCGCATGGAGCTCGTTCACAACAAAACAAAGAGAGGCTGCATAACAAAACAAAGAGAGTAATTTATAAAAGCATTCTGGGATACATCCTTATACCCTGGACGCCAATCACAGCGCTGGTGTGTGGCCACACTTGATGACCAGCGCTGCAGCACCAGCGCTGGAATCCTTATTCCCCATGCTGAGTGAGGTGTACGGCAAGCGCTGCAGCCAGGGAGTTGCAGCGCTGGAAGTGCCCTGCAGGTGTGGCCACTTACTAATTGCAGTGCTGGTGGAGGCTTTCCAGCGCTGCAACTCGCCAGTGTAGCCAGACCCTAATATGGGAGATGGGAGGAGAAAGCAGTGTCCTTGATAGAAATATGCTGCTATTTTAATCTCACCAGAGGTTGGAGCCACACCAGATACAATATCAAAAGCAGATTACTCACTACCACCCAGGGGCGGCTCTAGCGATTTCGCCGCCCCAAGCACGGCGGCACGCCGTGGGGGGGGCGCTCTGCCGGTCGCAGGTCCCGCGGCTCCGGTGGACCTCCTGCAGATGTGCCCGTGGAGGGTCTGCTGGTCCCGCGGCTCCGGTGGACCTCCCGCAGGCACGCCTGCGGATGCTCCACCCGGAGCCGCGGGACCAGCGGACCCTCCGCAGGCATGCCTGCGGGAGGTCCACCGGAGCCGCCTGTCGCCCTCCCAGCGACCGGCAGAGCGCCCCCCGTGGCATGCCGCCCCAAGCTCGCGCTTGGTGGGCTGGGGCCTGGAGCCGCCCCTGCTACCACCACCCAAGAATGTGCATCAGATACTTGCCTAGCTGTGGAGTCATTCTGATGACAATGCAAAATCAGTTGCCAGGCCAGAGGAAGATGGTGTTTTAAAATATTTGACACTGAAAAGTCCACTCAACTCTCCACAGGTTCCATGGTGATGTTAAAGACTAAAAGTACGTAATATAGCTGCATTGACATTTAGAGCTATTACACATTCTTAATACAGTACATCATCATTGTACATACAGTACATTGTATTAGCGCCCAAGAGTTATTGCAATGTTACTAGCAGAATTTCATTCACTTGCACTACATCAGCTCCAAAGAAGTCATCAAAATGTCTATGGAACTTGATTTCTACAATTGTATTAGTATTAATGATTATTTTAGTGTATTTTTTGCAGTTAATATATTCATTTGTGCAAACTAAACTACACTTAAGCAAAGCCAATGGGCCAAATTCACCCCAGGATGTCACTCCACTAAGGTAAAATAAAACTATTGCAATACACCAAGTTCTTAAATTCAGTAAGACTCTGCTTAGGTGAACAAGGTATTAAATTTTTTTCAGATTGAGCGATATACTATAGCCTTGCTTCCTGACTGAATAAACTTTTCTCCTGTTGTGACAAGGTTCTGACCAGAAGAACTGCAGAATCAGCCCCCTGCCTCCAGCCCCATTGAAGTGAATAAAGTGGAGCTGGCTGGAAAGAACCTGCCCTAACTGGGGAATGAGAGCCAGCTGCCAGCCCAATTAGCCCAGAGCTATATAAGAGATTGGGGAAAAGGAAGCCAGAGTAGTTGTGGAGGAGAATGAGAGAGTGCAAGTAGGGAGAAAGCCCCTCCCTCCTGGCTTCAGAACCGTGTATGGTGAGAAGGTGGTGGGAGCCCAAACTTGTAAATAAAAGCACCTGTGGTTTCAGAACCCAGGGGTCTCTGAATGACTTTATCTGAGCCTAGCAGAGGCAGGAGCCAGGAGGGTTGGACTACATGACCTCCTGAGGTGCCTTCCAACCCTGATATTCTATGATGCCCTGCCTGTTTGCCTCAGCCCTCATCTTTGAGATAATCTTTCAGGCAAGGGTCCTTGGGATTTCTAGACCTATTCAGTCCTTACTCCTGCAGCTGAGCTTACCAAAGATGCCATTTAATGCCAATTTTGATGGTGGCTTTTTGTGATGTGGCCAGATGTCTAATAGGAACTGGACTAAGATCATTAAACTCAATTCACAAGGTCTTCTTATTGATATTCTTATATTACTAACTTTTCTTGGCACTGCCATGAAATGCATGAATATCTTGGATTAGACATCACCTAGAAATTCTAGCATCTTGTCATACTAGAATTCTCTGCCATGTAAAAATGAGAATCTGCTTGAGTACTTCTATTCTCCATTGACTTCAGTGAGATTCAAGGACTCAGTACATCACAGGACTCAATCCCCTAGTTAATGTACAAATTGCAATAGTCTCCATGAAATTTGAGAATGGTGTATTGTGTCCCTGTTCTTTCTATAGGACCGCATCCTGCAGTCCTTATTCAGTCAAGACTCCCTACACTAAACAGAAGTGAGACTAATTTGCTCAAAACATCTGTTTGTTTAAAACTGTATGTTTAATCTATCTGCTATACTAGGCATAAGTGATATTCACAGTATTGCAGCTGTACTCACTGTAGTATGCTGATTACAAAATAAAACTAATCAAGTAGTAGTAAATCCAAAAACATACCTAAAAATAGGATTTTGGAAGGTACATAAATGAAGGTTTTATGCATAGCAAATGTAGTACAACTGACAAGAAAATAAGGAATACACTGACAGGCTACTTTCTTTTTAGTGTGCTATAACTTTGACTTACTAAACTCTCAGAATCCCTTACACATTAAAAATACCATTTCAATAGTGGTTTGTTTTTTTTTAAATCTAAACTCAGATTCATACATCAAAAAAACACTTCAAAATATTTGAGCCCAGTCCTTTAAGGTTTTGAGCACTTCCCTTAAGTCCACTAGATCTGAGAGGCTTTCCCACCTGACCAGCGGTGTTCAGCCCCTCTCACACCTTGTTCGTCATGAACAGTTCTGTACAAACTTTGTGTCTGAACTAAAAATAAAGCTGTGTTGTCAGCTAATGACTAATATAATCCTGGGCCTGATCCTTGACCTGCACTGTATGTTGAACTCACTGGGAGTTCTGTATCTGGTTCACTTACAGAAAAAAGCTCATTATAGGCCTAGTGCTGATTTTGATTTTGACCTCAGTGACTTCATAACTCCCAGTGCTCAGCAATGTCAGGGTCAGGCCTGAAATGTATGCAACTATGATGAAAAAACATCCTGTAGTACAGTGTGCCCATTCATCCATTTGTTCTAGACTTTTCTTCTGCCTGGTGTTTGCACCTATCATGCTTTGCTTAATGTTACTCTGAGGAAAAGAGAATTTTTGAGCTGATTTTTAAAATCAAAGGTCTTCCAGGACAAAGTAAAGAGCTCAAGGAATTACTCATGCTGAAATAAATTTGTTAGTCTCTAAGGTGCCACAAGTACTCCTGTTCTTTTTGTGGATACAGATTAACATGGCTGCTACTCTGAAACAAGGAATTATTGTAGCTCACCTGTTATTGCATGGGAAGATGGATTATAAATTTGGCTTGAACTAATTTTGGAGTATAAACAAAGAAAACTGTATGTATAACAGACTGTTAGACAATACTTCTAATGATACCTAGTTTAACTGAATTAGCCAACACTGTGTTTTACAGGAGTTAATGTCACAACTTTTGAAAAAAATGGGGAATACTGTTGTGTCTTTTGCTCTTTAAACAACAAATAATATGAAGGAACCACAGGGGAATGGTGGGATACAAATAGGCATATTTAGTAAATATACACAATGTGTAAAACCTAGCAACTTACTGCTACAAAGAACAAAGTGAGCACCACCAGAGGACTCTCAAGCTATTTCAAGAAATACTACCCCATTCCTATACACTACAAATGCTCTAATACAAAATATTTAAAAAAAAAATCAAGTATTAGACCCTTATTATCTTTGTATCAACAGAGTTTCTAGCTAAAGTTTAATCATGGCATTGTTAATTTTAACTGTAAACAGCTCTACATGTTTCATATAATAATGAAAATGTCTGTAGGGGAAAGTTATATACTTAAAGAACTTTTTTTTTAAATAGTGTTAGCTTAAAAATTGTGTGCAGACAAAGCACAAAGTCAAAAGAGGTCTTAACTCACTTTGGTATGTTTTAGTATAGGAAACTGTACTGTGAATAGCTATAGCTTCCATCTTATTCCAGTTAAAACAAAGTGGTCCATTTTATCCCCCTCCTGATGATTGCCTTTATTGGTAACTCAGGAGATAGTAGCAAAACATTAAATTCACACCAGTTTCTAGGGACCTACCCAAATGAGTCCCTACTTTCCTTGCAAAAGCTTCTCCCCTCCTTCTCTTATTCTGGGAGAGGTGAGTTGCTACAATGAGTCTGCAGAATTTACTCAGCAGTTTTGCACAAGGTTCTAACTCAGGGGTTAGGCATCCTATGGCATGTGTGCCGAAGGCAGCACGCAAGCTGATTTTCAGTGGCACTCACACTGCCCGGGTCCTGGCCACCAGTCCGGGGGTCTCTGCATTTTAATTTTTTTTAAATGTTTAAGAAGCTTCATTTAAAATTACTTTATTTTACATACAACAACAGTTTAATTATATATTATAGACTTATAGAAAGAGACCTTCTAAAAACATTTAAATGTATTACTGGCACATGAAACCTTAAATCAGAATGAATAAATGAAGACTCCGCACACCACTGCTGAAAGGTTGCTGACCCCTGTTCTAACTCCTGCTAACAGAAGAACTTTATATCTTCATGCAGCTCTTAACGGAGGCATTTAAAGGATAGCTTTCACAACAAAACCCACTTTAAAAGCTTTGAAGAGCTTTAAAATCTAGTAACCCCCAATTAAAAGCACACAGACTCATCTTTTAGGCAGACTAAAGATGTTTACAAACCCTGCCTTCAATCCATGATCTGAGGCAAGGGCTGATGGGTCTGGTCTGATAATATCAGAGTCCCCAGAGCAGCATCAGGGTCAGACAAACAAAGCTCAGCTGTTCGGCTGGAGCTCTGCCTGCAGGTAAGTGATAAATAGGGTCTCTCACAAAGAATCAGCTTAGAACAAGGGCATAGGAAGCTTGGAAGAGGCCAGAGAGACATAGAACTAGATTTACAGAAGGTAGGTGGGGCAGTTAAGTAGCTTGTAATCCTGTTAACTAACTAGCTGCTGTGACTGCCTTATATACAGTCTACTCCACTGGGAGACCAGCCAAGTGGGGCTGCCCCAGAAGGGGGTATGGCCAGGGCAGCTGGGGAATGATTTGATTACAAACTGGAGCTGAGGCAGCTCTCTCCCAGCTCCTCCCCAATGGTTGCAGGTACAGGTGCTTGGGGTGCTATTTTATCCCTTTCACCAGTAAGTGTTAATCAAGTCTCTATTGTTTAAAAATGTATGAAGTCTATTTTGTAGTGAGAACTGCCCTTAATGATATCATTGTGGATCAGGTGCTAGAGGTGAAATTCATCTCTCCTCCACCTCCCCTCCATAAAGCTTGAGTAAAAGGGCTTTGTGTGGAGAACGGCATGCAGGCTGGGGAATGGAATTTATCCTCAGTCCGTAGGCAAGGCACAGGGCTGGAAGGCAATCAGGGGGTGACTATTGGTGAAACAATTGCTGTTGACCTTATGGGAGGATTTGCATGTATGAATTGTGACCCCTTGTGCAATACTCACTCAGCACTATAAACTGGCACAGACTCCTGTGTGCTTTCCAGAGGCCAGAGTATGTGGCTGATAGGTACCAGGAAGCTTCTAAACATGTAGAGGGCCTTGCTTGGACCCAGCAAAATAGCATGATTTTTACCCTTTATATGCATCTTATATTCATCCTTGCACTGTTTAAATTCAAACAGCTTGATCATGGAAGAGAATGCACTAGAAACCCATGAACATCCTTAAGTCACAATTCTTCCAGCATGCTTTCTGCAGCTCACTGCATTGGGCCCCTAACTGAATATTGTGTTAATGAATAGGTAGAACTATATTTACAATCGTGGAATCATGGTCTAATACAGTGACACTCAGATCTCAGTGGTTCAGGAGCCCAATTAGCGATCAACATTATCCAAAAGAGCCAGAGTAGAGTGACTTCATTGTTTATATATATATTCTTGGATATTCTAACCAAATATTATTTTATCAACTAAAATTGGCTAATAATAAAAGCATCCTGATTTGGTTAATAACTATATATTGCACTGTTTTAATATCATGTGCTGCAAAGAGCCTCAGGAGACTCATTAAAAAAGCCATTTACAGCCCCTAAGCCTCAGTGTGAGTATCACTGATCTAACATACTAAACTGGTAGGACTTGCAGGGCAATTGTCTTTCACCCTATGCTTCACATTTAGTGATAGGGCCTGCTTCACCACTGCATCACTCCAGTTTATACTGATGTAACACCATGATTTCAGTTGAATTACACCAGCATATAAGTGGAGTTACACAGTGGTGAATCAGGACTTGTCTCCCAAGAGACTCAGATTCCACAATGGTGGTGATATCTATAAATATCAATAGAACAGATTACACACATGTAAACACACACTAGACCCAGAGCTTGATTAACCTATGCAAAGTTTGCAAAGTGTTATCAATGCTAGAAAGTCTTTCCAAAGAGGAGACTGTGGTGGCACAAAATAGTCTTCCATTCCCCCACAGCCAGAGCTAATTTTGTATTATGATCAGTAGTCCAAGGCATAAATTTATAATCCATACCCCCACCCACAATCCAAAGAAGAACTTCCACTGAAGTCAATGACTGGTTTGTGCAGAGATCCAGGGTAGAATTCTGGCTTTTTGTAGTAACTAAATTTTAATGACTAAAGATTCACCTTTACATCACCACTAGTTCTATCCTTTGCTTCTCTTTCTTCACCATTCTTCTTCCTTTGCTTCTCTCCTTCTTCCCTGTCTTTGTGTGTCTCCTCCATTCTTCCTTCTGCATTTCTTTCCCTACAGCAACTCCCAATTCTCAACCCGTTGTTTTTCATTTCCATTCCTACCCCCATTCCATCCACTAAAATGATCAGTGATTAAATAGTTAATATTGACACTTATGTGTCTTCACTGGGCTTTGGAGACAACATTCCAATAAGATAACTAAGGAACGGGGGAGTTCATACTCTGAGCCATTGTCTGAAGCTGTTTGCAGACCCAGAAAGATGTTGCTGTATTGATTTATACTCTCTTCTTGTGTGGAATATTGTCTTCACAAGGGCTAGAAACGTACTTTTTATTTTTAGCAAAAGCTTAGTTTCTGGATCATGTGACTACTTCTATTGGGTCAAATAAATGCACCAAGTGGGCTAGATCTGGCCCACAGGTCATGTTTGACATCACTGCTTTAAGCAACAGTCCTGAAATCTGAATCATTTCATCAAGTAAATCTCATATATACATATCTACAAAGCTAAAGACATTGTTTCAGTGTATACTCTTTGTCTGGCTTACACTAATTCTTTAGTTCTCTCATCTGTTTAGGTTTTTTATATAACGAAGAATGAACTATACTTTCATAGTGGTGGTCTTGGGGGGGAAAGCACAAAAGCAGGCTCCATAGAAATAAGATATAACCTGTGATTGGATATAAAGAGAGTATCTACCCTAAGTATGGGCTAGATTGTGTCCCAGCACACAGCTCAGTCCACTGCAGCCCAGAAACAGCCCAGGGAAGCATGTGTAGTGCAGGCAGCCACAGTTCCCTCTCTCCTTCTCCCTTGCTGCTGGAGGGTGGTAGACTGGTGCTCAGAACTAAGATTCCAGGTGAGGGAAGAGTAGGCAGCCATGCAGTACCCCTTGTCTCTCCATTCCTGGACCCAATGTCTAGATAGCCACGCAGAGGTGAAGGGTTGCAGGGATTTTACTTCCCCTTATACCATGTGTTTACACACTATATGTTTAATAATATAAAAAACCCAGCATGCCATGGTGTAAAAGTGCCTGCTTGTAAGCAACAATTAGCTGGCAAAAATAAAACCAACCCTGTCATCCGTGTGTTGAGACAAAGTGAGCCTATGTCTCACGTTGCCTATTAAAATAGATTCTCAAGTAAAGGACATGGCAGGTGCTGAATGAAGGTAATGCACAAAAGAGGGACAACCATACTATTTTTATATTATTATTATTATTTATTAAAAGGCTTACCATCTTGCTGGCTCTGCAGATTCTGAGGACTTTGCATTCTTTCTTCAAGATTAGAACTGAGATCAGAGTTCACAGCCGACATCCTGGTGGAGTCACTCATATCAAACTCATCACTTTCTATGGAACTTTCATCCTGCAAATTTTAAATTTCATGTTTCACTTGCATTAGGAAAAGTCAAGCTAACTTTCAAATATGATGTTCATGCTACACATATTTGCTAATTCATACTAATGACTAAGGGACCCTTGGTGAATTAGTGAGTAGGGAAACAAACATAAGATCAAGGATAATGCATCACAAAATGTACTATGATCATTTATTTGACAAGTGCCGTTCAGGTTTAATTAATTATGATAATACAAATATTAGTAAGTGTTCTCTAGACTATTTCGTACAAGCAAAGTGTTAGTAGTCTGAAAACTCAAGACAGCTTTTGGCTATTAAATCTTGGTGGAACAAGACAGTTCTCCATTTTTTGGGCTTGAATTGCTCACCTTACCTGAATGAGTGGTGCCATTGACGATATGCGACTTTATAGTGAAATTCTGGACTCAATGAGGTCAAAATTGGCATCTTCTTACTCCCCCCTGGCCCAGTCTTGCTCACAATGAAATCAAAGGCAAAACTAGCTAATATAATTTTGGGAGAGTGAGATGGATTTTATTCTGGCTCACACATCTTCAATATAATTCTTAACTACTAATTCTGATTACAGAATCTTTATTATTGATGATGATGCGTGAGCTCACATTGATAGTCCCACTGAAGTCAATAGCTCAACACCTGTGCTTAAAGTTAAGCATGTTCATAAGTGTTTGCAGGGTTTGGAGTTTGAGCTGGAAGTCAATGAGAGACAAACATGGAAAGCCCCCATGACATTTCTGCAGTCACTTTTAAGAGTATAACAACATTTCCAAAGGCTTGTCTGTTAGCAACAAGAGAGTTTTAAAGAAAACCCAAAGATTAAACAGTATCCACTGAAGAAGAGTTTTAAATGCTTTATGAAGAATGAGGCATATTCATTTGCTCTTTCCTAAAGACTGAATTTTAACTAGCAGGCAATGGACTGCATTTTAATTTTTTGTTTGTTAGTAACCATGAATGATTTAGAAAAGTTCAGCTAATGCTAGAATTAGATGTTAATGAACTGGTCTGGATGAAGATTAATATTGTTATTTTTTTCTTTTCACCTGGTCCCCAAATGAACTCCTTTCTCTTTTGTCTCAATGATTTTTCTGGACAATATTGATATTTCTTTAGTAGCAGGGGAGAATGTTTCCCTAGAGCCAGTGTCACTAACTGCTAAATTGGACAGGTAAAGGGCTAGACTGTTCCTAACCCCGGGCAGGTGTCAGAGTGAGGAGAGGATGCTGGAAAACTCCCCCTTGTACCTCGACACAGGTGTTAATGACAGACCCAGTCCTTGGATTACAATAAACAAAACACCCCACCCCAAGAAAAGCTTTCTACAACTTGAACAGAGGGAAGAGCCAGAACCTCCACCAAGGGCACCAGGGTGAGGCAATCTCATTAATGTGCGAGTTGCTCCAATACTAAGGTGGTGGGTACCACAACAAAGCCATCAAACAGAGTAGCTGGAATGTAAGAGCTGCTGGAGGCTAGCATGCCCACAGCAACAGTAGCCTCCTGATACGAAGAAGAGATGCAAGGGCAAGACCCAATCTCCCTCTGCACCTGTAAGGATGGGGCCTTTTCCTGTAGCCATATTACACGGTCTGAGGCCTTTTTGTGCAGTCATATTGGAAGAGCAGCAACCATAAGCCAAGAAGCAGAAAGTCACATCCTCACGTTCCATCTAAATTACATGAAAACAATGTAATATCTGGGTGTTAAGAAGGCGCTCCTGTACTAATAGTACCCAGCATCACCAGATAAAGAAACAGATCTTAAGATGGTTAAAGAAAACTTTGATAACATTCTGTCTGGCAAGAAATCACTTATCAACAGTTGTAGTTGTGAAATCCCTACTTTTTATTTTGTTTTTATGGTCCCCACTTCTCTATTGTTTATCTGTATAGTCTCTGGTTCTTTGATTGTTTGTCTGTTACATAACTAATTTTGCAAGGTGTAAATCAATTAAGTTGGTGGGGTATGATTGGTTAAAGAATTGTTTTACAATATGTTAGGATTGGTTAGAAAATTGTTTAGTAATATTTTAGTAAAATGATTGGTTAAGGTACAGCTAAGCAAGACTCAAGTTTCACTATATAAACTGGTCCAAAAGAAAGTTCTTTAGAAACAACTCCAGGACACAGCCCCAAGATCAGAGCTGCCAGACCTCAACACACTGCCAGTCACAATGTGCAGAAGCTGGAGTCCACAGATGCCCTGATCCTGACTGTCCATCAAGAAAAGTTCATGTGCCTTATTGGGAGTGGTGAGCATTGTATGCGTAGCGAGCGTAGTCTGTTTTGGTAACTGTTAATAAATAGAGGTTACGGATATTACTGTGTAAGGTGTTTTCACTGGTAAAAGACCCCGTAAACCCTCAAAAGATTATGCCCTGAGCCCTAGGAACTGGGTAAGGGTCGGTTCCTTTTGCCCAGAGCCCTAGGGACTGGAAAAGAATGGGGGGGGGGGCTAAATCAAGTGGGTTACACCTTGAGCCCTAGGAACTGGGTAAAGGTGGGTGCCTTGTGTGTAACAGATAATTTTGTGCAGGCAACACATCATCTTGTACAGGGGAAATGCACACTGCACTCTTTCAAAGGTTGTATCAGTATCTACATTCCCCCAGCCCTCAGGCACAATGGGATAGATTCTAGGGCCAGTGCAGGGACCCGAGGGGAGGTAGCTCACACCTTCCTAATTCTGGGGCTGCTAAGGGCTGGTTTGGCTCCTAGAGCAGGCTAGGGCAATCCTGGCTGCCCATGCCCCCTATCAACCTGTACAGCTGGAGAATAACAAGGCATAGGGGAACGCTGGCCACGCCTCCTCTTCTGCTCCTGGCCCACTCCAGAATATCCTTGGGGCTCCATTGGCTCTGTAAATGATGTGCAATCCTGCTCTACCCTATTCTATGGGGCGGGGGGAGGGGTGCATGGAGAGGGAGCTGGGGGGCTGTTGTCAGCTGCAGCACAGAGGTAAATTCCCCAGTGCTGCTGTGAGCTCCTGGTGGGCCAGGGAGGTTCTGCACACCACCCTTATCAAGGGCTGTATCTAAAAACTACTGTTTAGCCCAATGTGTTTGCGTGACAGATTACTATTTATGAGGGACTGGATTACTATGCTGGCTAGCTGTAGTATATACATTGGTTGTCACCTCAGATCCTCTCCTCCCACAATGATACAAAGATGGTGAGTGAAACCTTGGAAACAGAATCTTAATATAAATCAAAGGATGGATTTTTAAAGTGCACCATATTGCATGCAATAGTTTGAAGACGTGTTGAAGAAATGCTCCTGCTTCATACTGTTACATTTTCACTGCCATTTTGTTCTTGGTTCCAGAATATAAAATCTAGGCACTGAAGGTATGTATCAGTTGTGAGCCAAGTTTAAAAATGACCGTAAGAACGTCACTTGCGACGCTGCTGCTTATTAGCGAATGCTCATTGTGCAAATGAAATACATTAAAAATTGCAACACCATTCCTTGCTACAATGTGGCAAAGATTTCATACACAGCAAGACTGGGTTTGCATGATCGAAGACGCCATGCTGTCAGCTACAGAGGGAGTGCAGGAAGAAGTGAGTGCTTCCTACTACCATTATATCACTCCTGCTGGCTGACCTGGATGGAAAACTGGTACACTGCAGGGGGCCTGATTCCTGTCATTAGGCCAGAATGGACAATACTGAAATTCTCGAGCTGTGGCAGGGGAGGAGTACACTGTAGTAAATGGCCCTACTCCAGCATTAGTGCTGTGCCCAGGGACAGATCCAGGCACCAGCGCACCAAACGCGTGCCTGGAGCGGGAAGCTGCTGGGGGTGCCCTGCCGGTCGCCATGAGGGCGGCAGTCAGGCTGCCTTCAGTGGCTTGCCTGCAGGAGGTCCACCGGTCCTGCAGTTTCGGTGGCAATTCGGCAGCGGGTACGCCGAAGGCGCAGGACTGGTGGACCTCCGCAGGCGCACCACCAAAAGCAGACTGACTGCCGTGCTTGGGGCAGCAAAATACATAGAGCTGCCCTGGCTGTGCCCCGTATGACAAGAGTGATTCTCAGTGGGAGGAAGGGGAAAAGTGAAAGAAGAAAGTAGCTTTAAGCAGCACTGCAAGGATAAAGCCTCCAATCTCCTGCTGTTGGTGGTTCTGGAATTGGCTTCCCAACCACAGGTAGCCAACTCAGGGGAGCCTGGCTGTGGGGAAGAGGAGATCAGGCAGTAGTTGTGTGGAGTGCTCACAGGCAATTGCAGAAAACCCCCAGTAAAGAAAAGAAATCCCTGCTATTTTTAGAGAAGTACTGACAATCCAGTTTTTGTGGGGATTTGAACAGTTCGTGAATTCCCAACAATAGTCCATAGCTACTTATTATGAAAGAGAATCTCGCTGGCTTTACAGAATTCAAGAGTCAATCAGGGTCTTTGCCATAATCCAGCTGTTACGGTTGTTTTTAAAGGTTTTTCTTTAAAAAAAAATCAAATTCAGATTATTTCTTGCAGGCAGGCAGAAGGACACAGCATGTCAGACTGTTTTTTGGCTGGCATAGAACTGGGCTCCTAACTATTTGGCAGCTTGCATGGTAAATGAATACGTTTCTATCAAAGTGAGTTTATTACAAATAATTTGCAAGCTCCCATCCAATTCATGAAGCATTTTCCAATATCTGAAAAAGTGCGGCATGAATCAAGGAAAAGAACATAAATAATCAAAAAAGCGGTTTAGTCCCAATTCCCTTTGACGAAGCCCAGTTCTTAGCCTAGTTCCCTTTTTATTCATTCTGATAGAAACTCCAGTTCAGCAAAGCACTTAGGCATATGCTTAACTCTAAGCACAAACTTAAGTGTTTGCTGAATTAGGGATGGAGCTGCTAGGAAGGATGGATTAATTCCCTCTATGCTTCCCAGTGAGGTCCTTAGTCCTAGTGATTGAAACCAATCCTGTTATTGCTTCCATTTTCGCTCCCACACTGTGTTGCATCTTGGCTACTGACCTTGAGAACTGGATAGCATTCACTTCAGGACCTGATAATAATGTCCCCTCTGAAAGTGGAGGTCATTGCCGAGCACAGGACTAATCCAGGACTGGATATACTGCCTCCAGACCCTTCGCAGCCCCCACTGGCCCAGTCAGATAAAAGTCAATGTCTAACACTTGAACTAATATCTCTTGTACAGCAGCACAGAATGCTTCACCAAAGCCACTGGGTCTAAGGAGACCGTCAGTATCTGGCCCATAACAGCAACAGTGAACAAACTTTGAATATTTGAATTTTTACCTCATCTTGTTGTGAATTTAGTAGCTGCAGTTTCATGTGCTTCATGTAGGCCATAGTAATTGGCATATTGTAATCAATCATACTGGTCACCAAAGTTGGAGGTTTTCCATTATCTGTAACATAAATAAGTTTATTATGCATGATATATTGGAGGGCACCTCTGTCTAATCTGCAGTCAAATGTCAGACAGTTTCTGTCATTTGGCTCCAACTTTGGCATTTTCAATTGCTCTTTGGCTGTACAGATAGAAGTTTCCATGAAAAAAATATGTGAATCAAGCACAAACCCAGGAAAAATTATGAGCTCTTCTATCCTCAGTGACTACAGTGCATGCACCCCATCTATCCCCTACTTTTAAATGGATGTATAAACATTTCCAAACTAAAATAAATGATTTCCTCCAGGTAAAATCATCTTTCTATTGAGGATGAACATGGCATTACACTCCATCCCTTATGTGAATGCAGAAGATCACTATTTTATAACTTAACTAAATGAGATGATCTGACTTGTTGAACTGTTCCAGTCTGCCAAATTTTTATGAACCTTCACTTAAACTAGGAAAATATAAATGGTTATTAGGAATAAAATTACTTTACATTCCACCATTTGACACTAAATCTACCTTTATGATCTGCTCCATCTGGGTTTAAATGCATTCTTTTCTGGCACTCTGAGCAGCTCATTAGAAATCGTGTCACCGCTTCTCTAGGCAGGAAGGCATAGGTCTCTGAAATCTGAAATGAATAACAAAATATAGGTGTTATTATATAAGCTGACTGAACATGATTTAACAGAACCGATCATTATATTTCCGTACAAGGCATATTATTCCATAATGCCAGGAAGCACAATGAAAGCATGTACTACCTACTATGCAGCATTTCCAGAAACATCTACCTACTTATTTAATGGTTAATAATAGTCGATTCTGAAAAAATGAACTCATTTTAAAAGGTGCTTTGTTTTCTTATTTATATTTTTTGCAATTTCTTTTCAGCAAAAATATTCATATATAACAGGCACCCAAGTGAGGGGTTTATTTTAAACCCACTGAAAAGCTCCCAGCTATTTTTGTTACAGCTTGTACCACAAAAACTTCCTTCATTTCTAAGTTTTATTTATTTTAATTTTAACAATATGTCAACAAATAGGTACCGGACTCAAGAGATTAGGAATGTTGATAGTCTCCTTCCTCACTGTTCTAGTCTTGTCTTCATTACATCATTTGTTGAAAATCTTCACAGAGTCAATGATTAATACTCTGATTTAAATAAAGCCTTTCTGCTAATCACTGTAGAATTTGGCAGTCTATGGTGCCTTTGGCGCACCTTGAAGGAATACATTTAGGCCATCCAGTCCAAAATGATCAGATTTTCATATTTTATGTTCACACTCAACCATAAAGTCTGACATCTGAAGGTATGTGCTTCTGGTCTCCTGCAGATCAGCAAACACAACTAGTGCCACAATGAATTTCTAGGCCTCAATTTGCCAATTGACTGCTTTGCAAAGCAGATTGCTCCTGAAGAGAGAGTCAGATTCAGCAGCAGAAATTAAAAGAGGAGTAGATTGACACCCACTTGTACTCTGCTGCTGGGAAGCCTGCAGCAGGATCCCACTTAGCTACTGAAGGGTGGCAATGCTGATGCAAGTCGACATAGGGGACCAAGGAGAAAAGATAGAGGGCTAAGTTCAGAGGAGGTACGTGTAAAGTGGTGTAAGTTACATTTCAGTAAATGGGGGTAAGTGCAGTTAAATAGGTGAAAGTAGGTCTAACTAAGCGTAAGGGAGCAGGAAGAAGGTGAGCTGGCCTATTTTAACCATCTTATCCCCTTCTTTTGCAATCTGTCTCCTGGCTACTCAGTGCTGTAAATTACACTCCCTTAAACACTTCAGTGGAGCAGATTTAGAAGTGAAAATGTCTCTAAGTTGGTGTGAGTTTAAATTGGTGTAATTTATACGCTGCTGGGCCCTTAAACTCACCCATCAATTTGGTTTGAAGGGATGAAATAAGCAGCAAACTATGCATTAAAAATTATTAAGAATGTGAATTATACCATTATGTCTATGCTACTAATGTTAAGGCTGTTTGATTGTTTCCTTTATAAACCTCTCTTTCAGGAGTGTTATAACATGAGAAAATTTCTTTCTGAGCTGAAACTTGGCACATATTGTCTTAGCCCCAAAAGAAGTTTGTCTGGAAACATTAAACTAAGGCACTTTTTAAATGACAAATTCTGCAAATAAAAAATTTTTGTATTTCAGATCAATTTTGCCCACTTCTACATAACAAAAACAGCTGATTTTTTTTAGTGTGTGAAAATATGAGTTGGACTGAGTTTTTAAGCATCTAAAAAAGAATAACTTAAAATCAGCTAGAAATTAACATTTAGAAATTAGTAAGTGCACATATGCAGCCAACGCTCTTTCATAACATTTTAACACATTTGGAGTTTGGCTGTATTGAAATTAATGGGCCTTATCCATGGATTCATTAGTAGCCTGGATTTGCTAGGAATGCTCCATGCATTCTGATCAATTATTTCTGTCGAATTCTGATTCCACTTAAATAGGATTGAAATCCTCTGTCAGGAACAACTGAGTTAAGCCCCAATTTGATGGGAGTGCTTCCCTGACTACAAGGGAACATCAACTCCCACAACTGAATTTGTTCACATGGCAGCTCCTTCTGTCTCCAACCTCCCACTATATGTATTCAGGGATACCCATCCTTATATAATGTTAACCTTGGCCAACTTCCCCTTTCTTTTACCTAGTTAATTGGCTCAGATTACTTAAATTTTATGGGCTAAATATTCAGCTGGTGTAGGTTTAGTTTAATGTGCGTCAAGTCATTGGAGCGATGCCAATTTCCACCAGCTCAGGATCTGACCCACGTATTTTTATGCATTTATTTTTAAATGATAAATTGTGCTTCCCAGTAGTTTGCCACAGTACTGCTTGTGTGTGTGCAGCAAATTACTCTCCTAGGGGTAGCAAATGGGAAAGTGATGCATTTTGCTTCCATCACCAGAAAAATAATAATTGTGGGGACAAATCGTGCTTGCCTTTCTCACAGAAGGAGTCCTGTTGAGTTAATTAGTGCTTTCATGTCAGTGAGGACAGCAAGAGTTGGTCAATGATCTTATTTTATAAGAAAATGTTCTTTGTGTCCTTCCAGTTCTATGAAAAGAAGCCAGTAATGGCCCAGTTCTGCAACCCTTGCTCATGTGAGTATTCCCATGGGTGTCAGTGGCATTCCTCTTTAGAGTAAAGACTATAGTTAAGGGCTGTAAGAAAGAAGGATTTGTAACTTCCTAGCATGCCCAACATCAGCTTCTCTCACACAAGCATGGAAGAGTAGAGGAAGACTTACACAGATCATTAGACAATTCCATAAGTACAAGCATAACTATAGTACTGTGGCGGGTGGGGCTGCCTCACAGCACCCCTCTGCAGGGCCAAGCATGGTGTTGCTGTGGCCATAAGCTAAGTATCAGGCTATACCAGGGATGAAAGTGGGCTGGTATTCCGTACCGGTAAGAACCCGCACCGGCCCATACCCAGCCCACATTAAAGCACTGCAGCCCTTTAATGTCCCTGCCCCCTTTTTGCCCCCCCTGTCGGGGGCCCTGCCAGTAGGGTCCGTACCGGCAGGGCTGCCAACGGGGTCGGGGGGGAGGGGAGGGCAAACCTTCTTAACAGGCCTGCTGGCTCTCGACTGGTCAGCATTTCCTCCTGGCACTTATTGAGGCCTTTAAGCCTTCTCTGTTCCATTGTAATTTTAATATGTGGAGATAATTGCCTCTGTGTTCTGGGTTCAATGTTTAGATTATTTTAGTGCATTATGTGTTATTTATTATGTAGCCTTTTTTAGCGACACGATTATTTGTAAGACTAACAAGCACAAAACTAAGAGGTAGATCTTAGGGCACATGTGGCAAATGTGAGGAACAGAAGTGAGATTTTGCAAGTGAACTTAATAACCGTTAAGACATTAACAACAGAGTACATGTGTATAGTATGGAAGAGATGGTGTGTCAGGAAAGCATATAGTTTCATATCTTTTCTTTAAAAAAAAAACCAGAAAGGAACCAGAGGAAAAAAACTAGAAGGTGGTATATAGCCCCAAGCCCTGAGCCATCAAATCAGGTAGTTCAACCAGATTCCTTGATGACAGGAGTGTAAATAACAGAGTCAGTGGTGGAAGTCAAGGGGTGCCGTCTTCCTCCCTGACATCAGGCTAACAAATGAAGACAGACTTATTTCATTATTATTATTACATGGTTTTACAGGGAATTGGGGTGCATTGTATACAGTTTAGATCAAGACCAAACAGCATTGCGTCCAAAGCAGGGATCTTATGCTATGCAATCTCCACTCCCTCCTTCAAGTAATGGAACCAACATCCTGAATGGATTAGAGATGGGGAATAGTAATTAGTTGACAAAATGCCAGGAGATTCCAAAACTGCAGTATGTAGACAGCCAGAACAAATATGCCAATTAAAGATACATAGGGCTTGATTGTGCTCAGCCTGTGTGTGGTTGTGTGAAGGGATGGAGAGGGCACAAGGAACCCTTCTCACACTTGGAGGCCTGTGCTAGGTCTGGGCACAATTGCAGTCTTTATGCTTCCCTGAAAACAAGGTCTGCTCTAGGCAAGTGATGCTGTTGGAGGGAAAGTGCTGGCCCCTGGTCCTGCTCTGTCTCTGTGCTGGCTAGTGAAGCTGGCCTAACAGGTGAGAATATGGGAGCACATGCTGCACCCTGTCAAAGAGTGGCACGTCCCCTGGGAGCAATAGTTATAATGTTTAGAGGGCAATGGACAAGGTGTTTGTGTGATCTGATTTTTCACGTGTCTATCACTGTTCAAATCTTTTGCTTTAGAGGGTGGGAGAGAAGAGGAAAGAGATGATAAGCTACATAAAGTTTGGCTGCAAAAACTCAAACTGGAAAGCCCTGTTGTTGAACCACTTGGGTGAACTGTTAAAACCTGGCTCAGCTGATCACTCACATTCACCTACATGATCAGAGACTTTCCATCAAATTGTTTCCCTTGACATGGCCGCAACATTAGTAGCTGATATCTTATACTTCATATACAGACCACAAACCTATCCCCTCCCATCTCATCTTCCTGTTATACTATCCTCACTCCAGGTGCTGCAAAATTATTAACTGTTTTCTATCCACATTGGTCCTGCTGCTTAGACATTGTAAGCCTCATCTCAAACCTGCTGTTTAGACATCTAGGCCTATCCTAAACCCTTTTAACATGTCAGTTATCTGAGATACTTGTCATAAACCCCTATCTTACATGGAGGAGGTACAGGTTGGAAGAGATATGATGTATTAAGTATAATTTTAAAAATTAATTTCCTGTCCTTTTGATTTTTTTAAAATTAATTACATATTTTTCTTTAAGTGAGCAAAGGCAGAATGGGGAAGAGGCATTCAAAGGGGATGCTGTAGTCATCAGAGCTAGTGAAGAGAAAAAACTGAAGTTAGAAAATAATTTTTTTTTCTAGAAGGGGATTCAATTGTAGCTTGTGTTAAATAAACATTCCTTCTGAGACTTTTAAAAAGTCTACAGAATTCTTTGCTCATAGAGTTTGTTTGTTTTTTCAAAATGAATGAATGGTATGTTTATGTGAACACAAAATTCTTCTGTGTTGATGAATACTCCGGCATTTACTTAGGAGATAAATTAGTAATCGTGCGCTTAGGACCTGCTTCAAGAAGACTAGTCTAATTTACACACCAAATTCTGCTCTTGTTTACATCGGTGTAAATCCAGAGTAAGCCAACTGACTTCAATATGCAGATATTTTGAATTTACAGTGGTGTGAGAGCAGAACTTGAACCCCAAAATGACAAAAAATGGCCCATGCTTTTGTTTCATGGATTGGCATTATTTCAGTTGTGCCTCTGACTTTTTCGTTATCCTCTTTTAGCTTTTGCACTGGTGATCATACACCAGGAAGGTCCCCATTTTGTGCTCAGTAACACATTCTGACACATATCTAGTTAGGGATCTACTCACTGTCCCATGGATGATGTAAGGATTTACACTAACAGTTATAGGGTAAATGAATCATACAGGTAGGGGAACATGACCCAACATATAATTTACCAAAGTGGGGCACTTACTGTATGTGATCATCTGCATAAATTATATGAAAATCAATCATAAACAAAGCTATAGGGCTAAGTTAACATCTTCTATAGGAAAGCTCAAGGGGAAGAAAGAGTGCTCTAAAATTTAAGACTTGATCCCTGTGCCTGGCCCAGCTGTGCTCAGAATTGGACCTGAGAGGAACCAAAGGTGCCCCTGATTTTGTGGCCTACCAGAGGTCATTTTGGTACAACTTAGATCAGGCTGAATTATTCCTGTTTGCAATGGCTCACAGAGACCAGTTCCAACAGTTGAGGATTACTGGATTGCTGTCACACTCCTGCCACACCCTTTTGCTCTAGTCACACCTCTGACATGCCCTCTGTGCCTGGGCATCAGTGCAGGGCCCAGCCAGGGATTCTCTTTCCACTACTGCAATGGATATGAACTTGAAGAGTTCCCAATACATTCTCTCTTCAGGGGAAAAGGAGATGCCACCATGAAGAAGATGTAGGAGACCTGGAGATGTAGCTTTGCAACAGTGACGAGGGTCTTCAAGGATTACAGGACTGGAAATCACACATACTAAATCCTCCCTGTGGAATCCATGCTTTTCCATGCTGTTTTCTGTCCTCTTCTTCCATTGGCAGCATAACTCACTCAGGAGCTATGCTGACACTGACTCCCCAATTACCACTACACAGTAGGGTGACCAGATGTCCTGATTTTATAGGGACAGTCCCGATATTTGGGGCTTTTTCTTATATAGGCTCCTATTACCTCCCACCCCATCCCAATTTTTCACACTTGCTGTCTGGTCACCCTACTACACAGTAGCCCCTGCTCTACCGAGATAGATGCCAATGAGAGGAAAGTTAATGCTGCTAACAATAAAATGAATGTGTGTGCTTTTCCGAACCCCACAGACCAGTGGGCCTGGGTCCAAGAAGCCTTAATATGCCTATAGCTATAAGTGCTAAACACCACGAGCATTATTTGTAGAGAAATTACTTTGTGCAAGGAGGTGGCCATTTTCTCCTCTGCTTGTAGTCAATCCGTAGCAAAATAAAACAAAACAAAACCAGAAGAGAAAGAGGAGTGCAATGAATTTAAGGACAGGCATATTGGGCCAGATTACCTTTTCTTGCTTCTTCAAAATTTCTTATCTCCTTATGAGCATTTTCACAAGGGATCCAAAGGTAATTAGATAATGTAACATGAAACAGAACAATGACCTGGGAGGCTAGAAGAAGCTCCCATACTTAAAGTCATATTCTGGATGCTGCTGGACAGTGCAAATCAGGTAACGTGCCTCTGTAAAAGCTCATAAAGGTTCATTGTTTATTTTTTGTGTTTTATCCTGAGAGACAACGACTAGGTTCCTCGATAATTTCAAATATATATACAAAAATGCAAAATAAAGATGTTAAAATTTGTGAAAGATGCAAGCTGAGGCCCTGCATTACTCCAGTTTTATGTTGGTATAATGGAGTGTAAAACTGGAGTAATGTGGTGGTGAATCAGGGCCTGAATATACTCCTGAGCCCTACTCCCAGTGGCGGGTTAGCCCAGGGGCTCCAGCCAACTGGGAGGCTTCGGAGTCCTGTGTGAGCGAGGAAAGGCCCTGTGCCCTGACCCCACTCCTAGGCAGCAGCCCCGGGCAGGCAGGGTGGGGCAGCAGTGCGGGAAGCACCCTGTGCCCCCAACTACGCTCCCCACGGGCCAGGCCGGGGAAACCCCTGCAACTCCAGACCCCAGTCCTTGGTGGCAGCGCCGGGTGGGCAGGGCAGGCGCAGCAGTGAGGGAAGCCCCCCACACAACCTTGACCCTGCTCCCTGGCAGCAGCGCCAGGTGTGGCGGCGGGGAAAGCCCGCAGCACCCCCGGATCCTGGCCCCAGCAGCAGCCAGGCAGTGGAGGGACAGAGCTTCTCTGGTCTTGGGGCCACAGTGGGGGGGGAAGAATCGGGGAGACCCTGGGTGGAACAGGGGCAGGGCCCCAGGGAAGGGGCAGAAAGGGATAGGGCCATGTGCACATGTGGAGGGGGCAGAATGGGGGTGGAACCATAAGTGGAAGGGGTAGGGAGGGGCCCCCCACTTGCTCTGGCCCAGGACTCCAGGAAATATTAATCCACCTCTGCCGACTCCAACACTTGTTACTCAATCAGTGCGAGAACTAAGTAGAACTGTTTTATTGTTGCCATTTGTTTGAAAGGCAAGAAGTAACGAAAAGAGAGAAAATAAACTAAGGTCGTCATGAATGTTTATAGACTTGCAATGCTGAAAACTAAAGAGCCTCTTTTAGTCTAACAAGTCCATGTATAAATCAAGCATTTGTAGTGAGATTTCTGCATTGCAGTGATCAGCCATTTCCAGTCATTCTCCCTTTATACGGGTGATTGCAACTCAGGTTCAATGGTTTAAGTCTACCCATGGGTTAAGTCTACTAAGTTCAATGCAGTTATATCAGAGATGAATTTGGGGCCTGTGTCACGGTAAAACAGACAGGAAACGGTTAAGGGTGACCTGCCTGTCACATGACCCACCAGGGGATTTAAAGATGAGTGTGTCCTATTTCTTTGGGGATGGGCCTGTGACAGAGGCAAGGGACAAGCCTTTGGGACCTGCCTGAATTGGTCAGGGGAATTGCTTTGTTTTTGAGTTTGAACAATGAATAGTGCCCTGAGTCAAGGGCCTGAAACAGACTTGAGTGTAGTATTGGTTCTTTCCTGGGCTGTTGAGCTAGCGTACCTGCTTACAGACCCAGTAACTGAGCAGTCCAAAGCCTATGCAAAAAGCACCCCATTCCCACCCACAACAAAACATGGAAGTGTTTCCCCACAAGAATTAGGCTGAGAACATCACATGAATTTTGCTTAGACTGATTTCCCAGAAAAAAACAGAATCCTTGTGTTCTTCACACTAAGTCACGCAGGCTTCCAGGCAGAGAGAGATTAGTGAATTTTAGTGCTTCAGAAGAACTGTGTTAGAATACAAGATTAAACAAACTTTAAAAACAAATCAATTCCCCCCCACCAAAAAAAATTGAATCTGTTCTCTCAATAGCATTTCCCTCCCATCTCACCCCCATCCCCATTTTGCCACTGCAATATTCCTCCCATGGTTTGAGGTCTATACAGATTGTGGGCTCAGTTGTACCTTTAAGCCACAATACTATCGGTGGAGCTCCAGGAGGAATTCTGTCCCCAGGAAAGAGAATTCTTCCTGAAGCTCCCAGCTGAGCATGAGGATTGTGCTGGCTGATACACCCCTTCAGGGAGCACAGCATACTTTTCCCTGCTTGCTCCACCAGCTGTGCTATCCAGTGTGTCCCACAGCTGCCCCACCTCAAAAAGGCATTTTGGAACCTTGCACCTGACAGGGTGTAGATCCTGTACTCCAAGGAATAGGCTCCTTTCACTCTTCTCCCGTCCCCTAAACACTTGTGTGCCTGTGGAACAGCAGGGCATAAGCACCATGGGCATTATCTGTGGAGAAATTACTTTACTGCCTATGATGTTTAACTACACCGTCTATATGTTAATGTGATCTCCTCAGGACAAGGACCTTGTTTTTTTAATGTCTGTATACATCACGGGCAGTTCTGGAACTAACTGATTAATAATCACTATATACACTGTTTCTCTAGTCTGCTACAATACTTGCAAATATCTGTTTTAAAATGTTATAGCTGTGATTTAAACCCCCAGAAACAAGACATATAGGGCCAAAGTTTCTGCTCGCTCAACTCCACTGACATTAATAGAGTTATATCAACAAAGAATTTGGCTCATAGGCATGTAATAGTGTAATCTAATAGTGTCAGTCTCTAGGTGGTCTTACATACCATATGAACTAGGACACCCACATGTAGCAGGTGAGTCAGTAAGAAGAATAAAAAAGAATGTACTTACTTTTGTTAGCTAAATTAGCAACTTACTGTCATTTTTCCATTGTTAAGATTAATATACTGAGCCCTAAGGGAAAAAGTCTTAGCTCTGCATGATACAGTTTGTATGATCCCTGCAGGTTACTTGGAGTCAAGGTGGAAGAAGAGAATGTGAGCTTACTATATAACTGCATACTACAACACAGATAGTTTCCTAAGCAATTAATGGACTCTGTGTTGAGGAATCCTGTAGTTTGAGTTTGACATACTTTTCAGCTGATGAAAATGTACAGCAGCTCCCTCCAAAATACTATTATCACAGAACCACCAAATAGCATAGTTATCTTCCTGTGCAGCATCATTATGTAAAGTCCCACTGAAACTGTACAAGTGCCATTCATTTCCACAAAGCCTTGCAATTTAAAATTAATACCTGTGGTGAAGACTAAGGATGGTCAGTTCACAAATTGAGCCTATATATCCCAGGATGGCATGATGGGCAAGTCTGCAGCATGACACACTGATGTATTCCAGCACATCAGCACTGGGAACAGGATGGGAGGGGAGTCCTCTTTCAAAACTGAAAAAAGTCTTAAACTTTTTTCAGAACAGTAACTAGGTACAGATTCAGGCCTTTTCTTACATTTTCCAAACTTGTTTACCCAGATAAATACAAGCCATAGTTAATTTAAGTTACAATACCTTTGCCAGTTTCTTTGTCTTACTAATCATGCCTGGGCGATATTCAAAGTTTTGACTAGTGCTGATAGAATTATGAAAAAGCAGGTTCACTACTAAGCTATTTGAATTTAATTTGCTGCTGTTTGTGGGGTCATAACATAAATTATTCGTGAGTATTCAGGAAGCTGATGATTTTCATGAAAATATTTATGAATCCCAAGAGTTCCAGAAGAGTGGCTGACATTCAGAATTTTCTTTTCATTGTTCCCTTGTTGAAAAGTTTCAATCATCACATCAGTGAGCAGAAGTGATATCATGTGACCAATCACATGCCATGAATTGTGAACATCAAATACCAAATAATTGTAGCAAACAGTTCATGAACCACCCATACTCTAAAAATAACAGGGAAGTAACAGTAAACATTTTATTAGTTCTCTTTAAGAAGAGAAAATGTCATATTTGCAGAACGATATTGCTCCATTAAACATCAGTTTACAAATATTTCAAGACCAACATTGAATTGAAGTGTCTAGGTCAAACTATAAAACACAGTTCCAGAGTCAGAAAGAATTTTCTCTCTAATACTGGTTTAACATCTGACCAGTCAACAGATATGCCATTAAATCTACTTGCTTTTCAACCTTTTGTTTTCAGGAAAAGTATTACAAATGTGCAGACCATTAAATAAAACATATTTACGCTATAATAAAGTGGAGATTTCAATCATCTGCTGAAGTACAGCAGTTCATTTAACAAACCTTAATGGTTGTATCTTGACAGTCTTCATAAACTGGAAGAACATCTGTATTTCAATTTAATAATATTTAAAATAATACTATTAACATGGAGCTTCATTTTAATAAACTATCAAATCATATTAGGATGCAGTGTAGTTGTAGCCTTGTTGGTCCCAGGATATTAGAGAGACAAGGTGGGTGAGGTAATATCTTTTATTGGACCAACTTCTGTTGGTGAGAGAGACAAGCTTTTGAGATTAAAAAGACAAGCTCAAAAGCTTGTCTCTTTCACCAACAGAAGTTGGTCCAATAAAAGATATTACCTCACAGGCCTTGTCTTTCAAATCATACTAAAACAGCCAAATTCCCTGCTGGTGCAAATGGGCAAAACTCCACTGAAGTCAATAGACTTGCACCCATTACACCAGTAGAAAATTTGACCCTAAGCATTTTCAACCCATTCGTTTGCATATATGCACACACATGTACCCACACAGACTTCTGAAATAAAGCTGAAAGTTATGGGCTGTAATACTTCTGGCCCAACTGTGAAAAACACAAAATCACCAATCCAAATAAGTCACAATCTGAAAAAACAATAAATAGATATGCAATTGTGTTACTATATTTTAACTTATAGATGTTCTGTTTTTTGTTTACTTACTGCTTTATAAGTTCTCTTTTGTCCAGCATGCTTTCGGATTTGTTCTCCATTAGGCCCTGTTTCCACATGCATGGAATAGATAATGTCAAAGAAATCTTCAACCACAGCTACCCGCCTTAAAGACAGCTTCTCATCTACACCTACTCCATCCTGAAAAAAAGATAAGGAGTGCAGGATGAATAGATGAATTATGATAATCATGGAACGCATCCCCCTTTAGTGAGATCTGATTAAATAAAGACCCTTGCATAGAGATCTGAAGTTCACTATCCCAGAGCAATACTTAACAATTCAATATATTACAGTAACATCATTATGCAATAAATGTATGATCATAAGAATAATGAAAAAGCCTTCTTTTTAAAAAAGAAACATTTAATTGAACTACTATATTATGTAGACAATATTTTTCATTATACATTGCTATTTTTAAAATAAAATCATTTACACTTGTTTCTGCCGGTCCACAAACAGCATTTTATAAAATTATTTAATAAAATATTTTTATTCACAGGTAACTTGTAGATAGTAATTATTAATGCAAATGAAGTTATTGCCATGAAGAGTTCATCCCTTAGAAATTCTGTTTGAAAATTTCTTTTATGAAAACTCACCAAACCATAGATAAAACAAAGTATTATTTTAAAACATTAAGCTTTGCACACTGATGTTTGACTGGAGAAAGTGACAGCAAATTGCCTGATTTTAAAAGGTGATGGAAGCTGTGGGTGCTCAGCACTTCTAAAAAGTCTGGCTCATATGTCTTAGGAGTTAATCAGCACAGTTCAACTGCTGTCATCCAGATAGGAAATTTTTTTTTAAACTGTATGTGAATGAAAAGTGCAGGCAGGGCTTGCACAAGTTTCTCCATACAACCCTGCCAGTGAGCATCAGTCCTGAGTGGCACTATTCCTGGTTTTCTAGGCTAGCAATCTCATGAGCAGGCTGGGTTTGGTGATATGATACAAGCGTGTGTGGACTAGGATGAGAACAGCTAATTCATTTTCACTCATGAGCAGGGGAAGCTCTATGTATTTTGCTGCCCCGAGCACGGCAATCAGGCCGCTTTCGGCGGCATGCCTGCGGGAGGTCCGCTGGTAACGCGGATTCGGCGGCGTGCCTGCAGGAGGTCCGCTGGTAATGCAGATTCAGCGGCATGCCTGCGGGAGGTCCACTGGTAACGCGGATTCGGCGGTGTGCCTGCAGGAGGTCCGCTGGTAATGCAGATTCAGCGGCATGCCTGCGGGAGGTCCGCTGGTAACGTGGATTTGGCAGTGCGCCTGCAGGAGGTCCGCTGGTAACGTGGATTCAGAGGCATGCCTGCGGGACGTCCGCTGGTAATGCAAATTCGGCAGCATGCCTGCAGGAGGTCCGCCAGTCCCGCGCCTTTGGCATACCTGCCGCCGAATTGCCGCCTAAACCGCGGGACCAGAGCACCTCCCGCAGGCATGCCGCTGAAGGCAGCCTGACTGCTGCCCTCACGGCGACTGGCAGGCCGCCCCCCACCCCCGGCTTGCCGCCTCAGGCACGCGCTTGGTGCGCTGATCCCTGGGGCTGCCCCTACTCATGAGCCAAAACAGAATTTGAATTTAGGCCTCCAGAGGCAACAGTGCCTCCTAACCCTCGATGTGTATTTCATGTAAAAGATGCTTTCAAAACTTAACATGTTAACATTATACTATTATTACTACTATGTTTAATGCTACTATGGAACAGGTTTACGTTGGCCCATTTGTAACAAAACACTTTAAGTTCTGGTGTTGTTACCAAATAAAGGCCAAAGATGAGAATTGAATAGACAATTGCTGCACTATCACTTCAAGCTGCAATCCACCACTAATAAATTCTTGCCAATCTATTCTTGAAAGCCTGCTAGAAATGAATAAATACATTTTAATGTTTGATTTGTTCTTTTTTATTCTATCCCACTTATCTTCTTATTTTATTTTCAACAAATTTCATGAATGGATTCATCTCATGGTTTACACAAATGTTTTGCATTTCTATAGCACTTCTCATTCAAGGATCATAAAACACTTACATTGGCTCCAATGGGTTTCTCGGTTCTACGCAATGTGCTTCAAAGCTGTCCCTCCTATTATACATTTAAAATCCTGACTAGAGATGGACCCAACACAAACCCCAGATTTGAACAACCCTAAACCTGGAGATGTGTGCATCTGAAACTCTGCAGCTCCTCGGGCCCATCTCTAATCATTACCTTTTCACCAGCCAAAAAGCACTGTGGATTCCCTAACGCTTTCACGCACTCTTATTATGGTGATAGTGTTATTTCATGTAGTTTTCAGAACACTAAAGTTTGTGGTGTTGATTAACTGGTAAGGACTTAATCTGTTTCTTCCTAATGAGTATTGTTAGGAAATAGCCTAGAGGGGTGTTCTCTTGTAATTAAAGATAAATGCATTACGGCAATATTAATTTGAAAACAGAGGTGCTACATCACCATAGCTGACAGCATCAGAAAGGTGTTCCAAGAATAAGCTGGGAGAAGAAACTGTTGTGAGAAAATGTATTTTGGTGCTTTTGGTGTCTGCAGTGTGGTCTTTTTATAAGTTGCCCACACTCTCCTTTCAAAAAAACAGGAAAGGAAAGCCTCCCCACCACTCTCAACCAGGCATTATACTACTTCTTATTCAGACACCAGAGAATCAGGGCAAACTTTCAAAATTGGGGCAGTCAGTATAAATGATACACACTGTTTAATATGAAGACAGTACTATTATTTAACATTTATAGTGTGGCAATACCTATAGCCCAGGCAGGACAGGGGCTCATTCTACTAGGTGCTGTACAAAGATACACTGACAAGCCTTGCTCCAAAGAGTTTGCAACCTAAAAGGCAAGTCATAACAGGTAGATAAGACAAACAAGCAAGCCATCATGGAGAGTGGGAGTTGGGATTAGGGGTAACAAAAATAATAGAATGTGAGCAGTTCTTAGACACTCAGGAGCAGTATAACTAGCTCTTCACCTGCCTGGTCATTATCAAACCGCATCTTCATGTATGAATTACAGCAGAGGTGAGTTTTGATGAGTAACTTGAAGGATGATAAAGTGGCTTTAAAGATTTTGACAGTACAGTGCAAAATAGAGACCATGATCTCCCAATTCTCCAAGTTCAATCAGGAAAAAGCAGAGGGGCTGTTAAGGCCCAAAATTTCCATCCAGAACATAACAGTTTTGAAGTGGACACCGGCTATCCCAAGTTCTTTGCTGCCCCGTGCCATCCCATCATGTTTTTCTCACAATATTACAATTTGTTAAATACATGAAAGTCCAGTTCTACTTTGAAAGTTGATTTTGGGTACATTTTTCCAAAAGTGCCTAGATGACTTAGGAGCCTAAATTCCATTTTCAAAGTGATGTAGGTACTTAGGAACCAAAATCTAATTGAAAGTCAATGGGACTTAGGCTCCTAAGCCACGTAGGTGCTTTTGAAAATTTTATCCATTAAAAATTGCATTGTAGGAGTCCATGTTTATTATCTCACCGTGATTTCCCAAGCAAATGTGCTCAGGCTACAAGTAAATAGATGTTTTCTCTAACTAACAACCCTACAGACTCAATCTTAACTCTGACAGTCACCTTGGGTTTTTAGTTTCTTACATATCACCAATAATAAAGGTTCTGCTGGTTAAACTAATGATTTGGAGCCACCTACGTAACCCACATTTTCTTCAGTTGGCTCATTGGAACTTTGTGAACAATTTGGTTGATAACACATACAAGGAGAAAGAAAACCTAGCTCAATCTCCTTAACCTATGTGGGCTCTGCCAGACTGACAGGAGTACAAAAAAAAAAGTCACAAGTGGACAGCTATGATGCTGAATGTAGATGGGAAAAGATCTATTCTGTAAAAAGGTGCCATTTTAACACAATCTCTTTTTATAGTGGAACAGCACTTTAATAAATGTCTTTAAAATCAAAGCCAATGAAACAAAAGTGTATGTAGCTCCTAGCTTGAGAACAACAGTGCAATCTCTTTGTGACACAGCCATGCCCAGATACCCCCAGCCATGCCCTGGCAGATATATTACCTCTGTGTTCTACCATCTTCTAAATATTTCACCAAGGGGGTTGTGTGTGGCCTCTACCAAATGTTAAACAAATAGCTGGTTGTCATGGTTATTGCAGGATGTTTGTATGGAAAACATTTGTAGATGTGTAACATGTAGAACACTGGCTTCCAAAACAGATGGAAATGAAACTTGACACCTGAGCCAGGGTGGGTCTCAGAACTGACTCAATCAACACTGAGAACAACTGACATCTATGGATTCAGCCCAGCCCTGTTTACACTCTGGGACAGATGCAGACTTGAGCACTGACAAAGACAAAAGTCTGAGACTGTATTCGAGAAGGAAAAAGGGCACGAATGTTATCCATTAGGGAAGCAACAGTCTGCCAGTGGAAATGTCTTGTGAAAAGTGGATCCGAGCCCTCTGTACTGGACAAGCACTGTAAGGACTGACCATGGGGTGTGAAAATCCTTATCAGACAGGAAAGTAACCTGTTAATAAGAATAGGCTATAGTTTGCATTTTATATTTTTCTTTTACTTGTAACCTTATGTTTCAAAATCCTTTTACTTTCTTTTATGTGAATCTGTAACTGAAACTTTGTTAAATAAACTTCAATTTGGTATAGATACATCTAAGTGCCTGTGAAAGGAGAGTTGTTGAACAGGGATGAAGCCAGTAAATTGGGGTGCACTGCTTCCATGGAGGTAGTGGATCAGTGTACACTTTGGAAAGACGGGACCGGGCACTCACGTGTAATAAAGTGGAGTGTATAAATTGCTAGAGGGCAGAGAGAATGAGTGGGATTCCTGGAGCCCAGAGCAGAGTGTTTGTGCTGCCGGTGGCAGCCCTTAGTTGGCACAGATAAAGCTCTCACAATCTGTAAGCAGGTGGTAGTGATACACCTAGGGTGTCCATCCGTCCTGAATCAGGCGGGACTGTCCTAAAATGCGGAGTTCAAGTCCCTGGCTGAATGACTCAGGGACAGCATTTGTCCCAGATTCCCTGAGGGGCCACTCTGTGCCCGCCTGAGGATCAGGGCAGCAACAGCCCCTTCCCGCACTTTGCCATGAGGCCCTGCCCCCTGCTCCTCCTCTCCCCCAGAGGTCCTGCCCCCTGGCCAAGCCAGAAGCCAGTACAGGCAGTAGTAAGAGCCACTCAGGGAGCCTGGGCTGCTGAGGAGTCCCAGACCCTCCACCTGCTCTAGATTTACCTTAGGTAACCCCAAAAAGTTTCACATTCTTGTTTAAATTTCTTGGGGGAAATTAGCCTAATAAAACATTCTCTTCAGGCTTGAATATGACTATCAGAATCTTTACAGTGTTTGAAAAACATTCCTATAAAACTAAACATATGATGGATCTAAATAAAAGGGGGAAAAGTAGATTAACTGATCTATAAAAACTTGTGTAAGTCCATAAAAACCTCTGCTGTAAAACACCAAAAACAGTAGCATCTACAACACATAATGAGTAGATATCAACAGCAATCAACATAACTATTTTTATTACAAGATATAAATTACACACAAACACAGGGCCGCCCAGAGGATTCCGGGGACCCGGGGTCTTCGGCAGTGGGGGGCCCCGCTTCGGTGGTAAGTCGGCGGCGGGGGGGGGGTCCTTCCGTTCCGGGACCCACCGCCAAAGTGCCCCAAAGACCCACGGGGGGACCCCCCTCTGCCGAATTACCACCGAAGCGGGACCCGCCGCCTAAGTGCAGCCCCCACCGCGGGTCTTTGGGGCATTTAGGCGGCGGGTCCCGGAATGGAAGGACCCCCCCCGCCGCCGAATTACCGCCGAAGACCCGGCTGCACTCCGGTGGCAGGTCCCGCTTCGGCGGTAATTTGGCGGCCGGGGGGTCCTTCTGTCCCGGAGAGGAAGGACCCCCGGCCAGTGAAGACTGGGAGCGAAGAAGCTCCGGGGGCCCGGGCCCGACGAGAGTTTTCCGGGGCCCCCGGAGCGAGTGAAGGACCCCGCTCCAGGGCCCCCGAAAAACTCTCGTGGGGGCCCCTGCTGGGCCCGGGGCCTGGGGTAAATTGCCCCACTTGCCCCCCCATCTGGGCGGCCCTGCACAAACATGGTGTTACTGTGAATGCAGCAGAAAGTATATCTAAAATTATTCTGACCCCCCACTAGTTTATGAGAGCAGCCAAGTTAAACCAGCCAATGTATAGCTGCCCCTCTTCTGAGTGGCATCAGATTTTGAGGCCCTGCAGATTGGGTTTCCAGTTAGAGGAGAAATCAGAAACATGGAGTCTGGATGTATTCTTGGTGCAATTTAGAGAAAGAAAAGCAAAGAATCTTATAGACTAACAGAGAAGTGGTATTCACCCACGAAAGCTCATGCTGCAAAACATCTGTTAGTCTATAAGGTGCCACAGGATTCTTTGCTGCTTCTTGGTGCAATTTGTTTCATTTACACTACATATACCAGTCCTTGAACAGAGGTAATAACAAGTGGCAAGCAGACAAACTAATATCAGCCCAAGACTAGTACCCAGTTTCCAGGAAGTTACTCGGCACCAAAAATCGACACTTGTTAGATTAAGGCAAAGAGAAAACTCTGTTGCTGTTTGCAACAGTTCGTTCAAAAAGAAAAACATCACCAAACTAACAATACAGCATTTCTTCAGAAGACTGAACACTGCTTGAACACTAAGAAAAAGAACTTGTTAAGCTATGTTTAACAGCACAACCTGGTGACATCTGCTGTAGTCATATGCAAATGTTTAATTAGTTTTACGATTTCCTATACTTAATATTGTAAATATATTGTAATTATTAGTAGAAGGTAATTGTAGTGCATGTAAAGAAGGAGCATAGTACACCTGCCTTCAGAAAAACCTTTAAAATGGTGAACATGTTGAAAACCATGCTATATGATCCTCCATTCATCTGCTCTATCAGTAAATATTAAAAAAAATACTAATATGTATAAGAACTGACAACCATTCAGAAGGGTGTCTTGCACCATCCTAAATTAACAAATCTCCATCTTGCATCAGCACATCAATCTGCAGTACCAGGAATCCTAACCACAACCTTTTCAGCATAGTTCAAAATACTGTACACTTCAGAGAATAAATGTCACGGGGAATTAGTAATAGTATACATAGTATTGAACATCTACATTATTCTTTTCTGTTCAGTCCAGATCTGTAAGTGATCTAAAGTTATTTCCATTTGATAGCAAGCATTTAGTAGTCTAAGTGAAATAAACTAATGGTCTCCAACCAGTTCCTAATAGAAAGTATATATAGCATTAAAAGGGAAATTTACCTACTCTAATGCATAGTTTCTGCATCTCCCCACTGCTTCAGTCTGGATGAGTAATATCTCCTTCTACCAGCAGATGGAGAGAGGAAAATCAGACATTTACTCTGTCAGGCCCATATAAAGGGTCAATTTAATCTGAGGAATCCAGTTTCTGAAACTTCCTGAACCATAAAATCCACACAGAATAAACTGATAAGTGAACAAATCAAACAAATTGTGAAAACAAGTCAAGAAAATAAAGAGAAATCAAGTGAGATAAAATGAGCAACCTTTATTGTTAATTCACATGCCATACAGATAAGAGATTAAATATAAACAACACAAGCTTGATTACATTAAAAGTTTAATGATGTTTTGTTGTGTTTTGTTTTTAAAGGATTTATATAAAAGCCTCAAGTGAAAGAATGTTTTCTGGCTCTATATGGAGATATCTGAATGGACCCAACAGGGACTAGGAGAAACCAAATCAGATTAAACTAAAAATCCCTTCCTCCTATGTCTCCTGGTCCAGTCCTGAAGAAGGGGAACTCCCAAAGCAATACTCTGACACAAGAACAATAGGGGTGAATGCTAAGAGCCACCTGAGATAAGTCTGAGATTTTACTTAACTGGTGCATACAGAACCCATCTTACCAAGCAGTGATCACAGACACCTGTACATTTTGGATGAGGTCATCATCTGGTGGGAATCAGTGTAACTCTGTTGAATTCTGTAGATGTGAGATTGCAGTACTGCAGAGCTCCAGTGAGGGATAAACTGCTCAAGATAGTTAAGACCAAAGCAGATTGTGAAGAACTTCAAAAAGATCTCACAAAACTAAGTGATTGGGCAACAAAATGGCAAATGAAATTTAATGTGGATAAATGTAAAGTAATGCACATTGGAAAAAATAACCCCAACTATACATACAACATGATGGGGGCTAATTTAGCTACAACGAGTCAGGAAAAAGATCTTGGCGTCATCGTGGATAGTTCTCTGAAGATGTCCACGCAGTGTGCAGAGGCGGTCAAAAAAGCAAACAGGATGTTAGGAATCATTAAAAAGGGGATAGAGAATAAGACTGAGAATATATTATTGCCCTTATATAAATCCATGGTACGCCCACATCTCGAATACTGTGTACAGATGTGGTCTCCTCACCTCAAAAAAAGATATTCTAGCACTAGAAAAAGTTCAGAAAAGGGCAACTAAAATGATTAGGGGTTTAGAGAGGGTCCCATACGAGGAAAGATTAAAGAGGCTAGGACTCTTCAGCTTGGAAAAGAGAAGACTAAGGGGGGACATGATAGAGGTATATAAAATCATGAGTGATGTTGAGAAAGTGGATAAGGAAAAGTTATTTACTTATTCCCATAATACAAGAACTGGGGGTCACCAAATGAAATTAATAGGCAGCAGGTTTAAAACAAATAAAAGGAAGTTCTTCTTCACACAGCGCACAGTCAACTTGTGGAACTCCTTACCTGAGGAGGTTGTGAAGGCTAGGACTATAACAATGTTTAAAAGGGGACTGGATAAATTCATGGTGGCTAAGTCCATAAATAGCTATTAGCCAGGATGGGTAAGAATGGTGTCCCTAGCCTCTGTTCGTCAGAGGATGGAGATGGATGGCAGGAGAGAGATCACTTGATCATTGCCTGTTAGGTTCACTCCCTCAGGGGCACCTGGCATTGGCCACTGTCGGTAGACAGATACTGGGCTAGATGGACCTTTGGTCTGACCCGGTACGGCCTTTCTTATGTTCTTATGAGGAAACATCTCCCCTTTCTCTCCATGCAAAGAATAGTATTCTGGTAGAATGATCTTCTGACAGAATAGGGGAGGAGCTTTGCCTTTAGCAACATAGGTCCTACAGATGCAATACCACACTTACTTCATAGTATCCTTACAATCTTATGCAGCCTTCTTGGCTTCTGTACTGAATGGCCTGATACATTGGCCTCCACAGTTCAGTTTAAGTAGATATTCAAGTAACATTTATATGTTGGGTATGCAGAAACTTTTTCTTTGTCATCCCTAGGAGTGGGGATGAAAGACAGAACTATCACATTGTCAGTCAAGTTGATGCAGAAAGGGGTCTTAGATAGGAAATGAGGAACCTATCCAGTCACCCTCATGTCTTGTAGTAAAACTAAATGGGGAAGGGAGAAGCAGATGGTTACTAGGAATATGGTCTTGAGACTGAGGAACTTCTCTCAAACCAACCTCAGAGCCTTGAAGGACGGAGGATAGTGTAAAGGATTCTGTGAAAGGTGAAACATTTCCAGCAGAGCCTTGGCTTGAGTTTATCCACTACTTTTAAAGATAGATGGATAGCTCCAAACAACGTAACGATTGATTTTGTCCAACTAAGCACTAAAGCCTGCTGTTCCTACTCTTAGGGCTTGTTTTCACTACAGGGGTAAGTCGACCTAAGTTATGCTACTCCAGCTACGTGAATAATGTAACTGGAGTCAACGTAGCTTAGGTCGACCTACCCCAGTGTCTTCATGGCACTGAGTCGATGGGAGATGCTCTCCAGTTGACTTCCCTTACTGTTCTCAGTGAGGTGAGGTTGACCGGTGAGTGCTCTGCCATCGATTTAGCTAGACCCACTAAATCGATCTCTGCTGCATCAATGGCAGCAGCATTGATCTCCCTGGTTGTGGAGACCAGCCCTTAGATAGCTGGTGCTTGAAGCTTTACACAGACCATTCTGGAGGAAAGCCACAGAGTAGCAGTCGGGGAAACATGATCACAGCACAAGTCACAGATTAATATTTGGGGCTGACCTGCACCAGCCTAAGGAAGCCCCCAGCCTCTTTAGTAAAAAGAATGATATTTTTAAATGTGCATAGGATATGATGTTGTTTGTGGTGAATAATCTCCAGACTGATGGGTCCACAGGGGATCTGTTGTATATTTCAATACTTAGCTAGTGCTTAACCTGTTTAAATATCAGGTTACACTTTCACCATTCAATGCCAGTATTTCTTATTACATGGTCTGTCTCTTTTTCTTTCTTTGTTTCTCTAGCAGAGAGAGGGAGCAAATTGTATATCTGTGTGTGCTATGTACAGAACTATATTGCCTTAGCATGTTTAATACAAGAATGATAAGCCCATGAATAAAATAATGTGATGAGGCTGGGATAATTGCAATTAAACTGAAGCTAGAATTAGAAGGCAAGAAAAGAAGCAACATGGCTTAGAGGGGAAATGAAGGAAGCTATGTGACGGGGTGGACAAACTCCACACTGATTAAGCGAGAGTTGAGGAGTTGCTCTGGACACAAGACAGCACACCCCACCGCTCCTGCTGGGCATGCTCACAGCAGAGGCAGAGCTCAAAAGGGAGCAGCTCAACTCAGTCTGGATGGACTGAGCAGTTGGGTGTTGCAGCCTCCTGCAGAGAAGCTGGTGAGGCTCCAAGCAGCTGAGACCACGCCTTATGGTCAAGCTGCCACAGACCCTTCAATCGTGGAAGCTGAAGACGATGAGCTGCCACAGACAGAAGGAGACCCTTTTGAGAGTGACCTGAGCAAACTCCAGGGGGACTACAAGACAGACCAGTGGCACCAGCAGAGGAAACAAAGCCGCAGTAGGAAGTGACCCAGGAAGCAGGTATTGGCATCCACCCCGTAGTCCGCACACTTTGAGTTATTGTTTCTTTGGGCCCTGAGTTGGAACCCGGTGAAGCAGGAAGGACCTGGGTTCCTCTATCCCCAGCCACTGACTACAGCCGGTAGGCAAAGCAGCCAGTGACTCCTGCCACTGGGTGACACAGCCACTGACATAGTCCAGAGTATTGCTGCGAGGCAGTATTGACGGTCTCTGACCCAACCCCCCCTTTTGACAAGCTATAAAAAATAATATGGAGGAAAGGGGACGTTGATAGTAATGAAAATAAATCAGAAGATAGGGACTGTAGAAATTGATAAGGGAAGCAAAGGGATAGCAGATTTAAGGACAGTAAGAAGGAATTTTTTAAGTATACTAGGAACAAAAAGAATCCTAATAATTGTACTGGCTGATTACTAGATGTAAATGGTAGAATTATCAATAATAATGCAGAAAAGGAAGAAGTGTTCAATACACATTTTTGTTCTGCATTTGGGGAAAAAACAGATGATATGATAATACTCTTTCCATTCCGCTACCATTTAAGGAGGATATTAAACAGCAGCTACTACAGTTAGACATTTTTAACTCCACAGGTATGAATAACATACATCCAAGAGTTTTCAGAGTGCTAGCTGAGGAATTCGCTGGACCATTAATTGCTGGAGCACTGAAGAAGTTCCAGAAGACTGGAAGAAAGCTAATATTGTGCTAATATTTAAACAGGGTAAATGGGATGATCCAGGTGTTTATAGGCCTGTCAGTCTGACATTGATCCCAGGGAATTAATGGAGTGGCTGATATGGGACTTAATTAATAAAGAACTAAAGAAAGGCTATATAATTTATGCCAATCAACATGGGTTTATGTAAAATAGATCCTGTCAAACTAACTAGATCTCTTTTTTTGATGAGATTACAAGTTTGGTTGATAAAGGTAATAATGTTGACATCATATTCTTAGATTTTTATGTATCAGAGGGGTAGCCGTGTTAGTCTGGATCAGTAAAAGCAGCAAAGAATCCTGTGGCACCTTATAGACTAACAGACGTTTTGGAGCATGGGCTTTCGTGGGTGAATACCCACTTCATCAGATTCAAGTCATCCGACGAAGTGGGTATTCACCCACGAAAGCTCATGCTCCAAAATGTCTGTTAGTCTATAAGGTGCCACAGGATTCTTTAGATTTTTATAAGACAGTGTTTCCCAAACTTGGGATGCCACTTGTGTAGGGAAAGCCCCTGACGGGCTGGGCTGGTTTGTTTACCTGCTGTGTCCGCACAAAACATTCACCCACGAAAGCTCATGCTCCAAAACGTCTGTTAGTCTATAAGGTGCCACAGGATTCTTTAGATTTTTATAAGACAGTGTTTCCCAAACTTGGGACGCCACTTGTGTAGGGAAAGCCCCTGACAGGCTGGGCTGGTTTGTTTACCTGCTGTGTCCGCAAGTCCAGCCAATTGCGGCTCCCACTGGCCGCGGTTCGCTGCTCCGGGCCAATGGGAGCTGCTGGAAGCAGCAGCCAGTACGTCTCTCGGCCCGTGCCGCTTCCCGCAGCTCCCATTGGCCTGGAGCAGCAAACCGCGGCCAGTGGGAGCTGCGATTGGCCGTACCTGCAGAAGCGGCAGGTAAACAAACCGGCCTGGCCCGCCAGGGGCTTTCCCTACACAAGCAGCGTCTCAAGTTTGGGAAACACTGCTATAAGACATTTGACTTGTTATCACACAACACTTTTATTTAAAAAAATAGAAAGATATAAAATTAAAATGGCAAACATTAAATTGATTCAAATTTGGCTAAACAAAAGGTCTGAACATGTAATTGAAAACAAGGAATGTTCATCAAACCAGTATGTTTCTAGTCAAGTCCCACAGGGATTGGTTCTTGGCCCTACACTATTTAACATCTGAAACCTGGAACATTTTTGACATTAATGACCTGGAAGAAAACATAAAATCATCACTGCTAAAGTTTGCAGATGACACAAGAACTTGGAGTGAGAAATAATGAAGAGGACAGGTCACTGATACGGAGCAATCTGGATTGCTTGGTAAACTGGTACAAGCAAACAATATGCATTTTAATATGGCTAAATGTCAATGTATACATCTAGGAACAAAGATTGTAGGCCCTACTTACATAATGGGGGACTCTATCCTGGTAAGCAGTGATTCTGAAAAAGATTTGGGGGTTTGTAGTGGGTAATTATCTGAACATGGCATTGTGGCCAAAAGGGCTGATTTTATCCTGATGCGTAAATAGGTGAATCTCAAGTAGGAGTAGAGAGGTTATTTTACCTCTGGTTTTGGCACTGGTAAAACCGCTGCTGGAATACTGTGTCCAGTTCCGGGGCTCACAATTCAAGAAAAATGTTGATAGACTGGAGAGGGTTCAGAGAAGAGCAATGAAAATAGCTACAGGAGTAGACAGCATGACTTATTGTGATAAACTCTAAGAGCTCAATCTATTTAGCTTAACCTAGAGAAGATTAAAGGGTGACTTGAGAACAGTCTAAAAATACCTACATGGGGAACAAATATTTGATAATGGATTCTTCCATCTAGAGAGAAAGGTGTAACATGACCCAATAGTTGGAAATTGAAACTAGGCAAAATCAGACTGTAAATAAAGCATTAATTTTTAACAGTGAGACCAATTAAGTATTGGAACAATTTGCCAAGTGTTGTGGTGGATTTTCCATCACTGACAATTTTTAAATCAAGATTGGATGTTTTTCAAAAAAGATCTGTTCTAGGAATTATTTTGGGCAAGCTCTATGTCCTGTGTTACATTCCAGGAGATCAGCTGAAAAGATCTCAGTGGTCCCTTCTGGCTTTGGAATCAATGAAGCATGTGTATATCATTTCCACTGAGACGGCAGCCTTCATGGACAGGGTGGGCAGGCTTGATTCCTTCACTACTGCTACTCCATGGCCCTACAGATCATGAGAATCCTTGGCTGCTCTCACAATATGCCCCTACCTCATTCTGTAAAGGGAATATTTTTCTTATTTAAATTCTAAATCTGAGAGGATTCAACAAATTTTGTGTTTTCGTCATCCAGAATAGTATATTATCCCAAACTGTACTGTCTGTGATTTTCATCAGTACATTCATTATTAACATTATTCTGGAAAATAATTATTGTTAACAATTTGTTTGAATATTCTATATTTGAAATCTGAAAAGCATTGGCTAGTTTGTATTGGGCATATTAGTCACAGCGTATTGTTTTTTGTTCCCTGAGAGACAGCAACTCTTAGAATCTGGTTTCTAGTGGGAATATTCAAATTTTGATTTTGAAAGCAATTTTCTGAGTTACACTCAGAAATATTAGAATATTTTCTAAAAGTCACTTCAAATCTGCTGTGGCTGCAAACATTTCTGCTAGAAAATTTGTCGGCTAGAAAAACAGAAATTGAAGGGAGTATAACACAGCCAAAAATCAATCTGAAAGGTTTGTTTGAGCAAATATTATGAGCAATGTTTTGAGGCATTTGCTTCTTTTTATTGATGACATAGGAGGATTTGCCTGGCTGTGAACAACTTTTACAATAGTTTTTCATAGCTGTGTGAATACAAAGGCCTGGTCTACACTAGGGATACTTTTGTGAGTGTAGCCATAGCAGTATACTGTACCAGATGTAGAATATACCAGCAAATCTGTGCTTTTTCCAGTATAGTTTATTCCAGCCCCCATAAATGAAATAAGTTTTATCATCAAAAACACAGATTTATTATTTATTAATATTTGTATTACTGGAGTTATTTTGGTATAACTGTGTCTACAGTAGGGGCTTTGCCAGCATAGCTACATCAGTGAGAGACTACACCTCACCACACCCGTGACCAGCATAGCTCTGCCGGCATAAGACTGTAGTGTAGACCTGGTTTACGAAACAAAAGTCTGTACTTTTATGCACCTGTTCTTGCCAAGACTTCTGTTTCACCATGAAACATGCAGAAAGTGTGAAAAAATTGACCCCAATCAGGGTCTGCCTACCAGCGCTTTCACACTACGCCAATGGGAGAGCTTCTCCTTTTGGCATAGGTACTCCACCTGCCCAAAAGCTAGGTGGAGTACACTGCAGAGCAATGTAGTTATGCTGACATAAGTTTCCCATCAGGAATTGGGTCGGTATAACTATGTCACTCAGGGGGGTGGATTTTCCACACTGCAGAGCAGTGTAATTATACTGACATAAGTTTGTAGGGCTACGATAGTGTGTTATTCATGTCCAGAAATATAAGTAGATATAGGGTTAAGTATCAGGCTACCCATAAAACACAAGCTTCTACTAACAGGAAGGTGACAAAAACTGAAAAACATTCAAACAAGTATGAGGGTGATGGTAACCCTGTCACGTATATATTATCTTCAAACAAGAAAAAAAGTGAGGATGCTCTCTGGCTAACCCAGGAGGCAGGAGGACAACAAATCAGAAATACTGGAGGTCCCCACGAATGGGTAGAAATATTAGCATCAAAACACTCTAAACTCATTTTTCACAGGCCAGAACAACTTTTTGCTCTTCAAGGTGCCTTGTATGGTAATTATCATCACTTAAGCTGCAAACAGGTACTTAAAGAATTTCATGAGTGACACATCAGTGGGTAGGCCAAGAACTGATTACGTTTGGACAGGAAAGTACACTTTCAGTTCTAGAAAGAGTCTGGCTGGGTCAGCTCCTGCTGCCACCACTAATGCTTTATATATTCTGAGCATAGAGAACTTCAGCTCCCAGTGCTGGCAATTCAATACCTTTCACAGCATTAAATTCACTTACGTTTTATTTTAAGACTATCAAAAATCCAAATATAAGGAAAATCTTCTTTTAATTTAATGCTTTTCCCTACCTTGAAACTGCCAGTTTGCTGTATCTGTAGTACATGTAGTGATAGTGAGATATTTCTTTTCCCCTAAGTAGGTTATTGTAGTAAAGCAATTGCATCTATTCCTGCTGAGGATGGTTAGGGATATATATGTACGTGTGTGTGTGTGCATGTGCATGCATGTATGGGTTCAAAAGAAGACTATAGTCTCTGGTCCTGTAATCTTGCTATTAATTATTTGCTCCAGATTACTGAAAAGTAATAAAAAACCTACTAGTTACATTTTCACTCAACAAAATTTAACAGCTAACCTGTTAGATTTTAAAGCAAGCTGTACATTACAGGTAATCATGCACTAGCAGAAAGCAACATAGATTTATAATGCCACCTTTTTTCAGACATATGAAATGCAACTACAGCATGCCAAAAGTAACCTAACACTGAAGCAAAGTTTACATGAGAACTCCTTACTCCAAAGTGCTGCTAGTGAAATTAAATGTGTGTTTTTTAATTATTTTCCAAATACTCATAACCTCAGATGTAAGCATGTTCCCAGAAGGAACATTTTTAATAAATAACGTGATATGAATACACCAAGATCCACATATTATAATTGGGTTCCAGGGGAATTCCACGGCCATAAATCAACACAGCTCAGTAACAAAACTCAAAAACCAAAATTAAATTACTTAAAAATAATCCTGGCTAAATTATAGAAAACTCTGAAAAGTCAGGAAGGATCAGGAACCTGCCAGCAGGATATAGAGCCCTTGCCTCTAGATCAGTGCTTCTCAAAGTGGTGGTCCGTGGACCGGTGCCGGTCTGCGAGCCATCGGCTGCCGGTCCGTGGCGAGTTTCCTCATAAGAGCATCAAACAGGATAATAATATGACACCGGTCCCTGGCACATTGGGAAAAAAAATTGCCGGTCCGCCACATCAGATAGCTCGAGAAGCACTGCTCTAGATCACTGGTTCAAATTTTGTCTAGGTTTGTTGTTCCTGCAAGTTGTTACTACCTGACATGCTGTAGAGAACAATCCTTTACTGGCAGGGGATGGACTGGGTTGCCTAATCTCTTCCATCTATGATTCTGTGACCGCCTTTCAGTGGCCTATAAGTAACGGGTTCATGGTCTTAGCACAGCTCCCAATGGGCAGCTGTCTCCATCAGCAAAACCACTGCTGCAACAAACCATTAATTGGCACCCTCGTTAGCAATCTCAGCAGAGAGATGAAGAGCCAGATCTTAAACTGAACTGATGCTGTGCCTGGTGCACCTAATGGTAGAATCAGATGAGGAGACATAAGCGGCAATACATCACCTTTACAAACCCTTGATTCTTGGGCCAACCAGGGGCTGATTCAGGCCCTAGTGCAACTCAGAGCAGATACAGTAAATCACACCGAGCTGCAATGGCAAAGGGGCCAGGAATCACCAGAGCACAGCGGCACTCATCCGTGCCCCAATCTCCTGACCAAACCACCAATATGCACCATACTCTTGGGTAGAGCTGACTAGACTGACTTACCCTGCAGGAAGGGGTTGAGACACATGAGCAGGGCGCTAGGTCGGGGCTTGCACTGGCACTGCACCTGCTGTTCCTTGTAGTGTGGATAGAGCAGTTTGGTCTCTGAGGCTGTGGGGCTGACACCTTTCACAAAACACTAAACTTGCTGGCTGCTTTTTGTTTTGAAAGGTGGATTCTATATTTTGTTTGTGTGAAGATCCATTTTTGAGAAATAAAGTGCTCTAATGTAAACTGGTTTGGTGGTTTTTAAGAGTTACTTGGGTCTTTTTTGCCTGACTAAATTATATTTCCATAATTCAAAGGACAAATCATCTTTTATTTTTATTTCTCTTACAACAGCAGTTCAGTTTGCAAGGGCAGAAGCAATCAAATCTATTCCTCCCAAATGGATGACTTACACAACAAGCCAATGTAGACGACAAAGCCTGTGTTTCTGTGATGAAGCGACAATTGGGACTGTTCAAACCATTTATTCCAACTCTCCCTCCCTTGCTCTTCTTTCCCCTCCCCCACTGTAAACAAAGTCCACAGCACTAACAGGCCAATCCTTGCCAGCAGAACCAAGATTAGAAAAACACTGCTCCACCATATGTTCAGTCCTGACCAGCATGATCGTTAGGAGCCTGACATCTGCAGATGGAGAGCACCTTTCACCATTCAGCTGTAACATGCTGATCCTGCACTGAAGTCAGTGTTAGCAGGGCTTTGCTCAGGAGAAATTATCAGCCATGGCACATATCCTTATTTTTCCAATTAATTTTTACTACAGCCATTGATGTGAAGAACCAAATAGCTAAAGAAGATCTAAGAGAAAATCCATTATGAGGCAGTGATTGAAAAAGTGAACCTATAAGCAGGGCCGGCTCTAGGCACCAGCAAACCAAGCACGTGCTTGGGGCGGCACATTTTCAGAGGCGCATTCCGGCCATCTTTTTTTTTTTTGCTTCTGGCAGCAAAAGCCTAGAGCCGGCCCTGGCAGTAGCAGGGCATCATGCATGGGGGGGCGCCCTGGGGCCGCTGCGGTTTGCGCCGCGGGGGAGCAGTGCCCGCACCTTGTGGCTGGGCCAGGCAGACTCCAAGTGGGGGATACTCAGGCTGGGGGCCACCCCGCTGGGCACATGGAGCCGCCTGCAGGTGCCGCAGGGTGGCCGCCGCCCAGTGCCACAGTTGGGGCTGCGCAAAGTGGCCCAAGCCACCCAGGGACTGAAGCAGGGCGGCCAGAAGCAGCAGCAGCAGTGGGGCCATACAGGGCAAGGTGCTGCCATGCGGAGCCCATGTTCCACTCTCTGGGGCTCCGCTCCCTCTGGGGCTACCCTGAGCTATTTTTCAAAATTATTTTGAAGACCGAATGGACCCAGGTTTTTTTTTTTTAATAAAACCCATCTGCCTTCTTTTTAATCTGTGCAATAAGGACAGAAATCTTTCCTGCCTTACTTGTGAGTAGTCATAGTGAAAGCAAACACTTCCATAGTGAAAGCAAGGAGACTACTATACTTGCATGAGTAAGGGGAGCAGAATTGGGCACTGCTTCTGTAAGCAATAAGATAAAATGTGCTTTTTCCACCACCTTTTTCCCAGTTACTCCTCCCTCCCCTCAGTCTATCTGATACTCTTCCTGTAATCCAAGTCCATGGCTTCTTTCAGAGCTTTAACAGATTTACAGTTTGCACCTTCCACGGGGCGGGCGGTCCGCCCGGCCGACCGAGCTGCCGCAGTGGAGCTCAACCGAGCCGCGGGAAGAGGGGACCCGCGGGGGGGAAAGGGCGGCGCAGTGCGTGCTGGCTGGGGGGGGCGTGATTTCTAGAGCCGCCCCTGCCACCACCTTTTTCCCAGTTACTCCTCCCTCCCCTCAGTCTATCTGATACTCTTCCTGTAATCCAAGCCCATGGCTTCTTTCAGAGCTTTAACAGATTTACAGTTTGCACCTTCCACGGGGGCTATGTGCATCTTCTCAGGCATGTTCAGGCACCACTTATTTGAGGGCTGGGAATCAAAATGTGCTTCTAAATCACAATTAGCAATAAAAATTCAGTAACTCCATGCTTTCAGTTCCTCTTTTCAGATCTTTGGTCCACACTGGTTCCCACATTTATCAAAGCCTACATTGAGAGGGATACTACTGTAAAAACTTTCCTTTTTAATTTACAGTATTTGATTGCAATCTGATATCTAAGATGAATAGATGCCATTGATCACAAAAGCAGGGCTCTGAATGCAATTATTTCTGTTAAGAATGTTGTTTTGATGTTGAAATCAGAAAAAAAAAGAAAGAAATCCGAGCATTTCCTACAAAAGTGAGCTCTATTACTAATCACACTTGTGCAAACCCTCCTGTCCTATTCTGTTTATTCCCTTGTGTTTACTAATGCATGGAATGGGTTTATTCCAATATATTTAAGGCATAGTCAATTAATCCAACGCAAAGATTTAGATGAAATAGCTTGCTCCTGTACATTTAAGATTAATGATTATTCTTTTATTTCTGCAACAGTTAACTTGCACATGGTAAGGATCTTCATAATTGTTATTAGCAGTGTTCTGTGCTCTAACTGAGCATGAACCAAATTCTGTGTTCACATTTTTTTTCCTGCAGCAGGGACCTTTGTTGCATTTTTTCTCTCTTTATGTAAAAAGGAAGAAAGTTTTCTATTCTTTAAGTATCAAAGGGGTAGCCGTGTTAGTCTGGATCTTTAAAAAGCAACAAAGAGTCCTGTGGCACCTTATAGACTAACAGAAGTATTGGAGCATAAGCTTTCGTGGGTGAATACCCAATTAATCAGATGTACCGTCATGCGTCTGACGAAGTGGATATTCACCCACGAAAGCTTATGCTCCAATACTTCTATTAGTCTATAGGGTGCCACTGTATTCTTTAACTGTTATTGTGCATTATAAAATGAACCAATCTGAAACAAAGAGTTAGGATTAAAGGATGTTCTAAATACAACATAGTAACTTATTAGAGGTTTCACTGGAACTTGTTTCCCTGTCTCCTAATAAACCACAATGAATCACATCCACAGTTGAGCCTTAGTACCAAAGCATTTGGTGACTTACCCACTTTTTCATTCCTCTGTGTACACCAGCTGTATTAAGAAAATATAATAATGTTTCCCCTTTTCCTCATTATTGTATAACATATGTGCAGGCTGACTGCTGGCTACAGCCAGCTGCCCCAGAGGTGGTTTCATTTTCTAGTTTATAGTTTGTGATATGTTGTGGGATCCCTTGAGATAAAGGTGCATTATAATCAGAGATATTAGAGGTGGAAAAAAATTATCAGGTCATCTAGTCCATCCCCTGATAATGAAAGATTTTTTCCTAGTGTGTATTATTTTGTGCTTTATCCAGTTTTGTTTTAAATAACTCACATGATGCGGCTTTCTCCTCTTCCCTTGGGAGAGTACTCCACAATCCAATAGATATAAATGTAAAATATTAGGCTGAGTCTATAGCAACAGCCTACCACAAAAGCTTTGTAGTTAGCTGTGTTACCAGTCCTGAATGTTGTTAAGTGAGAAGCTAGAGACCACACCAACACCCTCTAGGGCACATGCAGATAATACGACCTCTCTGCCTCTCCAGATCACACCCACTGGAGGAACAGTTAGCAAGGGCCTCTGTGATGCTGGAGAAAGCTAATTGCAGGAATAGAGGACCAAACCCTCAGCTCCTCCACATCTTTTCAATATAAGTCCTGATTGTAGGGGAGCTCCCTTCCTCTAGTCAGCTCCTCCAGCTGCCAAAACTCTCTTTTCTTGGGGAGGTCAGGTTGTGGAGACCCTGGTCCCCACTTCTTTGAGAACAAGGGCATGATTCAAAGCCCATTAAAGACACCCATTGATTTTAATAAGCTATGGATCTGACTGCATCGTCCTCCCAAATTCTCTAAAAACTGGCTCTGCTTCCAGAGAAGCAGGGACATACCATTTGTTAGCTCTGGCTCTCCACCAGGTCAGGTGCAGTCTGCACTGTGCAGAGGAAGAAAGAAAGGCCACTGTATGTGTGCCTACACTAGAGTAATGTGGGGGTTCACTCACAAACTTTAGTGTTAAAGGAGCAGTTACTTTAAATGCCATCTCTTGTAAACAAACATATGTGTATAAATAACCCCTTAGATTACTTAAAATGGAAAAAATTAAAAAATCCAATTTGTGTTCTCACTATTTATGCTCTTTGTTTACATATAACTGCCTTCTTCAGGAACTGACTCTTATTCTGTGTTTGTGCAGTGCTTAGCACAATGGGGCCTTGATCCTGACTGGGGTCGTTGGGTGCTACAGCAGTACAAAGTCTAGGGTTGCCACCTCTGAGATACAAAAAATGGAACACCCAGGATTACCCTGAACTCATAAAACTGCACAGCTAGCAGTGTGTACTGGGCACTTTCCTAGGAAAGCTACCGCAAAAGAGGGAGAATCCTGGAAAAACCTGAGTAGGTGGCAACTCTAATACAAACACAAATACACCTCTACCTCAATATAACACTGTCCTCAGGAGCCAAAAAAATCTTACCACGTTATAGGTGAAACCGCATTATATCAAACTTGATTTGCTTTGCGGAGCGCGCAGCCCCGCCCCCCCGGAGCGCTGCTTTACCGCATTATATCCCAATTTGTGTTATATCGGGTGGCATTATATTGGGATAGAGGTGTAATAGTAAAAATAATTTTGCATTTCTCTCAGCTTAGACAGTGGTAACATATTAAGTTAGTTTCAGTTTTGTTTACAGTTACTTTCTCTACCACATTATTAGTGATGTTTTGTTGTGGTATTTAAAAAACAAACAAACACCCACTTACCCACCCCCAACTGTGGACATGTTTCTATGTGTCTTAGGTTTTATAAAACCTTACTTTTTACAAAGTTAATTTTGGACCAAAATTTCATCTGACAGGCTCTCTTGATAGAAGTCAGGGCTGGTAACACAAGAGTCTGTGGAGAATGTACCGCAAGACCATCCTGCTAATACGAAGGGCTAGTATCATGGCTGTCCATGTCCACAGCTGCTGTCAAAACAGTCATTTTTCTGCCTTTCATAACAAACACAATACTCACACATCCAGAAATGCTCAGCAGCACTAGCATCTTTGGATGAGGTTAGCTACGTGAATGGAGCATGTGCAGCACCTACAGAACGTAAGGCTCTGAATGGCTAACGAAAACAGGTTATTTTTCTCATGAACCATACTTCCTACCCAAATCAGCTGCACTGACCAGGGAAATTTCAAGCCCTCTCTATGCTGGCTGGGGAAGTGTGGTTCAGTAGGAAAAATGCTAGCACATATTCACTGGTCAGTGTAGACTAGCCCTTCTTTACTTTGTTCTCCTGTGATGGATTATTGCAATATTGTAGTTTGGGCTTCAGTGCAGTGTCTTCAAAAGGAAAAGATATGGTTATTTCTCATCAAACAGAAACGACTTACAGGGCTGCCTTAAATGGGGGAGGAGGGAAGGAGGAGTATCTTAGAGGCTTGTTTGCTAGGGAGACAGCAGGAGCAGCCGCAGCTCTGTTATTAGTGTGTATGCATGAGTGTGTGTATATGTGTATGTGTCTGTGTTCCTGTTAGTGTGTGTATCTGTAAAATCAAATTCAGTTTGATTTAATAATACTTTATTCGTATGCCAAGCTGTTCAAATATTCCCAGGGCAAAAAAAATAGACACCCCCCCCCCTTAGGTATCTGTAAATGGCAGGTACAAACTGCTCAGGATGTGACGTTGTTCTGTGTCTAGGGTTTTATCCCATGTGTTCATTTGTCATCAGAGTTCATTCCTGATCCTGGTTTTGTACTTTTTTAATGGTGACTTCAAGTGATCTGCTGGCAGGTTACTACGCTGAACAGTTCCATCTGCAAAATCTGTCTCCCTGGGTCAGGGTTTGTTTGGGTTTTTTGTTTTTATTTAATTTAATTTGTGTTTGTTTTGTTTTCCCCTCAATGCTTTTTGATAAAAAATTTTATGATTCCTGATAATTTGTTGAAATATCTTTCCCAAACTTGCTCATATTTTGGATGTTGAAGTAGGAAGCATCACTCCATCTCTATTACATTGGTCGTTCAGACCCTCCTCTTTCAATTTGGACTGTTCCTTGTGTCTTCCTGTTTCTACTTCTAGTTTATGGTCACTAATTCAGTATTTGGTGAGGGTTTGCCTGAGCTGTGCACATTTCACTGTAGTGAGGTAGTCTGCTACCCTGACAGAGTGAGAAGGCTAGCCTGTTGTTGTCTATATATTTATTCTTCACAATGGTTTGTTACTGATGGTTTGAGTATTGTTCTAGCATCTTGAGCATTTTGTGTGAGGTTGTTTCTTTCACAGAGAGAGAATTATGCAGCCCAGAGAGTGGAAGTCTATACATCATACTTTCATTTAGGTTTAATGTTTGATCCTCTGAATCTTTGCAGTAGAGGGAGTGTTTGCTGCTTTGGTTGGGATGGCATCAGAATGGAATGTTTTTAGCAGTAGTTTTACTAGAGTGCTGTGTCTACCTAGTGGTTTCTTAATGTAATATAAGGCCCACGGAATTTTTTTCTTGTAATGCTTTTAAAGCAAACCTGAAGTTCACTGACATATCTAATATGAGGCCCAGGTATGTGTAACTTAAGGAGTGTTCAATTTTCACATCTCTGTTATAAAATTTCATTCTGTTTTGTTTAAAGCTTTTTCTGTTTTTTCCAGGTTAACCCTGGAGGGCCCATGTATTGCAGTAGGTTTCTAGCTGATGTAGGCTTCTTTGCAGACTTGTAGACTGTAGATCTTGTGTAGGAGACAGTATTTCAGGGCATCAGCCTACAGTAAACTTTTTATCTCTGAGTTGTTTAGTTGGAGTCCAAGGATTGGGGAGTTTTGCAAAGGGGTTAGTAGATCTTATGTTGGAAAGTGTTGCACTGAGATTACATCCCTGTTTTAACTTCTCCTTGCTTATGGTTTCTGTTTCCATGATAGTTATTTTTTATCCTATATATGATGGATTCATACATGGATTGAATTAAGTCATAAATTTTTCCATGATTTCTATTTTATACCAATTTACAGTTCAATCCTAGGTGCCAAAATTAGTCAAAAGCTCTGCACTGTCAACTTCAAGCATTTAAAAATCACGAGTAAGGTTCAAGCCCCAAAACATCATGTGATTTTAATAACATAATATATTTTAGTTTCCTTTTATTGCCTTCTGGTTTCTGAACCTTTGGGGTACAGTCAGGTCACATTTTCAAGCTTTACTTTGCAACCATAAGGGCTACACACCTTTTTTTCCCCCATGACATCTGAGATTTTCACATAATAACCTGCCTACAGGAGCTGGGGCTTTAAGAAAAACAGCATATATCATGAGACTCACAATAAGATCACTAGAGTTGGCAACAATTTATTTTAAAGCTATATTAAATCTGTAAAGAAAGCAGATCTCTTTCTGCTATTTTTTTCTGGGTGTCTTTAGAATAAATATACTGTGGGTTGGTTTTTGTTTTGTTTTTTTCTTCACAGAGGAAACCAATTTGATTTTCATAGATTGTGGTGTTATTGGTCTGGTATTTTATTATCATTTGGGGTCTCAGTTCTGCTCTATTGAAGACAATGGTAGTTTTCCAGCTGTCTTCAATAGCATAGAATCAGGCCCTTATTGAGGATGCTATAGAACAGTTTGCTGCACCTAACACAGAAACCTCTGTAGCTGTTGGGGTTAAGGACATCTGTGCCCACCCCCGCCTATCTCCTGGTCTGCCCCGGACAGTTGTGTGGGAAAAGGGAGTCAACTATGTGCTTACCTCCACTCAAGCAGAGCCAATCAAATTCCTACCTGCTCTCCCCAGGGCTCCTATAGCCCAGCAGGGAAGCAAGCAATAGAGCAGCCTGAGCAATTCTTTCCTTCTTCCCCTGTGCAATGCAGCAGGCAGCCAGCAGGGGAGCAACTGAACAGGTGAAGCAGAGAAGAGGAAGCAGCAGTTCAGAGCAGTGGCACTGGAATACTTTTAATAGTGGGGATGATGAAAGCCAGCCCCCTTACCTCTGTTCCCCCCCCCAAGCTGGGGCCAGAAGCAGGACAGTGTCTCCAGGAGGGGGACCTGGAGAGGGGTAAGGGGGCCGAGGCTGGGACCACAGCTGGGGGGTGGGGGAGGGGCCAGCAGCTGGGACCCCAGGCATGGGGCCAGCAGCCAGGACCCCAGGCGAGGGGCTGGCAGTGAAGCCCAAGTGCAGGGCCGAGAGCAGAGCCCACGTGTGATGCCGGCAGCCAGAAGCCCACATGCAGGCTGAGGAGCAGCAGAGCCCGGGCATGGGGCTGGCAGCCGGGATCCCTCCTGCAGGGCCAGGAGCGGAGCCCCACGTGAAACCTGCAGCACCCCCCACACTTCTAGTTCTCACGCCTATGATTCAGAGTGCTCTTTGCTCAAGACAGAGCTTGTCCTAGGGCTGCAGGTGGGAGGCAGTTGGGCAGACAATCCCCTTTCTCCTCCCCATGGTGACAGAACTGGTTCAAACTCATCAGGTTAAAAATTTCAGAACTCAGGGATCATATTTTCAAATTGTAACCAAATACAAGTTTTCTTTTTAACACTGTTGCCCTTGAGAGCCACAGTGTAGTGCCTTGAAAGCCACTGATTGGACACCAGGACTTTACAGCATTTACTTGCTGTTCCTTATAGCCACTGTGGCAGTGGGCAGGGCTATCTTTGCCTAGCCAGGTCTCCTGTGGTATGGTCATGTCATGGCATTCTGAATAAATCAGAGATTTAGGGCTTGTGTCCAAAGATCAAGGGCAGTCTTGTATCTTTCAGCTACTTATAGCACATGAGGTCATTTTCATAATTTTGTGAATAGTAATTTATGCCTAGAGTTGTGAAGAGCATCCAGAATATGGAAGTGAGAGTTTACTACATCACGTGTGTGTGTGTGTGTGTGTATTACTATATAATATGTATATATTATTTCTATAATATTGTTATCTGTCTTCTTACTATATTCAGGTTTGGTTATGCATGTTTCTACTACTATGGGCCCATTGCTAGTGATGGGGCTAGGACTGTATCTTGAATTGATGCTCTGGAGTTTTTCTGTGTAGGTGGTGATGTGGAGGAAGTCGCTGAAACCTTCTGTTGTCCAGTTCTGAGCCGAGTGGTCTTATTGGATCTAGGGTCAGGGCTACATCTTTAATTAGACTAACAATTATTCCTATTCCTATCCCTGCTTTGCCCAAGGGTACCTTGTCACACAGGTGATTTTTTTGTTGTCTGTGTCACTGTGCGTCAGTGTCAGCATATGTGTGTGAGTGTTAATGTATGTATGCCAGTTTTGCTATACAGCAACGTGTGTATCTGTCACTGCATGTGTAATATTGGGGAGAGTTATGTGTGCAGCAGTGTGAGTGTGATTGTCACTGCCTGTCAGTATGGGCGGTGTCATTGTCACGGTGCATGTCTGTATTGGTGCATGTTTGTGGCTGCAGCAGTGTGTGTGTGTGTGTGTGTATGTCAGTGTCACCCCATGTCAGTATTGCTGTGTGTGCGTGTCACTGTCTGTGTCAGTATTGGGGTTGTCACTGTCAGTAGCTGTAAGTGGTGTGTGTGTGTAAATATCAATGAATGAGTCAGTATTGGGAGGGTGTCATTGTTATTGTGTATGTCAGTGATAGGGTGTCAGCATCATTGGGTAGCAATGTGTTTTGGGGTGTGTGTGTGTGTGATTATGACTGTGTGTGTCAGTACTGGTGTGTGTATGTGTGTAGCAATGTGCATGGGTCAGTTCGACTGCGTGTCAGTGGGTGTCAATATGTGTTGGTGTGTGTGTGTTATGATGACTGTGTCAATACTGGTGTGTTGGGGTATCAGTGTCAGTCTATTGGGGGTGTCAATATTACTGCATAGCAGCATGTATTGGGGTATCAGTGTGTGTCAGTATTAGCGTGTCAGTGTCACTAGGTAACAATATGTGTTGGGGGGGTGTCGGTATCACTGGGTAACAGTATGTGTTGGGGTGCTAGTGTGTGTCAGTGTTAGGGTGTCAGTGTCACTCGGCAGCAGTATGTGTTGGGGTGTCAGTGTTAGGGTGTCAGTGTCACTTGGCAGCAATATGTGTTGGGGTGTCAGTGTGTCAGGGTTGGGATGTCATTGTCACTCGGCAGCAGCATGTGTTGGGGTGTCAGTGTTAGGGTGTCAGTGTCATTTGTAGCAGTATGTGTTAGGGTGTCAGTGTCATTTGTAGCAGTATGTGTTGGGGTGTCAGTGTCACTCGGCAGCAGCACGTGTTGGGGTGTCAGCGTGGGTGGGTGCCTTTCCATGGCCCTGCATCTCTCCAGGCTGCTGCCCATCCAGGTGCTGCTGCTGCTGCACACACAGTCTCCATGGGAACTCGAGTGGCCGCGGCTCGGTGGGGGGCGGGGAGGAGGAGGAGGATGCGCTCAGCCTGCTGCTGCAGCCGCTGCCAGGCCTGCCCCAGCTCCGCTCCCTGCGCTGCCCCCTCCCCGAGACTCCACCAATCCGGAGAGGCGCCTCCGAGCCCTGCCGGCGCTGGAGGTATTTCAGTGTTACTATAGGAACAGGAGGGGTGGGAGGCAGGGAGAGCCTCCTCCCCCCCCTTCCCCGCCCCATAGGGCCCTGAGTGCCAGTCCGGGCCCTGAATCAATTAACCCAGCAGCCCCCGTGGCGGAGGCGGGGGAGGCAGCCGCAGAGACGCAGCCAGAGCAGCATGGCCCCCGGCCCATCCTGTGTCTCGCTGCAGCCTGCGCAGCGGGGCTCCCGCTGGCCCAGCCCCAGCGGCGCACCCTGCAGCGGCGCGGACGGGGCGAGGAGCGCGGGGCTGCTCCTGTCCTCCCCCCGGGGGAGCGGGGCCTGGGGCACAGCTGCTGGGACGGGAAACCCTCGTGCCGCACGGAGCCCCTTGGGGCGGACTTTCCTGCCCTCCTTGTGCCAGGGCCACGGCTTCTCCCGCAGTGTTACCCCGGGGGAGGAGCCCCGTTCCCCTCTCTAGGGGAGCCTTGGTCAGCCCCACACAAAGGCCGGCGGCGTTACGCTGCTGCTCCCCTGATGTTACCAGGAGGCTCCCACTCCCCCTCCTTTGTTTTAAGGAGCGGCGCCCCCTGAGTGGGTGAGACCAACCTAGAGAAAACCACTAGACCAGCCAGGCAGGACATATGGCCCCTTTTTAAGCTGCCAGCGTTAAGCTCTTTGATTCACCCGGTCGTCTCTCTCTCCCAAGGTGTATGCTAAACACAGGGTGTGAGAGATCAGTTTCTAGGTTATTATCCGGCTGTTGAACGCACAGGCAGGGAGAGGTGCTTGTAGGGGACAAACGTTGTGTACTATGCAAGAGCTATCGTACAGGAACTATATTTTCAACAAGAAATCTAGACTACCTAGCTTAGGAAACCCTATAGCACTTATTTACCGTACCATATGGCTATAGGGGGAGGGGAGGGGAGGAAGAAATGTCTGCCAATTGCTAAACCAGTGGCAGATATATGTATTTCTCAGTTCATTCATTATATCCACAAGTCATAGTCACACACAACGAATGTTTCACAGGTAAGAAAAATAAAATTATTCCCATTAATTTCAATTGATAACTTAAGCATCATAGATATTTTTATGGGAATTTCAAGGGTTTTTCACCAATTAGGGTTGAGATTTTTTCCTCTTACTGCATGATCCAAACAAAGTTTGAATGGCTCCAGAACACACATCAGTATAACAAGTTAAGGTTTGTTCTTAATACCATGCTCAAAAGACAATAATTATAACACTCCCGTTTTTATTTTATACACACAAAATTAACCAGATTGAAATTTGGTAATTGTTCTTGAATCATGTTCCTACTTCTGTTAATATCTACGCAGATCTTATAGTCATTTAAAGAATTATATAGGATTTAGCTTTATTTTAAATGATAAAATGTTTATGCTTGTAAAGAAAAAACATGCAGCATATGACCTTAGAGCATAGTACTAAAATAAATTCAAAGGTGTATGTTAATACAAAATCAAACATGCAAAAAGTTAGAAAATTCAATTATGGTTCCCACAGCAACTACAGCTTGGCCACGGCACACACATGACAGATGCAATATTTTGGGGGCTGTACTGTTAAATATATGTTTTAATATGACTAAGTTAATGTTGCAGTAGTAATCTTAACCTTTGAATTTCCTGCAGAACTTCTCTCTTATTGCCAGTATTTCTTTAGTCTTATCTGGGTTCAACATTAGCCATCCAGGTGTAAATTTTGCATAAATTATTGAGAATGCTGGGAGACGGTGCTGTTTACATTTGACATAAAGAGATGGTGTTGCCTATATACTATTGATACTTTAGCCCATGTTGTTTCACCAGCTCTTCAAGTGGTTAAAAAATAGATGTTGAAGAACAGGAAGAGATAACTGATCCTTGCTGAATAATATGGGGGAGAGGAATAGTTGCCCATAATGATCTTCTGGTTCAGTTTGAGAGAGAGAACCTGAACCATTTAAAGGCATTCACTTTTGAGGTTTCTTTTCGGGATGGGCATATTTGGTATCCAGTGTCATAGGTACATCATGAGGAGTACAGATGTATTTTCTTTGTCTCTTGGCAGCAAGAGATCTTCTCCCTACTTTACAGAAGCCCTTAGTACATGGCCAGGGAAGGGAGCCACAACTGACTCAGCTGCATGCAGCAGAATCCTAATCTGCTTCCAAAGAGTTTCCAGGTGTGAATAGAATCACTGTAAAATGGCTCAAGCCCTCTGTGGTGTGGAAGCTGGGTGCACCTGAAAATCTGACCCTGTATATTCTTTAAAAAGTAATGAAAGTGCTGACAGTCAAATACTATTGTGGTAAAGTGTAGTATGAGCAAGTTACTGACGTGTATTACCACCTAGAATTTTTAGAAGTATTAGTGCCCAATCCTGCTTCTATTGAAATCAGTGGGATTTTGATATTGACTTCAGTAGGAACAGGATTGGGTCCTAAAACGGTAAATTTCAGATTACAATGGTATTGTTATTCAGTAATTCCTAAATTCAGTCATTCTGGCCTTGGAAATTTTATAAAATTTCCAACATGCAAATGATTTCAACTAAAATCAGCATATTTACTATATTTCCACTCTCATCATGTACAAAATTTTATTTAGATAAATAAGACAGATAAGTTATTGCTCCAGATGGTGGTGGGTGGATTGGACCTAATAGATTCTACAGTTAATTGATTTTTTTAAATTTTATTTTACAGTAGCCTAGATTTAGAAGCCCGCTTATAGATCTCCTCTCGTATGCAGCTTAGGCTGCATCTGGTTACTCACCAGAATAATATGCTTTCCAATCAAAGATCAAAAAATTAAAATGCAGGCAACTTAGTGGTTCAACTAACTAATGTTACACAAGTGTACTGATCCTACTCCCCATAAATGATACATACATTTGACTCTCAGCTCCTGCAGTTGGGCTGGAATGCAAAATTAGAAGCAGCAGGCCTCAAGGTCTGGAAGTACAGACAGTGTAAAGAAACAAAAATCTATGGCTTTTAGTAAATGACAGTCAGCGATTGCAAAGGCAGAAATGACCAGAATTGAAGAAGAAAATGGATAACACAACACATATCAAATGGATATTAATGCTATTATCTAACTGTATCTGAACATATTCCTAAACTACAAAGTGGTACGTAACCCTGTGTAACCTATCACTTAAATCACCTTCTGTACCAAGTCACTGCAGGACAAGTAATGTGACACCAATTTTTAAAAAGGCTCCAGAGATGATCCTGGCAATTACAGGCCCACAAGCCTAAGTTCTGTACCAAGCAAATTGGTTGAAACTACAGTAAAGATCAGAATTATTAGACACGTAGATGAACATGGTTGTTGGAGGAAGAGTCAATATGGCATTTGTAAAGGGAAATCATGCCTCATCATCCTATTAAAATTCTTTGAAGTCAACAAACATATGGACAAGGATGATCCAGTGGATACAGTGTTCTTGGACTTTCAGAAAGCCTTTGACAAGGTCCCTCACCAAAGGCTCTTAAGGCAAGTAAGCAGTCATAAGAGGGTAATAAAAAGGTAATAATTGGAGATATACCAATCTCCTAGAACTGGAAAGGACCTTGAAAGGTCATTGAGTCCAGCCCCCTGCCTTCACTATCAGGACCAATTTTTGCCCCAGATCCCTAAGCGGCCTCCTCAAGGATTGAACTCACAACCCTGGGTTTAGCAGGCAAACCACTGAGCTATCCCTCCCTCAAGAGAGGGAATGTCCTCTCTTGGATCAGTAACTGGTTAAAAGGCAGGAAACAAAGGGAAGGAATAAAATGGTCAGTTTTCAGAATGGAGAGAGGTAATGGACATCCCCTAGGTGTCCCCCAGGACTGGGACCAGTGCTGTTCAACATGTTCATAAATGATCCGGAAAGAGTTAAAACGGTGAGGTGGCAAAATTTTCAGATGATACAGAATTACTCACGATAGTGAAGTCCAAAACAGACTGCAAAGAGTTACAAAGGGATCTCACAAACCTGGGTGACTGGGCAACAAAATGGCAGATGAAATTCAATGTTGATAAAGGCAAAATAATTGGAAATATGTTGGAAAACATAATTCCAATTATAGATGCAACATGATGAGGTCAAAAGTAGCTGTTACCACTCAAGAAAGAGATCTTGGAGTCGTGAATAATTTTCTAAAAATATCTGCTCACTGTGCAATGGCAGTCAAAAAAGCGAAGAGAATGTTAGGAACCATTAGGAAAGTGATAGATAATAAGACAGAAAATATAATGCCACCATATAAACGCTTGGTACACCCACACCAGGAATACTGTTTGTATTTCTGGTAGCCCCATCTCAAAAAAGATATATTGGAAATGGAAACGGGCAAGAAAAATGAATGAAGGTACAGACTGGCTTCCATGTGAGGAGAGATTAAAAAGACTGGGACTGTTCAACTTGAAAAAGACAAGAGCAGATATGATTGAGGACCATAAAATCATGAATGGTATGGAGAAAGTGCATAAGGAAGTGTTATTTACCCCTTCACATAACACAAGAACCAGGGGTTACTCAATGAAATTAATAAGCACAGGTTTAAAACAAACAGAAGGAAGTACTTCTCCACAGAATTCACAGTCAATCTGTGGAACTCATTGCCTGGGGTTGTTGCGAAGGCCAAAACTACTGGGTTCAAAAAACAATTAGATAAGTTCATGTAGGATAGGTCCATCAATGATTATTGGCCAAGATGATCAGGGATGCAACCGAATGCTCTGGGTGTCCCTAGGCCTCAGACTGCCAGATGCTTGGACTGGACAACAGTTAATTGCCCTGTTCTGTTCATTTTCTTGAAGAATCTGGCATTGACCGCTGTCAGAAGACAGGAAACTGGACTAGATGGATCATTGGTCTGACCCAGTATGGTCATTCTTATGGTCTTAAAGTATACCTCATGTTTATATTCAGGTTTGCAATTTTGTGTAAAGAAAAAAAACATTTTGAGTATTACCAGCAAACACATTCTAGTTAGCTACGAATTTGCTGTGATGATGAGTGCTATGCTAATATATAAAATCAATAATACTGCATTGTTGAGTAATAAACTGTACTTAGAAATAAGATGTGGCAGCATTCATTGTTAGAAGGGCAAATTTCTGCAGAAACAAAACTTTAGTGAAAAATGGAAAACATAATTTTCCCCTCATTTTCCAAATATTTCCAGTGGTTAGGTAGTTGATAATTTGTGATTGCTCCATTTGCAGGTAGCATTGTATGTTGGGCTTCATAAACTCTGAGGCTAAAGACCAATAGCCCAAAATATGGAAAACTTCCTTACTTTTTACCTCATTTACTTTATAACTCATTATATTTAAATTACTATTATTCTGAATTTGGTACTGTTTGCCATTGGAGCTGCTGTTGCAAAAGCTGTGGAAAAGGGAGACTAGAAAACTTTTAAAATAAACAGAAAAAATGTGTGTGAAGAGAATGTTTAGTTGGAAAGGTGAGATTGGGAAGTAACTATGTTTCATGTGCTTCAATGCAGGTAAAGTTCAAAAGTCTAAAGCCAATGAACCATTCTTCAACCCAGACCCTCTCGAATAATCAGTGTGAGGATTTTCATAAATAAGAAGTAAGTATACACTTCACTGTGATTGGCTGAGACAATAACGGTCAAATATGTTATAAGCAAAGAATAAAGGCCATATTCAGGAGTGGTGTGAGCTACTGCAACTCAGTGAGGTCACTCTGAGGATTACATCAAAGCTAAATTCGCCTGTAAGTGTGCACTGAAATGAATGACATAAAATCAAACCCCTTTAACCATGTGGTACATACATTTATTAGACAATAGCCCCTCACATTGGAATATTTTATGGCAAGGTAAGTAGGGTAATTATAGTTCAATTAATCTTAAAAATATAAAATAAGGAATTTTATTTTAATAATCATGTTGACACCTTGCTTCACAATCCAATCTGCCACCAGCACTCATTGATATCAATGGACTTATGCATGGAGTAAGCATGATATACTAAGTAGGTGAACTTCACCCCCAGGCATAGGATCAGTACTTGGCCTATTCATCACTAAAGACCTACAAAAGACCTCAAAGTAGGGTGCATAATCTTTGTTCTATGAAGTTATTTATATGCTTGTGATGGCCCTCTCCCAGTGGTGAATTTCACCCCATGCAAATAAGGGTGACATAATTGGGCCCTTAGTAACAGTTTACCCAAATTATCTTCTTCCCCAACTTCTTACAGTTACAGTTCCTTAATTAGTCCATATGTCCTCCTCTGGCTTGCTCACTGCTCCTAGTAAGTGAGTTTCATTAAAAGATTAATGAGTTATTATAACCTAAACAAATACATTCCACTTTGTTTATTGCCTACTTTCAAACTGCAATGGATGGTGTTAGTTGTTAATTTGTTAAATGCTTATATAAAAAAGCACAGATGTCGCTAATATCACATCTCAATATTTATGAAAAAACAGTTTTCTATAAATATTAAAAGATCAGTAATTACCAATAGAATTATTTGATAAAATTCCCAGATAGATAAATAATTATCAGAAAATCTAACTTAATCTATTACAATTCTAGAAATTAAAAAAAAAACCTTCCTAATATTCATAAACATGAAGCTAGCTCACTATCTCCTGTTTAAGAACACATCTTCCCACTCTTTTTTGAAAATAGTCTCCATGGTTAAAGTAGACAGGGATGCAGCTAAAGTGGTATTTACAGTTGTATTACTTCATTATCACACTCCTGACCCTAAATCCAGGTGTATTCTTTGCAAAATTAGGATGTTCTGGAGAGAACAACATTGGTATTTGCTACACAGAAGAGCAGCTAGGGAGGAAAAATGTATACTTTATTTAGAGGTGGAAAACTTTGTTTTATATTTTTAAATGCACATTTAACTCCTTAAATGCCCATCATGAGCCAAAGTTATCTCTCAGTTACCCCAATCCAAACTGTCTGTAGCCAGTATGGTTGCACAGGTAAAAGCAACAGAAGAATTTGTCCCCATATATTTATTACAAGGACAAAACGGCAGAGTTATAGTCCCCAAATGAATTTGCATTATACATCTTGTTGAAACTCTGATGATTTTGGAAATGAGCATAACCTCTTGGTGTTGTTTGCCCCTACAGACTTATTTTGGGTTAGAACCTTGTTGGGAAATCCTAAATCCAGGCAAAAGGGGGTAAAAATATTTCTTGGAGTTCAGTCTGCCTTTCTCGGGGTTTTGCACTGGCACCTACCACCATAGTATGTGAGTGTAGGATCTGTTGATAGAAAGTGTGACAACTGAAGGGTTTGAATGTTTGCTCTGATTAGAATTCTTTTATACATATGGGAATACTGGCTGTAGAGTTTGTTGATCTACTTTTATAAAATGATAGAAAGCTACTAGAAGAGGATATGAAAAACTATCAGTTTCTCCAGTGAAGAGAGAATAGCATGAGGTTTGTACTTACTTTTCCCCCTATTGTATATATAAAAGTATAATGGATATGTCATATAAACGTACACCTACATCCCATATTTCCTTCAGAGACCTGGGTTATCTACCGCCATGGAAAAGACCCCACAATGCCTTCTAGAAATCATCTTTCATTTGAATGAGATAATTGTGTCTAGCGTTTGCCATTCTTTTCACAAACAATCTTGGTCTGGTTCCTGTCCTTTTCCTGTCATCTTAGTAATAATTAAATAGTATTTCAGCACCAACCAAATATGCAAAAAAAGTTTAGGTGGAAATAACATATATAACCATTAATCAGAGTTGGAGGAACATTTGCTTTGAAGGGGTGGTTGATCATAAACTTTTTGCCCGAGTCACTATCAATGTCACTGTGGATTGACCCATATAGGGTATTGCCAGAACGTTACAGCTAACACCTCTTTTCCTCCTCTAGATTAGTATCACTTCAGAAACAAATACATAGGAACTGCCATACTGGAACTGACCAGTGATCCATCTAGTCCTTGTTGCCATGGCAGCCTATACAACATGTTTCCAGAGAAAATAGTAAAATAAATCCCCAAACAAAACATAATATACCTGGGCAAAATTACACAGTACTATGCCATGGAATGATTTTATTCTCTAACCTCAGCCAATATCAGCATATGTACATGAAACCTACTAGCTGAGGATTAAACCTACTAGTAGAGATAAATCTGAAATGAAAGAATGATGGAGGTGGCCACCAGCATTCTGCAATGAGAAACCCAGACCACAAGAGAGGGAAATGGAAGGGTGCTGGGAGTTTGCAAGGAACTACAGGTTAGTTACAGATTTGTCTAATAGTCCTTCCTTTTGCCGATTCTACGGGTCAGAGTGTGGCTGACCCTGGTGGAGCTCATTGGGAGAGGACAGAAAAAGACACCTCCCTCTCTGCAATGTCAAGGACTGGTTCAGGTTAATGTTATCACTGATACTAGCATCCCAAAAGGAGGATGGGAGAAACAGGATGAAGGTGGGACCGTGACCTTGTCCTTTGCTCTGCCCCAATCAGCAGAGCAGAACTGGCACAAAGGGAGTGCAGGTTGCATCTCTCCAAAGAGTACTGGGAGCTGCCCCACTCCACTGTATTATCCGCAGTAGAAATTTTGATTGAGTCCGTCAGAATTCCTGCAGGAGCTGCAGTGCAGACTTTCTACCCAACTTCCAGAGATTTAAAGCTACAGTCTAGGCCTGTATTTGCTACTTTTTAATGTCAGTTGTCACATATTCCTGTCTGATGGAATAGCATCTGACTGGCCATCTCTACATTATTCACTACCTAATGTACTCTCATCATACTTTCTTTTAACCTTTTCCTTTCAAAATTATATAATTCTAGTCATTTTAATTTTTCCTCTTCCATGTCTTTAATTAGTTTTGTTGACTTCTCTTTTAATCTCTTCTATATCCCTTTAGAGAAGAGGTAACCAAATTGAACACATTATTAAAAGCAAGAGTATACCACTGAATTAATAAGCAGAATATGATTTTCATATTAGTCTCTATCTCCTTCTTAACACAGTCTAACAGCTTATTTTTTTACTCCTACTATGGATTAAGAAGATAGTTCCTAGATATTTTCCCTAAGAAGTTACACATAATCTAGCAACCTCAGGTGTGTCCAAAAACTTTAAATTGTTTCTTTCAATGATTAAAGGGCAATGACACACTATGTGAATTACCTTCCACTAGTCTAGAGTGAATTTCACCTGCCATATTTCTTATTTTTCTACTTTTTATGGTACTTCTTTTTTCTCCTCCCAGTGCTTCCTAGCTGACTAACCCAAATAATTTGCATGTCTGTTCCCCACCAAATGTTGACAACCTTGCTATTCACCTGTCTTCCAAATCATTATATATATTGAACTCCATTCTTACCATTATTAATCACTTCTCATGCTAAAAATTGCCATTTATTCCAATCCTTTGTTTCCCATATCTTAACCAGCATTTAGTCTTTAACAGGACTTTTTGTCTCTTATGCCATCATTACCAAGGATCCAGTCCTGCTCCCACGAAAGTCAATATCAGACTCATTTTGAGTTCAGTGGAAACAGACTCAGGCCCTAAGTTTCATCTTCTGAATTATTTTATAAAAAGACTTGACAGTCTAAAGTTTTATATACCAGGTCTGTATTGTGTTAACTCAAAGAATTCTAACAGGCTAGAGAAATATAATTAACCCTTGCAGAAGCCTTGCTGATTTATCTCAGTCATGTTATGTTCATCTAAGGACTTAACAACTCTGTAATGATTTTCTTACTGTTTCTTTTCTGGTATTGAAATACAGCTCACAGGTCTATCATTTCTATGAACATCCTTGCCACTTTTTTATAGATTTTTGGCCACCCCCCCAGTATCATAGCTGTTTTAATGGCAAATGATAAATGTTAATATTTTAATTACTTCATTCTTTAATTCTTCAGAACTCTTGGATTTGTACCAGTCCTGGTGATTTACTGTAATTTATCTTGAGTTGTCCCATCACCTCTTCTAATTATACCTCTATTTCTATCAGTGTCTCAGTTTCATTACCTATAAAGTGTAATCCGGGGATAGGTACTTCCTCATCATTTACAGTGGGGAAGACTTTGAATGAAATAATTTATTTTCAGTGAAACTTCTCATGCTCTTTGATTGCTCTTGCAATCTGGCAAAACCAGTGGCCCTATCACAGGCATGTTGCTCCTAATGTATTTAAATAATTGTTTAATTGTCAATTCAGGCCTAGAGAATACAAGTCACTTCTAAAAGTTTGATTTTCCACATACCACTGAAATGGCTGTTTTACCAAAAGAGCGACTTATAATTAAGTATCAGTTACTTGAGTTCTTTGTCTGTCTTGAGTTTAGACCTTACACGGTTTCATAGGCAATGTTGTGACAAGGATTTTGGCTAGCAGACATTGAGATTAACCACAACGCATATCTGGCTATGTTAGAAATTGTAGTCTGCAGTGAGAGTGATTCAAGTGTAAGTGGCCATATTCTCTGAATTTATTTATTTTAAAAAAGGAAGCCAAGGCGTGGTAGCATTGGTAGTCTGCTGCTAAATCTAAGAGTTTTAGGGAACAACAAGTTACAAAACTTTCAGACAGTGAATTTATTGATAAAATTCTTGCCTGACGTTTCCCAGTGGAGCTCATTTACAACCTCTCAAGTGAAAATGGTTGAATGAATTTCAGCCTAGTTTCAAGTAGGTCATTTAATAAAAATGACCAAAGTTCATATTGTACATTTATGTCTGGAAAAAAGTCTTTGCTTAAGGTGAACTCTGCTATAGATTAGATATATTTACTAAAATGTCCACTACAGATAGTCCCTTAAATTGATATGTATTCACAGGTACAAGTTAGTGGTTCAAATCTTACATTAAATTTAGGGGACTGTCTTTAGTCCTTATACATATATATCTCCAAATGGCAAGTTACTCAATTTACAAAACTTTGGATTAGGTGTTTAAAACCCTGTACTAATAGCCATAAAACTCACACTGAAATGAATGCGTAGGAAGTTGCCATTCATCAGACAAAGAAATGGTGACCTTTAACAAGGTCCCTTATATGTACAAGAATGCCCAACATCATTAATTCTGGCAAGTGTTCCTTGCCTATCTGGATATTTTATTTCAGTGTACCTGTTTAAAAGTGGTCTTTTAAAAGTAGTTTCTCATCTACTTAAATAGGGTAAAAAGTATTAGGTGGAAAAGGTGCAAGATCAGGTTCATTCTTGCCAGGAGAGAGTAGCACAAACTGCACAGGCATGTACCAACCTGGCCATCTGCCCTCCTTCAGGGACTTCACCAATCAGAGGCAGCTTTATCTTCTTCTGGCAGGTCCCTACGAGATTTGCAGAATCAATACATCCCTCAGCCACACTAGTTGTTCTGTCAATGCTGCCCATTTTGGGAGCTGTGTTGGCCTGCAAGCTACTCAGGAATGAAGTTTCTGTGGTGCCTGGTGCCACTGCATCCAACTTTCTGCTGCCAGGGGCTCTCTACCTATGTAAATCTGAGCTGTAGAATCAGGAGTTTCAGTGTTCTATTGATGTTTCCTTCTTTCCTGTTTCCTAATCTTTCTCCATATCTACCTCCTCAATTTTCTATTCACCATTTGTGCTGCTTCCTCTGCCAGCTAGCTCTTCTTTTTGCCTTCTGGCTATGCCAACTCTCATCAGCTGCCTCCTGCACTTTGGTCTAGGCTTAGTGCCCAAAGAACAGTGGAGAATCAAGTCCACTTTCTCCAATTTAATATTCCAAGCAAAGTTCCAAAAATTTGCATAAATTAAACTGGCAACTTATTTTTGGAACACTGCTTCTACAAGACATTTGCTGGAGAAAAATGGGAACCAAGAACTGTGTTACAGACTTGGACTTTCATGCCAGATGTTGGCTCTTTATTGGGCTGATTAATTTTTTATAAGGTCAGTGGGTGTCTGACTGTGTTGTGTGTATAAATATGTATAAAATGGAGATATCAGTAGTGACTTTTGGACAGATAAAGTTACACATACAGGAAGACTAAAATTCTTGTTTCATACTGAAGTGATTTAATTTGGTTTCTAAATTTGGCACACTATTCAAAGAACAACGGTATTTTGTATCTAATCTTAAAATAAAATAGTTTCTAATTTTACAGAGGAAACATTTACAGATGCTTTTATTTCAAAAATTTGCTCTGTTTTTCCTCACACTTCTTTGTATAGTTCTAGCTAAACAAACGCAGTTACCACAAACTCCAAAATATCACACACACAAACACACACAGACAGCATCTTAAATATATGCCACTTTTGATATTTTAATTTTTATGACATAGACATTCTCTTTATTCATGAAAACCTAATTGAGCTACATAAAAATAACCATCTGAACTCTTTAGTTCTATCAGCTGTGTCCATTTTCTGACACTACCTGTATGCCTTCCTGATTCCTCAGCTCCACTACTCACAGAAACCATTAGCAGACCAGGAAGCAAGCTGGGCAGCAGAGATATAGGGAGTGGGTAAGAGGAATGGGGAGCTGTGAAGGGCTGAGTAAAGATGTGGTTGTGAGGGGAAGGTGAATGAGCAAGAAATCGCAGGATATGAGGGGTTGAGTGGAGCTTTCGAGAAATGGGGAAGCATTTAGTAGGACTATGAACTACTGCACAGGTGTACTCTGGGATAAATTACAGCCAACCTTCAACATCACTGTCTTACTTACATTGTTTCACCTTTATGTGGTACTTACATATGTTATATTTTAGTAGTTCATTAGGATATAGCACTACCAACATATATTTTCCAAACTCTTTTGTTCACCTTTAATACTAACTGCTACAAAAATAAAGAGAAAAATATTGACATGACACTGCACACTTTTAGATTGCCATAACGTGTCTCACAAGATGAAAATAACTGAAAATACTTAGTAACAATGTCACCCTCTCTTTTAACATATACACTATTTTTAATGTATTTCTTGTATATTAGTATTCATAACCAAAACTGCATCCATCAAATTATAAGATCAGGAAATGACTCCATGAATAGATAAATGAGGATACAGACTGGTCTATTGAACCCAATAAACCTTAATTTTTAAGCCCCCGATCTTGTAATCAGATCCATTAGTGCAGACCCTTAGCCTGTTTGGAGCTCCATTATTCCTCTAAGGCATATCTTCCTGTAGGGTCAGGATCTAAGGATCTAACTAAAGCCAACATATTTTCGTTTTTGAATGAAGGTTGGTTTTATGTTCCCAAGTGGGAAAAGCATAAAAGAAAATATGGGAAAATGCATACGGAAGGCAAGACTTGATTTCAGTTATTCAATAACTCCATTGCAGTCAGTGGAGTTACTCCAGATTTACACTATCAGAATCTAGCCCTTGAGCTTCTGTCCCTGTAGATTTCTGTACAAAGTATGTTCTGTACATTGAGGCATAGCTTACAATCCATTTGTAGGCAGAATTTCTTATTTAAATGGGGAGTTCTGCTTAAAATCTGATGGTATTTATTGGCGCATTATTTGTTAGCTTATTTTTTTATCAGTTTCTAAATCTGGGAAGATTTTAGGAACCATATTTTTGCCCAGGAATAACACAAACCAAGAAAAATAATACTGATAATTAATTAATTATTATTTTGTTCTCTAGTTTTTAATCAGGCAACAATTATTATTTTGTTCTCTAGTTTTTAATCAGGCAACAATTTCAGCAAAGTGGATAGACAGAGAACACAAGGAAACCAATCATAACAGTCATTTATAGAGTTTAAAAAGATATTACACTAGTAATATTAGTTCTACACATTCATAAGTGATTGTGGGTACCAACCATTAAAAGTTTATATTAATTATTGTCAGCCATTTGGCATATTTCTCAATTTAATACTTTTATGTAATGCCTTTAAGTTAGGCATCATTTCACTGTTCTCATAAAGTGCAGCTTGGGCTTAATGAAAAAGAATGTATGACAATAACAATAACAATGTGAAAAGTAGCAGAAGTAAGATGTTCGCTGGACTGTGTATTCAAATACTTCACTGTGTGTTGTCCCACTCTGGACCTAAAATGGCTGTTTTGCAGGATGTTGTTGCTTGGTGACCAAAAGTGCATCTCCTAGACCACAGAGGGATGTGAACATTCAGAGACTGATTTGTTCCTGTTGCTCGAGGAGACCAGGCCAGTAAAATTGAAGAAGCCTACAATAAACTATCTAAATATCTCGCTTGCTTGCATATTTAAGTTGATTTTTAAAACAGGCTTGTGATTTTGGGATGCTCACCAAACAAGCAATGGGAAAAATGCAACAAAACCTAGCAAGTCACTGCCCATGAAATACAAAAAGTAGACCAAGCCTCAGCTGCTCTAAGCCTGCAAGATACCCTTGCTTCAATTAAGTCTGTGTGGTATGTCTAGTCTCTTCCGGTACAACCTCCCAGTTGCTATCAGTCTCTCTTTCTTTCATTAGAATCAAGTAGTTAATTAGCCCCAGTCTGTCCTCTCCCCTTCTCTCTTTCCCTTTAACGCAGCAGTAATGATGTCTAATTACCAGCAGCAGTGGATTACAGCACCATCAGGAGCAAATCTCTGTAGCTGACAGCAACAAACCTTAGAGCTTCAAGGAGAGAATAATTCCAAACAACATAGTTGCATATTATTTGCTTATTTTTGACCAGTTTATGACTCTGAAGTTAAAATTGTAACTTCATCTAAGAGAGAGTGCTTGTGCTCACCAGAATTACCATTGATGATTAATTGTACATTAATTACTTTTACCTATTGAGAGATCAAGTGATGGAGAAAGTTTTTACTCTTTTAGGCTTTGATACTGTTTGTGGCTGTTTCTGTGGGCAGGATGAGCTCAAATTTCTGTGACAACAGCAAGACAAAAATGGCATAAGTAAAAACTAAACAATAGGGCTAGTTCTGAATTATCAGAAATGAATAAACTCTTCAGGAGTTAGTGTGGATTTCACTAAATGAATGAAAGGGTGGGCTTTTGAGAGCTAAACAACAATAACTTGTAAGGGTGCCACCTGAAAACATCAGCTTACTCCTATATAAAACATAATTTTGAGGTATAGAGTGAAATCCTAGCACCATTTAAGTCAATGGGAGTTTTGTCATTAACTTTAATGGGTCCAGGATTTCACCCATAATATATAAAACAATTCCTTTTGGAGCATTCAGCATTTGGTACTCTTTGGCATATAGTAACATATCAGACAAATAGATGCCACTCTACAGATCTGCTTAAAGAATGCTACTTCCCCTTGTGAATGGAGTATGAAATTGATTGCATGTGTTTAAATGGGGGATGACATTTGTTTTTAGTAACTGATCATTCGTATCTGAATGCTATGCATACTCTTTTCTTGTTTATACTGTGAAACAAAATTTGGAACCAAACACTTAGGCAAATGGAAGTCAGTGGATGTTTTACCTGAGCAAAGACTGCAGGATCTGTTACTTTACATTGAATTATTAAACATAAAATATTATGTAGAAATACTTCAAATTTGTATGGCTGTATTATAATAGCTTTCTTGTCCTGCTTTTGTTATGGTGCCTGGTTGGTTGTTATAATATTTATCTATCTATTGAGAGAGAGAGATACACAAATATTCATAGGATTCCAAATGCAAGCAGAAGAATTAAGACCAACATTTAAGTAAAATCTCCTAACAGATAAACACATCAAGAAAGGTTCTAGACACAGGGACCGGAAAAAATCAAGAACAACAAAAAGCGGGGAGGAAATCCAAACCCTCCTGGCCTAGTAAAGATGCCAGACAATGTACAAGTTGGTGACATAAAGAAGTGTTGTTTTTTGAAAGGTCCAGAATAGCTCTACCTTTTACTAAATCTTGAAAAAAATAAAGTTAGCCTTTTTATTCGGACTGTTCATTGATTGAATTTTGACCCAAAATAAGGAATTTGCTTGCAGTTCTGAACTTGTTTTGAAAAGTAAACCCATAAGAAATAAAAGATCTTTCATGCAAGACACTTAAAAAAACACTGGAAGAATAAAATAAATCATCCTAGAATAGACTTCTATTTGAGATAATTTTTCCTTTGTTCTATGCTTGATTTTCAATTTCCATCCCAAAATATAGTTGATCTACAGAAAATCTCAGGATCAAATATTAATAATCTGCTGTTTAACTCTAGAAAAGTCACATGCCATTCTCCATGTAAAGCTTGGACCTATAGGCAGACCTAGAACCCTCTGTGAATAGAAGAGGTAAGGAGGGAACATAAACATTGCTCAGAACATTCTCTCTTGCTTGCCTTTTAACTCCTTTACAAAATTAATTCCACATCTATACTACCTGTCAACAGTTACTTTGATGATTAGAAAGAGGACAAATATAAACGAGCACCCCAAATGCCTTGATGTATTAATACATAGAAGAAGATACTTCTACAGAATCTCCAGATTTTCCCCAGCAACACATGTTGTAATTAAACCTAGAATACTTTTTCAAGAATCCTTCTGTATTATGCCATCCAGGAGCATATTCATTAGACCAGGATGAGATTTCAATGCAAAAGAAAATATTGTTTATCAAACCAAAATGCCAAAGCAGAGATAAAAGATTGCCTGTGTTTCCATCTTTAGATCCCCAAATAAGGAATCTAGATTCCCTGAGGTAGTTTAGAGGGGGGTAAATGATATATTAAAGAGTTCAATATGCAAACCTACTTGTAGCCAATAGTTCCCATCTTCTTAAATAGGAAATTCTGTAGCTCTTGCCACCACCAAGCATAATAGCTGCGCCGCTGTTAGAACTGCGTCTAGCTATTCAGATTCAGATCCTGGGAAGGCTGGTGCTACTACTGGATGGCATCAATTGAGTTTAAGCTTTATAGCTGTGAGACTTGAGCAATCCCAGAAAGAGAAACAAAATCTACCATTTGGTCATGTGGAAACCTCTCTCTCTCTCTCTCTCTCTTTGTTGATCATCCTCTCCTCGCCTCCTTTAATAAAATAGCAACGCTCCAGAGTCATCAAGGCATATCCCTGCTGCTCTGTGTCTCAGGGGCTGTGGTCTAACAATAAAAAAACCCGATATCCTGGGGAAGCCCCCAAATAAACGACCGGCGCCACATTTGGCTTTGTGCCAGTAAGGATACACCGTGCTCTATCGATCGCAATAGTATATTATGAAAATGTGCCGCTGTAAACGTAATCGTGTGGCCTTTATACAATGGCAAGACGCGACAGACACCACACAGCTAAGGGGCCGGGACAATAGCCCACCCCAAAATAACAGCATAGAGGAAGAGGGGGCAGTGGGGTGCATGATCCCTTTAAATAAAAAGGACCACAAAGCCCTAACCTGTGCATAATGTGACATGCAAATACAACATGGTGATGACTTAGGGGGAAAGAGAGAAACGGGCCAACTGTGGCTGTCCTCTCTCCCACTATAGGCTGCATTCGTCGACATATAACAAGGAAGACAATTCTCTACTAACCGTGGTTTTGACTGGCACGTACAGCACTTGCTTCCCTCTTCCACCAGCACCATTGACCTCGTCCGCATTGCCGAGCTGGAAGCCTTTAGATTTGACCCAGAATTTAAATTTGGCATTATCCGTGGAGCTCGATTCGGAGCCGTTCAAGAGCTGGACGATCCGGTCGTATTTTTTACGGGTCACCGTCTTGGTTTTCCCCGAGTCCCCGTAAGTCCTGAGACACCAGTCCTGAAACTGGCGGTACATGTCCCGGTCGCTGCTCTCCATAATCTCCTACGAGATACCACACACACTACAAAACGGGCCGTGCCTGGATCTTCCAAACGTACTTTGCACCTGTTCGCCTAGTGCTCATGAAAAATGCATCCACCACCAAGATGGACTGAGAGGAGGTCCCGGTGCGAGCAGATCCCAGCTGATTTTTTGTTGTTGTTGGGGGCAGGGGGGATGGGTAGGGGGCTAGCGATCAATTCAATAGTGTAGCAATGCTCTTGCTCATTTTTTTAACTGTGCCGGATCACAGAAGGCAAACGGGTCTCGTAGAGGCTTCTCTTATCCTTCTACTGTACGTGATCGCTCTCCAATATTGTGCAAGGCAGGACTATCCCAATGTCTCCAGTAGCGTCTACCCAGAGGGGTTTGATTTATAAATAATTAAAATCCTATCCCTTGGCTTAACAAAAAGAGAAAATAGAATATTGACTCGTATTCTTCTCTCATGCATCAGCTCCACCCGGCTGCACCGGGGATGGTGCAGGTGAAAAAACACCCTCTACCCCAGCCAACCCTCGTTGCTTTTTCAAAGGGTTTTCTGTGTCTGTCCTGGAGGACCGTGCCTCTCCTAAAGCAGCCTCTGTGCAGGATGGAGGAAACACTGAAGGGCAAATTGGTCTCTGTTCCCTGGCAGTTTTTGCCTTCAGATTTCTCTGCTTTGGGCGTTAAAGTACGGGAAAGAAAGAAAGTTCTTACCTGTTATTTTCCTTCCTAACAAATCCCATCCACATTTTTTATATTTTTATTTTTTAAAACGGTCTGTGAAAATTTCACTTGCTCCTACTCAGTCCCATTGAATTTCAGATGCCCTAATAGGAATTCTGATTTGTTTATTTAAAATCCCAGCAGATGGAGGAAAAATATGTACAAGATATGATCAGATATTAGACCAAAGGAGAGAGATCAGTCCCAGGAGGATGTTGGTAAAGAAAAGAAGACGGCTGTCGGTTGGTCTGCCAGTTTAATAATGGTGCTCACACATGTAGGACTCCTCTGGTCTGGGGTTTCCTTGCTAAACTGGCTACAAGGCATTCAAGTAAGTTTGCGTACGGATGCTTAATAGAACCCCCTTATTTTGTTAAGGGATCGATTTTTTTCTCCCTTTGGCTTTGCCACAGTTTCAAGTCACCCCTGAGATTTCTGATCTCTCTCTTTTCCTCTACCACGTAATGAAGGACACCCCCTTCTCTGGTGAAAGTAGCCAAATTGTTAGCTCCTCTTGACGATCTTCCAAGGCAAATGCAGACTGCAGCTCCTCCATTCAATACCTATTTCCAGTCATTAAAAGGAACCGGGGAAGGGGAGTTCCCATCCTCCTCTCCCAGCGTCTGCAAGATCCCCTGTCTTAGACACACACACACACACTCCCACTCTCTGTCTCTGTGTGCTTCAACCCGTCCTGCTCCTGTTCAGCTCCTCTGCTAAACGGGCTGCCAGACAAGTGCACACACATTCCTGGTCCGTTTCACAGCCAGCATTTCCCCCTTTTTATATACGTATATATATTTGTTCTCCTCTGGTCTCCAGAACGAAAGCAAAGTGAAACGCCTCGGCCCCCTGGCGCACCGTGGAGCAGCCTTGTCCCAGGCAGGCACTTGCAAAATGGTCAGCCCCTCCTCCTCTTCCTCCTCCTCCTCCCAGGCTCGCTCTGTTCAGTGGCTCTATTGGAAGGTCTCGCGGCGGCTGGAGCCGGGACTGACAGCAGCAGCACAGGCTGAGGGAGAGCAAAGCTCCACACTAAACCGCTCTCCCCCACCCCGTCGCCCGCGCGCTGATTGGCCAGCGGGACAAAAGTTTCTGTGGAGACGGCTGAGCGGCTACGTGACGGACAGAATTGTCCCATTTAGGGATCCCGGGCAGTGCGCATGCTGCAGGCGGCAGCAAGTTACAGAACGCGGGGCAGGCGGGGCGGCCAGGCAGCAAGGTGGCGCAGGGAAGCAGAGGCGGCTGCAAGCACATCCTCAGCCAGAGCCAGGTGGGGGGATGCAAGGGGAGGGTTTCCATGGAGATTTCACCGAGTCCCCCCTCCCTTCTACACACACAGCAGATCAGCTGACACATCATTAGCTTAGGACCTAATTATTGCTTATTGGAGCAACAAATGAGAGAGAGGGCCAGCTGCAGGAGGCAGAGCGATTTTCCTTTGCACCCGGTGGACTAAGGCAGCGCTCAGCAGTCCCGGGTGGATTCTCATTAACTTGCAGGGTTCCCACAGAAGCGGGAGCAGCAGACCTCAGTCTGGCTGCACCGCCACCCACCCACCCACGTCCCTTTCTGCTTCTTATTTTAAAAAAAATGCAAAAGTGATGAGGGAATATTTTGTCTCCAAAATAAACTGGCCTGTGAACCTGGTGTTAGCCCACAAGCCTGAGTGGCAGCCACATCTGGAGGAGGGCACTATAGCTGAAACATCTGGAGGAGAGAGAGCAAATCCCAGCAGTTACCATTTAAAAGGGGATGCGGAGGACTTTAGTGGATCAGTTTATCCATTTTGAAATAAAAGAAAAACTATTCTGGTTTTCTTTTCTTCTGAGTCTCTAGTTCACCCCCAGGAATCAGGGCAGCAGGATAGCTTCCGCCAGTTTGCTTGTTTCATCTTTGGGCAATGTAAGACCATCACCAAGAAAATCCTAATTAGTGAGCTTCTCCAGGCATTAGGACATTCTACACCACTCTCTTCACAGGTGCAAACTCCACAGAGACTCAGGAACTCCAACCTCCCCCTCCCCTTCTCTGGGTTCTGATTCATAGATTCCAAGGCCAGAAGGGACCATTGTAATCGTCTCATCTGACTTCCTGTATAACAGGCCATAGAACTTCCCCAAAATAATTCCTAGAGCAGATCTTTTAGAAAAAGAGATGCGTCTCACTCTTCTGAGGCCCAAGCGTAGTACAGACGCCCTAAATGAACACATGGACAAAACAGAAGCCACTACAAAGGATGTGGGATTGATTATCACAAATAACACTGTCAATAACTTCAGCTTCATGAGTCCACATTTCTGATATTGCTAATTTCCAGAAATGGAAGTAAATTGTCCCACGATTGATAGAGGACTAAGCCAAGGGGCAATGGAGGGGTACACTTCCTCTTTCTACATCCAATTGACCCAAAATAAATTTTACATTTTTAATTTCAAAGGTTTAATTTGTTGTTTATTTCTTAGCGGAAAGGGACACATGGCCTCGAATAGATTGTATTTGGGTTTCTAGCCACCACAGCCCTGGAAAGAACTAATGTTGAGTCTCCAGAGGTGAGATACTGGCCTTTATTGCTCCTCATCTCTTCTTGCTCAATGACTTGTGCAACCTGAAGGCAAGGTCCCTTTGAAAAGGGGCAATGATGGAGAGAATTCCCAGTATCCATATGTGTGGTAGAGCACCCCACTCCTGCCAGCCTATGACGAAATATTTCTAAATTAAAAAACGTTCATATTGGCTCCAAGCACCACTTCTTCCATGTTGGCTAAATCTTGTGACATGCTGAGCTCGCTCAGCTCTCAATAAAATTGTTAGGAGTTGACAGCCCTGCACTCCAGAGGATCAGGCCCAGATCACTTGACGTTTTGGGAGTCCTGTTAATGCTACTCCTGTATACCATGACACTGTGTTTGCTTTGGGCTTTTATGTATAAAGCTACCATACTATATGCCCAGGCAAATCAAGGACAAGACTTTTGTTTAAAGGCAGGACTACTATCTAGCAGCATTAGAGAGTATTCCCAACACCATGCTTAGCATCCGTAGGATCTGGGAGGGCAGTCAGACATAGGGTGCTACTACATTAAAAACATGCTTGACATAAGGGGAAAGGACCATGAGAAAGTAGACAGAGGTACATAGAGAAGGAGAAAGACAGGCTGGGGGAAGAGACAGAGAAAAGTAGGACATGCACATAGGTCAATGAAGCCCATGATTTTTTATTGGCCACTGGCCCAAAAGTCATCGTGACAGCCCTGTTTAACACAGGTTGAATACAGGACTCGTGTGACCATCGCAGGAACTGTGTGACAGACACCACAATGGAATTGCTACCAAGAAGTAGAGAGTTGGAAATAGAGAGCACCTCATTAGAACTTTGGTCAGCAGATTTTAAGGGAAGTAATATTGTTTTAATTAGGGCTGTCAAGCGAGTAAAAAAATTAATCACAATTAATCGCATGATTAAAAAAAATTGTGTGATTAAACAATAATAGAATACCATTTATTTAAATATTTTTGGATGTTTTCTACATTTTCAAATATATTGATTTCAATTACAACACAATACAAAGTGTACAGTGCTCACTTTATATTATTTTATTACAAATATTTGCACTGAAAAAAACAAAAGAAATAGTATTTTTCAATTCACCTAATACAAGTACTGTAGAGAAATCTCTTTATCATGAAAGTTGAACTTACAAATGTAGAATTATGTACAAAAAAAACCCTGCATTCAAAAATAAATCAATGTAAAACTTTAGAGCCTACAAATCCAATCAGTCCTACTTCTTGTTCAGCCAATCGCTCAGACAAACAAGTTTGTTTACATTTGCAGAAGATAATGCTGCCTGCTTCATGTTTACAATGTAACCTGAAAGTGAGGACAGGTGTTTGCATGGCACTGTTGTAGCCGGCGTTGCAAGATATTTACATGCCAGATGTGGTAAAGATCCCTATGTCCCTTGATGTTTCAACTACCATTCCACAGGACATGCATCCATGCTGATGATGGACTCTGCTTGATAATGATGCATGTTCATTTTCATCATCTGAGTCAGATGCCACCAGCAGAAGGTTGATTTTCTTTTTTTGGTGTTTCAGGTTCTGTAGTTTCTGCATCAGACTGTTGCTCTTTTAAGACTTCTGAAAGCTTTCTCCACACCTCATCCCTCTCAGATTTTGGAAGGCACTTCAGATTCTTAAATCTTCGGTCGAGTGCTGTAGCTATCTTTAGAAATTTCACATTGGTATCTTCTTTGCATTTTGTCAAATTTGCAGTGAAAGTGTTCTGAAAATGAACAACATGTGCTGGGTCATCATCCAAGACTGCTATAACATGAAATATATGGTAGAATCAGGGCCGGCTCTAGGCTTTTTGCCGCCCCAAGCAAAAAAAATTTTGTCTGCCCCCCACCCCAGCCCTGGGCTCTCACCCCCGCACACCAGTGCCCTCCCCCACCTGCACCCCCTGCCACCTCAGCCCTGGGATCCCCTCCACCAGTGCTGACTCCGCCTGCTCCCCCCTCGCCTCCAGCCGGTCCGGCGCTGGCAGAATCAGGGTAAGCAGCGGGGCTCCCAGGCCGCACCTCAGCCCAGGGTCCCTCCAGTCGGGACTCCCGCCTCCAGGACCGGCGAGGACCCAGGAGGGCAGAGCCAGGGGACTGCCCCAGCAGGGGGCTGAGGAGCTGGGGCAGATTAGCCCCAGAGGGAGCGGAGCCCCAGAGAGCGGGACACGGGCCCCACACAGCAGCACTCCGCCCTCTATGGCTCCACTGCTGCTTCTTCTGGCCGCCCTGCCACAGTGCCTGGGCAGCTCGGGCTGCTTCGCCCAGCCCCGGCTGCAGTGCTGGGGGGCGGCCACCCTGCGGCACCTGCAGGTGTGTCCATGTGCCCCACGGGGCGGCCCCCAGCCCAAGTGTCCCCCACTCAGAACCTGCCCAGCCCAGCCACAAGGTGCAGGTACTGCACCTGCTCCCCTGCGGCATGAAGTGCAGTGGCCCCAGGGCACCCCCCGCACATGACACACTGCTGCTGCCAGGGCTGGCTCTAGGCTTTTGCCACCCAAAGCAAAAAAAAAAAAAAAGATGGCCGGAATGCACCCCTGAAAATGTGCCGCCCCAAGCAGGTGCTTGGTTTGTTGGTGCCTAGAGCCGGCCCTGGGCAGAATGTGGATAAAACAGAGCAGGAGACATGCAATTCTCCCCCAAGGAGTTCAGTCACAAATTTAATTGACACATTCTTTTTTTAACAAGCATTATCAGCATGGACGCATGTCCTCTGGAATGGTGGCTAAAGCATGAAGAGGCATCTGAATCTTTAGCGCATGTCACATAAATATCTTGCTATGCCAACTACAACAGTGCCATGTGAATGCCTGTTCTCACTTTCAGGTGACACTGTAATTAAGAAATGGGCACCATTATCTCCCGTAAATGTAAACAAACTTGTTTCTCTTAGCGATTGGCTGTACAAGAAGTAGGACTGAGTGGACTTGTAGGCTCTAAAGTTTTACATTATTTTGTTTTTGAGTGCAGTTATGTAACAAAAAACCCTACATTTGTAAGTTTCACTTTCATGATAAAGAGATTGCACTACAGTACTTGTATGAGGTTAATTGAAAAATGCTATTTCTTTGGTTTATCATTTTACAATGCAAATATTTGTAATAAAAATAATATAAAGTGAGCACTGTACACTTGGTATTCTGTGTTGTAATTGAAATTGATATATTTGAAAATGTAGAAGAACATCCAGAATATTTAATAAATTTCAGTTGATATTCTGTTGTTTAACCGTACGATTAATCGCAATTAATTTTTTAAGTCACGATTATTTTTTGAGTTAATCACATGAGTTAATTGCGATTAATTGACAGCCCTAGTTTTAATGTTAATCCATATTTGGAAAAAGTGTCATAAGATAGGCATGACTGCCTTGCTTACCTGTACTGAGACATGATTCTTCTCAAAACCATCTCCTGCTGGGTGCTTCTAGATCACACTGACATCATATTATGCTTGTCACTGAAGCCAGGTCGCAGAGTAGTGGAGGTCAAGAAAAAAGTGACATACTCACAGGTGATGCTTGAGACATGGGTACCATGTTACACTCAATGTTAAAGAGAGTTGCAGGGTCACAGTACAAGGGGAAATAATGATACTGTATCCAGGAGTACTACTTCAGACAGGGATCCTGTAAAAGGGCTGATCCTGCTCTCACTGGAGACAAATTCCCATTGACTTCAGTGGGAGCAGGATCATGCCCTAAGTGACCAAAAATACTATTAATTGGGTGGAACAATGGAAAGAGGTGAGAAAAACATGAGCAGGCCAGTTCCAACAATGGGATTAGATGGTGAGTATGAACCATCACTGAATTTAACCAAATGGATGTTTCTGTTTTGATTTACTATTAGGTTTTATGATTCACATCCAGTGTTTGATGTAATAATTTTATTTATTAGTTGCAGGGAGGTAGCACCTAGAAGTCTCAGTTATGGACCCAGATCTCATTATGATATGCAGTATATAATGCCATAACAAAAAGTCCCTGACACAAAGAATTTACAATCTAAATAGTGTGAATTTTAGGGCCTATAGATCAGCATATATATGTATATATGCCATTGATTTCAGTGGGGATTATTGATGCACTTGGAATACAGGATCAGGCCCTGATTTTTAAATCGCCACAAGGAGTTTCTGAAACTAAGACTTTAAGGTTTATCTGGATTAGAAAAAGTGAATGAAGTTAGGTAAAACCTTTTACTTTGATTTAGCTGTTCATATTGTAGGCTTAGCTTCCCCTGATCTGACCTCAACCACTTTCCCTAATCTAGAGAAACCCTATGGCGGTGGTTCTCAAACTTTTGTACTGGTGACCCCTTTTACATAGCAAGCCTCTGAGTGTGACCCCCTTTATAAATTAAAACAGTTTTTATATTTAACATTATTATAAATGCTGGCGGCAAAGCGGGGTTTGGGGGTGGAGTCTGACCGCTCAGGACTCCCAATGCAATAACCTTGCTGACCCCCTGAGGGGTCATGACCCCCAGGTTGAGAACCCCTGCCCTATGGGTTTAATAAATTGGGGAAAACAAGTGGAATTTCATTTGTGCTGCTGAAGACTTTTTTCTGTCAAGGTTAATATGAACAAGTATCCTTGCAATGGAAAGGGCTAGAATTTTCATTGAATTAAAGTTTGGATTCTTTACAAAGAAATGGAATCCATTTATTTCAGAAATTCTTAAAACCTCCTCCCTTCCCCACAATCACATGAACTTTAAGATTTTAGCATCCTGTTCAGCAGGGGCCAGAAAAATCCATAGATTCTGTAGACTGAGGGGTTTGTTGTTGGTTTGGTTTTGTTTTGTTTTGCTGTGTTCTACAGATCCTAGGTTTTCCTTGTTTTAGAAAATCTAAGTTTCTAGTCCTTCTGGTTGCAAAGATAGCTTTCATACAGTAGATCAATGTACTGCTGTAGTGTTTGCTCTTTAGCCAGACTGAAACAATATAGCACCAGCAGATGTGTGACCTCTCCCATTTATTGTAGTGAAGCATTAACCACAAAACAGTGTTTTGACCATTTAAAGTGCCTCCTATGCACAAAACTGTTACAGGGATTCTAAAATAAAGCATTTACAATTTATAAATATTGCCTATTGGGAACTATGAACATGAACTGCTATGTAGCAGTCCATTAAAGCACAGAGAATGAAGAGTGAATGAGTGACGCCTGGTGTCTTTCACTGATGTTCTAGTATCTAGAGATGGTAACTCTAGCACACTAGTATGGCAAGATACTCGTGGTGCTAGAGTTATGATTCAGGACACATTTTCAGGCATTTTTAAACTTTCTGATGAAGGAAAAGACTTTTGTCTGAAAGCTTTCATCCTTGTTCTGCCAAAAGAAGAATGTCTGGGAAACATTTGATCATGTTATTACATGCTGTTTGGCACTTTGAGTTAGCAGAGTGCAAGAAAAGGCATTTTAAGAAATTTCTCAGAAGTTTTATTTTGTCTTAGTCAATGGAAAATTGTTTCATTTTAACATTTTAAACTTGCCCTTTTTCTGAGACTCAGTGGAAATGCTGTCCTCAGTAAGGAAAACTTAGCTAAACTGAGAAAAGATTGGTTTAGTTATAAAGGAGCTATAACTAATTGGAAATAATGTACTTTAAACTGTGTACATACTACCACCTCCTCAAGAGGGTTCTAATGGAAGACTATTGCCACATGTTTTATAATCTGATGATCACTATAACAATGATGACATGCAGTTCTAACTTTGTAGAGAGAGTCATTGCTTACATACAGCTTGTGATTGCTCACATATGTAATCATTCTGGTCTCAGGTGCATGGTGAAATTCACTGAACATTGAATTAAACAAACATAACTATATTTGGGGAGGTATACCTCTAATGCTACAAAACTTGCAACAAAAAAGAAGCACTACTCCTAACTATGGTAAGTAACCTATCACATAAAATTAGCCTCTGTTCCAGATAGCTATTGTGATGCCAATTTTTAAAAAAAGGCTCCTGAGGTGATCCTGTCAATTACAGGCTGGGTTGAAATTATAGTAAGGAACAGAATTATCAGACACATATGAACACAATATGTCAGGGAAGAGTCAACATAGCTTTGGTAAAGGGGAATCATGCCTCACTAATCTATTAGAATTCTTTGAGAGGGTCAACAAACATGTGGACAAGGGTGATCCAGTGGATATAGTGTACTTGGACTTTCAGAAAGCTTTTGACAATGTCCCTCACCAAAGGCTCTTAGGCAAAGTAAGCAGGCATAGTATAAGAGGGAAGGTCCTCTCTTGGACCAGTAACTGGGTAAAACACAGGAAACAAAGGGTAGGAATAAATGGTCAGTTTTCAGAATGGAGAGAGGTAAATAGTGGTGTCCCCAAGGGATCTGTACTGGGACCAGTATTTTCAACATATTCACAAATGATCTGAAAAAAAGGGTAAACAGTGAGGTTGAAAAGTTTGCAGATTATACAAAATTACTCAAAAATTTTAAATCCAGAACAGACCGCAAAGAGTTAAAAAGAGATCTCACAAAACTGGGTGACTGGGCAACAAAATGGCAGATGAAATTCAACGTTGATAAAGGCAAAATAATGTACATTGGAAAACATAATTCCAATTATAGATACAAAACAATGGAGTCTAAATTAGCTGTTACCACTCAAGAAAGAGATCTTGGAATTATTGTGGATAGTTTTCTAAAAATATCCGCTCAATGTTCAATGTCAGTCAAAAATCTAAGAGAATGTTAGGAACCATTAGGAAAGGGGTAGATAATAAGAGAGAAAATATAATGCTACTATATAAATCCATGGTACTTCCACACCTGGAATACTATGTGCAGTTCTGGTCGCCCCGTCTCATAAAAGATATATTGGAAATGGTACAGAGAAGGGCAACAAAAATGAATAAAGGTACGGAACGGCTTCCATATGAGGAGAGATTAAAAAGACTGGGACTGTTCAACTTGGAAAAGACGACTATGGACAGATACGATAGAGGTCTATAAAATCACGAATGTGTGGAGAAAGTGAATAGGGAAGTGTTATTTAACCCCTCACCTAACAAAAGTACCAGGAGTTGCCCGATGAAATTAACAGGCAGCAGATTTAAACAAACAGAAGGAAGTAACTTCTTCACACAACACACACTCAACCTGTGGAACTGTTTGCCAAGAGATCTTGTGAAGTTCTGGATTCAGAAAAGAATTACATAAGTTCATGGAGGATAGATCCACCAATGGCTATTAGCCAAGTTGGTCAAGGATGCAATCCCATGCTCTGGGTGTCCTTAGGCCTCTGACTGCCAGATGCTGGGACTGGAAAACCGCAGATGGATCACTTGATGATAGCCGTGTTCTGTTGATTTGCTTTGAAGCATCTGGCATTGGCCACTGTCAAAAACATCTTCAATCAGCCTTTCAAGCCCTGGATCTCCCCACAGGTGCAGTGTTTCAGGTTAATTGGCCTAATTTACCTGTTATGCCTTATCTGGGTTGAACACCCCATCACACAAAACTTTACATATTTCTTTTTCCTCATGCTTTATTACTTTTGATATTTGCATTAAAACAGGATCTTTATTTAAGAGTTCCTGTTTCTTAAATGACTGTGATATCACATATGGAGGGTTGTGATGGCTTCACATGAGGGATATATGGGAGGAACAGATGACCTTTTAAGAAACTAAGCTCTTGTTTTCATGCAAATATCCTTGTTTAGTTAGTAATAAAGGATGAAGGAAAGGAGTAAATATATGGCGTACAGCATAGCAGAAATGTTTCAAATACAAATGCCTTTAAGGTTAGCAGATGGCATCAGCTGCTCTTTAAGGTTATAATACTGCTTTACCTTTATTTTAGCACCTTGCATTCTAAAGGATGGGTTGTGTATACACTGACTAGACTTTTTTCACTTAAAATTTTCTACCATTGCGAGCACCAGTACATCTCCAAACAGCAGTAGCATTAATGTAGACCAGCCACTGGAATGTAAGCCACTCTGTTGTCCAACTCAGCAGATCTAGAAGGCACAATGGTTAAAGTGCTGGCATTCTGGCTATACTAGCATTCCCAATGTTCCTACCACAAGTGGAGCTGCACTGCTTGGAAATTTTACAGAAAAAGTTTAGCGGGGATATGGCTATACATTGATGACTTCAACCACCACTGAAATGCAGCCAGCTCTGGGGTGGAATGTGATAGCTGTTTAACACACAATAACACTATACAATAATTTAGGACATGAAGTAAAGAAAAAGAATAGACTTGCAGGGGTAATTCAAGTAGACAAAGTGGTTAATTGCTCAGCTTGGAATATTTGGCCAGACCACTGGGGCATTACAATACACTATTGATCTTGGGGCGGGAGGGTTAAATGCCATGTTTTCTTAAATGAGTTAAAGTTATCAGGACCACAATTTTGCATCTCATCCAAAAGAGACCTTCAACAGTACAGAGCCCCCTACCCCGCCCACACACACAGTGTATGAGTATTGCTTTTATACAGAAGAATGAGCATCTCCTCTAATTACAAATGCTTCTTCCTTCAGTAATTGGGTTTACTTGGGAAGTCACCCATTCAGATGCTTGACCTGCCCTGATCCTGCTTTGCTTGTGAAATCCACTGAAAACACTTTCCAAGTCATGGCCCTGCAGGTTTAAGATAAGCTCACCATATTTTTTTTTTAATTAAAGGGCTGGGAAAGTTTTGTGGTGACATTTTTAGGGTCACAGAATGGTCATACAAAAGTACCCTTTGAAAATAATTGTTTGATGATATCACTGTTGCCACAGTCAAACTCAGTGACATGTGCATGGTGTTTTTGAGTGGAGGGTTTTTCCCACTAACATGGTGTTCTGAATGAGGGTATCATGAAGACACTGACTCTCTTTTTAACATTCACTTTGAGCAAAAATGAACAGAATTAATAGTATCTGCCCTCATTTGATTTTTCTCTTCACTCCAAACACTGTTTACCATGCTGAACACTTGTTCACTGGACTCTTTGTTCCTGTTAAACACAGAGCAATTTCCATTCCCTATAGCACTGCGTCTTGAACACACACTTTGTAATTATTTAAAAAAACAAATTGACTGAATGAAAAATTGGGATATTTCAGGTATCCTGAAAGAAGTTCTCAAGACATTAGAAGAAAAAACAGGGCAGATAAAACCAGGATGCGCAGTCACATTAGTTTATGGGAAATTAGGTAGAGTTGGCCCAGGCATGAGAATCCTGATTTCTCAGGCCATGTCTGCACAACAAAGCTTTGCTGGAATAGCTATACCAGTCAGGAGCGTGAAGGTGTGATCCCTGACCAACATACCTGCACCAGAAAAATCCTAGTGTAGATGCAGTTACATGAGCAAAACTGCACTTTTATGGTTTTATTTCACTCAGAATAGCTGCAATAAACAGTATCGGCAAAAGTGCAGCTTGCCAGTAGAAGCAGCTTCCACTGTAGGAATACATTATATGCCAGTACAGCTATACCAGCAAAGCACTCCTAGGGCTTGTCTACACTTACTGGGGGGATCGACGAGCAGCGATTGATGCATTGGCGGTCGATTTAGTGGGTCTAATGAAGACCTGGTAAATTGACTGCAGATCACTCTCCCGTTAACTCCTGTACTCCACCAGATCAAGAAGAGTAGGGGGAGTCAACAGGAGAGAGTCTCCCGCCGACATCGCATAGTATGGACCCCGTGGTAAGTAGATCTAACCGACGTTGATTTGAGTGACGCTATTCACATCACTCAAATCACATAGCTTAGATCGCATTTCCCCTGTAGAGTACACAAGGCCCTAGTGTAGACCTGGCCTCATTACTTATACCTCTGATATTTCACTTTCTAACTTCTCAGTGACCTCATTGTGGGGCCCCAACACCTCCAGAAGGGTCTCTGCAGGGTCCTGTCCATCTTTTAATTAAATGTTTACATGGTGTAGGATGTACAAGATGTACAGCCTCGGAGCTCACAGCATGTAAATTCAGTGGTGGAGGAGCCTGAAATAAAGGCATATCAGAGGTGCTTCTGCTAGTACTTCCTCCAGAGACGTGAAAATAGAGGCAACCCATCCCCCTGCCACCTCAGCCCTCAAAAAAGAACTACTACCAATAGGGGAGAAAGGCTGAAGTACAGATGGAGGGAGTTAGAGGCTGTTTTAAGAGAACTATAACTAGGAAGTTGTCAGGATTCAAGGAGTTGGGACTGACTGTCAGAGGGTCACATGGCCCTCAAGAAGCTTAAGGTAAGCACCTCATCCCACAGTTCAAGAGTAGTGGAGAGCAGAGGCTACAGGGAGCTGGTTGTGGTTCCCTAATCATTGGCCAACTAGCCCCTGCAGTAGTTAAAGACCCAAGGAGTCTACTCTACCTTCTTCCACTTAGCATAAAGTCTGTAAATGACTACAGTACATAGGAATTACATAGTATCCCTTTCAATAATTTCTAGCCTGCTAGTGGCCCTCTCTGTGGCCTAGACTTAGAAGCCTATCAGAGTAGCATTGTGTATATGGAGCTAGGCCATTGCATTTTTTTATTGTTAGGAAACATGGTTATTTAGCCCTACTATACCCATGTGGTTCCTTTATATTACTTTTGAGCAAGACCCAGTGACCTTACACCAACAGCAGAAGTGTAGTTGAAGTCTCTCTGCCCCACCATGTCCTTCTTGGCCACATCCTACTGCCACAATGCCTTTTACATGCTGCCTCCCTCCCCCTCCTCTGGGAAAGGGGGCAGCCGAAGCAGGAGGCAGTAAAGTCGCCTTTGCAAGTTTTGCATCTAAGAGTCCTCCTAAGCAAAGGGAATTCTCCAATGACAATTTCCAACCATTTTAAGGCTACAAAAGCAATGCAAAGTGGCTTTAGCAGAAAAGGCATGCTGGTGCCCTATGTTCTGGATCTTTATCTGAAAAAAGTCTACAAGGAAACTTTTGAACTTTGTCCATCACTGCTAAAGACTGCATGTTAAGTAATATTTAAAATACAGAGTTCTCGCATGTCATTTGGTTTTCTTTCTTCCCAGAGGAAAAGAAAAGCCCAGTGGAGTAAAAGTAGCTTGCTAGCTGGGACCCTAAAAATTGCTCAGTAAGAATTCTCAGTTCCTCTCATCGCTAAGCTTGAAATTTAAAAATGTCCATATTTTAATTTCTGATCACTAGCTTATGATGCTGCCTTTGTAATGACCACACGCTGTTTCGAACACATGTTGAACTTTGCACTGTTTCACTCCACGTATTTGCATATTATTTCTATTGTATTTTACATAATGGAGTTTATGAAAGTGAAATTGGAGCTATTTGTACTTTAAACAATAATTTTACAAACCAGAAGTGTGTTTTGTTTTCTGAAATTGATATCTCATCTCAAATAAATACAATGATAAAAATGTGTTCATGTGTGAAAAAAAATATGCAGTATTCAAATTCTGCACAATTTGTTATGCAATTACTATAGTCTACATAAGTGCTTTTTCAACAGGGGGAACTTTATTCATCACAATACACCAACAATTTCACAGAGCAAAACATGCTGGGGGTAGGCATGCTGGGGCTTTGTGGTGAAAGAGATGTGAATCAGCATAGGCAGGATGGCTCTCAGGGGCTACTGCAGTTTTTTAAAAAAGGAGAAGTGTCCATCCCAGTGTAGCACTAATTGCTATTCTTCTTCGGCTATCCCTCAATGTGAGGATGATGTCTGCCAGCGGAGTTCACCCGTGGATTTTCCCACAGAAGTGACAGGTGTGGAGGAAACATAGCTGTTGGCTGGAGCATAGCGCCCTACGTATTGCTATAATGGCATCTTAAGTCACTAGATGCTGCTGATGCAGATAGTTTAAAAACATCTATATGACTGACAAGCCAAAATTCTAAAAGTTGGATGTCTAGAGTTATGCATCAAAATCCATTAAACATGGATTTAGATTCCTAATTTTAGGTACTTAAGTATGGAAATTTTGGCCTTACATCTTGAAAAATGCTTATTGTTAGTTGTGAAGCAGTTCTTTCACAAGCTGTGTAAATAACCAGTAAAGCTTTTTCTTTCTGTTGCTCATAATCATATACATGAGGATATGATTACATCTCCAAAGCAGCAGCCAATTCTACTGCATAGAGTGAAGGGGGCCAGAATCTAATGTTCTGCACAACTCCTGTATGGAGTGCTGTGGCAGATGGGCTTCCTGCATGGTAGCATACAGGGATAGAGAGGGGTAGGGAAGAGACAAGTTAAACATATTTGCCACTGCGCAAATCTAGCAGTAGGAAAAAGACTGCAGTGCCTTGTGCCTCCATAGCAGCACTGGATCTCAGTTCCCAAGCAAGGCAACTCCATTGTTAATTCTGTAAATTGCAGAATGGTACCTACTTGTATGCTCATAATTTCATTTATCTGATTAATACAAAAGGATATGGGCCAAATCCCGATAACCTGGTACAAGTGTGCTGCAGAGCCTACCTGAGCTGTATGTCCTAGCTGCCTGCCTTAGGCTTTTCCCCATCATCTTTATTTAGATTCACAAAACAAGAGGGGCTCATCTCAGGCTCTACGTGCTTCCGAGAATTAACTAAAAGCACAATAAATCCATCAACATACAAAGAAAACAGCAGCTTCACAAACATATGGATGCTCAGGCAGTAGAGAAGGCAACCTATATCACCTTCAACAGAACTTCTCCATCCAGCACTAGGCATTCCCTCAACAGCCCATTCAAAAGAGTGAGACTTGAAATATGCCCTGAAGGTCAGTGAATTCAGGTTATTTTGTCTCATCATGGAGAAGTGCATATTCCAAAGGACACTGACGTTCACAGATATCACCTGATCGCAGCTCCGTCTCTCGGACAGCCCAGGGGTTCGACAACCTAAACTGTGGGGGTGTGAAACAAGGAGACATACAACTCTTAGCCTATTCAGGGTTTTAACATGTCAGTATTGACCTCTAAATCCACCTAGAACATAGGCTGCAGATGCAGATCTTGGAGCATAGGTGTGATGTGCTCACAGCAAGATACTCTGCTTGTCAAGGTGGTTGCTGCATTCTGCCTTAGCTTCAGAACTGCATGGATTTAATATCTAAGTACTTGCTGACTAGCTTGATTTTACAGTTGCAGAGGTCTATGCATATATGCACTTACAGGCCTATGCACTTACAAAGCCCTGGCTGGGATGATTCAGTTGATGTTGATCTTGCTTTGAGCAGGGGATTGGACTAGATGACCTCCTGAGGTCTCTTCCAACCCTAATATTCTATGATTCTATGATAACCTGAGAGGCAACACCCCCAAAGGACAACTTCATGAGCCTGATTACATCCAGGTGAGTCCATCATTATTCCTCAGTTGGGTGCCAGAGGATGACATTGGGGAAGCAGAGCTGTTTGCCAAATTTCTTTTCTCCCTTCAAAGTACAGTTCCTCATTCTCCCCAAATAAGAGAATGGGCCCTTCTCCTAACTCTTACTGCAGGAGTTCCAGTGGTTACTAGGCCTGTGGTAACATCTGACACCACCAGGATCCACAGAGGTCTGCTCAGGAGGAAGGAGGTAACTCATTTGGCTGAGCTACAGTCTTCCAAGAAACACGACTCCTCCTTCTCACAGAACAGACAGGGACCCCTTTCTTGGAATCATTTCAACATTGGAAATTACTGGCTTGCTGATCTTTATCAGGCACAGTTCAAAGCCTGATGAATAGTACCCAGGTTTGGTCCTTAAGTGTAAAAGACACTGTCACAGGGTCCGCACAGGTTTCCTCCTTCTCTCCCTGTGCCCTGTGCTTAGGCTGGTAAAATAAGAGTTCTCACACCTTCTTCTGGTGTTTCACCCTTGTACTTTATTTTAAAGTGCCACTATGTAGTCCTCTTTATCCCCCAACAGTTATCCATTTTCTAACGCATTCCAGGGTCTCTTGGCCCTTGAGGCTCCCTTCCTGTGGTGAGGAGGAGACAGAGCTGTAGCCTCCTGTCTCCTCCCGGGCTAGCCTCCTAGTGAGTTTTGGTCAGGGCTTTTATAGCCCTCCTAGCCTTCAGCCCAGCTGTAGCTGCTTAGCTTAGTCTATTGCAGTGAGCAAGCCCTCACTAGGACCCGCAGCTGGGCTCTCTGCTGGCTGCTTTGAGCCTCTGCCCCTGGCTTCTCTGCCCGAGAGCAGGCTTAGCCAGCATTTTAGCAGGGCATTCAAGGGGTTTTACCCAGGGCCGCCCAGAGGATTCAGGGGGCCTGGGGTCTTTGGCAGTGGGTCCCGGGGCGGAAGGACCCCCCGCCGTGGGTCTTCGGGGCACTTTGGCAGCAGGTCCTGGAGCAGAAGGACCCCCCACCACCGAATTGCCGCTGAAGACCCAGAGCGGAAGAAGCTCTGGGGGCCCAGGCCCTGCGAGAGTTTTCCGGGGCCCCCGGAGCAAGTGAAGGACACTGCTCCAGGGACCCCAAAAAACTCTCCTGGGGGCCCCTGCAGGGCCCAGGGCCTGGGGCAAATTGCCCCACTTGCCCCTGCGCCCCCCCCTCAGGCAGCTCTGGTTTTACCCCTGCCCTGCCACAGACCCTGTGAAAAGAACATGGGGATCATGGTGGATAATCAGCTGAACATGCACAGTGTGGCTCTGTGGCCAAAAGGGCTAATGCAATCCTTGGATATATAAATGGGAATATCAAGTAGAAGTAGGCAGGTTATTTTAACTCTGTATTTGGCACTGATCTGATAGCTCCTGGAATACTGTGTCCAGTTCTGGTGTCAACAATTCAAAGATGTTGATAAACTGGAAACCACTCAGAGAAGAGCCATAAGAATGAGTAAAGGATTGGAAAACAGGTTTTATAGGGAGACTCAATGAGCTCAATCATTATAGCTTATCAAAGAGAAGGTTAAGGAGTGACTTGATCATAGTCTATAAATTTCTGCATAGGGAACAGAAATTTAATATTAGAGGGCTCTTCCATTTAGCAAACCAAAGCTTAACAAGATCCAGTGTCTGAAAGTTGAAGCTAGACAAATTCAGTCCGGAAATGTGGTGCAAATTTTTAAACACTGAGAAAAATTAACCATTGGAACAATTTACCAAGGCTTGTGGTGGACTCTCCATCACCGCACTTCTTAAATCAAGATTGGATGTTTTGCTAAAAACAGACAGGGAATTTATAGGGCCTCATTTGTACAGACTAGATGATCACAATGGTACCTTTAGCTTTAAAATCTAGGAATATAAAAAATAATATCAAATAGTTTGTGTAGAACAGCTTGTCCTGTGTTCTCCTACTATCATTAATGAGGGTGACTCATACAGTTTTCCCATTATTTGCAAGAATTCACTAGCTTTTTCTTTGGAAAATTGACAGTACACATAAAGTACTGTACCTCTACATGTGTGATGTTTTACATGGCATATAGACTCAGATGTTAAGGCCAGAAGGGACCATTTTGATAATTTATCCTGACTTCCTGTCTCACACAGGACATAGGATTTCCCACAGACATTCCTACAGTGAGTCCAGTAATTCTTGGTTGATCTAGAGCAGTGGCTCTCAACCTTTCCAGACTACTGTACCCCATTCAGGAGTCTGACTTGTCTTGCATACCTCCAAGTTTCACCTCACTTAAAATCTACTTGCTTACAAAATTAGACATAAAAATACAGAAGTGTCACAGCACACTATTACTGAAAAATTGCTGACTTTCTTATTTTTACCATATAATTATAAAATAAATCAACTGGAATATAAATATTGTACTTACATTTCAGTGCCTACTATTTAGAGTGGTATAAAGTCATTGTCTGTATGAAACTTTAGTCTTGCATCCGAAGAAGTGGGTATTCACCCATGAAAGCTCATGCTGCAAAACGTCTGTTAGTCTATAAGGTGCCACAGGATTCTTTGCTGCTTCTACAGAACCAGACTAACACGGCTACCCCTCTGATACTCTACTGACTTTGTTAGTGCTTTTTATGTAGCCTGTTATAAAGGTAGGCAAATATCTGGATGAGTTGCTATACCCCCTGGAAGACCTCTGTGTACCCCTGGTTGAGAACCATTGGTCTAGAGCATCTATTTTGAAACAATATCTGGACTACAATTTACTAGGGTGCCTATGGGAGTTAGATGCTCAATTTCTATTGCATTTCAGCAGGAGGTGAGTACTTAACACCCGTAGGCTCCTTTATAAATCATAGCACCGTGCCTGATTTAGAGGGTTTAAATCCTCATTCTATTGAAGTCAAAGGAAGTCTTGTCACTGACTTTAACGAGACCAGGATTTCATTGAGTCAAAAAATAGAGAATTTGCCACATCCCTTAATAAGCTATTAAAATGGTCAATTGCCCTCACTGTTAAAAAATTGCATTTATTTCCAAATTGAATTTTTGTAGCTTTCACATCAAGACATTGGACCTTGTTGCCAACAATTTTGTTTTACAAGATGACAACTCTTTTGTTAAATATACAGGTTGGGATGTGCAGTAGTAATCAACACCAATTTAAATTAAAGATGAATAAGCAGTAGAGACTCTGTAAAGCAACCTAGGCTCAAAACTGAATTACTTAAAAATCATTATAATTTGCCATGGAATATTCTCTGGCTGCTAAATGCCAACTATTAAAAAATATGCTAACACTAATAAAAAAAGACCCCAAATACCCAGCAATCTGTGAGTGAAGGGCACTTTATCATTTATTTGTATTATGGTAGCTTCTTAGACCCCATTGTGCTAAGCACTGTAGAAACAGAACAAAAAGGGTCTCTGCCCCCACAGACTTTACAGTCTAAGTAGGCACTTTCACAGTTCTGTTTTTCAGCAAGTCAGTCAGTAACAGAAGAGCAAGTTAGCAAACCCTATTCTGAGAGCTGTGCCATCATTATTTTTACATGATTGTGACACTAAAGGCAAACTTACCTCTTCCCATTGATTAAGAGTTGAAAACGAGATTTATTTTTTTTTAACTGCTAAGCATCATTATGATAGAAAACATATTGGCAGAAAAGATACTGGTGTGTGACTTTTAAATGAAAAGGGAAGTCTTTAATAATTGCCAAACGGGGAAGGACTAAGTCAACAGGGAAAAGTGTTACTTCAGGCCTTTACGTTGTTTATTTTAAAAATTAGGGCATCAAGGATTCACTGGGAGTATCAAGAGCTACTTTTTGCTGTTCCATGTTTAATTTTGCTTGGAAACAGTGTGACCCTGGGGTCAAAATATCAGAGCTCAAGCCTTAAGTTGCATCAGTGAAGAGTGATCATATTTCTTGTTACATGTGCTCAAAATTATGGACATTTGCACATGCAAGTAGCTGACCTTCATGGACAAGTTCCCAGTTTGTCCACACGATGCAGATCTTTCCACCCAGTTGTCTGTGTGTACACAGTTTTGTGGATAGAAATCTGTACAGGAGTCAGATTGCCCCCATGAAAACAGCATTTGAGAGTCCCTGTGTGTGTTTCTTACCCTTTTCAGTGGAGAGCTAGGCCAACCATCTCTGCAGCCTGGTTTCCCCTCATCTCTCGATCTTCAGGTGGGTTGTCTGGATCCAAGGATCTGCATATAAAAGGGGGTGAACAGGAGAGGGATGTTCATTATTATCTCCTCTCATCTCACCCCAGCAACTAGTAGTGAAATTGCTGAAGCTAGTGCAGCCTGAAGCTGTATTAGTGTTTCTGTAAGCCCTCTTGGCATTGTGGGTCAGGGAACCTGGGGGAGGATGGATGAGGGGCAGAAATCCCTTGCACTTTCTGAAGGGGAGAGGAGCAAGCTGTGCCCACACAAGCATTATTTAAGCAAAGCTCCCCTCAAGCAGTTTGCCTCCCACATGAACTCTTTCTTGTGAGTTTTTTTCCAAGGGAGGCTGAAGTCTCTGGTTTGCTCACTTTCAAGTCAATATCCAGAATACTCAGCAGCCTTGATAACTTGGTTCTGGTAATGGATCAGGGAGTTTCACATCCAGAAAGAAGCTAGCCTAGACTACTCATTGCCACCTGATAGCTAGGGTGACTCTAGTACACCATCTGTCCTGGATTCCCTGTGGCACCGCTCTGTGTCTGCCTCTTTCCGGCGGGGCCGGGGGGGGGCGGCTGAGGTGGGCCTTAGCCTGACCCTTGCCACAAGGCCCAGCCCCCTGCTCCCCCCACCCAAGGCCCTGCCCCTGGCCAGGCCAAAAACTGTAGCCAGGCACTAGTAAGAGCCGCCCAGGGAGCCCAGGCTGCTCTGGGGAGCCTCAGATCTTCCGCCTGCCCTGGGCAATGTGCCCCAGGGTCATGGGGATATGGGCTGGGGGTTGCTCTTGGGCACCCTGGCCCCCCACTCAGGGCAGATGGAGTGTCCAATGCTCCCCAGAGCAGCCTGGTCTCCTTTGGCAGCTCTTAGCATGGCCCAGCTCCGGCTTCTGGCCTAGCCGGGGTGCGGGGCATGGCTCCTACATGTGTCCCGCTTTTGCCTTTTGAAAAGGTTGGTCACCCTATTGATAGCAGGCTGATGGCATATGTAAAGTTAGTCTGGTGGTCGCAGTGTAGCTGTTAGAGTCTACATCACAAAACTCATGCCCACAATTAACACCCTTATTCACAGCCTCAGTGAGTAGGGTGAATGTAGGGAAGCTTGCACTGCCATTGCTCATACCGTTGCTGTTCAACAAACAAGCAGAGGACTTCAGTCACTGAAGTTGTCAAGCCAGCATCTTTCAAGAGCACCAAGTTCATTTATTGTTTAAACCGCCACGAATTCTCTTGATGCTCACAGTTGTGACATGTTTCACAGCAACATTGATGTCTGGGAACAAAGTAAAAGGTTTGGGTGTGTTTTTAGTTCCACTGAATTTTCTTTTATTCTTTGAATTGTGGCAGTACCTGGGAGCCCTAGTGATGGACCAGGACTCCACTATGCTAGGCACTGTACAAACATAACAAAACAGAGGTCCTGGTGACAGTAATCACAAGCTGCATTGCACCCTATAAGATATCAAGCTAGAGTGTTGAGATGAAAAAAGTAAAGTGGTTTGGCTTTGCCCATGCATAAAATTATTTCTATTCTTCTCTCAGAACCTTGAAAAATCTAAAAGTATGATTTACAGTTATCCTTATGTTTTAATATGAAAAATTAAATATAAAATAAGATGCCATGGGTTATCGCTGACTTGATGCCTAGTGCTCTCCTTTCATGTGCAGGTATGAAATAAGAGGGGAAAACTTACCATGATAGGAGGCATAAAATAACTTGGTCTTAACACTTGTCAAAGACCTTAACAGCCATTTCATTGTATAATATTGTTTAAATCAGGCACAATAACTATCTCTATGTAACGTATGATGTGAACATTACTTGACCTAGAAAATTTCTGCTCACAAGGAAAATGAAAAAAACTCTAAGTACTAAGGTGTATTGACAAGCATCTTTCTGATGGTAAACTATGGATAGCTATTATGAAGAGAACTGCTAATAAACAATAAAATGTATCCATCTCCAAGAAAAGTAACTTAAAGTCATCATTTTATGCTGTGTAGTTATGTCTTTACATCAGTTCTACCTCTGAATGTGCGTCATAAATACTGTTAGTATGATTACTTTTACATACCTTTATTATACATCCCAGCCCAAATGCATAAGTGCTGTAATGATCATACATACTGTACTTGGTAAAAAAAGGTTCCAATCAAATTTTCAAAGCAACTGATTCTCGGATCTATTTTATACAGAATGAAATGCCATAACTATTTAAAATAATGCCCTTGCTCCCCACATGAATACTGGTAGTTTGGAATAATGTAAAATATAGCAATAATAAGGGAGGTAAGATTAGTGACTGATCCACAAACGAAACTATTAATTTCACTTATCTACCTCACAGATGATGTTTCTGTACACATGTTATACACAGGCAACTTGAACCTATTTGCTAGAACCACCTAAAGGTGCTCAACCACGTTTGGGGTGAAAGGTCAGATCATAATGAATTTGCTCTAATTCATATTATACAATGGAAATGTGCTGTAAGAAATCAAATAATGGAAATACATGTAAAAAAAGATATTGGGTAAAAACTTTAAAGGGAAAAAAACTCTGATGGGGAGACAGCCACCTTGTTTTCTTAAACTTGTCTTTCTTATGCTTCCCACCACAAATGCACTACAATTGCACAAAAGGAGTCTAACATTCACTCAAAATTTTAAAAGAAAATGTTTCCCAATCTTGTCTTGTGGTAGCAAATCAAAGGAAAATCTGGCCAGATGTCCAACAGAAAACTATCAAGTTCCAAAATTAAACCAACAAGTGCAAAAAGACAGTATGTGAAATAATCTTCCTCCACACAATTTAGATGTGAGGGCGGCATCACCATACCAGAAATGAAAAATATTCTGTGCTCACATCCTTGTCTGCAGACCAAAGGCTGTTTGTTTACAAAATGGTTTTGATTTAGGACTGTATATATTCTGGGGTCTTGCAAATACCTTAACTGGACTCAATTTGCACATATACCAAGTTTCTCTGGGTTCAGAATGATTCAGATACCAAGTCCAAAAAACATAAACATCTCACTTAGTCATCTGATTAACACCTATGTGCATTAATAGGTAAAGATTGTTCAGTCATCTTTGTGTAAATCTCTATAGGGCACAGTGAGTGATAAATCAGAGTATTGTAAAACATTAGAGGATTGGGGGGAATTTTTCCACCACTAATTGTGGTTCAGTTCCACTAGTAGCAGCAACTTTGGAAGCCCTAGACTAGACAAGGATCCCAAAGTCATGTGCATTTGTAATACTGGGTCAATTATACCTAAGCAGGTTAAAGACTCACATCCACAAAGGCACTTAGAAGTCTAAGTCCCAGATTCAAGTGGAAGATGATCAAGAAGGAGACCAAAGACTTGGTATATGGACTGGATATCAGTGGACCTCAGATCAATTTCCATGACAGCCTGGCATACAATCACAAGTTTTGGAAGAAGGCTATAGAAATCACTCATGCTAAATAAGGAAGTGGCAAAAAAGGAGAGATTTCAATAGTTATTGAGTGAGAGATTCTCTCTAAGGCACTCACATGGGAGGTAGGAGATCCATGGTCCAGTCCCCCAACTCCAATGACTAATTATCTACACACAGTGGAATAGTTTCAACAGGAGAGACTGGCTAACTGCCTACTCTGCTGGCTTTTATGGATCCCATTCTTAGATGGCTTTCCCTGCCCAATGTATTGTATAAGGAGCATAGGCACCTAGCCCTGGGTTTGATTCCAGGAATTTTCTAGGTGCCTACAATTTAGGCGTTGCTGCACCTAAGTTCATTTGGGGAACTTGGTTGAAATGATTCTACATAATTGTTTTATTGGAAAGTCCTGGGTTTTTAGATGATGAAAAGGAACTTCTTTCATGACACCTGACATGTCCTGGTTTTTCATTTCACTTGGTCAAAGCATTTTTTATAATTTAAAAACATTTGTTCAAGACACACTGCTGTAACACATAGAATTTGCTCTGTGTTTAACAAAAACAAACAGCCCAGTGGAAACAGTATTCAATGTGATGAACACAGTCTGGAGTGAAGAGGTAAGTCGAATGAGTGTAGACACTATCAAAGCTGTTCTTTTGCTCAAAGTGAAAGTTAATAACACTTGTTTAGTTTTCATGATAAACCCATCAGAACACTGAGTTACTGGGAAAAAAATCATCCATTCAGAAGAGTATCCTTGTGGCACTCTTGAATCAGAAGCTGGCACTAGTATTTGAAAAATTCTTGGTTTTTTTAATCTTTTGTATTACTATTTTGCAACCTAAAAAATGATCGCTACTAATGTGCCCTGGTTTTTTATATAGAAATCATCACCTTAGTTACAGGCAACACTGTAAGAAAATGATGCTGGCCATTTGTGGCTTGACTGCCCTAGGACTCCTAAAAGTGCTACCACTGGTGGAGCTGGCATGCTTGTTAGCAATTGTGGGAATTTTTTATAAAATAAAAAATCATGAGTGCAGAATAGGCCAAGGGAGTTCCTTGGGGAGGAAGAATAACCATTCTGAAGCTGAAGATGATGATGATGTTCGTCCATCGTTGTCGATGAAGACCTCAACAACTCATTCTTTCGATGACCGGACTCTGTGCGTCCGAAGATGACTGATCGGTCCGATTCGGGCATGGAACATCCTGTCACACGTTGGGCACACATGTGATGGCACTGTCGATGATGTGCGGACAGCTCTGGACTTGCACAGCTCACGCTTTCTTTCAGCCTCAGCAGTACGCCTCGCCTCAGAGGTATTACTGCCTGTGTGAATGAGGCTGCGCCATGCTGGACGGATCAGTGCGAGGGTTTCCCATGTGGCGATGTTAATCTCAAAGGACTTCAGAGAGGTCTTCAGCGTGTCCTTGAACCACTTCTTTTGTCCTCCATGGGAGCGCTTTCCCTGGGCGAGTTCTCCGTAGAAGAGCTGTTTAGGAATGTGCTCGTCTGACATTCTCACGACATGTCCAGCCCATCTGGTCTGGGCTCTCATCAGCAGTGTGTGAACTGACGGCAGACTGGCTCTGATAAGGACTTCAGTATCGGGCACTTTGTCCTGGCATCTGATTTTTAGAAGCTTTCGCAGACAGGAAGTGTGGAAGTGATTGAGCCTTCGTGCATGACTCCGATAGACAGTCCACGTCTCTCAGGCGTACAGCAGAGTTGAAAGCACCACAGCCCGGTAGACCTTCAGCCTCGTTGGTAGGCTGATCCCTCAATGTTCCCAGATGTTGGAGCGCAATCGGCCAAATGCAGAGCTGGCTTTAGCAATTCTGCACTTTACTTCTTCATCGATTGACACTGCTCGAGAAAGGGTACTGCCCAGGTACGTGAAGTGGTCCACTGCCTGAAGTCTCTGTCCATTTACAGTGATGGACGGTTCTGAGTACAGAGTGTGGGGAGCTGGCTGGTGCATGACCTCAGTCTTCTTGATGTTAATGGTGAGGCCGAAGCTGTTGCATGCAGATGAAAACTTGTCCATACTGGCTTGCATTTCTGGCTCTGTACTAGCATTCAGAGCACAATCATTGGCAAAGAGAAAGTCTCGAAGTACAGTTTCCTTCACCTTGGTGATGGCACGCAGTCGCCTCAGATTGAATAGCTTCCCATCGGTTCTGTACTTCAGGCCTACTCCTTCAGTGCAGTGTTGAAAGACATCAGTCAGAGTGGCAGAGAATATCATGCTAAACAAAGTGGGTGCTAAAACACACCCTTGCTTGACGCCGTTGGTGACTGGGAAGGCCTCAGATGTTTCACCGTTATCCAGGACACGAGCCATCATACCGTGATGAAATTGACGTACCATTTGTATGAATCGGTCTGGACAGCTGAATTTCGACATGATCCGCCACAGGCCCTGGCAACTGACAGAATCGAACACTTTCATGAGGTCCACAAAAGTTGTGTAGAGTTCACGGTTCTGCTCTTGACATTTCTCCTGTAGCTGACGCGCAGCGAAGATCATGTCAATAGTCCCACGCCCCTTGTGGAAGCTGCACTGTGATTTTGGCAGTAAGCCCTGCTCCAGGTGAGTGATCAGTCGGTTCAGCAAAACCCGTGCAAGAATTTTCCCCGCTGTAGAGAGCAGCGAGATTCCACGGTGATTGTCGCATACCTGGTGATTGCCCTTCCTCTTATAGAGATGCATGATGGACGCGTCTCTAAATTCCTGTGGAATGGATCCCTGCTTCCAGAAGGACTGAAACAGCTCAGTGAGTTTCCGTAGCAGCACTGGTCCACCGACTTTGTACACCTCTGCTGGTATGGCATCTGACCCTGGGGATTTGCCACTTGACAGCTGGTTGATGGCTTTCTTCACTTCGTCCTCTTCTGGTGAAGCATCCATGGAGTCATTGACTGCAACCTGGGGCATCTTGTCGATGGCCTCATCATTGATGACTGAGGGGCAGTTGAGAACTGCTTCAAAATGTTCAGCCCATCTCTGGAGAATCTGCGTCTTCTCTGTAAGGAGCACAGTGCCATCAGAGTTCAGGAGGGGAAAGCTCCCAGAAGCCTGTGGACCATAGAGCGTGTTGAGGGCTTCATAGAACTGCTTATAGTCGTTCCTGTCCGCGTATGCCTGTATTTCATCTGCTTTGGCGCTCAGCCACAAGTCCCGCATTTTGCGCAGTCGGTTCTGTACTGTTCTGTGAGCGTTGATAAAGGTAGTCTTCTTTGCCGCGGAGGATGGATTGTTCTGATATGCGCGATGCAGGTGGTGCTTCTCAGCAAGTAAGGCCTGGATTTCTGCATCATTTTCATCAAGCCAGTCTTGCCGCCTGCGAGTGGAGGGCCCCAGTACCTTCGATGCAGCTGTATGGACAGTGTTGCGGAATCGCTCCCAGTCTCTCTCAGCGTCATTCTCAATACGAAGATCAGCAAGCTCGTTCTCTAGGTCTTCTGCTAGATTTTCAGTGATGCGGCTGTTCTTCAGCTTCGACACGTTGATCCTTTTGAGAGCCTTACAGCCTTGTGGTTGTCTCTTTGGCATGATACGGAGCTTCATTTTAGATACTATGAGCCTGTGATCCGTCCAGCAGTCAGCGCTGCACATAGCTTTTGTAACCCTGACATCTTGTCTGTCCCTTCTCCTGATGATGACATAGTCGATCAGATGCCAGTGCTTGGAACGGGGATGCATCCACGAAGTCCTGTTACGGGTAGGGAGGCGGAAGACCGTATTGGTGATCAGAAGGTCATGTGCTGCACAAGTTTCCAGCAGTAACAGACCATTGCTGTTACACTTTCCCACTCCATTTTTCCCGATGACTCCTTCCCAGGCTGCGGCATCGCATCCGACTCTTGCATTAAAATCGCCAAGCAGGATCAGCTTGTCTGTGCGGTGAACTGATGATAGCAGAGCATCTAGTTCTTCGTAGAATTTATCCTTCACATCCTCTGGGTTGGTCATTGTGGGAGCGTATGCGCTGATCAAAGTAGCTTGTTTTCCATTTTGAAGCGGAAGCTGCATTGTCATGAGATGATCATTCACACCCTTGGGGGGACTGGCAAGTTTCCGAACAAGATAATTCTTGATGGCGAAGCCAACTCCAGATTCGCGACGCTCATCACCGCTGCGGCCACTCCAGAAGAATGTATAGCCTCCGCCTGACTCGGACAGCTGTCCTTCATTAGCAAGGCGAGTTTCGCTAAGGGCTGCAATGTCAATGTTGTAGCGTGCAAGCTCTCTGGCGACAAGTGCTGTTCTTTCCTCTGGTCTGTCTGCCGTGATGTTATCCAGTAGCATGCGCACATTCCATGTGCCAATGGTGATCGGTGTCACTCTAAGTTTTGTTTTTGTTCGACCGCTTTTATGGGATCCCCGCCAGCCGCGGTATGCTGGCCAGGGTAAGGTGAAGCAGGCAATGTTTAGGGCACCTTTTCTAGCCCCCTCCTCGTTCTATGGAGGTGAGCAGTGCAATCCTGAATAGGGCTGCTCAGTCGCTCAAGAAGATGCCGAGCTCCACCACTGCTTCAGTCAGTGAGGAACGACCATTATACCTGAGCCGCCTGTGTGCAGGTCCGCGGCTACAGCTCCCAGTGTATCCACACCTGCTGCTTCGTCGCTCGCCCATCGCCACAGGACTTGATATGATGTGATATGATATGATGTCGAGACTTGTGCATGAATTGGATTAAAGTGAGGGAGAGTTGCGCAACGTCAACCTCACTCTCTCTTCCCAGTTCCTATCTGTATCCAGTGGCAGGACAACAGTCGAGACCGCTGGAGATAGGGCAGGGCGCAGTGGATGACCAGGACGCCTACGTGTCTTGTCGTGCTCTTGAGCGTTCCACAACGCTTGCTGTCACCGCCTTCCTGACCATTGAACCAGGTTTCCTCAGTCAGCCGGATCCAGCCTTCGCATGCAATGGGTAGACAGGCCCTAACTCACCGAGGGTCTTAGACTCATCGGCTACCCTCACCTGGTTTAGCCCACCAGTCGAGACGGTTTCCGGGGTGTGGCCGCTGTCGCATGCTGACAGCTACTTGGAGCCACAGGTGAGAGCTGGGTGTCAAGTGGGGACCAAAGTGGATGAGCTACTCCTAGGAGTACGACTGCTCCCCTATCAGAGGTACTACCCCTCTCTGACAACCCCGTACACCCATACATGAAGCTGAAGATATTTACTGTAATGATGATATGTCTTAAGGGAATACTATGTCTGGCTACTTTGCACTAGCTATGAGAAAGCATGTTGGAATTATGTAGGTATACATTTATAAAATTAACATGCTGAATAATGGCAATCTAGCCACAAACACGTAGGGTCAAATTTGCGGAGGAAACTTAAACTATATAAAAAACTTACACCTTTTTCTGGCCTCTTCACTGTGTAAATCAAACCAATTTGCACTTCCTTAGACTCACCTACTGACACATAATTTACACCACCATAATCTAAAATTAGCCACTAAATCTGACTGAGTCAGAGTTTGAATTGATGTAATTTACACTCAATTCCCTCTTTTCTGGCCCTTTATTGGCAGGAATAAAACCTAACAATAGGTCAGACTCTTAAATTTACATATTACATTTCCTCAGCACATTACACCAATGTAAGTCCCAGTCCCACAACTGAATTCACACAGGGTTGTGCCTGGGCAGAGCTTGTTACTTCAGTGATGAGTGACTCAGGTGCCCAGCTATACACAGGATCAGGACCTTAGACTCCCTTTACTTAGTTGCTGTTATGTAACATAGCCCCTTGTCTGTCACATCCAAACTTGGCTTAGTCATGCAGAGAACCATGGAAGAGTCTGTAGTCTGTAGGAGCCAAGGAAAGCCTGCATCTCCAGAGTCCAAGATCCATATTCCCCCAGTGGAAATGATGATCAGCAAGTACCTAGTGTGGGAGATTTGGCCTTTAAGTAACTATTGAGACTTTTAAAACTTCAGTACAACACCCCATCCCACAATTTTTCAAATACTGTAATCCAGATATGAGTAAACTCACTTGCAAATAATACCATCATATGTAGATGTCACAGGGTTTGCGCACTACTGTGGCACTTCCTGCTGGCCATCATAGGGATTAGCTTTGATAACAGGCAAGGCACCACCAGGAAAGGGCGCACTGGCTATCATCACCGCCTGCAGACCCACCTCAGTCCAAATACTGCGGCACCCTCTTCATGACTTGGCCGTATTGCCATATCACTGTCCATGTTTTCCCCCTTCTGGGGGTGATGGTGATGGTATCTCAGTTCTAGAGCCTAGCCACTTCTCCAGTGGCAAGTGGTGGGACCCAGGCCCACCCATTAGTCTGGGTTCTGGTCCAGGCATCCTGTAGCTAGCAGCCTCCTGCTGCCTCTCCTTAACATCTCACCAGTGCCGCTTAGATTCCCATGGTCACTTCCCTGAAGCCTCAGCACCATCTTCACCATCTTCTCAGGGCCTCAGGCCTGCAAGTCCCAGCAGCCAGCCAAGAGCTCTCTTTCTGTCTCTCCCATTCCCTGCTAGCAACTGCCCTGTATGAGGTGCTATCTTCCTGCAGCCTTCAAGCAACTCAGTTCTCTCCCATAGGCTCCCTACAGCAACTGACTGCCGCTGGCCCTGCAGCTCTTTTCATATGGACCTGCTGGCCCCTGATTGGCTGCTCCTCGCAGCCTCTCTTGGATTGGCTGCTCCCTGCGCAGCCTCCCTAAGCTGCTTTTAACCCCCTCTCTGCCAGTGTGGGGTGGACACCCCATCACAGTCGACATGTGGCTGTGGGATGATCAAGTGTAGCCTTTTCTTGGTCTCTCAGCCCACTTATTCATTAAAGATTTCAAAAGATAATTGGTGGTTCTTAATTTTGAGACTTCTGATAGCATGCAGACAGGAACCATCACACAGGATACCTTTCTAGCTTGCTAAATAAATGTCAGACTGCCAGAGAGAGCATTATCTCAGAAAATTACATAGATACTATGAAAAAAAACAGGAGTACTTGTGGCACCTTAAAGACTAACAAATTTATTTTAGCATGAGCTTTCGTGAGCTGCAGCTCACTTCTTCGGATGAGCTGCAGCTCACAAAAGCTCATGCTAAAATAAATTTGTTAGTCTTTAAGGTGCCACAAGTACTCCTGTTTTTTTTGCGGATACAGACTAACACGGCTGCTACTCTGAAACCTGTCATAGATACTATGAAATCAGCAAAAGGCTTTAATGACTGGACAGTGTCCAGATGGACTTCTTTATTCATATCCCTGGATTTGGTATTATTAATGATGCTTTATTAAAACAAGCCTTAGAGAGAAGCATGTGGTCAGCCTGAAGCTGGTGAGCCATGGTAAGCATTATTCTGCAGTTGTTTTTTAATCTTCTCAGGCTAGAAAAGCAAGACTGGGCCTCTCTTTGAGCTATCGATCAGAAGACATAGCCACCATGTTCAACCCTACATGTTACATGTTGAAAAGCCTGCTGAAGAACAAACAAGCTCCAATCATTTTCTGCTCAGAGCAAGCAAACAAGGATGCTGCCTTGGGCAGACTGGAGCCAGGCAGAGACTGTCATTTACATTCTCAAGGCATCTAAAGTACTACACAGAATTTTCCAAGGTGGAGTTTGGGCCTTCCAAAGACCATGCCTGTCTGGAAAGATGTGGAGCAGAGGAAAGATGCAGCAGCAGCATGACACCAAATCATGACACCGCCTTGGCAATGTGCAGCTGAGAGCTGAGGCTATGAGTAGGGCTCTGTGTCTTGTCACAGAGGTCACAGAAGTCACGGATTCTGTGACCTCCTGCGACCTCTGTGACTTCTGCATTGGCCAGTGTGGCTGACCACAGGGCTGACCAAACAGTTTGCCCTGGGACCAGCTGCTCAGGCGGCCCTGGGGACAGCCACACCAGCCGCTGCTGGAGCAGCCCAGGGCTGGCCTCTGCTCCGGTGGGCCTGGGCAGCTGGCCCCAGGGACCACCAGAGCAGTGGTGCCATAGGCAGTGGGAGCAGCCACAGCTCGGTGGCTCCCAGCAGTGGTCCCAGGGCATCCGGAGCAGCCGCTGGCCCCCCGGGGCTTCCCCTTCCCCCTGGCGGTGGCCAGAGCAGCCACTGGCCCCCTGTGGATCCCCCCAGTGGCAGCCTGAGCAGCAGGTTCTCCCCAGGGCTTTCCCCCCGGCAGCTGGTGCCACAGTCCCTGGGCTTCCCAAGATTCAATCTGGGGTATTTATGGTATAAGTCATGGACAGGTCAGGGCCGTGATTTTTTGTTTCTTGCCGGTCACCTGTCCATTACTTTTACTAAAAATACCCGTGGTTAAATGGTAGCCTTAGCTATCAGTGAAGGAAGAAGCAGTTCCTCAGAAGCCTTCCCCTCCCAATGATTCTCAAACTTGTGTACTGGTGACCTCTTTCACATAGCAAGCCTCTGAGTGAGACCCCCCTTATAAATTAAAAACATTTAAAAATATACTTAACACCATTATACATGGCGGATGCAAAGCAGGGTCTGAGGTGGGGGCTGACAATTCGTGACCCCCGTCTGTAATAACCTTGCGACCCCCAAGGGGTCCCAACCCCCAGTTTGAGAACCCCTACTCTCATAGCAGCCCTTAATGTAGCTAGCCACAGGAGCATCTCACCCATACAGGGCTGCAGGCTCAGGCAACAATCAGCACGCTCAAGCTTTTCTCCTCTGCCCCATGGCACTCAGCTCAGCCACCAGAGCACAATTTCTGAAAGTTTTGTTTCAGAAACAAAGGCAACATAGACAGAAATATCCATTACAAATAACATTAAAACCTCCAACTAACAAATATTTAGCAACTTCTGTGAGAGTTTACTTTGTATTGAGGGCGGCCTGCACTGATGCACAAATTAAAAGTACTTCATTTAAAAATGCCCACAGTCACAGTGTCAGAATAATGTTACAACCTCTTAGGCAGATCATATTTAAAACCCAATGCTTAATGGCAAGGAAGAGAATGATTTAAGAACATCAAATCTTACACTGCCAGATAATAGTTACATTTCTAGATTTTTAAGGCCAGAAAGGACCATTAGATCATCTCTGACCTGGCCTGTAATTTCACCCAGTTTTCCCTGTGTTGAGCCCAATAACTTGTGACTGACTAAAGTGTATCTTCCAGAAAGGCAGGCATTGTTTTTAGCAAGTCTGAAAAGTTATATGTCACAGTGTCAGATGGCCCTTTAAGGAAGCTAGGCTTAGTCTCAACCTGTGACTGATCAGCTGCCTCCCAGCTGGTGAGATAAAAGAGGAACAAGCAGCTTACTCAAGGGAGAGAGCAACAAGGGAGTAAGGAAGTTATTGCAGGAGACTGGGTCAGCAAGGGGCTTACTACCCCAGAGAGGTGAAAGATCTTGTTGGGGATATCGGCTGCGTAGGCTGCAGCCGCAGCAATAGAAGCCACCCTTAGGAGGGGCCAGTTTATCGGTCTTGATTGATATTGAACTATGTTTGTGTTTGAACAATAAATGCATTCCTGGGAAGCTCCACCACTGATGGTGGTGGAGCTTCAATTAATGCTAGTGAGTTGGCCCACCAGCTTATATGAGAGTGGGGAAACTGAGTCAGAGGCTGGGCTGGGGAGACCGTGCTACAGTACAAGTTTCCTTACAATGCAAGTCTTAACTCTGACCCATATAGTTTTCTGCTAACTTGATTCTGGTATCTTTTAAGGGATACTGTCAAATAGGAAGTATCAATTGCTTTATTTCTCATGTGACGGTAGTAATGTCTTATTAGAATAGTCAGCCACTGTTTCTCATGTTATGTTATGAGTCATGTTATATGTGTAGCTTACGAGGAAAAGATAGCATTGATTTATGGTTAAAATGCTGTTTGGGGACTTTCATTTGGAGCTGATGAAGAGACAATAATTACACAACTTCAAAATGATCTGGACAAACTGGAGAAATGCTCTGAATTAAATAGGATGAAATTCAATAAGGACAAATGCAACGTACTCCACTTAAGAAGGAACAATCAGTTGCACACGTACAAAATAGGAAATGACTGCCTAGGAAGGAGTACTGCAGAAAAGGATTTGGGGGGTCATAGTGGATCACAAGCTAAATATGAGTCAAGAGTGTAACACTGTTGCAAAAAAAGCAAACATCATTCTGGGATGTATTAGCAGGAGTGTTGTAAGCAAGACACGAGAAGTAATTCTTCCGCTCTGCCCTGCACTGATTACATTTCAACTAGCATATTATGTCCAGTTCTGAGCACCACATTCAGGAAAGATGAGGACAAATTGGAGAAAGGCCAGAGAGAAACAACAAAAATTAGTAAAGGTCTAGAAAACATGACTTTTGAGGAAAGATTGAAAAAAAATTGGGTTTGTTTAGTCTGGAGAAGAGAAGACTGAGAGGGTACACAATAACAGTTTTCAAGTACATAACAAGTTGTTACAAGGAGAAGGAGAACAATTCTTCTCCCTCTGTCTCTCAGGATAGGACAAGAAGCAATGGGCTGAAATTGCAGCAAGGGTGGTTTAGGTTGGACAGTAGGAAAAATTTCCTAACTGTCAGGGTGGTTAAACACGGGAATAAATTGCCTAGGGAGGTTGTGGAATCTCCATAATTGGAGATTTTTAAGAGCAGGTTAGACAAACACCTTTCAGCAATGGTCTAGATAATACTTATCCCTGCCATGAGTGCAGGGGACTGGATTAGAAGACCTCCCGAAGTCTAAGTCCTACAAGTCTAAGATTTTATGAAACTTTGTTTGCCTTTTCAAAAGGGTTATTTATATTTTGAGTTGATTGATGAGAATTTATTTATATATTATTTCCTTTGAGGACTCTGGGAACTGCTGCAATCAGCCTTGAGGAATTGTTGGGCTAGGTGTTGTACAAAGACATGGTCTCTGCCCCAGAAAACTTCAATTTAATCAAAATGTTAAGAAAAATATTCCTGTTATCTTAATCCTGCAAATGTAAAAATGCCATACTACATAGGTTCTTATACTACCCCCATCACCACAGTTTCTGAGCACCTTCCAGTAGTGATGTGATTACAGTCTGTCTAGCAGGAGATTTTTCCTTTATTTCCCTTTCTTGTCAACAAGGAGAGTCAAAATCAGCTTTATGATGGAACCACAGCTGCAAGCCTAGCTACAGAGGGGTTATAATATAACTCATCAGCTGAGCTGGAACTTTAGGTCTCTAGCTTAAAAAACATAAACCTCCGTCCCTGGATAGAAATGAAATGCACAGTTAGTTGCCAGATACAAAAATACCTTTAATGCATCGAAGCAGAGCAACTACCTTCTCCTCCTTCAAATCTCTCCTCAAGATTCACAGAACTCACCCAGTGAATGACTAGGCTGAGGGAGATAGTTGACACTTTATATTAGACAAGTTATTTAAGAATTGTAAATATGTGATCAAAATGAACAGATTGAAGCTCTCCTTCCCACCCCCCAGCCCCTTTTTAAGTTACAAGACCTATTTGAAAACTCTTTAGGGCAGGCTCCATGTCTGTGCATGTGTTTGAAGAAGTTCTGGCCCAACTGGGCCTAGGTCCTGACTGAGGCATTTGGGCAGTATAGTAACAATGCAAATTGCTCCTATGTTGCAAGTATTTGTTAGAGGAAAACATTCTCACACCACATTTTTGAAAGTGGCTGCAGTTTTTGGGTGCTAGGCTTGAAACACCTAGAACCTAATTTCCAAATATGCTGAACACCTCCAACTTTCACAGCAAAATCAGGTCCAAGAATCTCAAGCAGGACACCTAATTAGAGGCCAAGTTTTTTTTTTAAATATTGGCTTTATTGTCGAATTGAAGGCAATGGCTAAAAACTCCCTTTGATATGGACAGTTTCCCACTCAGACTCCATTATATAACTGGCAGTAAAGGGCACAGTGGATAAAGATTCTCAGCTGAATTGTAGGAGAGGGGAATCTGTGATGTGTTGCAGTTTTGGCCATGGAAATATCCTGATTTTCCAGAAGACAAGTTATAATTGCCACAGAGCTCTCGGTGAGCATGGAACAGCTTAAACATTACTCTGTACTACGTGGCACTGATACACACTAGAATTTCATCCTCACCTTGACCAAGTAGGCTTCCAGGGCATGGGACCTCCTGTAGCTGCCATTTTGGCAGCTAAATTTTAAATGGCACTGTGAAGGAGCAGAGAGATGGAAGCCGGGCACAGCAGGAGTTAAAGAACACCTGTGGGTTCAGCTAGCCCCGCCACGCTATACCTGCAGCCAGTGCCAGGCCTGGAGTGGGGAGAAAAGATGGGAGCCTGGCTCAGCCAGGGGCTGACTGGAGAAGAGGCAGGAGCTCTCTGGATGCCTGTCTGCAGGCACAGACCAGCAACCTGCCTGCCAATGCAGCCACTGGAGGCAAGTAAACCTTCCCCTGCCAAGGGGAACCTACAGAGAAGCCCCAACTGTGGGGCAACAGGACTAGTGGGGCCACACCCCAAACTAAAAGGACTTGCATAGGGAGCAAGCCAGGAAAACCGGCCCTGAACACACACACCCCACCCTCCAGCTGGGAGAAAGATCTATCTCCCCTGTTTAGGGGTTGAGCAACACAGGACCCTGGGCCAGGACCGGAGGGAGAAGGAGGGGTCAGGTCTCCCTACAGTCCCCCTAACCAATGATCTAGCCACTAGGCTGCCTGGCCACTGAGAGCCCTATCACAGGCACTTTCTGGAGCATCTACAACCATACTGGAGCTGCCGGAGAACTCTGGGATCATTAAAGAACCATTTAAAAAGTGATATTTGAAATTTAGTTATGTTCTAAGTGTCCCCTTCCCTTGCCTCTGCGCCATCTTTTCATTGCCATTAGTGAAAATATTTTCATGCTTAGTTCAGTGTTATCTTCAGAAAGCCACCTTTAATATACTTGGATCTAGCCTCTCGCTGTCATGATTAGACTATTGCTCATTACAAACACTGTTGCATAAATTAAATAAATATGAATGACTGTATGGATGTAAAACAGAAAGATCTGGAGAAGGAATGAAAAAAATGCTACAGAGCAACATTATCTTTACTCTCATCAAAGTTACATGTTTGCGAGTGAACAATTAGAATTTCCAAATTCAGAATAGTGTTCAACTGATTGAAAAGCAACATTTTGATTCACACAGCGAAAGACTGATCTAAATTATGGGCTCCACTGAGCTATGGTATTTGATTTTTGGTGTTAGATGAGTAGTCCCAATCAGACATGAATTCTGTGTTGCTCCATTTTCTCATTAGTAAGTTGCTGAATGTAGCGCCCAAGAAAAAGGGATGGAGCCTCACAAGACCTGTTCCTCTGTGTCCCGGGGTCCACTCACCATTAGGGGCACCTCCTCCTGGCCACTCTGGGGATTAGCTCCTTCCAGGTCTGGGCTCCCTTCTGCTGCTTACTTCACGCCTGACTGCCGCTCTCGCTCGCAGTCTCTGCAGCCGGGGGTGCTCCTTCTCCATGACTTGTCCCTCCAGCCAGGGACTATTGGTGTTTCCCCCTTCCTGGAAATCAACGTCTTTTCTAAAGAACAGGCTCGCAACTTGGAAAGGGCCAGACTGTGATACCCTTACATATATCAACTTCAGTGAGACTGCTGATGGCTTAAGATACTATTCAACATGATTAAGAGTATCAGTCTGGTCCACAGAAGTAGTCTGCAGTCATTGCCGGGAAGAAGGGAGGTGTATTTTGGGGCTATAAAAGAAAGTAGTGAAGTTACATTGGTGGTGTTTTGATTGAAACTCAGTAAAAACAGTTTAAAACCAAGGAAGATCTAGTATCTTCACCTGCTAATGTGCTTTTGAAAAAAGCTAATAGTTAAAGAAACACTGTGGTTATTCAGCAAAATATTCCCTCCAAGTTTGTTGTATATCAGCTTCCATGCGATGAGGTAACATCAAAATATAACTACTAAAAACTGAACCACTGTAAATGGACAATATTCATTCTACTCAATCCCTTAAATTTGTGGTCTCCCATACCATTGTGTCTCAAGGCAGATATGTGAAATTTCAATTAGTTACTTTTCAGCTTTCTTCTGCATTGATGGAAATAAATCAAAAAAGTTTTCATGGAACTATTCTGAAGACAAAGCACTGCAAATTCTCAGTGCAAAAGCTGCTCTCTCTTAGGTGCACAAATATGCACAAAGTTAATTTGAAATATCTCAACCTTTTCCACTTAGAAAGGATTGTTTCCCCACTTCTGTGCATAACACAAGCAGCAGGGAGTTCATGTACATGTAATGAATCAGCACTGAAGAACTTACAGCTACGTATACAAGAGGGCTGCTCTTATCAGAAGGCTGCTCATGCCTCTGCAGTTATGCACATTTCTGACATGAAACTCAGGGATATTTAGCTTTCCATGAATTCTAAAAAGTGCACTTGCATCTAAATCTCAAATTCCTTAGCATACATGTGTATACCAAACTTATGGGATGAGGACCTTCAATATTACCCTGTCCTGATTCAGGCTTATATTTTCCCAACCTTCACCAACCAGACACTTTATTTTTGAGAAACTACAAACATTAAACAGCTTGGCAATACTATATTTACACACAAACATTTTTTTTAAAATGAAAATGCCACAAAATCAACCTTAACTCTGCCCCATATCAGGGCTACATATAACAGGAGGAAACCAGGAGACAATCCTAGCCTCAAACCCATCCAATCCTCCTACACGCATCTTAATTTCATAATTTCCCAAAAAGTGAGGTAAATGATAATATCTGACAAAAAGAAAACATAGCTGTGTAGCAGCATTAAAACTGAGCTGCACCTGTCTATATATTGCTGTAGAAAAGTATGTCTGCCTTCCTGAAGGATATATCCAGTCACCAGAAAGAGGCAAGATTTAAAAACCATTCACTGGGAGGAGCACATTTGGGAAAATTTCCCCAAAGTGTGCATGGTTTCAAACACAAAGTGTGTTCAGACTGTAAGACACATACCTGCCATATCTTGAACTACAAACTAAATGGCCAGAGTAAATATTATTGCTTGCAAACCAGGAGCACAGGGTGGCAGGATATCACACTTACCAATCACAGGCATGTATTTACAAATTCAAAGTCACCTACTCCAGGGAAAATACACAAATAAAGTGCTTTTCAGATGTCCACTGCCAGAGGCTGCAAACTTCTGAGTCCTTCATCCAAATGTCTCCATCTCACACAGAAGATATGTGCACAGATTGGTGGGAGATGATGGTAGAATGAAGGCGGTTTGGGTCAGGGGTCCTCAATCTTTTTCTTTCTGAGCCCCCAACTTCCCCCCAAGAAGCTATACAAATTCCATGGCCCTCCTGTGCCGCAACAACTGTTTTTCTGCATATCCAATATATTAAAAAGCCCAGGGCTGGCATTAGGGGGCAGCAAGCAAGGCAATTGCTCAGGGCCCCATGCCACAGGGGGCCCCATGCCACAGGGGGCCCCATAAAGCTAAGTTGCTCGGGCTTCAGCTTTCTACCCTGGGCCCCAGCAAGTCTAACACCAGCCCCTCTCTGGTTTATTTTGGCGGACCCCCTGAAACCTGCTTGTGGCCCCACAGGGAGCCCAGACCCCTGGTTGGGAACCACTGTTTTGGGTGATCTTCACTGTGGATTTCCATCTTTCCCTAATTTTATGTCTATGAGATTTTAAGTGTAACATCACATCAACTCTGAGTGTCTAGGATTTTAATGTTGTTTTACTGAGAAAACAATAACATTCTTTTAATGTTTTCTTCCTTTCAGTAACTGGTATTTACAACTTTGACTGTCTTAATGAAACATCTTGCCTGGGATATAAAAATAATCTATAGAAAAGGCAGAGCTATGGGCTAAATTGATGTGCAGTCTCTACACTGCGCTGATCAACATGTTCCGAGAGAGGCCTCATCATGGCTCGGTTCAGCTGCTCTGAGTTCACAAACATCACCACATACTAGGAGCCCAACAGCAGAAATGAGGGCATGAAACCCCTTGGGAAGAGCAACGGGGCCTTCCTTTCTGAGACTGGTAAGTGTACAGAAGATGTCCCTGTTGTACTGGCCAGGGGCAGAGTTCACGTGTTTAGTGTTCAGGGCATTAGCAAGAGAAGCACTCACTGTTGTACGGAGGCCATCACCAGATATATACATGAAGTGGTATATGCAGGATTACACATTAAGCAGTATTGATACAGACTTTACTACACTGTGGACTGACTGGCACTCTATGAACAAAACACTCTGCATTTAGAATAAAGAAGCTGCTTACCGCTAACCTTTGCATCCACTAGTTATACAGCAAAACCTGGCTAATTTGAACTCATATCTTTGAGGCACACTGAAATTTACAAAATTGTGCAAATGAGCTAGTAAGTGAATGCACATTACTTTAAAAAAAGAGGCAGTGATGATGTATCCCAAAATGTATTCTATATTTGGCAAGAGTGGCTTAATTTTATTATGCATAAAATTGTGATTTTTCTGTATTGTATTTTGTATTATACACACTTCACTGGTTGGGCAAAACCTCATTACAGCTCTGCTGTTAACTCTTTGCTGTGAGCCGGGGGTAAAAACTCCTTTATGTATAGATTATTGCTGTGTAGATTAGTGAACTTGAGCTAGCAGAATATTTGCAACACACCTACATGTATATAGTATGCATTGCATACATACATGTACAGTTTATCATGGGAGACTCCATTGTCCATGGCTACTTATTTTAAAAAAGAATGAATTTGATGAAAGTGATCATCAGACTGAAGATGCTGCAGTACAGTTTGTGATAAAGCCTTAAATTACATAGCTATTTATATTCCTTGTCACCACGTAAAATTTTACCTACATGCAGTAGTGCTGTGAAAATAAAACAGCTGCATGTGGACTTGAGTTTCACTGTTTACATTTATTTTCAGGTGGCAAATGGCACTAAATTATTTGAATCCCCTGAGTCTTCCGTTAACTGAATGTAACGCAGGCTGTCATTGTATGAATTTTAGTAGAAAGTGCTTACTTGCACTTAGAAATTGAGGGGGAAAGAAAATCAGCTGCAAACCATGACATTTTATACCCTGCAAGTCTATACTAACTTCTCAAAAGCCTTTGTAAATATTAGATCTCACAACACCTGAGAGGTAGGTAAACATTATCATCTTCATTTTCCAGATTGGGGGAAAGGTGAAGAATAGGGTTACAGAGATACAGAAGAATTAATGGAGGTGACTTGCCCAAGCTTATTCAACAAGTGTGCATCAGAGTCCAAAACCAGAACCCAGATCTCAACTTCCCATCTTGTGCTTTAACCACAAGACGAATCTTCATTCTTCTTCCCCACTTTTGCCTTATCCCATCAATCTGTTTTGCTGCTCTTGTTCTTCATCTCCAAGTGTCTTGTCAAGTTTATCTTCCAAGCTGACAACAACCTTCTTCATATCATCCAAAATCTCAAATCCCCTTTTCTGTGTCTTCCTTGTGGTCTTTGTCCCATGACTACTAGCTCTTGTACTCTCTGGCCAACGTATTCCACATCTTGTTCTCTCACATGACCAAGCCATCTCAATTGATATTCCCTCAACTTTTCTGTGATGGGGGCTACTTGTATCATGGCTCATACTGTTTGATCGTGTAGCCTGTTAGTTCTTGTTTTACCCAACATCCACCTGAGCATTCTCACTCTGGCACTGTAAAGTAGAAGTTCTCTTCCTCACCAGCAAGCAGGCTAACCTCTACATCATAGCTGACCTCGTCATGGTCTTACCATAAAATACCCATCAACTCCCTCCATTTGCACTGAGGGCTCTTCATGCCGTTCCAAACATCCACATCCACATCCCCAGCATGGCTCAAAACTAACTGAGGCATGTGAACTGTTGCACAGGCTAACTCTATATCATCTAGTTTTACTGGCTTCTCAATGTCCCTCTTAACAAAAGGATCGCATGTGTTCTGTCTTTTGTCAACTGATTCATAAACCATTCTCTTCTAATGCAGCCCTCCATTGTTCTAGATCCCTTTCCAGTTTGTATTTGTATTTGTAACACAACACAATGTCATTAGTGAAAAGCATGCCCCATAGAGCCTTTCCCCAATCCCCATATCAGGGTGTCCACTACAGTCAAAAACAGATATGAGCTTAAGGCTGACCCTTAATGTAGACCAACCTTCACAGTCAATGACTCACAGTAGCTGCAGCTATTTCTCACTATTGTGCTACCCTCATACACATCCATGATAGTCTGAACATATCTCCAGCAAACACTAAACACGATTCTTTACATTTCCCCCTATACTTCTGCAATATTCAGTCTGCAAATGCTGCATCCATTGTTGAATTTAGCTGTTAAAGATGATATATCGCATAGGCCACATGCGGCATTTTCTAGGCAATGAGAGCTCATCCTCAAACCCACTTCAGCTATGACAGCTCTTTAAGAGGTAAGGCCAATCTTCCTGTCAATTTTGAAAACTAGTACTTACTGTGAATGGTCTTCTTACAAGCGATAGAAATCATGGACAAAGAATACTGCACAAAGAGGAAGACCAAACAAAATCAGTCTGAGAAACTCAGCCCTGAGATTTTATTTTTTATGATCTATTTGTATTTGTTTAAAAACATTATCAAACATGTACAAATATAAGAAATATAAATTGAGAAGGGTCACATGTCTAACCTTCATTACTTCACTAATACCTTATCGCCTCTTGATTTTATTAACTGTTAATGCCCACATACGTTTAAGACCCTATTGGGAACCTTCTGCATGCTGAACTCTTAGTATCTAAGGCTCAGATATTAAGTAGTATTTCTGATAGCTTGTCTGCTGAGGTGTTTGGTTGCTGCTGTAATTATTAGAACTGGGAGCACTGGCTGTTGGGAGTCTGAAAGGACAGGAAACAGGAAGGAGGTGGGAGGAGTTGAGGAGGCTGAGTGAGAGTTACAGAGGGTGCAGCAGCAGCTTGGTAGAGAGGTTTCCACTGTAAAAATAAAGTCCTGTTGAAGTTTGTTAGTACCTTGCCTGGTTGATACAACATTTTGGCGATGAGGGTGGGATCTTCTGCCTCTGAACCCACCTGCACCCTTTCTGCAAAGCTCATGTAAGCCTCCAATTGCTTTTATTGTCTGGATCCATATGTTTGAGACGTATCTGCTTGCAATCAGTGCTACAGAGATTTCTGAAGTAAGAAAGTGTGCTCTGCTAATTCACTGCCTTGGAGCAGAAGGGCAGCGTATATTTTACAATTTTCCCCTTGCAGATGATAAATATGAGGCTGTACTCATTGCATTAAAGAACTTTTTTGTGCCAAAAGTGAATGTAGTAGCTAATCGCTACAGATTTCGCCAGCGTCAGCAGAAACCAGGGGAGACTATAATGCAGTATATTGCTTCCCTGAGGAGTCTGATTGTAACTTGTGACTTTGGGAATATGGCAGGTGAGATGATTAGAGACCAGCTCATAGAGAAAAACAGTTGAACAGAACCAAGCAAAGTATAAGGCTTTCACAGACAAGCAGCAGGGTGCTAAGGAACCAAAGTTTGAGTGTGGTTCCTTCATTAGAATACGAAAACCTGGAATCTTACTCAAAGGGGACCATAAATTCACAGCTCCTCTTAAAATCATAGAGAAGAAGGGACCTTACACCTATCGACTTTCTGATGGGCGGGTATGGAATGCTTATCTTGCACCTGCCTATGTACCAAGAGGAGATTATGCCAACACCCAGTCTGCATTGGATGACTTCACCGTAGAACCAACACAACAAGACATTGCACTGGAACTGGGGCTTGAGAGAAGGCCTGTCAGACCCAAATGACCACCTGCCTGGACTAAAGACTATGTTATGTAGTATCTACAGTATTTTCAGTGTAATATTTCTGCCAATAGTATAGTGTCTTGTTTCATATTTGTTCCTGTGGTTAGAACAACAATGTTTATTTTAATTGGGAAAGTTTCTTAAGAGAGGAGGGAATGTGGTGTTTGGATGCTGCTGTAATTATTAGAACTGGGAGCACTGGCTGTTGGGAGTCTGAAAGGACAGGAAACAGGAAGGATGGGAGACAAATTGAGGAGGCTGAGTGAGAGTTACAGAGGGTGCAGCAGCAGCTTGGTAGAGAGGTTTCCACTGTAAAAATAAAGTCCTGTTGAAGTTTGTTAGTACCTTGCGTGGTTGATACAACATCTGCCCTCTGATTCACACATACAACTCGTATTACATTCAGAGGGGGCAGTCTCCGTAGACTGGAAGGCAGAAGTTTGCTCAGTGACTAGCAGTCACTTATAGACATTTTTCAGTGGCTCATACTTTATTTCACTTTATGCTCCATCAGTCATCTAAATTCATACACAATTATCTATGGTAAATATATGGGGACAAGGTACAAATTCTTACTGAAGCCAATAGGATTGCACCTATGAAAGGAACTTGTCTCAGGCTGTATTTTCCAACACTTGGGACATCAAATTACTGGTCATCACCATGCTCATAAGAGAATATAGCCGCTAGACCTATTGCTGTTTATAAACTGCCAAAATATAGAACGCCCATCTTCATAAAGAACAATACAAGTCCATTTATCTTCCACCATTAGGAACAAACTCCTTCACCCTCTAAGGGGGATTGTTAAAGAAAAATTGTTAAAGAATATAACTGTCAGTTTACATACACCGTTATCTGATTTGTGCGTGCAGCTACAGTAATTGCATATGTAGATCAGGCATAGAATTGCAGATGTATTTTTGAACACATAATTTTGCACTTTTTGAACTGCAATCCCTGTGTTCAAAGGTAAGAGTCAGATATAGTACGGAGTGTTTCTAGGTCATGCATGGGCAGTCTAGGGCATCTCCTTCAGTCATCCCAGGAATGTCTTTAGTAGGCTGTGGAGCAAAACAGATCACGGATATAAACTTTTGTTGTGGGAGGATGCCAACTGAGAATTTTTCCTAAAGTTGACCTCACAACAGGTTTCCTTTTCTATAATAAAGAAGATGTCCTATGCTTCATGACCCTTTTTTTTTTTTAGCAGTTAGTATCTATATGCAATGTAGTACTGGGCTGTAAATTTTACATGCATATTGCATTGTGTGCAGGAGCACCCACCCCTAATGCAGCAGGAGCAATAAAAACCCACCCACAAACTTCTGACTTCACAGCCAGAGGGAAATTTCATCTCAACAAAATCACTATAAAAGAAGATAACCTCATAGTACTTGGCTCCAGTATTAGCAAGGAAGCAAATGAGACCAGCATTCACAAGTGGAGTAAACATGGTAAGAATAATTTTGTAGCAGATCAAATATCTGTTTTACTTTCAATACACCTCAAATCTATTGGGGCAGTTCTCAGACAAAGGGTCTCTTAGCCACTGTCCTCTGAGAGGCAATGGTCTAACATGACAATTACAGCAGTTAATTAACACTATATAAACCATAAAAAACACCTGTAAAAACAACCCTATTCCCCAAGACCTGTGGAGAGGGAATAAGCTTCAGCATCAGCTTACACTCCTTACCTGATGTTTCATATGAAAAGGTAATTACAAGTTCACTCACCAGTAAGACCAGTACACCCTTTTCACCTTTGATGAAAACCTAGCTCCACTGAAGCCCACAGGAGTTTGTCACTGACTTCAACGGACCAAGATTTCAACCCTTCTCCTTTTTCACCACAGCCCAAAATGGAAACAGATTGGAATTCAGGACAATATATATAATACACATTTAATACTCCTACTGTGCTTTCCACCCAAGGATCTCAAAGCACATTACACTAAAACAATCAAGCCTGACAACACCTCTGTGCAATAGGGATTATGCTACATACCTGTTTGACTGATGGGAAAACAGAAGCATTGGTTGCGGGGGAGAGAGGAATTACTTGCCTGGTGTCACATAGCAAGTCAGCAAGAGAGCAAGTAATAAAAATCCAAGCTCTGACTCCCAAACTTTTTTAATCACAACACAATTCACAGAGTATAAGCCAGAAGGGACCATTAGGCATCTAGTCTGACCTCCTGTATATCACAGGCCATAAAACTTCATCCAGTTAAACCTGTATTGGGCCAAATAACTTGTTTGGCTAAAGTCTAACTTCCAGAAAGGCATCCAGTCTTGATCTGAAGATATAAGAGATGGAGAATCCACCACTTCCCTTAGTTTCTTCCAATAGTTAATCACCCTCACTGCTAAAGATACCTGCCTTATTTCCAATTTGAATTTGGTTGGCTTCAGCTTCCTATCATTGGTTCCCACTATCAACAAGATTAAAAAATTCTTTAGTACCTAGTATTTTCTGCCTGTGAATGTATCTACACACTGAACAAGTCATTTCTTAATTGGTTTGATAAACTAAACAGATTGAGCTCTGTAAGTCTCTCACCACAAGGTATTTTCTCCAGCCACCAAATCATAAGGCTTTTCTATGCATCCTCTCCAATTTTTCCAACATCCTTTTAAAAAGGTGGACAACAGAATTGGATGAAAGTATAGGTATCTCCAATGCTATATTCAGAGGTCAAATTGCCTCCTTTCTCCTACTCACTACTCCCGTTTTTACATCCAAGGATTGTGTTAGCCCTTTTTGGCACAGCATTGCACTGGGAGCTCATATCGAGTTGCTTGCCCACTATGACCCCTAAATCTTTTCAAGCGTCACTGCTTTCCAGGATAAAGTTCCCCTTTTTCTAGGTATGGCCTGTATTCTTTCTTTCCAATGAGTATTCCTTGTTTGTTTAGATGAGATTTGCATTTGGCTGTCTTAAAATGCTTTTTGTTTGAATGGGCCCAGGTTACCAAGCAGTCCTCTATAATGCTTCCTCTAACTCAGGGATCGGCAACCTTTCAGAAGTGGTGTGCCGAGTCTTCATTTATTCACTCTGATTTAAGGTTTCACGTACCACGTAATACAATTTAACGTTTTTAGAAGGTGTCTTTCTGTAAGTCTATAATATATAACTAAACTATGGTTGTAGTAAAGTAAATAAGGTTTTTAAAATATTTAAGAAGCTTCACTTAAAATTAAATTAAAATGCAGAGTCCCCGGACCAGTGGCCAGGAGAGTGCCTTCGGCACACGTGCCATAGGTTGCCTACCCCTGCTCTAACTGAATCAAGCAAATGTAAAAGCCTGACTTTCAGAAAAGCTAATCATCTGCCACTCTCATTGGTTCAGCACTTCTAAAAATCCTAATTAGCCTCTCCCTTTTGCTTTCAGAAAGATGGATTTATATTCTCCAAACTCTGAATCTGAAACTAAATATCTAATTTACACTAGGGTTAGGAGAATCAGTTTGCATAAATTACAAAAGAACGTGCTATGGCACAACAATCAAAGAGAAAAATATGCCCGAATATGCCCATCAGTTATGTACTTATTATTAAATAAGTACATAACTGATGACAAAATGACTAACATATCAACACAAAATTGACTTCCTCAGAGCTAAGTCTACCTGAGAGAGAAAAAACTTCATGTTGCGAGCAGCACATGAATCAATAGCATAGTCATTGACATTGACTGGTGTCAATTTTCTGCTGTTACTTAGAAATCATTGATATAAATGAAGAAAACATGACTGAAAGGCTCTGTCTACACTAGCACGTTTGTGCACAGTAAAGCAGCTTTGAGCGCTGTAATTCCCGAGGTGTACACACTGCCAAGCCCCTTAGTACACAGAAACTGCGCAGATGCAGCGCTCTAAAAAAACCACCTCGATGAGAAGCGTACAGCTTTCTGCGCCGTGGCTACAGCGCTGCGGTGCCACTGTAGACACCATGGTGATTACAATGCTGGGATTGGCCTCCAGGAGGTGTCCCACAATGCCTGTTCTCACCTCTCTAGCCATTGGTTTGAACTCTACTGCCCTTCCCTCAGGTGAACAACCGTCAGCCCCATCCCATACATTCCTTTGCAGATTTGAAAGTCCCCTTCCTGTTTGCTCGATGACACATGCAGTGATCTCAGCGCATCTTTCCAGGTGGCCATGCCTGCTCCACGCACCAGGAAATCCCCCACTTGGAGCAATGCTCATTGGCATTTGGGGAGAGGAAGCAGTGCAGTCACAGCTGTGCTCCAGCCATCGGAATTATGATACCTATGGACAGATTTCTAGATGCATGATTGAAATGATAGAAAAGGGCCATGACCGGAACATACTGCAGTGTAGGGTCAAAGTGAAGGAGCTGCAGAACACCTACCACAAGGCGCGGGAGGCAAACCGCCACTCCGGTGCTGCAACCACGAGCTGCTAGTTCTACAAAGAGCTGAATGTGACACTCGGTGGTGACCCCACCTCCACTGCGAAGTCCCCTGTGGATATTTCGTAGGCTTCATTGCCAGTCGAGAGTGGACCGAGCCAGGAGGAGGAAATCTTGGATGAAAAGGAGGAGGGGCAACCAGAGGCAGAGGATGACTCGGAGGTCAGAGATGCATGCAGCCAGGAGCTCTTTTCTACCCTGGAGGAGCCTAGCCAGTCACAGCAGTCGGATATTGGCAAAGTACAAACAGGAGAGGAGGCCCCTGGCAAGTGGATCTGATTTTGGGAACTGCTGAAGCGAGTTGTTGGGGGCAGGAGGGTTGCAGAAAGCAGGCTTGTCTCCCACCTTATGCCTAGTTTGAGCGGCGGAACAGGCTGTTGATTGACTCCCTCACTTCACGGGAATCTTCCTCAGAGATCTCCAGGAAACTCTCGTGGAGATACTGGGCAATCCACTGCCACAGGTTCCTCAGCAGAGCTGCTTTGTTTCTTACTCCATAAACAGTAACTTTCCTGTGCCACTGTGCTGTCACGGGGGCGGGGGGCAACCATAGCTACACACAGGCTAGCCGCATAGGGGGCCAGGGTGGAAGCCACAGGCTTGGAGAAGACCCTCCCTTGATTCCCTGCTCACCCTCAGCAGCGAGATATCTTCCATAATGATCACCTCCTGTGGAAAATCTGGGGAAAGGAATGATTTATCAGGCCCCACCCACAGCACTAGCTCTCCCCAAATGCCCAAGAGCCATGTGCCCAGTGTACAGCAGGGTCCGGGAAAAGTGATTTACCCTGCCTCTGCGGCTACTCACCATTTTTGGGGTCTTGTGGCTTATGTGTGCTTGCCTGGGATCAGTCAGTTAGTGTCAGGTGTGTGAGTACTGGCTGCGTTTTAAAGCACTGAAACAATGTTGTCTGTGTTGCAAAAAATACTGGTTCTGTAAAATGTTGCATTTAAACTTCACAGAGATGACCTTGGGAGGCCAGCCTCCCTTATTGGCAGCAGAATGGTTGCAAAGAATTAGAAAGTGTCCAAGAACTAAGGAGAACTTTATGCATGAGGTTATGATGCACTCCGCCACCGAGAAAAAGGAATTGAAGGAGTGGTGGGACAACGAGAAGAGGGAACGAAAGGAGAATGCGGCACACCAGAAAGAAGCCACGGAGTGGCTCTCAACAGTTATGGAGCGCTAAGTGGACACGCTCCAGGCGATACTAGATCTTCCAACCGATCAGCTCCATGTCCGCCCTCCCCTGCAGCCACTGTCACAAAACTCTTTCCCATGTGCCCCACACACACCACCAACACACTTTTATCAACCTCCTAACTCCACTCTCTACCTGCAGCAGTCCACTCCTCTCTCCTCCCAGACCAGCAGTGTGGACTCCCAGTATCCACTGCACTCAACACCCATCCATCTGCAGTTTGGCCCTTCTGAAGTACAGCACCTGCTGCATCGTACTCCAAAGGAGAAGGTTGGGTATGATCCCTGGACATATACAAATCTGTAGCTGTCCTGGGACCCCAACTCCTCTTGAGACCTTCCATTCCCCCATTCCTTCCATTCCCCTCCCTGCTGATGAATTTTTTTATTTGACTCTCTCCTCTGGTTGTTGTCTTTCAATAAAAGAATTATGTTTGTTTGAAAGCAACCTTTATTCTATTAACTGAAAGCAAAAAGAGCCCTGCAAAGCAACATACAGTTATGTGAAGGCATCTTCTTGCATCATGTGCACCAACCACCTCCTAGCATTACAAGCACTGCAATCCCGAGCATAGCAACAAATATTACCAGCTTCAAATTGCTGCCTCAAAGCATCCCTGATCCTTATGGCCCCACGCTGTGCCCCTCTAATAACCCTGGTCTCCGGCTGTTCAAACTCAGCATCCCTGAGTGAAGCTTTCATCCTTCTCTTCACAAATATTATGAAGCGTATAGCACGCAGCTATAAGCATGGGATTATTGTCATTGGCCATGTCCAGCTTCCCATACAGGCATCACCACCGGGCTTTTAAATGGCCAAATGCACACTCCACAGTCATTCTGCACTTGCTCAGCCTGTTCTTGAACCGCTCTTGCTGCTATCAAGTTGCCCCGTGTATGACTTCATGAGCCACGGCATTAAGGGGTAGGTGGGGTCTCCCAGGATCACAATGGGCATTTTGACTTCCCCTACAGTGATCTTCTGGTCCGGAAATAAAGTCCCTGCTTGCAGCTTCTTGAACAGGCCAGTGTTCCAAAAGATGAGTACGTCATGCACCTTTCCAGACCAGCCTGCGTTAATGCTGTGAAATGCCCACAGTGATCCACAAGCGCCTGGAGAACCATTGAGAAATACCCCTTACGATTAATGTACTCAGTGGCTAGGTGGTCTGGTGCCAGAATTAGAATGTGTGTACCGTCTATCACTCCTCCACAGTTAGGGAAGCCCATTTTTGCAGAGCCATCCACAATCTCACACACATTGCCCAGAGTCACAGTCTTTTGGAGCAGGATGCGATTAATGGCCCTGCACACTTGCATCAACATGATTCCAACGGTCGACTTTCCCACTTCGAACTGGTTAGTGACCGATCGGTAGCAGTCTGGAGTAGCCAGCTTCCACAGTGCAATTGCCACACACTTCTCCAGTGACAGGGCAGCTATCATTCTTATGTCCTTGTGCCGCAGGGCTGGTGTGAGCTCATCACATAGTCCCATGAATGTGGTTTTCCTCATGCGAAAGTTCTGCAGCCACTGCTTGTCGCCCCAGATGTTCATCATGATGTGATCCCACCACTCAGTGCTTGTTTTCCAAGCCCAAAAGCATCATTCCACTGTGGTCAGCACCTCCATGAATGCCACAAGCAATCTCGTGTCATAGCTACTTCGTGTGGCAAGATCAATGTCACACTCCTCTTGCCTTTGTAGTTTAAGGAATAATTTTACTGCCACTCCTGATGTATTGGTCAGTGCGCAGACAAGAAAAGTTACATTTGCTGTTCAGGAGTTTGAAAGTTAAGTGTTACTTAAAATTTTTGAACAAGGCATTTTAAGTTGTTAGTTCTCCTTTATTGGGGTAGGTAGCAGAGCAGTACCATGAGATGAGTAGAACAGGAAGAAGGCAGAATTGAGACCTTTCAAAGTTTTGGCCCAAGCGAGGGGGCATGGGGGCATCATTTGAGCTCCCCGCCTCAGGTGCCAAAATGTTGTTGGCTGGCCCTGATTCATCGGTAAGGATGACACAGGCATACTGATACCTGCATCTTGGCTCATCCTTGACAACTTCCAGAAGAGCCAGTACAGACCAATACTGACCCATACTGGCATTCAAATCCCAGTTCTCTACTCAAAATAGACATTGCACTAGAATTTCAGAAAAGCAGACTGGGCAACTTTCATTACAGCTGGGGAGAATATTATCTCCTGCATTCCCTCTATGACAAAGACTTGTGATCTTTTTACTGTGCTCCTAATCTCCACTGCATAGAACATCCCCTGGGGACAAAGGTCATTGAACTCTCCTCACTGGACTGCAGAGAGCCAAGAGCTCCTCCACAAATATGACAAGTGTAGAGACCCAGAAACTGGAAAAGTCCTTCTGGCATCACTGGGTGCAGCAGGACGGAAATGGTGACTTAATGTGTAGAAGTTCTAAACTTCATACACTCAAGCAGATGTGCCTGAAATCTGCTGAGACACCTGAGGGCTGCAACTAGGCCTCAGGTGAAAGCCAATGCCATTGCAGGTAAACTTTTGTGGACATCAAAACAGTATCACAAACAAATAGTATCAAAGAGAAGTCCGGCATGAACTCCAGGAGGTGATGTCCAAATGAACTCCATTGTCCCAATGATCTGGACCATTCACAATTAAGCAGATTCATTGCTGCAATGGCTGCATCAAACTAGGAAAAGCCATGGGAAAAGATGGCATTTATTCCAAGTTCCTATATAATCTGGGTCCACTGGCACGGAAAAAGATGATGCAGCTTTTTACCAACATCCTGGAGACTGGTGAAATCCCCTGCGTTAGGAGAAAGACCAAGATCATTGCACTGGAAAGCCTGCAGATGACCCTGCTAGTTATAACTCAGTCTCCCTCTTGAGAATCACGTACAAGGGGATGGAGCACATGATTCTGAACCAAATCAGGCCTGCTGTGGATGCCAGCAAACCCAAGGAGCAATCTGGTTTCCAACTGCAACCAGGTCCTGGCCCTCTCCATGAACATCAAGGCCAAATTCCAATGAAAACTAAAGACCAGTATTGCTTTCTTCGATCTGTCAGCAGCATGACACAGTCTGGGAGGATGGACTGCTATTGAAACTGATCAAAGTGATCTGGGAGGGGGATTGTAACCCCAACAGGAGAGCTAATGCTGGGAAGAAGGGTCCTGCAACTTAGAGCCTGAGGGCACGTGGCCACCTCCAGAGCAAGTGTCTGACCCGCTGCATCCCTGCAGCACAGCCAGGGCCTGGGAACGAGGCCTGGAACAATGTGAGGAACAGACTGAACTTCCCTTATAGTCCAGAAACTGCTGTTTGTTGTTCCCCGTACCCACAGAGTGTGATTACTTGTTTCCTTTCACCTTTCCCATTTTTACCTCGTTTTTTTATTAGTTGCTGTTTAATAAATATTTGCTTTGAATTATATGTAATGGTCAGTGGGTCAGGGAAGCATCCAGTGTGGAGAGAGCACCGTGGAGTGGGGACACCCTATCCCCTGTCCTAAGTGATCATGACAAGATTGAGGGTCGAGCCCCCCAAGAATCCTGAGCCCAGCCTTTTTGAGGTTACAAGGACTCTGCCACACAGGAGAGCAGAAGGGGAGTCCTTGAGGACCGGAGGGCCTCTGGGTAAAGGAAACTGGAGCAAGGACTCAGATCCTTCAGCTAGCCAACTCCACCGGGGTAGTGTATAAGCCAGGAAAGTCTCCCACAATAGCGGGACCATTCCCCTGCTTACACAAGGCAGTGAAGTCTCAAGCAGTGGGCAACGAATGCCTGGTACTCCCAGTCACAGTGCCCAATTAAAGATACCTCAGACCTGATTCTGCAGGTATTTCACAGCCCCACACACTGAACTTCAATGGGAGTTTTGTGCACAGTGATTGTAGGACTTGGGTCTATACAGTAGGGGGCAGATCTTCCTGTTTGGTTCAGGTGCTTGTAGTTGAGTACCACAAAGCAACCCTAAAGCTAGCTTAACCAGCCATCTGAGGAGTTTCCTAGCCTAGGGGAATCTCTAGGTGGTATATGCCCAGTATGTGACTCCTTTGCCAACCTATTCCCACTGCAGTTGCTGATGGGGAGCATGGCTGTGGAAAGGACGGCTTTCCCAACTACCAAAACAATGCCATGGTGTTCTGTTCACAGTACACACAGAGATATTAGAGAAAAACCTTAAATGCTCTTGCTAGAAGGTTGTAACATAACACTACTTTCTTAGAATTCAGAATGATAAAACCCAAAAGAACCCAAAAGCTGAGACACTAAACAGGCTGCTCCCTAAAAGGAGAGAAGCACAACTCACGACCCTACTTTACTCTAGATAGGCTGTCTGCAGACTGACTACTGCTAGGCCCCTATCACATGCTTCCCTAAAGAATCCCCTAGCCTGCAAGCTGGACCAGGAAACCCCGCTGAAAATTTAAATTGATAGATCACAATTTTAACAGTTTTCAATACACCACGTTTGGGCTAACATGGACAGCTGGCACAAGTTACAGCAGCCCTGAGGCTGATCGGATTTATGTTGGAGACTGGCCCAATCGCCAAAGGGCCCAGACCTGGAAGGTTGGTGGGCAAGGCAAAGGTGGCATAAAGCCCTGGCCACAGCCTTCTATGTTGGTCTTCCTGAGCAGCACAGCAACAGAATCTGGCCCCAATACTCTTATATTGTTTTAATTAGCGTTGCTATCAATGACACCTTAGACGTTTAAAATGAAAATCTGTTTTCAAATCAAATTTACCTTTCCTAGTGGATGTTCTAGCAGACTCCACTGGAATCCTTCAACTGCTTTATGGGTTTCTGCTGAAGAACCACTAGCTCCAGGGATCTATCTGATCTAAAACCTACTTACTGGATGGAAGCAGTAGACACCCGCTGCAAATTTTCAACTGAGATTTCAACCTCAGCTTTCCCAGTTGTGAAGCTCTTGTGCTACAAAGTGTTAAAATGGAAGCAGCATTGCTGGCATCTTGATACTCTCTAGTTCACATGTGCCAGAAAGGTGATAACAGATGCACTCCTCTGGATCATATTTTTTTATTCCTTCCCCACTTGAATTGCTTAAAGAAGCAGTTTTTGATACAGTAGAATGACTGTTGATACTTCAGAGATGTGAATGTTAAATGCATTGTATGGATGCAATGTTATCCAGTAATGCTGTGTAAGTAGGATATGTTAATAAAGGTATTAATAACTTTCCACCTGCTTATTATGTACTGCAATTACTACAGAATAACAACACTCTACAGCTATGATAGCCCTTAACAGCTACATTCTCCTGGAAGAATGGCATTGACAACTGCAAGAGTAAGACTAGCAAATACTAGAGACACAGCTTTCTTGGCAGCAGGCCCACCACAACCGTGGAGCTCCCATCCGGCACACATCAATGAGCATGAGCCTTTGGAACAAAATGTAAAGCACACTTCTTCAAAGCTGGCTTTTCTGCAATAACCGCATACTCAGGGTAAGAGGCAAACAAATTTCCCTTCATCTTGGGGACAGGTAGAGAGAAAATGAGATCTTGTATGTTATTTTTAAAATTTGTCAGGCAACCACACTATGGTGAGGAGAGCAGTATGAAGAGTAAACAGAGGCTTGGGCCACCTGCTTTAATCTAGGAACATTAATGGGGATTATGTTAGTACACAGTAGTGACAAGTCCGTATGATCGTGTCACCTCGCTAACTCCACAAGGCAGCATGCATCCCTGCAAGTTCTTCATGTTTGACTATGGTGCAATTTTAAATATAAGTTAAATTTAACAACTTCATCTCCCCAAGCAGCATCAGTTTGTCTCCACTCCTAAATACCAGTGACCCTGTTCTCTCTAACCCTGGCTGACTTCCTCCTCCATCCTGAACACTCCCTTTCCTGTATACGCTCAACTTGAGTATTTCCATGTACTTCAGTGGGAGTTGGATTGAGCCCAGGGTGCAAAACATTCAATTATTGGCTGTAGCGTTAAAACACAATCTTGCCACAAAGTTGTGGGTGGCTTGTTCAACATGCTGCTACTGCTGGCACCAAAGAATCTCTTCCTTTTAGTGCAGTTACAGCCACACACTCAGATAGCACAGTGGTGGGTGCTACGTAGGTACCCGAAGAGTGCAGCACCAATACCTAAATAGATAGTTAATGAGTCTATACCATTTTCATGCAGTGTTACTGTTCGGTGTCTCCCTTTCATTTACATTGTCATTACCTGTTTAACAGTTCTCTCTCTGTCCCCCTTTAACTGGAAATCTTCCTGGCCTCCGTCAATGCTTGTTCATTGCTCTTCCTCCCCCAGCCCTATCAGATTCACTATTTTCTGTCAGTCTTTAACCCTCATTCTCTAGAGCTGCTTGTCCTCAATCACTTGCTGTCACTCTCCCACCCTGTCTTAGTATGTTAGGACATATCCTGTGCTGACATACTGAGTTAATCTTTAATACTGACATCTTATATTCAGGCTAGTAGTATGAAGGGAGAGCAGTCATTTGCTCTCAGAAACCAGCTAGAGATGCCAGGATAGTTACTGTATCCCCATGAGTTACTGAAATGAGTTTTTACACTAGGTTTTGCCCTTTGACTTTTGATTTTCCGCTGTAAAAACTGCTGGGCTCCAAAGAAACAGTGAGTATTGCCATGAAGTCTTTTTTCTGTTATGGAAATTTACTGCTTGAAATATCCACTTTCTTTTAGGGTTGCCAATTTTGGCTGGATGTATTCCTGGAGTTTTCATCACATGGCATTATCTTTAATTAAAGATTAATCTTTAATTCCTGGAAACTCCAGGGCAATCTTGGACGGTTGGCAACCCTACTTCCTTTGCAGAGAAGTAGGCATAGAATACAGGTGGAGAGGAGCAGCAATGCAGTCTCTCCTCCCTCCCTCAACAGGGGCACAGCAGGGCTGCCCAGAGGATTCAGCGGGCCTGTGGTCTTCGGCGGCGGGGAGGCCCCACCGCCAAATTGCCGCCGAAGACCCGGCACTTCGGTAGCGGGTCCCAGGGCGGAAGGACCCCCCGCTGCCGAATTGCTGCCGAAGACCCGGAGCAGAAGCAGCTCCGGGGGCCCGGGCCCCACAAGAGTTTTCCGGGGCCCCCGGAGCAATTGAAGGACCCCTGCTCCAGGGCCCCCCAAAAAACTCTCGTGGAGGCCCCTGTGGGACCCGGGGCAAATTGCCCCACTTGCCCCCCCTCTGGGCGGCCCTGGGGCACAGCAGCAGTGGGGACCAGCTCCAGCGGCCCTGCAGATGGCCAGTGCTGCCAGAAGTAGCAGGGAGATGCCACTAGCCACCTTTCACTTTCTGAAGGTTTGGAAACAGAAATGAGAAATTTTCTTAAATGTGGAAGTGATGCTGTGACTCCTCCCTAACTCCTGCGAGGCTGCCAAAGGGCTATCATCAGCCACCTCCCTGCTCTTCCAGCCTCACTGCCACCTTCTGGTCAGGAGGCCACTTCACAGCTCTAACAAGACAACGGTAAGAGTTCTCCCACCTCTCCTCTCCACCTCCCTGCTAAAGCAACAGGGGCATCATGAAAACAGCTTATTTCAAAGAAGTGGATGTCTGATGCCATTGGCACTTCCTCTTGCTCGGTTCAACCATCCCTACCACTGTCACTATTATTACCATTTCCATTGCTTTTATGCCACCATGCTTCCCTTATGACGTCAGGAACACACTGCACCAGCTCTCTCCATTCCCAGGACTCAGCGAGGTTACTGCTCCAAAAGGTATTGAACAGATCTACGTTTCTCATGGCATCTGGCAAACCAGACAACTGTTCCTCCCTTCGGCCCATCCCATGGCATCATCCACTTCATTGTCTACTGCAGTTGAAATTGGGAGGGACTATCCAAGAAACAGAAAAGCAGACATAAGAAGCCAGATTCCAGACATTTAACACTTACAGGCTGCACCGGACAACAGACAACATCAGGCATCGTGAACTAAAGTTGATGCTGATCAATGCAAGATCTACTGCCAACAAAAAACAATACACAACCTCCTCACCAATGAAACACCTGATAGAGCCTACATCACCAAGACCTGACTGAGTAACACACAAACCCCGTGCTAGCCCACCTCATCCTTCCCACTTCCCAAGATACTGGGTACACCACAGACCTAGATAGGAGAAGACAACAGGTGGCACTGCATTCATCTTCTCTACAAATATCAAATACTACAGAGGGGCCTCAGATAAGACAACTTCATTTGAATTCATTCATCTGACTATAGAAACCAGAGTCAAAATGAACACAGGGTTTATGCTTATTTACAGACTGAAACCACCACAGACTCAAGGGTTCACTATAGGAGCACATTGACACCTTATCAGTGTTGGTGGTGAAATACTCAAGACTTGTCCTCAGATTTCAACATGCATATAGACAAGGCAACAGATGTCAAAACCCAAAAGCTCATCTCCTCATTTGCCTCCTTAGGATTTTCACAGATTGCGGTCCAGTCCACACATCTGGTCACACCTTGGACTTGATCTTCAGCCTAGAAGTCAACGTCAGGGATACCACAGCTCAGCTACTGTCTTGCACAGATCACCATCTCAATAAGGCAATTTGAAAATAGAAGTAAACTGCAGAGGCAACTTTTGTGATTAAGTAATGCTATGTGGCCATTTATTCACCACTACCTAAAGATTTGGAGGGTTCAATGGTTCACTGCTAGTATGTTGTGTGCCTCTTAAGGTTTGGCTGATTGTGGCTGCTTAGAAGTGTTTACAGTGTTGGGTCATACTGAAAAATAGTAACACACATCCAGCTGCACTACATTTGTATTAGGAAGCATTATTAATTAATTAGCAAACATCTTTTTGATGATAAAAACACTGCCTGGCTGTTAATGTTTACACCCTGTCATGTTTTAATACTGTCTCATGAAGGACTGTATCAGAAACCTTGGAAACCTTGGTTTTGGGTTTCATACAATTTTCTTTTGAAGTTTCCACTCAGTTAATAACTGGATTTGTGGCCTAAACCCATGGCCAGAAGGGAGAGGATAGCAGATCCTTGTCCAAAGAGAGGTGATGGCTAGAGGCCTGAGAGGGCATTCCTGGAGCAGACCATGGAGGTCATCAAAGATGTAGATACCCTGAAACTCTGACAATGGCTACACAGATAAATGAATCTGTAAGTTTGATGTGACATGTTATAGAGTGCACTAACCACCAGGGCATCCCTCATGTCAGCATGCAGAACTGTAAGGGCTTTTCCTCTCTAGCACCAACCATGTGTTGCTTCTGTGGCCTAGCCTTCCAGCCAGGTCAGCTTTCAGTCCATTCCCTTTCCAAGGCAGGGATGGTGTTAGGGGGTAGCAAGTAGGGCAATTGCCCAGGGCCCCACACCACAGGGGGCTTGTGGTGGTCGGGCTCAGGCTTCAGCCCTGCACAGTGGGGCTCAGGCTTCAGAAACATTGCAGAAATCCAATGTGTGAGCAGGTACAGGAAGTGGGGTGGGGGCCCACTCCTTAGTTTCTCCTCTGGGCTCCAGTGAGTCTAACGCCAGCCCTGTTCCAGGGTTAACAGAAAACAAATTAAATCTCAGCTCCAAACAGCCACCTGGGTGTTAAGTCCATAATATAAACACTAGTCCTGCATGGACAGCCAATGTTGTCAAGGCTAAGACCCTGACTAGGCAGATTCCTTGAGTTGGGGCGGTGAGAACCTTGCTTCCCGGTCCTGGCTTCACCCAGAACTGGCCCCCGGTAGAAGCAGCCAGCCTTTTATCTGGTCTGCTAGGCCCTGATTGCCTCTGCTTTTCTTGACCATTTTAGGTGCTGGAGGACCAACTCTCACTGGTTCTGCCTGCAGCTGATCATGGGAAGCCTCTACAGGCATCCCCTGGAGGTCTGAACTCATTGTTCTTCCCTTCCAGCAGAACACCTTCTTAGGGAGTGGTGGGCCAAGGCAGTAGGGTTGCCAGGCATCTGGTTTTCAACCGGAGCACTGGGTTCAAAAGGGACCCTTGCATCTCCGGTCACCATTAAAAATCCAGTCAACAGCACAGCAGTGGCCCAGGGCTAAGGACTACTCTGCCTGCCTACCCTAGCTCTACATGGCTCCTGGAAGCAGCCCCTGGTCCCTGTAGCCCCCAGGTGCCTGGGTGACCAGGGAGGCTCCGCACGCTGCCCGTGCCTCAAGTGCCGGCTAAGCAGCTCCCATTGGCCAGGAACTGTGACCAGTGGGAGCTGTGGGAGTGGTTCCTGCAGACCTGAGGGCATTGCATGGCGCCTCACTGGACACCAGGACCTGGCGACTGCTTCCTGGGAGCCGCGGTAAGTGCTGCCGGGACCCCTCACTCCCTCCTGCACCCCAACCCCATGCGCCAGCCCAGAGTCCCCTCCTGCACCCAAACTCCCTCCTGGAGCCTGCACCCTGCAACCCCTCCCCACACACACACCAACCCCTCTGCCCCAGCCCAGACTTCCCTCTTGCACCCCAAACCCCTCATCCCGAGCCCCACCCCAGAGCCCATACCCCCAGCCAGAGCCCTCACCCCCCTCTTGCACCCCACCCCCCTGTCCCAGCTCAGTGAAAGTGAGTGAGGGTGGGGGAGAGAGAGTGAAAGAGGGAGGGGGATGGAACGAGCTGGGGGCGGGGCCTCAGAGAAGGGGCAGGGCAGGGGCATGATCTCAGGGAAAGGGCAGGGCAGGGGTGTTCGGTTTTGTGCAGTTAGAAAGTTGGCAACCCTCCAAGGCAGCAGGAGGCTGCGAGTGCCAGGTACACCATCACACATGTACAAAAGTGACACAAAGGGTAAGTCTATACTGAGATAACAGTCCCCCATGTCAGCTGATGTGGGTTTGCAGGGCTCGGGTTGCGGGGCTGTAAAATTGCAGTGTAAACGTTCGGGCTCAGGCTGGACCCTTCCCATTTCCTCCTCCAGCCCAAGCCCAAATGTTTACACTGCAATTTTATAGCCCTGCAGCCAGAGCCCTGTGAGCCTGAGTCAGCTGACCTGGGCCAGCCGCAGCTCTTTTATTGCCATGTAGACATAGGGCCAAACCTAGGGCCAAAGCCTGAAGTTTTTATTCAGCCCTTATTGAGACAAACTCCTGGTTACTTCAGTGGGAGTTTGCCTGAGCAGAGATTTCAGGATCTGGTCCTTAGAAAGCAAATTGTAAGCAAAGGGTAGTGCACTTTGGTAACAGTATCCCAAAGATGGCTGGGAGCTCCGAGGAGCCAGCACACTCAGTCCAGGTGAAGGTCAGGATTGCATCATGTGGCTCAACAACATTTTTTCTGGCTAACTGGGGCCTGAATCTGTTCCTATTAAAGTCAATAGAAATCACTCCCACTGACTTCAGTGAATGCTAGATCAAGCCCTTGAAGGGCAGAATTGCTAGATGCAGGGCCGGCTCTAGATTTTTTGCCGCCCCAAGCAAAAAACATTTTGGCTGCCCCCTTCCCCAGCCTTGGTCTCTCTCTTCCCCTCCCCGCACGTGCACCCCGTGCCTCCCCAGCCCTGGGCTCCCCCTCACCAGTGCTGACTCTGCCTGCTCCCCCCTCGCCTCCAGCCGCTCTGGCGCTAGCAGGGTCGGGGTAAGCAGCAGGGCTCTCGGGCCGTGCCTCAGCCCAGGGTCCCTCCAGCCAGGGCTTCCGCCTCCAAGGCCGGCCAGGACCCAGGAGGGCAGAGCCGGGGGACTGCCCTGGCAGGGGCTGAGGAGCTGGGGCAGGGTAGCCCCAGAGGGAGCAGAGCCCCAGAGAGTGGGACGCAGGCCCTGCATGGCAGCACCCCACCCTCTATGGCCCCACTGCTGCTGCTGCTGCTGCTTCTGGCCACCCTGCTTCAGTCCCTGGGCGGCTTGGGCCACTTCGCCCAGCCCCAGCTACAGCACTGGGGGGCGGCCACCCTGCGGCACCTGCAGGCGGCTCTGTGTGCCCCGCGGGGTGGCCCCCAACCTGCGTGTCCCCCACTCGGAGCCACAAGGTGTGGGTGCTGCTCCCTCGCAGCGCGAACCGCAGCAGCCCCAGGGCGCCCCCACACACAACATGCTGCTGCTGCCAGAGCCAGTTCTAGGCTTTTGCCGCCCAAAGCAAAAAAAAAAAAAAGATGGCTGGAATGCCGCCCCAAGCATGTGCTTGGTTTGCTGGTGCCTAGAGCCACCCCTGGCTAGATGTTTAGTTCTCCCTGACCAGAAGTTGGTTGCAGTCAGACAGGCCCACGAGAGCGAAGGATTAAAACAGGGAGAGAGGACGTAAATATTTCACAATTAATAGACAGCTATTAACTCTAGAAATGTGTTCAAGTTACTTACTTGATGTCCCAGAGAAAAAGCTTCCATAATCAAATTATAACTGTATACAAGCCACTCCTCGCTACTATTTCAACAGTATTCCTCTTTCTCCACCCACTCTTCACTGCAAATCAGAACTATTCTGATCCAAGTATTTGCCTTTTTTTACACATCAGCTAGTATTACAGACCCCGCACCCTCATTAGGGGGTGATTCAGCAAAGTGCCTGAGCACATGCTGAACTTTAAGCACAGGTTTAAGTCCCATTCACTTAAATGGACTTAAATGTGCATTTAAGAGCTTTGATAAATCAGTGTCTAAGATATTAGCCACTAGACAAGAGCTATAGGACGTTATAGTGAGACTGGTGCCTTCACCATGTGATGGGACTATTCATAAAGAAAGATGTTAAATATCTTTCAGCTTTAAGAGCCTGACCCAAAACTACGTGGTAACCTGTCCATTGACTTCAGTGGGCTTTGGATCAGGCCCTAAATTAAGGCCATTCCATCTCATAGCTCCAGTAATCAGATTTTTTATATCCCATTTTGTTAATTACTGTTTCTGGTGTAGTTGCAAGAGCCCCCTTGCTGCACTGGGGAAAACATGGCTTTGCTGGAAATATCAAAGTGAAGCAGAAGCCCTTCTCCTATAGGAGAGGGCTTCTATTGTTCTAAATGCAGAAAAGGAGAGAAACTCAGAAGGAGGGGTTAGGAGCATCATTAAACCGGTCCCCTGTTGTTCACCATTGGACAGGCACTGCTGTGGGAAGAGCGGCTGTGGCTTCCCATTCAGTGCACCAGTGGCTGCAACTGTGGGCAGCAGAGAAAAGGCCTCTTGCAGCCCTGTCAGGCTGTAGGGGAAAGAGCCTGAGGAGAGACAGAGAAAATAACATTAAAGACAGTGTTTCCTCATGACACACGACAGATTCTAGGGGAAAGTGGATGTGTTTTTACCATAGCGTGAGGAATTTGTTTCATTAAAATGAAAAGACCATTAATTTGTGCACAACCAGAGCGCCACCATGTGGTGCTTCTTTTATGAATTCCTGTATCTAGAGGAAACAAAGAACGTATATTAGTGATGTTACTAAATACAAACATGCATGCTTTGCAAATTAACTCTTGGGGGAAGTCTGACACAAAATGACAAAAGCCCCAAAATCTAATGCGATAGAGAGAGATTCCTTTCCCTAGTGCATGCCAGATTTTTAAAACAGCATAGTAGTAATAATGTGAATTACAGACACTAACTTTGAATGTCTTGGCTTTTGTCAGTCTGCCAAAATCTCTATATATGAATATTTCAGATAAACACACATATTTCTCCTTTTATTCTTTTAAATAAAGGGTAATAAAATATTTTAGAAACTATGTACTACATATTCAAGGATTACTTCCACATTTCATACCTTGCAAAAATAAATGCTCCACTATTCAACAACCACCACAACTACTACAAATAATAACTAAAATAAACGTCCTGGTTATTCCCTTCTCTTGGTCTTCCAGTGTGTTTTGTCTTCTGTCAGTGTTTTAGGGCCAGATCTTGCCAGCATGTGAATAAATAGCTTTACTCCCATAAGTACCGCTCCAGCTGAAGTCAATGGGATGTGTCATGTGAATAAAAATGTGACTGAAGGAATGAACTCATGGATTGAAAGCTCTCCATGACCGGAGTAAGTTTTGTTTTGTGACATGTACAGCCCCGAGCACACTGTCAGCAATTAACAAATAATGATCACTCTAAAGCAATGAGCTAAATCACAGCAATTTAGAATAGTATTTCTAAAATGATTTTAGTTGTTACTTATTTTTATAGACACCAGGAGGACACAAGGACCCTATCCCACACCAACCATTCCATTGCAGGGGCCAGTCAGAATTACAATACTTGAGCCTTTCTCAGCATGGTTCCCCGCTAGCTCTTTCTGTGGTGCAGGACACCCCAGAAGCAGTGTGGAAGTGTAAGGACCATACTGCACTCATCACCCTTTTATACTTACATTGTTCACATTTCCTTCCTAAGCAGACTTGTTCCAATGGTCTATTCCCTCATTGTCTATCTGTATTATGCCAGATTGTTCAACTATCATATTAATTAGTCTCTTTAAAAAGGTATGAATTTTATATACTAATATAAGTTTTAGGGCAAAATCCTACAGAAAGCAAAGCCCAAATAAAAGAGATTTGCTCCCCACAAAAAAATGTTGCCGGGCTGAGAGGTGGAATTCTCAATTCCAAAGAGCTAGCCTGCCTGCTCAGTTGGCTACATCTGATATTGCAAGGTACGAGCACCAGGTGCCTGCTCCTATCCTTTCCTGCCTAGGGCTAGATCCAGTGGATGCACACACTGAAAATGAGAGGCCAGCAGACCTATGCAACACCACTGCCCCACTCACCATTTTCCACTTTGTGGACAGAGATTGAGCCTCCTTGCAGAGTATTTGGTGTGTTCAGTTTCTCCCCACCTTGCCTGAAGTCTCATTGACACTAAGATTCCTTAAAGTCAGTATAAATAATAGGAGTACTTGTGGCACCTTAAAGACTAACAAATTTATTGTAGCATGAGCTTTCGTGAGCTACAGCTCACTTCTTCGGATGCATAGAATGGAACACACAGACAGGAGATATTTATACATACAGAGAACATGAAAAGGTGGAAGTATGCATAACAACAGGAAAAGTCTAATCAATTGAGATGAGCTCTTATCAGCAGGAGGAAAAAAAACTTTTTGAAGTGATAATTAAGATGGCCAATAGAAGGTGTGAGGAGAACTTAACATAAGGTCCCTTTACACTAATACCCTACCAACATGGCATAAAGCAGACTTAGGATATGTCTACACTGCAATCAGAGGTGTCACTGAACAAGCCTGCCTGGGAACCTTGGAACATACTTGGGCAGCTATTGATATATGAGATAGTTCCATCCAAGCTAGCACGAATAAGTCAACTCAACAAGTCACACCTCTGACTGCAGTATAGACATACTATTAGTGTAAAAACAAGAATCAGGCCTGTAGTAAGTCACTTTGGGGTCTTCTTTGGTTGTGTAGCATAGCCAAGGATTGCTCCAGGGCTCAAAGTGAACATAATCCTGGCACTTCTAGGGGGCTATCACTCGGCAGAATTTAAGCTTTCATTTAAGTAAGGTGCTCCCATGGAAGTTCATACAATATGATGAAGTGCTGATTAATGTTCATTATGTCTCTTGGTGATCGGCAGAAGAGTTGCACTTGGAAGTATGTATGGTTAAAATCTCTCTTCCCTTCCTTACCCTCAACTTTTAGTGGAAAGACAACTTGTGGGGATCGGATTTTGTAGTCAAATCCAATTTCTTTACAAATGCAACAAAAAAGAAGGGCCTGCTTTTGGGAGGAAAATTGAGGATAAAAGGAAAGCAAAGCTTTGGGGCTCTTATCTTTGACATTCATATTATGTTCTATCATGTCCTTACATGACATTTATGTGGTAGAAAAATGAAGCAATCAATTGAGAAAAAAGGTTACAAGGATTCTTCAGGCATGAAGTCATATCTAAGTAATATAGAGCTGCTGCAGTTTATAAACAGGATATATCATCATCCATCTGCATTCACCAAATTACAGCACCATATTACCAGATTTGGTTCCTGACAGGTCTTTAATCATAGAATCATAGAATCTCAGGGTTGGAAGGGACCTCAGGAGGTCATCTAGTCCAACCCCCTGCTCAAAGCAGGACCAAACCCAACTAAATCATCCCAGCCAGGGCTTTGTCAAGCCTGACCTTAAAAACCTCTAAGGAAGGAGATTCCACTACCTCCCTAGGTAACCCATTCCAGTTCTTCACCACTCTACTAGTGAAAAAGCTTTTCCTAATATCCAACCTAAACCTCCCCCTCTGCAACTTGAGACCATTACTCCTTGTTCTGTCATCTTCTACCACTGAGAACAGTCTAGATCCATCCTCTTTGGAACCCCCTTTCAGGTAGTTGAAAGCAGCTATCAAATCCCCCCTCATTCTTCTCTTCTGCAGCCTGGTCGGTGGGGTGCTGGCTTCTGATGAGGTTTGGGGGTGGGGTGCTTTGAAAGCCAGAGCAAGGGTTTGGGGAAGTTTTTGCTGTATTGAAGCAAGTTCTTTCAGGGAGTCATGGTAGCCTATTTTATGAGGCTATCTACTTATTTGGTGGGATATCCTTGATTGGAGAAGGCAGTTTTAAGCGTATTACGGTGTATATCCCAGACCATATTCTTGTACATAGCAGAGGGGCATTGCTGGCATATGATGGCGTATATTACATTGGTGGATGTGCAGGTGAATGAACCGGTGATGGTGTGGCTGATCTAGTTAGGTCCTGTGATGGTGTCGCTGGTGACTGGTTCCTGAGCTAGCTTTGATTTTTTCAGTCTAATAATAGTGTTAAAATAGGGAAATGGGCCAACTGCTAGATTTACAAAACTTAAAGAAAGAACAGGTGTGATGTTATCTGATTCAAATATGACTACATAGATCATTGTTGCAACCACTATTATATATTTGCAACAAATTTTGTACAAAATGTGGCATGTAAGATATTTATGAAAAGGATATAATATGCTGGTTATGATTATGCTGTCTGTATGCATGTAATATTTTTGTATTTGAAGTGATGAATATTGGCTCTATACCTGGATTTCAAATGTAACACCCACAAAGTAGTTAACCAGCACATCTTGGAGGGACTATTCTAATTGAGTGGCTCATCAAAAGAGCATTTAACTGACAATGGACCATGGGAGACGCCTATCGACATTTAATGGAATTTCCTGCTGTGACTAGGCGAAATGCATGGACATGTGACTTGCCCATGTGACTCCAAACGCCATCTTGTTGCTGTAATTTTCCACAGTAAGAACAATGGGATTCCTCCACATGGAAGAGGATATAAAAGGCTCTCCATTTTTCCTCTATCCTGCTCCAGCCTCTATCCTGCTCCAGCCTCTGGACTATGAATGTATACTAGGGTGACCAGACAGCAAATGTGAAAAATCGGGACGGGGGTGGGGGGTAATCATAGAATCATAGAATTCAAGATCAGAAGGGACCATTATGATCATCTAGTCTGACCTCCTGCAAGATGCAGGCCACATAAGCCGATCCACCCACTCCTTAGCAAGCGACCCCTGCCCCATGCTTCGGAGGAAGGCGAAAAACCTCGCCTTCTATAGGAGCCTATATAAGAAAAAGACCCCAAAATTGGGACTGTCCCTATAAAATCGGGACATCTGGTCACCCTAATTAATACTGATGGGAGCATTCTAACCAATGGACTGAGGCCCTTCCAATGATTTGGAAGCAGCCACAGACTTGATTTAAGCCAGCAGTTTATTCCATCACTGCTACAAGCCTGAACCAAGAACTATGCAATTGCTGTATGTATTTGATTCCTTTAACCAATTTTAACTCTCACCTTTCTTTCTTTTTATGATTAAACCTTTAGATTTTAGATACTAAAGGATTGGCATCAGTGTGATTTTTGGGTAAGATCTGATTATATATTGACGTGGGTGTATGGCCGGTCCTTTGGGATCAGAAGAATCTTTGATGAGACTGGTTGTAAAGAACCACTCACCTTTAAATCCAGTGTTTTCAGTGGTAATACAAAACTGGAAGGCTGGAGGAAACTGCCTGTATGACTTTTTGTTAGCCAGTGTGGTGAAACAGAAGTTTACTTTTGTTGCTGGTTTGGTATATCCTATGGGGGATTAGCCACCAGTCTTGGGGTGTATCTGCCCTATTTCTCAGCAATTTGTCCTGAATTTGGCACTCTCAGTTGTGGCCCACTGAGGCATGGTTACACTAGGCCAATGTCTGTTATCCTCTCTCACACACCCCTCCTCCTCTTAATGCTTCTCTATGCAATGAAGGCTCAACTGTCCCTGCTGCTCTGTTTACTTTTCCTTCTCTTCCCATTAAGCATTGCAAAGTCTTTCTGTGAATCCTGACAGCAGGAGGTAGAGATTGGGTGGACTGAGCAGGCTGCAGGCAGAACGGGGTGGGATGCACACGATTACTCCACCTCTGAGCCACTCATTTGTTGGAGAAGATAATCACATTGCCACTATACCTAGGCATTCAAAAATCATGCGTCAGGTCTTCAAAAATCATGAGATTGGCTTAAATATCATGAGAATGTTTTTAAAAAAAGTTTGGGGTTCTCTTTTTGTGCCATCTGGTTCCTGAGCCTTTAAGTTGCACTCAGGTCATGTTTTCAGGGTTTTCTCCTCAACAGTAAGGGCAAGAAACTGATTTACTTTTTAAAAAAAATTGAAAATCAGAATCTTTTGCCATCTCTTGATTCCAGAAACTGAGGCCTTAACAAATAGACCAAAAATGGCAGGACTTTAGATAAAACCAGGAGAGCTGCCTATACCGTAATCTCCACTAGTGGTTTCAGGAGCCTCACAGAGAAGGGGACTGTTATGCTGTCTAGAGTGGCTCATGACTGTGTCAATCTCAGGGCAGACTGTCAAAAGCAGGGCAGAGACCCCAGACTGGTGGTATGCTCTATAATTAGATTACACCAACCCAGTAACAAATGTGAATTCCTGAATCACTATAACAGGTTTCCCACAGAGTCACAGACAGTGCCCTTAGGCTCTCCAATGTATCTTGCCACCCTGGCAAGCTGGACTTAGTGATAATTGGTCACGTATAACAAAGATCACAAGATATTCATGTTACTTCCAGTCCCAAGGGACCAATCACATCCTCGAATCAGTTTGTACCTCAGATCTCACACCAAAGCAAACACTTGTAGCCAATTCTATAATAAACTAACTAAAGGTTTATTAACTAGGAAAAAGAAACACGACAGTTACTCACAGGTTAAAGCAAGCATGTACACACAAATGAATTACTATCTATGGTTCCCAAAGATGGCATAGTGTAGCAATCTGTCAATTTAAAATGTCTTTCAGGGCAGACCCTGGGGTAACCCCTGGGATCTCTGCCTTAGTTCAGTGTCTCTGGCATTGTAAGAGTTTAAACAGCAAAGAGATTACAAATTTTCTTGTGACTGTTTTATCTTTTTACATTTAGCCTTCCAGTCCCTGAGATGAGCTCCCTTGCATGTAGCATTTCCAAAGTATGATAGGACCATTCACCAATCCTTTGGTTAGTGATGTTCCTTAGTGTCCCCTTCAATCTTGGTAGGCCTCCTGAATGAACCGGGGGATGATTCCTGTGCCTGGGTTCACAAGTTCAGAGCAAACATTTTCAAAGTTATAAAGCAAAACTTACATAGTTCCTTTTAGCATGGAATACAGACATTACAAGTGAGATTAATGCATGCAGAAACTCACAAGCATTTCACAGAGTCTAAATACTAACTACATTCTAATAAGACTAACACCTAACCTGAACAAAACTATCATACAGGGGAGCTGGTCTGGTTTCCAGCTATGAGTTTGTCAGTGCTCAGCTGATGCCTACAGATTTGGCAAGAGCTGGCACCTGGTTTACCAGCATCACAGAAGCATCCAATAGAGCCACACAGCCAGTACAAGGGCCTCAGCTGGGAGCTAGAGTCAGTGGAAGAACATGGAGCCTTCATGTGGATGGCTCTGGCCATCTGGGGATCCTCCAGGATTTTCTAGGTTTGAAGGCTGGCACTATGGCCTTTTCCACAATCTCCACCAGCAATTGGTGAATGTGGGGAATCTCCCCAAGGGAACCCTCACAGAGATTTCCTCCACAGAGGCATGGGTTTTACCACAAGAGGGGGTGATCTGTGCCAGTATGAAGATTGTCTTTGGGCCAGTCCTGCAGACCTTGCACAGGCAAGGCTCATGAGGAAGAAATATCAATCCAACTGGACTGTGGTATGGTTTTACCAACTCTTGAGGATGTTTGGGCAACGGACTGCATCATTTGCAGAGCCAAAGGCACATCCTTCCTATGGTGCTTGCACATTAAGTTGACTCTGCCACATACAAGAAGCAGAACAACAGTAGCACTTTCAAACATACTGAATGGAATATGACCTTCAAAGAAACAATGGCAGAGTAAACAAAGAATTGTTCATTTTACCTTGTGCATGGATAATGAAAACAAAGGGTTTGCCTTATTTTGTACGAAAATAGAATTCAGTTGTTCTGATGCTTCAGAAGTCATCTGACTTGCAAACTAAAATAATCTTTAGAGTTTTTCATAACACTGCATTTCAACACAGGATTAGGAATTTCTCAATTGTTTTAGCCATAGTTCTGTCTGCATGCATATGTGGGAGTGTCACTGACTGTAAAAAACATGCCTTTCAGAGATAATGTCTGCTTGTTATGCAATGGAACGACAGTTAGAATCTAACAGAACAAGAAAAGCTTAAAGAAAATAACACATTATGCTTCATTGAAATCTAACATACAACATGAGTTTCGTTTATAAACAGACAGCAGTCCAGACACTTATGTTTGAGCCTGCTGCAGTACCAATTAAACCTAGCTGTCCTCGATTTTATATTGAAAAATACTAATTTAAATCCATTTGGGAGTTTGTACATTATTTTTCAATCGCCTTTCTACTTCTCTTTTTGGCTTTCATTTCATCCTTAAGGGCGTGTAGTCTCTCATACAATTAAAGATGCATAACATTTCTTTCTTTGCATATCACAGAGAGTTTGAGCCTGCAGCCTTGACTCACATGAGTAATCCTTACTTAAGTAAGTACCACCTGATTACTTGCAAAACTAGGGATTCTGAGTAAAGGTTACATACCAAGTGGTGCCTTTAATGAATGACAGATAGACACAGGTAAGGAAATCCAAGAGCTGCTAACCATCCGTTATATTTGTGACAATTTCAAGCAAAACTCATCCATCTGATTCTAAATGAAGTAGCCCTAAAGTGATACAAGCTTGAATGTTTGGAATCAATTTAAAGGTTATACGTAAACCTTATGGCCTGAAGCACCAGAGAGGAAAGAAGTCTCTACTCCATTTTTAGTGGAAAAGGAAAAGTGCAGCCATAAAGAGCTTACTTTGCATAGGCTACCGTCCCACAAGTTCTTAATAACACTTGGCAGATCATCATAACAATATATAAGGTTGGATTTGGGGGGTCACCAGGCTCCCAGAGAAGTTCAGAGAAGGAGAAGGAGCTCATTTCCAAACAGTCAGGATTTTGCTGAAGGGTCCTAACCTCTTCTTAGCTTCCCTTCCATGTGGACTTCTTGGTGAGAGACGATAAAGACTGGGGACTTCACTGCAAGAGATGACAAAGAGGACAGCAAAAGAACTGACTGGATGTTGACACAGGCCTGCCTACCCAGCACTTATAATAATGCTGAATCATGAAGATGAATTAGGTGATGGTGGTGCCAGATCGTGAATCTGGGAAGTAGCTTCCCTTGGAAATGAAGACAGATGTACATGGAGACCACTTGATCTTACAAAATGACACATTTACTTCAAATGAGATGTATTTTGTGAAATTTATCTCAGTTGTTGGATGCTGCAAGTCCAAATACGCCATACAAAGGAACTTCTTACTAATGACTCCAGACTAACAGGCTGACTCCAACTTAAGTGCATTGTGTTAAGTAGGCAGTGTTTATTTACCAACAACTTTACAATGAGTCAAGTGCACAGTCACCACAACAAAGAAAAAATATTTATTCTTTTAGTCTTTGATTCAATAGTCTACCTAGTTTTGGCAAAGTATTTAAGCATGTGCTTAACTCCCAATGACTTCAATGGGACCAAAGCATGTGTTTAAACGCTTTGCAGAATTGGAGCCTCAGGATTAATCCTGCAAGGTACTGAGCACCTTCCACCACTATTGACTGCAGTGGAAGTGGACAGCATTCTGCATCTATCAGGAGACATTGGCAGCTCTCAACATCAGGCTGTAGTAGAACAAAGGAGATGACTTGAGAATAGGGACACTTACGTATGAAAGGGGAAAAACAATTGGACATACTATATGGTTCTGTTGAGCAAGACAATGCGGTATTGAAATGCGGGGCTTTGTTAGTAAAGCTTGCGCTATTGTACATTTCACACTAATATGTGGTATTAGTATGAGTTGCAATTTGTGGAAGGTGGTAGATGAGCTAAGCAAAAAGCAGAAACAGGGTCAGAGAAAGAATGATACTACAATTTAACATACTCAGCAACTTACATGGTATAAGATTTGCAAATAACATCAGGAAACAACGATGCTCATGAAACCTGAGGGGCTGGAAAGCGAGCACCTCTGTTTGCTCACTGATATGACATAGGCTGCAGGCAGTTGTCTAATGTGATTTTGCCTTACGAGTGACCTTCTTCTTGAACTAGGGAAACCATCACCTCTGCAGATGATTCAGTCTTCACGCTTGCCCAGCCCTAGTCATTGCATCTGCAGAGACTATCATCTGTAGAATGGTTTTCATGCTATAAAGTGCAAGGAACTGAGTTGAGAACATGCTACTTATTTTACTGATGGCCTCAGGCTGGACATGAATCATGATGACAGTTCTAGCCCAATAGCCATCTTGAGACTCATAATTTATATTTTGAAATTACATATAAAAAATGCCCAGACACCCCTTCAGATCTTGAAATGAGAATACAAAATGTCAAGACTTAATAATTTATCCTAAATAGGACCCTGTCTGTACAAGAGTTCACCAGGGCTCGACCCTCTCCGGGGTGGAGGGGAGCCACGCCGGCTCACTACACACTGATGGGTCCGGGGAAATAGTCCGGCCGGGGTCTCCCTTGACAGCCCTTGCGGTAGTCGCCTGCCCTGTGGTTACGTCTGGCCCCAGCTCCAGCGGGGCAATAACCACTGGGGCAGGAGGCTCAGGCCCTCAGGCAGGGCTGAGCAGTAATAGTTTTAAGCCCGGCCCTAGGTCAGGGCGGGGCAGCAACCACTGAGTCAGGAGTGCTCAGGCCTTAGGCAGGGCTGAGCAACAGTAACAGGCTTCAGCTTCCTCAGGCTAGGGAGAGGGGGAGTCTGCCACCCAAGAATAGGGTGGCAGGGGGGACGCAGGCCCTCCCACTCCACTGCGTCCCAGCCCAGGGCCCTAGCAGCGGCTGACGATCCGCTGCTTAGTCAGTGGGGATCCTGGCCACAACACACTGACATAGGCTCCGCTAATGCTGCAGCCAGACTGGGGTCAGCTGCCCCTGGGCTACTTCTGTACTCCCCCTCGGGACCTACCTGGGTCCTGACGTCGGCCTCTGCAGGGTCCAGGAGCATGGGTTCGTCGCAGCCGGGGCTGGTTAGCAGGTCCGGCAACTCCTCCGGGTAGCTGGCACAGGGTAGCTCCGGCAGCTCCTCCGGGTAGCGGGCGCGGGGTAGCTCTGGCAGCTCCTCCGGGTAGCGGGCGCGGGGTAGCTCTGGCAGCTCCTCCGAGTAGCGGGCGCGGGGTAGCTCCGGCAGCTCCTCCGAGTAGCGGGCGCGGGGTAGCTCTAGCCAGTCTGGGTGGCTGCCTTGGGCCGCAGGAGCTTCCCAGTCTCGAGCTCCCCTAGGGATGTCTGCTCTCTCCGGCGGCTGGGTCCCTACTGAGCTCTGAGGGCCGGCCTTTATAGTTCCGGGTCGCCGCCTGACCCTTTGAGGGGCGGGCTCAGAGCTCCCTAGCTCCGCCCACTCTGGCCTCCGGCTGGGCTCTTCCTCCTATGGGGCGGAGGGGAGCCACACCGCTTCACTACACTGTCATTAAATATATATAGGTTCCACTGCTTGATACCCTTACAGTATTGTAGAATTAGAGCTGAGGGAACAGCAAATGGACAGTCAAAATATATTTGAAGGTTACATTACAAAATTGATTAAATTAATGATGTTAGGAATATCATCTCACCATCTTGACAGATCATGGTAAAAGTTAGAGATGGAAAGGAAAATACTATAATTTTGTTATTTTACTGATTAATACCATTATGGTGTATCTTAAGCATGGAAATTATACTTTAGTTTGTAGTCAGGATACTTCCTTGTTCTACTTCTTTATCAATAACATTCTTAGAAGGAATAATTAAGGCTAAAAAGATAACCTCTTCAGGCCACAGGTTCAAGATAAATTCAAAGGTAAATGAAAGCCATCCATGTGTTGGCCTCTGGGAAATGAGTTGGGGTTTCAGTCCAGTTCCTAGTGTGCAGGTGTCCACATCACACAAAGTACCATCATAATTGGATAGAATGGCTAGCTTTGCCATAACAGCTGAATTGGCAGACAGGCCAACATGAGAAGAGAGCAGGACTAAAAGCGATGTTTATCCTGCTGCAGCCTCAGGGCCGGCCCACAACATTTTGGCACCTGAGGCAGGGAGCTCAAACGACGCCTCCATTTCCCATCGCTTGGGCCAAAACGTTGAAAGGTCTCCATTCTGCCTTCTTCCTGTTCTACTCCTCTCATGGTACTGCTCTGCTACCTACCCCAATAAAGGAGAATTAACAACTTAAAATGCCTTGTTCAAAAATTTTAAGTAACACTTAACTTTCAAACGCCTGAACAGCAAATGTAACTTTTCTTGTCTGCATAGTAAACACTGGCATTTTTATCTGTTTGAATAATCAAAGTGGTGCTTTCCAGGCCTTCTTTGTTGCAAAGATTTGAACTGCTTCCTGAAGGTCCACAGTCTGGGTCAGCTCATGCGCTATTGAGATGGTTGCAAGGACAACCAGCCTCTCTTGTGTCATTGTGGAGCATAGATGTGTTTTTATTAACTTCAACTTGGAGAACTTGCGTTCTACACTGGCAACTTAGAAGTAGGCGCAGAGCAACAAAAGCATTTGGAAAGAGGGTGGTCACCTTATTTGTGCACATATATTGCAGAACAGCCTCTGGAGTTTATCCTGCTGAAATGTATCTTGAAAGGACTTGCAGTTCATCACCTACATAACTCGCATCAATATCACGCATGTCATCATGTGTCAACACTGTCTCTATGCCTTGCATTGCTGGTGTAGGTCTTCTTCAGATATAGTGAGGAGTTTTGGAATATCATACAACATCCCAAATATACTGCTGTGTTCCTTGAGCTGCATGAAACCTTCTTCAACTGACTGTATTGCACAATCTAGCACCTTGTTAAAGAATTCAACTTTGAATTCTTGTTTGGGGTGTCCTATGGGATTATTCCGTGCCTCGTAATCAAAATGCCTTCTTCTTTGGTGACTCTTGTATTCTTGAATGGGTGGGGAAATAGCTTCAGTGTGAAGTCCCTCTGCCAACTTCTGTGCACTCTTCAGAATGTTTTGAAATCCCTCATCTGACCGGTAAGACTGTAGGTCTGACCTTGCTTTGTCCAGTTGTTCCATTGCTCCACATATATCAGGTCAGCACCTTGGAGTCTCTTGCTTACAACATTTATTTCAAACAGTATGTCATGCACAACACTAAGCCACAGAGAAATTTGAAGTTATGTATGTTTCTGTTGATTCCATTTCCCTCTGCCACTGTTCTCCCATGAACAGTTCCTGTCATAGCATTATCCTCCATAATGGCAACTATGGCATTATCTATCTTCCCAATTTGGTGTTTGATAGGCTTTATCGACTCCACTTGATTTTCCCTTCGTGCGGCACTCTGTGGTTTCAATGTCAGAGAGGATGTTCCCAGATGTTGCTTCAAAATTTGCCATCAATGAGTTGATGCAGAGAAAAATACATAGATGCTCTGAATCACATTAAAAAATTCAGCAGCCTCACTAGAAGCTGATGCTGCATCACTGACCACCAAGTTCAATGAATGAGAACTGCACGGGACAAAAAAAGCTCAAGGGTTTAACTCTCAGATCCGTGTCAGCACTCCTCCGTTCTTTCCTCTCATGTTGGCACCATTATCATAGCCCTGACTCTCATGTCAGCTATCGCAATTCCCGTATTTTCCAGCTTTTTAAGAAGCACATTTGTCATACCAGCTCCTGTAGTATCATCAATGTCAATAGATTCTAGAAAATGCTCTCTCACAGTCATCATTGCAGGGACATTTTCACTAGGTTCTGCTGTTGTTACAAAATGCACCATTCAAGTCATTTGTTCCATATGGCTGATGTCAGGTGTGCAGTCCAGAATAACAGAGTAATATCTTGCTGACTTCAGATCTGCCACAATCTTCTGTTTAACTTTTGTTGCCAGTGTAATCTCATTTTGAATTGTTTTTCCAAGGTAGTGGTGTGTGTACATTTATTGGGTGGTGACTTTTCTTAGATGCTCCTGGAGTACAGCATCAAACTCAGCCATCACCTCCACAATTTGAAGGAAGTTTCCATTTTTTGGCACATACAGCTGATCTGAAGTGCCACACAGTGCTAGGATTTGGGTAGCAAGCACTCTCACAATGGCAATGAGCCTTTTCAGAACATTTTGCCAGTAAAGAGACTCTGATGCAATCTTCTCTTGCTGCTGATCATCTATGGTGACCCTTAACCTTAGTCTCATCTCAAGCTCTTTCCAACCTTTGGAATGCTCTCTGGTGATTTGCTGCCTTCTCGTGGCATGCCAGATGTCTAGCCAGATTTTTCCAGTCCTTTGTTCCTGTAGAACCCAATGTGGCTGGAAGAGTTTGCAACAAAAACAGTATGCAGCATTCTGTGTTTTGAGTACATAAGCCATGGTCTCCCCACTTTGTCACCATTGGGGATTTCACGCCAGTAATCTGTTGGATGGAAACTTCTATTTCATTGTCTTTGGGGAACATGAAGTTTTCCACTTGCTGTGGCCCTTGCAGTACAAGGAAGTCCCTCAGGCTACTGCTCAAGTGGGTCCACAGTCCTGGATCATCTAAACTTAAGGAACTAAACTCAGCAGCAGCTGTTTCTTGCCCCTCCACCACACTCTTCTCTGATCTACACTTTTCTTCAGGAATGTGCATGGTTACATCCATTTGAGATGGAGATATGGATACTGCAGTAGCTGCCAGGTCACCTGCACTCTGACTAACTGGAAGATCAGGCATCTCCTCACCACTCACATCCTCACTGGGGCTAGAAGGCTCACTGTGAACATTTGTGTCTATGTAGCTCAGGAGAGTTCCTTCCTCCTTAGAGAGAAAAGCTTCCTTTGCATTCTTTCTTCTTCTGAATGCTGCCCCAGAGGGGCATTTTCTTCTTTTATTTATGACTGCTGTTCTGTGCCAGCTATAGTGGCTCTCAACACTCAACTGAAGGGGACAAATAAGCAGGCGGGTAGCAGGGCCTGAGTGAGGGAAGATATCAGTGTCTTAAGGGCCTAACTGGCTCCTACTACTTCAGTTGACTGCCTGTTCTCCTCAAGTGGGTTCAGGGAAGCAGCAGGAAACAGGAAGCTCCCTGAGAAGCTGGTGTTAATCAGTCCAGGCTCCTGGGGGTGCTAGACATGTACATAAGAGGGTCCTCCTCCTCTCTCTCCCTGCAGCTCCTGCTGCTTTCTGTTATTCCCTCTCACTTTTTCTCCTGCCTGCCTGTTACATCTCTTGTGCCCTCCTTCCTCCAGCACAGCACTCCACCATCTCTGTGCATCTAGAGCAGAGAGAATACATATTCACCAGCAGCAGACACAATTTTCTACGCTCTGGGTCCTAGTGGTGCCTCCCCCAGTCTGGCACCTGAGGCGGCCGCCTCAGTTCGCCTCATGATATGGCCAGCCCTGTACAGCCTTTTCTGTGTACAAATACCAAGCACTTAATTTTCCAGTGCTATCAAGCTGGCATCTCTTGCCAATACTACCATCATTTTTTAAAAGGCTGTTAGCTACAGTATCAGAGGGCAGGGTTTCTGGATTCCTTGCTGTCAGCAGTCCTCATGCATTCCCATGGCAAGTTCAATACCCTGTGCTTTATTTACAATGTGCTATACAAGTCCTGTTCCTCCCCCCATGTAAGGATGTTACCTTCTTCCTAGACACAGGGCAAGAGAAAGAAGGGATCTCACCTCCCTGAGATGCTGGGCTTCTCTAGCCTTTCTTCTGGCCTTCCCCTTTCTCCCCCTTCCTGTGTGTCTTTTAACCATCCTCAGCACATGAGCTCAATCCCCTTGTTGATTGGCTAGAATCTGGTACTTCAATTATCTCATCACTTCTGCGCATGTGGCGATGGTTAACCAGTGCATAGAGTGGCAAGTCAGCCTTAGGCTACTCAAAGTCTGTCACATATGGCTATGTAGATTCTATTGGCTCTTCACCACAGAGTCTGAGCACATCATGCGTGTTACTGAATGCATCCTCACCCTGTGAGGCAGGGAAGCATTATCCTCTTTTACAGATGGAGATCTGCAGCACAGAAAAATAAAGGCCCCGATCCTGCCAACAGTTATGCATGCACTTAACTTTAACTATATGAAGAGTCCCATTGAAATTAAGTACATATGTAAGTGTGTGCAAGGTTGGGGCCTACATGACTTGGGAGTGTGGTTGGTTAATGAAGGTGAGGGAGATCCTGCCATTGATAAGAAAGCAGCTGGATGTGTTAATTCACAAAATCACCGAGTAGTATAAGGGAGATCTAGCTCCAGTTCTAGATGCATGTTAACAAACCCTTTCACAGACACAGCCAAAATGCAAACTCAGCTTTCCCTACAAATTCCACGTGCTCAGAATACCTCTTAAAGTGGCGGGAGCTGTTATTTATTGCCCCACTGTCTCTTGTACAAAACTACCAGTTACTTGTCCATAAAACACATCAACATTCAGTATAAATCCCTGTATGGACTTCAAACTACATTAAAAGGAGTGATTGTTGACTACATTAACTGTGGCTTATTTTTCATCCTTTTGACAGCTGTTAACAGAAACATTGCAAATTCAGTTTCTCATGCTTAAAAAATACTCGTATGAGGAATGGGGGAGTTTGGCCATATTATTATCTGTGGTTTCTTTTTTGAACTTTTTAGATTGTTTTGACAAATGTACGCTGGGGCTAGCACAGCTTTGTAATGTAAATGTGAATTTTATTCACAGGCTAAAAACTTTGTGAAGGTAGATTTAAGACTGTAAATAAGTAGACATGGGCTCAAGTCAAAATTTTAAAGCAAAGTTGGGGGATGTTCACATGTAGCATTTTGGTTTGGCCCATTATAAAGACAGAAGCCATTTCCAGAATTCTGAATCTGGATTTTTAACAGTACCAAAGTTCAAGAGGGTTTGGCTCCAGTGCTTTGGTTTGGGCCACAGCCTATAAATAAACGTTCATTAAATCATCACAGTGGTGTTACTCTAAAAATATAGTATATGAAAATGAGGAAATTCATAGTTAAGATCCCTCAAACAACTTTAATTCTGGATCGTAGCCACACTCTGTCTTTGCCTCTGTACAAAACTTCATATTTATTTCCAATATAGGCTACAAGAATAGGATTTTCAAGACTGCCAGGCAAATTAGGAGCACTAGTCAATAGGAGTTCTCCTTAATCACTTAGGTACTTTTGAAAATCTCACCCCAAGCCTTCAAAAGTTACTGCTCACTCATTGAATATTGTCCACAAACTTAGCCTCACCATCTTCCACTTAACCTGGCCCTGATGGGCCAGACACACCCACATTTTCCTTGTGCAGACTAGAGACTTGATTCTTCCACATCCCACTTTCTACTATGCCATTAGATCACAACATATCATATCTTATTTTCCATGTAGTTCATCAGCTACATCTTCTTTCATTCCACTCTGAAGGAGCCCAAATTATTCTATTCTTCCCCATACAAACCAGAAACCACACAATACCTTCCATATTCATCCCCAGGCTTTTCCACTTGAATCAGCAATGCCTGCAAGCTCCTTGCACCCTAACTACTGGTCAGTAGTCAGTAGCTGAAAGCTTTGCCAGCAGAGTTTGGAAGTTCCAAATTTGAAATATTGGAATAAAAGAATTTACCAGCTGCATTAACATCACCAGGGGAAGCTTACAATTTTTGTAAACTGTAGATATTGGCCTCCTAGAATTTACAACATGCAGGCATTGTAATTTCCATGAACATTCCCTATGGAGCTTACAGATTCCATGATATCAGCAAAGTATGATGAGTGAATGACTCAGAGAGATTAAAATATATTATTCTGATCTCAGTTACCCCAGAATAAAGCCAGGATATCACTAAAGTCAATAGAGTTACGTTGGATTTAGTAGATGGAACCAAGGGCAGAATCTGACCAAGGTTTTTCTTGCTCAGTTTATGTTATACACTCATGTGAATTACAAATGGTGCCAGTTTCCCAAAAGAGCTTCTAAACTCCATGAACCCTGATGTGATAGTCAGAGGGTCATTATAAAATTCACCACATTACTGAAGGAACTTACACACTCAGTGAGCCCTGAAATGGAAGAGTTGTGGGGACCATACAGGCTTCTGTTTTGCAATCGACCAGTGGTCTGTGTGGTCTTACAAGACCTCAGAGTATAATATATCTGCTGCTGAAATTGCCACTCCCTCACTTTCCCTATGTGTACTTCCCTTGCCATTAAGATGCACTCCTTCAGAAGTATCATATAGTTCAAAGATTATTCACTAGACAGAGGGATCCACTGAAAGGTTTTCAGCTTCCCTATTACAAGTTCCTTTTCTTCTCATCAGCTGGACAGCATCCACCTAAATCGCTTTCAGTCTGTTTACCTGAATTTCACTCTGATGGAGGGTATGGGTGGTAGAGGTATTAGAGTAAGGGAGCAGGCAAAACACTTTTCAAATAAAAGCTGAGTTTTAAAATGTAAATGTGCCAATTAAATTATAAACTCAGCTCCAATATTAAAATAGAAAAGGATTTTTAAATAAAAAAAGACACATTGTAAAGTTAAATATTCACTGCTAAACCACAGAAAACAGCAAATGGAACTTTTCTTTAAGGATCCTTAAGGCACATTAGGCAAACTAATTTTTATAATGATTTATTCATATATATATATATATATGAAAACATAGTATGTGGTCATGTCAGGACTGTATCATATACATAAAATATTTTAAGTGCAGTTATATACATCAGAATGTGCACTTACCTAGTGCCAAAGACAATTAGCAGCCAGCCCCGTACCTCACAGCCATAGTGAGCTTATATGACATATTACACACACACACACACACACACACACACGCACGCACTGTTTAAAAGAATTCTTGAGCTTGCAAATTTCAGCACTTAAAAGTTAGGAAATGCCACAATTAACATTGGCAATGCAACCTTAATTTTGCCCCCCTTGTGCATTTGCATTATGAGACAGTCCTGACATGATCACATACTATGTTTTCCCACAGGCCTCTTGCCTCATTCAATGCACTGAATGAATGATGCTCACAAGCACTTATTCAATATTTTGTTTATCCTCATCGTTAAATATGTAGCCCCAGGCCTTATTTACTGCACAGCGTTCAAGCCCTGCTATGAATACAGAATTATTAATTTTCTGTGGTGCTCATCACTATAATATCTGAGTATTTCACAAACAGTAATGAATTTATTTTCACAACACACCTCATAGGCTCATAGACTTTAAGGCCAGAAGGTCATCTAGTCTGACCTCTTGAACATTGCAGGCCACAGAACCTCACCCACCCACTCCTGTAATAGACCCCTAACTTCTGGCTGAGTTACTGAAGTCCTCAAAACATGATTTAAAGACTTCAAGTTACAGAGAATCTGCCATTTACACTAGTTTAAACTTGCAAGTGACCTGTCCCCCATACTACAGAGGAAGGTGAAAAAAACCTTACTGTTGGTTTTAATTTCCCTTGCCAGGACCAACTCCACTTGACTTTTGGCAGTTCTCACTTTATCCCTACACTTGCTGACCTCCAAAAAGTAGCTTTCCTTGCTGATCCTTCCCATCTTTAATTCCTTGTAGGCTTTCTGCTTTCTCTTAATCACCTGTTTGAGATGCTTGCTCATCCATCTTGCTCATCCATCCCTATGAATTTTCCCCCCCTTGCTTGGGATGCAGGCTTCAGATTGCTTCTACAACTTTGACTTAAAGTAATCCCAAGCCTCTTCCACATTCAGATCCTTGAGTTCTTCAGTCCAGTCCACTTCCCTAACTAATTCCCTTATTTTTTTTAAGTTTTGTCCTTTTGAAATCAAGGGCCCTACTTGCAGATCTATTTTTGTTTATCTTTCCATTTAGTTTGAACTGAATTAGCTCATGATCACTCGAGCCAAAATTGTCCCTTACAACCAGTTTTTCTATGAGGTCCTCACTAAATACCAATACCAAATCTAAAATGCCATCAGCTCTTTTTGGTTCAGTAACTATTTGGTGAAGAAATCTGTCTGCTATCACATCCAGGAAAATCTGGGCCCTATTATTAGTAGTAGCACTTGTCCTTCTGTGAGATCAGGAAGTGGCATTAGCCCCATTTTACAGATGGAGAGCTGAGCCCCAGAAAGATTAAGGCAAAAAGTATCCACTAAGTTTGGGGTACCCAATCTGAGATACATCAGTCTGGATTTTTCAGAGCATTTAGCATTATATAGCACTTTATCTGTTCAAAGAACAGCTCCCATTGACTTCAACTGCAGCTGTGAGTGCTCAGCTCTTCTGTAAATCAGACTTCAGTGTCTGAAGTTAGGGTCCCAGAAAATGAGGAACACATAATTTAGGGATCACTTGTAAAAGTTTGGTTTAAGTGACTTACCCAGCATCACATAGGAACTCTTTGCCAGAGTCAGGGCTAGAATCCAGTTCCCTGGGGCAGCATTCAATTGCCTTAACCAAGAGAGCAGCCTTTCTCTTCCTCAAGCCCCTGCCTTCTCATTCACCACACACTTTCCACCTTCAGCAACAAATGAGTCAGAAGTCCTACAGACGGCCGTCTCCATCACTACACAGACCCGATTCATCCCCAGAGCAGGTCCAGTCTGTGCTGTAAGTGAGGCAGGAGTCCTATGGAAAAAATAGTATGTGATCATGTATCATTATGTACAGGCATAAAGGGGTGCACAGCCAGCCTGAATTCTGGCATTTCCTAACTTCTCAGTACTTGACTTTGCAACATACTAATGTTCTTTTAACACCGTTTTGTGTGTGTAATTTCCTAGGTTTCTATACAAGCAAACTGAAAAAACCCCAGCAGTTCCATCATATGGCACCATATTAACACATACATGGATCAATAGCAAGGCTGGAACCTTTAAAGCCATTACACAGACCTGTGCCACTTGAGCTGACAGAGTAACTGATAGCAATAGTAGGTGTCATCCAGTCACAGTTTACACACACACACACACGCACACAGAGCTCCTTTTCCCATTCTACTCCCCTCTCCTTCTCCTTAGGTCCAGCTCTTGTCCCCTATGCATTCAAATCAGTCAACTTCCTCCTTCTCCTGCCTGAGTCCAACAGAATACTCACTGAGATCAAAGGAGACACAGATTCCCTGCTCTCAGTTCACATGACTGGACCTGTTGTGGGTGCAGCCCAGAGGTACAATTACAGGGAATGTCCTGCTCAGCCCCACACTGGAGCATGTTCAGTGTAGATGGACTCTTTCGGGGAATTTAGCTACTAAAATCTAAGTGTCTGCTGAGAATGTGGAAAGTTTTTCAGAGGCTTATAACTTGGCCAAATGTGAACAGATTTTCACAGGGATGACAAAAGGCGCATCCCAGACACAAATTCCACCCTCTGCCAAATTGCAAGGCCCTGCTCCAAAGCCTGGGGGCACTAGAGCATTTCAAAGAAATTGTCACCCAATTTTTTTAACACGGGCAAAACAATGTCATTTCCCTAACCTCGTTTTCAGAAACAGCCAAAACATTTTCACTGAAATTTTCCACACATACAAAAAATTTCAGCCTGAGGCAGGCATTGATAATTTCAGCCCAAACAGTTAAAGGCTTACAAAATTATAAGGAACTGAAAGCAGGGTGTTATAATGGGAACTGTCAGATCACTTTAATAGGTGGCTCTACCAGCCCTGCCTATAATATTTGCACACCCTGTTGTGTGATGTTGCTCATTAAAGTAAAAACAACCAAAAAAGTGTGTAACATTTAAAGGAGAAAGTGTTTATTCCTTTGTCTGTGTTTTCAGCTCCTCAGATAATATATATCAGTTCTTGTAGTCAGGCAGCTGTTATGTTGAAGGGCACTACTAAGCTTTACAACACTACTATCACAGAGTGCAATGGTTTATTTCCCTGGGTTTCCAGGCATACCATGTTAGCTGTGCAATAGTGGCTTCCAAATTGACAAGTCCCTGTGCATGCCTGAAATTGGTCTCTGGCACAACTGAAACTTGCCTTTCACATCCTGCTTTTTTATTTCATCATATCACAGTTAGCAATGTTGGAAAGTTAATGTGACTGGAGTGCTGGCTGCTACTAGCTCAGAACAGGTCCAATCAATATGGTGTGTAAAACGGTGTCTCTACCTGACAGCCTGTCCACAAGAGCTCCCAGTATTGCTAATAGCATTGGAGCTCAACCAGTGTTGATAACAGTGAGGATTTTTTGAAAAAATTCCCTAGCGAACATTGAAGCTAATCAAACCACCAGAGAGAATAGACTTAAATAATAAGTAGAGATAGTGGTTCAGGTAAAATGGCACCCACACTGGAACCAACTCTAACAAAGTTTACAGAAACAAAAGCACTTTGTCCACCTCTATTAGTAAAGAAGTTTTTGTCAATCCAACAGGCTTAAAGCATTCTCACTAGAGCTGGTTGGGACGTTTCCTATTAAACAAATAATTTGTGGGAAAGTGTCAATTTTAATGAAACACTCTCAGGCCCTGTATGGAATTTCTGGTCAAAATCCGGAAGGGAGAGAGAGAACCAGCCAGAATCCCAGTAGTTACAGTACTTACCTGTGTTTGCATTCATGCTCCAAGTGAGGCTAAGGAAGGAGTTGAATCTGTGCCATCCACTTTGAAGCCCTGCCATGGTTCTATGGTTCTAGCCTTATGTGCTGTACCCAGCGATAGGTCTCGGTTTTGTTCTCAACAATTTTCATGGGCTGGGAAAACCATTTCCTACCTAGCTCTAATTCTCACTCCCCTTCCCTGGGCAAGGCAAAGTAGTTTGCAGATAGATGGTTCAGTGGTTAGGGGATGAGCCTGTAGCTCAGGAGGCCCAGGTTTGAGTGTCTGCTCTATCACTAACTTCCTGTGTGACCTTGGGTAAGTCACTTAGGGTATGTCTACACTACAAGAGTAGTTCGATTCAACTTAATTTGAATTTGTGGAATCGACCTTACGAAGTCGAATTTGTGTATCCACACTAAGGACACTAATTCGACTTTGAGAGTCCACACAAACGGGGCCAGCGTCGACTTTGGAAGCAGTGCACTGTGGGAAGCTATCCCACAGTTCCCGCAGTCCCCGCTGCCCATTGGAATGCTGGGTAGAGCCCCCAATGCCTGCTGGGGGAAAAAATGTGTCGAGGGTGGTTTTGGGTAACTGTCATCATTGAACCGTCAATCACGCCCTCCCTCCCCGAAAGCGCCTGCGGGCAATCTGTTCGTGCACTTTTCTGGTCAGTGACAGCGCGGACGCCACAGCACTGCGAGCATGGAGCCCGCTGCAGTTATGGCCATTTTCACCTCCTCGCACCTTATCGTCCACCTCTTCCACAGTCAGCTGCTGAGAAATCGGGCTACTTTTCAATGGTGCTGCAAGCACTGGTGGACCATAGGGGATGTTTTACCAACATCAACGTCGGGTGGCCAGGCAAGATTCATGACGCGCGTGTTTTCAGGAACTGTGGTCTGTTTAGACACCTGCAGGAAGGTAGTTTCTTCCCGGACCACAAAATAACTGTTGGGGATGTGCAGATGCCTATAGTGATCCTCGGGGACCCAGCCTACCCGCTAATGCCCTGGCTCATGAAGCCCTATACAGGCGCCTTGGACAGCGACAAGGAACTCTTCAAGTACCAGCGAGCAGCGTGACCTGTGACTGTTCAGTTTCTTTACAGAGAAGCTGAACCTGCCCCTATTTCTTTACCCAGTTACTGTTGACTATCCTCTGCAGTTACATACCTCGTTCACCCCGTTTCCCCCACTTCCAACACACATGTAAAAATAAAATACATGTTCCATTGTTACTTAACAAAGGTTTCTTTATTAATGACTTTGCGTTAAAGGGTTGAAACTGGGACGCAGACTGTGCTGCGTAGGGTGTGCAGTGATGTAAAGACCGCCTCTAAACTCGAGGAATGACAGGCTCCTGCTCCGAGAGCGGTCCGCAGTGCCGGACTGGTTGTTTCAATGGAGCCTGCCATCCCTCCTTTTTGGGATTCTGTGTGCAGGGGCTATGTGACCTTGTGGCGGAGGAGGACGGATACAGATTCCTCTGCTGCGTGACTCTGCGGTCCAGGACAAGGACCACTGCATAAGATCTGTAACCGCCCTTCCCCGCTATAAAGTCACGTCCCCCCCCACCCACACAGAACCTGGAAACCACCTCCCATACTGACCAGGGTGCCTATTGACTGCACTGTGTGTGTGACCTGCTGCTGATCCTGCCCCCGTGTCTGTACCCTGGTAAAGGTGACCGTCCTATGCAATTACCAACCCCCTTCCCCACCCCACCCCCTTCAAACACAGTCTTCTGTAAAAAAACATGACGGAAACAGTAATTAACAGCAAAGTATTTTTAATAATTAACTAGACAGTTAGGGGATGAAACTGGGATTGGGGCTTGGATGAGTCAGGAAGGGAAGGACTTCTCAAAATTTAGGGTATGAGAGCTTTTGGGTACTTGAGCACTCTGCTGGGGTGCAGTGACAGTTTTCACGGCCCCTGGCACCCCTCCTTCTGGTTATTTTGGGTGAGGGGGGTATGGGACTTTGTGGCGGGGGAGGGCGGTTGCAGATACACTGCAGGGGGGCTCTGTCTTCCTGCCTGCAGTCCTGCAGAACATCCACAAGGCGCCAGAGCGTGTCCGTTTGCTCCCTCATTAGTCCAAGCAGCGTTTGAGTCGCCTGCTGGTCCTCTTGACGCCACCTGTCCTCCTGTTTGCTGTGTGAGCGCTAGTACTGAGAGAGGTTCTCCCTCCCGGGGCATTTCCTGTGTGGATGGTCAGAGCATCCAAGCTCGGACTGCTGTCCAGAGCGTCAACAGAGTGGTGCACTGTGGGATAGCTCCCGGAGCTACTAAGGTCGATTTCCGTCCACACCTAGCCTAATTCGACATGGCCATGTCGAATTTAGCGCTACTCCCCTCGTCGGGGAGGAGTACAGAAGTTGAACTAAAGAGCCCTCTATGTCGAATTAAATAGCTTCGTGGTGTGGATGGGTGCATGGTTAATTCGAATTAACGCTGCTAAATTTGAATTAAAGTCCTAGTGTGGACCAGGCCTTAGTCTTTCTGTGCTTCACTTGTGACATGGCAATAATAGTATTTGCCTCCTGTACAATGCTGTTGTGAGGAGAAATGCACTAAAGGGCTCAGAGCAGCACTGTGTGGTACTCTGATTACAGAGGCCATCTGAGAGAAGGGCAGATATTATAAACTGTGAAGGTGGGGTTTCAGCCCTCACTCCAAACATGAAGTAAAAATTAGAACCCTGTCCCGTATCTACTTCTCTAAGTTTATTGGTACAATTCATTAATGTCTCAATCACCCTCAGACAGAAGGTAATATGACAGCACTTCAGTGCATTCCTTGGGGAAACACTGCAAACAGCACGATTTATTTAAAAGAGATCCCTTTAGCTAGCAAATTAATCCTAATGGACAATAAGAGAGACACTGCAGATTTTTTAAAAGAAAAGCTAAATTCCCTTTTCCCGACACATTTGCCACCTCACACCAACAAATTTCTTTAGGAATAGCAAGAATATTTGAGAAAATACAGTAACACTTATACTGAGTTCCCTTCCTTTACTTAAAAACCAAGGGCCAGATCCTCAGATGGTGCAATCAGTAATGGTGACATTGATTATAATGGAGCTATGTTGGCTTATAACAGCTGAAGATATGTTCCCCCGCCAGATCTTCACAACAAAAGTTAACATTGCATCAGACTTTGGTTTTTGTGTTAATCAACTCAGAGCAAAATGCTGTCATGGTATTTAGTTAAAATTAGCCCAGAGAAGAATTTGATTTAGAAAGGAAAACAAAAAAATCAGCCATATTTAAAATGTATGCAATAGCTTCAAATAAAAAAGGGTTAGCTCTTTAAACTCTCCAATTAAATAAGACACCCTTGATCCTCTTCTCACCAGTTCTCTGATCCTCTGTATGGTTGTTGGATCTGATGTGGGAGACAACATTAAACCAGTGTCTTGTTTTAACTTCACTATTTTCAAAGTTAAGGCTTCTCTAATGCTTTGACAACATAGATATCAAAAGTTCCTGCCACTGAACCAGATTTTTTTCTAATTTGTTTAGTATGTAAAGTGCTCTGCAATAGAGTCTGACTATAGTATTATAATGAAATAAAATGGCAAACAATCAGCATACTTTTATAAATAAGGAAACTAGGTTAAGCTAATGTTATCCCTGGTATTTAGTGCCAAAGTGCAATATGCAGTTCTCACCACCTCATGGGCTGCCATCTGCCAATGCCTCTCCCATTCATCCCCGTTCTTCTTGTTGGGATAGAGTTGGAGCATCAGGGGCTTTGAATGGTCAGGATAAAAATATACTACATTTTCCCTACAGGCCAGTGCCGTCTGCTGCTAATAATGCTTGGGTCCCTGCCTGAGAGAAATGAAGCTAAATAGATCTTGTATTGGCAAAGCCTCTGAAACACTATATAATTAATATACCGTAGGGTAATAAGAAAAAAACAGGGCCAGCTCCAGACACCAGCTCAGCAAGCAGGTGCTTGGGGAGGCCAAGGGGAAGAGGTGGCACGTTGGGCTCTTCGACGGCAATTTGGCGGCAGGTCCCTCAGTCCCTCTCAAAAGGAAGGACCAGCCGCCGAATTGCCGCCGAAGAAGAAAGTGGCACGGTGGAGCTGCCGCCAATTGTGATTGCGGCTTTTTTTTTTCCCCGCTTGGGGTAGCAAAAAGCCTGGAGCCTGCCCTGGAAAAAAAGTAACTTTATTAGCAATACTGTAATTATCGGTGATTATATTGCATTTTAGTGATCTAGTGTTTTTCAAGTTTGAATAACTATATCTTCAGTCAGCTAGAAATCAACTTCTGTACCGCATGCTTTTAGAAGTCTCTCTTTTTCACCTGCATATGTTAGCAGCTCATGGGAAATTCCTTCATATAATGTGTCAAATTCCACCCACATAGGTGCACCCATGCACACACATGTGCATACACATGCACAACTCCCATTAAATTCAAGGGGAGTTGCATTTACAAACTTCCAGGCAAAATGTGGTCCATTAATTGCCATGTAACAACCAACATGTACAGAATCAAATAATGGGAAAATGACTATTCTCTGGGTTGAACAATTATTTAGTTCTTACATTGTATCACTTGTGTCTGCAAGTTGCTTTTCTAGCACTAGATATGTAGAAAAATCCCAAATTTAACAGATGAAACCATCAGTTCCCTAAAACAGTGTTTCCCAAACTTGGGACGCTGCTTGTGTCGGGAAAGCCCCTGGTGGGTTGGGCCAGTTTGTTTACCTGCCGCATCCGCAGGTCCAGCCAATCGCGTCTCCCCCTGGCCGCGGTTTGCTACTCCAGGCCAACGGGAGCTGCTGGAAGCAGCGCGGGCTGAGGGACGTACTGGCCGCCACTTCCAGCAGCTTCCATTGGCCTGGAGCAGCGAACTGAGGCCACTGGGAGCTGCGATTGGCCGGACCTGCGGATGTGGCAGGTAAACAAACTGGCCCGGCCCACCAGGGGCTTTTCCTACACAAGCAGCATCCCAAGTTTGGGAAACACTGCCCTAAAACATAATGTTTCTTTCCAAGTTTATGTTCATAAATTTTTTTCCCCTTACTACTAACCCCAGCTGTGGAGCTGGTGAGTGATGAAAAATTCACCACATACAGAGAGCACAAACTTCTCTATTCGCCTAGGAAGCCCTCGATAGCCATTTCAAACCCTCCTACAGACAGATACGCATTTGCATATTTGGCTTTTTAAATGCCAGGATCCAGATCTCAGTTAATCTTACTGATCTCTGAAGAATGTATTAGTTTGTTTGTTTATGGCAGCTAGGCTGACATTTTGAAATTTTTCAGGACAAAGTCTTTACTATATAGATAATTAGACTCAAGTCAGACTTAAGGCTTAAATGAAGACATGGATACTAAGTAATATAACGGCGTAACGGGACACTTTTAAATGTGGAAATTATGTACCTGTCACCATTTTTTATATTTTTATAGTATTGTTTAAATTGAAAGACTATTGAATGCAATGCTTGTATTAAACTATCAGCACAAACTTTTTCTTTGTAAATGGGTAGTCCTCAAGAATATGGAAAGCCCATGCTATAAGAGAATAGCCATGGCTGTGCTGCATAGAGACAGGTGGGCAGAACACAGAGAAATGTGCCATCTACTGAAGGCTGTCATGTCATGCTATCTGGCAGCTATCTCCATGTACCTGCCTGGGACTGTTGGCTGACCAGGGAGTAGCAGAAAAGTGGCTGGGGAGCCACAGAATCCATTGAACCACTGGCCACCATTTCCATACAGGAGATGCCAGTGACTTGAAAGGGAGCATTCTTGCACTGGTCTTTTACAAGGTGGGGTGTCATGATTTCAGGCCTTCTTGAGAACACCCATTTGTGACAGGTTTCACTATCTTCACACCTCTTTGGGTGGAACAATGTTATCCTACCTCTCTGGGACGGGCTGTCAGGGCTGAAGGCCCCTGTTTACCGTTGTGCTAATTCAACAGGCCCAACTTGCATTAGGCACCTCTAACCCTTTTTCTCTAGGAGCTGTGACAGCAGCTGATTAAAGTGACTCGAAACCAGCCTCTTCAAACCATAGCATTGTTTATTCACCCAAGGTATATAGCACTCAGACCAAAGGGTAAAACAATAAAGGCCCATAAACATATTTCCCCTAACTACACTGCAATCTTTCCATGCAGGCTTTGATAAGTTCCCTTCAGCTCAGTAATCTCCATTTGTGGGGTAGTAGACATAATCTGCTGCATTCTTTGAAGACAACCTACTCAACCCCGCTTCTTCCCTAGCCAACATCTTTAAGATTTGTGTCCCTTTGATCTTAGGCTCAGGTCTGGGAAGAGTAAACTTTGCCAGCCCAAATCGGGCAAGGATTGTTCCATACTTAATAGCTTCCCCATTATTTCTTCAAGGACTCTTGGTGTTCTCTAGACTGTAGCTTATCTTTGACAATGGTTCATTTCCTGTTTATCTTCCCCCTAACAGTCTCCTTTGATGTAACCCCTTGCTGTAAGACAGGGTAATATCACACAGGTGAACTGCAGTGCATATGATATTTATTAAAAAAATAACACATACAAACTCCCTCATTCTCTATAGGGGTCTGAGGATTTCACACAAAAATGAATTGGCCTCTTTTCTTCTGAAGTGTTTGTGAAGAAAAATTATTTGCAATGGTATGCAGCCCTCTTCTTTCAGAGTCATTATTCTTATACTCTGGAACACTGGACAGCATATACATATCTATCTGCCTTACTGCCATAAGAATTCACTCAAATCTTCAAAGTGTTCAGTGGTAGTATCCTTCACATGAAGTTACTGGATCAGTTTGTGTCTGTTAAGAAATCAATGAGAAATAAAACTCCAAACACTACCAAATTGATGTTTCAGCTAATAAAGATTCACTCTGGTTTACTGGATCATCCTAATTAACAACAATAATAAAAATAATGTAAGTAGATCTGATTTATCAGGAAATCTTTCTTTTTTTCTCACCAAAATGGCATGGAGTTTTATTTGTCAATGCTTTATTCTTTAATTGAAATTGACCAGCTGAGCCCCTGTTCATAACTACAGCTCTCCCCATAACATAACATCCAATAGGGCTCTGAGATGTATTGTGGCAAGCTGTAAGGTACTGGAACCAATCACTGGGGCAGTGATGCAATTAATATCCATTCCTGTGTCCTGGAGTGTTTGGAAAAGGATTGACTGGTAATGTTTGTTGCCTTTCCTATCCTGGTAAAGCTACTGGTGACAGATCCTGCTTCTGTTCCATCCCCTTTGTGATACCCTGGAGGCTCTAAGGTGATGGAAACTGGTTTCAACAGCTGGCCAGCCTTACATAAGGGAATACCTGGGCAGCATAAAGCTGCTGTAGCTTGCAAAATGCCTCACCCTCCACCCCATAGAGGGTCTGTCAGTAGCTGGGAGGACACATGTCCAAAATGCCCAGAATGTGTGCTCTGGCACGTCTCTCCAGCGTAATGGCCCCCTGGGGGCTGTTCCCTATCAGCAGAACTTAGCAATTAATAGGACACTTTTCTGAATCAGAAAATTGCCAGATCCCACCCTATTGCAGGCCTACATTTTAAGACAAGGACTTTGAACTGAAATCAAACAGGGAGTCATTAGAGAGCAGGAGGCATTAGAGTTCTGCTCACATTTATCTTCCTTGCTCAGTAGGCAGACTGCTGTATGTTCTACTAGCTGCAGTTTCTAAATTAATTTGCCCAAACCAAGTAGATTGCAGTAACCCAATTTAGAGCATACAGAATCATGGAGATGGGTCCTCATCTGAAAGGAGCAGATGCCCAGATAGAGGTGAAAGAAACCATTTCTCATTGTGGACATAATTTTGAATCCAACATGACACCAAGACTGGGCACTGCTTGACAAATGATGGGCAGATGCCCTCAATAGAAGTTTGAGTCAATGTTCTGGAAGTGCTTCTCTCTTCCTACCAGCATCACCTCCATCTTCTCCAAATTCAGTTTTCTCCAACTGCTGTCTTCACCCATCTGAAAAACTCAGCTACTGTGACAAGTGTGCGACAGCCAAGAAAGTGATGTAGCCTTGGGTGTTATTCGTATATTGGTGCAAATAACCTAAATCTCGTGAGGTCAGCTGGTCTTTTAGCCGAAGACAGAAGATATTTTGTTGAGATTTCTGCTCTTTTGGGCTCAAATCTGCACATACTGCTTGTAAGTTTTCAGTGCTAGCTAACCTGAACAGAGACCTCATTTGCCTTGCACGTCACCCTGGCTTTATACTTGACCTGGATCAGCAGACTTCAACTCAGGCCACCTGCAGTATCAATGTCATACAGCACCCAGAGAGAAGGGTTCACTCTTATTGAAATTATTAAGAGATTTTGGATGAGACTTTCTAAGGGTACGTCTACACTACGGGACTATTCCGAATTTGCATAAACCGGTTTTGTAAAACAGATTTTATAAAATCGATTGCGCGCGGCCACACTAAGCTCATTAATTCGGTGGTGTGCGTCCGCGGTCCGAGGCTAGCGTCGGCTTCTGGAGCGTTGCACTGTGGGTAGCTATTCCCTAGCTATCCCATAGTTCCCGCAGCCTCCCCCCGCCCCTTGGAACTTCCAGGTTGAGATCCCAGTGCCTGATGGGGCAAAAATCATTGTCGCGGGTGGTTCTGGGTAAATGTTGTTAGTCACTCCTTCCTCTGGGAAAGCAACGGCAGACAAGCATTTCGCGCCTTTTTCCCCTGGATTGCCCTGGCAGATGCCATAGCATGGCAATCATGGAGCTTGTTTTGCCTTTTGTGACTCTCACCGTATGTGTACTAGATGCCGCTCACAGAGGCGATTCAGCAGCGCTACGCAGAAGCATGCTTTTGCTTTTGCATGACAGCAGAGATGGTTACCAGTCATACTGCACCATCCAAACCCTTCCATAAATTGGAACTAAGATGATCATGGCTACCAGTCCTTTTGTACCATTTGCTGCTGTCATAAGTGCCCCTGGCTGCTCTTAGCCAGGGGCGCAAAAGCCAAAATTGGGAATGACTCCCTGAGTCAATCCCTCCTTTTTGGTATCTAAAAATAGAATCAGTCCTGCCTAGAATATAGGCAAGTGTACTAGATAACCACTGGTTTCAGAGTAGCAGCCGTGTTAGTCTGTATCGACTAACAAATTTATTTAAGCATGAGCTTTCGTGAGCTAATTTGTTAGTCTTTTAGATAACCACTGTATCATAGGACCAGAGAGCACAGCTGCTCTGTGTCAGATCCTGCAGAAACTATGATCTGTATGCTATTCACAGGGGGTGCTCCTGTAACAACCCCACCTGTTGATTCCGTTCTTCCCCCAGCCTTTCTGGGCTACCGTAGCATTGTCCCCCCACTTGTGTGATGAAGTAATAAAGAATGCAGGAATAAAAAGACATGGTGATTTGTTAGTGAGAAATGAGTGGAAGGCAGCCTCCAGCTGCTATGATAGTCCAGACAAGACATTAATCAGTGTGTAGGAGAGAAGCCCAGCATCCCTCTGCTAGTCCAGGGGCAACTGAATCTGTTCTTTACACATGAAGGGTGGGGGCTGATGGAGCTCAGCCCCCTGTTGCTATGATGACGATGGTTACCAGCCATACTACACCATTCACCATCCACCAGAAAAAATTAGGGCCAGGCGCCCTTGATTGACCTGACGGATGCTAATCAGCATGGTTACTGCCCCATGTGCCAATAGGCTGATGACGAGGACGGTTACCAGTCCTTTTGTACCATCAGCCACCCATGGCAGGAGGGGAGTGAGGATGTTGGTGTTGACGGCTGCAGCATCGTGTCTATCTGCAGCATTCAGTAAAGATAGGGTGACATGTAAAAGAGTCAGAGGATTGTTTTCCCTTTTGCTTCTGGGGGTGGGTGGGGGGGTGAGTAGATTGCCAAGCTATGCCCTGACCCACCGCGGACACTGTGTTTGACCCTAGAAGCATTTGGAGCTCAGCCAAGAATGCAAATACTTTTCGGAGGCTGCAGGAACTGTGGGATAGCTTCAGTCCTCCAGTCCATGAGCGTCCATTTGATTCTTTGGCTTTCCGTTACGCTTGTCACGCTGCAGTGCGCTGAGTCCCTGCTATGGCGTCTGTCTGGAGATTTTTAAAAAAGGATTCTGAATTTCATCTTCTGTAACGGAGCGCTGATAGAACGGATTTGCCTGCCCTTACAGCGATCACATCCGCATGGTCCGTGCTGGAGCTCTTTCTTTATTTTGATTTCGGACTGCATCGCCACCCGTGCTGATCGGAGCTCCACGCTGGGCAAACAGGAAATATTCAAAAGTTCGCGGGGCTTTTCCTGTCTACCTGACCACTGCATCCGAGTTCAGATTGCGGTCCAGAGCGGTCACTGCTGCACTGTGGGATAGCTCCCGGAGGCCAATACCGTCGATCAGCGTCCACACTAACCCTAATCCGATATGTTAATACCGATACTAGCGTTACTCCTCTCGTTAGGGAGGAGTACAGAAACCGGTTTAAAGAGCCATTAAAATCGATATATGGTGCCTCCTAGTGTGGACGGTTGTGGCGTTAAATCGGTTTTACGCTCCTAAAACCGGTTTAAACGCCTAGTGTAGATCAGGCTTAAAGCTCTCAGCACTAGCCTAACTCTGCTCCCATTGAAGTCAATGGTAAAACTCCCATAGATTTTGAAGGGGGGATATTTACGTCACCATGAAGCACTTTTGAAAATCCCATCCGTCATGCCTCACGACCTGTTACATGTCCTGTAATGTGAGTTGTGTACATAAGGATTTCAGGAACAGTTCAGTGTCAGTGTCACTTGGTACTTTGTCATAGCTCATCACAATATGCCAGGTACTGTGAGATTTTTCATGTGAAGCACCATTTTCCCATTAGGATGCAAGCTTATGGGGAGGGAATACATAAGTGTGATAGTGTACTTGAACTTTTAGATTTCTGGAAGCTCTTGAGAAAATCTGTCTTCCTGACAGTAGATCCCAGTACTGAAAACCTAATCATCTATACAGCCCACACATGTTTTTTGGTCTCCAGAGTACCAGGAAACATTTAAAAGCCCTCCTGGGTATTGTGACTATTCCTAAATTATTCAAAGATTACTATTTCAAGGAAGATACTGAAAGTAAGGCTACATCTACACTACCCGCCGTATCGGCGGGTAGCGATCGATTTTTCAGGGATCGATATATCGCGTCTCATCTAGACGCGATATATCGATCCCCGAACGCGCTTCTATCGATTCCGGAACTCCACCGCCGCGAACGGCGGTGGCGGCGTTGACATGGAGAGCCCCGGACATCGATCCCGCGCCGTGAGGACGGGTAAGTTATCGATATAAGATACTTCGACTTCAGCTACGTTATTCACGTAGCTGAAGTTGCGTATCTTATATCGATTTTTCCCCTTAGTGTAGACCAGCCCTAAGAGGAGGAGGTCTTTTACCCTAAGAACTTTGAACATGCTGGTTACTTTGATTTTCATTTCAGTTTCTTTTAAACTGCAGATTTATACCAAATAAAAATGATGGATGAGAGCTTGACATAGAAGCATCATTTAGAATCAGTTAATGGAAGTAATTTTGTAAAGGAAGTGGCAAATTCTGGATTCTACAAAATAACTTTAAAGGGTAAAATATGCATGAATGCATAATACTTTATGACCAAACTAATTACTCAGGGTACCCAGACAGCCTCACATTAGTGATGCTACGATTACAATGGGGGAAGCACTTTCATTAGATGCCCCTGAGACTGGGTGCTTAATATATTTTTTTAATTACATTTTGGGGAGAAGTGTCTCATTCTGAGCCCAAAGTAAATCTTTTTAAAAGTTTGCTAATAACTGGTGGTTGAGTTAGCAGCGTGTGATTTATTTGTTTTTATTTTATATTTACTGTGGTTTCCACCCATTAGGACATTTTTAATGCTTTTTTTTGTACCCACATAAGCAAAAATGGCCAGTGAAATGAATGTAAAGACTGCCTTGTACTTTGACTGCCACTGTATTTTCTTTTAACAATTTGTACACTTACATACAAACTTCTGGGCGCCTCTAACATTCTGTGAGGTTCCCCCCCCCCCTCACTATATGGACAATGGTTATATAAGCAGCAGAAGACCAAACAAATCTGATCTGATGAGTAGGAAGCGCATTTTTCTGGAGTTTTACTTATGATGTAGTTCCCATTCAAATTGGTTTTTTAAGCCACTTTGCTGTGCTAAACCTCAGGAAAAGGAAGCATCCTCACAAACCAGAACAATCTTTCAAAACCCCACAAACATATGCCTTTTCAAAGGTTCTAACACAAATAAATCTTTGCTTCCATATACTGATTCACATTTTCATTCAGATGGATGAGCAAGGCTCCGATTCACTTCATAACTCTGGACAGTGACCCTTTAAGTAGCTGTAACCTGCTCTTATGATACTTTCCCTCCAGTTCCTTTCTCTCTTTGTGATTTTCACTCCAAGGTGATTCAGCCCTTAATTTTTTTAATTAGTTAAATATTTTTAATATCAGCTTTCCTTAGGGGTGGATTTGGGCCTTCCTGAACAGTAGGAAAGTAAATAATACTTTGCAGTGTGACACCATTGCCATCAAATTCAAAGGTATTCTTGTATGTACCTATAAGGAGAATCATATGTAAATCTAGAGGCAACAGTAATCTGCACAGCTCAGGTACAGCCACACTGGGAATATTGTGAGCAGTTCTGATTCATACATTGTATATTTAAAAAGCAGGGCAAGAAAAATTATACCAGGACTGAAGAATAAAACACTTGAGGAATGGCTAAGACAGCTAAATGTATACAGTCTAGAAGAGAGAATGCTAGGGAAGCAGGGGCGGCTCTACGAATTCTGCCGCCCCAAGCAGGGACCTCCCGCAGACGTGCCGCTTGTCCCGCGCCTACGGTGGAGCTTCCGCAGGCATGCCTGCGGGAGGTCCTCATGCCTGCTGGAGGTCCGGTTGTCCCGCGACTCCGTTGGACCTCCCGCAAGCATGACTGCGGAAGGTCCGCCGGACCCGCCTGCCGCCCTCCCATTAAAATGCCGCCCCACGCATGCGCTTGGCGCGCTGGGGTCTGGAGCCGGCCCTGTAGGGAAGACATGAGAAGAGTCTATAAATACCATCAAGCTAATAATATAAATGAAGGGAATTATTTAGTCTCCAAAGGTAGTAGGTCAAGGAGAAAAGGCCTGAAGTTATGGATGGGAAAATTTAGGTTAAACATGAGGGAAAAGTTTTTAACAGAGCAGTTGGGCAGTGAACTACACACGTAGGAAAGGAGGGCCTGTCTTCATTAAAGAAATTCACACCAGTGTAACTACATCGGTGCAAGCCCCTAATGTAGACATACTGCATCAGCACAAAACAGGATTTACTCTGGTGCTACATAATGAAGTAACACTCTGAAGTAAGCTGTCTGAAGTATGGGCTCATTTCACCTCTGCCCTGCACATCATGTAGTCATCTACACCAGTGCAAAGTGGGTGTAAAACACTCCTCGGTGGGTGTAAAATGTACTATTCTGATTTACTAATCTTGTACATGCATTTTGCACTTACTTTATTCTGGTGTAAATGGCTGCCCAGAGTGGAAGGCTATGGTGAATCAGACCCAGTCATTGCAGATATGCAAGTGCAATTTAAATTAGATGGTAGTAGAAATGATGCAGAGAGTTGTTCTTCAAAGTGCATAGGGTAGGATTCACTGTCCTGAGTTCTGACACTATATCTGTTCTCCCAGGGCACGCCTGTACTGCAGCTGAGTGGGAGCCTTCCAGCCTGGCTAGACAGACTCATGTTAGCGGAGCTTGAGTTAGCACACTAAGGGTATGGCTACACTTACGGTTTGCAGCGCTGGTAGTTTGCAGCGCTGGTCATCCAGCTGTGTAGGAGCAGCGCTGGTGTGTGGCCACACTCACAGCTACCAGCGCTGGTGTGTGGCCACATTTGGAGCATTTGCAGCGCTGCTGGGAGTGCTGCATTATGGGCAGCTATCCCAGCATTCAAGTGCACCAACGTGCTTTTCAAAAGAGGGGGGTGGAGGGTGGTGTACTGTGACAGGGAGCGGGGAAGATAGAGAGAGTGGATTTTTGGAGCCAACACTGTGTTAGCTTCCTGGATTGGAAAAATCACAAAATGTTCATGAGCCCTTAGTCTTAACTCTAATTGCAAACAGCCTGCCTCCAACAGGGACTCCCCCGTTTCACTCACTCCCTGTGGTGTACTGTGACAGGGAGCGGGGAAGAGAGAGATTGGAAAAATCACAAAATGTTTGCGAACCCTAACAGCCTGCATCCAACACTGTTTCCTCTGCCTCTCATTTGATCGTTCACAGCCAGGTACAGATAGCTCCTGTTTGCTGTGATCAGTGTTTGTTTTTATAGATAAGCAGTTCAAACGGAGATCGGCTCCATTCTGTTTCATTCACTCTCCCTGCCTCTCATTTGATTGTTTACAGCCAGGTACAGAACAGAACAAAACAAAGAGAGGCTGCATAACAAAACAAAGAGAGTAATTTATAAAAGCATTCTGGGATACACCTTATTTCCTGGAGGCCAATCACAGCACTGGTGTGTGGCCACACTTGATGACCAGCGCTGCAGCACCAGCGCTGGAATCCTTATTCCCCATGCTGAGTGAGGTATACGGCCAGCGCTGCAGCCAGGGAGTTGCAGCGCTGGAAGTGCCCTGCAGGTGTGGCCACTTACTAATTGCAGCGCTGGTGGAGGCTTTCCAGCGCTGCAAATCGCCAGTGTAGCCATACCCTAAAAATAGCATCATGCACATTGGGGCTCGGGTGCTCAAGCCCACCTAAGCCCGTAGGCTCACTCTCAACCACAGTGTAGACATAGCCCAAAGACCTGATTGCTACAGATGCAAAGCTCCCAGTGAAATCAATATGGATTTTTCTTTTTCTTTTTTCCCCTCTCTGTTTCTTCTGGACATAAACCCAAACAATTCCTTTGGGTTTTCTTCCTTGTTTCCATGAGTATCTGGGATGTAATTAGTAACATCAACAGGAGCTCTGGGAAGAGAATTTACAGTCTTATCCGACACTCCTTGATCAGACAAAATTCCTATTTAATTAAGTGGGAAATTTGTCTGAGTAAAGAATGGGGGATTGTATACTGATTTGTTAATTTGACTTTTCTCCACCTGGATAGCTCTTTCTCTCTGCAACAGCACAGCAAAAATCATGCATAAAATGACTATTGTGTCAGAGATTGTTTTATTGTTCAGAGACAAAGCAGGGAATTTAATAAAAATTAGTTATTTAAAACCTAGAGCACATTCCTCACCACATTATAATAGTTTTAAGGCAGGTCAAGCTTTGGCTCCAGACTATACTGGGGTCCAAGCTTGTGCTTTAAGACAGGTTCAAGCTTTGGGTCCAAACTGATAATGTCCCTTTAAACTCATTGTTAATCATCATAGTCAAAATGTATCCTTTTGCATTAGCATGAACTTTTCCATCTCCCAAATTCTCAAGAGAACATGTAAATTTTGATGGGACCATTTTTAATAAAACCTTTAAAATAAAGATACGAACAGCTCTGTAATGTAGATATAGTTTGAAACCATTTATCAGAAATTAATAATGAAGCATGTAGCATTAGACCATTTTCTTCAAAGTTAGCAATGTTAAATGCTCTAACTTGGGTCTTAAGAATCTCTGAACTGGTTATGATAAGGTTTGGTTAACTTAATTGGCTCCAGAAAACTCCCACAGGCATTCATATGTTTTAAAGTGGAAGAAATAAAATACATTCAGCTAATTCTACAATTCTAGATTCAGTGAAAGATGAAGATATATGTGCTACCTCTGGTCTGAAAATATTTCTGACGAGCTAATTTTACCAATGAAAAGATATAATGTGTCTGAGTCTACTTTTATTTGCACTAGATTGACCAGACCGCAAATGTGAAAAATCGGGACATGGGGTCGGGGGGGAAATAGGAGCCTATATAAGAAAATGACCCAAAAATTGGGACTGTCCCTATAAAATTGGGACATCTGGTCACCCTAATTTGCACCAGCATAAATCAGGAGTAAGTCCACTGAAGCCAGGCGATTTATACCAGTTTAAAGCCAGTGTAAGTTAGAGCAGAATAAGGATCAATGTTACTCCTTTCTCACATCTGGTCGAATAAAATAACTCTCTGTCAGTACCGTCAGTTCAGATTAGCCAAGCAGTATTGGTCAAATACCGTGTTTGTAAATTTCACTCATTATAAATTGTTAACTTCTACTGCATTAGCTAAAGGATTCAGTATTAATAAAAATATCAGCTGTCCCAGGGTCAGATGTCAGATCATCCCATGGACACTACTGGCATCCAGCAAACAAATGAAGACAGATAAAAGTTGGCATGTTACATGATCCACTTTGATAAGATGCTAGTACCCAATTTGTAAACAAATGGAAGTTCATTACAAAGATGCTAGAGAAAGACAGATTACCTTGAATTTATGAGACGGTAATTCTGTTCATTTAAGCCCTTGTAATGAACAACCATTTTCTTCCTTGTTTTACTCTTTTAGCTCACTCTGAAGTTTTCAAGAAAAAGACTGGATTGTAAACTGCAGTGGTGGTATAGCTTTGGGTAGAATGGTCCCCCTCTTTTGCTTTTTAATCATCTGAGCTTCATGCAGGGAAGTCTTGTTTATTTTCATTCTTACTGAGTCTTTAGCAAATATTTTATCAATTAATTATATAGGACAACATTTTCAAAAGTGACGATTGATTCTGAGTGCCACAAAGGGGCCTGATTTGTACCCACTCTCTGAAAATCATGATCCCTTAAAAGTGTATCAAATTGGGGACCCAAAAATTGAGGCACCCAAAATCTGTTTAGAGGAGAAGGGGAGGAGGGAGATGGGAATGTAGCCGGAGAGACAGATGGAGACAAGGGCCTGATTTTTGAAGGTGGAGGAAGTTAGAGTATATTTGTATGCATAGAGGAAGGAGCCAGAAGAGAGGGAAAGGGTCTGGGTGAGGGAGAGTGAAGGAGCAAAAGAGAAGGCAAGTGGGAGATGCCAGCAAAGTTAATAGGTGGCAGCAGATTCAAATAGCAAGCAAAACTGGGGCTGTCAGCAAACAAAATGGTAGCAAAGTTAGTACTGTTTCAGTCAAGTGGCAAAGCAGTGACAGAATCATACAGAACAACTGGACCCAAGATTCAGTCTGGCCCACAAAGAATTAGGGATGCTTCCATGTATGTTAAAGCAACCTTCATTTCACATATTCCTGTTAGACGTCTTTCCTGCTACCACTCATCCTCTTCCTCCCCCTTAGTGTGAATCCCTGTGATCTGGTGCTGATCTCATTTTTTATCTCAGTTTTGCATAATGACATTTTTGTTATTATTAATTATTATTATTATTTGTATTACTGCAGTGTCTAGGAGCCCTAGTCATGGAACTGTGCTAGGCACTGGACAAACACAGTACATGCTGCTACCATTCTGTCACAGATCCAGTCAGGCTTCCCCAGCTGGCTGCACTCCAGACTGCTGTAAAGGGAAACCAAGCCTCTGGATCCCCAGGTGGTTTAAGCATCAGGGACCAGAACAGAGCCCAGCCAATCACCCAGTCTTTGGAGTCTCCAGGCACACTCACAGGGCACAGACCCACTACCAAGTACCCCATCCTGAAAGCTGGAACCTGCCATCCATCTGCCTACCCGCACCAGGGTCAGTGCTGAGCCTTCAGATTTCTCTGTCACGTCAGCACACCCTCTCTCAGAACTCTGCCCCAAGGTGTGAGACTTCTGGTTTACCATTTAATTCTCTCACAAGGCATATGATAGTTGTGAAGCATATAACACACAGACACTTTGTCCACAGTCTAACACGTTATTTCTCTTTTGCTTAATAGATAAAGCATAAGAGAATACAGATCATTTAGTACACAATAAACAACTTAAAAACAATGCTTCTCACTAGGTCATCCTTCCCTTGGGAGACTGTGTAGAACGCATGTAGGGTCCCTGCCTCAAGCAAGCCCCTATGTGATGGATTGCTTCTCTGTTAAGGAGTTCTCTTTCCCAGCTTGCCTCCTCTCCTGTCCAATGCTTCCTGTCCCAAAACCACCTTATGCCAGTGCTGCTCTTGCCTGACAGCTGCTTTAAGTTGCACCTGAGCTGAGGTCGGCCCTTAAGATCAAGGAACTGCCACAAACCTCCCGGTGCCCCCATTCCTACACCAAGCAAAGCTCTGGCACAAGAGAGAATCTAACTCTTGTTATTGTTCTTCTGCCAATATTTCAGCCAATCTGCGCGCGTGCATTCACACACACACACACACACGCACACACACACACACGCACACTAACATTATCCCCCTCACAAGTGGCACAGAAACCCTTCCTGACAACATATTTGTCTAGTCAGGTCACTCCTTTTTCACACAAGCTGTTAAATCTTCCTCTGTTTGGCTATGAATCCCAGTCAAGCCCCCCCATCACAATATCCTGTCAAAGAAAGAGGCAACCCAGAACTCAAACACTCAGCAGCTAAGGGGAAGATTTTTCCTTTTCCTTGTTATCGTTTGTTGCATAGTAGGAATAATTTTCTCTTGCTCTGCAGTATGCTGGCAATGAATGCTTTTGGAGATTGATTAAATGCCTCAGCTTTGCTTGGCCTATTAATCTCAGCAGCCATTTATTGCTTCGTATAGTACAGTGCATTAGGGATTATCCCTTAAGTACTGTGTGTAGAATGCATGTACTAGTAAGTTATAGATCGTGTGAATTGGAAATGTTCCTCTGGAAATATGGAAATGTAGTTGCCAATAAATGCTATGTTGCCTGGATGCCTCAATCTTTTGTGCCTTGTACTCTAGAGCCCCCGCTTCCCACCTTAATTAACAGTTTCTGTAGTGCGCTCTGGTTTACCGTTGTTTCCAACTTCTATTTGGTTAACAATTCCAAGCAACAGTTTGGCCAACAAGAGCGGGAATTAAACCACCACAATCTCTAGTGAAGGCTACAGCATGAATAACTGAGAAGTGGTGTGTACCAGCTGGTACAGCCGAGTTCATAATCTGGTAAACACTTACAGTTACCTCCAAAGTTTGGGAACCACTGTTATCAGTGTATTAAGTATATGTATTGTGGTAGTACCCGAGCACCAGTTTGCTAAGCAATGTACAAAAACAGAGTAAGAGTCTGTCTTTGCACTGAAGCTACAGGTATGAACAAACTAGAATCTAAATTGATCTATTGGGTCTGGAGACTTTGACTGATATTTTTTATTGTCTTGAACAACCTGGGCCAGATCGTCATCTGGTGTAAATCAACATTAACATTAAGTAAGAGATGCCAATTTACATCAGCAGGCTCTATATTTCTGGGCCACTTATCAATGCCTTTGAAACCTCATCACCTCAATACTTTGTCTAAATCCTTAAGTATCCAAAGCAGTTATGGCTGGTTACAGCTAAGTTGCCTTTTTTCACGAGCATACAAGCGGATAGCCACATGGGTCAGGCATGAATTCCCTCTCCTCATGACTGATAATGTTAATTTTTTGTTATTTGTGTAGCACACATGGCATGGTAGGCACTTTTGGGGGAGAGGATGCCATCCCTGGCTCAAAGAGCTTACAGTCGAAACAGACAACATGCAGATAAGGAGGGAGAAAAGGCAACATGACTGAGCAATGACATTAAGCACCTGGTCTTGTAGTTCCAAAATCTTTGTATTATTTTCCTTCTGAAGCATCAGGTATTGTCCAATTTGAGGCAGGCTCATGATATTAATTATCATTCCTCAGGTAATATTTATATTGCAGTGGCAACCAAAGGCTCCATTAGAATCTGCACCACTTTGTGCTAGGAGCTGTACAAAAACATGCTCCATAACCCCAAAAGCTTACATTCTAGGAAAGCGATGAGCCAATGGCCTCATCTCTTGTCACAGATCCCAAGAGAATGCAGGAATAGAGGGATAAGTCTGCAGAAATGAAGGGACAGGGTACAAAATGTTCATTGGCTTTCTTTTCAGAACATTCAGATGGGTTTTTTGCATTGAGTAATGATTTTGCTGTTTCTTTCCCTAGCTCAGTAGATCTTGTGGATGATAATTACTTTTTGTGCTTGATTAGAATGGCACAACTTTGGTAAAACCTTTGCTGGGCTAATGGATCAGCCAGTCGGCATTTGGCAGAAATAATCACTCCACGGTATTCAAAAGCATCTCTAAAAATAAGGTTTTTTGGGGGTGGCTTGTAGTAGGGAGGTGGGGTCTAAAAGAGGGGAAGAGGGTTTTGAATCCAGTCTGGAATTTAACTGTCTGCTGACGAAGTCTCCACTAGTATGTCCTATGCTCATAGTATTTGTTAAAGTTATATACCTAAATCAAGTTGCTGTGATGTTAATGTCTCTTTACAATGGCATAAGCATATGCATTCAGGCCAATAGCAGTAACTTAGGAAATTAGCAGCCAATTGTCTCCGTGACTACATCAAGCAACAAAAACCCACACTTTGCTCTGGGACCAATGTTTGATTCCTCAAATCCATGCGGCTTGGTAACCATCATTATTTTAAGGTTTTAAGGAAAATGAAATAGTTTAAAAGTGGTTAATGTGATGCATATGACACAACCCACATTAACCACTTGAAAGCTGCTTACTTCCCTTCAAATGGTTTAAAGTAATGGTGATTACCAAGCCTCCCAATGATACAGAGTGGAAGATTGAAACCAGATCTAAGTAGGAGTCTTTGCTTCATAGACTCATAGACTTTAAGGTCAGAAGGGACCATTATTATCATCTAGTCTGACCTCCTGCACAATGGAGGCCACAGAATCTCACCCATCCACTCCTGTAACAAACCCCTAACCTATGTCTGAGTTATTGAAGTCCTCAGATTGTGGTTTGAAGACCTCAAGCTGCAGAGAATCCTCCAGGAAGTGACCCATGCCCCATAGGGCTTGTTTACAAAGCAGTAGCAAAGCACTCTACAGGGGTGTGATTTGAAGAGCATTCTAACATGTTGCACTCTATCTACCCCATGTACGCTCTGCTGGTGCTCTCTGAAGGGTAACTAGTTTGCACTGATGTAGTCCTGCTTCAAACACAAACTAGGTACCTTTTAGAGTGCACCAGCAGAGTTTCCACACAGCTGCTAGAGTGCAGCACATTACTGCGCTTTATCAATCATACCCCTCTCACACACTTTGGTGTGCAGTGTAGAAAAGCTTTAAATGTGTCTGTACAGAGACCCCTAACTACAGTTTTTCAGAGCTAACTGTAGGCTGAGTGACCATACTTATGGCTTGTTACAAACATAACAACACTGTGGCAACTTCATTGAGGTAAGGAACTTTGACTAAGCAGTGACCAGTACAGTGCATTGCAAAATGTATACATTGAGAAAATCCCTGAAAAATCTCTGCCTAAATTGGTGAAATCCCCACAACTGCCTGAAAACAGGTCCTGCTTTGAACAGGGGGTTGGACTAGATGACCTCCTGAGGTCCCTTCCAACCCTGATATTCCATGATTCTATGATATTCTATGAAAACCTGAATCTTTTTCTGCTATCCTTGGTTATTATTTACTGAACACTCTAACAAGAATTATTCAATGATAAAAACACTTGGGGGTATATTTTGTGTAAAATATGAATTATTAAGGGTATTAGACCAGGTCAGTCTTTAACATCAGTTTTGTTATATTACGTGAATTCTGATACTTTTAATAGAGCTTTAATTGGATCAGCCTGCTAATGATTCTGAAAGATGCTTTTTTACACAGAGATCAAAGATCAACATGATTTAACACACTGCCATGGTGTCTGTGCTCCCATTTGGCTCAGCATATTAATTGAAGCAGTGCTAGGGTTTTGTCTTTGTTAATGGGATTCAGCTAAAAAGTGGACTAATACTAGCTTAGGCCTAACATTATTAAAGCCTGTTATTTCTGTGCCTTCCTCTTCCCTAATTTGTAATTCACACTGGTCAGTAACCAAAGAGCCTGCTGGGAGACTTTCTAAGTACACTTTCTTTGAGAACCATTTGCTGCTTTATAACTGAATGGGGTGGAGCTGGATCTGCCAATCAACTTGAAAGGGCCTTTTGTGAGAATGTTATGAACCACCGCATCATGTTTAGATGTGTGATTGCTTTTGAAAGGATTGTCTTTTCATACTAGATCCAACCCTGTCAAACATTGTCAGAGCTTACTTGTTTTCTTGAAATACTATTATCCCTTGGGCTCTTGATGTGGCAACTGTAAAAAGACTAAATGAAGCTGAAAACATACATATCAACTGATCAGCTGATGCAGATGATTTCAGCCTCGTTATGTCATATTATAGTATTGATACTGCTCTGCTCCAATTCTATAATTATCTGTGCTGCTATTGGTGTAGCAGGGAGCAGTCAAGAAGGGGTTAAAGAGCTCCTCTGGGCTCAGTCAGCCCCAACCCACTGCACTTGTAAAGTTTGTCAATGCTGGAGAAGGGCAGGTCCTTAAAAGGGAGTATCCTGGCGTAGACTGGGTGGCATTCAGGGGCAAACAGAACTAGTGCACAGAGCTCCCTGGATTCAGGGAACAGGGTCTGTCTCTTGTGGAAACTGCATGACAGCACCAGTTCCCCCGAGTCCTCTGAGGAAGCAGAAGGACCAGCTTTTCCTTACTTTTATTTTTGGATCCCTGGGACTCAGCCTTGGTGGTTTGGACACACAAGGGACAAGGAGCCAGACCTTTCTCCTAAGGACTATTTGCCTGTACCCTGCATGAGACCATAGGGAACCAGCCCTCTTTATGGATTGTGGGCGAATTTTGCCTTTTTCTTTTGGACTACTTCAACATGCACCCCTTCCATCCACCAGAAGGGGGAACTCCCTAAGAGGTACAGCTGGAGGGCTGTACCCCAAGTCTGGGACCCAGACTACAGTCATGTTGCTGTCCTGAGAAGGACATCCAAGACAAGAAAAGTGCTGCACTCAGCCCAAGGGGGAACCAGAGAGGTAAAATCTATCACAGTTGGGGTACTGATTAGTTTAATTATTCTGCTTAATCTGTTTGCTGTCTTTAATGTGATGGATTCCCAGATCTTTTAAAGCCACCTGCTCTGATTATTTAGCTGATCAGTGGCAATGATATACCTTTTTGTAGGTAACCTCTTTTCTTCAGCTCTTAGCTCAGTTGTGTTATGAGTTCTTCATGATTTAGTTGTGGGTCACCTCAAGACCAGACCCACATTATGCAAGCACCTATGCAAAATAAGTTTGTTCCTTGTCCACTCCTTCTGTCACTGCAGTTGGGCCTGTGATTCTCTGGCTGTTTCAGGGTGTGCATATAGAGTTCAGAGATGAATGGGTTTCTTAGGTAGCATAGGGCCATCACTGGATAAGAGAACAGAGCTGTGCATGCTGGATCTGTGATCACAACATAAATGCCCAGCTATTTCTTTGTGGGACCTGGAGTTGAAACTGTGAATGAGTCAGAAAATATCAGTTAAAAATTAGCAAAAAGAAGAATATTTTTTCTTAACTTCATCTTAAACATTTTTTGTTGACGTGTCTATGTAGCACGTTAAATTGTTTAGAACGTCAGATCACACTGGTGTTGACACGACTGCATGGATCAGACCCATGGTCAGATGGAAAATTGCCCTAATACTACTTGGTGAGATTTCTTAAAAATATGTCATGGCTATGCAGGCAACATATAAATTTAATTGTTACCAAATTCATATCCCTTTACAACTGACTGTTTTTATGAATATGAAGCACCTGGAGATTGGTGATGGGTATCCATATAGATGTCTCAGGGGCCCAACCCTTTCTCATGTTGAGTACTACTGTTGCTAGTGGTCCCATTGTGAGACTACTCACCAGAATAGGTACCATTCAATGTAAAGGTAGCTGAATCAAGCCCAGATCCTGAAAGGTATGTAGGCCCCTAACTTCCACTGACATTAATGGGAGTTAGGCATGTAAATACCTAGGAGGATCTTGACCTAGTCCCTAACTAAATAAGGCCCAGCCTTACTCTTTTCCTGAGTGTTTAATTTCAGACTAACTCATGAAAGGCAATTATATTCTTGAAACTGAACACTGATCACAATGTGAGTTTACTCTAACCATGGAGTTTACTCACAAACACTTGCTCTTTTATCATTAAATGGATTCAGTTTTTATTTGCCTCTGTTGTTAAAGACCGATAGGATAATTATGGATTCCAATTTAACGCTCTGTGAACAGCAGGGCTGTAACTAACTGCATTTTTTTATAATCTCAGAAATGTAAGTTGAAATAACCTTTTTGTTCTGCTAGTTACCAAAGCTATTTACTGAGATTATTTGTTGGTTGGGCTATTTAAGACCTAAGAGAGCAATGAATCAATAGGCTACTACTGGTATTAACACAGGAGTGGTGTGCTGTCCATGTTCTCAGTGCTGCACAAACGTAAAGACACAGGCCTAGCAGCAGCAAGGAGATCATAGTATAAAACCTGCAATGGTCCAGATGCCCTTGATACTGTGTGTGAGTCAACGGCTCAGCATAATCACGATGCATTATTTTAGGTAGTTCTCATTAGACAACTTGTGGAAGAAGAGAGTTTCAAGAAGGAATTTAAATGGAGAGGAAGGATGTTTGGTAGTAAGTAGGAGATGCATGAAGAAGAGTACAGATGCTCCCCGGGTTACGCAAACACGACTTATGGAAATCAGGACTTACAGGAAAAGTTACATAAGTTCCTTAAACTTTTTTTTTTTTCAGAATTGTCGGAGATACATTCACGACTTACACAAAATTCGACTTACGCAAGGCGTTCCGGAATGGAACGCCTTGCCTAAGTCGGGAAGCTTCTGTATAAATGGGCCTCTCATAGCATATCAGCCAGCGAAAGGAGTCAAAGGTGATAAGATTTTGAACCAAGCTTAAAGTTCTACGGTCATTTTAAGAACTTTACAAGCACTTGTTCCTACTATGCTCCCCTTCCATCACATGATAGTTTAATTGTTAACACTAATTCTCCAAAGTGTGTTTTTGTTGGGGTTTTTGATTGTTTTTTATTTAAACTCCATGAGCACTAGTCAGATCTTAGAAAAACAGCATGTACCAAGCAGTTTTCTAGTTATTTAAGCTTTATTTCAGCTTTGTAACCTAAATTACAATTTAGTAAATTTTGACTTTGGGGGAAACCCTATTCAACATAGTGAAATAATCTTCTTTCATATGGCAACTTGGTCCGCAAACACCCCCGCCGGGGTGAGGTATGGCGGCCTAGCGGCGGAGTCCATAGCGCCCGCCGGGGCAAAGGGCAGCGCGGCCTAGCTTTAAGGCTGTCAGTTTCTAAAGTCCCCTGGGTCACTTCCTACCCGTCTAGTCGGACGTTGGCGTTGTGGGGCGGTTCCCCGTAGGTCCCCTCCGGCCGGCGTCCCTCTCCGGGTCTCCGATGCGGCCTCTGCCCGGCTGACGTCCCGGTCCAGGCTCCCTGGCTCTCCTCCCGCAGGAGCTGACGGTCTGCGTCCTTCTCCCCCGGTGGTCAGCCCAGACTGAGCAGACCTGCAGGCTTTTATACTGGTCTGCCAGTTGGAGCATGCCCAGCAGAACTTCCTGGGCGTGGCTTCCTCTGCTAGTAGAGAAGGGTTAACCCCTGCTGTACCAGTGCGGGGCTGCCCTGCCCCGTCACAAGGACTTACAGGAAAAGTTACATAAGTTCCTTAAACTTTTTTTTTTTTCATAATTGTCGGAGATACATTCCCGACTTACACAAAATTCGACTTATGCAAGGCGTTCCGGAATGGAACGCCTTGCCTAAGTCGGGAAGCTTCTGTATAAATGGGCCTCTCATAGCATATCAGCCAGCGAAAGGAGTCAAAGGTGATAAGATTTTGAACCAAGCTTAAAGTTCTACGATCATTTTAAGAACTTTACAAGCACTTGTTCCTACTATGCTCCCCTTCCATCACATGATAGTTTAATTGTTAACACTAATTCTCCAAAGTGTGTTTTTGGTGGGGTTTTTGATTGTTTTTTATTTAAACTCCATGAGCACTGGTCAGATCTTAGAAAAACAGCATGTACCAAGCAGTTTTCTAGTTATTTAAGCTTTATTTCAGCTTTGTAGCCTAAATTACAATTTAGTAAATTTTGACTTTGGGGGAAACCCTATTCAACATAGTGAAATAATCTTCTTTCATATGGCAACTTGAAAAGCAACATTAAATTCAACATCCAGATTTGTCATCTACTCTATGGCTTCCAATGACATGGGATGAATCAAGGCTGTCCCTCTGGAGAAGGATTTTAGAGAACAGCAGTTCACAAGATGTCCCATGGTTTGGCTGTCTTCTCCATATTCACATATTGGGCTGTCCTTCATTTTCCATGTGTGTGGTAGGTAATTCCAATGCCTGTGTGAGGTTCTGATGTAGTTCTCTGTAATCCATATCTTACATGTCATGGTGAACCCAGATGGTTGGTCTGTAGGATCTGTGATCAGGTCTTGATTCTTGACCCCCATTGTTTTCCCACCTCTGCCACTTGTCTTTTGGTGACAATCTTTGACTGATCATTGGAAGGGGTTCCTATATTTAAGGTGGCATCTCAGGAGGGGAAGGGAAGTTGCCCATCTATGAAGATCTCCAAGTCTGCGTTTGTTATCTCAGTCGTATTCTTGTAAAATTGCTGTTTCTCTTTTGAAAGATGGTGGTAAGATAAGCAAAAGGATGGGAAGCCAGACTGTCAGTGTTGACTTCAGCACACCTGTGACAATTCTTATAGCAGTATTCAGTTGCAAATCAACAACTTTCCCGGGTACACTATTTGCCATACTGGCATGCAATATTCAGCTGCTGAGAAGATGAGGGCAAGGAGGCTGTCTACAAGGTGTGAGCACCTGCTCTCCAACTGGTCCTGACTAGTTCATGGATTATATTGTTCTTAGTTTTTATCTTGGCAGTGGCATCATCAGATGTTGGTGACATGTGAGGCTATGATCCAGAACCACTCTAAGATATTTCAGGAGATTCTTGTGCCTGAGTTTGATATTGCAGTAGGTGACATTCAGGCACTTCTTTGTATATTGGTTGCTCAGGTGAAACATGGAGACAGCTGTCTGAGTGTTTGGTTGGAGTCACCATAACCAGTAGTACTCCAGTTTTTTCAGATCATCTGTGAGGACGCATTCCGCTTGGGTGAAAGTGCTCATTTAGATTACTAGCATGAGATCATCTGCATATCCAAATTTCCATGACTAGGTCAATGATGTGTTGCTGATATAAATATGAAAAAGCTAGGAGGCCAAGATGGATCACTGCGGGAGCCTGTTGTTCAATAAAAAAATCTGCTGGTCTGTTCCATTGGATGTATGTGAAACTTGTGACTGGTGAGCAAAACTGTCTGGAAGCATAGCAGTGTTCTTCAATCCACTTCAATCCGGCTGCTACTCTGAAACCTATTTTTGACACTTTCAGAAGCAGGCCATCATGCCAAACTGTGTTGTATTCCAAAGCACACGTACACAAAGACAGCTGCTGTTTTGAGCCCATGGTGATGACTAGCTTTGATGTAAGTCAGCAGTACTATTACCTGATTAGGCATGCACCATCCCAGTCTAAACCCAGATTGCTCTTTAGGGATGTAGTCCTCAAAGATGGGTGTAAGTCTTTGGAGTATCATCATTTCCAAGAGCTTGAACATCAAACATAGTAATGATATCAGCTGGTGGTTTTTCAGATTGTCAACTGTCTTCCCTGGTTTCAGGACTGTGGTTACCTTTGTTGTGGCCATATCTTAGGTGTTCAGTAAATGGCATGCATGTTGGCCAAAGAAGCACATCATACAGTTGTAGCCATGCTGAGCTAGGATTTTCAGAAATTCTGGGAAGTTGCCATCTGGGCCTGCACCTTGCCAAGTTTGCGAGTGTGATGGCCTTTTCCACCTCTTCTCTAGTGAATGGCTTTGATGGATTTGATGTTTCTGGGCAGTCAGATAGGGAGTGATAAAGCTCTTTCTTCACTTTCCTTTTGTGATGACAGTCTGTGTGAGCCTTGGAATTCAGGAGCTTTTGGGTGGGATAGCATCGGCTGTAACATGTGGCACTCTGCTCTGGGAAGGGTTAGCACCACCAAAATTGCGGAGAAGTCTCCAGGCTTTTCTGCTTTACTGGGTGATACATCACTCTTGTCAATGAAGTTCAGTGATTCCAGGCATGTGATTGCAGCAGCTGGGTTACCTGTTGTCCTATACTCCTTTAGTGCCTAACTCTCTGCCAAGGACAGAGTGTAGGCTTTCCTGTAGCCACAGTGGATGTTCCTTTTCATAGACACTTTAAGGAGGTTGATGAAGATGTCATAATTGGCTACGTTCGCAGGTATTCACTAAATCACTTTTTCTGTGGTTTCCATGTAGCCATTCCAATCGGCCTTCCTAATGTCCCAGCGTGGGTTCGGTAGTGATGTGATGAGGAGGACCTTGGAGACCAGTGTGTATGACAACAGGATGGTGTTAGCTATGCAGAAAATCACCAAGGAGTTTCTTCTGCCACTCGGGACCATGAGTTCCAGTCACAGGACATGCAGCACAAGTTCAGCAAATAGTCTTCTCCATCTTGTGAAATGGAAAGTTCCTGTCTGCTCAGAATCGAACAACAGTTCCTAGTCTGTTCAAAATTTATAAATAAGGAAGGTAAGAAAATATCATCCTCCTTATTTCATTCGAGACCAGATTGTGGGGGCTTTTACTTACTTGAGTGATCTGACTGAAATCAGTGGGATTATTCATGGTGTAAGTGCTCACCAACAATGTGACTACTTTAAAAAAAAATCCAATTATTTTTCTTGACTAAAGTAGAAGAATACTAAGACCAAAAGGACTGATCAGTATCACAGCAGATAAACAGATGTGTCTCAGATCACAATTCTCAATCAGTCATGCTCTAGAGTAGAGCCAATAAACCACTGTCGTAACCAACTGGATATCTACATTCAGGTAATAATAATACTAACCAGCATTTCCCTGCATGATTATTAGGGAGGCACAGCTGTATCTTATCTTTTCCTTGCTATTTTTATCCATTGTTTCCATGTAATTGTGCACAAAAGTTTAACCCATCTGCTTGTTCTTTCTTTTATCCCTAACCCTATGGGGCCCTGTCTGACTATTTTTGTCCCTTTTCTTACAAGATAAAGATAAATACATCATATAATACTGCACTGCAGCTGTCACTTGACTTTGTAGATTCCTGGACATTTCCTTATGCTACTCAGTCTGTTCTAGTAGCATGTAAAAGCGAAAAATAACCTTTCCATGTAAGTGACTGTGTATGTCTTATATCACACACTTGGCATTAATGTCTAACAAGAAAAATTCTAATGAATGATACGTCAAACATCACAATCCAATTTCTCCCCTAGTGTCCAGATAACTGTTTCCATCAAGAGCAATCCTTTGGCAAAATTATATCCACTTTATTCAATTCCTTAACTGCTTTAAGGTTGTATACGTGGCAATACTCCACTCTCACGTCTCACTCTTCTTCACTTGCTTTTGCAGTTCCAATGTTTGAAGCTTCTACAGCAAGAATTATGTTTCTATCAAATAGTGTCAGGCGAGCCAAGATAATTTAAACATAAATGTTCAAGTGTTCAGCTGAGCATAGTTAGAGTGTAAAGACTCTATCTTAAAGTTTCAAATCTCCTTGGTATAATCTCTCTCAATCTGCATTTAAAGATACTGAACTGTACTGAGTAGGAAAACATGCAAATGTACTTAAAGGGATATTTTAAAATGACTCATGAGTCATGTCTTAGTATAGCGGCCGGTACAATGGGGCTGGAATGCTGATATGATCTTTCAGCACTACAGCAATACAAACAAAAATATGTATAAATATTAGTGTAAGTGTATACCCTGTCATCAAACTTTCCATTATTTTTGCAGAGGAAGGTGTAAAATCAAGGACAAATGACGAGTGTTGGCAATAAGGCTTTAAATTATTGATGTTTAAGTACAGATAGTTGCTTTAAAAGAATGCTCAAATGGTTCTTTGAAATACATTACTTTCTTATATCCTGGTTTGTCCTTAAAGTGTTATCATCACTAGGCTTTAAAAAATTGACCTACCTTGAAAATTGTTCAGTTTTTTTAGATTTCACCTTAAGGTTTCAAACTGGTCACTGGTAAAGTTCAAAATTAAAATAGATCAACTCCATAAACATTGACAGACTATAAAACTCCTCTTAAACAAAGGTTTTGTGAATTGCCAAACTACCGTTGTAGTGGAATTTCAGAGTGGAATTTCAGAGTGGATAAAAATTAACTTAAAAACATCAGATTTTTAAAAATTTAAATATAATTTTTCTTTTTAAAAATAAACCTACTTAAAATTGAATTTGAACTTGTAACAATCTATGTGAAGGCCTAAACTTACTATACACTATTGAAATCATTTAATTTAAATTTAAAAATTAATATTCAGCAGTACATGGTTGCTGCTAAACTTTATTTAAAAGTCAAAGCACTGAACTGGTAGAAGTCATGGCTAAGTATCTGGAACCAGCATTTGCTGAAGTGCATGCTAAATCAACTTTTGACAGCAGTAACCTCTTCTTCAGGTGCAGAGAATATATTTTCTTCATTTCACTTTATTCAGTTAGCTCAGTTCAATGCCTAGCTCATTCAGTTAAGATTAACTGATTGGGAGCTGACACAGCAGAAAAACTTGTTTTCCTCTTAGAGAGATTATTCCAATTTTTCTACCGGTTTTTCATTGCAAAAAATTAAAAAAAAAAATTGGAGGCCCATACATCACGCACTAAGCACATGGTGTGTAGTGGTGGGTGGGTCCCATGGTCCATTTCGTTCCGTCGATTCTGTGGGTAGCTGCTTGGGTAGCTGCTAGTAGCTCCTCCATTTGTCCCGCTCCTCCCCCTCCTTCGTTCGGGTTGAGATGCAGTTGCATGAAAAAATGAATGGTGGGTGGTTCTGGGTAAATGTGGTAAATGTCGTCAGTCACCAGTCACTCTGGCGTCACAAGCGGCAGACAAGCATTTTGTTCCTTTTTCCCTGGATTGCCCTGGCAGATGCCATAGCATGGCAATCATGGAGCTTGTTTTTGTTTTTGTCACTCTCACGTATGTGTATGTCATAGGCGCAGCATTCGCAGCGATTCACAGAAGCACACAGAAGCTTGCTTTTGCTTTTTGCATGGCAGCAGAGGTTACTACTAGCCATATTTCCATCCAACCCTTCCATAAATTGGACTGAGGATGATCATGGCTCCCAGTCCTTTTTGCGCTGCACTAGTGCCCCCCCCTGCGATCAGCCCAGGGTAAAAAAGCCAAGATTGGTTACTAGCCATATTGCACCTTCCATTTTTGTACCATTTGCTGCATAAAAAGCCCCTGCCCCTCAGCCAGGGGCAAAAAAAAAAAAAATGGAATGACTCTGAGTCAAATCTCTCCTTTTGTATCTAAAAATAGAATCAGTGCTGCCTAATATAGGCAAGTGTACTAGAGAACCACCGTATCATAGAACCAGAGAGCACAGCTGCTCTGTGTCAGAGCCTGCAGAAATTATGATCTGTATGCTATTCACAGGTGCTCCTGTACAAACCTCACCCCACCTTGATTCTTTCTTCCCAGCCCTTTCTTGGCTACCGTAGCATTGTCCCCACTTGTGTGATGAATTAATAAAGATGCAGGGATAAGACACACTGACTTGTTAGTGAGAAATGAGTGGAAGGCAGCCTCCAGCTGCTATGATAGTCCAGACAGGACATTAAGCAGTGTGTAGGAGAGAAGCCCAGCATCCACTGCTAGTCAGGGGCAACTGAATCTTTTTTTTTACACATGAAGGGTGGGGCTGATGGAGCTCAGCCCCTGTTGCTATGATGAGGATGGTTACCAGCCATATTGCACCATCCATCCACCAGAAAAAAATTAGGGCCATAGGCTGATGACGAGGGACGGTTACCAGTCCTTTTGTACCATCAGCTGAGGCTGATGATGAGGATGGATTTCCATCTTATTGTACCATCAGCTGAGGCTGATGATGAGGATGGATTTCCATTGTACCATCAGCCTCTCTCATGGCGGGGGGGAGGAGGATGAGTGTGCCACTATTTGCGTCTATCTGCAGCATTCAGTAAAGATAGGGTGACATGTAAAAGAGTCACCTTTCGCTTTTTTTTTTTGGGGGGGGGGGGGGGGTGGGTGGGTAGATTGCCAAGCTATGCCTATGACCTGACCTGTGTGTTTGACTAGAAGCATTTGGAGCTCAGCCAAAAGAATGCAAAAACTTTTTCGGAGGCAGGCTGCAGGTGGATAGCTCAGTCTCCTCCAGTCCATGAGCATCCATTTGATTTCTTGGCTTTATGCTTGCTGTTCACGCTGCAGTGCGCGAGTCCCCCTGCTATGGCGTCGTCTGGAGATTTTTAAAAAGGATTCTGAATTTCATCTTCTGTAAACGCGCTGATAGAACGGATTTTGCCTGCCTACGCAGCAGATCACATCCATGGTCCATGCGGGGAGCTTTTTTTTTTTTTTTCGACTGCTGCATCCACCCGTGCTGATCGGAGCTCCACGCTGGGCAAACAGGAAATATTCAATGACCACTGCAGTTCAGAAGTTCAGAGCGTCCAGCGGCACTGGTGCACTGTGGGATGATAGTTCGGACCACCCTAACCGATCACAGCCCACACTAACCTAATCCGATATGTTAATTAATACCGAGCTCATTCTCTTCTTAGGGAGGAGGAGAGAGCCAGTTTAAAAGATTAAAAAAAAATATAAGGTGCCTCCCTGGTGGTGTTGTTTTGGCGTTAAATCGGTTTTACGCTCCTAAAACCGATTTAAACGCCTAGTGTAGACCAGGCCTTACAGTCTGTGAATAAAAACTAGATGTGAGAGGATGACATCTATTAGTTCTAAAAACTTGAAGGACACAGTGGCCAGAAACATTCCATTCAATTAGTAACTAGAGATAATACTTCCATTGTTTAACAGATCAGTTAGTTTAAAATGCAAAACATGTTTTGATAATCTTTTTCTTATGTACTCAGCATATTTAAGGTAGTTTTTATCTAACTATTTTTTGCATGCTGTCTGCACATTTTTAATTGGATTACAATTTTCATCCAAATAGAGCTTTTACAAATCACAAACAAAAAAATTAATTCAGTAAATAAAGGCGTCGCCATTTTCTAACTTAACAGAGAAATGTAAAAATTATGAATCTGAATAAATTTACTTAAACAATTATATAGCATAACATACATATGGATGAATATAAGACTGGTTTACACTTACAATTTAGGTCAACATAGTTGCAATGCTCAGGAGTGTGAGAAATCCACAGCCCTGTGTGCCATAGCTATGCCGGCCTAACCTCCGGAGTAGATGCAGCTAAATTAATGGAAGAATGTTTCTGTCAACCCAGCTACCATCACTTGGAAAGGTGAAGGTCCTACAGTGACGGAAAAACCCTTTCTGTCACCCTAGTCTGCATCTACACTACGGGGTTACGGTGGCACAGCTATGGTACATACCTTTGCTGCTATAGTACCTGTAGTGTAGACATGGCCATGTCTACATCATCCCGGTTAGCAAAAAGAAGTACCAAATTTAGTGTAAAAGCTATGTTTAGTTGCAAATCAACATGTTTTAATGGTTACCAAATGATGAGCATCAACTCTTCCTTAGGAAAATAATGAAAAAGTACAAATGCCAAATGAGATTAAAATCAATTATTTAAATCAAACTTTCCTGCTTGCTGATTTAAATCCTGATTAAAATCTATGATTAAAATTGCTTTGATTTAAATCAGTCCACCTTGAGGAATTTTAAGGTAAAAATCACCAATAAAGCTAAAATTAAAGTACTCTTATTAGTCTAGACAGAGCAAAGTATAGAAAAGTGATCTTGAACAGAGGTGAATAACTCATTTTGTCTAAACTAATGATCTTTCTAGATATTTCTAACGTATCCAACACCTTGGTATCTGAGCAAAGTTGGAGGTATATTCCCCACACCCTCAATGCATAGCCACAAATTTATCCAAAGCAAACAAACAAACAAAAACCCAAACTTTTTGGAGATTTTTTTTTTTTTTAGTCTGACCAAAATTTGCTCTTTAACCTATGCTTTTCTAAGAGCAAACTTGACACTGGCCCTTACCTTGAAATGGAGAAATAACACAGATTGTAAGTACTGTCGGAGACTCTTCAATTGCTGGCTACCGCTAATTTCTCTTGTACTATACATGCACTGTTTTAAAGATAATTTTTCTCTTAAGTTCAGAGGTATTTTGAAACAAGGAAGACAAGTTTTAAACATCAAAGGACAGTTGTCTGGGCCTTACTCTGTTGCTTCTTTTCTGGTTCCATGCCACAAAGGGACCAAATGACTGTTTTACGGCAGCTCGGCATTCCCCTTGTATAGGGGACTGCATGGGTGGCGTTGCCCTCTCCAGCACTGGTGGGGGAGGTGTATGGACCCTTCCATATAGGTGTCTGCCTGTTTCTCAGGGACAAGAGTGGGGAATGACCAGAGTGCACTGTGCTCCAGCAATTCTTATTGGGGTAACAGTATCTAGGGTGTGTTTACACACCAGCATGTGTTAGATGAGCAATCTCATAGCTACAACTTTTGCTGGGGGCAGAAGTGGCTTCAGCTTATACAGGGCTAAGGAAGCACAAAAAACACCTTTACCATCCTCCCAAGCCCCATCAGGAGTGCAAGAGAGAGGATAGAAAGAAAGGTGTTTATTTAAATCTTACCATTTCATTGTGACGATTGAGACAGGGTTTACGTAGGAAATGATTTCATAGTTCATATGCTTTTAAAAGCATAAACATACACAAATCCACAGTCACAGAGTGTTTTGCCTGTTTTATTTACCAGTGAAAAGACCTGGGGGGCAGTCTGCCTGCATATGCCATGCTTCCACAAAATAGATTTAACAGTCTGGACAATGGGGTCTATGCATTCCTTATTGACAGAGCTGGAATTGCCCACAGACCCTGATTTATGGTGGTAACAAAATAAAAACTTTGTCCCTTTGTGTTCCCAAAATAATGGGCTGGCATGAAAGGAGGAAGGAAGAGAGAGAAGTTGGAGGAAGAATCAGCATCTCACTGCAGCCTGGTTGCTTTTGTGCCACTGAACAGTGACAGCATTTCAGTTCTCAAGTCACAAAGACTGGAAAAGAAGGGAAGGAAGATATAAGGATACACCATGCACAGATGCTTTTATGACCCTACTATCAAAGCAGTTTGAATGTAAAGCCAGATCCTCAGCTGATGTAAACAGCTCTAGTAAACTCAGCAGAGCTGCACTGAATTATTCTAGATGAGGCTTTCCCCACCATTTTCACATTCAGATCTGTATGGCCAGCATTCTACAAAGCAGCAGCTTGCTATGAGCATTAAACACATTGCAAAAACAAGTGTTTCTAACATTTCACTTCATATATTTAATTTGATCCAGATTTGCGTTTAGACCGATTCAGTCAACAGATATTGACAGAAACAAGCCTTGAATGTATTACTGCCTTGTTAATTTATTTAGCACCTCACGGTATGTCTACACTGCACACTAAGCCCAGGGTTATATGACCCTTGCCTGCAGACTTGATGTTTCCAAGCCCGTGCTTGAGCGACCACACTGCATTAGACATCCAGGCCTCACAACCACGCTGGTGCATCCATACTGCACTACACAGACCCAAGTCAGAACTTCAGCTTTGTGGGAGTATTCTGTTGTATCCCAGGGTTCCTAGCACCCATGCCAGCTGAAGCCGCTCTAGGGCTTGTTTCATAGTGGGTTGTGGGAGAACTTCTCTGTCCCTCCTGCGGGAGGTAACCAGAAGTGGTTTGGGTGGTTTTAGTCTGGGAACACATCCAGCCGAGTTATGTGACCTCACATGCTCCCAGCAGCTGGAGCCATCAACACAGCTCCTGCCCTATGGAAGAACTTCTCCACCTCATGCTCTCAGTCCTATTTTGGGAAACAAAGCAAGACGCTCCTGGGCATTTTGGCAGATGTTTGTGAACTGTCAAAGGCATCTCTGGAAAGAGCATACTCTGACCCAGCTGATGCTGCTCATGCCTGTTGCCTTAGCTGCAGATTTCTCCCTTGTAGACTGGTGCTTCTGGAGCAAAGCCATAAGCACAGACTGGCAGGATCCATTGTCATGCAGACCTGGGATGACTAACAATGGATCCAGAACTTTCACAGGAAGAAGCAGATGTTCCTGGAGGTTTGACACTAGCCAGTCCCCACTCTCAGTACAAGGACACCCACATAAGGGAGGCTATGCTGATCTAGAAGCAGGTTGCTAGTGTTATCTGGAAGCTGACTACCCTAGACAGCTATGGGTCCATGGCTAACCAGTTTGTAGGTCCCAAATCAAATGTGGGGGGCAGTGGGGCAGAGGTTTGCAAGGCAATCAGGCCTGTGATGTACCCAAAGTGGTGTACATTAAAAATATTCCTGAAATTACTGGTGGCTTTGAGATAATGGCCTTTCTAAACTGCACCAGGGCCATGGAAATGGCATGCCTATCATTTGCCCTCTGCAAGAAGCACATCAATACATAAACTGCAAAGAGTACTGCTCCATTGGTATGCAGGCCCTGCTCAACCACAAGGATAGATTCATGGTCACTAACCTGGGATATACTGGGAGGGTGCATAATGCCAGAGTGTTCTGGAGATCGTGACTTTGCCTTCATGGACAAGCTGGGAGATTATTCCCATTGTGACATTGTTATAAATGGAGTCATTGTCCCCACTGTTATTCTAGGTAACCCTGATTACCCCCCCCACCCCAGAGTATGAAAACTTACTCTGAGGATGGATGTGCATATGGCAGACTGAAATCCCATTGGCTCTGCCTTCAGAATCATTTGGATGCCAGCGTTAATGTAGTCCACATTATTGGGCCTGCTGCCCGCACAGACTTTGTGCAGAACATCGGGGGACGGCCTGGTGCTGTAACCATGTTCACAGTGGAAATCAGGGAATGAAATAGTATTTGAGGTTGTGCTGTGTAGGGGTTGGGCAGCTGTGGAAAGAATTTTGTAAATGTGTTGGTATCATGAATTCCATAAACACTTGGATAACATCTTCACTACTGGCCATAAACTCAGTTTATGGATTATGATGATGACAGTGTACAAATTTTTATTATGAAAAATATTGAGAATGGCATGTGATGACATTCTTTATAGTTGGTGCCACTTCTAACATTACATATAATAAAACATGCTGTTATAGCCTTGTGTAAAATCAACCCTGTATTTTAATTTATATAGGTATTTACCTACCAGCATAAGGACCCAAAAGGCAGACCAGCCTCCATCAAAACCATAGAGCTTAATAAACAAACTCAGTACCAAAATAATAAAAGGTCCAGGTTCCCAAATAACATGTCCAGCTATTCCTTGGAGTCCCCTCTGTTCCCCACAGCCTTCCTTGTGTGCAAGTATGATGAGAAGTGTTCCTCATCCTCTCCCTGAAGGGGTTAATGTAGGCCAGAGGGGCCAGTTAACCTATAAGGTTGCAAGAAAGCAGGAGAATAGTTAGGCTGATAGGCAAGCCTTAATGATGGAGCCCAGCTGGGGAGAACAGGCAGGGCTTCTATAAAGCCAGGGAGCTGGTAACAGAAAGGGGATGCGGGGATGTACCCTACAGTCACTGCCTGGGGGAAGGGAAGTGTGTTTGGGGCTATGGAATTTAATGGCAGTTTGGGCTGGCAAACCCAGAGAGTGGGGGAGCCAGAGGGTGTAGGAAAGATTCAGGGAAAAGGCAGCAAGGTTGAGGATGGTGCAGACTGTGGCTGCTGATTAGAGGGCCCTTGAGCTGGAAACTGGAGTGGAAAGGGGGCCTGGATTCCCCTACCAGCCACTGGGGAAGTGGCACCATCAGGGCAGTGAATGAGAAGGCTCACTGAGACCATTTGTAAGGAAAGACTTTGATACCCCAGAAGGGCAGGACCATAGTGAGCTGGCCAGAGGACCAAGCTACAAAGACAGAGTGAGAGAGAGAAAGACGGCAGGGCGTGCAGCAAGCACCAAAAGGGGGCATTGGACCCAGAAAGGGCTGATCCCTGTGTGGCAAGGAGGAGGCTCCCCTAGCTGTGAGTGGACACAATGAACAGGCCACACCTGGACTGGGTCAATGCATGGAGAGGGTACCTGCTTTCATTCCATGTGCTAGTGTTCTTTGCCTGTGACATGGTCCAGCCATCCTCTGAATTAATAAAAGGCTGCATAGTCTGCAGCACATGATAGCCTGGAAGGTACTCAGGGCATGGGCCAGGAGCAGGAGCTGAAGGTTGCCCTAGAGCCTGCAGTCTGGTAACCATGAGCACAAGTAATAGCTCAAACAGCTCTTTCTACTGCACTCTGTTTCCTCCCTCACATGGCAGTCATGCTCTATAAATCCATCTACCAATGTCTCCTCACATGGTGCAGCCTCTCTCCTGCCACTCTTCTTGCATCATTGTCCTTTTGGCCATTTGGCCCTTCTGGAACTCTGTTTGCCAATTCATTTTATCTAGCAGCTCTCCCATCAGCTCATCTTAGACTCTTTCTCATTGCTTGCAATAGGTGGGTCTGCTCCTCCAGGCTGTGTGTTTTCCCTATGAAGGGGGAAGGGCATTGAAATGAGAGAGAGAGAGTGCGTGCACATTATTGTCAGACCATGGATTTAAAAAAAAAAAAAAGTTACATGTCCCACTTTCTAAAAGGGGTTGCTTTATTCAAGGTAAATTCAAGGTAAAAAAAATATGAAACTTTTAAATCTATTGACTGTATTTTAGTCACACAAGATACTGGCCACTTCAGCCATCTTTTGGAGTAGCACTGAAAACCATCACCCATGGTTTAGGCACATCTAAAAAAAACTCAAATGAAATGATTTGATATCCTCTTCATTTTTTCCTGAAGGAGGTAGGTAAGCAAGGTCTGAATGAATTCTTCCTTGACAGCTAGGAGAGACTTTAGGTGTGTTCATGCAAATATAGTTTGCTCCTGCTCTGCTCAGATATCCAGCAGATAGAGTGGTGTTTTGTTCAACGTGATCAACTTTGGCTGGTGTTGGGTTACAAATTACTTTAGAACTGGAGTGCAGGGGTAGTAAAATGCTGTTATCAGCATGTTGTCATTATGGTGTGAATGAAGGGGTGCACAACTGTGCTTAACCTCTCCCAAATGAGGGGGTCACCCTCAGCCGAAAGGACCTCTTTAAGCCAGGGGCTCAACACGGCTGTCCTTATCCATATGCAAAGTATGCAGCCACGTGCTGCTCCAGCCCCGCTCAGCCTCTTCCCCATGGCCCTACTCTGCCCAAGCCCCACCTCCTCCCACCTCTGCTCTGCCCCACCCCAGCCCTGCCCCCACTCCACCCCTTTCCCTGAGGACTGCAGAAGGAATCGGGCCTGCACTCACCCAGTGGTGGTATGTGGAGGGACCCGGCCCCAGCCCGCTCTGTGCTGCTGGCTCTCAGCCATGCCGCCTGTGAGTGCTGGGGGGTAGTTCCCCCTACCCCCCAAGGCTGGGAGCCAGAGGAGGAGAGCGGAGCGGGCTGTGGATGGGTCACTCCACTTCCCGCCACCCCATGAGTGCAGGATTAGGCCTGCCCCGCACTCACTGGGCAGCAGGAAGTGGAGCTACCCAGCTCCAACCTGCTCTGCTGGCTTATGCTGGGGGACAGTTTCCTGCCTGCTCCACCCCCCAACCCCACATGGAGGCCTCCCTGCATAGGACACCGAAATGGCTAGGGAGAGCCCTGGGGCTCAAATGCCACCGCCCTGGGAAAGAAAGAGGGGGTGGGGACATGTGTCCTAGCCAGGAGGTATATGCTCCCCCAAGGGTCCTCCCTGGGCTGGTTTAACCTGTTCCCCATCTCACTGTTCAAAGAAATAGCTAAGTAGGCTTCATTAGGGGCCTCTTTGTTATGTTAAATTCTCAATCAGAGCTGAAATCAGCTGTGGTAGGACTCTGTTTCTGCCCTGCCTGCTAAGAGCTAAAAATCACTGAGAGCTGAAATCACTTGAGATGGGGCAGTGTTTCTGCCCGGCCTGCAAAGAGCTTAAAATTACTAAGAGACTGATCTGCAGAGGTCACAGCAGAGAGGCAGGTGGGAGCAGAAGGTGACTGACAGTGAACGAGCGGCTGGTGAGGTGAGGTGGAGAGGCGCGGCCAGCAGGCAGAGAGGTGTGGCGAGAAAAGTGAGCAGGTGGCCAGCAGGAGCCACTGGCAAGTGGCCAGCAGAGCACCTTGCAGAGAGGGGCAGTGCCAGCAGGGCAGCTGGCAGAGGGGGATGGCGAGGAATTGCCCAAACAACAGAGAAAGTAAGGTGCCTCTTTACTGTCCTCCCCAGGGTGGGAGGTGAACGCTGCAGATGCACCTGTGAACTCTGGGTCTGCACTGACCAAGGACAGCAACTGTGAGTGGGGTGCAGAGAAGGGTTGGGGACATGAAAGAAACTTTTGGGCTGCTGGACTTAAGAACCTGAGGGGAAAAGGACACTCCCCAACTTACTTGGGGGTGGGTCTTCTGCTCATGGTTTATGTTTATGAACCCTGTTTGCAATGTTTTCCCAAACTAACACCCAGTTACTTCCCTCCTTTTAATAAAAGTTTCTTTTCTACACACAGGCTCTGTGCTTGCGAGTGCAGAAGTATTGCCTCTCCGAGGCACCCGAGGGTGGTGTAATTTTCCCAGGTTACTGAGTGGGGGATTGAGCCAGTTCTGTGTTGTATCAATGGAAAGGAATCCCTAGATATTAAACCCGGCCCTGGTTGCTGCTGGCTCCATCTGGCAGAAAGGTTACATGTGAGTAAGGCTAAGATTTTATCATAGTTATTTTTTTGAAAAGTCACGGACAGGTCACAGGCAATAAATGAAACTTCACAGAAGCCTTGACCTGTCTGTGACTTTTGCTGCTGTGGCTCCATGGTTTCCCCCTCCACAGTGGTGGCTGGGAGCTGTGGGGTTCCCCCTCCGCCCATGGCAGCTGGGAGCTGCAGGGTGACCATATTTCCCAAAGAGAAAATGGAATATACCCTGCCGCTCGCCTGAGGCATCCCCCGCCTCTCTCGCCAAACGAGACTGTTGCCCATCACTGGAATCCTGAGGAGGGCCCCTCAGGAGTCTGTCACCTGTCACTGGAACCTTGCAGGGGGCCCTGTCGCCAGGGGCGGCTCCAGGCACCAGCACACCAAGCGCGTGCTTTGGGAGGCAAGCCACGGGGGGTGCACTGCCGGTCGCCGTGAGGGCGGCAGTCAGGCTGCCTTTGGCGGCTTGCCTGCGGGAGGTCCGCCGGTCCTGCAGCTTCGGCGGCAATTTGGTGGCGGAGGCGCCAAAGGTGTGGGACCGGCAGAGCTCCCACAGGCATGCCGCCGAATCCTTGTTACTGGCAGACCTCCCGCAGGTGCGCCACTGAAAGCCGCCTGATTGCCATGCTTGGGGCGGCAAAATACATAGAGCCGCCCCTGCCTGTCGCTGGAACCCTGCCAGGGCCCCGCTGGCTGCCAGCTCCACAGTCCCGCAGCCCCTGGGGCTGAAGCAGAGAATGTCACAGAGGGCTCTGGAAGTCACAGATTCTGTGACATAAATGTAGCCTTACTTATGAGTGGTCTAGTTACTAGCTATGGTTCTTCCATCTTGTCAAGCAGGGCAAGCTTTGGAGAACATTGATATTCTGGAATGGAAGCATGAACTTCTGTTCCAGGCCAGCAAAGGACAGACATCTGTGTATGGTAAGGAGATGTTTAGCTGACTAGTGACTGATCAGCATATCTCAGAATGGAGAAGGCTCATAAGATAGAAGGAGCCCTAATAAATATGCCCTGCCTCAGAATATAACCAATAGTCTGGAGTTCCTGCTCCAGGAGACGTTCACTTTCATCACCAGCCAGCAATGGGTGAAAAATTCATTGTAAAAGCAACAAAATGCTGATAAGCACAGATACGCAATACAGCCTCCTTACAAGCACCTGCATTCATGCACAAACCCAACTTATTGCCAGCCCTAGGGTATTTTAACACAGACTGCCACCCTCCTGTGCGTGTTTGGCCTTATTTGGACTCATATCAGCCAGGTTTTATTGGGACTGAGTTTACAGGTGGTCCAGGACAGTGCAGGCTAAGCAGATTTACTAGGGGCGCTGTATTAGATGTTAGAGGTCCGTAAAGCTAATTGTGACACTACAACCCATACTTATATCAGTGAGTAACTTATAAAAATGTCATAACTGTTTGTTTAACTTTCTTCTTCATTCCCCAGTGTCCAATTTGAATCCCATGTGGCCTGGGATGCAGCCAAGGGTGCTAGGGAGATGGCATAGGTTCCACCATGGACAGAGACATCAAAAACCCTGCTCATATATACATTAATAACAACAAACATGGTGACAGAAACTCACCAGGCACCAGTGCTTGCTCCGATGCTGGTTCTGCAGCGAGCTGCTCCCAAAGTCCATCCCCAAACAGCTCCTTTGATTACAGACCTAGGATGTGCTATAGTTGCTCCAGCAGCATAGCCTCTTTAGGTACTGGCCTCAACACCAGGGTCACTTCTTGGCCTTCATCTGGTGGCTGGCTCTCCTCTGGTGGTGCCTGTGACTAGGGGAGTGTTATAAGGTTACTGTCCCCATGGAGTAGATTGTCATGCATCAGTCTGGGATCACTGCTTGCTACCGTTCAATACCCAGTCGGATTCCTTGTGAAAAAGCAGGAAGACTGGGAGTTCCCAGAGGTGCCACTAGCATCCTAGACTTTGTAATACTCGGTTTGCAGCCACTTGATTCGCTCTCTGCATTGTTCTACTGTCTGGTCGATCCCCAGCACTGCCAGCCTTTCAGATATAATTAGGTAGATATAACCATTTCTTGTGCTATTGCTGAAGTAGAATGTCTTCCTCACCTCACACCAGAGGTTAACCAGAATCCGGCAGTGTTCCTCTGGCCAGCTAGCACTTGATGCAGAACTTCTTCGAACTAGGTGGGTGTAATAATGCAGCCTCTGGCAGGACACTACTGAGAGTATCAATTCAGGATTTCTTAGAGCAGGGCAATCACAGCCCAAGGCTGGGATCTTTTGCACACCAAACCAGCCAAACAGAGAGGACTCTGGTTTCACCCCATTGGCTAACCAGAAATCATGCAAGCAATTCCCTCAGACACTCCACTTCCCAGTATCACCACCAGGACTGCTGCTTATGGGGATGAATGGTCATGAAAACCAATAACCCAGGAAAAGAAAAAGGTATTGCTGATCCCAAAGGACCAAGCCCCAGACCCAGGTCAATATACAAGTCAGATCTTGCCCATAAATCCCATTGTTGCCAATCCTTTAGAATCTAAAATCTAAAGGTTTATTCATAAAAAGAAATAAATATAGATGAGCTAAAACTGGTTAAATAGAATCAATTGCATACAGTAATGGCAAAGTTCTTGGTTCAGGCTTGTAGCAGTGATGGAATAAACTGCTGGCTTAAGTTAAGCCTCTGGAGTACATCCACAGCTTGGATGGGTTATTCAGTCCTTTGTTCAGAGCTTCAGTTTGTAGCAAAGTTCCTCCAGAGATAAGGAGCAGGATTGAAGACAAAATGGAGATGATGCAGCTGCCTTTTATAGTCCTTTTGCCATGTGGCTTGTGCTTCCTTTGTTCCAAACAGGAGCTACCCAGCACGTGGCATGGAAAAACCTTAAGAGTTCTGTCCATAGGCATGTCCCTGCATGCCTTGCTGAGTCACAAGGTGTATCTGCCTTCTCTCAATGGGTCAATTGTATAGCTGATGGTCCTTAATGGGCCATCAAGCAGGCTAGGCAGTGCTGATGCCAAATTTTCTGGGCTGTCACCCAGAAGCATAGCACAAGTTTGAAATACAGACAGTACAGAGCCAATACTTACCACTTTAAATACAAAAATGATACATGCATATAGATAGCATAATCATAGAATCATAGAATCATAGAAAGAGAAGATCAGAAGGGATCACACCATCATCATCATCATGACCTCCTGCAATGCCACACATAAGCCGATCCCCACACACACTCCTTAGAGACCCCTGCCCCATGCTTCGGAGGAAAAAAAAAAAACCCAGCCATTGCCCCAATCTTGGGGAAAAAAATTTTTTTTCCCCCCCCAAATATGGCGGTCAGCTGAACCCCGAGCATGCGGGCAAGACTCTCCAGCCAAACCCTCTGCAAAAGGTTATATCAATCATAACCAGCAAATCTTAACCTTGTCATAGACACCTTACTTGACCTCCTTTGTACAAGATTTCGTGCCACTATGAGACCTTGGTTGCAACAATGATCTATATGGTCACAGTTCATATTAATAACATCACATCCCCAACACAAAATTGATGCAGGAAGGGATGACACAAACATCACTGACTGCATCCCAAGAGCCCCCCATCCTTGGTTCTGTCTTACTACCACTAGCATTGGGTTAGAAGCTGTATCAGTGTACAACAGAAATGGTTTATCAAAGTCATGTTCAATAACATGACTGAATCTCTTTACAAACTCAAGGTAAAACTTGGTTAGAACAATAGTGGAGTGGATCTGCTCTTGCACCATGGTTCCTGAATGTCTCATGTGGTCTTGTCAAGAGTTAAAGAACATAGATACTGTATCCATACAAGCTCTGGCAAATGTTTGGAACGCAATTAGTATCAAGTCAATGTAGATATTAATGTTGTCCATAGTATAGGAATCTTGGCATTTAGCCGTGAAAGCAATATGGTAGTGTGCCTCACTTTCCCTGTTCATACAGCACATCAAGTCTAGAATGTCTTTTCTCCTGTGAAAAGTTCTAATACTATTTACAGGTATTAACTGTGAAACACCAGTATAACAAGGCCTTTTAACATAAAGTGTGTTCTTATGTATCACTCTTAACATGTTCAAGGGATTTTCCAAAAGATTAGGCACATTGTGTATTTTTACAATACAACACATTAGTTACAAAAATCGCCATTAGCAACAACAAATCCATTGCAAGTGTCCATCTACAATCATGTTTGTCATTCCACACCTTTGGCTCAATACCACTGGGGCTTTGGCATTTTAGGGGTTCCCTGTGGCTTCATTCTTTTTTTCCTCCTTGTCCTGAAGGATCAAACCCTGATTGCTCTTGCTTAGCACTGGCTGATTGGGTGGGCTCTCTGTGCTAACAGCCATTAGCAAGTCTTTCTTCTCCAGCCAGGTAATTTGCATTAACACAGACAGGAGCCTGTTCACCAGTTTTCAGATCCTTAATTGCTACCAATTCCAAGGCCGGACTCTGTCTTAAAGAGATACCATCCATTTTCACTAGCAAGCTAGACTCAAAGTTCTATTCTCCTTCCCTTTCCAACTTCTGGTTTCCTTCCATTACCAACCTCTGCTTCCACATGGAATCAGATGTTAAGTCCACTGAGAGACTACAAGTCATATCCAAAGTATCTAGAGATGAGAGTATACCTGCCCTCCCCTGCACTCTCAAGAGATTAACTGCACAGCTGTCCTGCTCTGCAGACTCAGCTACCCAGTCTTCTCTCTGAACCTGAGGCACAGACTGTTCACTCGCAGAATCTATATGGAGACATTTCTGTCCCACATGACAGTGGGACTCTGGTTCTGACCCACCTCCCTTGCAGTGGGCTTGAGTCAGAGGGGTTTCTAGAAGAGTCAGACTGATTTCTGTGTGGGTGGAAGGGGTGGAGGGGTTGGGCTTAAACCTGAGTCAGAGTCCAAGCTTAGTGTGATGTGTAGAGAGACAAACCCTTACCTGTTAATAAGAAGAAAAGGAACCTGTAACCGAGTACACTCACTGCAGTGGCTGGATGGCTGGATCTGGGGATCAGCTCTCATCCAGTCTAGAGCCCTCTTCTGTCACTCGCTCACCCTGTGGCCCCTCTCACTCTCCAGGGCTCAAGGTGCTCTCTCTCATCATGACTCAGCCCTCCAGCCAGGGCACTGTAACTCACCCCTTCCAGGGAAGGGTATCAAAGCCCTCTAGATAAACTGTCCATATGCCATCTCAGGCAGTCCTCCATGCCAATTCCAAGTCCATGCCACTTTCCCAGTGGCTGGTAGGGGAACCTGCCACTATCTGCTACTCCAGGTTCCAGCCGATGAGCCCTATAATCAGCAGCCAAGGTCTACACAGTCTCAACCCTCACTGCTCTTTTCCTGGGCTTCTTCCCACTCTGCCTTCCACAGGCTTTCTTCCCCACAATATCTCTGGATAAACCCTTCCTGCAGGGCTTTTGCCCTCAGGTTTTCCTCCTGGCCACTCTCTGTGCATGAAGATTGACTGCAGACTCTTTCCCTACAGTCCCCTTCTGCTCCAAACTTTGCACTCGCTCAGCCTGCTCCTACCCAGCTGGCCTTCATCATCAATAAGCCTTTATCAATACCTGGATCTCCCCTAATGTGCAGCCTGTGGTTAACTGAAAGACTATATACAGTCCCATATTGTCAGGATTGATTATTTCAGTGCTTAAGTTGTAAACCACCAGCAACCACACAATAAAAACACTAACCCAGGAACCTATCCTTGCCCAATGCCAACTCTGTCCACATATCTATTCAAGTGACACCATCATAGGACCTAATCACATCAGCCATACCATCGGGGGCTCATTCACCAGCACATCTACCGATGTGATATATGCCATCATGAGCCAGCAATGCCCCTCTGCCATGTACATTGGCCACACCGGACAGTCTCTATGCAAAAGAATAAATGGACACAAATCTGACATCAGGAATCATAACATTCAAAAACCAGTAGGAGAACACTTCAACCTCTCTGGTCACTCAGTAACAGACTTAAAGGTGGCAATTTTGCAACAAGCTTCAAAAGCAGACTCCAAGTAGAAACTGCTGAACTTGAATTAATATGCACACTAGATACATTAACTTTGGCTTGAATAGAGACTGGGAGTGGCTGGGTCATTACACAAATTGAATCTATTTCCCCATGTTAAGTATCCTCACTCCTTTTTGTCAACTGTATGAAATTGGCCATCTTGATTATCCCTACAAAAGTTTTTTTTCTCCTGCTGATAATAGCTCATCTTAATTAATTAGCCTCTTAGAGTTGGTAGGGCAACTCCCACCTTTTCATGTTCTCTGTATGTATATATATCTTCTCACTGTATGTTCCATTCCATGCATCTGATGAAGTGGGCTGTAGCCCATGAAAGCTTATGCTCAAATAAACTTGTTAGTCTCTAAGGTGCCACAAGTACTCCTGTTCTTTTTTTGAGGAAGGGACTGTGTCTTTTTAGTTTGTGTTTGTATAATGTCTAGCACAATGGGACCCGGATCCTGATTGAGACCTCTAGAGGCTTAGTACAAATAACAACAGTTGTATAGTTCTACAGAGTTCTTGCTCTTTTAAAAGTGACATTGTATCGGTCACAAGTGTCTTATTTCTTGAAGATAAAATGCAAAAGCAAGTAAGTCTTGAATAGCATTTTTAGTTAATGTACCCCTCTCTTAAAAATATACCCTCTTGGAAAAGCTGAAATCTAATTGTTTTAAAGGAAAATAATTTAATGAAACATCAATCCATTTTCTCACAGCCACTTGTAACTGTATTTCCAGCTTTGTGCTCTAAGTTGCTAGTTGCAAGGGTTCATATTTATTTTTTCTTCTAAACATTTTGAGTGTCCTTTATGCTCCCCTGAGATTCTTTATTCTCTCTGGGACCAGGTTGAACTGGTGTAGCACAGGAGTGAGCCTTTTATAACTGAACTTGAGGTAGTCACACAACTACAACATTAAACAGAGAAGACAGGGATGTCTCTTAGTTTCTCCACCGCCAAGAAATGTTTAAGAACTCAGACAGTTTTAAAACATTTTAAACTTTTCTTGGAACAGAATAGGCAATACTTACAGCAGCTTGATATTTCCTAAGTAGGCAACTGTAGCCTCACACTGCAAGCAAATAAGTAAATGTCCATTGCAATGTGTTTTTGATGTACTCTGCCCTCTCTGGAGGCTGCTATAATGTTCTGCATAATACAGCTGCTGCAAAGCCATTAGTTTGGTAAGACTAAGGTTCCTATTCTAACTCCCACAGCTGGGAAAAAGACCTAGATCACACAGGTTACTGATGCAATCTGCACATATTAACCCAGCCAGACCTTTTCTTTTATGGGAGAGGGGAAAAAAATCAATTGAAAGATTATAAAAGGTGTACTTGTTTTCTTGCTAACATATTCTCAATCAATTTCTTAAATATCCCCATACTAATCATTTCTTAATGTTAAATACTATAAACACTTAGATGGTAAATTCCTGGGGACAGGGATTGTGTCTCATCTTGTAGTCCAGGAGTAGGCAACTTATGGCACGTGTGCCAAAGGCGGCACATGAGCTGATTTTCAGTGGCACTCACACTGCCTGGGTCCTGGCCACCAGTCCAGGGGGCTCTGCATTTTAATTGAATTTTAAATGAAGCTTCTTAAACGTTTTTAAAACCTTATTTACTTTTACATACAACAATAGTTTAGTTATATATTATAGACTTATGGAAAGAGACCTTCTAAAAATGTTAAAATGTATTACTGGCACGTGAAATCTTAAATCAGAGTGAATAAATGAAGACTCGGCACAGCACTTCTGAAAGTGCTGTAGTCTGTACTGAGGGGGAAAAAAACTATTAGCACACTAGAAATAATATAGCCATTCTGTTGCATATTAGCAGTTAGTCTTATAGGCCTTGTCTACTCTGGCAAGTTTCTTCTCAGTAAAGCAGCTTTCTGCATTGTAACTCCTAAGGTGTACACGCTGCCAAGCCACTTAGTGCACAGAAACTGTGCGGTTGCAGCGCTGTAAAAAAAAAAAAACACCCTTACGAGAGACATACAGCTTTCAGTGCCGGGGGTACAGTGCCGCAGTGCCAGTGTAGACACCCTGGTTGATTACAGTGCTGCAATTGGCCTCCGGGAGGTGTCCCACCATGCCTGTTCTCGCCTCTCTGGTCATCAGTTTGAACTCTACTGTCCTGCCTTCAGGTGACCAACCGTCATCCCCACCCTGTAAATTCCTTTGGAATTTTAAAAGTCCCCTTCCTGTTTGCTCGGTGACACGTGCAGTGGTCTCAGCGCATCTTTCCAGGTGGCCATGCCTGCTCCATGCACCAGGCGATCCCCCGCTTGGAGCAATGCTGAGCTGCTGGACCTCATCAGCTGGGCTGTCCAGTCTCAGCTGCAGGAATTATGATACCTACGGACAGATTTCACGATGCATTACAGAAAGGGGCCATGCCTGGAACACACTGAAGTGCAGGGGCAAAGTGAAGGAGTTGCGGAACGCCTACCACAAGGCATGAGAGGCAAACTGCCGCTCTGGTGCTGCGCCCACGAGCTGCTAGTTCTACAAAGAGCTGGACGTGATACTCGGCGGTGACCCCCCCCCCTCCACTGCAAAGGCCACTGAGGATGCTTCAGTGGCTCGCATGCCAGTCAAGAGTGGACCAAGACAGGAGGAGGAAATACTGGACGAGGATGTGGAGGGGGACCCAGAGGCAGAGGATGACTTGGAGGTCAGAGATTCATGCAGCCAGGAACTCTTCTCTACTCTGGAGGAAGCTAGACAGTCACAGCTATCGGAGCTTAGTGAAGTGCAAACAGGAGAGGAGGCCCCTGGTAAGTGGCTTTGATTTTGGGAATCGCTGAAGCGAGTTGTTGGGGGCAGGAGGGTTGCAGAAAGCAGACTTGTGTCTGTATGATGCACGTACCACCCACATACCTAGTCTGAGTGGTGGAACAGGCTGTTGACTGACTCCCTTGCTTCACAGGAATCTGCCTCAGAGATCTTCAGAAGACTCTCCTGGAGATACTGGGCAATCCACTGCCGCAGGCTCTTTGGCAGAGGTGCTTTGTTTCTTGCCCCATTAAGGGTAACTTTCTCACACCACAGTACTGTCACTGGCGGGGGGGGTAGGGGAGGACCATTGCTGCACACAGGTGAGCCGCATAAGGGCCAGGGTGGAAGCCGCAGGCTTGGAGAAGACCCTGCCTTGAGTCCCTGCTCACCCTCAGCGAGATATTTTCCATAACAAACACAGCCTGTGGAAAATGTGGGAACATGAATGATTATAAGCCCCCCCTGTGGCTACTCACCATTTTGTGGCCTTATGGCTCATGTGTGCTTGCCTGGGGTCAGCCAGTTAGTGAAAGGTATATGAATAGTGGCTGTGTTTTAAATCAGTGGTCTGTGTGTTGCAAACAATACTGCTTTTGTAAAATGTTGTGTTTTGGCTTCACAGATATGACCTTGGGAGCCCAATCTCCCTCTTTGTTATCGCCAGCTGAACGGCTGCGCAGAATTAGAAAGCGGCCATGAAGAACTGAAGAGGACTTTCTGCATGATGTCATGTCACTCCGCGGCCGAAAAACAGGAATTGAAGGAGTGGGGGGACAGTGAGAAGAGGGACCAACAGGAGAATGGAGCACGCCAGAACAAAGCCATGGAGTGGCTCTTAAACATTATGGAGTGCGAAGCGGACAAACTCCAGGCAATACTAGCACTGCAAACCGAGCAGCTCCGCGCCCACCCTCCGCTGCAGCCGTAGTTGTAAAACTCTTTCCCATGCGCCTCCCGGACATCACCAACACAGTCTTATAAACCTCCTGGCTCCAGTCTGTACCCACTGCATTCCACTCCTCCCCACTCACAGTCCAGAACTGCGGACTCCCAGTACCTACTGCACTCAACACCCATCCCTTAGCAGTTTAGCCCTGTTGAAGTACAGTACCCGCTGCACTGTACTCCAGAGGACAAGATTGGACATACACAAATCTTTAACCATCCTGGGACCCCATCTCCTCCTGGGACCCTCCCTTCCCCTATCCCCTTCAGTGCTGATATGTTTTTTTGTTTGTCTCTCTCCTCCTGTTGTTGTTTTTTAATAAAAGAATTGTTTGAAAAGCAATCTTTATTCCATTAATTTAAACAGAGCACTGCAAAGCAACAGGCAATTTTCTTACACCTTCATGGTGCATCATCTGCACCAATCACAATCACCTCCTAGCATTATAAGCACTGCACTCCAGAGCACAGCTACAAATATTAGTGGCTTTCGGCTTCAAATTGCTGCCTTACGGCATCCCTGATCCTTATGGCCCCACGCTGTGCCCCTCTAATAGCCCTGGTCTTTGGCTGTTCAAATTCAGCCTCCAGGTGCTGAGCCTCAGCGGTCCATCCCTGAGTGAAGCTTTCACCCTTCCCTTCACAAATGTTATGGAGCGTACAGCATGTGGCTATAAGCATAGAATATTGTCAACGGCCCAATCCAGCCTCCCATAAAGGCAGCGCCAACGGGCCTTTAAATGGCCAAAAGCACACTCAACAGTCATTCTACCTGTTGTTGAACCACTCCTTGCTGCTGTCAAGGTGCCCTAGGTATGGCTTCATAAGCCACAGCATTAAGGGGTAGGCAGAGTCTCTCTCAGGATCATAACAGGCATTTCGACTTCCCCTAAGGTGATCTTCTGGTCTGGGAAGAAGGTCCCTGCTTGCAGCTTCCTGAACAGGCCAGTGTTCCAAAGATGCGTGCATCATGCACCTTTCCAGACCAGACTGCATGAAACACCCACGGTGATCCACAAGTGCCTGGAGAATCATTGAGAAATACCCCTTCCGATTAATGTACTCGATGGCTAGGTGGTCTGGTGCCAGAATTGGAATAAGAGTGCCATCTATCGCCCTTCCGCAGTTAGAAAAGCCCATTTGTGCAAAGCCATCTACAATGTCATGCACATTGCCCAGAGTCACGGTCTTTCGGAGCAGGATGCAATTAATGGCCCTGCACAGTTCCGTCAACACAAGTCCAACGGTCAACTTTCCCGCTCCACACTGGTTAGCGATCAATCGGTAGCAGTCTAGAGTAGCCAGTTTTCACAGTGCAATCCCCACATGCTTCTCTAACAGCAGGGCAGCTCTCATTCTCATGTCCTTGCGCCACAGGGCTGGGGTGAGCTCATCACACAGTCTCATGAATGTGGCTTTCCTCATCCAAAAGTTCTGCAGCCACTGCTCTTCATCCCAGACATATATGACAATGTGATCCCACCACTCAGTGCTTGTTTCCCGAGCCCAAAAGCAGCATTCCACTGTGGTCAGCACCTCCGTGAATGCCACAAGCAATCTTGTGTCATAACTACTATGTGTGGCAAGATCAATGTCACACTCCTCTTGCCTTTGTAGTTTAAGGAATAACTCCACTGCCCCTCATGACATGTTAGTCAGAGCGAGCAGCATATTGGTCAACAGTGTGGGATCCATTCCTGCAGACCAAAAAAGGCAGAGCAGAGCGTGCAGTATACAAACCGTTGAAAGATGGCGCCAAATGCAGATGGAAGCACAGGGATTGCTGTGATGCAAAGCAATGCATCATGGGAGATTGGGACAAGACCCAGGATGCCCTGCGACCCCCTCTGCTTTCCCACAACTCTTAGCAGCAGAAGAGGAAGAGATGCTCTGTGGGATAGCTCCCCAGAGTGCGCCGCTCCAAATACCACTGCAAGTGCCGCAAGTGCGAACATGCTATTGCGCAGGCAGCTGACAGTTTGAACACACAACAGCAGTTTCTCTTCAGCGCTCTAACTCCCGGTGCTGTAACTTTGCCAGTGTAGACATACCCTTAGTTAAAGAAAGGAGTAATTAACATATCTCAAAGGAACAAACTGTTTGTAGCTTGGTTTTGCAGACACTTGATCTTATAAATTGTATAACAGTGATAGGAGAACTGGGAATATTTTAGATACAATAACTCCAACTCAAGTTAAAACATGAAAACCAAAATATCCAAGTGTGGTTCACTAAGTAAAGCACCTAACTACATATCTAGGCACCTATGTAAAATGGCTTGATTTTTAGAGGTGTTGAGAACTTGCGGCTCCCATTCACTTCTGGGAGTGTGAATGCCCAGAACTTCCAAAAATCAGGCCACTTTTACACAGGTTCCTAAGGATGGAGTTAGGTGCTTTACGGAACACTATGTGAAAAATTTGGCCTTACATTACACCCACAGCAGGTGGGAGAAATAAGGGCGCATCCGACACAGAGGATGTACTACATGCAGTGGGAGAGGGGGTCGGAGGACACTTCCTGCAGAGAGGATGACACACGCAGTCTGAGGGTGGAAAATAAGTCGCTTCTGGAACAGAGGGGAGGGTGACTGTGTTGGTGTAAAATACGGACCGCTCCAGCACAGAATATGTCAGATGCTCAGCGTGGGAGAAATAAGGACATCTCCAGCACACAGGCTTTTGCAGAAACTGAGAACCTGATCCTCAGCTGCTATTGCTGTGTGTGTGCCTGTGTGAAATCAGGGCACCTCCAGCAAAGAGGCTGCAGATAGCACACACAATAAGTGGATGGGGGAAGGAGGGGAATGAAATCCTCGTCTGTGATCCTTAACTCGGAGGGAATCCCCTCTCCACTGTGCTGCAGCTGCCAACACCTGCTGTGCTGAGAGAGAACCAAAATGGAGGCAATGCTCAGAAAAACAAAATCACTCTTTCGAAGCCTGGCAGAGGCTGCAAAGCCTTTGTGCATGTGGCGGGGGCTGAGCTGGCTCAGGCTTACCCCTGCTTAGCACATAGTGGCCTATGAACTGGGAAGGTGCATGGGGCCCTCCAGTAACACAGCACACACAGCTGATCCAGGAGATGCAAGGAGGACAGCAGCAGGAGTGGAAAGAGGACGACAAGGCAATGCAAGGCAATATACAGTAATTGGCAAAGTCAGCAGGAAACAGTCACCCCACCTTTTGCACCTGCCTCCAAATTTGCCTGTTAGCGATCTTAGCTTCTGGCAATGAAATCTATGGGTTGCAAGTTCTGAGGGCTATAGGACTTCCTGAAATCTATGGGCTGTGAATTGTGAAGGCTGACACACCCTTTGGACAATGCCTACACTTCATTTTGCTCCCTTGAGCCCTGATTTACAGCTGTCTGATTCCAGTTTTATGCTAGTGTATTTCCATTTAAATTGTTTTCCACTGAAATCTATGTCATTTACCTATGTAAAATTAGAGTAAAGCAGTGGTGAAACAGGCTCTTGGTCTATAAGTAGGTACACACAGCAAGGTATTTGTACTCCACTCAGGAAACACCCACACATCTGTTTTCAACTCTGTTCCACAGCAAGGGACTTTCTAAGTGGTATCAATCTAATATTCTTCCTAAATCTGATCCTTCATTTCATTTAAACTTTTTCTGGCTTTGTATGCATGCTTCAAACGAAAACAATCCCTCTGGGCCAGACTGAAATACCCATTCTCAAAGTGAATAATACTTTACTCCACAAGTAGTGTCATTGAGTTCAGTGGGATTATATCTAGAGTCCTGTGTTATCTGTGTCAGGGCTCATTCCCCACTCTGGTCCTTTGAGAGCAGAAGATGGGGCCCACAAAGATTCTACACATTAATACTGGCCACTCCAGGCTTGTATTAAACTCCCAAGGTTACAGCTTTTCTCTGACCTTGGATGGGTAGATGCTGCTACCACACAAGTGCAAAAACCCCTTTGAGAACCCAGGAAGGAGACTTGGGAATTCCGTCCTGTGGGGTACCCTCAAGCCCTTTTACCACCCCTCCCCCTCCCCTGGGAAGAGCTAAGAAAGAAAACAAAGGAAATCAGCTGATAGGGACACAAAAATCCAATCCTGTTCTTAAAAAAGATAAATTTTATTAAAAACAAATACATTTGGAATTTAGGCTTTTTGCTAGATTAAAAAAACAAAAACAATTACAAGGATTGAGCAAAACAAAAGCACCTGGGATTAGCACAGAGGAGTCCACAAGCAATAAAGAAATGAAAGAGAAAAACCTAATTGCGTCTTCCTAGACATGTCCTGATCTACTTACATATCTGGGGTTTCAAATGAGTAGTTTCTAGGTATGATCTGGTGATTTTTCATACCTGGCCCAAAGCTTTTTACAGCATAGTTCAAGCCCAGTCTCTCTCACCAGGAGAACAACACAGACAGACAAAGGGGAAGTTTTTTCCCAATTTTAAAAAGTTCTGGCCTTCCCATTGGCTCTTTTGGTTAGGTGCCCACTCCCTTCCTTTTACCTATGGACTTTTTAACTCTTTACAGGTAAAGCAAGTAGAGAACAGCTACTAACAGGGATTTTATAGCTAACTGGCTGGCTGGGTGTCCATAAAAGGGAGGTAGCCTCCCTTCATTTATCACAATCTGTTTTTCAGTTTTCATAACAGAGAGAGGTCAATAGTGGTGTCACCCAGGAATCTGTACCAGGACCAGTACTGTTCTACATATTCATAAATGATCTGGAAAAGGGGATAAACAGTGAAGTGATACAAAATTACTAAAGACAGTGAAGTTCAAAGCAGACTGAGAAGAATTACAAAGGAATCTCACAAAACTGGGTGAGTGGTCAACAAAATGACAGATGAAATTCAATGGTCATAAATGCAAAGTAATGCACATTGGAAAACATAATCCCAACTATAATACAAAATGATGGGATCCAAATTAGCTGTTACCAATCAAGAAAGAGATCTTGGAGTCACTGTGGATAATATTTTGAAAACATCCGCTCAATATGTAGTAGCAGGAAAAAAAAAACCAAAAAAGCTAACTGAATGTTAGGAATCATAAGGAAAGGGATAGATAATAAGACAGAAAACAATGTAATGCCACTCTATAAATCTGTGGTATGGTACGTCCATACCTTGAACACTATGTGCTGTTCTAGTCACCCCATCAATGGCAATTAGCAATGTGATATTTTCTGCCTTATTATCTATCCCAATCGCTTTTTTGACTGCCACTGCATACTGAGTGGATGTTTTCAGAGAACTATCCATGACTCCACGATCTCTTTCTTGAGTGGTAACAGCTAATTTAGACCCCATCATTTTATATGTATAGTTGGGAGTATATTTTCCAATGTGCATTACTTTCCATTTATCAACACTGAATTTCATCTACCATTTTGTTGCCCACTCACCCAGTTTTGAGAGATCATTTTGTAGTTCTTCGCAGTCTGCCTGGGATTTAACTATCTTGAGTAGTTTTGTATCATCTGCAAATTTTGCCACCTCACTGTTTACCCCTTTTTCCAGATCATTTATGAATATGTTGAACAGAACTGGGCCAAGTACACTCTCCTGGGGGACACCACTATTTACCTCTCTCCATTCTGAAAACTGACCATTTATTCCTACCCTTTGTTTCCTATCTTTTAATTAGTTACCAATCCACGAGAGGACCTTCCCGCTTATCCCATGACAGCTTACTTTGCTTAAGAGCCTTTGGTGAGAGACCTTGTTAAAGGCTTTCTGAAAATCTAAGTACACTATATCCACTGGATTCCCCTTGTCCACATGCTTGTTGACCCCCTCAAAGAAAGCTAGCAGATTGGTGAGGCATGATTTCCCTTTACAAGAACCATGTTGGCTCTTCCCCAACAAATTATGTTCATCTATGTGTCTGATAATTTTGTTCTTGACTATAGTTTCAACCAGTTTGCTCGGTACTGAAGTCAGGCTTAGTGGCCTGTAATTGCCGGGATCACCTCTGGAGCCCTTTTTAAAAATTGGCATCACATTAGCTATCCTTCAGTCATTTGGTACAGAAGTTGATTTAAATGATAGGTTACAGACTACAGTTAGTAGTTCTGCAATTTCTCATTTGAGTTCCTTCAGAACTCTAAGGTTAATACCATCTGGTCCTGGTGACTTATTGTTTAGTTTATCATTTTGTTCCAAAAACCTCTCTAATGACACCTTGATCTGGGACAGTTCCTCAGATTTGTCACCTAAAAAGAATGGCTCAGGTTTGGGAATCTCCCTCTTATCCTCAGCCACGAAGACCGATGCAAAGAATTCATTTAGTTTCTCCGGAATGGGCTTATCGTCCTTGAGTGCTCCTTTAGCATCTCGATTGTCCAGTGGCCCCACTGGTTATTTAACGGGCTTCTTGCTTCTGATGTCACCCTATGCCCTCTATGCTCTGCCAAAGAAGAGCATAACACCAGGCTATCCTCTATGGTATCTGAAATGCCTGCATCACATCCTTTTACCATTCTCACCTATGCACCTTCTTTCATTGTCTTCTATTGCCTGAGACTCCTCTCTTGATTATGGACCTGATTCTCATTTACACTTATCCACATGGTATGGTTTTTGCAGATTAAGATTGTGTGCACTAACTGTTGCATAATAACTATTCCAAAACAATTGCATTCACACAGCTGGCTTTTACCCACTTCCCTCTGAATCAGTGCATACAAACAGCACTGACATATTTAGAAATAAGTGCTCAGCATTCTGGGCAAGTATCCCATTGTGCTTTGTCCAACTGCTGGGATCTATGAATTGTGGGATGCTAGAACAGTGTAAAAGGGGCCTTAAATGGAGTGAAAATTAGTGTAGAGCAGGGGTTGGCAACCTTTGGCACGTGGCTCGTCAGGGTAAGCACCCTGGCGGTCCGGGCCAATTTGTTTACCTGCCGCGTCCACAGGTTCAGCCGATTGCGGCTCCCACTGGCCGCGGTTTGCTGTTCCAGGCCAATGGAGGCTGCAAGAAGCTGCAGCCAGCACATCCCTCGGCCTGCACCACTTCCCGCAGCCCCCATTGGCCTGGAACGGTGACCTGCGGCCAGTGGGAGCCGCAATGTGGATGCAGCAGGTAAACAAACCAGCCCAGCTCGTTGGGGACTTACCCTGGCAGGCTGAGGGTTGCTGATCCCTGATATATACTATTAATATACTCACATATAACACCCAAAAATATGTCACAACCCATATTTTGGCCTGCAACATAATCACACTTCCCCTCAACCAGTGTTGTCATTGTGCTTGTATTAATTAAGCCTCCAATTCTACAACAAGGTACACTTAGCACAGACTCTTCTGCCTATACAGAATCCCCCTGAAGTTATGTGAGGAGTAATGACTGGCAGGATCAGACTCTCAAGTGTTATTTGTGCTGACATAAGTAGTGGAGCTAAAGAATTACACACAATGTCAATTAACAATTTTCATGTGTAGCCCAGAGCAGATGGGAAAATCTGCGAAAGCAGAACAGAAACAATCATTTTCAAATATTACTGTTTGAAACATTGCATGTATTAGATTTGTAATAAAGATAGCTGCTTCTAACTTTTAGGTAATGTGTGGTAGAGGAAGGAGATGTGCACGTGAGAACCCAATCCTGCCAAGTGCTGAGCCTTAAGCACCTTGCAGTATTAAGCTCACACTGAATAGGTTCCGAACAGTTGGACAAGCCATAATTTTTTTTGGGGGGGGAAGGATATCACATTACTTTGATGCCAGGGCCAACATTTTCAAACCAGAATGCCTAATGTTAATTCTCCTAAAATCATATTTAGGCTCCTAAATGTTAAGTGTCATGATTTTCAGAAGTGCTGCAGTCAATGGAAGCTGTGACTGTTCATCAACATCAGGGTATTTATAGCATACCAGAGGCTGCAATCCTACACTTACACACATGCTTACCTTTCCTCGTATGAGCAGTCCCATTGACTTAAATGGAAGTGCTCATACGAATAAAGCTAAGCACATACATGACTCCCTACAGGAGCAGGATCTAAATCTGTATGTAGGTTCGTGCATTTAGGTTGGGAAATAGGACAATATGGGTCTATACATACTGTAATTCAATGCACTAAGGCTTAAATCTGCTCTTCCCACTATAGCTCAAATAAGAAGGCTATATGAGGATTGAGTGTGGAGGTCTAGGGAGGTGAAAAATGTGATTCAAAATACATTTAGCACTTAGAAAAGAAAATACATTAAATCTTCAACGTTCTAGTATTTTAAGTGGCTTCCCTCTCGTAAGAATAATTCTGTTCAGGCAGAGTTGTATTTTTGTTGGTTAACTAATGTAGTGAAAATAGCTTATCTGTCAATTTAAACACACACACAGATAAACATCACCAGAACAGGTTTATACATTTTTGCAAAATAATTGGATGGAATTGACAAAGTACTTCATTAGCAAAACAATTATTAACATTTATACAAGGTGGCACATTTTTTACATTAGCAGAACCATTACTAATTAGAGAGGGAGAGCAGGAGAGCAAATTAGAAAACAAATATTAAAACAGTCAAAAACGTGAATTAATATCAGATCTGAAAGTCACTAAAAAGTGAGCCTCTCTATTCTCTAGCTTTCTGACTCCGTTGTACAGTGCAGGCTGTAAGGCCCTTGGAACAAACCCCCTCTCTCCTGGGAGGTAATGGTCAAGGGGAAACCGGGTGACGTCACTGCCCAGCTCACAATGAATCGGAACACGGGAACAACTCCTGTTCCAGCACAAGGGATCTTTAGTGCGTGAGGCGCTGTGACTTTGTGTCACTCTAGATTTGGGTTCGGATGCTGACAGTCCAACCCTCCCTCCCGCAGTACGTGCAGCCCCCTCCTGACCTGCTCCTCCATCAAGCCCCCACCCCGCTTTGGCTCTGCCTCTCCCCCTCGCCCCCCCCCGACATCCCCAGCGGATCAGCCCCTCCACCCGGCTGCCCACCGGCCCCCGAGCTACAGCCCAGCCAATGCGCCCCGCTGAGCCACTCCTCCCCCGGTCTGCTCCTGCGTCCCCCGCGGCTCCTAAATCCTCCGCACCTGAGCGCCCCCATCCCCGACCGTTTGGCCCTCTCCATGCAACCCCGATGTGCTCCCCACCCCCAATCTGCTGCTTTCCCTGCCCCCAGCCCCACCTGCTCCTCCATCCCCCAGTGCGTCACAATCCCGCCTGCTCCCGCCGGAGCCGCGCTTCCCCTCCGGCCCCTTGCTCCGCTCCGCTCCGCTCCCCGCGCGGCTCCGGCGGGGCCGGGGTGCGCTCGGGGAAGCGCAGGGAGACTCCTCCGGGCCGGGGCCGGGGCCGGGGCCGGGCAGCGGCTTCCCGGGCCCAGTGGGCATGTGCAGAGGTTGCGCACCCGCCCGTGAGGAGGGCGAGCGCGGGGGCTGGAGCATGTGCAGAAGCGCGCTGGGTACCGTCTGAGGCAGGGCAGCTTCTGCTCTGACACCTGCAGCATGTGCCAGGAGCTGCAGCCGCATCAGCAGCCTGCGCGCGGTGCAGCCTCTCGGCTCGCAGTGGGAAGCGGCAGCAGCAGCTCCCTCTCTCTGTCTCTCTCCTGCTTTGCACTCTATTTCAGTGGGTGCATGGTGACCTTACAGAGTGTGCATTACCTCACAGGTAAATATCAGCTGATCCGCTGTGACAGCAGCAGCAGCAGCAGGAGCAGGAGCAAGCAGCAGCCCACAGAGCCTTTCTGGAGGTAGCAATTCATTCATTCCTTCACTCATCTTGTCCCTCACCTCTCCTTTCCCTTCCCCCCTTTTCCCATGCAAAAGCCAAAAGGCTCGCAGAGGATGCTGAAGCCTCCATTAAGGATGGTTCCCACCACTGCAAAGAGCCTGAGGAGTATTTAATACTGGATGGGGGGAGGGATGAAAATTTCTGAGCCAGAGGCGGCTGCTAGTGTTGCAATGCACTGCGGTGTCAATGGAAATGGCTAAGGGGAAGGATGTGCTGGCAGGGAGAGGGTTATTCAGCCTGTTGCCCACTTAGATATAAATATATTTTGGCATGACTCATATTTGCATTGGTACGTTGTTATGCATTCATTTTCCAATGTATGAAATACCCAACTGGAGTTGTCTTGCTACACAGAGAGAGAGGGATGCTGATACTGAATTCTTGAGAGGGTAAGAAGGGGAAAAAAGGGGGTGATAACTTGGTGTCTGTGTGCTATTAAGTAGGTCCCGGTGGGAGAGCTCTCTTTTTCATAAGGTCTGGTGATTATTGGCATCATGCATTTTATTACCAAACATCACCAATATATATATTAATATGGAGAGAGGTGTGTGTGTGGTGGCGGGACACAGGGAATTTTTCGTAGGCCTAGGTCATATGTTATTTGACTTTTACTGTACTTCAGCTTTTCTGTGGGGTTGTTGTTTTTTTTCAATGGTGAAAGTGCATGTTGCCGGTCACTGGGCTTTAAACGTACTTGCTGTTCCATTGATGACCCTGGCAGTTGTAAGATGTTTGTGTATGTGTGTACATACAGGCCGACTGGAAGAGGGAGAGATGAATCTAGCTGTGATTAATAAAATTCTAGCATCTTTAAACACCAGCTCTGTAAGTTTTTTCTAGAAATTTAACTTAATGGAGTGTATAATTTTTACCAAATGTATCAGAGAGCACTTTCACAGGTGTGCTATGACCTATTATCATCACCTAATTGAAAACTGGCTAAATAAATGATTGAAATATACTTGATAATGCATTATCTTTGTATTTGTAATTGTCTGTCCACTTACTTGCTAATTCACAAACTTTAATAATTTGCAACGCATATCCTAGTCACTGAAGAATAGTTTGATCATACTATACTGTAATAGCATTTATACTATAGAATAATGATTACCTAAAAATTAAATTAAGCTTTTACAGGTACTGTGGTCAGATGAACCTCATAAATGTGCATTGGAATTCATTTATTTGCATATGCAATGTTTCAGATGGAGTTTAAACACGAGTGTGAATAAATGTCACTTGATAAATCCTGGTTTTGAAGAAGGTTTTGAAATTAGAGGTTCATGAAATAGAAAGTGTTGAAACAACATCATAAGCTTATTATTTCTAGACTTTCAATCCTGTCTCAAGCTCAAAGCTGTGTAAGTTAATGTTCTCTTTTGAACACTTTGCTGCCATTTTTCCTTATTATTCCAGTATTGGAGATGGTTATATAATAATTTTTTTAAAAGGAAAACGTTTTCAACTTTAACTCCATCATTGCGGTAGAATCCAACAGTATTTTTGTAAGCTTTCGGTTGAATGTTAGCATATATCACATATGTATCACCAACACCACTGGACAAACACATTATGGGGCTCTTTCACACTTTTGGCACCCAGTACACTATTCACTAATGAAGTGAAAAAGTGTAAAAAATTACTGCTGTGTGCTTTTTTAAAAAAAGGTGACCTGTTGACAGAAGAGGTGTTAGTGTGTGTTCAAATTCAGCTTCAGAACTTATGACTTTGTACCACCTCTTCAATGATAACCACTGCCGACTCTTAGAGCTTGATCCTGCTCCTATTACAGTCAAGGGCAAAATTCCCATATTTACCCAATATCAGCACTGAATGCATTGGTAGTGTTTATTGTTCTACCGCAAGAACAGAATTTATGGTCAAGTTATGATTATGATTACAATTAAAATATGAAAGTGAATTCCTCATGTTTATAAAAAGCAATGCATAAAGTACAAAATTCTGTACTGACCCACTAGAGAGAGATTTAGTAAGTAGCTACACTCATGCAAGAGTAGGAGTAAATACAAAATTACCCCATCACCCACTGCCTGAGCACATAAATTATGAATGTGAAACTGTGTATGTGGCCCCCCAATTGTGTCTCAGTGTAATCTGCTGTATGTACCATTTTTTGTATGTTATAATGTATACCGACGATAGTCTACATCAAGTTATGCATACTCAAACATTCCTGATTCTGCTCTCACTTGTACCAGGTCCTGATCCTCGAAGGAGATGTGCTGGTGACACCCACATGGAATCCTATTGATTTCACAACCTAAAAACTGCTGAAAAACAAGAGAGAGGTTTTGGGAATCTGTTAGAGGGAAAATTAAAAAAAAAATTTAGAATAAAAACAAGGGTGACTTTTTTGTTTTTGAGGCCTTTGTTCTTCACAACTAGTTTCCTCTGAATTTCATTTGTGTATTGTAAAAGCCTGTACAGCTGCTTTTCCTCTCACACCAATTTTACGCAAGTATATAATTCTGTTGACTTCAGTATGTAAAGGTCAGCACCCGCACATCTGTTTCCAGGATCAGAGCCTTAATCAGCTATAAGTGCAATGAAGTCAGTGGAAATACACTGGTATAAAATTGTTGTGAGCAGAGAATCAGCTCCATAATCTTTTACACTTGTACAGTTGAAAGTCAGAAGAAATTAGCTGTGAAGAACAAAGGCCACAAACAAACACACCATGTCCTTCTTTAAAAAGTTTAATAAATTACCATCTAACAGCTGTCCAGAAAGTTTCTCTTTTATTTTCAGCAGTTTTCTGGACTACAGTCTTGGAGTTAACATTGTTCTGGAACAACTTTTTGTTTAAACTGATTAAGCTCTGTGCCCTTAATTTTGTGGTGTTAAGCATAACTTGCACACTCATTATTAACAGTTGGCAAAGACTGTTTTTCTTTAAAAAGGCTGCCTAAGTATACTGCCAAGCATAGCATGGTAAATCCTAATGACTATGTTTTAAACTATTGTTTTTTACATTAATTATATAAGTCCCCACCCACTCAGCACAGTTACAAAATGTAAGTATTGTGGACTGTTACAGACTCATTAATTGTGCTATGAGATTTAACTAGTCATTAATGTGGGCTACACAGTTCATGACTAGCTGTGTGGGGTACTCCATGAGTGTTTTTAACAGCTATGTGGTTGGGGGGAGAGAATCTTGGGTTTGAGTCACACAGGCATAAAACGGGTATACTGGAGTGATGAGTCAGGCCCCTTACATTTAAGTTTCATATTACGTGGTATGTATGTACTGTGTGTATGACATTCATTATGAATCCAGGCAAGAAACTAACATACATGCAGTTGAAAAAGTTACTGAACACTCAGCCTTAACAATGAGCCCTCATATGGGCATTTCTTTATGGGCTTGATCCTGCTTCCATTGAAATCAGTAGTGCAGGATTAGGCCTTATGTCATGATATATTAGTATGTCAAATATTATACAATACAATAAAAACTCCAGTTTCTTATACAGTCTGATGTGCCTAGGACTTCTGTTGCACTGGCTGACATGTAGATATCAGTGTGCTTGTCAAAGCTGGGTCAGTCTCCTTATCTCCATTTTAAAGATGAGGACACTGACTATAGAAAGGTTAAATGAACTGTCCAAGGGTGCATGCAAGTCAGCGGCAAAAGTAAGACTCAAAGCTCTATCCATGTATCAGCCATACTGTAATATTCAGTTGAGTTTGTCACTGAATAGTACTTTCTAATAATAAGCCTTGATCCTGGAATTTTCCTGCGGGTGGACTGCTTCACCCCCTGGGACATTAGTTAGGTTGTACTTATCATTAATAAAATCACATTTAAACATGAAACCTTAGGTCACTTTTAAAACATCTTAGATACTGGGGTAAAAATTCTGGCTCCTTTAAGTCAATGGCAAAGCTCCCATTGATTTCAGTGAAGCTAGGATTTCTCCCCAGTGAATGTCTGCAGGGCTGATGCCAGACACTTGTCTCCCTAAGTAATGTAATATGAGAGAACAACATTGCCTTCACTTTTCTGTCACCCTTTCTCACACCTTTATTGCCTTGTTTCCTTGAGGGCTGTGCCTCACTGGTCTTGCTAATAGTGCTTAGCACATTGCTAACTTTAACTAATTAGTAGTGTCAGCATCCTGAGAAGTAAGAAGTATTAATATCATCATTTAACAGCTGGGGAAATTGAAGTAACTTGGTCCAGGCCACAAAGGGATTAGAATGCAGGAATTCCTTGCTCCAGAGTCCCAGACCTCTGCTTAGATCAGGCTCCCTCTCACAGTATTGAGTGGTCCCTCCTTGTGGCTTGAAGCCACATTAATTGCTCTACAAAAGCAAGCAACTGGCTGGCAGCTGGGACAGAGCTTTACTCCTGGGGGAATTCTGCCCCACTGCACGTGCACATAATTAATGAGCTGCAAATATTTTACCTTTTTTGCACAGAGAAAAGCTTCCGCTTAAAAGTTGCTGCAGTTCTGCTTTTTTTACCCAAAGGGCGCTGTGGGGATAAAACACACAGCCGCTCCCAGCCAGCTAGGGAAGAGAAAGAGTCTGTCTTCTTCACAGCACCTGTCAGGCCAGGTCATGAGACAAAGAATGTGGGGTGCTGGGGGCTCAGACTGGGGCTCATAAGGACTAGTGCAGGAGGACAGACTGGGGCAGGGGCTGAATGGGAGTGGAGGTGCAGGGCTACAGGGGAGAGGGAGGTGCAGGGCCACATAGGGACAGGGGTAGCTGAGTGGGGGCACAGAGACACATGGGGATGGGGGAAATGGGTGTCTGAGTGGAGGTGGAGAGACTGAATGGGAGAGACTAGGGGTCAGCCAGAGTCTGCATGGGGGAAGCTTCCTAACAGTCCTTCCCTGCCCCCCCCCAAATTCCTGTTCCATACTTTTCCCACCCATACCCAGAAACCCTCCAAGTTCACACCCAGGCTCCTTCCCAGCAATTATTTCCCTCAGCTCCTCTGATACCCCTGACTCCCCTCAGCCTTTGCACTGCTTCTGGGTGGTGCGGGAAATATGGTTCTGTATTATAGTTTAAATGAATTATTATCTCTGAGTTCTGTATTAATATGCCTAGTAGGGAATCTATTTGTCAAAAAACATTTTCTGAATCTTTTTTGTTGTCTGTATTGTTACAGACATACTCACTGACAGGTATTTTGAAATAAATGACTCAAAATAATTGAAACTGGTGTGATTCTATTCTGTTATTTTGACAAATAAAATATGCAGAATTTTGAAGAATTTTAAAATTGTGTGCAGAATATCCAGGAGTAAGTGCTTGCTGCAGTTCAGGCAGGCCAGTTAGAGCATAGTATATAGTTTTCAGTTGATATAGGGTCCTCCAAGAATGTAGGGAACCACAGCTGAGTGTCTTTCATGAGCCACAAAGGCCAGTGCTGGAAGCTGTGTATGTGACCATGAACAGCATTAACCTGAGTTTTCAGGAAAAATCAGTGACAGACTTTCACAGATTAATCAGTTACGTCTTCAAGGCTAAGAGGTGTAGAGTGAAATCCTGGATCCACTTTTGACATTGACTTCAATGGAGCCATGAGTTCACTCATTTTGTAAATAATGAAATTGGAGACTGGCCTTAACATTTTTTACAGTTCCAAAACTGGACACAGGAGAGGGGAGTGAGGAGGCACCTGTGGCTTCACAGGCCCCAGTGGTTGGCTCTAGTAAGTGACTTTAATCTGTCTAGGTGATGTTAAGAAATGACAGCTTTGTTCCTCTCTCCAGGGGAAACTGATATTAGTTCTAAATTAAAGTAAGTAACACCCAAGTACTACAGTAACGATAGCCTCAGCAATATGTAAAATAGTGACAGGGAAGATTTCACACTAAGTCGTATTAAAAAACAAAACAAGACATCTACAGTACAGTTATTTTGAATTAGAAATGTATTCTGAACTTGCTATGGCACTTACCTTCAACAGATAACAGAGCACGTGAGTTCCTTGATTTAGAATAATGTTGGAGTGGCTGTTTGAAATAATTTTTTACTGATACAAATATCACAACAATGCAATTTTGTAAGAATCCGTGGAACTAGAACCTACAACTATAGAGCCTGGGACAGCTGATATTGCCATTGGAGACTATGCAGGTTAATTAGGCACTGCAGGAAGTACCACCCAAAGGATCCAGAGTGACAGCACCCTGTAGCCTATACTCTCTATTTAGCCCTGGAGTGTGGCCCAGGATGTTGTCTGGGTAATCACATAGATTTTTTGGCTTGTTATGACTCTAGACCTCACCTTGCTTCCTGATCTCCAGTCTCCAACCCTAGCCTGACTCTTGCCATCTGATTCCAGCCTAGTAGCTACCTCTGGTTGTGACCCCAGCATGACACTGAACTCTTATCTCCTGATTCCAGCCTGGCAATTACTTCTGGTCTATGATCCTGGCCTGGCTCTGACCCTGCCTCTTGCCTGTTGATCCCAGCCCTAATGATTACTCTGATCCCTGCTCACTGACTACTGCCTTGTGGCCATCCTTGACATGTGGACACCAGCCCAGTTATGACTGCTAAGCCAGATAGCCTAGACCCCAGTTCCTTACAGATTCTAATTGAAAATGTAAGAAAAAAACATTGTTTGGGGCAATGAGAATTAACCGGGAGAGTCTAATGTAAGGTAGCTCTCCGTATTTCACACAACTGATTCCCCTCTGCAAGCAGGTTGGGGAACCTAAATTACAACAAGAATTACCAGTGATAAGTCTAACCGGTTTGGGTTGTTGTTTTTTAAATAACCCCGAAACTTCTGTTTTAAATCATAGCAAAACATTACTGAGCTGTCAATTTTAAAATATATTGTATAAAATATCCATCTGATTTCTGAATATCACAATCATCAACCCAATTCTTGTTATGCATGTAACCACGTATGTTTTGTAAATCAGCTTCCTTTTGAATTTTAATCCATTTCCTGGAGCTCTCGGAGAAGAGGAGAGCTGTCTTTTCAAAGCGTCCTAAACCTGTAGAACTTCAGGACTAGGCTGGTTTAGAAAAAGTACAGTAAGGAAACGTCTGGTTACAGCATGGTAATTACAGCATATGAACAGTATTGATTTTTAATTTATAAAATATACCTAATGTATTATCTAGATGCATGTATATTGTAGAATTGCATACATTAAAAAAGTTAACTCAAGAGAACTCAACAATCTCCCTAAGAGAGGAAATGAAGTTTTGTTAAACATCCCACTCAGGAAAAAAACCCACATTACAGTATGTCTACATAGTAGCTGGGTAGTGTAATTTCCCCCTGAGTAGATGTACCTTTGCTAGCTCTGCTTGAGCTAGCGCGCTAAGACTTACTGTGTAGCTGCACCTGAGTATGTGCCCAGGGGTTGGATGGGATTGTACTAAGGTGGCTAGTCTCTCTGTTGTACTAATCTAGATGCAATATATATGGGCCAAGGGTGTTAACGTAACCCAGTCACTGTCCAGCTTAAACACTGTTAAACAAGGTCTGGGGTTTGATATACACAGACTTTAATAAAAAGCAACAAAGAGTCCTGTGGCACCTTATAGACTAACAGGTGTATTGGAGCATAAGCTTTCGTGGGTGAATACCCACTTCGTCAGATGCATGTAATGGAAATTTCCAGAGGCAGGTGTAAATATGCAGGCCAGAATCAGTCTGGAGATAACGAGGTTAGTTCAATCAGTGAACACCTCAACTGCTAGAAGAGGGCCTCATCCTCCCTGATTGAACTAACCTCGTTATCTCCAGACTGATTTTTTAAACTACAAAGGCAAGAGGAGTGTGACATTGATCTCGCCAAGCGTACTAGCTATGACACGAGATTGCTTGTGGCATTCATGGAGGTGCTGACCACAGTGGAATGCTGCTTTTGGGCTTAGGAAACAAGCACTAAGTGGTGGGATCACATTGTCATGCACATCTGGGATGATGAGCAGTGGCTTCAAAACTTTTGGATGAGGAAAGCCACATTCATGGGACTGTGTGATAAGCTAGCCCCAGCCCTGCGGCACAAGGAAATTAGAATGAGAGCTGCCCTGCCATTGGAGAAGTGTGTGGCGACTGCACTGTGGAAGCTGGCTACTGCAGACTGCTACCGATCGGTTGCTAACCAGTTCAGAGTGGGAAGGTCGAACGTTGGACTCATGTTGACGGAACTGTGCAGAGCCATTAATCGCATCCTGCTCCAAAAGACCACCTAGCCACCGACTACATTAATCAGAAGGGGTATTTCTCTATAGTTCACCAGACACTTGTGGATCACCATGGTAGTTTCACGGACATTAACGCAGGCTGGTCCGGACAAGTGCATGATGTATGCATCTTTCGGAACACTGGCCTGTTCAGGAAGCCGCAAGCAGAGACTTTCTTCCCGGACCAGAAGATCACAATAGGAGAAGTCAAAATGCTCATAGTGATCCTGGGAGACCCCGCCTACCCCTTAATGCCGTGGCTTATGAAGCCATACACGGGGACCTTGACAGCAGCAAGGAGCGGTTCAACAACAGGCTGAGCAAGTGCAGAATGACTGTTGAGTGTGCTTTTGGCCATTTAAAGGCCCACTGGTGCTGCCTATATGGGAAGCTGGACCTGGCCAATGACAATATTCCTATGCTTATAGCCGCATGCTATCCAAACCATAATATTTGTGAAGGGAAGGGTGAAAGCTTCACTCAGGGATGGACTGCTGAGGCTCAGTGCCTGGAGGCTTAACTTGAACAGCCAGAGATCAGAGCTATTAGAGGGATGCAGCGTGGGACCATAAGGATCAGGAATGCCTTGAGGCAGCAATTTGAAGCTGAAAGCCACCAATATTTGTTGCTATGCTCGGTAGGGCAGTGCTTGTAATGCTAGGAGATGATTGTGAATGGTGCAGACGATGCAATATGAAAGTTTAAGATAATTGTCTGTTGCTTTTCAGGGCTCTGTTTTCTTTCAATTAATATAATAAAGATTACTTTTCAAACAATTCTTTTATTAAAAAGCAACAACAGGAGGAGAGAGACGAACAAAAAGACACATCAGCACTGAAGGGGATAGGGGAAGGGAGGGTCCCAGGAGGAGGTGGGGTCCCGGGACGGTTAAAGGTTTGCGTATGTCCAGGGATCATATCCAGTCTTGTCCTTTGGAGTACAGTGCAGCGGGTACTGTACTTCAACAGGACTAAACTGCTGAGGGACGGGTGTTGAGTGCAGTAGGTACTGAGAGTCTGCAGTGCTGGATTGTGAGGGGGGAGGAGTGGAATGCAGTGGGTACAGACTGGAGCAGGGAGTTTGATAAGAGCGTGTTTGTGGTGTCTGGGGGGTGAATGGGAAAGAGTTTTACGACAGCGGCTGCAGGGGAGGGCAGTCATGGAGCTGCTCAGTTTTCAGTGCTAGTATCGCCTGGATCATGTCCTCTTGGCACTCCATAATGTTTAAGAGCCGCTCAATAGCTTCATTCTGGAATGCTGCGTTCTCCGTTTGGTCCCTCTTCTCGCTGTCCTACCATTCCTTCAATTCCTCTTTTTCAGCTATGAAGTGTATCATAACCTCACACAGAAAGTCCTCCTTAGTTATTCATGGCCGCTTTCTAATTCTGCGCAGCCGTTCAGCCGGCGATAACAAAGAGGGAGGCTGGGCTCCCAAAGTCATCTCTGTGAAGCCAAAACACAACATTTTACAGAAGCAGTATTGTTTGCAACACAGAGACCACTGATTCAGTGATTTAAAACACAAACACCTGTCACTAACTGGCTGATCCCAGGAAAGCACACATGAGCCACAAGACCCCCAAAATGGTGAGTAGCCGCTGGGGCAGGGTAAATCAGTGTTCCCGGACCTTACTGTACACTGGGCATATGGCTCTTGAGGAGAGCCAGCACTGTAGGGGGGTGATAATCATTCTGGTTCCCACATTTTCCACAGGCTGTGTTCATTATGGAAGATACCAGACTGCTGAGGGTGAGCAAGGAATCAAGGGAGGGTCTTCTGCAAGTGGCTCGCCTCTCTGCAACAATGGTTCCCCTCCAACCTCCATGATGGCAGAGTGGCGCGGGAAAGTTACCCTTAATGGGGCAAGAAACAAAGCAGCTCTGCCAAAGAACTTGCAGCAGCGGGTTGCCCAGTATCTCCATGAGAGTCTTCTGAAGATCTCTGAAGCAGATTCCCGTGAAGTGAGGGAGTCAATCAACAGCCTGTTCTGCCGCTCAGACTAGGCATGTGGGTGGTACGCACATCATACAGACACAAGCCTATTTTCTGCAACCCTCCTGCCCCCAACAACTTACATCAGCAATTCCCAAAATCAAAGCCACTTACCAGGGGCCTCCTCTCCTGTTTGCGCTATGCCAAGATCCAACAGCTGTGACTGGCTAGCTTTCTCTGAGGTAGAGAAGAGCCCCTGGCTGCATGAATCTCTGACCTCTGAGTCATCCTCTGCCTCTGGGTCCCCCTTCACATCCTTGTCCAAGATTTCCTCTTCCTGGCTTGGTCCTCTCTTGACTGGCACATGAGCCACCGAAGTATCCACAGTGGCCTTCACAGTGGAGGTGGGGTCGCCACAGAGTATCGTGTCCAGCTCTTTGTAGAACTGGCAGCTCGTGGGCGCAGCACTGAAGCAGCGGTTTGCCTCCCACACCTTGTGGTAGGTGTTCCGCAGCTCCTTCACTTTGACCCTGCACTGCAATGTGTCCCGGTCATGCCCCCTTTCTATCATGCATTGTGAAATCTGTCCGTAGGTATCATAATTCCTATGGCTGGAGCACAGCTGGGACTGGACAGGCTCCTCTCCCCAAATGCTGATGAGGTCCAGCAGATCAGCATTGCTCCAAGCAGGGGATTGCCTGGTGTGTGGAGCAGGCATGGCCACCTGGAAAGATGTGCTGAGACCACTGCATACGTCACCGAGCAAACAGGAAGGGGACTTTCAAAATTCCAAAGGAATTTACAGGGTGGGGATGACGGTTGGTTGCCTGAGTACAGGACAGTAGAGTTCAAATCAATGATCAGACAGGCAAGAACAGGCATTGTGGGACACCTCCTGGAGGCCAGTTGCAGCACTATAATCGACCAGGGTGTCTACACTGGCCCCGCGGCACTGTAGCTCCATCACAGAAAGCTGTATGTCTCTCGTCAGGGTGTTTTTTTACAGCGTGGCAACTGCGCAGTTTCTGTACACTAAGTGGCTTGGCAGTGTGTACACCTCTGGAATTACAGCACGGAAAGCTGCTTTATTGCTTAGAAACTTGCCAGTGTAGAAAAGGCCTAAGTACTAAAAATATGTTTAAAGATCAACTTGTGGCATATGGTGGTGGTGGTGATGGGAGAGTTAAGGGAGTTGCATTGAAGTAAAATAAGAAGGTTGGAATTTCCTTGGGTAGTATCCTAGAGTTCTCCCCTTACAACGTTTAAAAACAAATTTGATCTAAAAAAACACGCTGATTTTCCTGTTCTCTTGGTTCTGACAAATTTTGGCTTGGCTTTGTTGTCTAAAAGGGTAACAGCAATTAAAATGTGATGTGACAGCAGCTTCTAGAACTTTTGTGATGTAAGAGTCATAATACAAAATACTCCTGACAGGATGAGAATTAAGTGAAAAAAGGAAATCCCTCTGCATTACACAGGGATTTTCAAATTGCTCAGGAATTGCTTCACCATTACTAAACCCCATAACTGTGGAATCCAGCTTTTGGTTTTAAGTTAGTATAGCTGGTAAAACCCTGCCAGAAGTAACTTTGGCCATGTCACTTTAAACTAACAGCCTGATTTTCTTCCCTGCCTTTGGGCCTGCTGGGGACAGAGCAGCTGCTAAGTTAGTGGCAAAACTGGCTCATCCCACTTATGCATGAATAGCTCAATTGAAGACTCTGAGAAACTTGGAGCCATTAATCTTGGTGTGTGCAGGAGAGTAGAGCTGCTTTTGAACGGCACTAACTCCAACATGGAGCGTGGGCGAGCTGCTTCTTATTCTCTTTGCCCACAGAGTAAGAGAAGAGCCAGCATGGCAAGTGGTCATGAGGCAGCCTCCTGCTTCATGGTGGTGGAAGAGAGAGAAGACAAACAATGTAACACTTTCTGGTATGCCCTTAAAAACCAAACCACAAAGCACCTTTTTCTTCAAACTACAAAGACTAAAAAATGTGTGAAAAATAAAGACCAGATTTAATTAAAAAAAGAGTGGATTGTAGGAGCAAGTCCTGTAATGTGCTGTCTTCCTGCACATGATTTGGGATGAAATCAAGTTCCGATACTGGTTGTGTATGGCTCAAACTCCAGGCTCATGGAATAACTTTGGCCTTTTCTCTTTCTTTGCCCTGTATTAAGCACAAAGTCTATCACCTCAGCATGTACATGCATGAAAGATGCTGATGGGCTCAAGCTAACTCATGCAAGTAATTGTATGCCTTTGTGTCTCATTAAACTGCTCTTTATGTTGGTGGTCCATGTGTATTGAGCTTTGTCAAATCACATACAGTAGAACCTCAGAGTTACAAACACCAGAGTTATGAACTGACCAATAAACCATACACCTCATTTGGAACCAGAAGTACACAATCAGGCAACACTAGAGACAAAAAACAAACAAACAGGTGTTCACATGGCACTGTTGTAGCTGGTGTTGCAAAGTATTTATGTGCCAGATACGCTAAACATTGATATGCCCCTTCATACTTCTAACACCATTCCAGAGGACATGCTTCCATGCTGCTGACGGGTTCTGCTCGATAATGATCAAAAGCAGTGCAGACTGATGCACGTTCATTTTCATCATCTGAGTCAAATGCCACCAACAGACGGTTGATTATCTTTTTTGGTGGTTTGGGTTCTGTAGTTTCCCAATAGGAATGTTGCTCTTTTAAGACTTCTAACAGCATGTTCCACACCTCGTCCCTCTGAGATTTTGGAAGGCACTTCAGATTCTTAAACCTTGGGTCGAGTGCTGTAGCTATCTTTAGAAATCTCATATTGGTACCTTCTTTGCGTTTTGTCAAATCTGCAATGAAAGTTTCTTAAATCAAACAACATATGCTGAGTCGTTGGTATTCACCCAAGAGTTCTGAAGGAACTCAAATGTGAAAATGCAGGACTATTAACTGTAGTCTGTAACCTATCATTTAAATCAAATGACTGGAGGATAGTTAATGTGACACCAATTTTTAAAAAGGGCTCCAGAGGTGACCCTGGCAATTACGGACCGGTAAGCCTGACTTCAGTACTGGGCAAACTGGTTGAAACGATAAGAAAGAACAAAATTGTCAGACATATAGGTGAACATAATTTGTTGGGGAAGAGTCAACCTGGTTTTTGTAAAAGGAAATTGTGCCTCACCAATCTACTAGAATTCTTTGAGGGGGTCAACAAGCCTGTGGACAAGAGGGATCCAGTGGATATAGTGTACTTAGATTTTCAGAAAGCTTTTGAAAAAGTCCCTCACCAAAGGCTCTTAAGCAAAGTAAACAGTCATGGGATAAGAGGGAAGGTTCTCTTATGGATTGGTAACTGGTTAAAAAATAGGAAACAAAGGGTAGGAATAAATGGTCAGTTTTCAGAATGGAGAGAGGTAAAGAGTGGTGTCACCCAGGGGTCTGTACTGGGCCCAGTCCTATTTAACATATTCATAAATGATCTGGAAAAAGGGGTAAACAGTGAGGTGCCAAAATTCACAGATTATACAAAACTACTCAAGATAGTTAAGTCCTAGGCAGACTACAAAGAGCTACAGAAGGATCTCTCAAAACTGGGTGAGTGGGCAACAAAATGGCAGATGAAATTCATTGTTGATAAATGGAAAGTAATGCACATTGGAAAATATAATCCCAACTATACATATAAAATGATGGGGTCTAAATTAGCTGTTACCACTCAAGAAAGAGATCTTAGAGTCATTGTGGATAGTTTTCTGAAAACATCCACTCAGTGTGCAATGGCAGTCAAAAAAGCTAACAGAATGTTGGAAACCATTAAGAAAGGGATAGAAAATAAGACAGAAAATATCATATTGACTCTATATAAATCCATGGTATGCCCACATCATGAATACTGCATGCCGATGTGGTCACCTCATCTCAAAAAAGATATATTGGAATTGGAAAAGGTTCAGAAAAGTTCAATAAAAATGGTTAGGGGTATGGAACAGCTTCCGTATGAGAAGAGATTAATAAGACTGGGACTTTTCAGCTTGGAAAGAGATGACTAAGGGGGGGTATGATAGAGGTCTATAAAATCATGACTGGTGTGGATAAAGTAAATAAGAAAGTGTTATTTACTCCTGCTCATAACACAAGAACTAGGGGCTACCAAATGAAATTAATCGGCAGCAGGTGTAAAACAAACAAAAGGAAGTATTTTTTTTCACACAACGCATAGTCAGCCTGTGGAACTCCTTGCCAGAGGATCTTGTGAAGGCCAAGACTATAACAGGGTTCAAAAAAGAACTAGATAAATTCATGGAGAACAGGTCCATCAGTGGCTATTAGCCAAGATAGGCAGGGGTGGTATCCCTAGCCTCTGTTTGCCAGAGGCTGGGAATGGGTGACAGGGGATGAATCACTTGATGATTACCTATTCTGTTCATTCCCTCTGGGGCACCTGGCATTGGCCACTGTTGGAAGACAGGATACTGGGCTAGATGTACCTTTGGTCTGACCTGGTATGGCCATTCTTATGTTCTTATGAGACTGCCATAATACAAAATATATGGCAGAATGCAGGTAAAATCACAGAGCAGGAGACATACAATTCTCCCCCAAGGAGTTCAGTCACAAATTTAATTAATGCATTATTTTTTTAACGTACGTCATCAGCATGGAAGCATGTCCTCTGGAAAGGTGGCCAAAGCATGAAGGGGCATACGCATGTTTAGCATATCTGGCACGTAAATACTTTGCAACGCCAGCTACAAAAGTGCAATGTGAACACCTGTTCTCATTGTCAGGTGACATTGTAAAGAAGTGGGCAGCATTATCTCCTGTAAATGTAAACAAACGTGTTTGTCTTACTGATTGGCTGAACAAGAAGTAGGACTGAGTAGATTTGTAGGCACTAAAATTTTACATTGTTTTGTTTTTGAGTGTAGTTGTGTAACCAAAAAAAAATCTACATTTGTAAGTTGCACTTTCATGATAAAGAGATTGCATTACAATACTTGCTATGAGGTGAACTGAAATATACTATTTCTTTTGTTTATCTTTTTCACAATGCCAAATAGTTGTAATAAAAATAATAATATAAAGTGAGCACTGTACACTTTCTATTCTGTGTTGTAATTGAAATCAATATATTTGAAAATGTAGAAAAACAGCCGAAAATATTTATAATAAATGGTATTCTATTATTGTTTAACAATGTGATTAAAACTGCAATTAATCACGATTAGATTTTTTAATCTCACAATTAATTGTGATTATTTGTTTTAATAGTTTGACAGCCCTAGTTTATTTCTCTATAAAGGGATTACATTCTCTCAAAAATGGTGTAGTTAGTGGTGCATCTGTTTTGCCACTCAGTCATTTCCCATTGTAACCACAGCAATGCAGTATGCCTTGATTCCAGGCAGAAGTGCTTGTAAACTCTCCTCTTTTCTTTCACTCTTGAAATATTCTTTGAATGGGCTGATTGTCAACAAGTGCGATCATGTGGCGTGGTGCACAAGCTTCAGTTCTGTTGCCGAGGAGTGCCTCTCTAAAGAAAGAGATGGCTGTTGGCTGCCCATCAAAGCCCAGGATGGTTTGGCAGTTATGCTTTAGTGGAATGGCCATCCAAACAGAGCGATGTTAGTGTAAGCTGTCAACAGAACATATATGTATGTCATGCATGTATGTACATGTATTAATAATTGGGGATCCTTAATGTGAAAATGACAGCTTCTGAACTGCAAGGCTGACCTTTTAAACTATGAGCCAAAATAGAATTTTAGCTGTTAAATTGTTCAGGTGACAGGACTGGTCCTCTTCTTGTTGCTTTCTGTTATTTGTAATTAAAAAAGGGGCTCTTTAGCTTTTTGAATCCATGCACTCTTGTCACTACAACTGGGAGAACATTAACATAGAAAATGTCACCTACTTCAATGAAGGTCCCTCCGTAAACCTGTATGAGGCTTGCTAGTAATTGGGATGCTATCAAAGCATTTACTAATATAACATGAGATCTGGAAGAATCATTGCATGCCATGATCTTCATTATGAAGTAATCACAGCATAACATATTTAATTGAGAGAGCAAGAGTTGCATAGAAATTGCAGACACTTGTACAGGATATAATGAACCTTTCTCATCTGTTTGCTTTTCTATCCTAGCACGGGTACTAGTACATATGCTTACTGTTTCTCTGCCAGCAGACAGTGACAGCAAATAACTAGTAATTAAAGAGAGGTCATTGTCCATCAGAGAAGAGTTGGCTTGCATTCCTTAGTTGTCACTGTCTACCAAGTAGAACAGTATCCTTTTTGGATAAACTCAATATGTTTCTTAGGCCCTTCAGTCTAGATACTCAAATGTCTTTAGGCACTGAACTTCCATTGATTTTAATGGGAATTAGGCACCTAAACACCTGTGAGGATCTGGACCCTGGAGCCTAAGTTCCACTGATATCAATGAGACTTAGAAGTCTAAATCACTTTTGAAAATGGGACTTACGGTCCTTAGTCACTTAGGTGCTTTTGAAAATTTTACCCAAAGTCAGCCTGAGCATTTTTGAGTGGGTCTGCAAACAAATTCATTTCTCTGTGCTTTCCCAAAACTTGTAAACAACTCTTCTCCACAATGATCACACCACTATATATGGGTTTGGCCTAAGAGTTTGGGTGGGTTACATCCCAAAATGAACAGATTTGTTTTATATCTATATAGTGTGTGTATGTGTGAGAGAGAGAGAGGCCGTTTCTTCTGCCACAGTGCAGCCCAGATGCTTTTATTGGGGTACATATGTAGTTGCTGATATTTTAAAAATGTCTGTAATGGACAGTTGTTAAAATACATTAGTGCATGTGTGTCTGGGAACCACTAAGCCGCAGCCATATGGATGCTAGTGAATTGGCACAATCTTCACCAACCCGTCTTCTGAGGTAAATGTTTGTCCCGCCATCTTAAAATGGGGATAACAAGACAGAAAAGTTAGTGGCTTGAGGGAGTCATTGTGAGACCTGGGCTTAGAGTGCAGCAGTCCGTGAGTCCTGTGCCTAATCTACTAGATTGATGGTATGGACCTGCCTATCCTTGTGCCAGAGACCACACTGGTATATTGGTAGAAGATCCAGCCCTCCTGCTGTAGGGCCACTACAAACTATCAGCTGCAGTCTGCCCCCAGAGCTGCAAGTTGATCTGGGATCCTTCCAGAACTTTGATGAGCCTGTGACCATAGTTTGCACTGGCCCTAAAGTGTCAGAGGGGTAGCCGTGTTAGTCTGGTTCTGTAGAAGCAGCAAAGAATCCTGTGGCACCTTATAGACTAACAGACATTTTGCAGCATGAGCTTTCGTGGGTGAATACCCACTTCTTCAGATGCAAGTAGTGGAAATTTCCAGGGGCAGGTTTATATATGCAAGCAAGAAGCAAGTTAGAGATAACGAGGTTAGTTCAATCAGGGAGGATGAGGCCCTGTTCTAGCAGTTGAGTGAAAACCAAGAGAGGAGAAACTGGTTCTGTAGTTGGCAAGCCATTCACAGTCTTTGTTTAATCCTGAGCTGATGGTGTCAAATTTGCAGATGAACTGGAGCTCAGCAGTTTCTCTTTGAAGTCTGGTCCTGAAGTTTTTTTGCTGCAGGATGGCCACCTTAAGATCTGCTATTGTGTGGCCAGGGAGGTTGAAGTGTTCTCCTACAGGTTTTTGTATATTGCCATTCCTAATATCTGATTTGTGTCCATTTATCCTTTTCCTTAGAGACTGTCCAGTTTGGCCGATGTACATAGCAGAGGGGCATTGCTGGCATATGACGGCATATATAACATTGGTGGACGTGCAGGTGAATGAACCGGTGATGGTGTGGCTGATCTGGTTAGGTCCTGTGATGGTGTCGCTGGTGTAGATATGCGGGCAGAGTTGGCATCGAGGTTTGTTGCATGGATTGGTTCCTGAGTTAGAGTTACTATGGTGTGGTGTGCAGTTACTGGTGAGAATATGCTGCAGGTTGGCAGGTTGTCTGTGGGCGAGGACTGGCCTGCCACCCAAGGCCTGTGAAAGTGTGGGATCATTGTCCAGAATGGGTTGTAGATCCCTGATGATGCGCTGGAGGGGTTTTAGCTGGGGACTGCTGTGATCCTGAGGCAAAATCAGTGACAAGCTTTGAACTCTAGAATTCATTGCAATACTTTTACCTTTCCAAGGCTATCTTCACAACAAAAAAGGCAACAGACACCCTCTGTTTTTCAGAATGAAAGCTGAGATTATCCATTATATTTCTAGGCCCAGAACATTCAGGGGGACCCATGGCTGCTGATTTCATGGGTCCAAAGTCAGGCTCTCTCTTCACAAAGATAGGCTGAATTGATTCGGAGAAGCAAACTCTCTCTCTCCAAGTCTTGGGGTAAACTGCATCTGCGTGATCCGAGGTAACACTTTTTGTTTAAATGGAAGATGTGGCAGCATTCTGTGTGGCTCTGGAAGCCAGTCCAGGAGTTGCAGCCTTCTTTGTCTGAACAAACAGCAGTTTTGCAAGCCAGTTTATAAAGCTGGAACACATCCAGGCCAGTATGTTTATGTCTAATGCATTGAAAAGTAAAATGAAATAACCATGTTTTTTTCTGAATTCAGTGCATTATACAATGTCTGACATAGGCATATCGTTATCGATGCTAATGCTGTAAGGTTTATATAACTCTTTTTTTAATCTTTCAGACACATTCGTCATGTGGTTCTTCTGTTCTTTTATTTATACACACACATGTGTGCACACACTCTCCAACATACACAGTAGCTCTGGACAGCAATAATGACACATTGAGAACAGGCAGTATAATTGTGGTATGCATGTTAAAGGAAGTTATACAGATTTAAAGTTGGTGCATAAAGATTCTGCATTTCCCTGCCTCTTTCATTGCAACTCATTGGCCTAATTTGCTAATATTCCCTTGTGGGGAGTACAGGAGGATCACATTTGTACTTCCTGTGCTTAGCCCTTCCTCAGCAAACCTAGGAGCTTATGGATCCTATAATTTTTATCAGTTTTCTTATCAATTTCATTCAGCTGCTCCTGGTGGCATTTCTAGGGAAGAGCTTTGTTCAGTAAGCACAGGCACAATCCTTCAAAAGGCTAGGTAAGGGAAGAGAAAAACAGAAGGGAGGGCGAGATGCGAGGAGAGGAAACTGATGTAGAAGACCAAAAACAAGGATAATGGGATCTGCTGAGGGAGAGGGAAGGCAGGAGGAATGGTAAAGGGAAAGAGATGGGAGGCACAAAACAACAACAAAATCAAAGGGAGAGACAACGACGGGACAGACAAGAAGCTCATAAAATGAGTAGTGCCTGGTGATAATGAATACTAATGTGAGCCCAAACTTGGTTCCATTCTCAGTAGGGCCTAATCCTACAAAGAATTCCTTAGGTGAGTAGTGGCATTACATTGAATGGAACTACTTGCCTGAGGAAGGGTTACTCTCTTGAGGAAAAGCTTCACAGAGTCAAGCCCAAAGTGAACAATCACAGAGATTTAAGCTGCATTTGCTTATGTCTGCAAAGTGTTGATTTCCTTTTCATTACTAAGTCTGTGGAGGTAACGCTATATTTGTCTTTAGCTAAATGCTGGAATTAAAGAGGGAAAATATGTTGCTACATATTTGGGGGCTGTAGACAGACATAATTGAAATGTGGATTGCATCTTATTACACTCCAAATAACACCCTGCAAAGAGAGGTGATAGAAATGTTAAAATACTTTACTATCTGAAGGTATTTCTTCTGCAATCCCTGCTTGACTGAGCAGATAGAACGAGAGTTAAAAGGGATCAATATGCCGGAGATCTTCACCAGCTTATTCCAAGCTGACACATTGTTATCAGCTTCTCTCTTCCAACTGCTTCCCTAGCCCCTATGAACAATATTCACATTAAAACTGTGACGCTGCCATAGGTGACTGTGTGTAAAGCTTGTTTGCTTTACTAAGGTAAACAATAACAGTTGCACAACATTAATAATTGAAAGTGCAACTACTTAGTAAATTTCTGTGGGCTGGGATTAGCAATTCCTTTTTCACACACTTAAATACACAATACATTCTTGTGACAAATACATTTTATATGTCCCAGGCTAATGCTCATTTTTTGTTTTAGCAAGAAGTGCAACATTTTTTATTACTGATGTGCTGAGAGCACCGTATGATTGCTGTTTACATTTACATTTAAATGATGCTGATTTTACTTGTCAACGCGAGTTAGTAGAAATATCTTCTCTTTTGTGGTTCAGGACCTTTATTTCCTTTCAAAGTGTTAAAACACATGTTGCAGGGCTCCATAAGGCTCTTATGATTTGTTGTGAATAATCAGTCTTTTGATGGTCTAGCCGACTATCAGAATAAAAGGCTGCAGCCATCTTAACCACAAACACTACTTCAGATAATTAATGTAATGTTATGGGCTTAGTGAAGGCAGCAATGGGTTAAGTTATGGTGAATGCAACACTCTAGCATGGGAACATACTGTGTCCTTCTACCATAAAAAGGCACTGCCTGTGCTGTAGATCTTATGAGGAATTTGTAGAGATATTTAAAAGGATAACACACTGTATAAATTCCTCAAGATCAAAGAGAAAATACCATTCAGGGTGAAATGGGGAGCTTAGCTCAGCAGCAGTTTAACCGTACATGACAGATCCAGTGCTAACTCCTGAACCATCAGTGCACCTGCCTGTGGAGCTCAACAAGGAGCCCAATGGAAGAACTAGGAGAAAGCCTTCCAGAATTCCATCTTTTCAGGTTTAGAGAGAGGCAACTGTGTGCCCTAGGGGTCGTTCTGATCCTGCTGGCAGAGGAAGTATATGGGGAGGAGAGGTTTAATTCCTTTGTGAAACTAGGGTTTGTGAAGTATTTTTTGTGAGAATTACTTTTAATCAGATGAATACATATTTTTTTGTATGGTGTGCCTGATGTAAGTCTGGCACAGCGGGGGTATTATTTTAAAATAGGGACATGGCATACAGGGCATGGGTAGTACTTTTGAGAAGTGCTTTGTGCAACCAGAGACACTTCCAGTGTATAGGGACAGTATTGCCAACACTAAGCATTCAAAAATCATGAGTTAGATCTCCCAAAAAATCATGAAACTGGCTTAAAAATAATGAATCTTGGCCTGTGCCTGCCTTATGATTTTTTCACTTTTAGGGGAAGCTGCCCAACCATGACCTGTGTGCAATCATTTCAGCTGCAAACATCAACCTTAAATACACACACACGTCAGCCTTCCCTGTTTGCTGCTCTGTTACCCTATCCTATCCCTTGGGGCAGGGGGACCTGCCGTTCTGTCCCTCTCCCTAGCTTTGCAGAATAGGCAGCTGGTCCATTCACATCCGAGCTCCATGTTCCCCACAGTTTCCTGGCCTGCACCTTACACTCATTCACTCACTGGCAGGGGCGGCTCTAGCCATTTCGCCGCCCCAAGCACGGCGGCACACCGCAGGGGGCGCTCTGCCGGTCGCCGGTCCCGCGGCTCCAGTGGACCTCCCGCAGACGTGCCTGCGGAGGGTCCGCTGGTTCCGCGGCTCCGGTGGACCTCCCGCAGGCATGCCTGCGGATGCTCCACCGAAGCCGCGGGACCAGCAGACCCTCCGCAGGCTGGTCTGCGGGAGGTCCACTGGAGCCACCTGCCGCCCTCCCGGCGACCGGCAGAGTGCCCCCCGCAGCATGCCGCCCCAAGCTCGCCCTTGGCGTGCTGGGGCCTGGAGCCACCCCTGTCACTGGCATGCTCCTCTGCCATATTTCCCTTCACCAAAGCATTCCAGACAGAACTAGAGATGAAGGAAGCCCAGCAGCATATTCACACATAGAAACAAACCAACAGCTAAACAAAGAGGATGATGAAGTGATTGTCTCTTCTGGAAAATTTGTTGTGTTTTTCTGTAATCCCAATACAAAACCTGGACCCAGTCACCCCCCCACCCAGCTTCTCCTGCAGCTCTCAGTCACCCCAACCCATCCCAACTTCACACCCAGATATACTCAGCGACCAAGCACTCCCCCCCCCCCCCCCGATTCCCTTCCTGGCACTCTCAGCCAGCACCAAGCTCTTCCCACAAACACTCTGCAGAATGTACCCTACTTCCCCTCCCACCTCAGCCATAGTGTCAAATTTTGTGCAGCTCAGTGTTTTACCTCCAACACAGCTTGGGGCAGCATGTGGTGAACTTAAACTGAAGTGCATGGTTACATGCAAATTGTTCAAAAAGATGCAAATCATCATATAAAATAATTTGCTTAAAATGTCCAACAGAGTAGCACAAACCTTAACAGCTGTTGCACTGTAGTGTTGGTGTAGGACAGGGTGGGCAAATTACGGCCAGGGGGCTGCATCCAGCCCTTCAGACATTTTAATCTGACCCTTGAGCTCCCGCTGGATCCAGGGCTTTCCCTGCAGGGTTGGGGGCTTGCCCTGTTCCACGCATGCTGTGGCTCCACACGGCTCCTGGAAGTAGCAGCATGTCCCCTCTTCGGCTCCTACATGTAAGGGCAGCCAGGGGGCTCTGCACACTGTCTCCACCCTAAGCGCCGCCTCCGAAGCTCCCATTGGCCACAGCACACAGGGCCGCAGCTCACAGAGCCGCCTGGCTGCACTTCTGCATAGGAACCGGAGGAGGGACATGACGCTGCTTCTGGGAGCTGCTTGAGGTAAGCGCCACCAAGAACCTGCACCCCTAACCCCCTCCTGTGCCCCAACCCCCTCCCCCATCCCTGATCCTACTCTCCAAACCCCTCAGTCCCAGCCGGGAGCACCCTCCTGCACCCCCAACCCCTCATCCTCAGCCCCACCCCAGAGCCTGCACCCCCCAGCCGGAGCCCTCACCCACTCCCACACTCCGACCCCCAATTTCGTTAGCATTCATGGCCCTCCATACAATTTCCATACCCAGATGTGGCCCTCGGACCAAAAAGTCTGCCCACCGCTGTTGTAGGAGATGTGCAGGGATAGCTGCTGTCATAGTCTGAGGCAAGGAATTACACAGAAGCATTATAGCAGTCTTAGTGACAGAAATCACAGTGAAACTGGACAATGTTTCAGACTATTTATCAAAGCATTTGCTGTTACCATTTCAAGAAAGATGAACAGTTTGAAGTTAGAAAATGTATTCAGAGTATTTTAATGTTAAATAAAATTAATATAGAGACATTGAGCTAAATGCAGCCTTGGTAAGCTGTGTGTTGTAAAACCACTGCTCAATGAAGTTGCACATGCTTATGAGGCCTCAGTTTGGACTTTTGGCTCTTGCTAGCTTGTGGGGGCCTACAGTTTTCTTTGTAAGTGAGAGAAGGGGCGTGGATTTATATCTTTATTTTGAGGCTAAAGGAAAGAGTACATCAAGTTTAATGGTAACTTCTTAGCTTTACTAGTTTTTTGCTTCATTTTTTAAAAGTCTGTGCAATAGCATATAATGAGCATTCACAGCAGATTAAAAATGACTGTTATTTTGTCTGAGAGTCAGTATCAGCCAGTTTCAAGGACATGATCTAATTCAGTCCTTTGGATCGTCTCTTATTTAAGAAGGCCTCAGGACCTTTTGCATCCACCAAGACACACACATTACTTGCTCTTTTAACAGGGAGTACAGCAAGATCCATTTCTTCATGTGTGCGATATTTTGGTGGCCTGTTTCTTTATGTATTTCTAATGCACCCACGACTATACTCATACATGCAATTAAGTATGTCATTAAGAAACACATTAGTTTTGTCCAATCAGGATGTAGATAGAAACAAGGTAGGGTTGGCAGGTGTGTGGCTTTCAACCGGAAAGTCCAATAAAAAAGGGGACCTGGAAGCATCCAGTTAGGTGTACTGACCAGACACCAGAAGTCCAGTTACCACAGGCGAGGGAGAGCGGGGAGTGCTGAGTCATCAGCCCACACCAGCCCCTGCTCACTCAGGGCCACCTCCTACCTGCATCTTGTGGGCGGGCAGGTAGCAGGCTCTGTGTCAGGCTGCAGCTCTGATCCCAGCCCCAGATTAGAGGAAGCCCAGCTGGTGGTTGGTGGGGGAGGGAGGAGGAGAGGATCAAGCGGTAGGGGAGAGAGGACCAAGTTGGGGAGGGGGGGTGAGGCCTTGGGGTGGGGAGAAGAGGTGGAGCAGGGGTGGAGCCTGGGAGCGGAGAGGCAGAGCAGGGGGACCTGTTTTTCAAAAATTAGTAAGTTAGTAACCCTAGAATCAATGCTAGGAGAAACCTTAATATTCCTGCTGCATGAGTGGATAAAGTGTCTTGTTCAAAATTAACTGGAAATTTTTACAATGTAAATTAGGGTCTCTCTCGTGACAGGTTTAGTGCCTAAAAGTTTCTGTTCCTAATGATCAGCTCTTGGGGAGATTTGTCCTTGAAACCTGAATTTCCCCTCCATGAACTGACATGTGTTTTGCAAGACCTTGAAATTCAATAGAACAAAAGCAGAAATCTGCTGCCAAACCTACTAGATGGTCATGGTTATTTAGAACTGACCAGAAGCTTTAATTTCATGCACTGGTGTTCTTCAAATTGAAAACCCCGAAACTGCCATGCAGGCCGGTAATCGGGCAGAGCACGCTTTGGTGCCTCCTTGGTCATGCTGGATAATGTAGCTTTGCCAGAGAGAACAGGACACAGATGTGTCATTACTTCAACTTGAGCAGATTGTTTAATCAATTTTGTCTTAATGAATCCAGACTTTATTACAATATGTGCTCTTTATGTCAGTGTTGTCACAGGTATGGATAATCAGATATTGAAACAAATGCTGCTGCATTTAGTTTTGTGTGCATATATCTATACAAATGGAAGGATGTGTGCAGATATTTGGGTAACTGTGTTGAGTATGTGCATAAATCATTGATGTATTCAATCAGAGTTATATAGTCCTAGTGCAGTGTTTGTCTGAAACTCCCCACCCTCTTACCATGACCTTGGTAGGAAAGGATTCAATAGGGTCTGCTGTCTCAATGGCGCAGGTGCTCACTGTCCGGGCTGGTCTACACTACGGGGGAAAATCGATCTAAGATACGCAACTTCAGCTACGTGAATAATGTAGCTGAAGTCGAAGTATCTTATATCGAATTACCTACCGTCCTCACGGCGCGGGATCGATGTCCGCGGCTCCCCATGTCGACTCCGCTACCGCCGTTCGGGTTGGTGGAGTTCCGGAGTCAACAGGAGCGCGTTCAGGGATCGATATATCGTGTCTAGATGAGACGCGATATATCGATCCCTGAGAAATCGATTGCTACCTGCCGATACAGCGGGTAGTGAAGATGTACCCTATCACTCAGCTGGGAAGGGCTGATTAGAGAGAGAGAGAGAGAGAGAGAGAGAAGATCAAAGACTTTCACTGAGCAGTCCTGAGCTAGAAGTCCTAAGAGCAGCCAAATATGGGAGAAGGCTTGACATGAATTTTGACATTGTTAATGTTTTTAATAAAGCCAGCTCACCAGGAAGGGCTGAGTATTGGCGACAACACAGGGTGTGAACTTTGTTTTAGAGCAGGATAGCAAAGGCACCCACTTACTCACTGATTAATGAGTCATATCAATAATGTTAGTTTCAAGGCATTGAATTAGGCTTTTATATCAAGCCCCTCACCAGGTAGTCTGAGCATCTACTTCTATAAATGTTCCCTCAACCACTGGTTTTTTCCTTCTAGCAAATCATAATCTCAGGTGAGAGCCACTTACAGGGGCTGCTATTAAAAAAACCTGTGGTAAATAGCTATCGCTAATCCCATTGTTTATTTTTCCCTATTCTTTTTTAAATTTCTTTTAAAAACAAAACAAAAGAAACAGTCAACAGCCAGATGCAGCAAAAAGCACCACAATCCAGAAAACTGTATGGCAGAATACAAAGCAATAACGCTATTGTAATTCCACATACACAAGAGCTGTATGACATATACTTATATTCTATGCGACAGATCCTTAGCTGGTGCAAATTCTCATAGCTTCACTGAAATCAATAGAGATTGCCCTGGGTCTCATCCTGTTCCCACTGAAGTTATTAATGCCAAAACCCCAGTGAGTTCAATGGAACAGGACTGGAACCTAAGTGCATCTCCCAAAATGAAGCAGGGAAATGAATGCTTGGGTGTCTGTACACGGATGTGCGTACACACACACACACACACATGATGATTGGGTGGTAGTAGAGTACAGCATTAGTGATGAAAAAGGAAAGATGATCATACATTTTAAAAAAACTCATTAAAATTAGGTATAAATATTTGAGCTGCCTCTTTGAAATATATTCTCTTTGCAGTGAATCAAAAAGAATGACAAAAATGAGGTCAAAGTCTGAAGCATGATCTTCTTTGAAATGGTAAGAGGCCCTTTCAAATATAAGCGGCCCAGCCCCCTATTAATCCCCAACCGGCTTGTTAAAGGGGGCAGGGATTTTTTTATTTCCAAGGAATTGTTATATCATGTTTGCCATCAGTAAAGATCAATTAAAAGTACACTTGTATCAGATGGGGACATGTCTGAGAAGAAAGTTAATCAGAATTGGTAAAAACAAAACTGGAAAACATTTGACAGAATGTTTTGCTTTTTTGTCTATTTCAAACTTTTTGAAAATTTTCAATCTGATCTAATGTATTTTAAGTATAAGGGAAAACAGTGGTTTCACAGATAATGCTGTTTGATAACTAGTCAAATACTGATTTTTAATGACAATCATAGTACGTTTCATACTTTATTAACTAAGTTGATTTGGAATGAGCCAAATGCAAAGAAAGCCACTGTTTGTGTGTGTTTTCTAGAGGCTGAATGGTAATAAGCTGGAAATCTGCACATTTCATCCAGTGATTTCTTTAGTCGGCCCCTCAACTATAAATAACTGTTAAACTTTTTAAGAGACGCCTTTTGAATTGACAGCAAGCATGAAAAAGGGATTTTTTTTCCCATAGGGTTACAAACACAAATGCCTTAGCCATAGTTTCTCAGTCATGGTTAAGGTGTCATGACTTTGGTGCTCGAATATACTTTAGGACCATGGTGAGCCTGAGTTTAGATCAGTTTGTGCCAGCTCAAACCCAGGTATAGACCCCAGTGGTACACCAGAGGAGGATTGTGGCTGTGCAAAGTGTTTGAAATCTCCCTTCCACCACCGGAGCAGCAGAGCTCAAAAGTGAGTGGCACTGGGTGGGAACAGGACATGGACAGGGCAGCTAAAAATCTCTGATCCAAACACACATAAGTCAATGGGAATCTTTGTTGACTTCAGTGAGCTTTGGATCAAGTTCTTAATCATGCCTCCCAGCAGCCACTACCTGTAGGCAGGGCCGGCACCAGGGCTTTTGCTGCCCCAAACAGCCAAAAAAAAAAAAAAAAAAAAAGCCGCAGTCTCAATCTGTGGCAATTCAGCAGGAGGTCCTTCGCTCCGAGCGGGAGTGAGGGACCCTCCGCCGAATTGCCGCCGAATACCTGAACGTGGCGCCCCGCTCCGGAGTGGCTGCCCCAAGCACCTGCTTGCTAAGCTGGTGCCTAGAGCCGGCCCTGCCTGTAGGGCTCCTGTGGAGTCGGTGAGTAACTTAAAACCAACGGTGCTGGAACTAGGGGTGCATCAGCACCCCCTGACTTGAAGTGGTTTCCATCATTTTCAGGGTTTACAGTTTGGTTCACTGGCTCCCCACCCCCACTATAAAAACTGTTCCTGCACCCCTGCTTAAAACTAGCCTCTCCCAGCAGGAGTAACCCAACATAGAGTACTGAGGGAGGAGGACAGGCAGTTGTTTCACTGCTGCCTTTCTTTTCTGTGACTCTCCCCTGGAGAAGAGGCCAGGCTGGGGCAAGGAGGAGTTATTCACACTTCTGTATACTACATGCCCCCGAATATGGAACTTTTTCTGTATGAAGATACACTATGTAACTTATGGACAGAGAGAAAATACTTTAAAGTTCTAGGATGAAAAGGAACTGGAAAATGACAAAAAGATAATCAGCAGAAACCATGGTTATTTACCCTGTTAACTGACCAATGCTCTTTTCCTTCAAGTCCTTTGATTTTGATTGCCATATTTGAGCTTGCATTAACCAAAAGTGTAGGAACTCTGAGTAACACTCACCTGCACCATTTACAGTATGTGCCCTTCATTCTCTTGCACACAAAGCAATCATTAAGTCTCTGCTCTTAACCTCCAGTAAGTGCGGCAGAAGTGCTCCTGAACAAGTACAGCTTGCACTAAAGGTCAACCAACCATACAGTATGACCACCTAAAGCAATCCCTTAGTGTCCCCCACTGCAGAAGTGTCTTCAAAGACTGGAGCTTAACTACTACAATTAGATGAGTCATTTGTGGCGCTTATTTTCTAAAAATTGTATCGTTCGTTTTCAAAGCAGAGAAAGAAGCAGCTGTGATGAAAAGGAAGGGACAATCACACACAGTGGATTTTAAGTTACAGAAATACATTGTTGTGCTAAAAAAATTGCCGTGTCTTATTCTTGAAAAGAATTAGATACAGAGTTGTTGTTTGGAAGTGTTACTAATACTTTAGACTAGTGGTTCTCAAACTTTTATTTTCACGGACTACTTGAAAATTGCTGAGGGTCTCGGTGGACCACTTAATGATCTTTCCAAGTGTTGTTTGTACCATTAGCTATCTATTGTAAAGTCCTTTGGATAAAAGCATGATATAAACCCCCCTATAATAATGAATGTTTTTCTTCTACAAATAAAAGTACACAACTCATTTTAATATCAGTAGTCTTGTCTTTCTGATGCAATGGATGTGCCCTCTCTCCCCTGCTGCGGCAGCCCCAGAGCTGGGGCTGGGAAGGAGGGGAGTCTCTCCCTCTCTCCCCCACCGCAACAGCCCCCGAGCTGGGGCTGGGAAGGAGCGGGGTCACTCCCTCTCTCCCCTGCTGCGGCAGCCACCGAGCTCTGGCTGGGAAGGTGGGGGGTCTCTCCCCTGCCACAGCAGCCAGAGAGCTGAGGCTGGGAAGGAGGGGGGGGTCTCTCCCCGGTAGCCGCAGCCCTGGAGCTGGGGAAAGTTGCCTCTTTTCTGGCCACCGCAGCCCTGCATGTCCCAAATTCTCCCCACCCCCTCTTCTCACCCCACTGCCCCCTACTCCCTATATCCCCCAAGGCCACCACCTCACCTTATATGTGCATCTTCTCCAGGGTCCAAGCACCTAATTAGTGGAGCCACGCCTGCACAGCTTCACTAATTAGGTGGGTGGCCCTTCATTCTCTCGTGTGCGGCCGCCCAGGCGTGCACCTTAGAGGGAACTATCTGCGGGCCACCTGAATGGAGCTCGCAGACCCAGAGCACACTTTGAGAACCTCTGCTTTAGACAGTTAATAGCAAACACATGCCACTCTGAACATACAGAGTTAAAGTTCTGTCCTAAGTTATGTTCCATTGCAACATTATTAACTTCAACTGGGATTCACTGGGTATAAACAAGAGAAAATGTGTCGCACTGCATATGAATATGGTTTTATGTTTAGTTCTGGAGAGTTTCAAGTATCTTTTGTTCTTATTGAAGTAAATATGTTGCTTTTTGGTGCACGAATGATCAGGACTGATGGGCCAAATTTTTCTGTTATACCTCTGAAAATGAAGATTAACTCAATTGATTTTGGTTTTACATTAATGCAATTGGCAGCAGGTTCTCTCTGAATGAGTGCAGAGTAGGGCTGGTCAGACTGTTTGACAGAAATTTGAGTTGGCCAAGTCTGTGTTCAAAGAACTCAAAATTGCAATTTGTGTGGAAGAGACAAACCCACAGATGAGTCATAAATACTGCATTACTAATGACCCTGCCCACACCACAGCTGCTGAACCCTTCTGCAAGGCAAAGTGAGCTCCCTGCCTCCCCAGCTGCTGAGCACCTCTCCTCAACATCCCCTCCAGCTAACTAACTCTGAAAGGCATTCAAACCTGGCCCCAGCCTTCCAGTTGATGAGCTGTTCACAGAGACTTTCAGAGCTATCGGCCCTGTGTCCACACTATCAAACAAATCTTACATGAGCGTACTCACCTCATTACCAAACCAGCCCACAGCCCTGATCCAGCTTTCCTTGAGTTCCACCTCCCACGTGGTGAACCCTTCTTAATAACAATTCTGACGCCAAATTCACATGTAAACTGTGAAACTGGGGAGAAAGAAAATCCCAGGGAAGTATGAGAATGTATAAAATTACCATAAAACACCATAGAGGATGTGGAAATTCACAGTGATTCAGGCAGGGTCTTAATTATGTGGTTATATGCTTTATATTATACTTTGATGTGATAGCTTTGCTCGGATAAAGGAAGTTGAATAGCTTTGATGACCTTTACATGGGCATGTTATTAAATGAAGGTCAACTATTAAAATATTCTTTTGAGTTGGATAAAATCTGTTTCAACTGTACTCACTAAACAAACAACTTTTCTTCCAGGACAGGTGGAAATGTGAGTGGAAAGCAGACTGATAAAACATAAGATTGAGGGAAGGGCATTCACAATGCTAGGAACAGAGAATAAACAAAATAAATTTTCAGCCGGGAAAGAAAAGACCAATAGATACAAAAGGAAATGTTTGCTGTATACAAAATATAAATATTGGAAAACATAAATTTCAGTTTGGTTTAAAATATTCATTTTAGGCCTGGTCTACACTGTTGGGGGAGGAGGGGGGAATCAATCTAAGTTACGCAACTTCAGCTACATGAATAACGTAGCGGAAGTCGATGTACTTAGATTGACTTAGCGTGGTGTCTTCACCACGGTGAGTTGACTGCTGCCGCTTCCCCGTCGACTCCACCTGCGCCTCTCATTGAGCTGGAGTACAGGAGTCGATGGGAGAATGCTCGGGGGTCGATTTATCTTGTCTAGACTAGATGCAATAAAGCAATCCCCGTTGAATCGATCGCTGCCCGCCAATCCGTCCGGTAGCGAAGACATACCCTTAGTAGCAATAATTTTTTGTTTGGGATTTTAAAAAGTAAAGATCCTTTATAGGAGTGTTGCCGGCACAAAGGCCCGAGGCGACAGCAACAGTGGTTCGTTGCCCGGTGTGCTTCGCTTCCAATAAACACACCAAGGTGGAGAAGCAAACAAAGGTTTATTTGAGCCCAAATAGGTGCCAGGGAGAAAAAGCATTCTCAAATCCTGCACACACATACAAGCGGTTTTTCTCTCTTTATACATAACTTCAGCTAAGCATTCCCATCACCCCCACACTCCTCCTCTCCCCCCATCTTTCATTCCCATGCAGCAATTACACTTTGCAATAGCAATTACATGAAGCAGTTAAGTCATACTTGGCAAAAACCACTTTAGCTCGTTAGTAACTCTTCTGTGAACAGTTATCTTGTTTTACTTTCCTGGATCCGTTATTCTGCCCCCCCCCCCTTAGCCAGGTGTAAGTAGGCCTTATCATTATCTCCTGGCAGTACCACAGTTGAGCTAGCTGTTGTACATTCCATTCTTGGTTACTGGCCTGCTAGGTTGATTAAAGTTCAAACATAAACATGGAAGCGCTTTGGTCAGACATGGAGTGACTTTAGTTCATTCAGGCCTACTACAGAAGGCTTTATTGACACTTATGGCTTTCCACCCTCCTGAGTTACCTAGGGTTATGCCTAGTGACACCAACAGGAGTGATATTTCATTTGCTGTGGATGGTGATTTGAAAAATAGATATGAGTGGGGTTTTTGTGCCTCTGTAGACTTTCACCAATATGTTCTCTCTATCTTCATGTTTAGTTCAGGCATGGTATTGAGTTCTTGCCCCTTTATTTTAGGTTTACATTTAGCGTATGTATGTGTTAGATATTTTACTTAGTGTCTGAATTGTTGCATGTCTTAAATTCCCAGATCAACCCTGCTCTTGATTCCAGTGTCATCATGGCTAATCTGGGATCATAGAGAATGAGTTTAAGCAGTGTGCTTTGTGACCCTTTGTGTTCCTAAAGTCAGATCTGTGCACACCTGCTATTTGATGTTTCTTGAAGAAGGCTGTTCCCTGGTTGTGTGTGCCAGGCCATTACCCAAAAGGACAGGCACACACCACTTCACCTGACCTTCCTCATGCTGGAGGCCGTATGAGCCTGACCCTCAAATCCCTCCTAAATCGAGGAAGCAAAATCCCTCAGGGCAACAATAGTAGTTCCAAGCATACTGAGCTCGTCGGTGACTGGTAATCAGAGAAGTCCCTGACAACAAAAAGCCAGTTCTGGTACCAAAGCCTTTCATTGCATTCTGCTCCCAGAATGGAACTCACCAGTGTGAAAGGGCCCTTCAGTTCCAGAGGTAGATTGGCGACATGGATGCTGACGACCTCCCTCCCTTCTATTTAACTGTAGAATCTTAGGTTAAACCCCTCGGTGTAAATTTTTTGAAAAATATTTATGTTTAAGAAATTACGGCAGGAATTTATTTCTTTTCTTCCTTCTAACACACTTATCTGAAAACAGGATCACTTTGGTTTTCAAGGGGCACTGGGCATCTAAAACCAAAAAGTAGTAATTGTATTTTAAAAGGCAAATGAAGATCACTGCCAGCTCCACTTTCTCCTGACAGAGCTGAGCTTTGATTATTATGTATTGTATATGGGATGGTTTGAATTGTAGGTTAGAGCAGAGAATTATCTTGTGTGTATGTGAATTTTTTCAGCAAAGGAGAGCTGGGAACTGGAGAAGGGAGTGGTGAGCTGAGGCGCTGGATTTCAGTTCTGTCTTCAGAGAAAGCTCCCACAGCAAGAAGAAAAATGATTTTCCTCTGACATTTTTTAAGCTTTAGACAAAATATCAATTTAGAATGATTTCCAATCTCAGCTGAAGATGGATTTAGGAGTAGGAGAGCAAGGGGAATTGTAGAGAGAATTGCTGTGCATGGGCAGAGCTGTGTGGAAAAGCCTACGCTAAGCCTGACCTTACCAGCACTATCAATCTGTCATTTTTCATGAACATTAGAAACATCAACTTGAAAAATCACATTTTAAAATTTGTGCCCACTGTTGTTACATATGATGCCTAAGGTAAATATAGCCAACAGAGATTAGAGGAAAGGATTATTTCCTCTTTGTGTCTCTCTCCCCTCCTTCTGCCTGTATTTTAGTTTGGGTATTTGGCAGCACTTTGTGCCTAGTCCGTTTCATTTCCCCTCTCATGCACTCACATGATGACATCACTCTCAGGAACTGCTCTGGGGTAACACACACCATCCCAGTAACAGCAGCAAAACTGAACAGGGTAGCACAGGCAGATAAAACAACGAGGAGTCCTTCTGGCACCTTAGACTATCGGGCAGATAAAATGAGGAGTCCTTGTGGCACCTTAGAATAACAAATTTATTTGGGCATAAGCTTTCATAGGCTACAACCCACTTCATCAGATAAGTGACCAGAGAAGGAGAGGGGGCCAGAGCAGGATTGGTGGTGGTCTCAGCACTGGCCTATTATCCCTTGCTGCAAGAACCTTTATAAATATCAGCAGGTGAGCAGAAAAATCCTCATATTAACAATGACAAACAAACTACAGGCTATTGAAGGAGCCCCCTATCACAAACTTTATTTTTATCAAAACCAACAGTTGTCAAAGGCAATAAAAAACTAGACACTTTGAAAAATTCAGTGTGCCTTTAAATATACTTAATTCACCTGAATATTTCGAATACTGAAAAATTATACTTGAGGAATGGATATGAATGGGGCAAACAGAATCTAGGCCCCAATCCTGGAAAGACCTACATACATGCTTAACTTTATGCAGTAAGTAGTCCCATTGACCTCAGTGGGACTACTTCTAGGGTGTCAAAATAAGCACATGAATATTTCTTTGAAGGATTGGGGTCAAGTGTGTAGCTGAACACCTTTATCCCTATTTTGAAAGCAGTTGCTTGTGCAGAAAAATGCCACTGAAGGATATTGTTTCTGATGCCTTTTATATGAAATCTAATATTGGTTTTTTGCTACTCTTCATTAGAGCTCTTACAACTGGTTTGCTATTGATTGACTTTTAAGCCAGATTCTGCATTGAAAAAATGGCATTGTTGTATATCTGCCCTTATAGCCTTGGTCAGATATAAAGGATATAGCAATTCATCAATGACTTGTTAACATCAGAGGAGTCAATGACAGTTCACTACCCAGGGCTCTGATCCTGCAGACATTTAAGCATTTACATGTCTTAGTCTTTTCTCACATGAGTAGCACTCTGGGAGTGCTTACATGAGTAAAATTATATATATGCTTAAGTGTCTGCACAATCAGGAACTTAATACTACTCACATGTCAAAAAACTATGATCAGGTAATGAAAACCAAAGGCCAGGGGTCATAGGTTGGAGTCTTGGGGTTTAGTATGATGATAGTTATCAAATGTAAAGATTCCGCTGTTCTTTCCGTATTATAAAGCAGACCATACTGGCCAAATTGCAAGGATAATGCATAAATAATGTAAAGCTTGCAGGGATTCATTATTCAAAGTTTATTGCCAGGATCATGACTAGTTAAAGACCCTGGTGATAATCTGGCTCCATTGAAGTCAATAGGAGTTCTGCAATTGACTTTGATAGGGTCATGATGTCACCCACAGTTGCGTATTCTATACCTGATCATTGTATCATGCGTACATGATCTTTTCACTATTGCTGGCGTAGGTGACATTGCTCTTTATTTTATCCAGCAGTATAATATCAGACACATTCTTAGAAGATGCTGAATTTCCCTCCATTCCCAATGCAGCCAAAACGCGATAAGAGACAAGGGGGATGAGGTAATATCTTTTATTGGACCATCTTCTGTTGGTGAGAGAGACAAGCTTTCGCTCTTACACAGAAAACATAAGTCTTCCAGAACTGAAGAATATCGCTGTGAAGTTGATCCAATAAAAGATATTACCTCACCCACCTTCTCTCTAATATCCTGGGACCAACATGGCTATAACAACACTGCATACAACAAAAGGAGTTAAGGGCATTTAGCACATCACAGGAGGTATTCAGCATCTTGCATGATCAACTCATTCTTAACTTTCTTTTGTATATATACACAGACTATACTAGAGCTGGTCAAAATTAGTCATTTGAAACATTTTTTCAATGAAAAATGATATTTTTTTCAAATTAAACATTTTTCAGTTTTTTGCTTTCTGGAATTTATTTTTTCCTTTTTGGTCCCTTTTTTTATCTCTTCTCCCCGCCCCCTTTTCCTTTTTCAGCTGCAAATTGGAAAAGGAAGAAGAGGGAGGGGGGACAAAAACTGAAAGATTTTTGTTGAAATTTTTTTGATAAAACTTAACAGTTGTGGTAAAACAATTTAATCAAAATGTGAAAAACCAAATTTTTTTTTTAAATCTGTGGAACAAAATGGATTTAGAATTTTAAATGTTTTTGCAAAAAAAAATGTTTTTCAATTATATGTAACATATTCAGTTTTATTGATTGGGTAGTGAATTATTGTTTACTTTGAAAGCTAAAAATGTTCAATCTCCGAAGGTTACATCAAAGTTAAAACGAAGCCATATAAGTACCTGTATTTTTTGTTTTTACAGGCAAACACATAGAGAGTACATGACATAGCCTCTGTGACATCTCCAGTGCATGAGACATATGGCCCTGTGGCAGAATTATGTACCTGAGGCATGTGATTATCTTTCAATCATGGCACAAGTGTGTTTTTTCATACTTATAGGATTACTTGAATAATCCAAAAATAGCCACTAGAGCTTGTCAAAAATTCTTTTTCCCCACAGAATATTAAGACTTTTCAGTGAAAAATCAAAATATAAAATATTGTGGCTGAAAACCAAAATATTTCAATTCCAGAATGCCACTGCAGTGCCTCATGGGAAGAGAGTTGTAGTTCAGGTGCCTCTTACTCCCATTCTCTTGTATAGGCCAGGCTCCCTGGTTAGACTACATCTCCCATAATGCACCAGAGTCTTTCCTGTTGATGAAAGGAGGCATTTGGTGCTCTCTCTCTCACACACACACACACACATACACCTCTCCCCCGCACAAATGTAGCTCGGAATTTTGTTCAGTATGGTCTGTCAGCTAAGAGGGCATAACATACTTACTATTGTCTCAGTAAAATAAGACTACATCTGTTACAGTGGAACCAGCAGTGGATGTGTTGTTACTTTTTTTGTTTTTTAAGTGAAGCCTCATTACACGAGCTCTCCATAGACCTTAAGCAGACACTTTAACATTTGTATTTATGGTTTATCACATATGAAAAATTGGCTCCTCCAACCGTTACTAGCTAGTACCATGTGATAGCCTATCTGTCTGAATTACCATCCACGCACAGAGACTACATTGTCAACCCCAGGCAAACTTGCATGAATTAGATGTTAGAGATGGAAAAGACTTAGTCATCTAGTTCATTGCCCTGCCTGTATAGAATTATTCTATATTGTGCTGTACAATTACTATTTTTTTTTGATGGTGTAGTTTTAGGTGATCAAAGTGATGTGGCTTCCACCACTTCCCTTGGGAGACTGTTCCAAAGTATAATAGATTCCACTGTCAAGACATATTTGTTGATACTCATTTTTCTTTTTATTAACTTAATCCCCGTCTTCCCCGTAGTACCCCCTGTGAATTTTTCCATGATGACATTTAGGATTTTTTGAAAAGCTCAGTTCTGCTAATATTTGCATATATTAGCAGCAACTTTAAATGCACATATATATAGGTGTACCAATGGGTCTCTATAGTTATTACAAATGTGGATTATGTCTTGTAGTAATCAATAAGTAAAGCCACTAAAATAAATTACCTCATTTTAGAGCTGTATGTTTTAATGACAGCTCTATAAGTAATTAGAAATGATGGCTAAAATTTTCAGAAGTGTGAGCCAAAAGTTAGTTTCTACACAAGAAAGTCATCAGTTTAAGTTGATACAGTTACACTGATGTAAACCCCTCTCTAGACACCAGTATTTGTTTTAAAGTAGGAGTACTTGTGGCACCTTAGAGACTAACACATTTATTTGAGCATAAGCTTTCGTGGGCTACAGCCCACTTCATCAGATGCATAGAATGGAACATATAGTAAGAAGATATATATACATACAGAGAACATGAAAAGGTGGGAGTTGCCCTAAGAGGCTAATTAATTAAGATGAGCAATTATCAGCAGGAGAAAAAAAACTTTTGTAGTGATAATCAAGATGGCTGATTTCAGACAGTTTGACAAGAAGGTGTGAGGATACTTAACATGGGGAAATAGATTCAATGTGTGTAATGGCTCAGCCATTCCCGGTCTCTATTCAAGCCTAAATTGATGGTATCTAGTTTGTATATTAATTCAAGTTCAGCAGTTTCTCGTTGGAGTCTGTTTTTGAAGCTTGTCTGCTGCAAGATTGCCACCTTTAAGTTTGTTACTGAGTGACCAGAGAGGTTGAAGTGTTCTCCTAATGGTTTTTGAATGTTATGATTCCTGATGTCAGATTTGTGTTCATTTATTCTTTTGCGTAGAGACTGTATGCCAATATTTTTATGGCTGACTTAGAACAACGCTTCCTTAGCTCTCATCCCCTAACGCCCCTACTCTAATTGCGCTACATTGATTACATCTTCATCATCTGGATGCATGGAAAAGAAGCCCGTGAGGAATGGGATTATCTACATGGGGAAAGTTTCACCAGTTTAACTTAAATCAGTTTGAAAACTGATATAGTTAAACTGGCGCAAGCCCTGTGTGGACACTTTTACTTCAATGTAAGAGTGCCTTTTATTGGTTTAACTTAAATCAGTTGGGTACAGGTTTAAGTTAAACTGGAAAAAGCCACTCTTAAAACAGGTTTCAGAGTAGCAGCTGTGTTAGTCTGTATCCGCAAGGACTTTAGGATTAGGCCCATTGTTATTGTTTCAGAAGAGAGTTTTTCATGCCTACTCATTTTAAATGTTCTGAGCGAGCTGTTCCATGGACCCCGGAGGTAGGTAGAGGTGACTTCAGTTTCATTCAAATATGAGAGAGGGCTCTGAGTTACTACATAGAATTCCTTCCCAAGTACCTGGCTGGTGAGTCTTGCCCACAAGCTCAGGGTTCAACTGATGGCCATATTTGGGGTCAGGAAGGAATTTTTCCCTGAGTCAGATTGGCAGAGACCGTGAGGGATTTTCACGTTCCTCTGCAGCATAGGGCACAGATCACTTGCAGGTTTAAACTAATGTTAATGGTTGAGTCTCTGTAACTTGAAGTCTTTAAGCCATGATTTGAGGACTTCAGTAACTCAGCCAGAGGTTATGGGTCTATTACAGGAGTGGGTGGGTGAGATTCTGTGGCCTGCAGTGTGCAGGAGGTCAGACTAGTTGATCATGATGGTCGATTCTGGCCTTAAGGTCTATGACAACAGGTTAAAAAATGGAGCATCTTAACTTTCTCAGTCTACTTAGCCTGTGTAGCAGCATAAAGCTGTATTACAAATGAAAAATCTCTCCTCTGAAACAATAACAATGGGCCTAATCCTAAAGTCCTTGCTCAGTCTTTATTATGAAGTCAGCATATGTTTGCCTGAGCAAAGGCAGAGTAAAAGGGAAGCGAAAAGTGAGTAAGGCCTTTTGGGATTTGGCTCAATATCTGTTCAAATTGGGACTGCTAAAGTTACTGTGAATATTTTACAAAAACTACAATAAAATGTTCACTGTTTGAACAGGATTTTCCACAGCTTAGCTGCACACGCTGTATTTACCTAGAATATGATCATGTTGTCACTGGATGATCATACTGGCCCATCTGTTAACTACAGACATTATTTAAAAGGTAATTGTTCTTTTTTACAAATTCATTGGATCTTTAAACTTTATCTGATATAGCCGACTGTGCAAATTGCATACAACAACATTAGTGCCTATAATGTAACTGACCAGCCATAAAATTCATGTAGCGAATTAAATCCTGATGAATGATTCTTCATTCTCTTTTCTTCAAATTGAAATCTGGGTGTACATAATAGACAGTAACTCCAAATACTTACAGACTTAATAGGATCCATGCTAAACTTTTAAAAAATACATATTTGGGGATTTTCAAAAGCACTGAGTGTTGGCCTAACTCTGCTCCCACTGAAGGCTAATGTAGGCTTCAGTGGGAGCAGTTAGGCCAACACTGAGTGCTTTTGAAAATCTCAACCATAATGTAATTGTTACTCATTGGAGTGGTTGCCAGGCAAGGATTTACACATAGCAAATTTGATATTGAGCCGGGGTGAATTGGTTTAGAAGATGACCTACAATTTGCTGGGGTGCACCTTTTTCTGAAAAGAATGTGCTGATGAAGGATGAGAAGAAGGAGTTGGCTTTGCAAGCTACAAACATGGTCCCTAATGGTGAAAGTTACTCCAATGTAATGGGTTTGCACAAGCCCTATGTAGCACTTCAATCCAGCTCAAACATACTACCATCTTCAGATCTATACTGGGATCTTCAGGATTTTGCTCTTTAGGTTTCATTATCTGTTCATAGCCTCCATATATATATTCAAAGATATGTGTGTGTTTAGAAAAGGGTGGCTCTGAAGACCTGCAGGAATTCTGCATTTATGTTGGTACGTGAGTACAGGTTAACAGGATTCGGTCTAAGTTTGAATCTTTGAAAAATGGCAAAAATTAAGAAAAATATGTAAAAGTCGGTGTAATGGTGAATGAATAAAAGTGGTAGTACTGGCTCTATAATAGTCTATAATAGTCTGCAGGATTGAACCTTCTACCTGTGTTGAAAGTAAATATTCTCTTTTGATAACACATCTTCCCCACCAAATCGATTCTGTAGTGAAGCCATTATGGTGAATTTATGACCTCACAGTGAACTCCATGGCAACACACTGATGTCTAGGATTATGAAGGTATTGGAAGATTAACAGGAAAGTTTGAGTTCGGAACAGTGATTGTTCAAACACAGCAATCTGCAGTCTAAACTACAGAACAGTTCAATGAAAAATTACTTGCAGAGTAATTTGCTTGCTTAGTTTGCTCCAGGAAAATACTTCTTTAGATATCGGTGGAGGGTTTAATAGAACAATAATAACAATTTCCAGTCCTATTTGATTCAGAGAAAGCAAACTTTTTTTAGCATGTGAAAAAGCTCCTTCTCTCATGTACAAATGAAGTGACATGTTTTTAAAGAGAGAGAATAGTTCTGTTATTTATCCATCTGTCTTTCCATAAAATTACAGATTGAGGTAAATTGCACATTCTTGACAGTTGTATGTCAGAATATAGAGCAGAAATTCAGAGATTGGCAAATGACTTCAATTCAGCCATTTAGATACTTTATATGCAAATAAGCCATACAATTAACTGTGTGTGGCACCTTCTGTTGGTACTTCTGTCATGTCACTAAAACATTGACCTTCAGCAAACAAAGTTAATTATTTGTTGTGTCCTGATGCCTTTTATATAACAGAGATATCAAGTAGAGAATTACTGAACAGAATTTTCAATACATTCTGGTTGGATTGTTCAAAATGTTTTTACAAATAAGCTTTCTTTAGGCATCTGATACAAATAAACCATACTGCCATCTTCATTTTCTGTCAAGAGCAAATTATTTGTGTTTTGGTGAAAAGACCTTGATTCAATCACATCAGAAATAACTCTTCGTAGTAGTTAGTAAGCGACAAGTAGATATTTATTACTAGCACAGAGTCGTAGCAAATGATGGGAAAATATCAATAAAAATATTACTTGAATAGAATTATAGAATGTTAGGGTTGGAAGAGACCTCAGGAGGTCATCTAGTCCAATCCCTTGCTCAAAGCAGGACCAACCCCAACTAAATCATCCCAGCCAGGACTTTGTCAAGATGGACCTTAAAAACCTCTAAGGATGGAGATTCTACCACCTCTCTAGGTAACCCATTCCAGTGTTTCACCACCCTTCTAGTGAAATAGTGTTTCCTATAATCCAACCTAGACCTCCCACACTGCAACTTGAGACCATTGCTTCTTGTTCTGTCATCTGCCACCATTGAGAACAGCCGAGCTCCATCCTCTTTGGAACCCCCCGTCAGATAGTTGAAGCCTGCTATCAAATCCCCCCTCACTCTTCTCTTCTGCAGACTAAATAACCCCAGTTCCCTCAGCCTCTCCGCATAAGTCATGTGCCCCAGCCCCCTAATCATTTTTGTTGCCCTCTGCTGGACTCTCTCCAATTTGTCCACATCCCTTCTTTAGTGGGGAGACCAAAACTGGACACAGTACTCCAGGTGTGGCCTCACCAGTGCCAAATAGAGGGGAATAATCACTTCCCTCGATCTGCTGGCAATGCTCCTACTAATACAGCCCAATATGCCATTGGCCTTCTTGGCAACAAGTGCACACTGCTGACTCATATCCAGCTTCTCATCAACTGTAATCCCCAGGTCCTTTTCTGAAGAACTGCTGCTTAGCCAGTCGATCCCCAGTCTGTAGCGCGCATGGGATTCTTCCTTCCTAAGTGCAGGACTCTGCACTTCTCCTTGTTGAACCTCATCAAATTTCTTTTGGCCCAATCATCCAATTTGTCTAGGTCACGCTGTACCCTATATCCTCCAGCATATCTACCTCTCCCTCCAGTTTAGTCTCATCTGTGAACTTGCTGAGGGTGCAATTCATCCTATCATCCAGATAATTAATAAAGATGTTGAACAAAACTGGCCCCAGGACCGACCCCTGGGGCACTCCGCTTGATACCGGCTGCCAACTAGACATGGAGCCATTGATCACTACCTGTAGAGCCCGACAATCTAGCCAGCTTTCTATCCACCTTATAGTCCATTCATCCAATCCATACTTCTTTAACTTGCTGGCAAGAATACTGTGGGAGACCGTATCAAAAGCTTTGCTAAAGTCAAGATATGTCACATCCACCACTTTCCCCATATCCACAGAGCCAGTTATCTCCTCATAGAAAGCAACCAGGTTGGTCAGGCATTACTTGCCCTTGGTGAATCCATGTTGACTGTTCCTGATCACCTTCCTCTCCTCCATGTGCTTCAAAATGGATTCCTTGAGGACCTGCTCCTTTATTTTGACGGGGACTGAAGTGAGGCTTACTGGTCTGTAGTTCCCCGGGTTCTCTTTCTTCCCTTTTTAAAATATGGGCACTATATTTGCCTTTTTCCAATCATCTGGGACCTCCCCCGATCGCCATAAATTTTCAAAGATAATGGCCAGTGGTTCTGCAATCACATCAGCCAACTCCCTCAGCACCCTTGGATGCATTATATCTGGTCCCATGGACATGTCCATGTCCAGCTTTTCTAAATAGTCCTTAATCTGTTCTTTCACCACTGAGGGCTGCTCACCTCCTCCTCATACTGTCATTATCTAATACAAATGACTAGAATCATCTCCCTGAAGAATATAGGCCTGATTTTCTACTCACGCCCTAGTAAATAAGTCCACTCAAATGAAACCTATCTATCTGAGAGAGAATTTAATCCTATGAATGCTATGGAGAAAACTAGAGGTAATAAATGCACTAATTTTTCACCCTAGTACTCTAAGGTATTCAGGGAAGGGTCCCAAATTGATGTGTGTCAGATGGGGTGGATGTAGGCATATGGTGGATTTCATCCCTCCAATCAAAGCCAGAATAAATGGGCTTTTTGTTGGACATTAGGCAGAGAATGGGAGATATTATATTTGCATACCTCCCAGTCCATGGGCAGGACTCCTACTGCTACTGTTTTGTAGTCATTATCATTACAAATCAACATGAATAAAATAATAATATTGTGGTAGGGCCTAGGAGCCCCAGTCATGGGCCAGAATCCCATTGTGTCAGACACTGAACAAACACAGAACAAAAAACCAGTTCAGAATGGAGGCCACTGCTGCTATGCATTTGTGGGTCAGTGAGTCCATGCTGTCACAGATCCCATGGTGCTCCCCTTAGCCTGCTCCTAAATCTTCCTACATGTCAACTTGTTTGTGATTGGCAAGGATCCCTCCTTTGTGATGTATGAAGGGCTTCAGAGTGCACCCCTGTGTGGAAGCTCTGCTCCTTCCTCTGCACCACCCCATTCTTGGTTTTATGTGATGCAGGGGGCCTTGTGTCGGCCTTGAGAACCCTGGGTGAACCTCACCCCTACTGTAAATTCATTAGCATTAATGGGAATGACACACATACATTTCTTGCAGAATTATTGCCATTGACATTTGTGTGCTATGTAGATAAATCCTCTGGACATCACTAGGGAGAATATACCCTTAAGCATATACAAGTGGAATTTAGCTGTTGCTGTTAACCCAGGAGATGCAGAGTCCCTGTGCAGATTGCTACTTTCCCTATTTTATTTACTCTTTCTATACTTTGGACCTGTCTCTGTTCTAAGGGCTTGTTACACAGGGAGTTATTCCAGAATTGCTATTCCTGGTTAATTGCATGTGTGGACACTTGTATTCGGGATTAAAAGCACCATATTCTGAATTAGTTGAATCTAATATGGATTAAATTCATTCAGAATAAGGCGCTCTTATTCCAGAATAAGAGTGTCTATACATGTAGTTAATCAGAAATAGTTAATTTGCTTTAAAATCAAACCCTGTCATATCCTGGATTACCTTTAACATGCAGAGAAGTCCTTAGATACACAAATACATCTTTCTCTAAATTTTGTGAAATCTGCCACTGGACATAGACCTGCGTGCTTGACAGCCAAACTGAGCCTTTATATATGTTGGGCAATGCAGTATATATCAAGGGTAAAAACCCCATCTTCTTCTGATATTGCTGACATACAGGTTGAACAATTCTTTTAAACAAACTGATATGAATCATTCAAGTCTTTTTTTAAAGGTAATGTTACATTCTTTTGTTTTTAAGAAAACTGGCGTGCATGAAAGGGGTTGGCTCCATTTATGGTAATCCTAAAGCCCTTGAATTGTATTGCATGGCGTCATCATTACAGGTTTCCTCAAACTCGCTTGCTAATGCCTCAACATCCTGACTTGGAGACATCACCACTTTTAGGGATCTGGGATGGAGGAAAGGAGTGGATGGGCTATGGAGATGCATATCATCCCCCACCCCCAGCAATAGTATGCACTGAATGTTTGAGGATAACTTCTTTTACCTTCCTCTAAAAACATAATTCATCAGGCCAATTGTGCAATGGGGAGGCACATTCTTTCTAGGCCCCTGCTAGCAAAGAATTTGTGCCCTGGAGCATGAAGCTTGAAGCTCTTTTTAACCTGCTAGCATAACTGCAAATATTACTGTTTTCACATAAAGATACAGATTCACCCATGGGCTCATGCAAGCCTGTTCATACTGTAGCATGGCCGCCTGTGATAACCACAGTGGAAGGGAGGGAGGCCATGGTGGAGTGATGACCCAGTGTAAGCTTTGCACTGACTGCATGCCACAGAGATAGGCTTCATGTTGGTTTTGACTACGATGAGATGGAGATGTGCGTAGAGGATATGCTTGGAGGAGGGGCATGTGGATCCATTGCCTGGCATAATGGAGGAGCAGCAGGCTGAGGGTCTGTGCAGCAATCTCATAGTCCTGCACAACTGGGGGAGGGAGGGAGCTATGCAGTGGAGGATCTCCTGGCCCTACCCATTCCCGCTGTGCACTGCGCAAGGGGGATACATGGATAAGGTTGATGTAAATGGGTGATTTTGCACTGAAATCTATAGAGTGCCTATCTATCCCTGGAAGAATTTGGCTCTTTGTCTTCAAATGCTGCTAGACATCAAGGGATTATAATTTCATGGATTAAAATAATTTATTAGAAAACAATGCTTCATTTTGCACCCATAGGACTGCAATTTTTCCTTGAAATTTAGGAAACAAAGTTTTATAAATACATTTTTTAGATGAATGTCCTCTTCAGTGTTACTTTAACCCAAAAAATTATCCACAAAATGTTGTTGAAGAAAGAATTGCTCTACTACTTTAGACCAGTGGTCCCATCTAATTCAGTATTTTGTCCCTGACGGTGACCGGTGTCAGATGTTTCTAAAGAAAGCACAAGAAACCTTGTAATGGGCAATTATGGAATAACCTACTAAAAGGGGAAATTTCTTCCTAATCCTTGACAGTTAGTGGTTGGTTTATGTCTTAAAGCACAACGATTTATATCCAATCTCTTTAAAAAAACCTAAAACCAAAAGTTTATAATATAATCCTGGATGTTCTTATGATCCATATAAGTGTCTAACTTTTTTTCTGAATCCTACTAAACATTGGTTCCAACGATGCTTGGTGTGGAGAGTTCTCCTTATTTAACTAAGCTCTGTGTTTTTTAAAAAAGGAATTTTATTTTCTCCATTTTAAAATTGTTGTCTTTCAGTATCATTGAACATCCTGTTGTTCTTGCATTATGAGAGGGTAAACAGGAACATTTAAACTCCCTTTCTTATAACGTTCATTATTTTGGTATGAAATGTATGATATCCCCTCTTATTTGTCTCCTCCCTAAACAAAACATTACTAATCTTTGTTCATAGAGAGGTCTTTCTATGTTTCTAATGATTAATGTCATTCACCTCTGAACTCCTTCTATTGCTCCTCTGTTCTTTTTGAGCTAGTGTTGCCAGAACTGAACATGGCATTCCAGGAGAAATCATATCAGATTTCTAGCCATTAGTTTTAAATGAGAGTTTCCGTACACCCCTTAAATTCAGAGCTGTACACTTTATATCGTCACTACTATCACCAATGGTATGTATTCGAGTTAAAACAGGTGGTATAGTTGTCTGTGACCACGTTGGGTGGGATCATACATTCATTCTGTCTCAATGATGGATTTGTCTGACTTGCTCCAACTAGAGCTGACTTTGTGCCCACACAATGCAACGTCTTAAAATAGAAAACACAAGAGAACAAAGAAGAGTTTTAATTATTTACCTGTCAGGTAGACTCCATCCCTTTTGTAAGGAAGCTTTTTTTGTCTTCCTTGAATTTATTCACTTTTCATTTAGCAAAAATTTCATCGTTGTGCTTGCCAGTGATTCAGATGCTGGGGCTGATTAAAAAAGACTTATGAATCCCCCCTTCTATTCTCTTATGTTAGTTGATTTTCTGTTGAATAGACGGAGTAAAAGCTACTGTCCAAGCTATTTTCTTTATTATTTTCATAACAGTAGCGATTAGGTCCCAACCAAGATCATTGTCCCATTGTTCTAAGTACTGGACAAACACATTGTCAGATAGCCCCTGCCCTAAAGGATTTACAGTCTAAAGAGACAAGGCAGACAGATGGAGGGAGAAAAGTGTTATCCTCACATCACAGATCGGGAACTGAGGCAAAGAGCCTTCACCAAGGTCACAGAGGAAGTCTGTGACATTGCTGAGAATTGGACCAAAGTATCCTAGGTCCCAGTGCAGTATCTTAATCACAGACCCTCCTTCCTCTACTATATTCTGCCACATTTGTAAGAGAGCCCCTTTGATTACAAGGCAGCCAGCGTTGAAGCTATGTACTTATTTGACTGATCGTGGTACCCAGTAACTGCCTGCACTTTGGAGTGATATTGCAGTTACACAAATGTTAACTCTCACAAAGCAGCCTTCAGATCACTCCAAAGGCATTGATGGCACATCCCAGCCTTCCCATGAAAGCAGTGGAGATGTCTACCTTTTTGTGATGCCAGAGGAGTTAATACAGTGCATACAAAGAAAGAAAGCTAATCTAAAAAGGGATCAGTAGATTAATATAAACATCCACTATTGACAACAAGAGAAAATGAGGAGTCCTGGGCTACAGTGAAGGCTAAAAATGTTGTATACAGCCCTTGGGAATTATATATTAGTTTTATTTTTAGGCCCAAGTTGTGACATGTAACTACTGGCCTGCACTGGGAGGCATGTGTGCGGTGTGCGGTGCCCAGGCTCCAGGAATATTCAGGGCAGGGTGCCCTGCTCCAGCAATATTTGGAGCTGGAGCTGGGTCTCTCCCCCCCTGCCCCGCCGCGTCCCTGCCTGGAGCAGGTCCCAGCCCCCGCCTGCCACCCCTCCCCCCCACCACGCCGCGTCCCTGCCTGACAAAAAGCAGCGCGCGCCTCTCCCCTGCCTGCTCGAGCTGCGAGATTGGCTCCCGGCAGAACTGCTGTCTGCTGCCCCAGGGTCCTAGTGCCTGTCCTCCCCTACTGGCAAGGCAGGCTGCCCTTACCCTGCCCTTCCGCCCTAGCCCTGAGCCTCCCCAACGCCCCAAACCCCTCATCCCCAGCCAGAGCCCTCATCCCCCCGCACCCTAATCCTCAACCCCAGCCAGAGCCCTCATCCCCCCGCACCCTAATCCTCAGCCCCAGCCAGAGCCCTCATCCCCCCGCAGCCTAATCCTCAGACCCAGCCCTGAGTCCCCCCACATAATGAGCCCCACAGCCCTCACCCCACACCCCAAACCTCTGCCCTAGCCCTGAGCCCCCTCCTGCATCATGAACACCTCATCCCCAAGCCCCAGCAAGAGCCCTCATCTCCCTGCACCCTGATCCTCTGCCCCAGCCTTGACCCCCACAGCATGAACCCTCATCCTCAGCCCCACAGCCCTCACCCCACCCTTCTGCCCTAGCCCTGAGCCCCCACAGCATGAACCCCCATCCTCAGCCCCACAGCCCTCACCCTGCACTCCCTCCTATCCCCAAACTCCCTCCCAGAGCATGCACCACCACCCCCTTCCTACGCCCCCACCCCCCGCCCAGAGCCTGCACTCAAACTCCGTCCCAAAGCCTGCACCCCTCACCCCCTCCTGCACACCCACGCCCTGCCCCAGCCCAGAGCCTGCACCCAGCACCCAAACTCCCTCCCAGAGCCTGTACCCCTCACCCCTTCCTACACCCCCACCCCCAGCCCAGAGCCTGCACCCAAACTCCATCCCAAAGCCTGCACCCCTCCTGCACCCTAATCCCCAGCCCAGGACCTGCACCCCATACCTCCCCCCGAAACCCCGCCCAGAGCCTTAGGCAGGTGGGGGCAGAGTTTGGGGGGGCGGAGTTGGGGGGGCGGGTTCTGGGCACCACCAAAATTTCTACAAACTTGCCACCCATGCTGGGAGGTGAGGTGAAGCTGCACAGCCAGCCCAAGGTGGAGCTCAGGCAGAGACACTTCCTCCTAAGGCACAATCCTTATCACAGGTCCCTGGCATACAGAAGGAGTGCACAGTCTGCACCAGCCCCTTTGGATGATGCAGCCTGTCTCCCCTCTCCGTGACCAGCTAGTGTCAAGTCTGTGGACAGCCATACATAGTGGTCAGAGCCAGAGTCCACAGGCAGGAGTCAAGAGTCAGCTTGGTCAGGATACCAGGAGATCAGAAGCAGGAGCCAACCTGGAGATCAGAAATACAAGTCAGAGGTCAGAAGTCAAGCCAGGTCAGGACACTGGGAAGTCAAGCATGGGGAAAAGGAGGCACAAGGTACACAGTCCTGAGCATGATGGATCCCACTTGTTCAGACAGCTTCTTGTTCCTGGCTTAAATAGGGCCAGAAGGCCAACAGGTTGCTCTGTGACTCTGCCAGTAGTATCTCAGGGTGAAGCCTCAGCCTGGGGCTGGCCTTCATGGGTCCTGGGTGAGCAGTTGGCAGCAGGTTGCCAAGTGGAGGGTTGAAGCATGGCTGCTCCTGTGGACCTGGGTTTGAGACCAATGGGTCACCATGACAGCTAGCACTGTAGTGTGATATAGAGGGGGGCTGGCTCCATGGACTCTTTTCCTTCCCATCCTTCTGGGAGAAAAATGTACTTCCCTGGGGCACATGAAGGGAATATCCCTTTGTAAAAGGGCAAGAAAGGAACAAACAGAAAGGGAAGAAGGGGCAGCAGGCAGAAGGTTTCTTAGGTTCCACCCCTTTGGGCACACATATTTAAACCCAGGGACAACCCTGAGCAGTGTTAGAAAAGCAATTCCCTTTGTATTCTTAAACTGAAGCTCATATTTTATTTACTTTGAGAACCAATATCTGCATGACATGTATGGTTTGAAAAGCTGTCTCCTGGATTGCATGACATGCCTCAAGGAACCTGAATTCCTATCAATATTATCATGTCACCTCTTCTTTTTAAAAAAAATACAGATAACCAGAAAAGTGAAATACAATGATGTCCTAGAGAAAAGGCCTTACAGTATCCTCACCATCACAGTGCCTGTGGATATGTTAACTGACTACTGTATGTTTGGGAAAGCATGCCTTTAATAAATCTATCCCAGCTGCCTTTAATTTCAATTCCCCAAGTTATTCAGTGTTCAATCACAAAGTCCTGGGGCCAGGCTTCTGTAGAACAACCATAAATAATAATTTACATTGTAGTTTCTAGGGCTCTTAGATTGACTGTACAGTATTCAAAGCTGAGAAAAAAATAATTCTTTCATTTGGGATAAAAACACTACTGATTTAGGAAGCACATGATGAAGTGCTGTAATACAGGAGCATGTTCATTCAGGATAGTTTCCTGCCATCTGAGTAAAACTGGGCCTGTTGTGTATGAGTGCTGTTTATGTGTGGGTTTTATAATGGTGTTTCTTTAAGGAGACACCATTAAGATAAGATCATATATTTTTTTGAAAGTCCTAACCTGGGCTAATAGTGTTACCTCAGATTATTAACAATATAAGAATTTATTAAATGTAACTTTTCACCATCCATCCTATTAACTACTTTTTTTGTACTTCATCGAGCTTCAACAGTGAAACTAGATCCGACTGGTTCTTGACAGTGCTAGTTCAAGTAAATCTGGACAACCTGAATTGGGCCCAGTGTGCTCAGACTGAAACCAAACTCTGCACTTATTTGCACTCATGTAAACCTGGAGTAACTCCATTGAACTGGATTATCTCCACCTGCAGCCTACCCTAGATCTTCACACACAGGTTGCCTTCCACATGAAGATCTCCCCATTCTCCTATTGCGGGCATCTGCTTTAAAAGTGAAATTTTAAACAGCTCTCAGCATTGGCCTAATCCTGCTACCATTGAAGTTAACAGAATTTAAATTGACTTAACTGGGAGCAGAGTTAGGCCAATGCTGAGCACTTTTGAAAATCTCATGCTAAATATTCACAAACTACTGAACCAGTTTTCTTCAAACTTGCCTTGTTTTGTAGATCTCATGGATATTTAATCAAGCCAAGCCTGATGACTATAAGTAATGTGGTATAATTCACTTTATGAAGGTGCTATAGGAAATGCCAATCTTTTTGAATTTTGTTAACTGATAAATAATTTGATAATGTAAAAAAGAGATAATATTTTAAGGCATACAAATAAGGGAATACAGCTGAACATTTAATTTTAACATTGCATTTCCACACTTCAGTGATTTATTACTCAGTCTCAGCATGGTACTAATAGTAGTTTTGAGGGTTTTCTTGTATAGAGTATTTATAATTTCACTGAAAGTGTGAAATGTGTGTATGGTGATTCTTTCGAGGCAAACAAATTTGAATTAGTGCATTCCACTCCAACCTTCATCATCCCTTTCATGACCTCATGCTCTTCCTATAACTATTGCATGATAAATAAAGTATTTCATATATTTATTCCTTCCCATTTGGGTTACTTTGCACCTTCTCACAAAACTTGCTAAAAAGATGATTTCTGTCTTTGAAAAATTCTCAAATCTAGCTTGAATTATTAAAAAGTCAGCAGATCAAATGTGGAAGTTTGATGTAACTGAAAGATTACTCTAGAGATCAGCTGAGAATTAATATGGAGGCTAAATATATCTTTTTTAAGTACAAGATCTCCAATGGATTCATAGGAAATCTTGTACAGCAATTGCTGATGTGGATTATGGCTAGTATCTAACATCACAGTTTCTGTAGAACATAAGAACATAAGAACATAAGAAAGGCCGTACCGGGTCAGACCAAAGGTCCATCTAGCCCAGTATCTGTCTACCGACAGTGGCCAATGCCAGGTGCCCCTGAGGGAGTGAACCTAACAGGCAATGATCAAGTGATCTCTCTCCTGCCATCCATCTCCATCCTCTGACGAACAGAGGCTAGGGACACCATTCTTACCCATCCTGGCTAATAGCCATTTATGGACTTAGCCACCATGAATTTATCCAGTCCCCTTTTAAACATTGTTATAGTCCTAGCCTTCACAACCTCCTCAGGTAAGGAGTTCCACAAGTTGACTGTGCGCTGCGTGAAGAAGAACTTCCTTTTATTTGTTTTAAACCTGCTGCTTATTAATTTCATTTGGTGACCCCTAGTTCTTGTATTATGGGAATAAGTAAATAACTTTTCCTTATCCACTTTCTCAACATCACTCATGATTTTATATACCTCTATCATGTCCCCCCTTAGTCTCCTCTTTTCCAAACTGAAGAGTCCTAGCCTCTTTAATCTTTCCTCATATGGGAGCCTCTCTAAACCCCTAATCATCTTAGTTGCTCTTTTCTGAACCTTTTCTAGTGCTAGAATATCTTTTTTGAGGTGAGGAGACCACATCTGTACACAGTATTCGAGATGTGGGCGTACCATGGATTTATATAAGGGCAATAATATATTCTCAGTCTTATTCTCTATCCCCTTTTTAATGATTCCTAACATCCTGTTTGCTTTTTTGACCGCCTCTGCACACTGCGTGGACATCTTCAGAGAACTATCCACGATGATGCCAAGATCTTTTTCCTGACTCGTTGTAGCTAAATTAGCCCCCATCATGTTGTATGTATAGTTGGGGTTATTTTTTCCAATGTGCATTACTTTACATTTATCCACATTAAATTTCATTTGCCATTTTGTTGCCCAATCACTTAGTTTTGTGAGATCTTTTTGAAGTTCTTCACAATCTGCTTTGGTCTTAACTATCTTGAGTAGTTTAGTATCATCTGCAAACTTTGCCACCTCACTGTTTACCCCTTGCTCCAGATCATTTATGAATAAATTGAATAGGATTGGTCCCAGGACTGACCCTTGGGGAACACCACTAGTTACCCCTCTCCATTCTGAGAATTTACCATTAATTCCTACCCTTTGTTCCCTGTCCTTTAACCAGTTCTCAATCCATGAAAGGACCTTTCCTTTTATCCCATGACAGCTTAATTTACGTAAGAGCCTTTGGTGAGGGACCTTGTCAAAGGCTTTCTGGAAATCTAAGTACACTATATCCACCGGATCCCCCCTGTCCACATGTTTGTTGACCCCTTCAAAGAACTCTAATAGATTAGTAAGACACGATTTCCCTTTACAGAAACCATGTTGACTATTGCTCAAGAGTTTATGTTTTTCTATGTGTCTGACAATTTTATTCTTTACTATTGTTTCAACTAATTTGCCCGGTACTGACGTTAGACTTACCGGTCTGTAATTGCCAGGATCACCCCTAGAGCCCTTTTTAAATATTGGCGTTACATTAGCTAACTTCCAGTCATTGGGTACCGAAGCCGATTTAAAGGACAGGTTACAAACCTTAGTTAATAGTTCCGCAACTTCACATTTGAGTTCTTTCAGAACTCTTGGGTGAATGCCATCTGGTCCCGGTGACTTGTTAATGTTGAGTTTATCAATTAATTCCAAAACCTCCTCTAGTGACACTTCAATCTGAGACAGTTCCTCAGATTTGTCACCTACAAAAGCCAGCTCAGGTTTGGGAATCTCCCTAACATCCTCAGCCGTGAAGACTGAAGCAAAGAATCCATTTAGTTTCTCCGCAATGACTTTATCATCTTTAAGCGCTCCTTTTGTATTTTCATCGTCAAGGGGCCCCACTGGTTGTTTAGCAGGCTTCCTGCTTCTGATGTACTTAAAAAACATTTTGTTATTACCTTTGGAGTTTTTGGCTAGCCGTTCTTCAAACTCCTCTTTGGCTTTTCTTATTACACTCTTGCACTTAAGTTGGCAGTGTTTGTGCTCCTTTCTATTTGCCTCACTGGGATTTGACTTCCACTTTTTAAAGGAAGTCTTTTTATCCCTCACTGCTTCTTTTACATGGTTGTTAAGCCACGGTGGCTCTTTTTTAGTTCTTTTACTGTTTTTCTTAATTTGGGGTATACATTGAAGTTGGGCCTCTATTATGGTGTCTTTAAAAAGGGCCCACGCAACTTACAGGGATTTCACTTTAGTCACTGTATCTTTTAACTTTTGTCTAACTAACCCCCTCATTTTTGTATAGTTCCCCCTTTTGAAATTAAAGGCCACAGTGTTGGGCAGTTGAGATGTTCTTCACCACATCCCACCACAGGGATGTTGAATGCTATTGTATTATGGTTACTATTTCCAAGCGGTCCTGCTATAGTTACCTCTTGGACCAGCTCCTGCGCTCCACTCAGGATTAAATCTAGAGTCGCCTCTCCCCTTGTGGGTTCCCGTACCAGCTGCTCCATGAAGCAGTCATTTAAAGTATCGAGAAATTTTATCTCTGCATTTCGTCCTGAAGTGAAATGTTCCCAGTCAATATGGGGATAATTGAAATCCCCCACTATTATTGGGTTCTTAATTTTGATAGCCTCTCTAATTTCCCTTAGCATTTCATCATCACTATTACTGTCCTGGTCAGGTGGTCGATAATAGATCCCTACTGTTATATTTATACTAGAGCATGTACCTTCAAAAATATTGCGTACAATAGGTTTATTGACTGAACACATTCAGGTTGTTATGGGTTAAAATATCATCCTCTCTGTAAATCAGACTGTTAATTTCCAAAATATCAACTAAATTCTTTTTTCCTTTCCCCTTTTTTGTTTAAACTTAATTTTTTAAATCCAATGTGGCATTCGTGTGACTCATGTTTTTTTCCGTTTGATGCCTGCAATGAACCACAGGATGTGAAGCATTTACTGACTATATTATATAACTTGTAATTCTACAGCTATCAGCAACTATGCCTGGCCAGCTTCAAGTGAATTTCTTCACAGAGTGAGCAGTGCAGCTAATCATGACATCCATCTTTATCTTAAGATGAGATCATTATCTATAATAAGACACCTATTGATTCAAGCTCAAGAAAAGGCATTTTCTGCTACATGCCTTCCACCACTCTAGGATTGTGGAGTTAGCTCCCTGCCTGGAGGTAGAGAGAAAGTGTCAAAGCTTTAAGCATAAAAATCTGTTAAGCATCATCTCATTTTTTTTCATCAGTCCTGATTTTCTTTATCCTCTGTTCAGATCTGTCTGTGTCTGTCTGTCCTATGCTTATGAAAGGTATCAGACAGTCCCAAATACTGACATTTGGGATTTATACACAGAACTTGTACAGCAGAGGGAGCAATAGTCAGGGGCGGCTCTATGTATTTTGCCACCCCAAGTACGGCAGCTTTCGGCGGCATGCCTGTGGGAGGTCCGCTGGTCCGCGCCTTCGGTGTACCCACCACCGAATTGCCGCCAAAGCCGTGAGACTGGTGGACCTCCCGCAGGCATGCCACTGAAGGCAGCCTGACTGCCGCCCTCACGGTGACCGGCAGGGCACCCCCCGCGGCTTGCTGCCCCAGGCACGCACTTGGTGCGCTGGTGCTTGGAGCCACCCCTGGCAATAGTGCAAGCTTCCTTCAGATTATTTAGCCCATCTGCTTCAACCTTGGCTTGGACCTTTAGGGGAGAGAGAATAGTTCAGTCTAAAACATCCATCCATTGCTCCCATATCAGAGGCAAGGGTGCCAGTTTGTGATCTGTGTCTGTGTATGTCTTTCTGGGTGGGAGTTAGGAAGGGTGACCAGATGTCCCAATTTTATAGGGAAAGTCCCAATATTTGGGGCTTTTTCTTATATAGGCGCCTATTACTCCCCACCTCCTGTTAGGGTGACCAGATGAGATGAAGAAAATATTGGGACACATGGTGGGGAGGGGTGTCCACCGGCAGAGGAAAAAAAAAAAGCCGTGTGCTGCCGGTGGAGCAAAATATCGGGACAACCACCCAAATACCGGGACAGTTGCTATTTTATCGGGACGTCTGGTCACCCTTTCCCAATTTTTCACACTTGCTATCTGGTCACCCTAGAGCTAGGAGAGGAGGTTTTGACGGATGTACTTGTCCACTAAAAACTGGATGGAGAATATCAATTTGTATCACATAGATCTGTTCAGCTGGTAGTGATTAAATTACAGTGAACCTAGATGAGGACTCAGCCAGGTGATCTATAGCTAAAAGGTTCCATACCCAATAGCAGTCTCCTGAGACTTCCAATCATCATTTAAGGTCTGATTTCTTTTTTTTTTTTCCCTTGTAAAAAAGCTCATTGTTTTCCTTTCTTTCCGAAGCTCTTCCACTGGGAGGTTGAATAAAGTTAATATCAAATTTTATATTAGAGAATTAGTGAGAGGTTGTTTTGTTTGTTTTGTTTTTTCCACAGACCAAGTAGAAGAGAGGTTCATTTGAATTGTTTCCGGGATATTCCCCTTTCCATTCTGGACAGTTGTGTGTGCGTAAATGTATTTATTTGCCTGCCTGCATACCTGCATACATTCCTACTTAGTCCTGCCAAAAATGCAGGGGACTGGACTACATGACCTATCAAGGTCCCTTCCAGTCCTATGATTCTATGACTCTGGCCAGATTTGCACTAAGGACCTTTGGTCATCTGTCCAGGCAAAAATAAACAAATGGCATTTGTTGCTTCTTCTGTGATAGAACATACGGGGAGTCTTTCTTCTGTGCAGAAGACAGAGCTTCATTGACAACCATGCTTTAGATTCAAGGATGAGTGAGGACTATTTGCTTGACAAAGCAGTTCTCACTCTGCTCTTGATCTCTGACGGGGCTAGTTCTAGCGCTTTGATTCATGCTTACTCAGGCCTTTCAGTCTCTCTCTCAGGCATGGATTGCAATGTGGTGTCTCCTTTAGTGGTGTGACGCTTTATTCCAGGTGTTCTCAAACTTCATTGCACCGTGACCCCCTTCTGACAACAAAAATTACTACATGACCCCAGGAGGGGGGACTGAAGTCTTATCTCACCTAAGCCCCACTGCCCCGGGTGTGGGGGCCAAAGCCAAAGGGCTTCAATCGCAGGCGGGGGAGCCTGTAACATGAGCACTGCCACCCAGGGCTGAAGCCGAAGCCTGAGCCCCTCGAGCTTCAGCTTTGGCCTCGGGCGGTGGGTCTCGGGCTTTGGCTTTGGCCTCGGGCGGTGGGGCCGGGAATTTGGCCCCAGGCCCCAGCAAGCATAATGCCAGCCTTGGCAACCCCATGAAAACATGGTCACAAACCACTTTGGGGTCCCGACCCACAGTTTGAGAACTGCTGCTTTATGCTGTCTTCACAACCTTTTGTATGTCTGCCTGGTTGCAGTGGAACCTTTAGAGCAACAAAGATTCCTGCCGTGCTCAGTTGAAAGGAGTCATATGCTGTACTTAGCACTGCATTGAAACTTTTTAATTGTCTTTTTTCATAGTTTTTTTTATAGTTGCCACTTTCGACCTTTTGAGGCATGGAATCAGCGGCTGAGGATATGTTTTTGTTATTTATCCACAGGCCCCTCCAGCACAGAAAAGACTTAGTGCTCAGTGGTATGGGACTCTGTGTACCCATGTGTAACCGGGTCCTTTCCTCGGCCCCCACCCCTGCTGAGCTCTTTGCTGTTTCAATAAAGCACTGCGAGCCTTTTCTTGATGCAGCACCCATGGCTTTTATTCACACACATTTCCCACCACCAGTGATACTATTTACAGAGCCTTACAGGTCTTACTATTGTTGAGTCTGAAACTCTTTATGAACTGAAACTTAACTCAGACTACATGTCTCTGACTGAAACTTTTAAACCTGTTTATGATTGATTATTATGCATGTGATTTATGATGTTTTAAACATTGTCTGTACTTTTGTGTAAAAACTTCACAAAATAAATCCACTAACTCTTGGCTCACCAAAGCAGCTAACTAGCTTGCAAAGCTTGTGGGTTGTTGTTGAGTTGTTGTCTGATCTTCTCTGTGTTCTCTGGCTCTGCACAAACTCCAGTTACAACTCAACTCCGGGGAAGGCTTTTACTGGAGAAGGGGACTTGCTTTTACCTACCTTTTTGGTCTGCTGCCTCTGTCTGGTGTGCAGTGTCTGGTCTCTGGTGGTGGTCCAGACCACTCATATCTGGCGCCCGAATGCAAGATTTCTCCAGCCAATTCATACTGGACAGTCAGATAAATCGACAGCAGGATAAACGCCAGGGAGGGGCTCTGTCAAGAAGGGATGGTCCATGGACTGGCGTGAGTCTGTGAGAGTGAGCTTGGGATTGTAAATGGAATGGAATGAAGGGAAACAGACAACACAGGAGAGGAGACAGGAATGTCTAGGTGTGTGTGTGTGGGACTGGGGTAACTGGACTGCATTGGCCACCTTGGAGACTGAGGTGAGGTGGTGGGGGCTCTTTCGAACAGGGCTGACTTAAGAGAAGAGGAGCCAGAGATAAAAAAGACCATCCGGGACAGTTTATGTACTGGTTTTGTTGGGACACAGCAGCAGAGCTGTGGAAATCTTTGATTATGGCAGTCAGGACCTGCGATCAGCTCCTCTGTGAGGAAGATCTTGTGTGGATCGTCATACAACCATTTGACGTGCACTGAGAAACCTGATTTGCCCTGATTGCATTGAAGGCTCCTTCTATGTCTCCTTTCTATGTTGATGGCAAGCATTTCACCTCTATGGCAGACACCTCTGAGGGGGACCTCGGCATCACCGCACAGGGGGCACAGCACCTGGCTGGCAACGCCCGAGGCTGCCCAGGCTTGCGCTGGCCCGCCAGTTAGACAGTTGTATGCTTTTACCCGTACCATTTTACCCAGTACCGTACCAGCTTACCCACAGCAGTCGAGAGCCTGGCCACACTGGGCTGGGACCTGCTGGGGAGGAGCCTGCCTATGCCGAGCTGCGCTCCTGCCTCCTCTGCCCCGTGGCCTTTCTCGCCCAGGGCTCACACGGCGGCAAGGGTCCTGGCACCCGCACGCTCGCACCCACGACGCTCAGGCATTCGCTCCTACTGCTCCTCCTATTGCCTGCTATACAGCACATGTCAGCTGAAAGCATCAGCGAAATCAATTAAATCCGCCTCTTAACAAAATTAAACAAAATAAAGGTGTGGAATTTCGTGCCTGGTGCCCCATTCTTTGCTTCAAAAATTTTTTTTGGCAAAAAAAAAAAAGCTTTTTTGTTTTTGCCCTTGTTTGACTTCTTTTGCTGACTTCATTGTGCTTTTGCTACTGCTATGCTTACTGCTGTGCTGCCAAGATCCTAGAGACATTGTATGCACCCATTGCATCCCTCCTACTCATGATTCAGACTCAGATTACGGACCCACTTGTTTTGTGTCCTGTCCTTGGCTGTTTAGGACTGGGCCACTCACATTTTACACCCTACCCCCCCCAGTAGCCCCAAAGTTGGAGCGAATGAATAGGAGCTAGCTTACATGGGCTACATTGGCTAAAAACAGGGTAAACAAAAAGTGGCTGGCCCCACTTTGGTCCCTTCCCACCTTCACCCGCCCTACCGTGTATGTGGATTATCCCTATCCCCTTTCTCTATGGACTCCCCCTTTCCCCCCTTCAAAGGCTACTTGCTGTGCTGATGCTTGTGGGAGGGGGAGGGGATCATATGACCAGTTTCTCTCCCACAGGCTCCTCTGCCCAGGCTCTTCCTTTTTGAAGCCTCCCAAGTTTCGTCCAGCTCGCCGGAAGAAAGAACAGATCCACCCACCCCACCAGGGGGGCCTGGGCCTGGGCAAAAAGTCTGGGCGACGCCTCCCCTCGAAGTTTACTGGACCCACCAGGTTCTTTCTTTTAACAACTAAGCACCCAGACTGCAGTGTTCCTGGATGGATCCACCACACTCACCACAGCCAGCCGCCGCCAGGGACCACAGTGGAGGGACCAGCCAGCCTTGCCACACACTGGACACACTCTCTGGACCAGTGGACCACCTTACCTCTTTCACATCAGACTTAAAATTTTTCGGAAAAAATGAGGACCTTTTATTTCTGACAACTGTATGTTTTTATATTGCCTTTTTAGTTTTTTTCTGCTTATGAAGATAATGCTTTTATTAGATATTCCACGAGGTTAAAAGAATAAAGAAACACATCACACATGGGACAAAACAGGAGTGCCAATTAACAGATACAGATATCTATAACAACAAATCAGACATCACTGTGTTTTGTTAAAGAAAAGAAAAAAAAAGGAACCAGTAAATGCACCAATCTAAGGGAAATGGCTAGAAACTAACCTCTGGCCAGCCACCTTATGATTGGTGGGGAGCCTTATGGAATGGGTTGCTGGATTTGTTTGGTGGTAAAAAACCTCTTGGTGGGTATTTGGGGGCCAAGTAAATCCTTATAATACTGTGTTGCTGTATTAATTTTTTAACCTGTTTTTTATCCTGAATCTTGATTGATTATATGTGACCATTATGATCTGTTAATCACTTTGTTTACTTCTGTGTATAAACATTGATGTATCTCCTCTTTTACAGGGAGTCTCTCCCAGCCTGGAGACTACCCTTTCCCTGGCCATTCCCCCCTTGCTCTGGCTGCCAGCCAGCCTTTATGGCTCTTCAACCAGCAGGCCCACAGGTGCAGCCAGTTCCAGAGGCCAGGCACCAGACTTCTCCCCAGCCCCAATCTATTTCCCCTGATTGGGGCTGGCTGAGCAGGGGCTAATTAGGTGCCCTTGCAGCAGCACCCTGCGACACCATGCTAATGATTTATTTTCTATAGACCACTTATTTCTTTATTAAATCAAAAATTCACCTACCACAAACCATTGTGTTTGAAATTTTATTGTATTTTAGAGGCACTAGATCTTGGGTTTGCCTATCAATGTGGTCAATTTCCAAATACAATGTTCTCCTCATTTCAGTGGCATGTTTAGAGTTAGTGGGGCCCTGTGTGCAGCTTCATTTTTGGGGCCTCCCCCTTGGGACCCAGCCAAGAAAAAGAACATTCTCTCTTACCACCACCACCCCCGTTTTCATTCTTTTTTTCTTCATCCTCCTCCTATATTGTAAGTCATGGGAAGTAAATGAAAATAAAGTGAGGTACCTTGATTGGGGCAGAGGGTTGGGGTGCAGGAGGAGGTGTGGGGTGGTCTCTGGGAGGAAGTTTGCGTGCAGGCTCTGGGATGGGGCAGGGAGTTGGGGTGTGGGCGAGGGTGCAGGGTGCAGGCTCTGGGAGGAAGTTTGGGTGCAGGGTTTAGGCTCTGGGCTCAGGCAGGCGGTTGGGGTGCGGGAGAGGGGCAGAGGGGTGGTGCGTCTCCCAAAGCAACCGGCACCCCCCCTCTGGCAGCGGTTCCTAGGCGGGGGAGGGATCAGGGAGTCTCCGTGTTCCACTGCCCGCCGGCACTGCCCCTGCATCTCCCATTGGGTGCAGTTCACGGCCAATGGGAGCTGCAAAGTTGGCACTCGGGGCGGGGGCAGCGCACAGGAACATGCCGGCCGCTTCCAGGAGTGAAGCAGCATGGAGAGAGGGAGGCAGAGCAGGCAGGGAGCCGCCTTAGCTCTGCTGCTGGCACATCTATGCGTGCCCCCTGTGGGGGAGGAGGGCAGCGGGTCTCTGTGCACGGAGCCGCCTCTCACCCACCAGGGATCCGCAGAGACGTGCCAGCAGCCAGCCACTTCTGGGATCGGTGTGGGGCAACTGGCCACGGCATGCAGGCATCCTGCCTACCTGAGCCCTGCTGCGCCGCCAGCTGGGACTCAGGGGCGGTTGTCAGATATTTGTCCTGCATTTTGGGGGCCTCCCTGTTGTTGGGGGCCCTGTGCCACTGCACAGTTTGTTTCATGGAAAATCCACTTCTGCCTCATGGGTGTTTGGAGCAGGTGTAACTGAAGCAGGAGTTCTCTAGTAGTTCTGTCAGGGAAACATTGATACTTAGTTTCTAAAGACTAACTCCTTTGGAACAGTGCTGCTCTTATTGCATGTTTGGGAAAATCTTGCCTTGATATAAAAATGTATCAAAATGTAGTAAGTGAGTTTCAAACAAATGGAGTGTACAGCTGTCTCTGGTAAATAATGGTTTGATTTTGCAAAGTACAAGGTATGTTCTCATGGTCTTTCAGTAGCTCCTGGTTTCTTCTTTATGCTTTATATTTTGTTGCTGGGTCAGTAGTGAGCAGAGTTATCATGGCCTCATGCAGATTTGATATGCTTTGCCTCTTGTAGAAAAGAAAGTGCTTACTGTGTCAACAGCATCCCTTGGGTTGGCAGAAAAGGTGCTAGGAACTACTGTGTGTGCTTTTTCCATTTTTGTTAGTTTGCTTGCTGAAAGTTGTGGAGAGAATATTAGTATCTTTTAAAAAGCGGGGTAACAGATTTTTTTATATATATAATAAATGCTGTATTTTACTAATAGATTTTTTTAAAGCTGCATTTGATATGTATTTGACAAATAGCTCTATAACACTAATCCTCCTCTTTGTCACTCTAAGACAGAAAGTTGTTCCATTCATGGCTCCTAATTAGCTGGAAAAATACTTGCTTGGTATAACTAAGAGTGTGTTTTGTCCTTGAGCATTTGGTTGTTAGCCTGCTGAGGACCTTGATTTAGCCCCATAGTCTGATGGCTCATGCATGCTGCATTGTAATCTTGCAACATTTGTATGATTCTGGTGCATAACAGGGTCTCTTTACATAAACTGGAAAAACTTAATATTGTTAATCAAGAAGGGCTGCATCTTTAGAAGCAATTTGGAGTTAGAAAATGGAGTTAGCCATTCGATGAAGGGAGGAAATGAGATCTGTGTTTTAAAAAGAGGGCTTGATCTTCAGCTGCTCTGCCTTTCCACCTTCCCTGTTTCTAGGCAGCCAGGAGTAGAGCCAGTCCAAGCATAAGATAGGGCAGCCCCAGGGCTGGTCTAACACTGGCTGGAAAGGTCTCCTACTAATATGCCCAGAACACAGCAAGATCTGGGCACACTCCGTACAGATGCATCTCCATTTCAGACTGTCTTGACATAGCCACTACACAGAGATAGTAAGCAAGTGGCCTAAAGCCTGCTACCTGGAGAGTCCCTTAAATCAGGGGAATTATCAGCTGCTCCCATAAGGCAGCTTTACATCCTCTTTGAACTGCTGGCGAAGTGCGAATGGGATTAGTGTGGGCTGAACATGTGGCCCAATGTTTGGAAAATATATAAGAAGGGGAGAATTGCTTGAAAATAAGCCATTTATTCATATTTTTCACTTCAATAAAATTAGTGACCTGAAAATATGATTCATTCTGGGCAGGTTACATTTATGACCTTGGGTATCTTAAATTTATGCCACCATGATTGAATCCATTCACAGAATCATAGCAATTGGAAATGAAAAAATCCAGTCCAAGCCCTGTCAATGCATGATTGCTCCATAAAGTATATTGTCAAGTACTTCGACCCATCTGGTTATTAACATGTATTATTATTAATAATAATATAACTTGGATAGCAAAATATACTGTATAAATATAGGATATGACCCTGCAAAACTGTTTAACAGGCTGGCAGGAGATGCTCCCACAGTAAAATTGACTCACTGGTGAAGATGGGTCAATGTCCCACCTGGATATTAAAGAGGTCAGAGTGGCTGAGTAGTCCTTGGGGAGGAACTCTGAGCCTCGGAGTGGATTGTGGAGGAGCTTGTCTAGAATAATTTAAAGTACCCTATTTTCCGGGGTATAAGGCGACGGGGCGTATAAGACGACCCCCTAATTTTACAGTTAAAATATAGGTTTTGGCCTATATTCCCCCTATAAGACGACCCCCCCCTTCCGAGGGGGGGAGCCCAGAGCCTTTTAAATCCCAGCCGCAGCCGGGAATCAGAGGGCTCTGGGCTGCCCGCTGCGGCGGGGAGCCCAGAGCCTTTTAAATCCCAGCTGCGGCGGGGAGTCAGAGGGCTCTGGGCTGCCCGCTGCGGCAGGGAGCTCAGAGCCTTTTAAATCCCAGCCGCGGCGGGGAATCAGAGGGCTCTGGGCTGCCCGCTGCGGCGGGGAGCCCAGAGCCTTTTAAATCCCAGCCGCGGCCGGGAGTCAGAGGGCTCTGGGCTGCCCGCTGTTTATACCCGGCGTATAAGACGACCCCCGATTTTTGGGGGTTGTTTTTTAATATAGAAAGTCGTTTTATACGTCGGAATATACGGTAACCATGAATAAAGTCAGAAGGGGATATGTTTGGATCACATGGTGGAAGGCTCCTACTCACAACTTACTCTTAAAAGAGCTAGTTGAGGCATTCACTGGACCATTAATGTTAATTTTGAGTAAGGGCGGTCTACACTACAGCCAGGATCGATGCTCTGAGATCGATCCACCAGCAGTCGATTTAGCAGGGTCTAGTGGAGACCCACCAAATCGACAGCAGATCACTCTCCAGTTGACCCCTGTACTCTACCCCCAACGAGAAGAGTAAGGTAAGTCAACGGGAGAGTTTCTCCCATAGACCCCCTCTGCAGAGTAGACCCCATGGTGACTCGACCTAAGGTACGTCGACTTAGCGTAGATCAATTTACAGTGGTAGTGTAGACAGAGCCTAAGTCTTGGAACACTGGGGAAGTTCCAGAAGTCTGGAAGAACACTAATGTGCCAATATTTTAAAAGGGCAAATGGAGTGACCTGGGTAATTATAGTACTGTTAGTCTGACATCAGTCCCGGCCAAGATAATGGAGCAGCTGATATGGGATTTGTTTAATAAAGAATTGAAGGAGGGTAATACGATTAATGCCAGTTAACATAGGTTTATGGAAAATATATCCTGTCAAACTAACTTGATTTTTTTATGAGATTACACGTTTGGTTGATAAAGATTATAGTGTTGATATTAATAGACTTCTCTAAGGCATTTGACTTGATACCACACAACATTTTGATTAAAAAGTTAGAACAATATAAAATTAACATGGCACACATTAGATTATTAAAAGCTGGCTAACTAATAGGTCTCAGAATGTGATTGTAAATAGGGAATCATCGTCGAGCGGGTGTGTTTCTAGTGATTGGTTCTTGGTCCAACTCTATTGAATACTTTTATCAATGCCCTGGAAGAAAACATAAAATCATCACTGAAGTTTGCAGATGACACAAAAATTGAGTGGTAAGGAAGGAACAGGACAGGTCACTGATACGGAATGATCTGGATTGCTTGGTAAGTGGGCGTAAGCAAACAATATGTGTTTTAATATGGCTGAATGTAAATGTATACATCTAAGAATAAAGAATGTAAGCCACTTACAGGATGGGAGACTATATCTTGCGAAGCTGTGATTCTGAAAAAGATTTGGGTGTTGTGGCGAATAATGAGCTGAACATGAGCTCCCAGTGTGATGCTGTGGCCAAAAGAGCCAATGCGATCCTGGGATTCATAAACAGGGAATCTTGAGTAGGAACAGAGAGGTTATCTTACCTCTGTATTAATTACCACTGCTTGAATACTGTGTAACAGTTCTGGTGTCTACAATTCAAGAATGATGTTGATAAATTGCAGAGGATTCAGAGAAGAGCCATAAGAATGATTAAAGGATTAGAAAATATGCCTTATAATGTAGATTCTAAGAGCTCAATCTCATAGATTCATAGACTTTAAGGCCAGAAGGGATCATCATGATCATCTAGTCTGATCTCCTGCACATGGCAGGCCAAAGAACCTCACTCACCCACTCCTGTAGTAGACCCCTAATCTCTGCTTGAGTTACTGAAGTCCTCAAATCATGATTTAAAGACTTCAAGTTACAAAGAATGCACCATTTACTCTGCCAAATATGACCATCAGTTAGACCCTGAGCATGTGGGCAAGACCTACCAGGCAGATACCTGGGAAAGAATTCTCTGTAGTAACTCAGAGCACTCCTCATCCAGTGCCCCATCTCTGGCCACTGGGGAATTTTGCTACAACCAGTCGCAGATGGGCCACATACCATTGTAGGCAGTCTCATCATTCCATTCCCTCCATAAACTTATCAAGTTCAGTCTTGAAGCCAGTAGTTTTTTTGCCACCGCTGTTCTCTCCTTGAAAGACTGTTCCAGAACTTCACTCTGATGGTTAGAAATCTTCATCTAATTTCAAGCCTAAAGAGATTGATGGCCAGTTTATATCTATTTGTTCTTGTTTCAACATTGGCACTTAACTGAAATAACGCAGTCATATCTCCCCTCGGCCTTTATTTGGGTAGGCTAAACAAGCCAGGTTCCCTGAGTCTCTTCTCATAAGGTAGGTTTTCCATTCCTCTGATCATCCTATTTAGTTTAACAAAGAGAAGATTAAGGGATGACTTGATTACAGTATATAACTACCTAGATGAGGAACAAGTATTTGATAACGGGCTCTTCATTCTAGCAGAGAAAGGTATAACTAGGGTGACCAGATGCGAATTCTAAAATATTGGGACCGCCGCAGGGGGAGCGCCTTTTCAATTGTTACACTCACCGTCCGGGTCTTCGGCGGTACTTCGGCGGAGGGTCCTTCAGTCGCTGAAGTCTTCGGTGGCATTTTGGTAGCAGGTAATAAACCTTGCCGCCAAAGAAAGAACTATCCGCTGTCGAAGACCATCAGTGACTAAAGGACCTCCGCTGAAGTGCCGCCAAAGACCCAGACGGGTGAGTGTAACAATTGAAAAGGCACTCCCGCCACCTAAGCAACGAGAAAAAAAAAAAAGCGCCCGAAACAAAATATTGAGACAAATGGTACAGTCGGGATGCGGGACAAACTGCTCGATATCAGGACAGTCCCGATTTTATAACTGAATCCAGTGTCTAGAAGTTGAAGCTAGACAAATCAGACTGGAAATAAGGCAACACATTTTTAACAGTGAGGATAATTAATAATTGGAAGAATTCCAAGGGTTGTGGTGGATTCTCTATCACTGGCAACTTTGAAATCAAGAGTGACAGTTTTTCTATGAAATATGCTCTAGGAATTATTTTGAGGAAGTTCGCTGGTCTGTGTTATACATGAGGTCAGAATAGACGATTGCAATGGTCCCTTCTGGCCTTGGAATCTGTGAATCTTATAAGCAATCCTCACTCAAGTCATCCCATTGAGGTTAATGGGACTACTTGTAAGAGCAAAGACTACTCTTGTGAGTAAGATTTTTGCAGGATATGGCCCATAGGGCAATTCGCATTTCTTGTTCCAGTGAGCTCAAAATCTAAGATTGTCGAGACAAATAAATTCAAGACATTGGAAAACAAGAGAAGACAAGGAATGAATTTTGTGCACTTTGTAAATAGCTGAACACAAAGGGACAGATTGTGCCAATTAGGCAGGGGCCTAAATTAGGGGTGGTACAACAGCCATACTGTCCCCAGGCACAGAAGAGACTGTGACATGTCTATGCTTGTTTTTCCTATTAAAAGAAACTTGGTATCAGCATATATTCTAATATATATCTGTCAATTCCAGTAGCATAGTGAGCATTGATGTGCGATAATGCTTTGTTTCAGAGTAGCAGCCGTGTTAGTCTGTATCCGCAAAAAGAACAGGAGTACTTGTGGCACCTTAAAGACTAACAAATTTATTGTAGCATGAGCTTTCGTGAGCTACAGCTCACTTCTTCGGATGCATAGAATGGAACACACAGACAGGAGATATTTATACATACAGAGAACATGAAAAGGTGGAAGTATGCATAACAACAGGAAAAGTCTAATCAATTGAGATGAGCTCTTATCAGCAGGAGGAAAAAAAACTTTTTGAAGTGATAATTAAGATGGCCAATAGAAGGTGTGAGGAGAACTTAACATAGGGAAATAGATTCAATTAGTGTAATGACCCAACCATTCCCAGTCTTTGTTTAGGCCAGAGTTAATTGTATCTAATTTGCATATTAATTCGAGTTCAGCAGTTTCTCTTTGGAGTCTGTTTTTGAAGTTTATTTGTTGCAAAATTGCCACCTTCAAGTCTGTCACTGAGTGGTTAGAGAGGTTGAAGTGTTCTCTCACTGGTTTTTGAATGTTATGATTCTTGATGTCAGATTTGTGTCCATTTATTCTTTTGCGTAGAGACTGTCCGGTTTGGCCAATGTACATGGCAGAGGGGCATTGCTGGCACATGATGGCATATATCACGTTGGTAGATGTGCAGGTGTACGAGCCCCTGATGGCGTGTCTGATGTGATTAGGTCCTATGATGGTGTCACTTGAATGGATATGTGGACAGAGCTGGCATCGGGCTTTGTTGCAAGGATAGGTTCCTGGGTTAGTGTTTATGTTGTATGGTGTGCGGTTGCTGGTGAGTATTTGCTTCAGGTTGGGAGGCTGTCTGTAAGCGAGGACTGGCCTGTCTCCCAAGATCTGTGAGAGTGAGGGATCATCTTTAAGGATAGGTTGTAGATCTTTGATGATGCACTGGAGAGGTTTTAGTTGGGGGCTGTAGGTGATGGCTAGTGGCGTTCTGTTATTTTCTTTTTTAGGCCTGTCCTGTAGTAGGTGACTTCTGGGTACTCTTCTGGCTCTGTCAATCTGTTTTTTCACTTCAGCAGGTGGGTATTGTAGTTTTAAGAATGCTTGATAGAGATCTTGTAGGTATTTATCTCTGTCTGAGGGATTGGAGGAAATATGGTTGTATCTTAGAGCTTGGCTGTAGACAATGGATTGTGTGGTGTGTCTGGGATGGAAGCTGGAGGCATGTAAGTAAGTATAGTGGTCAGTGGGTTTCCGGTATAGGGTAGTATTTATGTGACCATCGCTTATTAGTACAGTAGTGTCTAGGAAATGGACCGCTTGTGTGGATTGGTCTAGGCTGAGGTTGATGGTGGGATGGAAATTGTTAAAATCACGGTGGAATTCCTCCTGCTACAAGGTAAGTAAACTTTATTCACAAGTCACAATTTTGGGGAACTAAGACAAAGAGATGTTAAACGACTTCTGCAGTTCTGCAAGTCCATGGCATGCTTTTCATTTGCTTGTGTTTTTAAACCTCTGAGTTCACAGATGTGCAATGAACTTGTTTAAGGCAATGTTTGCTAAAGGTAGCAAAGGTTGGGGATTTGAAACAGCTTGTTTGACTCTTGAGGAGTCTTGTCAGCTAGTACAGCCTTTGATATTTGTATATTACTGCCAGTTCTTCCAGAGTAATGGAACACAAATAAACTGTAGCAGACTCTAATTTGTGAGGAGCTGCTAGTTTAGTATATGTGGGACTTAAAGTGGAAATGGCTATGCAGTCCTTTATTTTTATCAAATCTTATCTCCCCCAATTTCTTACAGAAGAGCAGGGCAGAAGAGTAGTACAAGATTTGCACATTTTCAACAATGAGGACTGACAGCTGCGGTAATGGTTATTAGCTCACAGGAGATAGTGCAAGTGTACTGCATTCCCTACAAATGCACACACCCCCATTACTAAGATGACTGCCCTTTAGGTCTTGTCAGGAGAAATGTCTGTTGTCAGCGGATCAAGAATCTCTATTGACTAGCAGTCTTGGATATATGCGGCAACAAAATGGTGATGTTTATTACCAAAGTGATATTCTGTGGAACTATGGGCACTTTCCAGGATAGATTTGTAACCCACACACCTCCTGGATGTGGTATTCTGTCCCCTCTAGTGGCACTGAGACCACTTAGAGATTAATGAGTTTGCTACAGCCTTGGATAAGGACTAAATGGCTTTTAGCTCATACAGCAGAGGCTCATGCATTTAGCTGCAGAGGTCCCAGTTTCGATCCCGACCACTGAGGTCTGTCGATGTTACAGACTCACTTGCAAAAACCTGAGCTGTTTTCTTTGTTAGCATGAATTATTGCAAATACATGGTAATTTTTGTTACTCAGACAGTTCAGTCTCTCAGCCCCAATGTTCTGAAATATTTGGGGCCTTGTCTGTACTACTAAATAGAGCCATTACTGACAACAGTTGTTTGCAGCTGAAGTGGTGCTGAGCAGTTTGTCTACACTTGTCTACAATTGAACTTGGCCTGTATCCAACACCGGTTCACCTGAAAACTGGGTTAGCATCTGTTGTCAGCAGCAGTTCTATTTTGTAGATCAGACAAAGGCCTAAGACTCTGTAAAATACAAACCTGTGCTATGTTATCATTGTGTGCAAATTTGCTTGACTACAAACTGACACTTTCCAAGATACATCTGAAAATGTTCAGTAATTCAAATGCTTTACACAGGATCTTGTGGCTTGTTGAATTCTCAGTTAGTGTGATGTTTGAGATAAGAAACTCTTGTTTGCAACCAGTATCTAACTGAATGCATATTTACAAATTAAAAACGTGTTGCTTCAAATGGGTAATATTAAAGGTTTGTATCAGCACACATGACTGCTGATTATTGCTATTATCTGCTATTATTATTGACTTTCTGGGTTGTCACCTTGCAGGCTATCATTAATCAACAGTCTGTATATTTCATATGCAGTATCAGTGTGCTGGCTTCTGGACAAATATGCAATTTGTGGTAGTAATTTATCCGTAGGCAGATAAAAATTTACTAAGGGGTATTTCCTAGATGTTTTGTGTTTGATATCTGGTAAGATGATCTTCTTATTTTTTTACACACTGTCCCTCCATACAGATCTCTCTGCACAGGCAGGGCTGCTGTAAGCTTCCAAATATGATCCCCTGCCAAAGCCTGATATGACAGCTATGCGAAACAGCACAGAGAGCTCCTCCTTCCCTCTCTCTGGAACTGCCTGCATTAGTAACCATCCGTAGATAATGCTGACTTGTGATCTTATTTCATATAGATATATAATCAGTGATTCCAGGATTCAAACTCAAAGGCATTGCCTTTGACTAATATTAGACCTGGCACAAGCAGTACTATCAGCTACCTCTCCACTGCACATAGGCAGACATTGACAGTTTGCCATTTTAGTTTTGATGTGCTGCGACAGCATGTTTTCCAAATCCCATGTATTTTTAAAACAGGTTTCAAAGGAAGACTTGGATTTTTTTAGTTTATCTATACAAGCTAAGTTAGTTTCTTAACTGTGAAACACTATGTTCAGTGGATAATGTGATTAAAACTGCATTTTGATTTCTGTAAATAATGCTTCTTGTAGTTTGTAAAAGAGGGGGTTGTTTTATTTAAATAGATACTTTTGAAAAACCTGCATACAGACTACAGTGTAGTAATTTTGCAGGTTTAGTGTTCTGAGAAACAGAATAGCTGCTGAGCTCTGTTGCTGCAGGCTCTCAGGAATGTCACTCACAGAACATTCCTTCCCTGGGCAGCCAAGTTTGGAAGTCAGTTAATTCCTGGGTGCAAACGAGTGTGTTTGTGTGGAGGGAGACAATGAGAACAGAAGGCTTTGTTTTCTGTGTCTATCTATAACAATCGGTGAAAGCATCTCCTTGCATCCTGCAGAAGACAGGTAAAAGACAGCTGAATGATCTGTATTAGATATCTCAGAGGAAGTAGAAAAATGGTGGGGGTGAGTATGGGGGTGGAGTGGCAGGGGAAAGGGAGAAAGGGAGTGTACCAGAGTGCCTGTGATTGGTAAGCTTCGCAAAGGCATCTGCCAGCGGGACTTCAGTGGAATGTGAAACCAAATCATTTACAAGTTAAAGATAGACGCAGAATACACAGCATGTTGAGCCAGGATTAAATTCATCCCTCTCTGCCTAGCTTCTCACAGAGTTCTGTTTTGTCAGCTTTTCTCTGCCTACGTTAAGGACTTTATTAGTACTTCTTTAAATATAAAACAACTCTGGATTCATTGGAATTATTAAGGTGGCAAAGGAAATCATGGTGCATACTGAAGGGTAAGTAGAAAGTTGTCTTTTGGCTATAACTTCATTACAGCAAGTTCATGGGGCTTTTGTGTCTTGGGATTCAGGACAGTTCAGCAGTATATTTAAGATGAGGTATGTTTTTAGGTAATGTTCCTTGTTGCCATTTATGATTTATTTAGATGTTATATTTCAGCGAGCTGGAATTACACAACTGTACTTGTTTTGACATGGTTAATACATTTGACACTTTCATAATCTCAGCATTATAATTGTGAATGGAGTTTTCCTGTGATTGTTTCCTTACCCATAATTTTAGTTTATTCATCAGTAAGGTTTTCTGTTTGTTGTTGTAAACCGTGCTTCACCAAAGTTGAAATAAACTTATTTTTCCATGATTGGGAGGGTAATCATTACTGTAGTGTTCTTCTGATTGTGAATTGTTCATCGTTTCACTTATTTGCCATTTTCTAATGTGTAAATTGTGAACACAAAACAGGTTTCATTACTTATACTAGTCGTCCGTTCCCCCCACCCCACCCCCAATGCTATTACTTGTCATTGTATAACTTTCACTGTGGGCTGTTTTGTTTTCTCTCAACAAAGTCATTTTTAAGTTAATTCAAAAATATGGCAATATTTCCTTAAAAAGTGTGGAAATATAGAAAGGTTTAGGATGTCATTGTTCTATTTAACCATTTATCAAAAATAAGTAGGTACTATATCTCACAGATGTGCTGTTTTACTGAGCAGAGATACTTTGAGCTTGTGTTAAATAATTTCTTATATGTTTCTGACAAAGCTGATGTTTTTGTATGAGACAAAATGGGCTTTTTAATATCAGAAAGTCAGCAAGGCGTTTGTTTCCTAGTAAGAACTTGTATTCCAAGGATTTCATATAAAACTGATTTTTTAACAGAATTTTGGAAATGCATGTATCATTTTTCAGTGTACTGTGTGAAAATTTGACTTTTGTAAAATGTAATTCCTGGTTTAAACTTTTGAGTCAGCATACCCAAATTTATACAGAATTTCTTCTGCATAAATGCTGCCCATAATAGTCATAAGGAGCAGGGTGCTTTTTATAGAAGTTCTGCCATTCTTGTTTATAGACTGTGTAGCTTAAGAGTTATTTAATGCTACAAGTCAGTCTTTGCCTTGCAAAATATACTGAGCTGCACTTGACTGAAAATAGAAACATCTCTCTTTCATTTGAAGGAAAGATGAGGTACCTAGTAGCTGTTACCCCTTTGCTGATTGACTGATTTCATTTATATCAATCAACTTGCCAGAATTTTGTAATATCGTTGGCATCTTTTGTGTCAGCAAGTCAAATAAAAGATAATTTCTGCTTTGATTATGTAGGTTGTATTGAATTGCATGAGTTAAATCAAGAGGTGGGGGTGTGGGAGAAACTGCAGAACTCAAGTCAAATCTGAAAACAAATGTAAGAAGTAATGACAAATATGCTACTATGGTCTTGGGGCAGATGCTCTGCATTGAAGTCCGTGGAGCTATGACAGTTCACACCCGCTGAGGATCTGCCCCATGGCGCTCTTGTAGCTAGGTCTTATTCTACAATGGTTATTTACATTATAGCATTATTGTAGAAAAGTGTTATTTCTTAGCTGATGAAAGATAAAGAAACAGACGTAACTTTGACAAGAAAGGATGGTATTGTAAGTGAAGCAACGAACTAGGACACAGGAGATCTCTGTGCCTTTGGAAAAGTCATATAATCTCTCTAAGCCTCTGTGAAAAGAAAAATAATATCTTCCTCACACCCTTTGTCCATTTTGTCTATTTATATTGCAAAGTCTACGGGCCAGGGACTGTCTCTTATAGTGCCTAGCACAATGGGGTTCTGTTCTCAGGTGGTGCCTTAAGGTACTATTGTAATACAAATATAATAAGAGCTTAGGGTTGTTGGCTCTCTAGATGAGTGTGTGGATTTCTGTGTTTTTTTGTTAAGTCCCAAACTTGAAAGAGGGAGGCTGACAATAAGAGCTGAGAGAAAATCAGAATTTTCATCTCTGAAGAAATTCTGATGTTTTAATATTTTGTTTTCATCTCAAATTGGGATGAAAATGTTTGATATTTCAACTTGTCATGCAACAAAATATTCCTAAACATTTTGAAAGCATGAAACAATTTGTTTTGACATCTTTGATCAAAATCAAACATTATGGAGAGACAAGCTGGGTGAGGTAATATATTTTATTGGACCAGCTTCTGTTGGTGTGAGAGGGAAAATTTTGAGCTATACGGAACTCTTCTTCTGCAACAAACATTTTGACATTCGCAAATATTTTGTTTCAGTTTGTTGAATGTTTTATTTTGAGTCAGTTCAACATTAAACTTCATTGCTGTATTGTGGTGCTTTGCCTCACGGGAGTTGTAGTACTGAAGTATGATATCCCCATTCTTCCTTATGGGCGAGGCTCCTGGGCTCGACTAAGCATCCACAGTCATGTAACACCCATGATGCACCGTACAGCATTGTCAGAGGGAAGTGCACATTGCATCCTGGGACATGTAAACCCTAAGGAATCCAGCCCATATGAGAGAATGGGGGCCAAACCTACAACGTCCATGAGGCAATGTTCACAACAGAGAAATGCAGGAGCGGGGTGGCAGGTTGCATCAGTTCACATTCAACATTTTGGGTCAGTTCGACACAATGAAATATTCCAAATTGGGTTGAACCCACTTGAAACAAAATATTTCATTTAGAATTTTCCAATGAAAAATTGAGAATTATTGGCAAAATTGAAATTTTCCAATGGAAAATTTTGATTGTGCAGAAACTGCATTTTTCTGTTGGAAAATTGTTGTGATGGAAAAATCCTGACCAGCTCTGCAGACAATATTGTAGTGGACCAGCTGGTTTATATGCATACTACAGAGCTCTTGTAGAAGGGATTAACTGCTGCTGTAACTTTGCAGTGCTGTCACCTACTGAAGATTCTCTATCCCAAGTAGTAGAGACTTGTGCTTTTGGAGCGGGAAGTTCTGAATCCCCCCACCCCCATCAGTCATGATGAACTTCTGAATGGCTATGGTGTGAGACACAGAGAGAACCATGCTATCCAAAGTGGCTATGGATTAGTTATATTTTGTACTAAAGTCTATTAATCTAGTCCTTGAGAACCACCCACTAGCTGCAGTGTAGAATATGAAAATTCTTCTTCTCTGGGTTCTGCATCTTTTCTTTTGGCTCCTGCATTCTCCCTTTCCCTCCTCCGCATCCGTTCTTTCTCTTCCTTCCTTGGCACTTTATGTAACGCTTCCTTTCTTTCTGGTCTCAGACCTTCCAGTTACTACTTCCCTGAGTGTCTTAAACTTTTTTTTGTCTCTTCCCTCACTGTCACTCTCCTTAGCTGAGCACCAAGTATAAGGTGCCTGGAGATAACAGGAGTTTTTTTAGGACTCCACTACTCATATCTAGGTTCCCAACATCTTCAGAAATTGACTTGTAGAGAGTATAAGATGGGACTTCAAGGCCCTTGTTCTCTATCTCTGGGAACGGATCCTTGAGAATGCAGGTATTTGTTCTGGGCCTCAATGCCCCTAAAATACCTGTGCAGTAACAGTTTCCTTCAGGTATTAACAAATTCTACTCCCAAAGTGGATGCCATGTTTATTTTGGCAGGATCTGACATGCAGTGCCTGCTGGGGTTCACTGCATCCTGGAGAATCTCAGATTTATAAACTCAGAGGTATTTCAGTACAGTCTCAAAATATGATGTCTACATGGCCACCTTTCTAATTCCTGATTCTACACGCTTTCTCAATTCCATTCACTAGAGAGAGAGCATCGTTGAAATCCCTCAATCCATCAAGTGATTTTCAATTTCTGACTGGTTATTGATCAGATTGTTTTTGTAGCAAGATATGAGGTACTTACTGAGCGAGCTCGGAGACTTGATGCTAATTTATTTGGGGGCAGGACATTAAAGTATAATGAAGCCTCCTATTAATGGGATGCTGAATATATTACAGTTGTGGTAGGTGAGAGAGATCCTAATATTCTTTGTTTTCGGGGGGAAATGTAACAGAGACGGCAACATCTGAGTCTATGAACTCAGATGTTACTGTATCTGTTTGAGTCCTGGCTTGGTGTGTCATCTCATATTGTATCTGGCAGTAACAACAGGATTTTGGGATCTTTTCAAAGAACCAAGGTCACGATGGATAAGCTGTGAAAATAGTCCCTCTGAATATTCAGCTATGTATCTTAGTATCATGGATCCATGTGCTGAATTGTACCATTTCTGAGGAAGAACTGTTGAGTGGATATAGGCACTAGACAGCGAGTCAGGGTTTCTGTTTCCGTCTTTGGTTTTAGGCAGGTCACTTAACTAATTTGTGTCTCAGTTTCCCCTTCTGTAAAGATGAGGATCATTAAGTTTGCCAAGCTTTGTAAAGTGCTGAAAAACACTACTTTTTTTTTTATTACCACAATAAAACCCTTCTCCAATAATACGCTTTGCTGTACAGTTGTCAAAGCTTGAGCACTGCACTGTAATATAAAGAAAAGGAAGTGTATAATACTGAAGTTTTATACATGTAATTAGACTTTAAAACACATGCTTGAGATCTGACATGGTAACCTGTTTTTTGAAAGAGAACTAAGGTAAAATAGAGGAGAATCCATCTGGGTTAGCAGAGCTACCCTTTGAGTAGCCATTAACAAATCAGAAGAATGATTTGCAGATAAAATTAGTCAACAAGCTTATCCTGACTTGGCACGTTTTAAAAATATAATATTTTAACAAGAATGAATACTTTCTACTAGCTAATACCTTTTCTGTCACTGTTCCTACACGATGGGATGTTTTCTTTGGAAAGTGAGCAAGCACTGGCATTACATTGGAATGTTCTTGATTCCTAGGAGATTTTCAGGCCAGGAATGTGTTGGCTGCAGCTCTGTATTTTTGTATGTTTCTCATCTGTACCTGAGTGAGAGAGATGCTGTATCATTCATTTAAAATAAAAATGGATCACCATTCCTTGGTGATGGCGGCTCACTCTTTATTCCTGTAAACTGACATCAAATTGACCACTATTACTAAAAAAACCCACTATGTTAAATTGCACAGGCGACCTTAACATGGGCATTTCCTAACTTTTGAGTGCTTTACTCTGCAACCTTAACATTCTATTTAACATAGTGTCTTTGAACATAATTTCATATTAAAAAAAACAACTGAAGAAACAGAAATTCTATCATAGGTCTATCATGCAGTTCTACATAACTTGGGTCATAAGCAGGGTTTGGACCACTATACCCACAGCACAGACTTCTACTTGAATTAATGGAGTCTCTGATGTCCTCTCTGTGGAGCAGCACTAGAGAGGGATGAGACACTCACTTTGTCAGTGAGACTCAGCACGCCTGGATTAAATTCCACATCCTTGAGTGGAGTGAACAGTCGAGCACTTTCAGCAAGATGGCCTGTTTGATCTAAAAGGTCTCTTCCATCTCTAACATCTATGGCTGTATATGTGCCTGTGCAAGCTGAAAAACCTACAGATTTATTCATGAGAAGTCCTTGCTCTAATTTGTGAGTAAATTGGCTTAATTTGTGCTGGTTTTGCCATTTAATTTCGTGAATATACTCTCCAGGAAATGTGCATATGATAAATAAAGAGACTAGGATAATATATCAATACTGACTTCTTCCCTAAAATGGAAATAACTCCTTGAGTACAAGTTTCCTGCCTACTTAGTATTCATAACTGAGCATGCAAGCTACTATATCAGCCAGCTACTGTGTTATGTCTATGGGATACTCAAGCTTTGGGATAAACGAAGCATAGATTAACCAGCTCTGACTGTACCTATTTCACAGGTCATTAATCTTGCCCTTTCTCTGTTGCATACCACTGTAGATGAATGTTAGGGTTTATATTACACGTAACCACATATGCGGGTGAGCTCAATAAAGAGCAAGGAAATAAAAATTGGATTCTTGTCCTTTGAAGAAAATATATTCAAAAGCTTTTTCCACCCTATCTCAAGCTGATTAAGCACCAGAATGAAAGAGGTGAAGGTTGTTCAAATATTGGCCAAGTCCTTGCTGGATTTGTAGTGGTTTTGACTGTTTTATGTAAGAGCTACAAAAAGATGTCTTTGAACACAAATCAGATTCTTTCATGAAACACCATTGCAACAGCACACTTGGCTCACTATGAACATCCAAACTAGCAGCTTGTTTTGTCCAAGTTGAGAAGTATACTCACAGCACTATGCTGATAGTTCTTGACATTGGCGATAATGCTGCAAATTGACTCTGTTTTATTGTTGTTGCTGCTGTTCAACAAAACATATGCTCCAAAGTCAGGTTTCAAAGATCTCTGAGCAACAGTAACACAATGTGTGGTATGTATGAACTGAAGTGCACAGGAATTTAACTATCATACACACTCCTCACTTTAAAAGTTACTTAGTTGGTCCTTACTAAGTTATCAAATTTCTTTCTTTGCCTCACAGGTCGTATATTATCACTGTCAAATATCTGTGGACACCAGTCTCTCAGCCACTTAATAACGAATCCTGAATTTGAAACAAATCTGGGGATTCTTAGAATTAAATCTTGCCCCTTCTGAAATCATTGAGAGTTTTGCTGTAGATTTCTATAAGACCAGAATTCCACCCATAGGTTCTGATCCTACAAACAGTGACACACATGCTTAACTTCACTGCTGTGGCCTCAAACAAGAAAGCAAACAAGCAGCACACAACAACACTTGTGTTTTAGATTTTGATATTCCATTTAATGGAATGTTTCATTATTAAAAGAGGGAAGGAATTTTTTTCCACATGTGTTTTCTGTTGACAGTAACCATATTATTTGAATTTAATATTCCTGACTGGTAGAAACTTAAATCAAATAGTTCTTTAGGTTGTGGTTAATACTTTGTAATAAAAATCATGTGTTCAGATTCTCAACTGGTGTAAATTGGAATGGCTCAGTTGAAAACATTTAGCTCTTGGTTACACCAGTATAAAGCCAGAGTAAATCCATTGACTTTAGTGACGTTACTTTATACACCTGTGTGACTATAGTCTGAGTTTTGATATAAAGGCTCGGTGCTGATCTCAGGTATGTGGGTTTACATGTTTCATTTGTCAAAATCCACAACTGCATATGAGCAAATTTGTGGCAGGGTTTTCTAACTCTGCAATGCTGTGTCCTGCATAAGAGGTAAACATACATATGTAAGGTTAGAACGAAACCCATAATACACAAATGTCAGAATTTGGGACCACAGGGTACCAGTTGTTAATAACCATATAATGTTATTATCTCTGACATTAGAAACATAATTAAATCAGAATCATTTGAAACTACCTTTGGGGGAAGAGGACAGAGAGAAACAGTTTAATCCTCACCACAACATGTTTTCATTGACCTACTTACAGTAGTGAAGAAAGTGTCCCTTCTCATTACAACAAAATGGATTTGTTCAGCAATTTTATAATGCAACTGCACATGAGGAGATTGGCTGATCCAGCTATTCCAGGAGGACTTGGAAAGGAGAAGCTCTATTACTATGTCAGTATCTTTCCCCATTGGTTTGGAAGAGTGAATAGTTAGTTGATTGTGAACCCGATTAATGCAAGTGAACCTTCTTCTACTGGCAATCACATTTTCATCCTCTTTATTTTCCTGGAGGTTAAGTTCCTGTCTCTCCCATGATCCCTTTTCTAAAATATGTTGCATTTTCAGTGTTTCCATTTAAAAGCTGAAGTGAATAGGCTTGATTGAAGGTTCTGTTCTTGTTTCTGGCTCCAGTTCAGTTAGGTAGCTAAGATCATGCTTAACGTTTAAGTACATGAGTAGTCCCAGTGAATTCAGTGGGACCACTTACATGCTTAAAATTGGGCACTTGCTTAAGTACCTTGCTACATCAGTGCTGTAATACAAAGCCTATGTAGGGTTGCCACTGATAGCAATTTGTCCTGTATGATAACTATGGCATTATAATATGCACAATGACGCTGTCTGGATTCTTATTTCTTCTTTTACATCCTGCAAACCTTTTCTCACTTCAGTAGCTCTTTGACTGCAGTATGACTTCATGCATAAGTGAAGATTTGCAGAGTTGGGCCCAGGCCCTGCAGGATGAAGGACAGACTTGCCCAACATAATGCTCCTTTGAAATTTGGAATAAGTTACATGAACATCCCTAATCCTGTCTGAGGCATCCCGCTTCCAGAAAAACACATTGTGGTGCATATGCTTGGAAACCTACTGGCATAGCAAGGCTGTTCCCCTCATTAAAAACTTTAGTTCTGCCATTTTTCCATAGCATGTGGGGTGCAGTCTGTCATGTGCTTGGTGTCCCCCCTCCTGTGCTAGAGACAACTGTATGTCAGAGCAATTGTATATATGTAGTCTGCACTGGGACCCTGAAGACTGGAAGATGCCATAGCAATGTCGTTATTTTATGACTGTGTTAGCCCTTCTGAACCTTTCTTGTGCCCTACACCCAGACTAGAATGACAGAACGTGGGGCTCTGGCTGAGGAAAACCTTCAAAGCACGAAACTGTGCCTGTGAGCACTTCTCAGTGCTACTGCCAGGGTAGAAGCTGCACAATGGCCAAATAGTGCTTGTGGCAATACCTGTTAAGTGCCTGTCCTATGCCTGGAAGCAGATGTCTGATTCATTCCTGGAAAAGTGAGTATTAATTAACATTTTACAGATGCTGCATGGGCTCATATCAGTACTAGAAAAAAACAGAACCTGTGCAGGCTGTTTTCAAGGCTGTCTTGTGAATGGGAGACACCTGCACTGATTCAGGTTGATGGTTGTGTTTGGAATGATACGCAGACCTTCTGTTACAACTGTAGAGATCCAGGTCAGTGCCTGTAAAAGGTTAATTAATATTTCCACCTTTGGGCATATTGCTGATGCAAAGTCGGCACAGGACAGGCTCTGTTAGCATTTTGAATGCTTTGTGCTGCACAGGCTGTTTCATGTGAGGAGGGTCTTTGGCAGGTAATTCTGGATGATTTCCTTTCGAACGGAATAATATATTTTGAAAATTCCCCCAGTGAGATTCCCCCGGGCAGCAGCAGTAGCAACCCAAGTGTCAGAGCTGCCTTGTCAAGTGCCAGCTGGCTCAAAACCTTCATTGTGCATTGTCTTAAAGTGGCCCAGATGCATATGATGTCTAGGACAGTGCTATTTAGCAGCATATTTTAGCCTTCCAAAAACATCAAGGTAAAGTGTTCTCTTAGCTAGAGAGAAGCAGGGAATGGGAGGAGAGGATAAAGTAAGTGAGCTAATGGTTTGATAAGAATAGTTTTTCTAGAAATATCTGCTGCTCCTTTAGGAGCCAGGTATGCTCGGAAAGCGGGCTGAAGTAATGGACAGCTCACTTGGACATTCTAGGTCAAATGTTCAGTAATGAGGGACAATGGGTTTGGTGTGCCCACTAATCAAGTGTGCTCTTGCATGCAAGTCCAGGAATAACACATGCAAACTAGTGCTTATGTGTGTAGTACTCCATCTTCACCTATAATGCAGGGGTGTCCATCACACCTAAGTTTGGAAAGCAGCTCTTGCTGTAGGCATAAGAGAAGTTAAGTACAAGTTACACTGGAGAACTGACTTTTTGTTTTAAGGATATTGTGCAGCTGTGAGCGTACAACTGTTTTTATTTATTATTGTATGTTGGGGTTAATACACCCATCCGTATTTGAAAATAAACACTTGCCGTTAATCCTTTTTATGCCAATCAGGTCACATTCCTTACAAGGTACTTTTTGCTAATTTAATATTGTCAGAAACATTAATCATTGCAGCATTCATTTAATAAGACACAGTAGGAGTGAGCTGGAATTAACAAACAAAAAAGATTTTATGCATTTATCTCCAGTGTTTCACGTGTAGAAAAAATTAATTAGAAACAGAGCAGTTCAGTCATTTCAAATGGTTACATGTGCTTTAAAAATAGCCAGCCATGTTAGGCAATGGTCACCTAGGGCTGCCCTGGCCCCCAAGCCAAGGTTCATAAACCCCATGTGAGAGTTGTGAATTGGGGAAGAGGAGAGAGCAACTTATTAATTGTGTCTTCTTTAATGTCCCCATTAAATGGCTATCTAGTGTGGCTGTTTTTTGTGGCTAACACATCATTATAGGGCTGAGCTACTGTTTCTCAACTAAGCTTCCTTTGCATTGGAAATTTTTTCGATCTGAAGAGTGGGGGTGTGTAATATAACCCTTTAAAATGGTAACCTATAGATGCATTGACAGGGAAATGAAATTAATGGACATGCTATTAAAACTACAGAACTGGGGAAAGCACTGGAATAGGAACAACTTTTATATAGTCAGTATTCATTACATACTTTAAAAAATGTTCTGGTAGTTAGTTTGTTGTAACTTAATTGGGTTTTTTTTATTTTATTGCCAGATGGTGTCCAGCAGTTTCAGATTAAGATACTCTCAGTTACCTGTACTTCCATCCCTGAGTTATTGTGCACGCCGATGGGTCTCTTTTATGCTTCTTCAGCTCAGTATTCCAAGACCTTCCTGTACCGTGACTCCAGCCCTGGGACCCAACTACCCTCAGCAATTGACTCCACTTACCCTGTTGGGTGGGTCTGATCTGAGGAAGGGCTCTCAGAGGAGCATTGTTTTCATGGGGTGGGTGTGCTACAGTTAAGCTATCTTCATCTTGAATTCTTGGGGATGGGCAATAACTTAAAGGAATACAATTTACACATGCCCATTCAAAGTGAACGCGAAGTCTGTGTCAGTGTCAAACCCCATGAGATCAGAGTGGCAAAGTTTGACGCCCTCTTTGAAATGGTGGCTGTCCCGCTGTTTAGCGTGGCTCACAAATGTGAGTGCCAGTCTCAGGGCAGACACCCCAAACTGGTGGTATGTTCTATAATTAGATATTACCAATCTAGTAACCAATGTGAACTCCTAAAACACAATAACCGTCTTACCGTGGAGCCACAGACAGTCCTCTTGGGCATTCCAGTCTGTTTGGCCCCCCAGGCAAGCTGGACTAGGTGATAAATGGTCACTTACACCAAAGATCACAGAAGACTCAGGTTGCTCCCAGTCCCAAGAGACCAGTCACTTACCTCAGGTCAATTTGTACCTCACATCTCACACCAAAGACAACACTTGTACAATCCTTTAGTAAACTAGCTAAGGATTTATTGACTAGAAATAGAAATGAGTTATTTACAGGTTAAAACAGGAAAGGCATATACACAAATGAGTTACAGTCTATGGTTCCAAATGTGACAGAGATGCAGTAATCTGTCAGACCTGAATGTCTTTTAGGGCTAAGCCAGGTTGACCCTGGGGAGCTCTGCTTTTGTTTTCTAGCTCCAGCCCTGTGAGAGTCCAAACAGCAAAGAGATGAAGAATTTTCATGTCCGCTCTGTTTATTTCCTTCTTCCACTATTCAAGCTGGGTGGATGAGTTTTCTTGCACATATCACCTTCAGTGAGATGTGTGAGTGGGCCATTGACCCAGTGTTTGTATCATGGCCCACTTAGTTTTCATAGTTCTTACTGATGGGTGGGGTATTCTGCTCCTTGTTCCTGGGTGCACATGTTCAGAGCAGGCATTTTTACAGTTATAAAGCAAAACTTATATATTACCTTATAGCATGAAATCATAGAATCATAGAATCATAGAACTTAAGATCAGAAGGGACCATTATGATCATCTAGTCTGACCTCCCGCAAAATGCAGGCCACAAAAGCTGACCCACCCACTCTTGAAATAATTCTCTCCCTTGACTCAGCTGTTGTAGTCCCCAAATCCTGGTTTAAAGACTTCAAGTAGCAGGTAATCGTCCAGCAAGCGACCCCTGCCCCATGCTGCGGAGGAAGGCGAAAAACCTCCAGGGCCACTGCCAATCTACCCTGGAGGAAAATTCCTTCCCGACCCCAAATATGGTGATCAGCTGAACCCCGAGCATGCGGGCAAGACTCTCCAGCCAGACACTTGGGAAAAAGACTTTCAATATCCCAACATTGACCCTCGGTACTAATTACCAGTGGCGGCACGTTATTGACCTGTTGACTAAATAGTGTTATCCTATCAAACCATTCCCTCCATAAACTTATCAAGCTTAAACTTAAAGCCAGAGAGGTCCTTCGTCCCCACTGTTTCCCTCAGTAGGCTGTTCCAGAATTTCACTCCCCTGATGGTTAGAAACCTTCGTCTAATTTCAAGCCTAAACTTCCCGACTGCCAATTTATATCCATTTGTTCTCGTGTCCACATTAGTACTGAGCTGAAATAATTCCTCTCCCTCCCTGGTATTTATCCCTCTGATATATTTAAAGAGAGCAATCATATCTCCTCTCAACCTTCTTTTGGTTAAGGAAAACAAACCGAGCTCCTCAAGTCTGTTTTCATACAACAGGCTTTCCATTCCTCGGATCAATCTAGTGGTCCCTTTGTACCTGTTCCAGTTTGAATTCATCCTTCTTAAACATGGGAGACCAAAACTGCACACAGTACTTCAAATGAGGTCTCACCAACGCCTTGTATAACGGGACTAGCACCTCCTTATCTCTACTAGAAATACCTTGCCTAATGCATCCCAAGACTGCATTAGCTTTTTTAACGGCCACATCACATTGCCGACTCATAGTCATCCTGCGATCAACCAGGACTCCGAGGTCCTTCTCCTCTTCCGTTACTTCCAACTGATGCGTCCCCAGCTTATAACTAAAATTCCTGTTAGTCATCCCTAAATGCATAACCTTACACTTCTCACTATTGAATTTCATCCTATTACTAATACTCCAGTTTACAAGGTCATCCAAATCTCCCTGGAGGATATCCCTATCCTTCTCCGAATTGGCAATACCTCCCAACTTCGTGTCATCCGCAAACTTTATCAGCCCACTCCTACTTTTGGTTCCGAGGTCAGTGATAAATAGATTGAATAAGATCAGACCCAAAACCAAACCTTGAGGAACTCCACTGGTAACCTCCCTCCAACCTGACAGATCACCTTTCAATATGACCCGCTGCAGTCTCCCCTTTAACCAGTTCCTTATCCACCTCTGGATTTTCATTTCAATCCCCATCTTTTCCAATTTAACCAGTAATTCTTCATGCGGTACCGTATCAAAAGCCTTACTGAAATCAAGATATATTAGATCCACCGCATTTCCCTTGTCTAAAAAGTCTGTTACTTTCTCAAAGAAGGAGATCAGGTTGGTTTGGCACGATCTACCTTTCGTAAAACCATGTTGTAATTTGTCCCAATTGCCATTGACCTCAAGGTCCGTAACTACTCTCTCCTTTAATATTTTTTCCATGACTTTGCATACTACAGATGTTAAACTTAACAGGCCTGTAGTTACCCGGGTCACTTTTTTTCCCCTTCTTGAAAATAGGAGCTATATTAGCTAATCTCCAGTCAAACGGTACAACCCCCAAGTTCAGAGATTCATTAAAAATTATCGCTAACGGGCTTGCAATTTCACTCGCCAATTCCTTTAATATTCTAGGATGAAGATTATCCGGGCCGCCTGATTTACTACCATTAAGCTGTTCAAGTTTGGCTTCTACCTCAGATACTGTAATTTCCAACCCCGTACCTTCATTCCCATCAGTCACTCTGCCACTATTCCTAAGCCCTTCATTATCCTTATTAAAGACCGAGGCAAAATATTCGTTTAGATATTGTGCCATGCCTAGCTTATCCTTGATCTCCACTCCGTTTACAGTTTTAAGCGGTCCCACTTCTTCTTTCTTAGTTTTCTTCCTATTTATATGGCTAAAAAACCTTTTACTATTGGTATTAATTCCCTTCACAAGGTCCATCTCTACCCGGCTTTTGGCTTTTCTCACTGCATCCCTACACCCCCTGACCTCAATAAGGTAGGTTTCTTTGCTGATCCCTCCCATCTTCCACTCCCTGTACACTTTCTGTTTTTTCTTAATCACCCCTCTGAGACGCTTGCTCATCCAGCTCAGTCTAAAACTGCTACCTACGAACCGTTTTCCCTTTCTCGGGATACAGACCTCTGACAGCTCCTGCAACTTCAACCTGAAATAATCCCAGGCGACTTCCGCCTTTAGATCCCTAAATATGTTAGTCCAATCCACTTCCTTAACTAGTCGCCTTAATTTCGTAAAGTTAGCCCTTTTGAAATCGTAAACCTTAGTCTCAGATGCAATTGTGTTTATCCTTCCGTTTATTTTGAACCGAATTAGCTCATGATCACTCGAGCCAAGGTTGTCCCCTACAACCATTTCTTCAACAAGGTCCTCACTACTCACCAAAACCAAATCTAAAATGGTATCCCCCCTCGTCGGTTCAGTAACTACTTGATGAAGGAATTCATCAGCTATCACGTCTAGGAAAAGCTGAGCCCTATTATTATTACTAGCATTTGTTCCCCAATCTATATCTGGGAAGTTAAAGTCTCCCATGATCATACAGTTCCTATTAGTATTTACCTCCTTAAAAACATTAAAGAGTTCTCTATCCATATCCAGGCTAGATCCCGGCGGTCTATAGCACACCCCAATCACTATCCCAGGGGAGGCTCTAGTAGTTTTCTTCCCTAATGTGACCATTGCCCAAACAGACTCTGTATTATCCATTCCATTACTAGTTATTTCATTACAGTTTACCTCATTATTGACATACAATGCTACTCCCCCACCTTTACCTTTGTTTCGGTCTTTCCTAAACAGCACATACCCTTCCATACCTGTACTCCAGTCGTGACTACCGTTCCACCATGTTTCGGTTATTCCTACGATATCCGGTTTCAATTCTTGGACCAGGAGCTCCAATTCCTCCATTTCGTTACCTAGGCTTCTCGCATTGGTGAACAAACATCCTAATTTTTGCTGTTTGGCTTCTCTCACCTTTGTTACCCAATTTGGTAGGGACTCAGTACCACCAGTATGACCTATTGGTCTAGTATCCATCCCCCCCCCTTCATTATCTCCAAACCCCTCCCTCTGGCTATATCCATTCTTATCCTGTTGTCCTCCCTCTGAATGTTTAAATTTGGCGTGGAGAGTGACTGGACATCTCCCAACCGTCCCAATGGCTCCCAATATAGCCATTACAAGTAAGAATAAGGCATGTAGCAACTTACAAGCATTTTATAGAGTTTAAACACTAAACACATCTTTACAAGTTTAATGCCTGTCTTGAACAATACTAACATACAGGTGAGCTGTCTGATTTCCAGCTATGAATTTGTCAGTGCTCAGCTGATGCCTACAGCCTTGGCAAGAGCTGGCAACTGGTCTACCAGAGTCACAATGGCATACATGTGAATGACTCCACAATGTAGTGGAAGCAGTAGTGCCTTTATTTTTTATACATTTATCCACCCGTATGTTGTTTGATAGGAAAACACTGGAGTTTTCAAAGGACGTAGTTCTAAAGCTTATGAAGCATAAGGTGTGCCCTGTGCAGTTTCTACTGAGGCTTTTCATCTCAGAGGGTCAGATCCTGAGTGGTGCTTAGCCTGCCTCAGGCCCTTTTGGGACTAGTATACAGAAATTAGGTCATCACCACTATACTGCTGACAGAGTAGGTTTGTCCCATATGGAATATTTTTTTAATGCTTTGTCCATTGATTTAAATGTCCTCAGCAATGAGCTTCCATTAATATTACTTATATTATGGTAGTGCCTAGAGCCCCAACTAAGACTGGGGCCACATTGTGCATAAACACGTAGTGATAGACAGTCCCTGCCACTTTATAATCTAGAATAGACAAGACAGGCTAAGAATCAGAGGAAAAACAGAACCACAGGAGATCAGAGTTCTAGTCCCAGCTGAGCCACCAGCCTGCGGTATGCCTGATGTCATACCACAGGCTAGTGGCTCAGCTGGGGACAGAACCCAGTTTTCCTAGATCCTGGTCTAGTTCCCTATCCAGTAGATAGCATTTCTCAAGAAGTGGGTTGTGATCCACAAGAGGAGTCATTAAAGCAATCATGGGGTTGCAAGGCATTGAAAATTTCATTACGTTCTAAAGCAGTGGTCACCAGCCCGTCAATCGCAATCGACTGGTTGATTCTGGAGCTGCTAAAAGTGTGAAGGTGCAGTGGGGCTCAGAGGCTGCCTGCCTGCTGTGGCCCCACGCTGTTCCTGGAAGCAGCTGGCTGCTGACACGTCTCTGCGGCCCCTGAGGGAAGGGTGGGGGGGTGAGGCAGCTTTGCACACTGCCCCCACCCCCAGCACTGTGCCCGCAGCTCCCATTGGCCAAGAACTGGCCAATAGGAGCTGCAGGGGCGGCGCTTGCAGACACAGGCAGCACATAGAGAAGGTACACGCTATACATTTTTAAACAGTGATTTCTTTTGAAAACTTTTCAGATTAGTTTTAGAGCTATATCAGAAAATGAATGATTGCTTGGTTATTTCATTTACCAAAGGTAATTGAAGCAGATATTTATGAAGTCACTGGGTGGTGAACTATCTCCAGTTCAACAGGTTAATCATTAATATTTGGAGGATTTTCTTGCCATGCTGTATTAGCAGAACATCACTAGACAGACATTTAAATTGTTTTATGTAATTAAAACAACAATTCTGGATTTTTTTCTTCAACAGCAAACATATAATATTTTAACAAAACAAGCATATGTCCCTCGCTTCTCACATTTATCTCCAGACTTCTTCTCCTTGTCCAGATCTATTCCACCCCCAACAATCTTCTGTTCATTGAACTTTTTGAAACTTTGCACTTTTCGAGAGAAGTAAGGGATTGACTGTGTACACAAATTTGCAGAGGGACAATAGAGTTGAGGTCTGTTATTTCTCACCCCTATTTATTATTTATTTATTTTAAAACATTTTTGCTGTTAACAAGCATGTTACCTCTGGAGATACAAATCCACAGTTTGAGAACTGCAAAACTAAGCATCTCTGATGGTATCTTCTAGTCTGAGCGCTGAGTCCCATTGGGTAGATAGAAAGATTAACCTAACTAATCTATGAAGAAGCCTGTGGAACCCCATAAGATTGGGTCCCTAATCCATGAACTATTGGAACTCATTTACAAAACTTTTCTTAAATGTTACATGAATATATTGTCGAATACTAAGAATTAGAATTTATAATGCCTATTCCATGATGAGATATCTTTGAGCTATAAAGTATCTTAATTAAAACTATCTTTAGATAAGTTTTTTCCTCAAAAAGCATTTTATCAAAAAAATCTGATTTAAATAAAAAAAAATCCGATTTTTTTTAAATCATTGCACCCCAACCCCCTGCCCCAGGCTCACTCAATGCACACCCACAGTTAAGAATGTTACACTGCTCTGTGACAATCCGTGAAGGATTTTGGATCTATAAACCACAAATGACACTAACAAAAAGTAAAACTCCTGAAATGTCCAGTGGATTCTATGAGATTAGGTGCAGTATGACCATGTGACGTCTGCACCCAAACCCTCTCAAAGAGCTTGCACCCCTCACTCCTGCACCCCAACTCTCTGCCCCAGGCTCAGCCCTGAACCCCCTCCCACACTCTGAACCCCTCAGCCCCAAGCCAGAGCCTGCACTCCCTCCCGCACCCCAACCCCAGCCCAGTGAAAGTGAGTGAGGGTGGGGGAGAGCGAGCGACAGAGGGAGGGGGGAATGGAGTGAGCGGGGCGCGGACTCGGGAAAGTGCGAGGTAGATCCTGGGTTGATCTTAAGTTAAAAAAGTGATCTTGTGCGTAAAAAGGTGGGAGACCACTGTTCTAAAGCAAAGAAAATCTATACCCTTTTGCCCTTACAAGTCAAGTATTCTCTGTCAATCTCTCAGAATGCACACTCAAATTATATAGACTTATCATTGTTGTCATTGATATTTTTGTAGTAAATGTAAGGGAATTGTGAAAATCTGACTTCAAATAATGGGTTGCCAACCTGAAATGCTCCACTAGACCACACTGCTAACTCTGAAGAGCCATCACTTCCCTGGGGAGACCAGACCAGTGGTTTTCAAAGTTCGAGTTGTGACCCAGTACTGGGTCACAGAATGCAAGGCACTGGGTCACCTTGCTCAGCACCCAGGGACCCTGGCGGCCTGCCAGTAAAAACTAGTCTTTACCTGTTCTGACACCACGTTGTGCCCCGGAAGCGGCCAGCAGCAGGTCTGGCTCATAGGTGGGGGGCCACGGGACTCCATATGCTGCCCCCGCCTGAAGCATGGGCTCTGCACTCCCACTGGCCAGTTCCCAGCCACAGGGAGCTGGGGGGGTGCGGTGCCTGGGGGCAAGAGCCACGCAGAGCTGCTTACATGCCTCCACCTAGGAGCCAGACCTGCTGGCTGCTTCCGGGACGCAGGTGCCTGTCTCTGCACCCCGGCTGCGCCACTGACTGGGAGCCGACGGAGGTAAGCCTGCACCCCAATCCCCTGCCCCAAACCCAGATCCCCTTCCTATACCCCAACCTCCTCATCCCCGGTCCCACCCCAGAGCCCGCACCCCAACCCCCAGCCCTGAGCCCCCCCCAAATTTGGAGCCCTCTCCTGCACCAATTTTCTTCAACTGAGTTGCCAGAAAAAAAGTTTGAAGACCACTGGACTAGACCACCCTGTAAGAGATCTCACAGTTAAGGGGAATAAGATAATTCCTCCTCTTCTTGGGTGCTATCACTTTTCAAATACTTGTTCAGCTGGAAATATATAATATCTTCAGATTTAATTTTGAGGGCTGCGTTTCACCTATCCCACATGTCCCTTTTAAAGAGTATGTTACAGATTGGTACTTCTGTAATTGGGCTAGTCAGATACAGAGTTCTCCGGGCAGTTTAGACCTCAAAGAATTCTTCCTGTCTTCCCCTCCAGGTTACATTACCTTAAATAAAGGCATTGATGTGTATAAAATATGCACAATTATGGATCAAAGGAGCACAATGGCATTTGGTTACTATTTTCAACTTTGCATTTCCCTTCAACTGATCTAGTGTGACCTTGGCTATATGTAAAATGTGTTCGGCCTCTCATTTTGGTGTTTGCATAATAAACTCTCTTTAAAACTCTTATTTTAGCTATCATAGTATTCTGGTAAAATGTTTAATCCCAAATTGTTTTTCTCTCTGTTGGTAGTTTGTAATCATGTCAGGTCAGTCTTTTTTAGGATGGGAACTCCCACAGATGATAGACATGATTACTGACAAATGCTTCAAGAATCATTGCTTACCGATTTGGTCATTGTTGCCTGTGACATATTTTTATTGAGATAAATGGGGAAGCCCTGACATTAAGATCTTAGGTTTGGAAAATAAAGTTATAGGTATAAATACACTTATTTTGCAGTTATTAGCACTGTCATGGTAATAACTCAGAATCCACATCAAGTTTATGTGGGAAGTGACAGTAGAACTAACTTTACTCCAGTTACTACCATGACTTTTGATTGCACTGGTACTTTAAAAGCTATTAGAGCTACTGTATCTTGAATTCTATTAAGCCACATGCCTTGGGAATGTAATTTTTTTAGATAAGTAAAATAGCAGTAGTTCTTCTGATTGTCATCAATCGTTATCATAAATATTCTGTGACTGCACTGGTAAATTTTCATAAGACTTCTTTCTACTTCTTAGTAAGGCTGGGGTATAGGTTTGGGAAGCAATAATAGGATCAACCCATTGCATTTAGACTAGACTGGCCAACAGGATACATATTGTATGCTTCCTTAAATAATGTTCCTATGTTTAGATATTTATAACCACTTGTGAGGTTAAATTTGTATATATTTCCATGGGGCCCAAACACCATATTGAACATACTATAAAAGGCAGTGAGCATAGTAGATGCTTTCCTTTTATAGTGGCAACTTATCTCCCTAGTAGGAAATGATGACATTTGAAGAGCATATGACCTTTGGGACATGTGTGAACCTTACCTGCTCAGTTTCTACATCTGAATCTGGGTCTCCATGATTTATCATTGGTACTTAAAACTTCAGGCCACCCTGATGTTTAGAGTTACATGTGTTTTATACTGTCCATTATTAAAGCCATGGTTGATGCAGGAACTGCCGGCTGGGGGAGGCTAGCCCCCAGCCCCGACCCTTCCATGCCCCCTGCCAGAGCTCCCCCATCACAGCCACCAGCCCCCACCCCAGGCTAGAGCCCCTAACCTCTGAGCACCCCAAAGACCCCCCAGCTTGGAACACTGGGAGGGCGGGGTGGCGTTGTCCCACCCCATCAGCCCCCCAGTCCTGGAGCACCGGGAGGGCGGGCAATGCGGCCCAAACCGGGGCCACCCTACAGGGAGACTGGGGCCAGACCAAGTGGAAGCAGGAGAGAGAGGCTGGGGGCAGAGCATAGATGGGACCACACCTGGTAGTTTGGGAAGGCACAGCCTCCCCCAGCCTATGACACATGCCGTCCATGATTAAAGCTAATGTTATTATTTATTCATGCACAATGCAGATATCTTCTGTAATGCCCAACTTACTTTTAAAAAATACTTCCCCATCAACTCTCTTTATGATCCAATTATGAGATAACATGCATATTAATCACAAATGAAACTATTACCTGACTGGATGTTCATTAGGAATGGGAGAGCACTTACAGTGAGTACGGTACATTAATCATTTATAAGGAGTGAGCCATTAAAATGAATCTCTTTTTTAATATTGTAAGATGAGCTCACAGATGATATGAAAAGCTTTTCCAGTGAAGATGTTCAAGGACTCTTCAAACTTCCTTTCGCTTAGATTTTCTTAGGGTTCCACAGTTACACACTTGCCACAGGGAGACAAGAGAGCATGAATGTGTCAATTATTTGTATTCCTCTGGGTTAAATTACACTTAATCTTGCTATGCATACTACAAAATATATATGTATTTTAGGCCTGATCCTACAACTGTATCTCTGTAGATTAGTCCCCAAGTCTACCTGGCAAACTATTAATTTCCGCAGAACTTTGCATGGTGTGACAATTCGGGGAATCTGTATATACAACTTTTGAATTCTTCTTGATATTGTGGGTCGTTTTTATGTATCTTGTCAGACTGCAGACTCCATTTTGCATGTGGGATTCTTTACCTTTTGTTTGCATGTTACCTCCATGTTGGACTGGCATTCCAAAGACTTGTAGCAAAGGGCTAACATTCAATGAAGTGAGCTCCCATTGAAATGGAATCAATCTAAACAATAGGCTGGCTCCTATTCATGAGAACTGCTTTATCAGAGGAGAGGTCGCCTAGCAATGAAGTCACTTGGTAAGGGCCTGTTCTCCCTAAAGAGGCTGAACCAGGAGTCACCTGATTAAGAAACTGAAAAGTTATAAAAGGACTCCTTGGGGAAGACTGGGGATGTGTACAGGAAGCATGGGACAGGAGAGAGGAAGGAGACGGACCATCCAAGGTCAGAGGAAGCTAGGTCACTTAGAAACAGCTCCGTGTTTCAGAACACAAGCCATGCACTGCAGCCTAAGGACCTTGCATGGCCACAGATAACTCTGACCCCAGCCCAAAGAATGCTATGGAATTGTGAGGAAACTGAGGCAGAGAAATGCATATAGGATTTGTTATTTTTGTACAGAGCTGGGCATTTCTCATGCTATTAAAGAAATAGCAATAGTGTTGTAGAATCCAATGGAAAGTGGCTGTTTTTCATGCGTTAACATATTCACATGCCCCTTGAAGAAGTAAACTGTGGACCCAGAACACCATTTGGCTTGATTTCTAGAAGAGGACACGTTTAAGCTACACGGGAAGTCTGCGGGGTCAGCATTGGTTCTAGAGAGTGGGAGTGAGGCATGTGACCTAACCTCTGAGGAAAGAATGCCAGACAGAAGATCTGCACCCTGAAAGTGTACCCAGGGGCCCTCAGATAGGGACAGTGCCTAGACTCCATTCAGAATCTGTGGGTTAAAATACCTGGGGAATCCAGCGGCTGGATCCCCTCACAGCCATTGGTGAGTGGCCTAGAGGGGACGCTTGACTGCAGATGTGACACAAGGGCCATGGGGTTTTGCCTGCACAGATGCATTTGCAGAATGGAAGCTATGATCATTCAAGACAGATTTCTCAAACGGGCTGAATTCTGAACTCTTGCCGAGGTATCTTTTGTACCAAGGATATCTTTATTACTTAGGAAAGCCAGACCTGTATGATTCAAAATGTCAAAGAGATAACAGAAATGGAAAGAAATGTCACAAGAATAAAGATGGAGGGCCCCATTTTTCCACTCTGGCTGAATGGTGCTTACTCTCAGTGGAGAGTGGGAGTCTCAGGGAGCCAGTGATGGCTCTCTGATCTGAGGTTGCCCAGCCCCTTTCAGAGTTGAGACAAGAGGTGCCTACACTAACTTCTGCCTGCAGCATAAGATCTGTAACAGACCTTGCACCAGGGTCAGTCAGGTGTAACTGAGCTTTGCCGCCATACAAATAATATAGGACAGTCCTCCTATATTATTTGTATGGCACAGTTTGAATTTCATCTAGTTAATAAGAACCAATTCCTTATCTTTGGCCTCTTGGTTATTGAATATTGTACTTGTAAGTTATGAACTTGTACTTGTAAGTTATCCATATATGATTCTGCTGCATACAATTCATGATCCAGAACAGGGATCGGCAACCTTTGGCCTGTGGCCCGCCAGGGTAAGCACCCTGGCAGGCCGGGCTGGTTTGTTTGCCTACCGCATCCGCAGGTTCAGCCAATCGCGGCTCCCACTGGCCGCAGTTCGCCGCTCCAGGCCAATGGGGGCAGCAGGAAGCAGCAGGCAGCACATCCCTTGGCCCGCGCCTCTTCCCGCCACCCCCATTGGCCCGGAGCGGCGAACCGTGGCCAGTGGGAGCCGCAATTGGCCGAACCTGCAGACGTGGCAGGTAAACAAACTGGCCCGGCCCACCAGGGTGCTTACCCTGGCGGGCTGCAGGCCAAAGGTTGCCAATCCCTGATCCAGAACAAAGGTGGTTATATTGACCCTATATAAAGTTGAAAGATAGAATTGCTTGAAAATAACTTCTTGTAGAAATATTATGAAAAATAAAATTCAGCTAGTTATTATGGAATTGAGAGTCCTATTCATCCATTTGTCCAGTACAGAATGGAAGGTCAAACTAAATTTGAGCCCTTAGTAAAGTAGTGTCACTTCATATTAGTATAACAAGGGGGAAAGAGATAAAACCACATATTACTAAAGATAAAAGTTCCACAAACCCATTTACAAATTTAAAAGCAACAACCTATACAAGTATGGTTATTATCCTTAAAATGACAGCTCTGTCCTGTATAGTGGAAGAAAGAATTTCTGGCTCTTCAGAATTTCTCTTGACTTGATACAAAAACTTCATCTATATAACCTTAAGATTATGACGCTCAATGGAAAAAAGCCAGGAAATTAAATATACCATTGCAGATTCCAATGCTGTCTTTAACATGGCTGCACTATAAGTGTATTAACATTTCCTTAAAAAGTATGATAGCTATTGTGCAATGGGCAATAACTACTTTTTAAAAGATCCTAATATCACACCTTATTCAGTTAAATAAAAACAACTAACACACATGCACACTACAAAGCTGCCCGGGCTGTATTTTGTTTATTTTTATAATATATTCTTTATACATTAAATAAAAATATTTTACAATATATTCAGAAAATTTGCTTCTAGACTCAGAACTTCTGTGTCCAGTGTGTATTGTTATAGCTATTTAAACTCAATTGCATAGCTCTGTAAATGCATGTTCACTATCTGGGAAGAAGGTATGGTTTTGCTCATCTTTCTCTAAATACTGGTTTGGGTGCTCCTTTCAGGACGAGAATAGAAGTGTATGTTCCAAGTATCCTCTTTCTTGGATCTAATATGGGCATCCATCTCAGATTGCTTTTTCCACTACTGAAATATGACTGTACTAATTTTATCTCATCAGGCTGTATGGTTCTGTTCAGATGGCAGTGCCAAATTGTCTAGCTCTGTGGGTTTCAGACACACGACCTTGGGAGAGGGAAAAAAATAATCATATTGCTCAAGCCTCCTGTATCAGTTCCAAGTATACTTCGTAACATGTCATATATACCCATTTGCCCCATACTCTTCTTGCTCTGTGTCTAGTCTGGCCACAGATTTTCTGTGGACTCATTCAAGTTCAGCCCGCTGCTCAGTGGAAACTATCCAGAGGAACTCTGCCTGGAGGTGGGATCGATTAAGGCGGGGGTGCCCAACTTACAGCCCATGGGTTGTACATGGCCCAACACAGCATTTTATAAAGCCCACAGCCTGCTTCAACACAAAATACTAACGGCCGATTCATAAGTGGTTTGTCATCAGGTTTACATAATTTTAGTTTACACAAATGTGTAAAAAGACAAAACTGTCCATAGAAACAACCTGTCTAAATACGTACAAAACAAGCTGAACTAAAAATGTAAATCAATACAGGTGACTTTAAATCTGATTAAAATATGTAGAATCTGTTTGGTCCACACAAGGTTGTGCTTAGGTTTATGTGGTCCATGTATGTAATAAGGTTGGGGACCGCTGGATTAAGGGCCCAGAAATATGCTCTACCTTTGTAGAGCACCCCATACCAGCTTCCTCCTCCTGGTATGATGGATGGCCGCGTTGGCCAACGCCAGGAGATTGTCGAGGAGATCTTGCGACTTTGTGGGGCCACGGATGGGATGGGAGTGGATCAGGAGGTGCAAGTACAGCCAGAACCTCAGTAAGAAGTTCTGGAGGAGCCAGAATAGGAGCTGCTCTCTGATGCACTTTATGTAGATGTGCTTGAAAGATGCATAGTGAATGAGAGAAGAGATTGCAGAAAAGAGAAAGGAAGGTCTCATGGCTAAGACAGATAAATACTGCCCTGGAGAATTAGATTCTATCTCTGCCTCAGCTTCAGAGTTCCTAAGCAAGTAGTTTAAATCAAACTTTTTGGAGGTGATCATAAATTCTCTGTTCCTCACTTTCTGGGTAAACAGCTTGAGATCCTGAGGCCTGAGTTGCAGAACTGCTGTGTGCTCACAGCTGTAACTGAAGTCAATGGGAGCTGTACTAGAATACATAAAAGTGCTGTGCAATGCTAAGTATTCTGACAAATCAGGTTGTAAGCATCTCAGATTGGGCACCCCAAGTTAATGGATACTTTGGGCTTCAATCTCTTTGTGCCTCAGCTCCCCCGCCCATCTGTAAAATAGGGATAATACCACTTCCTCCTGTAATGGGTTTTGTGAAGATAATTTATGTTTGTGAAAGACAGATAGATAGATATACTGATGAGCACTAGAGAAAAACCTATGTGGAAGTTAGTCAATCTATTTTAAGAGCAGAGTTTGAATAGTGTGCAGTAAATAAGGCCTGAGGCCACACATGGGACAATGAGGGTAAAACAAAATACTGACTAGCTGCTCATTGATTCAGCACCATCTATCCTGTGCACTGAAAGAAGCAGGGGTGCAGTGGAAAAATATAGTATCCGATTATGTAATTTAAGACTGTATTATAATGGATGTACGCAAAGAAGCTCAATTAAGATTGCACAGGCAACTTTAATTCTAGCATTTCCTAACTTTTGAGTGCTTGACTTTACCACTTTAATGCTTTTTTAATGTAGTTTTTATGTGTGTATATATGCCATTCACTCCTCACATTCTGTTGAATAAGTGTGAGAGAATGTACAGTGATTTATATATAGCAATAATACTTAACTTTCAAAGCATATTTCATCCAACGATCTCAGAGTGCTTTACAGAATTTATTTAGATAAGCTTCATACTTCCCATGTGAGGCAGGTAAGGGATATATATAGGGATCATTTAACCCACCACTGAAATGCAGCCAATACTGGAATGAAATGTGGCAGCTGTTTAACAGAGTACAGCAACATTACACAATAGGTTAGGCTAAGGAGAGAAGAATAATATTGTTCTCAAGGAAAATATTTTGTGAAAAAGTATTTACAGTAGAAAGTGTTTGAGTTGAGTCTTCCTAAGAAACTGGCTTTAAAAATCTTTTAGACTTGATTAAAACACAGAGCAGCTAACTATACTACTCTAGAAGAAATAAATACTTACACTGTTTGAAACCCGGGCTACAGAATATTATCCAGTAGTAAGCAGGAAATAATCCAAATGCTGTAGATTTATTTGGCTTTAGATAGCATCTTTCTTATGCTTTGGGATTAGAAATCACTTCTTGTTTTTCCTTTAAACATCGTTCTGCATGTCTGAGCTGTATCTCTGCTCTATATCCCATGAGATCTGAGTCTTTTTGCTTTTAAGTTTTCCTTTGATTTTGTAGTCAAATAACTGTCCTCATTCATTTCCTGCTTATTAGAAGCTCCAAACTTAGAAAATAGTTATGCGTGCACCCACATAAATATCCTTTTTCGTTTGAGAACAATATTGAAATAGCATATGAGGGGGAAGATGTGTCTTTTCACTTCCTTCAGCATGAGGCTGCTGCATACCTCTCTCCATCAATCTTCAGACCTTCATGCATCTCTCTAAATAAATTCTCTATTGTGAAAACTGACTTTAAAATTTAATGCTTGGTGTCACTGTGCATTCTGCAGGCTTTTTCATGTTGTACTCCCCTTCCCTGCGTCCTGGCTGGCTGCTGCTACTCCCATGCCCTCTGTTATCTTGGGTGGTTCAGGTGTCTCAGGGAAGAGGTCAAAGGCGCACAGATCACCCCAAATGTGACCTCCCATCTGACCTCCTGCTGACTCCTTGAGAATCTGAGGCTTTGAATGGGGAGGGGTTGGCCGTAGACTCTACCACACTTTGTAGATATGTCTATGGGAAGAGAAGTGACTTGAGAGGGATTTGGCAGCACAAGTTTTCAACTACAACAAGCAGATCATCTACTCAGTGGACATTGTGGCTTGTTTGTGATCTCCTTCTGATCCAGTAGGGTTACGTGGCTACCAACTCTTACCCCAAAACATATGCAGCCTTTGGCATGGTTTGACTTATCAGTCATCACTTTGACACCTAAGGTTTCATACAGTATGTGGAGTACCAGAAGAGATGTGGCCATTTCAGAAAGGGACAGAGAATATGAATCTCTGTGGTTGCAAAGAGAGAAGCAGCTGATGGCTTGAGGAAGACTGAGTTGGAGCTGCAGTTCTCTGGAGCCCAAAGAAAAGAAAGTGGACTACATAGAGTGCAGTGTACAATCATGATAATTTTGCCATTATCATCATGCCCAGGAACCACAGTAAGACACTCAAATTCTCTTGTGATGGCTCTGGTATAAAAGTGAATAGAAAATATTGCATCTGTTCTCTTAATAACTAACAAGAAAATAATAAGTTGACTGAATTCTATTTGCAGGCTAAATTCAGTTTCCAAGTGGACATTAGTAGGAGAAGTTAAAAATAAAAATCCCAGAGTTTTAGATAATAAGACTTTAGACCTTGAGAGTGGCCTACTGTTATGCAAAATTTCTGAACTGTCATATTATGTGCATTCAGCAGCCCTTAAAAAGTAAAGCCCTTCTGATTGTTATATTCACTGGGAAACAGGTTTAATCTCTCTAATGTTGTGGTCTCACTCGACCAACATTACACATCACTTTGTAGTAGTGACTTTACCTTAGACTAGATGGTGGAGAGTGCAAAACTCCTGATTTCAATTAAAATTCATAGTGTGCATTATGCTATAATACATGCTTCTTGTCACATGGACTCCAACATTGCACTAAGGACTAAGCAATATAGATACCGTTTTCTTTTAGACATAAGAATTTAGGACTAGAAGGGATGTCCTGAGTCATCTAATCCAATCCCCTGCTATTGCAGGCAATCCTGTCATAATAATCCTGTTCATAAATTTATCAAACTCCATCTCGGATGTGTTTCTTCTCAAAAGTGTCATGGTGAACGCCGTGAGATAATTGGCATCACAGCAAAATATCTACCAAACCACTTCCTTTGAAGAATATCAGTAATCCATCTGATCTAATTATTTTCTTTGCTGGAAGAATATAGTGTTTACAGTCCATCTACACAAAGGAACACAGACTAAGAGAACCTCTTCTTTGAAGCATGGTCTGTGCTTCCGTACTAAACTGGTTTTTTTTTTCCTTACCTCAAATCTGTATCTATTCATTTAACAGCATCTGTTAGAGAAAAAGATACATGAACCTCCTTTAATGAGTCTTAGAGAACCTATTAAAGCTGAAACAACTTCTATGAGGCATGGCAGTTTTTTAGGAGGGTTGTAGCAGTCATCATCTAGATTTCCAAATTTGTCATGTCTTCTTTGCGCCTATCTTTTAGACTATAAATTCTTTATGACTGTCTTTTATCTTTGTGGCTTGTATATCCCCAGCATACTGTCACTGCTAAACAAATAGGCCAGAATTTTGTGTTGGGGAGTGAAATTGTTGCTGCCTTAATTTTTGGGTACCCAACCTGAAACAACTTGGCATGGACTTATTTTTTTAATAAAGTAACATAAAACAGGGAGCTTAAAGGATATGAAACTGATCCCTATCAAAGTGATTTTTAGCCCAGAGCAACCCTTCTCAGGACTCTCACAAAGGTATTGCTATTGAAACATTGAAAGTCATTGTGGATGGACTCTACTTGAAATTGTGTGGGGTAGTGATGTTTCTTTCTGATATGGCAGACCCCTGAGGATTTTTGCTGTGGAAGTAGGTCTTTGTGGAGATGTCTGTCTACAATCCAGTCAGACAGTAGCATGACCATTTTTGGGGCACTGTAGCCGTGCAGCGACTCACTCCTGCGGCACCTCCTGCTGGTTTTCCAGAGAATTAGCTCTTCCAGCCTCTGGAGCGCCCTCTGCAGGCCGGTGTCCCACTTTCGCTTGTCCCCTCATGTCCCTCCCAGACCCAGTGCCTCTTTATCTGGAGTGCTGCCCCCTGGCAGTACACCCCTCAGTCTCAGGGTCTCCCCTCCCCAGGGAACCCCCAACCCCCTATCCCCACCTCACCTCAGTCGTAAGCTACTGCCAGTCACTAACTAGCCCCTGCACCCTGGGCAGACTGCAGTGTCAGCCACTCATCATAGGCAAGGTTGGATCTGGACCCGCTGCCTCTCTCTGCAACCCAATGCCTGTCTGGGGCCTTGGACAAGGCCCTGCAGACTGGGGAGTTGCCAGCCTGGAGCTCCCCAGCCCCTCTGGCCTTTCCCCAGCCCTTTCCCAACTCTAGGCACCCCCAGCTTCCCAGCAGCCAGGCCCCCCTCTCTCTCTGAAGGCAGAGAGAGTCTGTGTGTGCGTCTGGCCCACTGCCCTCTTATAAGGGCCAGCTGGGCCCTTATTAAGCCAGCTACAGCTGTGGCTGCTTACCAATCAGCCCAGCTTTCAGAGCTGCAGCCCTCACCAGGGCTGCTTTTACCCCAGCAGCCCTCTTTAAGGGCTGATTTCACGCCCTTCAGGGCAGGAGCGGGTGAACACCCCGCTACAGGCACCTTTAATCCCTTCTGCGGCGTGAGGGAGACTCTGGTGCACGTTTACTTGGAGTGCGTCAGGTTGCAGCCCCTATACCGGCTCCTCGCAAATATTCTGTTAAGTTTTTGGCTGCACTTTTCCCCTCACCTCCTTCTCTATGCACTCCCTATTCGTGGCCCAACAAAGTCACAGGACCTCCTGGTCAACTTCCTCCTGGCCCTGGCTAAAACGGCCATCTCTAAAACCAGGGAGGGGAGGTTGGCCGATGGAGACTCCTGGGACTGTGGGCCTGTTTCCGATCCTCTGTCCGTTCACGTATCTGGGCAGAGTTCCTCTGGGTGGCATCCACTGGCTCCCTTGATGCCTTCGAGGAGCAGTGGGCGCTGTCCGGGGTTCTCTGCTCGGTGTCTCCGTCAGGCTCCCTTCTTTTGACCCTTTTGACTTATTTCATTAGTTGTCCCCCAAAATCAGTTGGTTTCCAGGTCCTGTAGATCCTCCCCTTAGGCTGGGATGGGGTCCTTCAGCAGCTTTCGCCTGCCCACTTCCCGGAACCAATAGGTACAGGCACCTTTACATAATATTCAAACTGCATAAGGATGATTTGTCATTGTAAATAAAAGTTCATATATTTTCAAAGAATTACTTGTAGCATTTTCCACTAAATTCTTGTATTCTAATTTTGAAGAATCCCTAGATAATAAAGTACATTGCTTTTTATTAAAATAAAAATAACCTGAGACATGTCCCTAGCCTCTGTTTGCTAGATGCTAGGAATGAGTGACAGGGGATGGATTACTTGATGATTACCTGTTCTGTTCATTCCCTCTGAAGCACCTGGTATTGGTCACTGTCAGAAGACAGGATACTGGGCTAGATGGACATTTGGTCTGACCCAGTATGGGCATTCTTATGTTCTTATGTAAGTACCAGGAACACTCTCAGTCCAAAGTCGTAATTGATTGAAACCCATGATGGTATCATTTTTTATTTCATGAGGGGCACACTCTTGCATAAGAACATCCATATTGGATCAGAATGAATAGAACAGGGCAATTATCTAGTGATCCATACCCTGTCATCCAATCCCAGCTTCCAGCCGTCAGAGGTTTAGGAACATCCACAGCATGGGGTTGCATCCATGACCATCTTGGCTAATAGCCATTCATGGAGCTATCCTGTAGGAACTTATCTAATTTCTTTTTTGAACCTAGTTATGCTTTTGGCCTTCACAACATGCCTTGGCACAGGTTGACTGTGTGTTGTGTGAAGAAGCATTTCCTTAGTATGTTTTAAACCGGCTGCCTATTAATTTCACTGGGTGACCGTTCGTTCTTGTGTTATGTGAAGGGATAAATAACATTTCCCTGTTCACTTTCTCCCACACCATTCATGATTTTATAGACCTCTATCATATCCCCCTTTAGTTGAACAGTACCAGTCTTTTTAATCTCTCCTCCTATGGAAGCTGTTTCACGCTCTTCTCTGGACCTTTTCTAATTCCAATACAACCATAGATTCTTAACCTTAGTATCATGTTTGAGTCCCTTCCTCAGATATTTGGAGATCTGGATGACTGATGGAGTATGGAGTAGTATTAAATGGTATAATAAATGGTATTGTCAGAAGCTACTTCAAAGACCAGCATAGGGCCATAAGGCACTTAGTGCTGGCCTAACTCATCTCCCTTTACGTTCAGAGGTAAAACACCCATTGACAGTGTGAACAGAGTTGGGCATGTGGTGAGTGCTTTTGAAAATCTCACTTGAAATGTATAGTTGTGTGATAAATCTTAATCAATTTTATAACTTCGTCAATTTCCCATTGGAATTATTCACAGCAAATAGGGTTTAAGCAAGACATAAGTACTGTGTAGGCCTTGAACTTGCTGTCTGCACAGGAGTAAGCTACACCACAAATGCTTAGCATATTACACCACAGAGAGGGTCATGAAATATTGAGGGAGAAACACAGCAACTGGTAGGAGAGACTAAAGGAAACATTAAGGTAAAAATGTCATTAAGTAATTCCAACCTTTGAGTTAATTTTTTTTTCTATTTACTTGAGGTAAAGAGTTTTAGAATTTTCTTACAAAGGCTATTTCTGGGGCTGGAATTGGAACATAACTCCAAATGTCTTTGCCTTCTTGTGCAATAAAGCACACACTAGCTGTATGATGGACCTAAACCTCCAGACAGTTGCAAAGAGACACGGCGCCTTCTGTCCTCTTGTACCATAATTCCACACTTGATGGTCACTGAAAAGAACAGTCTAATAAAGAATAAAACAAACAAGGTGGTTCTAATTACTCTCCTGTGTATTTCAAGATGTTGCTTTCAAACTCTACTGCAGATTGTAATAGATTGTTTCATAAGTCTGGGCAAACTGCCTCCCATAGCAGTTGCCCAGAGTTAAGTTGGAACAAATCTTCAGTGAGAAATGCCAGGTCTCAGCTTGATCACTTGTCTTTTGTCAGAGAGAATTTTGCTATCAGCAGGATTTTTTTAGAAGACATTATGGATTTGCTTTCAAAATCCATGAAAACATTCACCAGGAAATCTTGTCACTGAATGAAAGAGTTATCTCTTGGGCCTAGCAATATTGTAAGTACTCTGCTGTAAATGACTGAAGTCTTAATTGGTTTTAGCCTAGAGTATATATTTTCAGAGGCTCATACGCCGTCTGTTTTCATCATAGTATTTCCTAATTAGAAATCCATAGTTCATACTTTCTGATTCTTAGTTCTGCTTCCGTATTCAACACTCTTAGATCCCAGTAAGAGACTCCTTTAAAAATATATACACCTCTACCCCGATATAACATGATCCGATACAACACAAATGCAGATATAATGCGGTAAAGCAGTGCTCCGGGAGGGCGAGGCTGCGCACTCTGGTGGATCAAAGCAATTTAGATATAACACGGTTTCACCTATAACACGGTAAGATTTTTTGGCTCCCGAGGACAGCATTATCTCGAGGTAGAGGTGTATTTAGTTTTCAATTTCATTTATATAGAGAACCTCTCTTATAGGAAGAGCAGAGCATTCACTGACTGCTGGACTGCTGGAATTAATGGTGTTCCAAATTCCTGTTCATCTGGAATTGTAGGGATTTTTTCAGTTCATGATCAATAATCTGGACTTGCATTTTCAGTGCACATAACATACTGATGTGGTATTTTAAATAGCTGTATCTAGTATTGCTTTCCCAAATTGTGGGATATAATTGGTATATGTATGCTAATAAATAACAATTTTGAAGGGGAAAATTGCTTTTAGAATTAGATTGAACTTCCAGGGATTTTTAGACTATAGATAAAAGGTCAAATTCTGGTTGGAGCTGCACATGGGCATAGATCAGAATAGTCACAGCCGAGAAACTCACAGAATGAACATTATCTGCAACAGTTTTAATTACTCTTTAAAGGCCATTATTTGGGAAAGCACATATGCATGTGCTTAACTTTCATTAATTCCACATCAGTCAGGATATGTCTACTTTCCAAAAAAAGGTGTATTATTCACTCAGTATTAGCTAATTCCTGTTAGCTAATTTGGGTTAAAACAGCAGTGAAGATTTAGCAACCCAGCTTTTAACTTGGGTTAGCAGCTCAAATTCAGTTCCAGGCTCCCCTGTAGGCTTTAACTCAAGTTGTTAACCTGAGTTAAAAGCCAAGTTCCTGTGTCTTCCCAGCTATTTTAACTCAAGTTAGCTAACCTGGATCAGGTAACCTGAGTGAGGAACATATTTTTTGCAGTGTGGACATACTGAAAGTTAAGCATGTGTTTTAAAGTTTTCCTGACACAGCTTTCCTTTCTTAGCCATTTTACCCACTATATTGAAATCTGAAAATTTGTTAGTTGGGTCATTAGTTGAGCATCCCAGTCTACATAATCGGACCATACTGAAGCAATCAGAGACCACAGCGGTGAGCATGGTGTAAAAGCTGTAATAAAATAGAGTATTTCTAATTCTTCGTGACTCACTAAGAGGTATGTACTGTGCCTGGAAATGCTTTCTTTATGCACCTGCTACAGGGTGTCACGAGGTAACTCTTTAAGAGGGAAGAGGCCAATGCACCTTTGATTGATTAGTTGAGCCCCGTTTGGCTATAAGAGAAGGCACCTGGGGACTAGAATGGGGAGGCCAGGTGAGTCTGTCAGAAAAGGGGTAGAATGTGAGTGAGAGTAGATATAGGACTTTCACTGCTTGCTCTCTGGGAACAAGGAAAGAAACAAAAAGGTCTGGGTAACAGGAGCAGGTATATCAGGAGGCTCCATGGGAGTGGCTGTGATTAGAATTGCTAACCCTCCAGGATGTTCCTGGAGTCTCCAGGAAGTAAAGAGTAATCTTTAATTAAAGACTGTTATGTGATGAAACCTCCAGGAATATGTCCAACCAAAATTGGCAACCTAGCTGTGACTGTTGCCTGGGAGTTGAGGCAGAGGGAATCTGCTGGGGAGGTGCTCTAGGGAGAAAGTTGTAGGAAGAGGGCTCAGTTTACAGAGCATAGATGGAAGAATCCTGCAAAAAGCTCTGAAGCTAGAAGGACTGAGAGAGGTAATGGAGTGGGGGGAACCCTGGGAGCTGGTTTTTGTTTGTTTGACTATATTTGGGTAATAAAACTGCCATACCCAGAGTCTTTTTCTAGGCAATGTGTCCTTTGTGGGATGGGGACAAACTAGGACCTTATGGGTCCCCATTTCAGATTAATTAAAAAAATCAATTAAATCAGTAATATAATTTATAAAAAATTATCATAGTGAAGTTTTTTACAAAAATTGATTTCTTTTTTTTAATTTGACTGAATGATCAGGATAGTTTTATACATTTCTTTAGTGTAAATCACAAATTTAATTTTGATATTTAATTTAATTTGGTATTTTTATGCTTTGGTCTAAAACTTTCTGTTTAGTTTGCAAACATTTTCATCCCCTTTAGATATTTTAATTTTTCTTTAACTTTGTGATACAGTAGCTGTGGCTTCTGGTTTAATGCCCATTGTTTTATATATGTATCACTAATTTAAGAAAACAGTGGTAAAACTCACCTTTGATGTTTTCATAATAGGATGCACAGTGCCTGTAAGATCCCATCATTGGCTTCTTTAAAGTTACAAACAGAGCAGAACTGTTGAATCAAAACTTGCTCCACACCCTAATATGGATATAAAATGTATCTGGCCTCAGAATTTGAGTACTAGCCTGCCAGAATTTCAGTTTGGACCATTCTAAGCTGTAAACACAAAACTGTATAATAGTCTAAATAGACTGTCCATTCCCTATGTTGCTAGTGGCTTAACATTTGACTTGAACTGCATGGGTTTTAATTTTTTCAAAATAGTGAGGTCATTTTTTTCAGACTTTGGTTGTTGTTGCTGAGTGCTTATTGCAAACTTGTACTGTTAAGAGTGGTGTGTGTTAGTGGGGATGATGGGAGGGGGGTGTGGGTTTTTTGTGTGTTTTGTAATACAAAATTCCTTGGGTAAAATTCTAGCCCCATTCAGATCCATGTAACTCCTTATTGGGCTACAGTTTTTGGCAGTTACAAACATGCTCCCTTTTTAGAGTGTTCCCTACAGGATGAAATCTATGCTTTTCAACCTCTTACTGCCTATTATATTAGAACAGTACTACTTAGTTAGAACATACTGGAAATGCAAGTTGGTTTGTTTTCCTTAAGAATGTTCTAACTCCTGTTAGACAGTTCTCCTGAACATTGATGCAAATTATTTTATCTTTTAAAATACCGGATTATCTGAGTCTTCCAATGGTAACAAGTACTAAAGAAGTCTATTTAAAAACAAAATGTGTATCTCTTAAATAAAAACACATGTGGTGGAATACTTCTGTGGGAGAGCTAGGTTTGATTCCCCGATTCTGGCCTCTTGCTCTACAGCAAGGTTTCTCAGCCCATGGGTAAGGATCCAACATTGGGTCACCAGAATGTTTCAAAGGGCTGTGTGTCAACTCCTGTCACAGGGGTCTGGCTGGGCTCACCTTTCTCCTCCAGGCACTGCAACCTCTGGGATCCCAGAGTCAGTTAGGTTTGGCCTAGCCATCATGATGATGGGAGCCCGGGTAGGCCAAATTTGAGTGAGTGGCACTGCACCCTAAGAGCCAGGTCACAACTACACTTGCACAAACTTGGTCCAGTCAGGAGGGTGAAGCCAAATTTCAGCAGAGCTGCAACTCTGGAGGTTGCAAAGCCTGGAGCAGAGAGCCAAACCCAGCCAGCCCCACAGCACAGAAGCTGCAGGAGCCACCACTGTGGGGTGAGTGCGGGGTAGGACCCAACCCCCCACAAGGCAGGATCTGACCAAAACCACTCCAGGGCCTCCACCCCCAGACTATTTACTGCATTGTGACAGGCCATAAACATTTACAAATGGGTCCTGAGCCCAAAAAGGTTGAAAGCCACTGGTCTATTGGGTGATTGATGGAAAGAATTTCTGCAGCAAACTTCACTAGCTGATTTTAACAATTAACATTTACTCTAAGGAGAGCTCTGCCATGATGCAGAGCTTGCATATTGTAGCCTGTGTGTAAAATGTCATTTAAAAAGTAATTGGAAAGACCCTCAAAGATCCTTCAACAAAGACTCTTGACAACTTCATTGGTGAGGTCATTACCCACCTCATGTGTTTTAATGGCTTGAGGGGACTCCCCCTATTTCCTCTTTTTATTCAATGTCCTCCTTTCATAGACCTTAAATTGCTATGGTCTTCTCTCTCTTGAGCAGGGGTAGACAGTTCTCTCTCCAAATCTCACCTGTACTTTTCAGCTTAATTTGGCCTGTGGGGGTTGCTAGAAGATGACACACGTTGCTTCTGCCCTGAGTGCTAAATGAATTGCCTCCTCAGAGTTTCCAATCTTTGCTGACTCTGGCAGTAAGGAACTCCCAACTGTGATCCTCTGCAGGGTAACATCCTGGATGGCCTTAAATAATGTGCTTTATTGAATGGCAGTAGTCATTTTAATTCTGGGGTTTATCACTTTTTATAATTTACCTCCATGTCCTTTGAGCACCTTAGCATGTCATGAGCAGCAACAATGGGATCATTATTTAAAGAACCTAATCACTGCTAAGGTTGAATTTGAGATAAAAGAACAAGTGCTTAAACCAGAAGAAAGTACCTGTACATCTGTCCTCTCTGAGGCAGAAAATGTGTTCTTTCCCTCTCCATCCCTTATGATTGATTATTTTGGTGAGTAGGGAATACATTTCATCATAACATTGTAGGGATGGAAGGCATTCGAGAGGTCATCTAGTCCACCCCCCTGTGCTAGGTACATCTAAACCATACCTGACAGTATTTGTCTAACTGGTTATTAAAAACCTCCAAGGATGGGGATTCCACAATGTCTCTTGCTAATGTAGTCCAGTACTTATCTATCCTTACTGCCAGGAAGCTTTTTTTCCTAATCTACCCTAAATCACCCTTTCTGAAAATTAAGCTGATTACTTCTTGACCCACCTTCAGTGAATATGGAGAGCAATTGATCACCATCCTCTTGATAACAGGCCTTAACATAGTTGAAGACTGTTATTCAAGTTCCCCCTCAGTCATCTTTTTTTCAAGATTAAACATGCCTAGTTCTTTTAACCTTTCTGCAGAGGTCAGATTTTCTAAAACTTTTTTATAATTTTTGTTGCTCTGCTCTGGACTCTTTCCAGTTTGTTTACATCTTTCTTAAAGTATGGTGCCCAAAACTGGATATAGTACTCCAGCTCACACCTCACTGGTACAGAATAGAGTGGAAGAATTGCTTTCTGTGTCTTACATATGATACTCCTTTTAATATACCCTAGAATTGAGTCTTTTTTGAAACTGCATCACATTGTTGGCTCATTTAATTTGTGATGCACTATAATCCTCAGATCCGTTTCTGCAGAACTACTACCTTACCAGTTGTTATCTATTTTATATTTATGCAATTGATTTTTTTCCTTCTGAAATGTAGTATTTTGCATTTGCCTTTTGTTTGTTTAATTTCCTTTATTTTAAACTTTTTCCTGTTAAAGAAGGTATTAATTAACCCTGGATAATATGTTAAGTAATTTATAGGGATGGTGTCATAACTATAAAGGGAAGGGTGGTAACCCTCCTGTATATAATACTATAAAATCCCTCCTCGTAAGAGGCACCAAAATCCTTTTACCTGTAAAGGGTTAAGAAGCTCAGGTAACCTGGCTGACACCTGACCCAAAGATCCAATAAGGGGACAAGATACTTTCAGATCTTGGGGGGGCGGAGACTTTTGTTTGTGCTCCTTGTTTCTGGTGGTATTCACTCTTGGGACTAAGAGGGACCGAACATCAATCCATGTTCTCTAAATCTTTCTGAACAAGTCTCTCATATTTCAAACTTGTAAGTAACAGCCGGGCACGGCATATTAGTTTCTTTGTTTTCTCAACTTGTGAATTTTACCTTTGCTAGAGGGAGGTTGAATCCCTGTTTTGTTGTAACTTTGAAACTAAGGCTAGAGGGGGTTCCTCTGGGCTCTTTGAATCTGATTACCCTGTAAAGTTATTTTCCATCCTGATTTTACAGAGATGAATTTTACATTTTCTTTTTAATGAAATCCTTCTTTTAAGAACCTGACTGATTTTTCCATTGTACAAAGACCCAGGGGTTTGGGTCTTTGATCACTTTTTGTAACCAATTGGTTAGGCTATTATTCTCAAGCCTCCCCAGGAAAGGGGGTGTAAGGGCTTGGGGGGAATATTTTGGGGGAAGAGGAACTCCAAGTGGTCCTTTTTCTATTTCTTGTTAAATCACTTGGTGGTGGCAGCGTACCAGGTTTTAACCTAAGCTGGTAGAAATAAGCTTAGGGGGCTTTCATGTGGGTCCCCACAGCTGTATCCTAGAGTTCAGAAGGAACCCTGATAGATGGGCATGTATTGTTTGTGATTTCCAATGACTTCAGTGGGCTTTGGATCAGGCCCTTAGGTCTCTAGCCCAAAGAATTTACATTCTATCTTCTATGTCTTTTCTGTGAAGAGCCCAGCCCGCTTGTGGGCGCTGTAAAATAAAGAATGGAGTGCAGCCCATTTGCTTTTCAAGTCCCTGCATCATAATACCTGTACATTGTATTCCTTCCTGTTGCCCAACCGGCATTAACTTTTTCTAAAGCACGGGGTCTTTCACAATGATTTATGTTAGGGTTTTCATTTCTGTTTCCACCCTATGCTTGATCCTGCAAAGATTTATGCATGTGCTTAACTTTAAGCATATAAATAACCTCATTGTGGTTAGGAATTGTTTGAGTGCATTTCGTTTAAGAGAGGTTCTTCTCCCACAAGACTCTTACACCAAAGGCATTTGAACCAAGGCAGGCGACTACTAGGTACTGCCATTCTCTGACAATCCCATTGGCTGTTTCTGATGCCTCTTACAAGAGAACAAAACAACCAATCAGTCTGTAAGAATACTCTTCTATAATCGCCATCCTTAATTATGTGACAATGTAGAGGGTATCATGTAGAATTATTTAATATTGTTAACCATCGACCAGTACATTACACCCTTGCTATAATGCCCCTCGTAATTAACAAATCTTCGGCGATGAACCCAGTCCCTGGATTGCACCTGGGGCTGAGCTCCTCTGGCCCCAGGGCACAGCGGGGGGCTGAGAGCTCCTTGGGGCATGGCGTGTGGGGGGGGAGGGCTCACCATGTCAGCCCCCATCCCCTCTGCAGCAGTGCTCTTTTGCTATAAGAAACCCCTGGCTATAATTAACAAATTCCTTGGATCCCCAGGGTTTTGTTCTAGCAGGAGTGTACTGTAGTTATCAGTGAGTAAAACTAGTGTAAAAAATGGGGCTTACATTGAGTTCTGAAGGTGGTGGGATCCATTCTGATACATGGTGGGAGGAAGCAGCAAGACAGTGGCCAACCAAACCCTTACAGATCAGGTGAGAGAGGTGGGTATTTTGTAACTGTGATGGAGCCTCTGCCCCACACTGGCAGAGAAGGGGTTAACAGAACCTGAGGAGGCTGTGCAGGAAGCAGCCAATAGGAGAGGAGCTATAAGGAATGGCCCGTCAAGGTCCAGCAGGCCCATATAAAAAGAGCTGCAAGGCAGAGCACCATCAGTTGCTGCTGTTAGCCCAGGGGAGTAAGGACTGCTTCCCTGGAGGGCTGAGAGAACGCTAAGCAACTTGGACAGAGCAGTAGCTGGTTCCTGGGACTGAGCAGCTGAGGCCCTGAGGTGAAGGTGAAGAAGGTGCTGGGGCCGTGGGGAAGTGACCCGGAGAAATAGAGTAGCATTGACAGGCTCAGGTTACAGAGGTGCAGCAGGAGGCTGCTATTTACAGGGTTCCCAGGTTGGTGCCTGGAGTAGTGGGCAGGCCTGGATACTCCCTCAGCCACCACTGAGGAAGTGTCTGGACTGTTGGACAGAGATACCATCCCCCACCCCTCCCCTGGATGACCTAGCCAGAAGGCTGACTTGAGAAGAGGACGCTACAGTTCAGGGAGCTGAGAGAGGAGCTGTAGATGGGAGCAGAAACAGACTGCTGGTGTGGAGACACTAGACATGAGTATTGCCCTTGAGCGACCCCCCCCCCCTCCCAGCATGACAAGGAGGAGGTGCCAGTCTGTTGATGAGGGCTGCACCCCATGACAGTAACTCTTTATAATCATTATGAATTATTTAGCTTTCTTCCCACTAACATTTTCATATATTCTCCAAACTGTAGCTGGGAAACTTGAACCTTTATTACCTTATCTTAAAGGGACCTCATGAAGTCACAATGCCTAACATTCAGATATGGTGAAAACCTCTTCATGAATTTTTAAACAAATGTCAGTAAAAATAGTTGAGATTGTTAGTCCATAAAATATATGTATGTAAACAACAAAGTTGTTGAATTCGTCTATGGAAAAATCTAGGGAGTGAAACTGACTCAGCTAGTTTCACCATCTGAGTGAAATGCAATCTTAAATTACACTGGAAATCTAACATTTTCTGAGTAATGCACATAGGGACTTTGTCAAGAGAATAATTCTGTTGTTTTTTTTAAATGTCCTTTAAAGGACAGTATGGGAAGTTGATCAAACCTCCTCCTCGTGTTATCCTCTGCCATATTATTCCATCCCTAGAGATTTGGTTAGCAGGACCGTGTAATTTCCATTCTTAGTTTTCTTTGAGGGAATAGTGACCTGTTTCTGAACATTCTACAACAATAGCTCATTAGAGACTTTAAAATAAGAATTCTTGAATGGGTACCAGTACCCTGAACTGAAGAAACACTTTCTCAAGTTGCCTTTTCAATTTTTTGTTTTTTTGTTTAGTTTAATCATCTTGAAGGGGACTAGCAATTCACCTCTTTAAATAACAATTGCAAGTTTAAATATAAATGTTCTGTTCACCTCATCTCTGATAGTGTTCTTATTAAGGTAAGGTGTGTAGATTTGGAGATAGTTAACCAAAGACTTCCAAATCTGTGAGAACTTTTTTTGTAAATATATACTTGCTCACATTTTCTCACCATAAAATTTTAAGTAGAACTGATTCAAAACTACAAAAGCAGTGAAATGTTGAAATGCTTCCTTCTGCCTATAGTTACAGGGTTTCCTAGTATGCTAGAAGGTGGACTGGGCTTTCACTGAGTCATAGATGTTTTCAAATATTCATTAGTTATTTGTATTGTCATTAGTTTATCACAGTGTTAACTGTGTGTGTATTTTGTCTGATTAGATACTTCTAAGAGTATCTTCACTTTCAGTTTTAATACTCTTGCAGTAGTCATGCCTTAAGTGTCCAAGCAGAGGTGGAGATAAACTATATGTTTGGAATTGCATGAGAGTCACTTGGTCACTTTTTTAAATTTAATTTTCCGAACATCACCATAGTAGCTCATTCTTTTAGGTGATTAAAAATCAATGAATTATTTATTATCCTTCATTTCACTGCAGTTAGATAATGAAAGGGATTGTGATGTCTCTGGTCAATACTCACCTTTTTTTCCTGAAAAAAAATGGGCTATACCTGGAACCAGCTAGAGCGAATGGCCCAGGATAGAAGACTATGGAGATCTGTGGTTGGCGGCCCATACCCCGGTTGGGGTGACGGGCATGAATGATGATGAATGAATGATGTGTCACTGAACAATCCTGATGCATCTTTTAACCACCTACTGAGGTTGCTTTCTTTCCTTTGTTTTCCTTTCTGTCGAGTAGTGTCAGAAGCAATTAAATGACACGGTCTTCCTGAATGTGTGGGATGATTTGTAAAGTATGTGTTAAAAATAGAAGTAAATACTGGTTAATTTTTAGAGACGATTTTCTGCCAATCTTAAAATTGGTTTTTAGACTTTTTTATTAGCTTATTCCAACTAATTAAGAATATAGTATCATACCTACATTTGAAATAATATTCTTGTGGTTATGTGTAGGCTTTCTATCCCTGGATATATCCATGCTATGTACTCAAGGCCCAGAACTGAAGGAATAACAAAGGCCTTGTTGCATTTGTTTTTGAACAGCACTTATTGATGAACAGGACTCAGATAAAGCAATTAATTGGCCTAAATTGTTTGTTAGTTTACTATCTGCTCAATGTAAGGGCAGTGTGTAGCTGTGCTAACCTATGAGGAGAGCAGGGAAAGAAATCATGCCTCAGAGCCCCTTCCTCGCTCTGGGTAGGGGGTAGTGATTGGCTCCTTGCCTTCATATAGCAGAGGAATAGTGTCTGGGTGGGTGGTGGTTTTACCCACACCCAGCCACATGCTTGAGAAGCAGGGATGAAGATGGGAGAGGAGTCTACGCAAGGGTGAAGGAAACTGTTGCACAAGTACCAAACTCATTTCAAGTTAACAAATAAAAAAAAAAAGGCAAGGGCATGGCTGAATGACCTCTGCTTGAGAAGGACACAGGCTTCCAGTGAGCTGAATGGAACAGCTGACTTAGAAGGACTTCATGCTAGTTTTCAGCTTTCCCCTCTTGTCAGCTGACATGTATCTTGTTGTCATGAGACAGATGTTTGTTCTAGTCATCCTGGAACCCTGAGACATTCAAAGGCCCAGGTTCTTTCAGTCACACTTGAGAAATCCTTTCTTAATGAAAGAGCTGCAGTGTGTCTGGGTCTGGGATGCTGCAGTTTTAGCAGCCTGTTCTAGGAAATTGGGGATGGGGGTGGCTTCCTGGTCCTTAATGCTGTTTTGCTAATAGTCAGGTCCACTTCATCCTGCTGTCTCACACTCTTTAATGGGCTAGTTGAAGGGTTTCTATATGAAACTCTCCCCGCTACATCTTTAGTTCTCACCATCTTTAGACTGATTTTTTTCTTTCCTTTTTTTTCCTTTTTTTTTTTTCCAAAGGTGCCTTCTCCAAGGCCCTGGCAGTTGGCTGTGACTTGCTTTCAATCCTCTTTCCTGCTTTGCAGTGCACTAACTAATAAAGACCTTCCTTTATCTACACTGTAAGCACTGCAGTGAGTGATTATAATTTTCATTGTCAAGTTCTAACAACTATGGTCAGTCTTCTGCTTCTTCCAGGGCTTATAACAGAGCTCTTATTACTCCCTTTGAAGTAGCTCAGTAGTGAGCAGTCCCTTGCAGCCAAGACTGTTCTTATATCCTGTTGAAAGCATGACAGAAATGCCTGTTAGTGATCACTAGCATAAGCCAGGCTCTGAATGAGCTCTCCCCTGCCATCTGTTGATGAACTGGGAGGAAAGACTTCAGGAGCAGCCTGTATATGCATAGAAACATCTACTTTGCTGAAGTGATCAATGGACAAATTCACTTTGCAAAAGTAATCAATTCAGGGTTAAAATTCACTTTAGCCTTGAACAAGGGGAAGTGAAATGTTATTATCCTTATTGTATGATTAAAGGGCAGCAGAACTGTACTTACCATGCCCGACCTGAGTGGGTCATCCTAATAGCCTGACTCACTAAGCAAGGGGCAAAGAAGCCAAATCCAAGTGAAAGTCAGTGGGGATGGGGACAGACGGTCCTTTGGACTCTGTTCAAAGAGTCCCAAGTACCATTTAACCCTTCCACTGTGGTGTTTAAAGACCGATCAGACTTACTGGAGTGTTCTAGCAACCACTGAGCAGAAGCAAGAGGTTTAATCACTGATGAGCCAGACTAGGGGCTGAACATTAGACCTGGTATAGTGTTGCTGTAAAAGACAGTGCAGAGGATGCAGAAGCAGTGAGGGTCCCCATTAGCTGGTGAAATCACTAAGAACTGGGCTTGGTGATGAAACCTCAGAACATGGCATTGCAGCTAGAGGCAGCTGCAGCAGCAGAGACAGCAGTGAGCAGCTGCAAAGGCAGCAGGGACACTGACAAGCAGTGGCAGAAACAGTGACAGTGGGGAGAAGTGGCAAAGGTGACAGCAACAATGGCAATCAGCGCCAGCGGTGAGTAACAGCAGCAGAGACATTGCTCCACCTCCTACTTCAGAGGTGGGATGTGACCCCACGTGAATGCACCCTGAATTCTGGGATTTTGCTGACGTTGGACAACCAACCATGAGTGGGGTGCAGCAGAGGGAAAGAGTAGCAGCATCTTAAGGGGACACTCATCTGTCAGACTTTCACATGGCCAGGTGGGACACTGAGGCAGAGGACTACTGCCCGACATACCAAGGAGGGGGTGTTTATGTATGCTTTGCTAATTTTTGAATTGTTGTGGTGGTTTCCCAAATTAATGTTGAGTTCCCTCTCCCTTTCAGTAAAAGTTTTCTTTTGTTACACATAGACTCAGTGCTTGTGCGTGGGGAAGTATTACCTCAGAGGTGCTGGGGTGGTAGTTAATTTTCCTAGATTTCTGGATGGGGGGCTAAAGCCGGTTCTGTTGTGTAGTGTTAAAAGAAAGCCCTAGGTATTGAACCTGACTCTTGTTGCTGCCAATGCTGCCTAACAGAAAGGTTACGCTAGCAATTCTAGTGGCTTGGGTTTATTTTATTTTCTTTACCTTGCTTTTTAATAGGGCTTTACAAGGTTACTGAGGCATTGTTTATTTAACCAGCACACACAAGCACTCTTGGGACCGCAAAGACACAGAACAAAGCAGCTTTTTGTCTTGGGGAAGGGCCAGTCTAAGGACCAAATTGCGCCACAGGGCAGTGTGGCGCCCACTGCCCCAGGGGAAGCTCTGGAAGGGATTCTGCTTCACCTTTCTGGGTGGCCTTCTGTGCAGAGAAATAGTGCAGCCTCTAGTGCTCCCCTTTATATGTACTATGTTGATTAGGACCTGTGCAGCTAGCTCTGTAACTGTTACATTTTGACATCAGGAAGAGGACAGATGTATCCCTCCAGGTGTCAGGCCTCATGCCTTTACCTATCCCAGGAGGGAAGCCCACTCCTAGACCAGGCCCTGTGCGACAGTATGCTGTGCATCAAATGTGCTTACCTAGATGGTCTGACTGAGTTCTGGCCTCTGCAGTTATTCCCTTCAGTTGTCTGTGACCAGTGGCGAATACAGTAATTGGATCGCCTTGCTAAAAGCAGCAGTAGGAATAAAATATAAGATGATTTTAAAACAACAAATAGTCTACATGCATATCTATCTTGGTCACCTAGACAGGTCTACCTAATAGAGTCCTGGGTGTCAGCCTGAACAGCTCCTCAATTACTTTTTTAGAGAAGGAGAGTATCACTTTTAATCCAGACAGAGATCCCTTTGATCTTGGCCATGCGTGGCAAAACAAATTTTAGAACGTGGCTGAAGCCAAGAGGTAGAACTTTCACAGCTAGTAGCTCAGGCATTGTCTCTTAATAACCCTGCAGTGTTTACTGGGCTCATGGTGGTAGTAGTGTGGCTTATCTAGAGTCATTGTTTAGTATCCTCACTGTCCTGCTGGTTTTTTTTTTCTTGCAACATCCCTATTGACGTCCCATATTATTCATACAATGAACATCCCAATAACCAAGTCACATACAGTATTTATAAGTTATTAGAGCAGACCACCATCAGTCATAGGATCTTTATAGTTTAATATTTTTTGAAGTCCTGTTGTGCCAAAGGTTGTTGGCACTCTAGTGATTCATCAGAGAGCAGAACTGTCTTCCATCCATCTCTGAATAGAGAACTGGTGTATAGTTAAAGGTACATTAAATAGGATGGCTGGCATCACAGATGCAGGTGACATGTGCATGCCAACAGTACAGCCTCTCATCTTTCTGCTTCCCTGGCAGCTCCATTCCTCAGGTACCAGAAATGGATTAAGAGACAAGGTTGGTGAGGCAATATTTTTCATTGGACCAACTTCTGTTGGTGGAAAGAGACAAGCTTACACAGAGCACTTCTTCAGGCCTGGAAAAGATACTATGCTACAAACAACGTGGATATGGATTCTCCTTGCTAAGACACTTAAGCACAGGGTTTGTGACAAGGGACAGCATCATGTGCAAAATTGTCCTTGATTTTTTTTCTTTGAGTGCAAGCACAGCACACCAGGCTTCCCCTTGTTAAAAATGTTAACAGGCCCAGGCCTAATGGGTTTTTTATAATCTGTCTGTCTAAACAGGATGTATGTAAAATATGCATGGGAAGAAGGGGTCAGGGCTGTCCTTACCCATAGGCAAAGTATGCAGCTGTGTAGAGCACCAGGAAATTTGGTGCCCCAAGTTTCTTGGTGACCTGAGCAGCTGTGTGCTGCTCCTGCCCCTGCCCTGCCTCTTCCTCAGGCCCCCCTGCCCCAGCTTCGCCCCCACCCTGCTTCTTCCCACTCCTGAGGACTGCAGCAGGGCCAGGCCTGCACTCACCAGTGGTGGGAAGTGCAGGGACCTGGACCCAGCCGCACCACTGGTGAGTGCTGGGGGGTGGCTTCCCCCTGTAAGCCAGCCCCACCCCCACCTCCATGGAGGCCTGCCGCCCCTCCACCCCCCCCAGCGTGGGGGCTGCATAGGGCCCCCAAATAGCTAGGGACGGCCCTGGAAGGGGCACTTGTTAGTGGGCTTGTCAGTCTTAACTATGCTGCTTTTTTTCTGTAAGTTCTTTAACTTAGTTTTTAAAAAATCCTTGGAGGTTGTGTATGTATGTTAGGGAGCGTGAGTAACTTGTCTTCAGATTTAGCTGGAGACTTAATATGGTCAAAGCAGCTGAATCATTGTCCATGAGCTGCCATGTTTGCCATGGTGATAATTTGACAGTGCGCCAGTGACTACTGCCTACGGTCTCTGAAAAACTGACCTTGTAACAACATAATTCTTTCTCTTGCTTTCGCAGACATGCTCTAAGCCCTGGAAACTGCTTTCAAAACAAATATATAATGAAGTATTGTACTTGTGTAAACAATTGTTTCAGTCCATCCGATTACTTTAGAGTGTCAGGTCTGCCAAAGGGCATGCATGAAGGATGCAGTTATTCAGAAAGCATGTGAAGGTCTGTAGTTACAAGGACAATAAGAATCAAAACAGTGCCTTCCTGAAATCAGTATTTAATGGCAAGGTGATGATGTTTTAACTCTCAGCCCTGTTCCATCACTGTTAAATGTGTTTGGAGCCACAGTAATGTACATAAAAGGTGATGTATAAAGCAGGGGCAGTGAGCACAGCTACACAAACAATGCAAAGAACATCCAAGGCCCAAGAGCAAGGAAATGTCTTGATTTAACCTTTTCAGACTCCAGACACTGCTGTCTCTCTTTGTACAGGCAAATAGAAAATGTTCTCTGCCTAAAATACCAATCCATGTCTGTAGTCCTTATTGTAGAAAAGCCAGTCAAGCCTGGATTCTGAGACCAACTCACATTGGGCACAACAGAGGGACTGTCAGAGACCCGGTTACATCTCTCCCATTCTCTCTCTGGTCCCAGCCCCTGGTGCGGATTGCTATAACCTTAGTCAGCTGACAGGGATCCTCACGGGACTGTCCAGTGACAGGTGATTGCTGAAGCACTTTGTGTTCTAATAACTCCCACTGTTCCTCTCTTGCCAACATGCCCTTCTGTGCCCCTAAAATGCCTTCTATGCCAGGAGCTGCAGAAGGGGCAGGGCAGGAGTTGGCTTCACTGGCTGCACACCAGCTGAGGACTCCTGGATACTGAAGCAATCACAGACGGAGGTGTTCCAGTAAGTCCCCACTGCTCCCTTTGTGCTGTTTGAACAGCTGAAATGATGTCCAGTCACTCTTCCCTCCTCATAAATCCTGAAATGGGAATCATGCTTCCCTAGCACAGATTCCATCCCTATTAGAAGAAAGCAATAATCAAACGATAGAGCTGCCAGTACAATTTGAGGTTCATGTGTATGTGCTGTTCATACAAGAGTTTTGTACAAATTATTTTCAGCCTCAGTTAAACAGAGCAAAGCGAGGTGTGGAGTAAAGTTGAGGTGAGAAGACTTGGGGGAGCAGGAGGGTTGGGCCAAACAGCTGATCAGCACATGACCAAGTTCTTTCAAAACTAGAAAGTTACATAAATGTCCTAAGGTCGCTGCCTTGGCTGCTTCTGCGTCTGCTCCTACCAGCTGCTGTCTCCAGCCAGCTCCCTTGCAGTTTTTCCCCCTAGGCTACGTGGAGGGAGGAGGCAGCACTTGGGTTCTCACTTTCCCCAGGATGGGAGGGGGTCTCCCATTCTCCCTGCCTTAGATGGTTTGGGGCCTGCCTTCTTTAGAGACAGATTCTTTTCCTGGGATGATACCACAGCTGCTGTAATGGGGCTAAAAGGTCTGATGGCAGGGCATATTCTGTGAGAACCTGACTATGGGACATGTCATACCTCAACCCCCTCTGTAACGATTGAGTCCTCAGGTTATGTTGCAAGGCCTATGTATTCTCCCAGGCTTTTGATGGGAGCAGGGCGTGGAGGAAGTTTGCTGGAAATTTATTGTTCCTAATATTTTATTTATTACATGGCTTCAGTTTGAAAGAAGTAATAGGGCTAGTTTACATGAGTTTGTGTGCAACAAGCCAGAGTGTGAATCTACAGTGCACTAGCCTGTCACCGATAACTCAGACATAGGCTAGGGGTTTGTTATAGAAATGGATGGGTGGGATTCTGTGGCCTGCATTGTGCAGGAGGTCAGACTAGATGATCATAATGGTCCCTTCTGACCTTAAAGTCTATGAGTCTGAGTGTTCGGGACCAGGGTCCGTATGGCCAGTTAGTGCACAACAAGCTAGTGGGCTGAGCTTCATAGTCTGTCTTGCCACACATTAACTTTCCATGTAGACAAGCCCTCAGGGCCTGAAAGAAGTTTTTTGATTCTGAAACAAACTTGTAGCAGAAACTTTGGTGCAAGACTTATAAAACAACTGGCCTGTATCTGAGTACATTAATATCTTCCTGAGACATTAGTGAAAGCTGAGTTTGTGTACAGAGTGATTGTATATTTTTCAGACAGTGTGTGTGTGTGTGTGTGTGGGGGGGGAATTAAATCTTTCAATGCTTTTAAATGAACTCATAATCTGATTTTAAACACTCAGTGCAGCTTCTCTTTACAAGCTGGGGCTAGAGCTTTATTTGTGTTCAAATTACTTATTAACCTACTGTACATTAACTGCATGGAACAGGCATGCCTGCTCTCCTCGTTGGCAAGAAATACTTTTTTATCAAAAGACATTCAGAGCTAAGCAAGTTCTGAGGAAATACTGTAATGCCAATGAATGACTTCCTAAATTTTACTGACTTTCTCAGGGTTTTTTCCTTTTTCCTTTAAAACATGATAGTGGCTTTTGAAATTTTGTGCAGGGGACTAGTTTGCAAATATAGCAATTATAGAAGATAGCAATTACATTCACACACAGGTTTAGCAATGTTTCAGGAGAGTCTTCATGAATATTTTCTGGAGGAGGATTATATGGCAGAAAACCTTGAGTGTTCAGTTCTTTCATTCCCCACTTTATCAAAGGGGAACAAAAAAAAATAGTTCCTCTATCAGAACTGCATTTAGCTCACCAATGGTTACACAAGCCAAGGAGGCAGGGAGTTAATTCTTGGATGCATAGGGTTGAATAACCAAGTTGGGCGGTGAAAGGAGGGAAGAAGAGCCTCTGAGGAAGTAGAGCTGCACACCCAGTTGCCAGAAGACCAGGCTGTACACACTGAACTGGTCCGTTTCTCTTTGTTTATATAAAACTCATTATCATCCATGCATCCTTTGAGGAATAAACATCAATGTTTGAGAGACTTTGTTCCCAGAGCAAGTTGCCTACTCCACCATTACAGATTTTTTTAAAAGGATTACTGATTTTATGCATTAGTTGATGTCTTAACAGTTACAGTATGTGAAGGCCTCTTAGGTAACCCACAATAATAAGAGAGTTTGTACACTGCTTTTGAGAGGTAGACCCTTCTATTTTGATCTTATCACTTAGTACAGCATGTACTGAATTTTATTTTTTTTCCAGAAGGAACATGTAGCTGTTCAATGATGGATAATTATAACACAGATTCCTTTTCATTTTCTTTAAAACAAAGAAATCAAGAAGTCACGTTGAAGAGGCAAGGGGAGAGGATTTTTGTTTCTGGTCCATTGGGAAGTTTGTGAAATGTTTGTAGCTGCACAGCCTGAAATGTCCTACTTGACACATGTGGTGGTTAACAGTCAAACCGGCATTGTGAGACAAGTGCTTGTGTTGGAGCATTCTGAGCTTGTCAGGTGAGGAGAATAGCTGCACTACATTCAACCACCCTTCTTAGTGTTTCAGAGTGATGCCAACCTGTGCCTCAGACTACTGTCTACTAATTTGCATTTTAATTAGGACTTTTCCCTTCCCATTTTCTGTCCATATTTACTCAGAAGAAATCTGATCTAGTTTAGATGCCTGAAGGCTCTGGATTGTTGCCCGGAAAGAACAAAAGATGTTTTTACAGGTCAGAAAAATGTTTTTATTTGGGAGAGAAACCTTTGCCAGCACTCCCAGCCCCCAAAACCACCCTGGCCTGCATCACAGAAGTGTATGAGGAAGCAGAGCTGCCCATAGGGGGGTGTGGGTGGGCGGGTGTGTGTGTGTGTGTGTGTGTATATATATATATATATATAATTTTTGGCTGTTAGTTGCAAATTGGCTCAGGTCAGTTCCTACAGAAGGAAACAGAATAAAGTCAGTGGAATCATTGCATTTATACTAGTGTAAATCAAAAGCAGAATCCAGCTGTATCTCACTTTATGCTGACACAATAGGTCCTACACCTACGTGTGACTCATTTTTGGAGTAGAGTCGAAATTCTAGTGATTGAATTTGACTCTATTAACAAGCTAAGATCATTTTGAGGTCTCAGCAAAGTAGGAATGGGAAAATATTAAGATGTGTGAATTGTTTGCAAAATCTGGAGGATAAACGAGGCCTGGGCCTGGTCTACACTACAGGATTAGGTCAAATTTAGCTGCATTAGGTTGATTTAAAAATGAATGTGTCCACACAACCAACCTTGTTCTGTTGACCTAAAGGGCTTTTAAAATCAACTTCTGTATCCTTCCCTGGAAAGGGGAGTAGAGCTAAAATCAACTTTGCTGGGTCAAACTTGGGGTAGTGTGGACGCAAATCGATGGCATTGGCGTCCGGGAGCTATCCCAGAGTGCTCCATTGTGACTGCTCTGGACAGCACTTTGAACCCCGGAAAAAAGGCGCGAAATGATTGTCTGCCATTGCTTTCACGGAGGGAGGGGTGACTGACGACATGTACCCAAAACCACCCGCAACAATGTGTTTGCCCCATCAGGCATTGGGAGCTTAACCCAGAATTCCGATGGGCAACAGACTGCGGGAACTGTGGACATACGCAATTGATTGTATAAAATCGATTTCTAAAAATGGACTTCTTCTATAAAATCGACCTAATTTCATAGTGTAGACATACCCTTAGTCTTGATGAGCATCAGCACATGCTACTTCTGCTAATTTGAATTACTGAGGTGTTCAGGAGATGGCAAAAAAAAATCCGGTATACACAGAGGCCAATCACAATATTGAAAGTAAACCAAGACTTTACTTATAGGCTTTTACAGCAGCTCCATGTGAAAATTGAATCTTAAAGTCTCTGAATGTGAAGTCATTATGTCAATTCCTCTCTCAGCACGTTCATTTTGTTGAGGTGAATGGGGTTGGCAATTGCTTCATATTTTTAAGTTACTGTATAGTCTTGATAACCTACAGATCTTGATTTATTGCATCAGTAAATAAATGATTCAGTTGGTAAACTAAATGGGAGGAGACTTTTAGCCATTGTACATAACTAGAAATCAGTACTGTATCTATGAGTTGGTTGGCAAATCTATACATTCCATCACTAGATTATATCTTTCATTTGGTTTGGATGGGAAACATGCTTTTCAACAATGGCCTTGTTTGGAGAGCAATTGCAGTGCTTCCAGCCTGTTTTTATGCTAGAGCTGTATTTGGCCATTATTTCTTTTTAAAGTCCTGCTAGCTGGGTGATATTCTTCTTTTGAGTAGTAAGGACTGAGAATTAACCACAAGGCCCAAGGCTTTTGCAGTTGTTCTAAGGAGCTGGAGGGAAGGGATAAGTTTGAAGGAGAGACTAGGGGCTTGGCTACCCTGGAAGATGTGCAACGTTGGGAGTTACAGCTGTCTCTCTACAGCTGTGTAGGGAAAGCGCTGCAGTGTGGCCACACTGACAGCTACCAGCGCTGCAGTGTGGCCGCATTTGCAGCACTGTTGGGAGTGGTGCATTATGGGCAGCTATCCCACAGAGCACCGTGTCCCATTTTGGCGCCGTGGGTTGTGGGAAGGGGACGGAAGGGTGTGGGTCATTCCGCTTCCTATCCCAACGCCCCGTGATACATCGCTTCACATCCCAGCAGTCACTGTTTTTCTGTCCACATTTGGCGCCATTGTGACTCTCCCTGCGGTTTCTGTGCAGCGCGATTTCTGTGGAAAATGGAGCCCGAGCTGCTGAGGAATATGCTGATGAGTCTCACCACATCACGTTTGGCAGTTGAGCTGTTCCTTCAGCTCCAAAGTGACAGTGAGGAGTCTGACGATGATGATATCGAGTTGCCTGATGCGTATGACACTAAATTGCTTGTGGCATTCACAGAAATGCTCAGCACCGTGGAATGCCGCTTTTGGGCTCGGGGAAACAAGCACTGAGTGGTGGGATCACATCGTCATGGAAGTCTGGGATGACGAGCAGTGGCTGCAGAACTTTCGGATGAGAAAAGCCACTTTCATGGGACTGTGTGCTGAGCTCGCCCCCACCCTGCGGCGCAAGGACACGAGATTGAGAGCTGCCCTGCCAGTGGAGAAGCGGGTGGCTATTGCAATCTGGAAGCTGGCACCTCCAGACAGCTACCGATCAGTTGGGAACCAGTTTGGAGTGGGAAAGTCGACCGTTGGAATCGTGTTGATGCAAGTTTTCAGGGCCATTAATCGCATCCTGCTAAGAAGAACCGTGACTCTGGGAAACATGCAGAACATTGTGGATGGCTTTGCACAAATGGGTTTCCCTAACTCTGGAGGGGCGAGAGATGGGACGCATATTCCTATTCTGGCACCACCCCACCTAGCATCCGAGTACGTTAATCGGAAGGGATATTTCTCTATGGTTCTCCAGGCACTTGTGGATCACCGTGGGCGTTTCATTGACATTTACACAGGCTGGCCTGGAAAGGTGCATGATGCACGCATCTTTCGGAACAGTGGCCTGATCAGGAAGATGCAGGCCAGGACTTTTTTCCCCAGACAGGAAGATCACAGTAGGGGATGTCGAAATGCCCATTGTGATTCTTGGAGACCCCGCTTACCCGTTACTGCCTTGGCTCATGAAACCGTATACAGCTTGACAGGAGCAAGGACGGGTTCAACTACAGGCTGAGCCGGTGCCGAATGACTGTGGAGTGTGCTTTTGGCCATTTAAAAGGGCGCTGGCGATCTCTGTATGGGAAGCTAGACTTGGGGGAAAAGCAGTGTCCCTGCGGTTATATCCACGTGCTGTACCCTCCATAATATTTGTGAAGGGAAGGGTGAAACATTCAGTCAGGCATGGTCCGCCGAGGTTCAATGCCTGGAGGCTGAATTTGCACAGCCAGAGAGCAGGGCTACTAGAGAGGCCCAGCAAAGGGCTACAAGGATTAGGGATGCCTTGAGGGAGGAATTTGAGGCTGAAAACCAACAGTAATGTTTGTTGCCTTGCATGGGAGTGAAGTGCAGTGGTTACAATGTTAGTAGGAATCTTTTTTTCCTAAAATGATTTGCAGTGCCTGTTTCTTTCCTGGGCTACGGTATCTTTCACTTTCTGCAATAATAAAGACTGTTTTCAAAGCCAAGAATTCATTTATTGAAAAGAAAATAACGTTATTGACAGACCCACAACATGTTGGGAACCTAAAAGGGCAGGGGGGTGGTGGGGGGTGGACTGTACAGTCACAGGTTTGAATATGTCCTGTCTGGAGTGCTGTGCAATGAGTGCTGCACTTCAGGATGAAAATACTGCATGGTGATGGGGGTTGAGTGCAGAGGGTAAGGGTCGTAGTTCTCAGTGCTGGTTGGTGAACGTACAGGTGTTGGGGGCAGCTGGTGGTGGTAAGAACCTGGATGCTGGGGAAAGGGGTTTGGAGCTGACATTGGAGCACAAGGGAAGGAGCTTTGGGATGGGGGGGCCAGCATGGTAGTGCTCTGCCTGCATGGCTACGAGTGACTGGAAGGAGTCCGCTTGGCGTGCCAGGATGCTTATCAGCTGCTTTGTGCTTTTCTTAGCCGCTGCGTTTCTCTGGCGGATCCTGCTTTCCCTTTCCCTCCAGTCCTGCAGTTTTTTCCTCCAGCCCTGCTCTTTCTTACTCTTTCTGGCAGACTGATCCGTAACTGCTTTCAGCATGTCTTCTTTGCTTTTTCGCGGCTTCTTCCTGAGGTTTTGTAGCCTCTGAGCAGTCGATGATACTGGCGGTCCAGTAGTCAAGGACACTTTTCGAAAGGCAAAAATGGCAACAGTTAACAGAGGCAGCATTGTTTATAATCTCATCCAGACAGTTATTTCCACACAGTGAAGGAGTTTACAGTCTTCACTTTAGCATACTTTTCCCATACCAAACAGAGCGCACATAACCCACAGGAGCCACGGAATGGTGAGTAAGGGAGACTGATTGCTTCAGGGCTGTGCAGGGGTTTCTGTGCATTGGGGACAGCAAACAGCTACAGGGGTCATCTGCACTGAACACTCTCCCAACATTTTCCACAGGAGTTAATCCTGGAGGATATCTCGCTGCTGCAGGTCACCTGGGAAGAGCGGGAGGGTCTTCTACAGCAATGCGGATTCCGCCCTGGACCCTATGCAGCTTGCCTGTGTGCAGCAATGGTCCCCCCCCCCTCGCAGCACAGTGGTGCGGACGTGTTAGCCTGACTGGGACAAGGACCACAGTGGCTCTCCCTATAAACTCGCGCAAGTGCATTGCCCACGCTCTGGCTGAAACTTTTGAAGAGATTACCGAGGCCGGTTACTGCGACGTGATAGACCACATCAATGGGCTATTCCACATCTAGGCATGCATGCATGCAGCCCTAACCCCCTCTCCTTTCCCGAAACGTTTCCATCCTGAAAATAAAAGCTGCTTACCGGTAACCCGCTCCTCTGCTTCTCCTTCACCAAGTACCGGCTGCTGTGACTGGCTACCTTCCTCCTGGCTTGAGAAGAGCTCCTGGCTGCATGCCTCCTGGGACTCCAGGGTGTCTACCCTCCCCCACCCCAGTACCCTCACTCTCGGTTTTCTCCCCCCCCCCTCCTCCTCCTCCCTCTCTGAAGTGTCCATCGTGGTCGTCAGATTGGCAGTGGGGTCACCCCCAAGTATCGCATCCAGCTCCTTGTAAAAACGGCAGGTCGTGGGGGCAGCGCCGGAGCGGTGGTTTCCCTCGCGGGCTTTGCAATAGGCACTCCGCAGCTCCTTCACTTTAACCCTGCACTGCAGCGCATCCCGGTCATGGCCCCTTTCCAGCATGGCCCTTGATACCTGGCCAAAGGTATCGTAATTCCTACGGCTGGCGCGCAGCTGGGACTGCACAGCTTCCTCCCTGCAAACACTAATGAGGTCCAGCAACTCGCCATTGCTCCATGCTGGGGCTCGTTTGGCGCATGGAGGCATGGTCACCTGGAAAGGTTCACTGATTGCACTCCACACCTGGCTGAGCAAACAGGAAGGGGATTTTTAAAATTCCTGGGGCATTTAAAGGGCGGGTGACCTGAGGCCAGGGCAGTAGAGTTCAAACTGATGAGCAGAGTGGCTGAACAGGCATTCTGGGATACCTCCAGAGGTATTTGGAGGTCAATAACGGCGCTTTTGATGGCCACACTGGCAGAGCAGCGCTGCATCACCAGTGCTGCAATAGTTATACCCGAGGCAGAGCAGGAGTACAGCCAGCGCTGCAGCCAGGGAGATGCAGTGCTGTATGTGCCTTGCAAGTGTGGACGGTGAGTAAGTTGCAGCGCTGTAAACCCACAACCAGCGCTGCAACTCTCCAGTGTAGCCAGGCCCTCGATTTATTGCTCAATTATTAGAATGCATCTTAACGATTGTATGTGAGAAGCTTGAGTGCTATACATCTTCTTCGTTTATTAACAGCTTCCAGAATAACTGCCTGTCTAATAGACTGCCTTTGCCTCTTCATGTCTAGGAGAAAATGTTTTTAAAGCTATTTTAGTAAACGAGTGGGGGTAGAGAGGGAAATAAGGTACCTTTTACCAGAACTCAGCTTTATTTCTGGTGACTTGCATTTTGACAGTGAACCATGGGATGCAAGCCAAGTTGTAACAGTAGTTGCCATTCTCTAATCTCCTTTAATTATGTAGTGTCTCAGGGAGAAGTCACCAGTAGTACAGTTGATGGAATGCTAAGGGCTCAGTGTTCAGGTCACTCCAGTATATTGTATGAGTGAGGGGCAAGTATCAACTGGTTATTTGGTTTCCCTCAAATTGTCAGGAGCATAAATATCATTAATCCTAACAGTGGGGGTGATGGCTGATCAAGAAAGGGGGCTTTCCTCTTATTTGGAACTAACCTTACAGAGACAATATGTATATCATGTGGGATTGGTTCATTGTCGCCTTGCATATTTGTACAGTTTGGGAAGAGCAAACACTCAGGCTTTATAGAACACACCATGGGTATAATATGTCTACAGTGCATTCAACTTCCCTAGGATGAGTAGGGCAGAGCCACAGGTCCTGGGTATGGTACAGATGCTCCACCACTGCAACCTTCCCTTCGAAGTCCAGCAGTGGAACTTAATGCTGGCTGGCAGAAGCTTTAACTTGTGTCTGAGCCAGCACTGGCTATGAGAACTAGGGAGCTGGAACTGGCTTTCTAATCTGCTTTCCTCACCCTCACAGGCACAGGAGAGAATTGAGCCCATTATCTCTTTTGTTATAGCAGGCGAAAATTGTAAAACCTTCATGAACACAGAGTGAAGCCAAATAAAACAGGTTTTCTTCTAGACCAGCCGACAATATTAGGGCCTCAGTCTTGTAAATGTTTAGTACTGGGTGCACAGCAGTGCTTGCTGCCACAAGTTGTCCTTTCAAGTCAATTCTTAAAAACGATTTCCTTCTGAAAGCCAGAAATAATACACCCAGACATGAAATGTGTTGTCTTTATAGAATTTCTTAGCCTGTAAAGCAAGCCTCTTTCACCTCACTGAAATAACTTTACAAATTGCTTATGCAATTAAATACAAAGAAATAATTGGCTGTTACGTGAAAGTTAAATTTTCCATTTTGGAGCATTTATACAATAAGTCCCATACTCTGCCGTTGAAGCAGTTTATACAGTGGATCCAACCACGCTTCCATTGAAGTGGATGTGAAATTTACTCTCGATGTCAGTTGGAACAGGATCGTGCCCTGTATGTGCTTCTTGCTGTGGTTCCTAGAAAGGAGAAAATTGTAAACACTGTTTTTCCTCCAGTATTTGTAGTCTTGATTTTTTAAGTAGATGCATCAGAAGAATTGTGAGCTGAAGACAAATATTTGTCAAGGTAAACATGAATTCTGCTGATTTGTAAATCTTCTTAAACTGCTCTTACATTATTGTGAATCTGAGATGTTTATCACAGTTTACAATACATGTGGTAGATTTTTACATGTCCTGGTGGGCTGATGCTAGATTTTGTAATAAGGTTTATGGCATATAAAAGGCTGTAGGGCATGTGCAGTTGGAAGTGATGCAGTTTGTTTTGCTGCTGGCCCTGGAGTATCATGGTGTAAAAATATTCCTATATGCGGTGTCTATATCGGGAATTACTCTGTTCCCAGGAAGCCTTCATCTTTTAAATGCAGCCCTCTTGATCTGTTTTGGTCTGCATCTCTTCACCACAGTTGAATGATCTGTCATATTCATGTCAGCTATGGTGGTTTGGAACTGTGATGCTTTATGATCTGCATATTTTCAGAAATGCTGCAGTTTCCGTAATGACCACTGCATAGCCTGAGAAAGCAAAATGCCAGCATTCTCATATGTCGTATCACACAAACACATACTTCATTGGTATCCTTGCACACTAGTCCTGATGGAGTCCTCAATACTAGTAAAACTGAAACTGTTCTAATTAGCTGTGTTCACAGCTGTATTTAACTTGGTTACTTCAAGTTCCTAGAAATTTTTTCCTCTCTCCTTCACTTGCACTCGTACTATTCACCCAAGCTATTCATATGGAGATCAGCATAGCAATTTATCAGCCATTTCTAATATGCTTGGATCCGAAGAGGACAGATCGTCTCTGGTTTGTTGGCCACATGTGTGCAACGTTTAATTCATCAGACCGTAGAAATTTTTAGGCTGTAGTATTCAACATGGAATCCTCCCCAAGAATGAACAAATGGTACAATGACCTAAGGGCCTCTGTCCCTTCAGGGAGTGTTTTGTTTTGGTTTTGTTTTTAAATATGGCTGGAATCTGTTTTGGTTTTTTCTTTTCCTACCAATCCTCCAAAAAGTGAGTTTCCTGGTATTTAAATATCCAGACTTGGTAGTTCAGATAGCTCTTCACTTATTTGGGCACAGGGAAAGCTATCTTGGGGTCATGAAGGAGCGGTGTTACTGGAGGGAAGCACTGCTTTTAAGAAGTTAAAGCAATAGTTAGACTGAACTCCCTCCTTCAATGGCTGACTCAGCCAGCTCTCTCTTCCCTTGCTACAGCTTTTTGATCTGCTGGTTGGGTGGAATCTTTATTAGTTCCCCCACTAGCCTCCGCTCAAAACCCACCTTTCCTTTAATGATGGAAGGGGTGGCACTTGCAGTGAAAAGTGTGTGTGGTTTTTTAAAATAAGGTTGCACTAGAATTTTGGACACTTTAGAGTTTTTGTATTTCAGGTGAACTGCACTAGTGAGGAACCTTTCCTCTTATGGTTGATGTTAGTTTCTATGTCACTCACAATGTGCGGAGGGAGGGAGGGAGAGATCAGTGGTGCTTACATGAACGGGTGAAGGAGTTTTGTAATGTAGCAATACCCTCTGGGTAAAAATTCCACATTGCCTTTTAAATTTAAGTAGCCAGGAAACAGGACTCAGATTGTTGGATGCCTTTCCACCAGACTTGGAAGTGGAAAACTCATTTGTCTTCAGGAAGGCCTGAGTTTAGCCTTGGAAAGGAGAGGGGAAGCAGGCCACTACACCTTCTCTTGAAAATATGGAGACAGGTGGGGTATGGTGGGTAGCAAGATGTTGGCTTGGTCCCTCCTCCCTCATGGAAACCACACAGCAGATAAGAGTAGGCTTATTGGGTGTGGGGAAAGGAGAGAAGGTTGTGCATGGAGTTTTGTACGGCCTGTTGAAGAAATGTCTTGAACAGGTCTACACTGGAATACACATTCAATTACTCCTGGGGGAATTCTGTGCCACTGCACAATACAGAAATTAATGCTGTGCATGTAGAACAGTGGTTCTCAAACTTTTGTACTGGTGATCCCTTTCGCATAGCAAGCCTCTGAGTGCAACCCCCCCTTATAAATGAAAAACACTTTAATATATTTAACACCATTATAAATGCTGGAGGCAAAGCGGAGTTTGAGGTGGAGGCTGACATCTTGTGACCACTTCAGGGGTTCCGACCCCCAGTTTGAGAACCCCTGATGTAGAATTTCCTTTCCCACACAGAAATGGGCTGCAGTACTGCTAGATGCCACTAGGGGCACTGGACCCAGCAGAGCCCAGCTCGCACATAGAGAACACTGCTGGGGAGAGGGAGAAGGAGCAGGGGTAGGCAACCTATGGCACGCATGCCGAAGGCGGCCACCAGTCTGGGGGGCTCTGCATTTTAATGTTTAAGCTTCTTAAACATTTTAAAAACCTTATTTACTGTACATACAACGATAGTTTAGTTCAGGGTTCGGCAACCTTTCAGAAGTGGTGTGCCACGTCTTCATTTATTCACTTAAGGTTTGTGTGTGCCAGTAATACACTTTAACCTTTTTAGACGGTCTCTTTCTAGAAGTCTATAATATATAACTAAACTATTGTTGTATGTAAAGTAAATAAGGTTTCAAAATTGCTAGAAGCTTCATTTAAAATTAAATTAAAATGCAGAGCCCCCCGGACCGGTGGCCAGGACCCAGGCAGTGTGAGTGCCACTAAAAATCAGCTCGCATGCAGCCTTCGGCACACGTGCCATAGGTTGCCTATCCCTGGTTTAGTTATATATTATAGACTTATAGAAAGAGACCTTCTAAAAACGTTAATGTATTACTGGCATGTGAAACCTTAAATCAGAGTGAATAAATGAAGGCTCTGCACACCACTTCTGAAAGGTTGCCGATCCCTGAGCTAGAGGGTTCCTGGCTGCTGCAGTTCCCAGCATGCCCTGAGGGAAGGAAACAGGTGCACAGGACACTCCATGCAAGCCTGGGACTGAGCATCAGGCTGTTTCTCCTTCTGGATCCCTGGGCTCTGGGGGGTGGCTCGGGGGGTCCGATGGCTGGGCTCTGGGTGGGAGGGGATTTGGGTGTATTGGCTGGGCTCTGGGGGGTGGGGGGACAGCTGTGGCTGGGCTCTGGGGAGGGAGGGGGTGTGGGTGTCTGTGTACCCCTCCTCGCCCGGTCTGGGTTCTGTGGTGGGGAAGGGGGCAGAGAAACAGGAATTGCATTGTCATAGGAGTTTCTTTAACTCTCTACATCTTGGGGAATTTTTGTGTCTGTATTATTACAGACATACTTGCTGACAAGTATTTTGAAATAAATTACCAAAATAATTGAAACTGGTGTTGTTTTGTATGGTTGTCACTTAATCGCCGTTAACTCACATGATTAAGGCAAAATTAATTGTGATTTAAAAAAAATAATCACATTGTTAAACAATAGAATACCAATTGAAATGTATTAAACATGTTTTTGGATGTTCTACTTTTTTTTCAAATATTGATTTCAGTTACAACACAATACAACATGTACAGTGCTCACTTTATATTTTGATTACAAATATTTGCACTGTAAAATGATAAACAATATACTGTAGCACAATCTCTATATCCTGAAAGTGCAAATGTAAATGTTTTTGTTACATAACTGCATTCAAAAATAAAAAAAGTAAAACTTCAGAGCCTGCAAGTCCAATCAGTCCTACTTCTTGTTCAGAAAGTCACTAAGACAAACAAACTTGTTTACACTTACAGGAGATAACATGCCCACTTCCTATTTACAGCGTCACCAGAAAGTGTGAATGGGTGTTCGCATGGCACTTTTGTAGCCGACATGGCAAGGTATTTACCTGCCAGATATGCTAAATTGTCAACTACCTCTTTATGCTTCGACCACCTTTCCAGAGGACATGTGTCCATGCTGATGGTGCTTGTTTAAAAACAAAAAACATTAATTTAAATTTGTGACTGAACTCCTTGGGGCAGAATTTTGTCTCCTTCTGTTTTACCCACTTCTGCCATAAATTTCATGTTATAACAGTCTCAGCTGATCCAGCACATGTTGTTCATTGTAAGAACATTTTTCACTGCAGATCTGACAAAATGCAAAGAAGGTACCAATGTGAGATTTCTAAACATAGGTACAGCACTCGAGACAAGGTTTAAGAATCTGAAGTGCCTTCCAAAATCTGAGATGTAGAGCATGTTTTCAGCTGTCTTAAAGCAGAAACCGTCCAATGTAGAAACTACAGAACCCGAACCACCAAAAAAGAGGATCAACCTTCTGCTGGTGACATCTGACTCAGATGATGAAAATGAACATGTGCGGTCTGCACTGCTTTGGATCGTTATCAGGCAGAACCCATCAGCATGGATGCATGTCCTCTGGAATAGTGTTTTGAAGCATGAAGGGACATCTGAATCTTTAGTGCATCTGGCATGTAAATATCTTGCAATGCTGACTACAAAAGGGCCATGCAAACACCTGTTCTCACTTTTAGGTGACATTGTAAACAGGAAGTGGACAGCATTATCTCCTGCAAATGTAAACAGACTTATTTGTCTGAATGATAGCCTGAACAAGAAATAGGATTGAGTGGATTTGTAGGCTCAAAAGTTTGACATTGTTTTATTTTTTAATAAACTCTGTTTAAAAAAAAATTCCTCATTTGCAAGTTCAAATTTCATGATAGATTGCACAATAGTACTTGTATTAGGTAAATTGAAAAATACTATTTCTCTTGTTTTACAGTGCAAATATTTGTAATCAAAATAAAGTGAGCACGTATTCTGTGTTGTAATTGAAATCAATAAATTTGAAAATGTAGAAAACATCCAACAATATGTAAATGAAGGGCATTCTATTTAACAGCACACTTAATTGTGGTGGATTTTTTTAATTGCTAGACAGCCCTATTTTGACAATGTACAGAATTTTTAATTTTTTGCTGCAGAAAGCCCCCAGCAGTAACATTTATGTGAGTGGAATGAAAAATCTAAGGATGTAGACTAACAGACACAACTGTATTTAGCTTGTTTATCAGATGCTTGTTAGTGGGATTCATGAGCTAGGATGACATATATTAGCAGGTCTGTATGTGGAAGACTTCACAGCATCAGGACATGGTCACAGCTATTATCCTTTTACTTTTCATGAGCACCAAAGTCAGAAATCTAGTTTAGTATTTTTCAGACTGCTTTTTGCATACTAGTGGGAGGTTCTCCATATGTTCCCTATTGGGAGTTTAGAGCATAGAGGAGCTTTGAAAATAACAGCATTGGAGGTTTGGGTGGGTTGTGGTTTTTGTTGTTGCTAAATCCAGACTGAGCACGAAGTATAAATGATGCCAGATATTTGTTTTCACAATTTTCTTTTGGCAAAATAAAAGAAAGCTGGGCCTAAATACAAAATGCCTTATTCAGCAATAAACTGATAAACACTATTTCCAGGGTTATTTTGATAGCATTTAATGAAGTTGGTGCACAGTTGAAGATGTCTTGGCAGGGAGAGGTTAGGGCTATACACTGAAGCTGTTGTTAATTTTGGCTCAAGACAGAAAGAAATCAAGGTTTGCCAAATGAAAAGTGACAAATCAGTTTTAAAAGAAAATATCTTCAAATTTCCCAGTTGGTATTAAGAATAGTATATAAATTAACAACACTAACACAGTTAATTTTTAATAGTTAATCTTTAAATGTAATGGAGAAATCTCTCCTCCTAACAAGGAACTCTTTCTGGAAAGACCAGGCGTATGCGCAGGCCCCTCCTTAGGCTTTATGGAGCCCTATGTAGTAGTATTAAACTGGTGCCCCTATTCCTGACTTGGGGCACAGCCCCCGCCCATGGATCTGCATGCCCCCATTGCTGACACATCGAGCTTTGTACACAGCAGAAGCCCAGGCTCGCAGCCCAGGGGCGAGGGATGAGGCAGCAAAGGATACCGAACCACCCAGCCTGCCTCATGGCGGCAGAGAGTCACAGTTCTGTGCAGAGACACGCCCCCCCCACCCTCTCCCTCACACAGAATGGCAGTGCATTTGGCTCTGTGAATACGGCCCCTACCTAAGAAGACTGCAGTGTGGGAGCCGACCCACTCTTATTTTCTGTCCCAGTGGTGCCCCAAATTTGTGGGTGCCTTACACAGCTGCATATGCTGAATATGCCTACGGCTGGCCCTGGGTATGCGTCCCTGCGAGATTAAAAATTTTACTCAGTTGGTTTTATGGCAGCTGTGGCTGAAAAGACCCACGGGAGTGAGACAATCTCTGCCACATCTGTCACATTTAAAGGTGATGTTTTGACCCTTTGGGCTCTGCTTTCTGCAAGTTCTTTTAACCTCTGCTAAGCTGGATGGCTTCCTCTTGTTTCCAAAGTCTGCAGTCTTGAGTGTGATCTACTATAAATACACTTTGAGTTGATTGCACTTTTAAGTGATCAGAGATCTGGCTTTAAGGGTTCCCATCAGGGGGAAAAAAAATTCAGTGAGCACAAACCAGTTTTAATAATTCATATAAGAATTTTTCAATTCTCCATACTTAGTTTTACCATTTTACATCTGTTCCAATCTGCATCACTCCCACTGTTTCACACCTTGGCCTCTCCTAAGCAAAGACTGATGATCTTCCCAATTTGAGTGGGGAAAATTGTGGTGTAGAAAAGCAGTGGGAGAATATCGAATTTATTTACATTTGTGAATAAGCAGGAAAAGAATTTCTGGAGGTGAAAATGAAGCACATTAACTGACTAACCCATATTATAGTTTATAAATTAATAAGATAGTTGTAGCAATTCTAAAATCAGTACCAAAGCTTAATCTTAACCAAAAAGAGAGATCCTTCCCCCCGAAGCCCTGCACAAAAGAGCTGCTATAACATGTGAGCTATCTTTCGTCAGAGTGGTCCCCTGTTTCCAGTGCTACATTTTACACACTAGGGAAAATGGATGAGAAAATATGTGGCTGTGATGAATGAGGGCAAACTTACAAGGGCGGACCTCTTAACAGGACATCCGAACCAGTAGTTTGAACACTGAAATTAGCCTTTTAGCCTGTCTTATATCTAAGTGCCCATATGAGGGATTTGGAAAGTCTGCTGAAGTACCCACACCTGTAAATTGCAAACTGCGGAGGATGCTCATTGTACTTCAGCTAGTGTAGTGAAGATTCAGTGAAACAGAATAATCACCTAACAGTGGTGGTTTAAGAACTCCTGTTCCCTTCCCTCCCTAAAGAACCCTGCATTTCAGTGCAGTCCCAACAGGAATGGCAGGCCTATTTTACCGTAAGTCACGTAAACAACACTGTGACTCAGCCAGTCTTCATAGTCACATCTTCCTCAAAGGTGTCACTAGGAAGGTTTTTACATTCATCACCATGCCATTTCTCATACTTCTCTTCCATGCTAATAACAGACGGATGTGGTAATGATGCCACATTATTGTAATTGTTGCCTGGTGGTGGCTTATATATTTCATGTTATCTCTTTTTGGGTAGTGTAAAATTTGCTGGATTCATCTATCTTTACTTTTATTAAATTAAAAAAAATGCAATATCCCTTCAGAGAGATTTAGGGAAAATACTGCATTCCAGTGCATTAATTTAAAAGTGCAACAAGCCTTTGAATGATAACCAAGGGTTTATTTCTGTTTAACAGGGGGATCATTAGCTGTGGGGAAGGGGGGCAGTTGTCCCCATTGACCTTGGCTTCCACCTTAACCCCAGATTTTTCATAATTCTGTGTGTTCCATTAGGCGGTCTACTCTGCCTCCACTCCCCAACTTTGCAGCATATAACCACATATAATGTTCTATATGCTAGCCCAACTTTGCCCCCATCCCAGAATTATTCCGAAATGGTGTCCCTGCCCTTTAATTGTTAAATCTATGTCAATGAAGGACTTAGACTATGTTTAATGGCGTGCAGTGGGCTCAGTGAGACTCCTCACATAGTGTAAAGATAAGCATGTGTATAGTCTGAGCAGTGTTGGAGCCTTAGTTAACTCCGTGCAAATAGTGAGGAGACTCAAATATCTGAAGCATTTTGTCAGTATCTCCTATTGGTCTTCCAAACTTGCTTACAAGCAAGTTACTTAAGGAGAGAGAGAAAGTTTCTAGGTAATGATGTCAGAGGGGGAGAAGTAAAGAGACGGCAACTGAAATAAAATAGTAACATCAGTTTTAAAATTACAGAAAATATCTCTAGTTTCTTGACTTCAAAAAGCTGAAAAGGACTCTTCAACTTGAAATCTACTCAGCTTAAAAAAAAAAAAGTTAAAAGTAGTTTCATGTACTGTCCTTGTCCCTCAACCCTCTGCTCATATTGGAAAAGTCCACACAGAGTGAAGAGTGAAACTGACTAGACATAACAGGCTGTCAAAAGCTCAGCACAAACAAACTGAAAAAAACAAAGGAAAAAAATGTATTTCATTAACCTCTTCAATTGCAGTCATTTAATCTGCAGCAACAGCAGATTAATAAATTCAGACAAATGTGGTTTTTGGTTTTAACTTGACTGTCCCTTTCAGGGCTCTTTTATACAGATAGTGCGGTCCTTTAGAAAACAAAGTAAACTATGCAGGTTATTGCAGCTTTAGGGCAAAATAACTTTCATAACACACTTTTTAAAAAAAATAAAGGCATGCCATTACAGCCCCACAGCACAATACAGATGATGCTTGAATAGGGATGATAACACTGCAATCTAGAAAGGAAGTACACTTTTATACAATCAGCTAGCTGTCTAGGTATTTATGCTGTGCTTGTTGCCATGGTTTTTGAGCACTGTTTACTTCAACTGTTAGAGGAATCTTTGCTAGTCTCCCATAGATATTATAGGCCCATGCCTAGGTTCCCCAACTCCTGGAATCTCATAATGAGGGTGGAATCTGAACATTCATTTTTTAAGGAAGTTTCCTAGCCCTCCTGGCTGAGAAGCTAAAAATGTGAATTGAGCATAACCTATTCAGTGATGCTGCCTGAGTCGGCAGAGTGCCTGAAACTAGGTCTGGGAGATGTAAATTGCAGTGGAGTGTTATTTTAAGACCCAATACTGTGGGCAGCTCTGTCACCATGACCCCAGTAGAGAACTCAAGCAGAGAAGAACGCAGTGGCTCACACACACATATACACTCCAGCTGCTGGGGTAAGTACTGTGGTGAGCTCCCCTTGGGGGAGGAACCTTTACTGTTGTAGAGCACTGGTGTTCCCCTGCTTCCACCATTTTAAGGGGGAGGTGGGTGGCTCACTGGGGCATAGCCCAGAGCATGCCCTGCTGTGGTGTGCCTAGTGCCGTGGGTTGCCTTAATCCTGCCCTGCCTCCAGCATCTTCAGCTGTTCTTGAACAGAGTTTGCTAATTGTTCCAAATTTGTATGGTGACCTGGCAATTTTGACAAATGAACACTGGGATGAGCTTACCCATATGCAGATGTAGCCATAATAATCATGAGTAATAGCCTAAGGATTCCAAAGTGCTTTACAAAACTTTGCACGTGGGAATCTTTACTCCCTCTACTTCCAGAAGAACACCAAATTTATGGTCTGGAAGTGAAGAAGAATGTCAGACCCAATTGAAACTGCAGGGGGGAATTGTAGCAAACAGAATCTAGTTGCCAAAATTACAATTTGGGTTAGAACAGGAAAAAGTGCAATGAACTCCTTAACAATAGGTGATCGGAATCTTTGCTTTATAACATATACTGGGAGGTAATACCTTACTGGAACGCTATATCAGCACTGACTCAGAGGGAAGAGTGCCACCTACTGATTCACAAGCACCTCTTCTGACATCCCAGTTTTTGTCTTTGTGGTTTTTATTAAATATTGACAAGTGACTCTTTTTTAGCTTGTGAGATCTGTACTACTCATAACCTCGGGTGGTATGACTGCAGCAAAATAGATCAGTAAATTAATATCATGAACCTTTAAAAAAAAAACTTGTTAGTACTCTCTCAATTGCCTTGGAACAAGAAGAGGTTCTGGGGAGTATATCTTCTAGCCTTGTGCTGATTGAGCTCTATATTCCTATCACTGAAAATTTTCTTTTTTTAAAGAGGGAAGAGATCATTTATTTGAAGCAGACAGTAGGTATATAGCAGTAAACTCCAATCTATTGTATATGTGTGTTTGTGTCTTCAAACACTGTTTATCATCTGACTTCTGAAAGACCCATACAGACTTAGAATCATACATGCTCCATTAAAAAAAATCTATTTTAGATCATGGCTGTTTGCTCATTAAAACATGCGTGCGCACACACATACATCATGCTTAATGTGTATGTGCTGCGGTACTGTTGTGGTTGCCTAGCAACCAGTGGGAGGTATGTCAGAAAGCAAGAAGAGCTTTAAATGAATTAACAGAAGCATCCACGTTAGTTTCAGATGGGTGGCAGGAGACTTATTGCTGGATTGACTAGCCCAGCTGGTTCTATGCGCTGATTATGCTGAAGCTCTCCTAGAAGTCACATGTTAAAATATAAAGATGAAAATGTTGGTGTTGACTATAATATTCTCTTCTGGAACTTGTTAGTAACCATGGAGGCAGAGGGACCCAATTTCTTTGTAAATACCTTTTAAATACTATGCATTAAAAAATGCTAAAAAAAAGTCATTTGTCTCAACAAAGAGTTTCCTGAGATGATGATCTTGCATGTTTGTTCCAATTTCTTGGAGATACTTTAATTTTCATTCTGGCAACAATACTAAATAACAAACTCCAAACACTTATTCCTAAGCACACCTTTGTGCTTACTATGGTGAGATGTGCCAATGAGTTCATTGGGACTACCGGACAGAGAAGACACTACATTTAGTAGTGAATATCTTCAGGAATGGGTCATGAGTATGCACAGTCTCTAAAGGCAAGAAAACCAAAGGCAATCCTGATGGAGTCTAGAGGTGGAAGGTAAGTCGGGGTAAGTCGACTTAAGATGTTACGCTACTCCAGCTACATGAATAACGTAACTGGAATTGACGTAGCTTAGGTCGACTTACCTTGGTGTCTTCACTGCGCTGCGTCGACGGGAGACGCTGTCTCACTGACTTTCCTTATTCTTCTCAGGAAGCTGGAGTACCGGAGGCAACCAGAGAGAGCTCTGCTGTCGATTTAGTGGGTCTTTACTAGACCCTCTAAATCGACATCCGCTTCATCGATTGCAGCAGCATCAATCTCCCCGGTAGTGAAGACCAGTCCTAAAATGAGAGAAGTAATCTGCCATTCTTCCAAAGGCAAGCAGAGGATCACAGAACACTAAAATGTACCTAAAACTGCAGTGCATAACCAGTTGAAGTTCTGTGAGTCAAGGAAGGGGAGATACTCTGCATAACTACCCAACTTTTCACAAGAAGACTAAGCTCTTTTACAGTCCATTGTCTCTTGCTGATGGGTTTTTTCATTGTTGTACCTGAAGTGTTAGCAGTGGGCATCACCCAAAGTAGCATAGTTGAAATATATAGTCAATATTCCTAATTTGAGATACAGAAATGATACATGCATACAAATAGGATAATCATATTAGTAAATTAGTAAATTATAACCTTTCCAATTATACCTTACAAGAGTTATCTTGCATAAAGCATATCTTAGTTATGTCATATTCCTACCACAAGCATATTTTCATAAAGAATATGAAATATAATGTCACAGAAGGGACTATTTATTTTATTTAGCTGCTCAGCAGATTAAGCCCCCCTCACTACTTCTACTTACTCCTTTTTTGGCCCTGCTCAGATTGCAACTGGCTGGAGTTGGGGTGATGAGAGCAAGTTGCTATTTTCCCAATACACAAATGGATAGGGAGGGGACAATGAGAGATGGGAGCAAATGGATAGGGAGGGGACAATGAGAGATGTGTACTTGGGTTTGCTAGCTCTTGCAATTTCATTGCAAGCATCATGATATTTAGTGTTTATTTTAGTCCTGAAGGCATTTGATGGGGTTAAAGTCCCAGCTTTCGTTTAGAGTTCATTTAATTTCCAGCCTCCATACTTGCAGAGAAAAGCCTGGATGTGACCTGAGTGTAATCTAAAAACTCAGAAACCTAAAGGCAAATAAAACTGAAAATTAATTAGTTAAAAAAAATCATGGTTTTTAAGCCATTCTTCTGATTCTTTAAGGCCTGAGTTATGACTTTAAAATGTTTTGGGTCGGCAGCCTTGAGTATGGGAATGATCTGTGCTTCCTCCCTACCACTCACTGGCCTGACTAGCTGACTGGCGTGTAGGAGGAATAAGTCTCCATGAAAACATGGTAAATGAAGTAATTTACACACTTTCTAGAGCAAGTAGGGAGGAAGTGGGACTCTTTTCTGCTCCTGGTGTAGCACAGCTACTCACTGCCTCACGCTGAAAAGCAACCATAGAGTTACAGTCTACCCCAACTGCTGACCTGAGCTAGATTCATACAGCAGTTGACTGTTTTGTTATATGGGTCAGGGTTGGTTTTGCTAGTTTTATTTTGTATGGTGTGGGTATTTTACATAATGATCAAGTACCACTATACCAGTAGGAACAGCTGTCTTTTATAGAAATCTAAATAAAGAAATAGCATTTCTAGCATGAAAAATATTTGCAAAATACTTTCATCACAAATATAAATAGTAAATTATTTTATTAAGCAATAATGTGCTTGATGCTGTACAAGAAAAATTAACAGTCCCTAAGCATAATGTATTTAAAAGAAAGCAGACTTACCTTCATTTGAATATATTTCACATTAGCTCAATGTCTTTTTTTTTTTTTCCCCCAAGAGAGGAAATTAACTTACTGTGTTCCAGGACAATAAGCACTTGTTGCTTCAAACCACAATAGAACCTTTCCTTTCAAAAGCAAACACCATCTGGAAGCTAGTTCCTACATGCATCAGGAACATTTTTTTTGTAAGTGCCTACCAGTTTTAGAGATAGTGAAGGTTTCAGAGCTATTCCCTAGACTCTCAATGAATGGGGAATACCATTCACACTGGCAATTCTTATAGGGGGAAAAAAAGGAACTTTAAAGTGAGCCACTACAGTTAGACGCTGCTCAAAGAAAAAAAAAGTCTTGGGGGAAGCAGTAACTGTGAGTGACACAGAAGTCTGCTTTTAGCCCTTGCACTCCAGAGCAAACATGAATTATTCAAAATGTGGCTCTATTAATCTTTGCTTCATCTCCCTGTGTGTAAAGAGATAGCAGATGCTATATTTCCAGTGCAGTCATTGCCTTACATGCCCACTCAATAGGGCATTGCCATGAATCATGGACTATGGAGACTTTCAGTGGGTTGTCCCAGACCCAAGAGTACTTCAGTCATCTGAACTGGATTTTTTTGTTTATTTCAGAGAGAAAGGAACTACTGCTATACAAAACCTTTTATTCATAGTCATTTTCTGCTGAAACAGGTGACTTCCTTTTAATACTCTATTAAGCTGTTCCAATAGATTTTTTTTTTGCCTTGCCTGCTTTCTTAAGCCATCAAAAGTACACATGAAAGATAGTAAAATAGGCATCATCCATGGGAATTTCACTTTGCTTGCAGCTTTTGTATTTTGTAACTTCTCATTTAACATACTAACCAAAGGACTTTGCAAATAAATGTATAGCAACCGGAACTGTATTCAGATGTGTAACTTCAGCTTATCAGTTCCTCCAAGTTTTTCCTGAGGTAAGGGTGATTTAGGGAAGAAATTGACTGGGAGATGATACACGAGAGGGTAAAATACCAATCTGAGAATGAGGGGGTTAATTGTGGTTATAACTCTGTTCTCTTGTTCCATATCTTGTCTATTTTATCCATACATCTGGAATACCAGGTAGCATTTTTTTAAAAATAAATAAGCAAATAAATAGCTGCATGTGTGTGAGGCATAGTAAGGTGATTCATCCAGGAAACTGCATTGCTATTTTCAAACTTGAGAGGCTTCTGTGGCAGAGATTCACCTGGGGCTCTGTACGCCCATAAAAATATAATAGATCTGAGCTCAGAAACTAGCTTTTATCGGTTGTTTTAAACTAAAGATGCCTTCATTGGTTTTGAAAGCTTCTTCATTTAAGTAGCTATAGGAATTAATTTGGCACTAGGTTGGGTCCTTTAATAAATCTCTGAGTCGAAGATTACATTTTTGGTGGTGGTGGTAGCTGGCCATCTTTCAAGAAAACCACCCCACCCCACCCCCCATCTCATGCTGGTATATGGCTTCTCTATGGCTTGGCTTTCAAATTCAGGCATAGGACAGATTGGGCAGGAAAACTCATAGCTTGCTGCCACAGTAGTAGTGGAACTTTTGCTCTTACTTTGAGTTTACTTCATGAAGGGTTGCCATGCTTCTCCCTTGGAACAGTTTTTGTAACCCTGGGAACAAGAGAGAGAGACTCTACCTCAAATACCCAGCACGTCAGTGCAGAACGTTACCGTTGCAGCAGCTCTCTTTAGACTACCTTAAAGTGAATTTAGTTCTTATGAAACGTGACTGACAGCCCTGCCAATATGCCATAAGCTTGACTTGAAGGAAACACCTACTGGTGAAAGGTGCCCATGCCTGTCTAATTATCGCCTCTCTCCTGCTAAAAATGATGCTAATTAGAATGGCAGTCATGCTGAGGACACCTGTACATTAGGGATTTATTTGAGACCCTCTGTTTGCATAGGCCTCTGAACAACCTTCAGATGGTAACTGCTTTTAGTCTCTAATTTTGGCTAGATTCACACAGGTAATTAAGGTTATGTGAGTCTCTGCACCATAGCAAGTGTCTAGCCTAATGGATCCAGTTTCAGGATTGGGGCTTTACAGTTGGAAGATTCCATATTCTGTTACAATTCCAGAACCATCCAGTATCCAAAGACCATATTTTAATGATATTACTATGAAGACTATGTCATCTGTGAACTTGTATAGAAACGTAAACCATCCATATTTAAGTCAAACAATTTCGCTGTGGTTAGTGATGATATAATGGTAATGAATAGTAAAGTCTTGTTTCATTCGCATTTTCTGAAGCAATACAGTTCTGTTCGACAGTTAAGTAGCAATGTACGTAAATCTTTCCCAAGGCCAACATGCTAGAAATAGTGCCTCTGACTTATTTCTATTCAGGAAGGACAGGCAGGGCAGAAAAGATGGAGGAGTTGCATTATATGTAAGAGAGCAGCATGACTGCTCAGAGCTCCAGTATGAATACACAGAAAAACCTGAGAGTCTCTGGATTAAGTTTAGAAGTGTGAGCAACAAGGGTGATGTCGTGGTGGGAATCTGCTATAGACCACCAGCCCAGGGAGATGAGGTGGACGAGGCTTTCTTCCAGCAACTAACAGAAGGTACCATATCACAGTCTCTGGTTCTCATGGGAGACTTCAATCACCCTGATATCTGCTGGGAGAGCAATACAGTAGTGCACAGGCAATCCAGGAAGTTTTTGGAAAGTGTAGGGGACAATTTCCTGGTGCAAGTGCTAGAGGAACCAACTAGGGGCAGAGCTCTTTTGACCTGCAGCTCACAAATGGAAGAATTAGTAGGGGAAGCAAAAGTGGATGGGAACGTGAGAATCAGTGACCATGAGATGGTTGAGTTCAGGATCCTGACACAAGGAAGAAAGGAGAGCAGCAAAATATGGACCCTGGACTTCAGAAAAGCAGACTTCGACTCCCTGTGGGAACTGATGGGCAGGATCCCCTGGGAGATCCCCTGGGGAAAGGAGTCCAGGATAGCTGGCTGTATTTTAAAGAATCCTTATTGAGGTTGCAGGAACAAACCACCCCGATGGAATAGAAAGAATAGTAAATATGGCAGGCGATCAGCTTGGCTTAAAAGTGAAATCCTTGCTGATCTTAAACACAAAAAAGAAGCATACAAGAGGTGGAAGATTGGACAAATGACCAGGGAGGAGTATAAAAATATTGCTCAGGCATGCAGGAGTGAAATCAGGAAGGCCAAATAACACTTGGAGTTGTAGCTAGCAAGAGATGTTAAGAGTAACAAAAAGGGTTTCTTCAGGTATGTTAGCAACAAGAAGAAAGTCAAGGAAAGTGTGGGCCCCTTACTGAATGAGGGAGGCAACCTAGTGACAGAGGATGTGGAAAAAGCTAATGTACTCAATGCTTGTTTTGCCTTTGTCTTCACGAACAAGGTCAGCGTCCAGACTGCTGCACTGGGCAGCACAGTATGGGGTGGAGGTGACCAGCCCTCTGTGGAGAAAGAAGTGGTTCAGGACTATTTAGAAAAACTGGACGAGCACAAGGCCATGGAGCCGGATGTGCTGCATCCGAGGGTGCTAAAGGAGCTAGCAGATGTGATTGCAGAGCCATTGGCCATTATCTTTGAAAATGCATGGCGATCGGAGGAAGTTCCAGATGACTGGAAAAAGGCCAATGTAGTGCCCATTTTTAAAAAAAAGGGAAGAAGGAGGATCCAGGGACCTACAGGCAGTCAGCCTCACCTCAGTCCCTGGAAAAATCATGGAGCAGGTCCTCAAGGAATTAGAGGAGAGGAAAGTGATCAGGAACAGTCAGCATGGATTCACCAAGGGCAAGTCATGCTTGACTAACCTAATTGCCTTCTATGAGATAACTGGCTCTGTGGATGAGGGGAAAGCAGTGGATGTGCTATTCCTTGACTTTAGCAAAGTTTTTGATACGGTCTCCCATAGTATTCTTGCCGGCAAGTTAAAGAAGAATGGGCTGGATGAATGGACTATAAGGTGGATAGAAAGCTGGCTAGATTGTCGGGCTCAATAGGTAGTGATCAATGGCTCCATGTCTAGTTGGCAGCCGTTATCAAGCGGAGTGCCCCAAAGGTCGGTCCTGGGGACGGTTTTGTTGCATATCTTCATTAATGATCTGGAGGATGGCGTGGATTGCACCCTCGGCAAGTTTGCACATGACACTAAACTGGGAGGAGTGGTAGGTACGCTGGAGGGTAGAGAAAGGATACAGAGGGACCTAGACAAATTAGAGGATTGGACCAAAAGAAATCTGATGAGGTTCAACAAGGAGAAGTGCAGAGTCCTGCACTTAGGACGGAAGAATCCCATGCACTGCTACAGACTAGGGACTGAGTGGCTAGGCAGCAGTTCTGCAGAAAAGGACCTAGGGGTTACAGTGGATGAGAAGCTGGATATGAGTCAACAGTGTGCCCTTGTTGCCAAGAAGGCTAATGGCATTTTGGGCTGTATAAGTAGGGGCATTGCGAGCAGATCGAGGGAAATGATCATTCTCCTCTATTTGGCGTTGGTGAGGCCTCATCTGGAGTACTGTGTCCTGTTTTGGGACCCACACTACAAGAAGGATGTGGAAAAATTGGAAATTGTCCAGTGGAGGGCAACAAAAATTATTAAGGGGCTGGAGCACATGACTTATGAGGAGAGACTGAGGGAACTGGGATTGTTTAATCTGCAGAAGAGAAGAATGAGGGGGCATTTGATAGCTGCTTTCAGCTATTTGAAAGGGGGTTCCAAAGAGGATGGATCTAGACTGTTCTCAGTGGTAGCAGATGACAGAACAAAGAGCAATGGTCTCAAGTTGCAGTGGGGAAGATTTAGGTTGGATATTAGGAAAAACTTTTTCACTAGTAGGGTGGTGAATCACTGGAATGGGTTACCTAGGGGGTGGAGGAATCGTCTTCCTTAGAGGTTTTTAAGATCAGACTTGAAGAAGCCCTGGCTGGGATGATTTAGTTGGGGATTGGTCCTGCTTTGAGCAGGGGAGTGGTCTAGATGACCTCCTGAGGTCCCTTCCAACCCTGAGAGTCTATGATTTCTGTATTTGATAATGTTCATCACCTACTATGCAGCTTTACTGTTGTATTTCTGTTAAGTATGGTTATGTAACTGCATTTTCTACAGAGGCAGTGATCTGAATTTTGAAACTGCTAAATGGCATGAGCAGATAGATAATGATCAGCTGTTTAAGGGATCAGGGCAATTTCACATTAACTCATTTGGTTTTCTTAACCCCTTCTCCCCCACCCCACCCCCCATGTGAATTTTAATGTGTTTCTTTGTAGACTCTATCACAAATGTAGGTCTTGTAGGTAGCAGAAGTCTATTTGGGTTAGATTTACTGCACAAGAAAAGCACCTTGACTTTTACAGGTTGGGTGGAGGGGAAAAAAATCAACTTTTTGTCAGTCTTTTGTATTGCAGCAGCTGGATTCAATGCTGCTATGGCAACACACCACATGATGAGGTGTATTAGATTGCTCTGTGCTGAACATAAGGAGGAGAATGAACACAGCTTTTTATTGAAGTTAAAGGTTACTTTGGAGTTTCTTGTGTAGAAATGTGTAAGGTCAAATGCTATAGTTCCCAGCATATGTTGTACTCAAAGAGAAGGATTAAGAGTGTGTTGCTGTATTAAACTGCAGAATCAGGTAAGGTACAACGGTATCTATTAAACTGTCTTCTTGCCCTCTCTGAGGCAATAGCAGAACTTTCTAGGGTTTTTCCTCTTAATTTTTCCCCAAGTATATTACCTACTGATTTTGCTAATGTGGGAGCGTAAACATGTGGTCAGACATTTATAGATTTTTGGGAGATTTGTTTTGCACTGTGTAGAGATGAAGAATATTAGAATTGTAGGTGGTGATTTCCCTCAAATCAATGCGAAAGTCTGAGGATTTTCATTATTGTTTAAAAAAAATCAGTATCTTGAAGCAAAACTGAAACAATTACATTTCTTAACTGCACAGTGGTTCAGAACAGCTCTATTGTCAGTCAGAATCCAGAAATATATTTAGCTGGAGATGTCTTACTAGCAACATTTTTTAGCAGTCTATTGCATTTATTAAGATTTTTTTTCTTCTGTTGCATAAATGCATCAGAATCCTTCTGGAAATGAATTCTCTTGTTATTTCTTGCTTCAGATTTCGTGATGTCTGCTTAAAACTGTCAGTTCTTTTGTGTAGTTGAACCAAACTTCAGCACACTTGTAGGGATGAGACAGAAGCAAGAACTGAGCAGTGCAGTTGAATATAAAATGTTTGCCCCTGTTAACCATTCATCTAGGGATAGGCAGATATAAACTGTTAATAATGGCATGGGATTAACCTGTTTAGTAAGAGCCATAGTCCCAGTTCAATGGAGCATTACTCCCATATTTTCTACACAGGATTTTTTTTCCAAACCTACCTTTCTGAAAAGGGACAGGCTTTCAAATAGCACCTTTTGGATGGCGACCTCTGAAAGTGGGAAGGCAAAACTCTCACCCAAAGATGGGTTTGGAGACAATTTACAACCGTGATTAATAATAATAATGGATCTAATTCAAGTTGGATTAGGCAGTGCCCATCCTGCCTGTCCTGAGGAGCCTCCAATGTTTTGGAAAATGTCTGACATGACATTTCAGATATACTTCTTCCTCAGTGTTGTACCCGCAATTCCTCCACTATATAGTTGCCCTTCTCCCATGAAAGACCAGAGGCAGTTAATAGAGCATCACATAAAAATAACAACTGCCCTGCACTTTGACCCTCTAGAAAATGCTGCCTCCACAGAAAACAAAACCGCAGCAAGGGCACCTCCGTTATCCAAATGCTGTTTATATCGATTTGGGGTCAATGAGGTGTCTAAAGACGTGTTGCTGTTTATAGTTCTGTCAAAAATACAATATTCAATCACTTTTGAGAGGACAAATTCTATATATTTGGGCGGGGAGATGGTCAGTGTGACAGCATCATGGAGTCTCTCACAGTCAGATTCTGACAAAGTAGCAGGAAAAGACGTGCCCTCCTCACTCCTTCCATACTGTACATTACAAAAGAGTGAAAGACATGCTGTCTCCACTCCCTGAATAAAGGGTTTTCAGTGCCTAGTCTGTACCTTCTTTCCCAGTATTACAAAAGATTAATATCAGCGGTTTAGAGGATGAACCAGAGGAAGAAGTCTCAGTCTCATTCCCACTGGAGCCAAATCAGAAGCATTCCTGTGGAAACTTTCAGCTAGTGTAAAGGTGAGGTTTCCCATCCCTTTAATGCTTCAAGGGGCAGCCTCAATTATGGTATAACTGAGAAAAGAAGCCTGAATGGTAGGAAACTTGTCACAAGCAAAGAATAAGTTAACATTACCCTAGATCATAGGGAGTAAGTAGGTATATCACAAATTTAAACTAGATTCCTTCGGTAGGCTTCTGTAATGAGGTGACTTTTAGCAGAGCCTGAGAAAGAAGCAAGTATTCTTTTGTGCCTGTTTGCTTGGAGACAGGAGTTGCGAAATAAGGAAGCTCATAAATGAACAGTCCTGTTATACTCCCAGGATGAAATGAGTTAGTGGGAGTTGAATTATCTGACAAGAAGCAAAATTTGATTAACATGGGATCTTTAATGTGCAAGAGTTAGCCAAAAAGGGAAGTCAGTCAAATGAAACAGGGTCATGATTTAGTTCTGATTCTGCTAGTCCAAGTAAAGCATGGAAAATTTAAGTTCAAATTATCTAAGCAATCAAAGAGGAAACTGAGTTGACCCCTTCATCTTTCTAGCATTAGGAAACTGGTCCAATTCTGTGAATGAAGAATCTAGTTCAGAGACCCAGGAGGGCTTACCCAAAGTAAAGTATGCTCTCACTATTTCATCGCTGGTGTGACTGCACACATGTTCCCATCTGAGTGGCATGGAGTTACTCCAGGGATGAATTTGACCCAAGGAATACAAAGGGATTAGGTAGAGGAAGTATAAGACAACTTTGATAAGTATGTCCTCTCTGTGAAATGCATCCAGGCCTGTATTAGGTTATTAAGGGGAGGAGAGTTAACTGGCAGTGTATTTACTGTTCTGTAGAATATGCTCGTTTTATTTTCATGTGTTACAGAGGCATTAATCTTTGCTATAGTAGCACCACTGTCAAAATATAGTCATTTCTGTGCTGAAGACCATAATCTCTATGGGACCCAGCAGACAAAAACACTGAGGCTTTACTCAGAAAATAGCTATTAAGCTTTTTCCACTACTGTAGGATCAGCTGTGTCTTGTATAGGATTTCTAGGGTCACATTAGAATGGACAAATCTGGAAAAAAAAAAGGCTCTGGTTTTGAAAAGTGATCTCCAATTTTGTGGGTAACTGGTTTCAGACTTTTGAACTGCAGCCATTGTTAGGCTTTGTATGTGCACAATCTTAAACCTTTTCTCCTTCCCTTCTATTGTCTGTCAAACTCATTGCATCTTGTTTAAACTCTTCATGGCAGGGATGGTGTTTTATGTGTTTATACAGTGCTGTGCACAATGAGGCTTCTGAGTACTTCTGCAATATAAATAACTCGATATAATATATGGATGCCTCTTGTACACCAGCCAGTTGGGGGAAACACAGAGGACTGCTAAGATTTGCTTACTGTGAAAAGCATCTGTTGATTCTACGTGAATCTGCTGTTCAGATGCTACACAACATTAAGAGTATTACTGTATTGATTCCAGCAATGCAATTGCAAGGAATTTATCACATCTATCCACTCTGAGAGTTTATGTATAAGGAAAGTTTCTTCGGCAGTACCTTTTCAACACACCTCATTCATTGATACTATCGGCTCTTCGCTGTCCTGGCTTGATAGAAAAAAAAACAGGACAAACGACTCCATCTAACAGACTTGACCGTGACGGAGGTGTGTGTCTCAGAAGAAAGACGTTTGAAAATGCAATCAGCAATTTGTTGGTGAACAAAACAGATTCAAAATTTACAATCAGCTTAATTTCTAGGCTGTTAAGTCTGATGTTTCTTATATGCAAATAATAACATGCGCACATTTCCATTTAAGGGGGCTACTAAGTCTCTCCCTGTCACTGAAACCACTAGCAATGACTAATGAATGTGGAGAGGTCCACACCAGGCACCGTCATCCAGTCCCTCATTTGGTTGTCAGATGGTTATAATGTTCTTCAAAGGATAAATAAGTACAAGAGTGATAGTAGCAAGAGATGCCCTATTTAAGAGTTTGGGAACCACATTTGAACGTTCTCCAGCTCAAATCAAAATAGAAGCAGTTCCAAAGTGGGCACAAAGTTCCTGTGCCATGTTTCTCAGATCTGTAGTAGGCATATGAACAAGCAAGAACTCCACACTCCAGGTCTGATATTTCCAGTAGATCCATGCAACCTAAACCTATCCCTATGGATACTAAAGGAAGTTCCTTCCAAAGAAAGTTATTCTCACAAGAAAATAGCCATACTGAAACCACCACTGAAAAAGCTAATTCAGGTTTTCATGGTGCTCAGGAGATTGTGGTATCACTTGGAAGTCCAAAGAACTAGAAAGTTTTATATCAGAAGATCTCAGTTGTTAGCTTCAAGCATTATTTTTACCATATTTCATTACAGATTGAAGGTTCAAAAGACTTCAAAATCATTAGCAAAATGGATTGGACACCTGGGGAACTAGCAGGTCTCTTGTGGGAATTGAGGCCCTTCCTACAACAGCAATGGCAAATTTTTGAGCAAAGGAGGTTTGTGTATGGGAGTGTGTAAAGGAGAGTGATAAAGCAGCCAACTGGTCATATTCACCCATCACCATAAGTATTATGGAGCCCTGTGGATCTCACATTTTCAAGCTTTTCTCTGCAATCATCAGCACAAGAGTCTCGTTTTTAATGAAAACTGAGATTCCCATGCAGTCTCTTGATTCCAGAAGCTGGAGCTGTGAGCTCTGGTAACTCCCACACCCCTAAATTTAAAGTAAGAGAGACCTTATTTTTTGTGCATAATATGCATACAGCCAGGAGATGAAGCCAAATTGTAAACCCTAAAACAGGGAAAGGAAAGGGCAGTTTAGCCATGATCCATTGGCATTGGAGTCAGCTGGGTCTGGAGATAGGGAATTTTAGGACTGCACTTTGGCATGCAGGATGTGGGCATATAGTGCAGCTTCCCTAAAGAGTGGAGACACTTATGGTCATGTGGGCTGGTTAGAAATTAACGTCCCACAGTCGGAAGAGGATATTGCCCCTCGAAAGCTCAAGATGCGTTATGGCTCAGGGAAATATTGTCTCTTGAAGTGGAAGAGGGAGCATTGCTGGTGTGCCACACTTGATACAGCGTGTGATTATTCCCCACAAGTCCACTGCCCACACATCCTGGAGAGTACAGTACTGGTAGAGGTGCTAGACCCCAGCAGACTAGTTCAGGGGATCGCAAAGAGCAAAGTCATACCCAGTCCCTGTACTAGGGAGATTCCCTGCCCTCTTTGTTGCATCCTTTCACCTTTTGTGTACTGTTTAAGGGAGCAAGGGAAAATCAGGCCTCAATATTTGTTGGGGAGGGGAAGAGAGAGAGGGTGTGTGTGTATGTGTAGTGTTATGATTTTCAGTGGGGTCAGATATTTTCAAACCACTTTTAAACCCCCACTCTGTGGGTGAAAACACTGCTGGTCACTTTCTTGTGGTGCCTGATTTGGGAATATTTCTTTTCTTGGCATTTCTAAGGAGATTCTTTTTTCTCCTTCCAATGTAACCATCACCCTTATGTGCAGAGGGATGGGGGGTGGGTGTGATTATGCCCACACATTCATGTCTAGAGTTGTACATCATTCACTGTTGTAAATCAGCAGGCACAAAATTATCAAATTTGGGATAAATTACTCAGTTTTTTCATGGTTTCAAATTATAAAGGAGTGAGGAGAAGGTTTAATGTGGTGAATTGTTTTAGAAGTGACAGACTGATCTCGTACTACTTGGAGGTGGGTGTGGAACAGCCAGAGGTCACAAGCTTCCCCACCCCTTAGGGAATGGATAGACTGCCAGTTGTGTCAAATTATGTGATGACTCTGTGATGCAACCACATAATCTCCACTGCAGATTGGGCAGGCTTCACCAAACTCATTTCACTTGTGACCTGAAATTGGATTTAAAAAAAAACAGGTTTGCAGCAATGAAAGGCAAGTGCATTAACCCACTGTGCCACCTACCTACTAGCTGTAATTAAGAATGCTACTTCTGGTAATTTGTGTCATGAGGTGAAAACTAAAAGCCTGTTAGCTGCCTTCACTTACCGATATTTTTGTGTGGAATTGCAGCTCAGAATTAAAAGTGGCAGATGAGACTTCTGAGCACCTTTTTTGACAACTGCAGAGAAGCTGATGAGCATGTGTTGAGGAATGCTAAACTGGAAAAATGGGAATGTCTAGATTTTAATCCCGCTGAAGTTAGCAGAGCAAAATAGAAAAATAAGTTTTGTTTTTCATATCCTTCAGGTTTCAGAAATACACCACTCTTCCTCACTGTCAGTTTGTACAGGAAATCTCTGATGACGTGTCACCTAAGAAGCTATTGGCGTTCCAGTCAAGCTATCTTTCATTTATGTTGAAGGTTTCTTTGATTTTTACCAGTTTAAAATGATATAGGAAGTGAACAAATGAACACTGAAATTAAAAGGTTAATTGAAACTGAAACAGTTCATTTTTTGTTCAAGTTTGTATTTGTTTAATTGAATAATTACAAAAACAAGACAAAAAGGTATGTGTGTAAAACAAATGTTGATTGGCTCCGAGGGCAGTAAACATTGCTTAAAGGAAATAATAGTCTAAGAAATTTTTTTTAATATAAGGCCTATTTTTTTATTGTTTCCCATGCAAAGACCAAATTATTTTATGATCTTATAGAATGTAAATGAACACTGACGTCTTCAGAGGTGTTACAGTAAGGAGGTCACCTCATATAAATGTTTGGCCCAGCCAGTTCCCTGATGTCTTCTGCCCAACAGGAGTTGATCAGCCATTCTCTCCTCATCTTACTGGTGGGTTTGAGCTGGTGAGCCAGGCCCTCATGAACAAGAGATATTGGGGAAATTAGCCAGTTTTTATCTTAATCAGGGAGCTGGGACGACTGTCAGGTCTCCTCTTCCATGGGAAGGGTTGGAAGAGAGCCTATTAGCTCCACTTGCAAGAAGCCAGTTTTCATATTGGCGAGCCTTTTAGGGGGTGGTCATCTTAGTGCAGATGTCAGATAAAGATCTTGGGCCTTCAAAGAGTGTTATGACCATTTAGGAGAGCATGACCAATTTTTAACCAATCAGATTGGGTATAAAAATAATTTGGTTAATTATAGATGCAAAGGAAGTAACTGTAGTACATTCCAGGATAAGAACTATATATGTCCTTTGGAATATGTGAAATAAGAAAAATGTACATTAATTATCAGAGGGGTAGCCATGTTAGTCTGTATTCACAAAAACAACGAGGAGTCTGGTAGCACCTTAAAGACTAACAGATTTCTTAAAGAATAACAGTCTCCATGCATCTGAAGAAGTGGGCTTTTTACCCACGAAAGCTTATGCCCAAATAAATCTGTTAGTCTTTAAGGTGCCACCAGACTCCTCGTTGTTTTTGTATATTCAATTTTATTGTTTTAGAGAGCTTGTTTTATCTTGTTTGAAAATGTTTGAGGCTAAATAAAAATTTTGTAATTTCCTATTCAACTACATGTTGTTGCCCTAAATAGTAACACAAATAGAAGCTTTTATGCAATATCTAATAGATGGAATATTTTAAGTTCTACTTTATCCCCTTATATTAGTTCTTTTGACAGGATTTCTATCATCAGACTATAGGGAACACGCTAAAGAGCTGAGCTCTTAAGCCATGGTAATTTTTAATCTTTACCAAGTAGCCAGACAGGCCCCATCTGCTTCTTAGCATTTAAAGCTCTCTTCAGAATTTACCAGGTATTTTCCCACTGTAGTATTGCCGCCAACACGTAAATGGACTGTGCCAGGACACACTCATCCCACAGACATCAGCATGTGGTATGGTGAAGTTTTTAGTCACGTAAAGTAATGTTGCAAATTCTGCCCATTAACATCTTACAAACTAGACCTGCCGGATGCAAGATTGGCACATTAAAAACAGACAGTCGTGGACACTGGGTAATTCTTTACAGTCCCCTTCTTTCCAGCCTACCCTCTACTCTTTAACTAGCTGCAGGTTTGATTTTGGTCACCTATCTAGGAAATCATCTTATTTTCTAGGCATACTGCACACAGCTTCTATAGTACAAGTTATACACCAATACTGATGGGAGAATAGACCCCAACATTGGATAAGTCTTCCTCAGTGCCTTGATCCCTTCTGTATGTACCATGCTTATGCCTAAGCAATTTTCAATAAATTAATACATTGACATGATGTACATGGGTCCTCCTGTTGCACTATGTATCTAGGATTCCCACTACGTATTGGAAAAGCATAAGGGTCTGATTTGTTTGACTTCATTGGACTTTGAGGCAATACCTCAGAATGTGAGGGAATTGAGGCTGAATTGTTTTTCCTCTTTGCAGTTACTCCTGTAGCAAAGAGAGAAACCGTGCAAGTATTTGAGATACACTTAATGTATTATTTACTATGTTTAAGTAAATATTTCTGATAGTGTTGATTCAGGCTTCAGCTCACCTATCACATCATCCAGTTTGTGATAACTGTTAGTCCTTATTTTAAACTTCATTAGAATCTCTAATGACCTTATTTATGTGGACATAGTGTCTACCTGACTCCAGGCCTACAGCTACACTTGGAGCTTTGGGTGTGATTCCCAGCTTGAGTAGACATACTTGTGCTAGCTCTCATTGAGGTAGTGCACTAGAAATAGTAGTGTAGCATGGTAGCACAGGCAGCAGCAGTGAGTGATGGTCTGGACTAACCACCCCAAGTACATGCTCATGGTTTCCAGGAGGGTTTGTACTCGGGGCAGCTAGATCCATGCAGCTGCTGCCACTGCCAATACTACTGCAGCTACACTACTATTTCTAATGCACTTGATGAGAGCTAGTCTACCCAAGCTGGGACTCACACCTGCAATTCCAAGCATAGACATAGTCTTAGTTCTTGTAGATAACCATGACAGCCTTCTACTCTGCATCATTCAATTAAATTAGTGAACTCTTCTACTAACTGCTGCTTCTCTCTTGGCTTCTTTGACCCTACTTATTCCGAGTTCTCCTCCGTTGCTGGCTGATTCTTCATCAACTTCTCAGTCTCTGCTCTCCAGCTACCTGCAGGCTTCCCTCAGGTTTCACTCCTCTGTTCCCTGTCTTCTTCTTGAGAACCTCATCTACTACCATAGTTTCAACTTCCACCTCTCTGCAAATGATTTCCAATGCTACTTCTCCATCCCTGGCCTTTCCACTTCTGTCTACTGTGGCATCTCCTTGTGTAAGCCTTGTGCATAATCAGCTCAGACTTCAATTACTGTAACCTTCTCCTTTATGCCCCCCCTTATGTTCCTTCAATCGATCTGAAGTTCTGCTGTTAAAATAATTTCCACCCCCGTCACTCTGAACACATCAGCCCTTCTTCATAACTGTTCACTGCTACATGTCCATGGTAAGTACATTCTAGCTCATCCTCACCTTCTAGGCTCTACATAATATTTCCTTGAAAGTGAGGCTATTCCTTCAAGTCCCCTGTCCGTGTTCCATAAGTGTATACCCACTAACTTCAAGAGTCTTCATATTTTTCCTACATCTCTTATCTCTCTCACTATGCTCCTCCCATCTCCTCCTTACTGTTCCTTTCATTTCCCCCCCCTCTTTCTTGCCTCTGGGCATTCTGTCATTCTGTTGCCTATGCCTGCTGGAGCAGATTCACATTTCCTAACTGCCAAATTCTGTCTCTTCAAATCTCTTCTTCAAATATATTTGCTCAAAGAATTTTTTTCTTTCTCATTCTCCCAACCAACAATCTCTCCTCTTTCCCTTCCTTGAACTGTTTTGCTGTGTCTTGTCACATGTTTGTCTTGTCTTTAATGGCAATTTTTTTCTGCACTGTGTAAATTTATGGCTCTGTATAATGATTATTAATATTCTCGCTGCAATTATTTTTACCCTTTCTGTTTTGCCAGTTAGTAATTATTCAGAGGTATGAATTTGACTTCAACAATTATGCATATATATTTGTTTTTTCTTATGCATGAGAATCTGATATAGCAGATTTCAAGTTATTTGTGTGAAATAAAGCTTTGCCATGCCCGAAGACTGATTTGTTGTTGATCCTAAGAATCCATTCGCAAAGAAGGAAATTTCCTTTTGATGGGCATAACTTGTGAGTTGTTTTCCTGAAGTATCCAGGAATTCTGTACTAATTACTGTATAGGTGGAACTCACTTCACTAATGAAATGCTGAAGTGCATCAACCTCAGGTTTCTACAGTGTTTTTAAGAAGGAAAAGCGGGGAGGGTGTAAGAACAGAGGGTAAGTGACTCATGTCTATTTAAACCATAGGCTATTTTGTGTTATCAGAGTGAATATGCCTGAGTTGGGGTTACAGAGCGTCAAACCATCCTGCACTTGCAAAGAGGGCCATGCTTTCTTTAACACCTAGCTTTCCTGATGCATCAGATACCATTGTTTGTTTCTTTGTGAAGTGATTTTATTCCAATGGTATAGTCCATCCAGCAAAGTAATATAGTATGTAGCCATGATTAGAACCCATAGAAGGAAAGCTCCAGTTAGTTACTGGAATGTGAAATAGTCTACCTAGTAGTGGATCACATAAATAACTTAACACTAAAAGTAGAATCAAATACTTATGTATTTGGGGCCAGATTCTCACTGTACATAGCCAGTGGATAATTCTCCTGATAAAAAGGAACTCCTAGCAGGTATAAACTCAATAGAACTGGCTCCCACAACAGCCCCCCCGCCCCCCAAACAAAAAAAGGGAGAGCATGCAGGGGGCAGGGGTGTGGCAAAGCTTCATTGCACTGATCTTCCACTAGTTTAAGGTCCTATAGACTGCTCCAACTTGCACTGAGGTTGGGTTGGCACAGAGTCAGGGAAGCATAACTGGCTCCCTGATGGCCCCACAAACCACAATGAGCAGAACGCGGACACAGAGAATCGAGCCCTTAAGCTGCATTTTTAAAATGCATGTGCTCTAGTGAAGGTATTGTAAAAATTGCTGGTTTATTGTACCATGCTGGTCTGTCTGCCCAAGTCTGTTGATTTTCAATATATGCTGCAAGGACTATCTCTTCCTTAGGCTTTTGAAAAGGAGGAAGGTCAGGGAGGTATATGTTGGTTTAGGTGTGTATATACGCACCTCCCTGACCTTCCTCCTTTTCAAAAGCCTAAGGAAGAGTTGGTCCTTGCAGCATATATTGAAGATCAACAGACTTGGGCTGTGTTAGACCAACAAAGAAGTATATTCTAAAGCTGAAGGCCACTCATCCTGCCTGCTAGCCCTCCCTCATAGTTAAACCAGGGGCTGTCAGCTGACATGGCTCAGTTGATCTCAGCTGCAGAGATACTGTGCAGGAGGAGACCAGCAATTTAAATGTGCTCAAATGGTAGGAAATACTTTCTGGAAGGCAGAGGATGAACTGGGTGGATCTCCCAGGCTACAAGTAATGTTTCTCTGATCCACAGTGTTCTGTTCCTTAAGCCTTCCTCACGGTTCAAAGGGATTAGTTCAAATATAAATTCAGACTTTAACCAGGACATTGTATTTCTTCCCATTCTTCTGTCCAAAACCTAGGAGCAAAATGGACCTCAAACAGCAGTCCATTGGTACAATTAGTCGAAGCTGGGAAATCGTTCCTGAACTTAGAATATCACTTAGCAAAGTTGTGAACAGCTACAAATCTAAGAGCTACAAGAAAAGCAGTTTAAAGTTGATTTTCCTCCATTTGGCCCCAGCACAGGTGTTTATATCTTTAAATTGTTTCTGCATCACAACAAGATAATGTAATCTAGTAAACAGATTAAGGGAAATGTATGCAGTGCCTTCAGAAATCTGAACAAAAATTACATTTTCTGTCTATCCATGGATGTCCTACCCATGCTTCTAATACCCACTAAACCTGAATTTCCTGTATAAAATACAATTCCTAATAGAAATGAAATGCTTTAGTCAGTGTTATTGTACCACATAAGAAATGTTTCCCGTTATATCATTCTGTTTAATGATGCTACTGATCTTGAGTAAAATGTCAATCCAAGATATAAAAACTTGTGCTATAGCAAGAGTTGGTAGTACAGTGTAATGAGTCGCATCAGTCCCTGTTCTTATTCCAAATTCTGATGTTTTAGTTGAATACTAGTTGTTTGTCTGACTTGTAGGTGCTGTGAGGAATGTTTAAACCATGGTCCTTTCTAACATGACCGGCCTGGTGAAAAATTAAAGATCCCTTTGACATGCTTTAGAAAGAAGAGGGCATAACTCATAAAACAGGTTGTCAAGCCCAAGACTCTGTGTGTAATGTTGGTAATTAGAGTCCTGGCCCTTTAAAATCCCTCCTGCTGTAGAGGATGAAAAATTGAATTCCTGTTATATGTAACTACTCGCAGGGCAAGAATTATTTTTAATAACTGTCAATGTTTTTGTTTTCAGTTTTTCAAAGATACTTTAAGATGATTTGTTGCATGAAAGTAGCTTACGTTTCCAACTTTTCTCTGTCCTGAAGCATCATCTTCTATGTCTATGCTTTTTCCTTTTTATCTTTATTTGCCACTTATTAAATACACTTTTCTTACCAAAATTCTGGACAGCAAAGTAGTAGATGAATTTTACTGGCATGAGTGACTAAAATTATTACAGCAACATCACTAGGTTAATTTCCTATCTTTGTCAAACAGCATATAATTTTAAATCCTAAATTATCTGAAGTGGCTAGAAATACAGAAAAATGAGCTGATACAACGATGCATGAAATCTCCTTTCAGTGATTGTGTGTCACAGCTGTTGCAGGAAGCTGAACATTTTGCAACACTGGCCTTTTTCATTGAAAATATTAAGACAGTTGAAAAATATAAGTGACAGTCATTCCAAATGCTTATATTAATTAATTGCTTTACTAATTTTGTGCTGCAATAGATCAGTTCTGTCTTGACAATGGTCTCTTCGCACTACCATTTAGTGCCGCAGCATTCCAATCTATTTCAGTACTATAATGCTCCATAATATATTTCCGGCAGGTATGTTCTCTGGGAGCTGTGTGCATTACACTTAGTGTCTTACATTGTCAAAAGTTGCTAGTGATTTTGGGTGCCCAACTTGAGACACTTTGAAGGGTTATTTTCATCTTTTTTTTTTTTTCCTGAGGATGAATGCTCGGCACATTCTGAAATGCAGGATCCTAATGATGTCTCATGTTGAGCAGCCAGAAATGGAGACGCCCAAATAAGTAGCTACTTTAGAAAATCTTGGCCATTATGGCTACTGTTAAATGTATTAAGTGTGAAATCCTGGCCCATTTGATGTCAATTTGAGTTTTGCCACTGATTTCTGTGGAGCCAGGATTTCATTGTATAAGTCGTATAACTGGACAAACTGATTTTTTTTCTCTCTCTCAGACACCCCTCTTCCTTGTTGGTTATAAATGTACTGTATTAAAGAAAGAGCTACTTAAATTCATGGTCTTTATGAAAGATGTTATGCCAGTGGCAGAGAAACATTAATCACCGAAGGACAAGTATTATGCTTGTATGCATCAGCCAATATTTTTCATTCCAAAGAGATTTCATTTGACACTACTGCAAATAAAACCTCCTTCACATTGATTTTTCAGTTCATCTTCAAAAGGTTTCATTTCCCAGTCTACAAGTAGAAAATGCAGACATTTTCATTGATACTTTCAAATTCTGTGTGTGACAATTTCACACAAAATGGTATGCAAGTTGCATATGTAAAATATATTGTTAAAGCAGCTTAGAACAATGCATCAGGCATAACAATGAGAGAGAAAATGTCTGCTTTCAGCTAAGCAAATAACAAGCTATGGTTAGATTGAGAACAAATGTGTCTCCAATTTAAAATGGAAGCTGGTGTTGCACAATTTCACAAACCCCATTTCTGCAAATTTCTCCATGCAGGCAGAAGTCTACCGTTATAGGGAAGTTTGCAGGATCAGGAACTTATTCTGTTTCAGGTATTTATAGTGTGAGGTAGCCTGTTGAACTGGAAACAAAGGAAAGCTGAACACTACATTTTACAGAGGGTGACTGTGAAAAGGAAACTGTACCATGGTGCCAAGTTTTCTACAATAAGTTTTCTGTACACAGGGAATGTAATTGAGTCAAAGTAACTGTTCCCTATTTAAGATCATACTATAGATTACTGTGGTCTACATTCTGCAAATGCATGTGGACTTTACTTCCCTGACGTAAGTTATCCCATGCATAAGTGGCCCAGATCCTGCAAACAAAGTTATCTATCATGAGCGACCTTAAAAAGCAAACATTTACCTTGGAACACAACTACATATTTGGAGTAGCAAGAAAATGCTCCAGTTTACTGTGGGGAAAGTTGGTGCCATGACCAGGGAAATTTTTCTATCTCAAGGACATGCTCTGCAGGCTGAATGTTCAGCTTTCCTTTGTTTCTAAATCTACAGATACTCTGATTATAAATATCTGGATCTGACCATTGTCCCCATCCTGCAAAAACTGATGCATGTGCTTAAAGTTGCCCATATGAATAGTCCCACTCAAGTCAATAGGATTATTGACATGTGCAAAACTACCTGTGTGTCTTTGCAGAAGGGGAGTTGTTATCTTCTCTGCTAGGAAAGTCTTACAGATGTTGGCAAGTCCTCTCTGGAATCCTAGGACATTTAGATAAGTGCTGACATTACTATTTTTAGTGATTGCCGCTGGAAGGCTTTAAAAAGTACTTCAAAGAATTGTTTTATATACCGGTACTTTAATTTCAGGTGTTCCTCTAGTTTGAAACCAGTGTTTGCAGGACTGGGGAAACAAATACAAAACAAAAGATGCTTTGCGCCCCAGCATATAATTCAGTGTGCACACTCGTGATCTCTGTCTGTTCAGAATGTGTGAGGAAAAGAGCAGGAGAAAGGTGGGTGTGGGGAAGAGAGTTGTCTACCTTTGTAGCCATTAGAAGCATTTGTGTGTGCAGAATCAGTGCAGTGTGTGTGTGTGTGTGGAATAGCATTTAATCTTTTAGTAAAAGGTTGTGACTGACATGACTAAAAGCACGTCCCCTTGTTGGAAGAGACATTTTATAATGTAAAATATTCCTGTGAGAGTAGGAAGAAGAAAAAAATCTCTGGGCAGCTAGTGTGACAATCCATGACCTGGGTAAGTGTGAGAAGCATTGAGTTTGATGTGGGTGTGTTCTCTGTCCTTACTGACCCCTTTCCAGTTAGCCAACAGGCAAATTGTAACTGACGAGAATTCTTTTCTCTGGACACTTGAGAGCAAAAATCGTGTACATTTTTAATTTTTTGCAATGTCACAAAACTGAGCTGGCAAGAGAACGACTCACATGATGTGATCATGGTACATTTACGATCCTGGCAAATGAATTACCCAGATCTGGTTTGTTTTTTTGTTTTTTTTCCCCCTCCCTTTGATGCTAGGATTTAAAAGGTGAACTGAAGGGTCTTTTACTCAGGAAACACTGGTTTTGGTGGTCAGTATTGCTCCTCTAACTGTATATGTCATATTTCATACTTAGTGTAAAACAGTTCAGGGAACTGAATTACCTGCACAGTTTAAATGTTCAGTTAATGTAATTAACTCTTGCTAGGAAGTGCAAAAACCAGAATTTTGCACTTGCCAGAGGTAAACCAGGGCCTGATTTTCCAACTATTTTGTTTGACACTCTATTGATTTGTAATTTTTATGTCTGTACATTAGAGTTACTGATTTTTTTCAATCCTACATTTAAAAAAAAAAAAAAGCTTTCTAGTTCCTCTCCAAAATAGTAGGACCCCTTGGTTTGTGTTTCTAATAGCTGATGTTTATGAAAGGATCGTTCAGAAAACAGGAAATTTTTGGTGTGTGTTTCTGCTTCTCAGTCTTGACCCTGATCACTTTTATTCATAGCCAGCGTCAGTTTCAAAAAGTACATTGGAGTAATCTTGAATTTAAGACCTACGCTGGAAATAAATTTTTAAGGGAGATCATTTCTTTTTTTTAGCTCTCATTATCTTGACAGTGTTCCCTTATTAATGTCAGAGGTTATATATAGCCCTGGGAGAGTGATAACTTCCATTTAAAACCTTCCCAGGCAGATTGATTCCATCAGGAATGGCCTGCTTGAAAGAGTTCCAGTGCTGCTGCTACTGTGGAATATGATCTACCCCACCCTTGTCTCTTGTGACTCCTTCACTGCCTCTGTATTGAGAGGGAACGTTCATGTAACTCTTGCTTCTGATAGGTGGCTTTGGACCCTGGAAAAAACTGTCATGAAGAACTACTGCTTCTGCAGAAATCAAAAGGGGCTCCACTGGAGCAGAGCTGAAGCGGCTTTTCCCACCACATGAGGATTTTTTAAAAAGTCTTCATTCTGCACCAGGACAAAACTGAGATCTTTCAAAACTGTTCAAGAGAGAGACAGATACTATTATAGTCAGTATCCCAGTGGTTATTACATTCACCTGAGCTGCAGGAGACATGGGAGAACCAATCCTTGCTCTGCCTTATTGAAAGCAAGGACTTAAATGCTAGTCTTCCATATCACAGATCAGTGCCCTACCCATCAGGCTATTCTGGGGTGAGTTTCTCTCCTCTCAGAGCTGTTCCACTTTGTATAATTAAGTAGGGACTTGAACCCTCATCTCTCACATCTCACGTAAGTGTCATGCTCATTGGGCAATAGATTCAGTTTCTCACTGCCCCCATGCTAGAGGAGATGCTTCATTTTAGCAATTGGAAGCCTATGCACCTGATGGCTCCAGAAGTTTTGCTGTCAGGGATGAGCCCTATTGATGTAATATAAACCCCTCGCAAAGAGTGCAGGGCTCATTTAAATAAGACCACTCCTAAAAACTATCTGACAGAATTCCCCATAATAGCAGATGAAAAGTGTCTAATGGGATAGACCCATGTCATACAGTTTCTCCCTCCCAGCAATCTGCTTAGGCCTCCTACAAGCCTGCCCCTGTGCCTTGTTTCCCCATCGGTGTCTTACAGTCTGTTCACTGTAGCTGCAAAGTAAAAGTTACACAACTCTGGTCTGTTGCACCTTGAAGTTTGCAGTGCACATTCAGCACAAAGGAAGTGATCAGAGCCTAGTGTCCAGGAGTCCAGCTGTGTGTTCTGCTCCGTCCCTTTGTTATGACTCTACACTGTGGGCTACAAAGTGAAACCGATGAAAGAACTGTCTTACTTTCATTTAGTTGGTCTGCAGCAGACTGCAGCATAGCACTGATATGATATGAAGACTATAAGAGGGAAATCAAGAGAGGTGACATGGGAGGCATCAGGGGAGAGGAAGCAGAGAAAGGCAACAGAAGAAACTATGGGAGAACTGGATGGGGCTGGTGCTCTAGTCAATGTACCTCTCATATGTTCTCTGCCCACTTCATCACAGAGAAAATACACAGTTGTAAGTAGCTATTCCCATTAGGACTCCTGCTGAGTCCAGGCTTTCTTACAATGGCAAGGAAAAACTCTTGCCGGGGGGCGGAGGGGGTTCCTTCAAAGAAAGGCAACTTCAGCAAGTCTTCCCAGAAGTGGCATGTCATTGTTGTACAGGACACCCATCTTACTCAAGTGGTTGGACCAGATATATTCCATCTGTCAGCATGGCACAAACTGGGTTGGGTTGTGCCAGGTCACTGACCCAACATTTTTCTAAGGCTGAATTCTTCTCCACAATCTCAGTTTTGTTTTGTTTTCTTTTAAATCTCTAAGTTTTGGAGAGAACCTTCAGAATGTGATCTGAGCATAAACCAATATGCTGTCTGCCTGTGTTTGCAGAGAGCCTGAAATGATATGGCAGCATCAGTTAGTTACTGGGCTGATTGCACTTCTGACCCCACCTGGTCTCAGAGTGCTTCCTGTCAGGTCTCAGGCCTCAAGCAGTCATTTCTCTCTGGGTAGAATCGCGATTCTCGTGCTCTGAGACTGGGTTTGGGGTTGCAGTTACCCAGTACTAATTGTGATTAACTCAGCAGGTCTGACTTAGGATCAGTACCTGCAGTTCTGTTCCCTCTGGGAGCTAGGATCAGTGGTATCTTAAAGCCTTCTTAAAGCAAAATATTGTTCACATAAAAACAAAGCATTTCAGGGGGAAAGAGCTTAACGCAATAAACACTCTATCTTTATGTCTAGCTTCCTTAAATCCTAACATCCCCTGGAAGTTTGGGAAGGGCCCAACTGCTTCAGACATCCCACAGGACCTGTCTGTGTCCCTATCAGTCTGTTCTCCCCAGGATTAGCTCACTGACAACTCCCCCTCCCCTCTCTCTTTCCAGAGAGTCTTTAATTGTTTGGTGTCCCTTTGATGTCTAGACACCCAGCCTTGGCAAAACAGCGTGTAACTTTGGGCTGCTGCCTGGAAGTAGCATCTTCACTACTAATAGCTCGACCATCCTCTTGTAATTGTCCTTCCTCTCCCACGCAGACTCAGGCAGATACCATGTTTTCAGAGTTATGCTGTCAGGATTTTTGCAAACCTGAAAACTTTAAAAAAAAAGTCCACAACGAATGCTGAGATTTTGATGTCATGTGAGTCTGGTTGCTAAGTCCAAGGTACATGCCTGGGTTAATCCCAACTCCTTTAAGTGGGGAACCAAACCTGAGGAGCCCAGCCGAGAATGTGGTCCTACTTCTAACATCTGCACAAACCACTGTCAATGGCATCCCATTTTGTTGTCCCCAAATGGGTTTAGTTTAGTTGGTAGATGGAGCTTGGGAAAGTGTTACCACTCCTCACTCAAGCTGTGGGTGACAGCATGCAGCCTAGCTAATTTGAAAGTGACCTGGAGAGTCCTTGGAGAGCTTAGCATTGTGGAAAACTGTGACTGATTTCCTTCCTGGTTTTAAAGCTTAGTGCAAGAGGTCTTCAAGGACAATGCAGAAAATGAGGACTGAGAGCTCTCTGTGTTGCACTAATGAAGGAGGCAAGCATTCCTCTTCCAGATCCTTTTCACCAAACCTCCAAAGAATTATTGTAGTATTTGGTAAAAGCCTCAGAGTCTAATCAGCTGCTGATGTTATGGCAGGGGTCCCGGAAAGGGTCAGACCTCTAAGGACATAGGCTCCTAGATTAGAATTCGCATTTCCAAAACTGATTTTGTGGAAGGGGTTTGACAGACTCCTACTTATGAAAATAAAATAAAATAAATCAGCAAATAGAATACAAAGTACATTAAAAATATGACAGACTAGAAATGGATACCTTTTTAAAGTGCTGGACTGCAGCATTTAGTGCAGTTGCACCTGTTGGCACCAAAGATGATTTTGCTTCAAGCACATCTTACGATAGGCATTCTGCATGCTGGATGTTTGCAGAAGAAGCAGGAACAAGCAGTCCCTACACTCCTAAAATTACAGGGACTGTTACCTGGCCATGAGCAGCTGTGCAAAGGTTTGAATGTGTCCCTCAGCCCATACACAGGCAAAACACAACATAGTAGAAACAGTTCATATGGCCTCCAACATCAGTGCACAATGGGATGCCACTTTACCTGTTTTTATTGGGCCAGATCCATAATCCTTATTCATTTATGTTGAGCAGTGCCTTGCTCCGTGAATATTCCCACTGAAGTCTCAGAGAGCAAGGTAGTTCTCAGCACCACTCAAGGTATCAGAATCTGATTGTTAATTTGTCTCAGTACTGAAGGAGATACAGCATGGTATGTTTATCTTCTTTCATTGCTTTAAGTTTGCATTTATATAAAAAACATAGTTTTTGTACTGCAGTACATAACTTGTATGCAGTGTAATGGACAGCTGAGCAGAAGTAAAAAGGAAAATGTGTAGCTATAATCTTTGTATAGAGAGGAGGGTTTTGAAATATTTTGAGGTAGATATTCTTTGTGCTGAGCATGACAAAAGACCTATACTGACCATGCATGTCTGTTATGTGCATTGTATTTGTGTTGTTTTGATGCTTTATGAAACAGGACGTTGATGCTACAAATGTGACTTTTCCACAAAAATTAGGAAACACATTTTGTGCATTCTAGAACAATCATAGACTATCAGGGTTGGAAAGGACCTCAGGAGGTCATCTTGTCCAACCCCCTGCTCAAAGCAGGACCAAACCCAACTAAATCATCCCAGCCAGGGCTTTGTCAAGCCTGATCTTAAAAACCTCTAAGGAAGGAGATTACACCATCTCCCTAGGTAACCCATTCCAGTGCTTCACCACCCTCCTAATGAAAAAGTTTTTCCTAATATCCAACCTAAACCTCCCTCACTGCAACTTGAGACCATTACTCCTTGTTCTGTCATCTGGTACCACTGAGAACAGTCTAGATCCATCATCCTCTTTGGAACCCCCTTTCAGGTAGTTGAAAGCAGCTATCAAATCCCCCCCTCATTCTTCTCTTCTGCAGACTAAACAATCCTAATTCCCTCAGCCTCTCCTCATAAGTCATGTGCTCCAGCCCCCTAATCATTTTTGTTGCTCTCTGCTGGATTCTTTCCAATTTTTCCACAGCCTTTTTGTAGTGTGGGGCCCAAACTGGACACAATACTAGCATGTGAGTGTTTGTGCTCTTGTTTTACACTGATCTGCCCCTAGAATAATGTTCCTAACCAGAATCTTATGTACTTTACATGAAGAAGAACAGCTCTTTGGGGTTTCTGAAGAGCATCAGACATTTTTCAAAAATAACTGCCACTTTACAGCTGCTTTTCTCATGGGCTTCCCTCATTCTCCCCCTCCCTACCATCTGAAAGGTAAATCCAGGACACGGATATTTATCCAGCTACATTTCTGCAAGCAAGGATGAGGGCATGAGAACATATTTCTACAAGATGAAATGTTTATGCTCTGTAGCAGAGATCTTTACAGCCTAAAAGCTGTTTTACTGAAAATGTTCCCAGCATATTTTGTATTTACTGCAGTAATTGTAGTTATTTAGCACAACCCGAGGTGTGCTGGTAGCAGTGTGTGTATTTTCAAGGAGTTGGAGCAGTGAATCAGTACAGAGCAGTGCTTTATTTATTTATTATTATTATTATTATTATTTTGTCCATTTACTAGCAAACCAGGCATTAGCTTTGCACGTAATATTTCAGACATTAGTTTTGCATTCTGGCTTTTCGTACAAGTCCATTTTCTGCCTAATTATACTGTGTAACATTTTTTCCCTGTATGCGCTTGTAAAAATAATATTGCATAATAAAATGTCAGATTTTAATTAGGTTAAAAGTAATTCAGTGTATTAAGCCTTTTTTATTTGGGAGCATAAACTACCCAGTGGGGAGCATCTAATGTTCCATCCTTTTAGTTAGCATTTGCCTTTGTGTGCCGTCATCCTGTACCTGTTGAAATAAGGTGTTTTTTGCTCTTGGATTATTCATTATTTCAGTTTTTCACTGCCGGACTAAATTTTCAGCTATTCATTAATCACGAAAAGCTAATGAACCAGACTGATATATAGCAAGAGGTATGGTAATCCAATGGCTAATTCAGTTGCTTAAGGGCCTGGATTTGCTGTGAGGCAAAGACCGAACAGATTTGCGTCAAGAAAGCGTAGCAGGGTGGCCACAACCTGAGCATCTCCTCATGGCCAGGAGTTTGTTTTACAGGCATCCTACCCCTCTTGCAGCCCCCTTCAGCTCTCCACACAGTCTCTGTGGTGGCTCACAGCATCCCTGTCTGGGGCAGGTTTAATATCAAATAAAGTTCACACAGTCCTCACTCGGCATCCTTAATCACAAAATAATCCAAACAATCCTCAACATGAAGTCCAGAATCATAGGTCAACAGTTCATACTTAGCTGTGGCTCTTCTGCCATACTCAGAGTTCTTCCTCTGACGCTCTGGTCCATCCAAAGCCGCCAGTCCCAGCTCTTCCTGGCTGGAGTTCAGCCCTCTGGCCCTGCCTTCCATCTCCTTCCATGTCTCCTCTGTTCTAAGGAGAAGGCAATCTGTGTATTGCGCTCCTCCAGAGAGCTCCTTCCAATTGGCTGGAAGAGAGGGAAGCTCTGCCCCCCACCACCATGTTATAGGGCTCCTGATCCCAGGCCTTTAAAGGAACAGTGTCTTGGGGTTTGTGCATCCCTCATCCAACTCCTAATTCCCCAGGATCACTTCCTCTCTTCTGCTACCAGGCCATTTTCTGGCCTTTGTTCATTCCAACACCTGGAACGGGATCTTCTGGCCCCCTTTATTCTTAAAGGGCCCATACACCCCATTATGGATAGCTTTGTAACAGAAGAGCTTACATTAACCTTCTGTATTATATGTGGTGGACATTAAGAAGAGTTTACTTCTCCAGTTCTCTTATGCTGGGAGAACCTAAGCTGAAGTCCCCTAAATCACAGCCACTTGTGCTCTTCAGCAAACATTGAAATAATTTAGAAGGCATGGGATAGAAAAAAAATTTCTTCTCTGTTTCATCTCTTGCTTTTCCAAGAAAACTCTGCACCCTGAAAACTTCTACATACAATAGAGTTACATTCCTTAATATTAAATATGTCCCCGCATGTAATTATGGACTCTCTCATGCCATAATGATTTCTTAGTTAACTCTAGCTACTTGCCTCTGTTATACTGGGTGATACTCTTGGTGCTTTCTGAAGTGTCATGTCTGAGTGTTTATCCTACTGTATTTGTGCCCCATGTGCTGTCTTTTTTTGTCATATGTTCATACAATTCTCAATTTAGAGAAAAGCAATATTTTTAGCTATTTTTAGCTCACTGTGTTATTTGAACTTCTCTCAGTCCATGGCTAGCCATTTGATAGTTTTGGATACCAAAATCTACCAATCAGTAAGGGGACAATGATACAAAATGATTTTAAGCCACATAGTCCCATGTCAAACAAACAAACTGGTTGAAAACTCAGTGGTCTAATGAATCAGTTGCCAGGTTTTTATTGTAATAAAAGAAGATTTCAGCTGATTTCACAATAGGTGCATGAGTTTAATAAAACTAAACTAATTTTAGTTGTTTAGCCATATATTTTCTTGCATAGTATTCACACAGTTTCTTTAGAGGTTGTTTATGATTTACAAAGGAGATGAAACTAGTTGTTGTCCTACAGTAAAATAGGCATCAGATCTTTGTGTACCAAAAACTAGAACCAGTATTGAAATGCGTAAACCCTCCCCAACCTAGTTCTGTCGCTGCTGGCTTATTATAAATGAATGTGGGTTTAATTGTACCAGCACAAGGAAAGCTAAGAAATCCTTTTAGCTCTGTAGGAATTTAATTATATGTGCAATGCTCCAGCCTGCCTTGTGGCACTGCACTGCCAAGGAAGAGCCCCGAGTGAAAGCAGGAGTCAACATGCTCTGTCTCAAGGAAAGAGATTATAAACTACGTGATGCTTCTCTTCAGGACCCTCTACCATCTTATCACTAGAGTTATATTATGGGCTTCCCTATAAAATGTCCTTTTTGCTGCCCAAGTCAAAGGCAGTAGAACAGCAAACCAGATATGGGAGAGGCATAGACTAATATTAATGTTGATGATACTTTTATATTTAAAAAATAGAGTTTTCAAACACATTGACTAAACAAATGGTAGCTGAAGGGTGAAATACTGGCCCCATTGAAATCAAGGGCAGAACTCCCATTGACTTCACTGGGGACAGGCTTTCACCCTAATGTTTAAAAACTGGCACAGACAAACAAGCCTGAAGTATGAGAATTGTGTTAGCCTTTGTTAAGGTGCTGGTTTTGTAGTGTCTATTAGTTTTGATATTGGTATATTTGGACTCTTCTCAAGTGTCTGACCAGGAAACTGTTTCCATTTCTTTTTGGTGTTGTGTTGATTTTTTTTATGAGGATGATTTGTTTTTCAGACTTTAAGGGTCAGTTTTTCAAACAGGCTCAGACTTAGCCCACTGCTGCTCCCACTGAAGTTTACGGCAAAACTTCAATGAGAGAATTATACCAGTGCTGTGTGCTTTTGAAAAGCCTATCCTGTGTTTAGGGAACTCCCAAAAAGGAAATTAATGAACAGTCTGTGATCACATTCTTTCTTAAAAATGAAGAAAACATTTTACTAAATGTATGACTCAAGACATGGATTTTTTTTAATTTAGAAGTTGAACAAGACAAGCTGTTGAAGAGACACAATTGCTGAGGCACACATTTGATATGAGTTTAGTAACAGCTTTTTTTCTCCTACACTGTAAGTAGCTCATCTAGATAAAGTACAAACAAGTACTGTAAGTGCCATGCAATTATACCTAGCCTCAGGAAAGAGCACTGAACAGTTTTATTATATTGCCAAAGATTAGTGCTGGAATGTAAAGCTGAGAGAGACCTATTAGAGGCCTACTTCATTAAAAGAAATGGAACAAGTCATTCATAAGGCACCAATAAATCCATTAAGGGGGGAAAGGTTCTGAAACGGCCCTTCTGGATTCTAGTTATTAACTTCAAGGATTGCTGAAGTTGGTGACTTTGCAAATATGGTTTTACACAGCACTTAACATCTCTCTTAACCTCCTACTCACCAGATCAAATTCATCTCTGAAGTACGCACAGATATGACTCTGCTGCAGTCAGCACAGTGGCACTCACTTTCACCAGAGTTGAATTTGACCCACTGTGTCTATTTATGGGGGTGAGAAGGAAGGAGAGGGGAAAAGACGATTTCACATTAATTCATCTTACATTACCATAGACTGTGCGTGGGTATTGGCTGCAGCTTTCAAGATATATTTAAAATAACTATAGGCTAGATGTTGGAGGGTAGCTTCCTTTTCATAAATCAATATTTCTGGTATTACTAAGTCATAGAAAGAAATAATGGTTTACAGTTTGCAGAGGACGATTTAAACCAGAGTGTCCCAAGTAACAGCAGTTGATGGGTGCCTGGGTAAGGGTTTAATCAACTTACAAAGAAGAAATATGTAAATAATGGGTTTAAAACAGGGGCGGGCAAACTTTTTGGCCTGAGGGCCACATCGGGTTTTGTAAACTGTATGAAGGGCCAGTTAGGGGAAGGGTCATGGCCCAGCCCCCACCTCCTATCTGCCCCCTCCAGGACTCCTGCCCCATCCAACCACCCTGTTCCCTGACAGCCCATCTGGGACCTCTGCCCCATCCAACCTCTCCTCTCATTCCTGATTGCCCCCCTGGGACCCATGCTCCATCCAACCACCCCTTCTCCCTGTCCCCTGACTTCCCCCAGAACCGCTGCTCCTGACTGCCCCCTGCCGCTCCATCCAACCCTCCCTTCCTGACTGCCCCCCCCCAGGACCCCTGCCCCCATTCAACCCCTGTTTCCCCCCTGACCGCCATCCACACTCCTGCCCCCTGACCACCACCCCAAACTCCCCTGCCCTCTATCCAACCCCCCCGCTCCCTGCCGCCTTACCGCGCTGCCTGGAGCACCGGTGGCTGGCGGCACTACAGCCACACCGACCTGCTGGAGCCAGGCCACGCTGCCACCTCCACCACCCCCACGCAGCACAGAGCACCGGGTCAGGCTGGGCTCTGCAGCTCCGCTGCCCCAAGAGCTCACAGCCCCAACGCCCAGAGCACTGCGCCGGCGGTGGAGCGAGCTGAGGCTGTGGGGGAGGGGGACAGCAGAGGAGGGGCCAGGAGCTCAGGGGCTGGGCAGGACAGTCCAGCCCGCAGGCCGTAGTTTGCCCACTCCTCGTTTAAAGACAGAAAGTCTGTACTGAAAACAGAATATTATTGCTTAACCAAAGCTGGTTTTAAAAAATTGAACAGCTGTGTGGAAAATTGCACTTCTCCTTTTGTCTAGTATATAGCAGGAAAATAACATCATTCAACCCGTCCTAAGGCCTTGATTCAACAAGGTACCCAGGCACCTATCTAACTTTCATCCCCTTCCGACAAGGTATCATTTCAGATGGCTTCTTGAGCAAAGATAAGAAAACTGCTTGTTTAAGAGGTGCTAACACCTTGGCCTCCCAAAGGAAGATGTGGGAGGGAAACAGTTTTCTTGTCCCATGAAGAGTTTAGAGATGTCAAAAATTTTCCCTGTTCAACTGTGGGATGAATCTAAGATGTTTAGAAAATTGTTCACGAAAAGCCAAAGAGAGAGAGCAGCTAGAATCCAAGCGATTAACTGATTGCATAGGGTGGTGCTGAGGGTGCTCACCTGGGATGTGGGAATACCCAGAGCAAGAATGTGAATCTTCATCTCCCACATCCTAGGTGAGTTTCCTAATCACCAGGCAATATTGGCTATTGTAAGGTGGGTCTCTTTCAATCTCTCCTGCTGGAGCTGTGTCCCACTTTGTATAAATTAATGTTGTGCCCTCACCTGCATCATACCTATTACATAGGACTTCATAATTTCTTTATGCCATGATTGATCATACTCAGTGTATGATTTCACTCACTAGCACTCTTGCTGACTCCCTTTATGTTTATCTATCCTAGACCATGCCTGTGAGATGGGCCTTTGTCAAAATGTTAATTGGGTAGCGTCGACCAGATTATAGAATGAGCAAAATTTGTGCATATATGGCAATTAATTTGTTCCTTTCTAGGGTTAATGATTCAAAACAAGACCCACTGCAGTGCTACTTGACATGCAAAAGACCCGCTTCATATAGCATAGTTCAAGATACAGAAATGTACTGGTAATAAGAAGAATCGCTATAGAACAGAGATTATTAAAATCCTCAGTTTCTACTATAGCAGTCCAACTCATATGAGATAGACTAGATATATGCTGCAAAACATTAGAAGGTGCCAGGTGTCTTTGCAGTTTCTACTATAGCAGTCCAACTCATATGAGATAGACTAGATATATCACATTAGGGTTGCCAGGTGTCCGGTCAGCTGTTCAGTTGGTCACAGTAGGGCCGCCCTCAGTTGCTGAAAGACTTCCCGGAGCTGGAGGCGGTGGCCGCTGCTGCATGGATGCGCATCACCATTGCATTGGCTGTGGGGCTGATGGACACCTGAAGCTGGAACCGGCGCCTCAGGGGCATCCCTTGCACTGCATCCTTGCCGCGGTGGGAAGGAGATGCGGCCATTACTGCAGCCCTAGTAAGTTGCCCCTTGGCTTCATGCGAGGAGAAGCTGGCACCTGCTGCTGGGGCTCCTGGGATGGAAGGAGGGTAAAAGTTGCCCTAGCAGAAGGCAGTGTGGCCAGTGGTAGCTCCCTGCCCCATGCAAATGGGGAGGGATTGTGGGGCAGGGTACTACATGCCACAGGGTTTTTGGGGGGGCACTTTTTGGGGGGTAACGAGGGGCTTGTGGCAGGGATTCACAGCAGGGTTTCGGGAGGTTGGCATTGCAAGCTGTTTGTTGGATGGCAGTCACTACTGTGGGGCATTGGGGCGTGATTGTTTTGGGAAGAGAATAAGAAAGGTGTGGGGAGGTCTGGATATTGCAGGGCTTTTGGATGAAAAGTCCTTTGGCCCTTTGGGGGTTGTGTATTCTGGGGTGTTCGTAAGGGGCTAATGAACATTACAGGGTCCATCTTGCTGGGGGCCAATAAATAGTGCAGAGCTCTGGGTGCAAATATTGTGTGGCTTAAGCGGGGGGAAGTTCAGCTAGCTGTATTTGGCTGTGACCTCCAGCTCTGCCTGGAAGGGGTAGGATGGAGGGTTGCATGTGAGGTCTGCAGCTCAGGAGGGAATGGGGTTGGACTGGAGAAAGGCAGACACTCCTGGGCACTGTGTTTGGGAATCAATCCTTTCTCCCGCAGCTGGGGAAAGCTGGTTTGGTTTGGGCTCTTGCAGGTGATTCTGTTTAGGGTCCTTTCTGTTTGATCAGCTTGGACATAGGAGGGTGATTGCTGTCCAGCCTCCACCACTGGGGGGTGGGAAGAGCAGCATCTGGAGTCACATGGAGGAGCTGCTCTCTGCTCAGCTGCTGATGCCTAACAGAGAGAAGTGGCTGGTTTCTGGACCAGTCTCTAAGAGGTAGGTGTTGCCACCCAGGGCGGGGGGGGGGATCCTGTCCCCCCCTTTCTGCCCTGCCATGCCCCAATTGCCCCAGCCTTGGCCCCTCACTACGGGGACTGACCCCTCTCCCCTGCTCCGGGCAGCAGGTGAGTCAGGGGAGGGGGGGAGTGAGTGGGGGAGGTTTGGAGAGTGAGTGACGGAGTGGGGAGAAGAGTGAGCCAAGGGCGGGGCCTCAGGGGAATGGGCAGGACCTCAGGGGTAGGGGATGGGGCAAGGCTGTCTGGGTTTCATCAGAAAGTTGGCAACCCTAATCATAGTCTTTTACAATATTTATAAATGAAAGCCTCATAACAGCAAGGAAGCTGGGGGGAGAAGTATGTTTAATTTTCTTATCAAATGCTGCAGAACAGAATATTATTTTCTGATTTTATAAAAAAAAAAAATTATAAAATAGTGCTCTTGGTGCTTCACGGAAATAGAGGAAGAGATTGCTTTTCAGAGTCAGATCAAACTCAGTCACTACTAAACCATTTATTTACTGTATTTCCTGAAGCTGGACTATTGTATACAGTGAACATAGAAGGCATCAACTCAGCATATCAATATAAGTTAAATAATATTTTCAGAGACTGGAAAACTTGAGTTTTGAAACAGATTTTGGGATTCTGAGCAAGAGAATCTGCTGTACATTGAAGTTTACTGACTTGTTGATCGACAGCCTTATTAATTAGCCCATGAAAATAACTTTTGTTAGATGCACTATAACTGTTTGTCTCATCTGCAATAGAAAAGTTATTTCCTATTGAGAAGAACCTTATAACATTAGTTGCTATTTTTCTGTGAACTGTTGTCTACTATAAGCACAATAGAATCAGTGGAGTAAAATAACATTGCAGCTGATATCTCGGCTGATAGTGAGGTTTGACCTGAAGATGTCCAGAGTTGAAAGCATGAGTCTCTACAGCTTGTGCTAAAGAGTCAAGCTACTTTGTTAAGAGCTGAAAAAAAGATTCCAATCTTCTGTGGTTTGGGCACAGAGGGGGAACACAATCCACAATGACCAGTGGGTCATAATAACATCTTGATTTCGTCAAGGGTTTGATGCATACTAGTTTTGTAAATTCATAATAATCTGGAAAGAAGATTTTGAAGATGTGAGATATGACTAGTATCAGAGGGGTAGCCGTGTTAGTCTGGATCTGTAAAAGCAACAAAGAATCCTGTGGCACCTTATAGACTAACAGACGTTTTGCAGCATGAGCTTTCGTGGGTGAATACCCACTTCTTCGGATGCATATGACTGAATTTCTGCCAATGGGACTTGAAAATAACTATTTCTTAGCTTCATGTAACACTATAAGATACTTTCTCTTTCACAAGGGTAGGAAGCAAAGTGAAAGATGAAGAATAGGAAGCAACTAAGGGAGATTACTGCAACTCATTAGTTTAGTGACATCTATGAATTGCATTGCACACAGAGGCAGTCTAGGCAATAATTTGCCTGTGTCATTGTTACCTGACCTCCTCACCTCGTGTTTCACCCACCTGTTGTATCATGTCTTTAAGACTGTTTGGGGCAAGGACTGTCTTTACAATATATCTGTAAAATGTCTAGCACAGTGAGACCCTCGCCTGCTTGAGGGCGTTATGGACAGCAGCGTATTATCGCCTAGGCCAACAAAGCCTAGGCCTAGGGCGGCAAATTTGCAGGGGTGGCAAATTTTGCTCGCGACCCCTCCCCAACTCCTCCCCTTCCCCAAATCTCCAGCCTGCCTCCTTCCTCAGGCGTGACGCGCTTCCCTCCTTCCACCTCCTTCCCAAGCTTGCCGCGCGAAAGCGCTGGGAGGGAAGGAGAAGTGAGTAGCGGCACGATCGGAGGAGGTGGAGCAGAGGTGAGCTGGGGCCCGTGGGTGCGGGAAGTAACTCTTGGGGTGGGGGTGGGTCCAGGGAACCGCTCCCTGCCCCAGCTCACCATCACTCCACCACTGCCATCCCCCGAGTGCAGCACAACTCCCCTTCTCCCCCCTCCCTCCCAGGCTTACCCTGGGGGAGCGGAGGTGAGCTGGTGCGGGGGCGGGGGGGGGCGCAATTTTTTTGAGGGCCTAGGGGCGGCAAATTTGTTAATCCGCCACTGGTTATGGTTTATAGTATATAAAGAAAATTAATAATAATGAGCCTATTTATAGAAGTTAAAGGTCTCAAAAGCATGCCTTCCGTATAAAGAACAGCTGTAACAATATAACATTCCAGCAAAAGAAAGGTGTTGTGGTTAAGGTGCTACACTGGATGGGGATCAGGAGACCTAGATTCTGCTCCTGGTTCTGCCATAGACCTTTTGTGAACCTGGCAAGTCATATAATCCCTGTGTGCCTCTATTCCCCTATCTATGAGATGGAGTTAATAACACTTCTTTAGCTCACAGGAGGATGAATTCATTAATGTATGTTGGCTGCTCAGATACTACCATGATGAGTGCCAAAGAAACGCCTGTACAGACAAACAAATAAATATGGGCAAAGCGACAGGATGATGAGGTGGCATGAACAAGGAAATAGTTGCTAAACTAAAGGGTTTTTCAACCAGGAAAAGATGAATTTAGCATTATGCTGCTGGAAGAAAATGGTACATGTGGTTTGGAAAATATTATTTTTCCTTCAATAGAGAAGGTTCTCCCATATGGATGGCCACACATGAGATCGAGAGGGAGTACGTACCTAACCAAACACTGCCCTTTTAAACATCATAACCAAACATTGATAACTAGACCTAGGTAAATACCTTAAGCATTTTTCTGCAAGTAAAAAAAGCCCCTACATTTGTGCCCCTTTTGCATTTTTTTTATTTCTGCAAATGAGTTGCCCGGCATATTATGTAGAAACAGTGCCTATTATGCAAGAGTTAGAGAACGTTTGTGGAATACAAATTCTGAATATGTAAATGAGTGGCCTTACTCTTACTTAATAAATTAATCTAGTTAGGAAATCAATACAGAACCACGTGACCTCTGTGCCAAATCAACACTAACCAATCCAGGTCAAATTTTGACTATGAGATATTTATAATGAATTGTTTACAACTAATTATTTGTCTATATACTGTTCATAGAGAATATTTGGTGACTAACTTTGAATAACAAATTAAAAAAATTGTAAGCAGCTTGCAGACAATTCATAAACAATAAAAAGAGGCTAAATTCAGCTAATAAATTTATTCACTATGAACTGTTTGCTCAACTCTGATTATTGAAAGATGTAATCTTTTAATAGGTTTTTAATCAGCGGTCCTTTAGATCTGTGATGACTTACTACAAGCACCCATGTGTACTATTAAAAGTTCAACTAGAAATATCTGCGGTAGTAGGGGGCTCAAGAGATAGTTAGTGAGGTTACATAGCCTTTCATTTTATGGGCACTGGTTTGAATTCAACCCTGGTTGGTAGAGGCAGAGATATTATATCTTCTGATTTCTTCTTCCTTTATATAATTTACCAATAAGATCCCCTTATTTAGGACACGCTAAATTGAAAGCGAAGTCTAAGCCACGGAGAACGTGATCTGATTTTTAATGCCAAACAGTGCCACGGTAGGGCTGGCAAGGGCTGATGTTCAGCTTGTGGATATTAAATATTTTCTGGTGATTTTTGTCTTTTAGAATGATTGAAGATTGTGGGAAAAGAGGAAATACCATGGCAGAAAGAAGGCAGCTGTTTGCCGAAATGCGTAAGTACTGTGTTTTTAGAGATCTAACTGCTTCATTGCAAAAGATGAACCAGATACAACAGAACATCAGTAAACCTTACTTACAGTATCTGTCCTGTTCTCATTCTAAAGAATTGTGTTTTTACTGTGAGAAGGAAATTGCAGGAGGGTGGATTTAATTATCCCAATACTGCACAATAGATCTTTCCCATCCCTGATTTCTGTGATCTTCTGAACCAGGTTATTTTACCTCTGTTTCAATAATAGCTAATTCATCCAAAGAAGTTAAAATACTGATAATTACACAAATATGGAGAAAGAAAACAATCATCTCCAAAACACAAGGTTTCTAAGGAACAGTTTTAAATCCCAGATATCCCACTGGAATGTATCCCTTTCCTTGTATGGTCATAAAATAATTAGCCTATTTGCTCTCCACAAAATATCATATGAACAAGAGTTGCGTCAATTCCTAACTACTCCCCACTCCTCTTATCTCCCTTGTGAACAATCCATTGTTTCCTTTGGGAGACTGTTTTCCTTGTATAAAGTTTGGGATCTTCTTGATTTTACTAGATTTAGCTATTTTTTTTACAAGAATGATCAGGTATATCCCTTAGCTCTATTACGGTCATACTATAATTTATATCCCTGAGGTGTAGTATTTTCAAACTAGTAAATGTTGACAGAACAATGATACTTTGCTAGACTCTTAACAGACTTTGAAGGAAAAATATTAAATATATTTAACAAATGTCTAGCAGATTACCTATATCTATGCCATTTTTCAAGGTTTTGGATCCTCCATCTTAAAGGTGCATAGAGAACTGAGAGCTGAATATTAAAAGTGAAGTTTTCAGAAGTGTTCAGTATTGGCCCAACTCTTGTCCTGGATAGGTCATGTGATGTTTGTTTGTTTTTGTTTGTTTGTTTTACCATTGACTTCAATGGGAGTAGAGTTAGGACAATGCTGAGTGTTTTTGAGAATCCCTCCTTAAAAATTCCTGTTTTATCTTAATTTTAAATTCTGAGGGAAATTCTGGAAACGTATAGCTGCATTGTCTGTCTTTACTGACCATTTGAATAGCCCATGTTCACTGTTGCAGAGAACAAACTTGACACCACCCTGATTAAGTAGACATGGGCAAAACTTATTCTGGTATATGTTGGTGCTCCAATTGTGCTGGAGGCTCTTTCAAAGGCATGGCATGATTTTTCATTTTTGAACTTTTGGGGAAAGGGTCAAATGCAAGCTGATATGAATTTGGGTTTTCCCACACAGCTACCTAAGACCTTTAGCGGGTTGGGCCTTGATAAGGATGCACCTTTTAGAAAAGTTGATTCCCTCCTTATTTTACGGTGTTGCCCAATAGTGTGATCCTCATGTTCCTTCTGAGCCAGACTTTAATAGGTATGGGATCACACCCTCAGTAAAGTACTGGACATCTTGACAATGGAAAAACTTACCATCCTATATTGTCTTGCTATCTGGCCATGGGATATTATTTTATCAGTCTAGTATATACACTTCTAAAGCAGAACATTTATTTTATTTTGGACCTTATTAAGAGTTTGTGATGGTTTCTTACAGCTTGTTTCAAGTTTTGTTTTTTGCCTTTGCCATACACAAATAGCTATTATGCACCATTTTCTACATATTGAAATGTAGAGTGTTTTAATGTTTTATTTCATTATGTATGGTTATGTATTTAATGTTTTCTTCTCTGTGCTGTTTGCAAAAAACCAACCATGCATTTAAAGAGGAAAAGATTAAAGATGAGTAATGCTTGAGAGAGACAAGGTGGGTGAAGTAATATCTGTTATTGGATCAGCTTCCATCGATGAAAGAGACAAGCTTTTGACCTTACATGGAGCTCTTCTTCAGGTCACTTCAGGAAATGCTTACGTGCTCTCCTAAATAGGGAGGTTTTCCTGCAAAATGGCATAGATCTTTTTATGAAAGTCATATTTTACATGGTAGGTGGATTCTGAGGCTCCTCTGTATTTAGTGTTTACATACAATTGCCTGTTCCAATGTTCTATGAATTAGTGTCATATCTAGTATTCTCTTATTTGGAATTCGGAGGTCAAAGTTTACATTGTCTCTTACAACTCAAAAGGCACACTAGAGTGTCAAAATAAATGGAATACCAGTAGTTTTAACTGACACGTTTACATACATCTAGAGGGGAATTAACTGATGGATGCACCACAAAACATGGTGAACAGAACATGTATACACTTGGGGATGCCAGCATAGATTATCCAGTAGACACAGAGTACTATTACAAAGTATGGAAACATGAGACAAAGCTTGCAATGTATTGCTTTATTCTCTTTTCAAAGTGCCAACAATATGAAATGTGCTGAGAGTTCCCAGAAGGAAAAAACTATAATACTGCAGCTGATCAAATAGTATGAGAAACTATTGGCAATCATTTAGGCAACTTAGAAACTGAAGTTTGATTTGCGTTATCCCTACCTGACATCTTTCGTTGTTTTTCATTAGCATGCATATAAGTAAGGTATTGTTTGTACAAAAGTTTTTGGAAGAACAGATTTTCACCCAACTTATAAAAATCACTCTGCAAGCAGCAAAAATGGCAAAATGTATTGCATATAAGTTTGCTCAGCTCTCCTAAATGCCTACAAAATACATATTGGAGATCCTCACTTTTGCACCAGACCCTTTACATCTCGTAAAAGGTCTCTAGTGGCATAAAGAAGCCCTAAAAGCCAGGGGAGAATTTCCCCACTACAGGCACTGTGAGGCCACCTCCAAAGCTGCCTACTGAGGAGCGCATCTCAAGCCCCAGCATATGGAGTGTGGTGCAGCTAATAGAAGGTGGGGTGTGTTCGGGGCGGGACTAAAGCACATGGTGCTGAGAATATTCCTGGCAGCACAGTAGACCTGAGTGTAACTTGGAGAGGGTGTCATAACTTAGGCTCCCGCTGCTGTCTAAGTTATGTCAAAAACCCTGGAGCACCCCAGTAGCCTTTAGACAGCACAGGGATGGCTTTAAAGACACTTTATCATGCGCTGCCCCTCGACTGTTACTAGTGGCACAGAATCTTGCCCATTGTGTAGAAATTATGTTTATTGACTATGCAATGTGAACATTGTGGTTATAGCAAGTAACTAGGGAACAAGATTGCTGAGTTCTCTTTCTGGCTCTCTCACCACTTCACTATGAACCTTGGGCAAGTAGCATAACTTTTCCTCTGCAGTTTATCAGTCTGTAAAATGGATATAACAATACCTACCTCAGAGACTTATAGAAAATTATTTAAGCCTTGTAACAAGACCTCTGAGAGGCACTCCAAAACCATAGTTGAATGGCACTATATAAATACACTAATATTACTTGGTCTATGTTATCACAATATTGTAATGAAAAATCTAATGAACCATAAAATGATCTCTCAAAGCATATTTAATAAGTTTCAGGTGCCATCCAATAACACAGGCATAAGACCTTAACAATCAGTTCAAAGTTATTCCCCAATTATCCCAATTCTTATAGGGTAAGCAAAGGCGATCTATATAGCAATCTGTTTTATCATACATGAGTAGCTACAAAAAGAGGAATTGGTTTTCTTAATTGGTCCTAATAAAAAAAGGAAAAATTCTGTGTTAGAGAACTTGCAGTACCCTGCCTCAGATATTTCAGCTTTCCTCAGTGTTGTCAGCAAAATATTAATGGAAAAGAGAAAAACGGAGTCAGTTAACTGGAAATCATGTCATGAGAAAAATCAAAACCTTTCAGGATCTGATGCTAAGTAGTTCAGAGTACCTTTTGCCGGGAACAGATGGTATTAAGACAGCCAACTGTGAAAAGGAACTAGTAGAGAGTACTGGGAGGGTGGTGTGGGAGAATCTGGTCAGCAGCGGGGCAGGTGCTGGGGAGACTGAAGAGATCAGTACAAGTTTGAAATGTTTGGGTCCAGCCAATGCCTGATTGTTCATCAAAGAGTGGGTGAACACAAGCATAATGTACAATTATAAAGCCCAGTGGCAGATCTAATAATGTTGGCATGTATCTCAAAGAAGGGATTTGTGAAACCAGTTAAAAAACAGGACAGCCATATTTTCACTTCACTCTATTGACAGTCTAATTTTACACTAGTTGTATTTGGAATGAACATGAGTTTGGATAAGCAGCTTTGTAGTATGTAACTCTGTTTTAGTATCTATTTCAGAGATGAAGTTGCTCAAGTTGATGGGGGCAAATTCTCCTTTGTTACATAGTTACAACCACATTCAAAACACAAATATCTGAAAATGTCATTGACTCTGTTAGTAAAAGTTAATATGCCACATGGTATAAGCCCATGTGCCGCAGTTGGGAGTTCTGAATTCTTTTTCTCATAACTACCTCTGTAGTAACAATTGCCTAGTTCTGGTATGCCATGTCAGCCTGGGAGTAAATATGTTAAATAAAAAAAATCTACTCATCTGCCTTTGAGTTTTAAAATATATTATAAGTAATGAACAATGTCTTGATGCTTAAAGATACTATGTCAGATTCTCACCCTCATTCTGACCCCTTTCCGGCTACTTGGGTGGCACTCAGTTGGACCCATCCTAGTTGGTTCCTACACTACCTCCCTGTAGCAGGGTGGACCCCTGCTCCAGCCCTGAACGGGTTAAAAAGAGCCCTGGGAAGGGGCTGTGGTGGGGGAAAACAGCCTTTAGGCTGGGCTGATTGAGGAAGTGGCTGCAGCTGGGGCCATGCCCCAAACTAAGCGACAGCTGGCCCCTATAAAAGGCCAGGGAAGCCAGAAGGAAGTCAATCTCTCTCTGCCTTCAGAGAGAGAAGGGCCTAGCTGCAGGGAGCTAGAGACTGGGTACCTGAGTGAAGCAGGGCTGGGGAAAGGCTGAGGAGCTGGGGAGCTCCAGCCTGGAAAGCGCCAGGCTGCAGCCTAGCGAAGGGCTAACAGGTACTGGGGGTTGCAGAGGGCAGCCCGGGGGTAGGCCAAAGCAGCTTGTCCAAACCCAACCTTGCCAGTGATGAGTTGGCTGATACTGCAGTCTGCCCCAGGACGTGGGGCTAGACAATGACTGGCAGTAGCCATACACTGAGGCAAGGTAGGGATAGAGGGTGGGGGTTCCCTTAGAGGAGGGAAGCCCTGAGAGAAAGGGGCCACTGCCAGGGGGCAGCACCCCCATGTAAAAGGGCACCGGGTCCAGGGAGGGACACGGGAGCCTGAGGACAGGCGGATCACCAGCCTGCAGAGCGTGCTCCAGCGCTGGAACGAGGTAATTCCCGGAGTCACCAGCAGGAGGCGCCGCAGGGGTGAGTCCGACCCGTCTACACTCCCCTTCCAGCCCTGGCAAAAGGGAAAAGATGTGGGCAGGAAAAGCACTGCTGGCAGCTGCTTTGGGGACATTGCCAGCTTTGTATATTTAGAGCATCCAGGGCCAGTCTGGGTATGAACTGACTCCTTGAGGCTCCCACCACAAAAAATGAATCTTGGCATCAGTGGTGAATGTGGCCCACTCTTTTGCAGTATATTTTTTGCCCTAAAGTTTGTCATCCACCAGTCTCTAAGTTCAGCTGTTGTATTGTTTCTAATTTGGTCTTCTGACAATACCTTGTTCTGAGCTGGCATGACAGCTGAAGATATTTATTGTGAGCTTTGTCGTTAAAAATTAAAATTAGATGCTTTTCCCTGATATTGGAGCTTGGCAAATGTGTCTTTTAGCCTGAAGCTTGACCAGATTGTGTCTTCAAAATGACAGACAGTGTAGGCTTACTATTCCTTGGCTTTCTTCACGAATGTGTTTTATCACCAGGATACCTCCCCCTCCCCACAAAAAATAGGCAGCCTTGAAAATGTTGGACAGCATGTGTTTCTATGTCCTTTCTCTTATATGTACATTGTTAACATGGAACAGGTACATCTGACGGGATCCCCGGGGTGCAGCCTGGGACTGTGGAACCAGTGTGCCCCTTTATCTCTCCAGCCTGGGCTGTGTCTCACAATGCCTTGCTAGTGACAAACAGCAAACCCCTCCAGAAGCTGTGATCACTCAGCACAACAGCATGCGGAGCCCCACACCCAGCTAGATTGCATGAATGCTCCCAGAGCCACTCATGAATCACACAGAGAGAGGCACCAGCCAAATCCCCCCAGCTCCCAGGACTGTACATCAGGAATATATCATCTTGCAAGACAAGCAGTGCCAATTTATTAATTGGTTCACCACTTCATCAATGGAAAGTGGACATACACCAGCCTTTGCAAACTTGAGCAGATTTACCACATACTTCAGGCAAACTTGCTGGTAAAAATAAATAGTTAAACAAATTTATTGACTACAAAAGATCGATTTTAAGTGATATTAAGTGTTAGGCAAAAAGTCAGAGTTAGTTACCAACAGAAATAAAATATAAGCACGCATTCTAACCTCTCAGCCCTATTAGACTGGGCAACAACTAGATTAAGTAGTTTCTTTCACCCCACTGGATACTGAAGTCCTTAATATACAGGTTTGTCCCCTCAGCCCGGCCCAGTCTCCTCTGTTGGAGTCTTTGGTCTTCTTCTGAGTTGCTTGCAGCATAGATGGGGGAGGAGAAAGGTGAAGCATGGGCCCCCTGTATTCTGTTTTATACCTTCAGTCCCATGTGCTTGGAGAACACACGTCCAGGCATGTCTGGTGGGGATTGCTGAGTCCCCAGGTAATGCTGAGCAATTCCCCTGGTGTGGCCTTATGCAGGTGAGTCATTGAATTGTAGCTCCCTTGCTGGACAATGGCTATTGATGGTTGTTTGACACCCCACCCGGGCGTTGGTTACTTTCCTTGGTGTTGTCTCTGGAGAGCTAATATCTGGCTGATTCCCCAACTTACAGCATGTTTTAATGACCACCATACAACACAATTCTCATAACTTTGTATGCACTAAAGATGTACATATTTAGATAGAACAGCGGGTTTCAGTAGTTCATAACCTTTCCCCTGGTTATGGGGAAAGGTTATGAACTCACATGGCATGCTTTATATGTAAGATCACAATTATATATAAATGAGGAATATGGTGGTTACAAGACGCTCCCTCAAAGTATAGAATGTCACAGTACACACATGACTCACTGTACTTGCAGACATTGTGGACTCTACCCCAGGGAAATGTCACAGCATATGTATAATTCTCTTCCACTAGGGGCTCAAGATCTGGATCGCATCCGTTTATCCACCTACAGAACAGCATGCAAGCTTAGATTTGTACAGAAGAAATGCAACTGTAAGTATGTCAGTTGTTAACTGCAAGTACCATCATTAGTCTTACCACTGTAGGATATATTTCTTCTCCAGTTGAAAGGAAAATATGGATTTATTTTAATGTACAGTTAGACACTTTATTTCTTTATTACCAAGAATGCCTTGGTAATAAAGAAATTTAGAATAATTCTATACTGTTAATTATCCTCAAAGCGTTAAGTGTGGAAATGTTTCTATTGGGGGGAGAGGTTCTTTAATGCTTCTTCTAAATGTGATTATTTTTCTTTAAAAACAACAGTTTCTCTTATCAGGGTTATGAAAAATGCCAGGAGCTTTAAAAAAGGTTTTTTAAAAAAGCCACCACACCATAGACTTCGCCATTTGTTTTGCAGACAGATAGAATTTTTACGTTTCTCAGTAGGTCTATTTACACTGGGCTATTAAAAAAAATCCCACCAATGTACCTCCACTAACAGTAACAATGACTGGTCTAAACACTTGCGCTGCCACCAGAAGAGCTGCACTGGAGGGAGTTTTTTAAAAAAATAGACAAAACCTGTGCAGCTCAGCAGCTAGCTCTTTGTTTTGAGGTTGTAAATATTTGTGCTGCAGAAAAATCTGCTGCTTGTGGCCTACAAATATCAGCAAAAGCCAGTCTGAAAAGCTTTTACAAGAAAATGAAGAATGGGTAGAGCACTCTGACAGTTACTAGCCAGGGGTCAAATCCTGTAATCACCTCTTTAGCGTACCTCTCATATTAACAGGCATTTTTAGCTTAAGGAAGGACCATAGGCTTGGTCAATGTCGCAAGCAGGCTGCCAAATACACTTTCCTACAGCTACAGTAGTTCAATCATGCTCAATTGAGAAGGAAACATACTGAACATAGCTGATGTGATCGTGTTTCCTTACTTATTTTATTTTTTTTAATTGTTTGTCAAAGAGGATGGAATTTTCACTTAATTTTCATGGTAACCATATAAACTGTTCTTGAGTGACAAAAAAAAATCTAACTGAGTTGATTTTAAGTACAAGGATATAATAACCTCATTGTAGGGGAGACTGGATGGCTGAAGGCATTGGTAATGGAACATAGAATAATAATTAGTATTTATGAAATGTGCAGTGTTTGTTTAAACATACAAATAGTATTTCTTTTTATAATAGAATATATAGAGTCTGGCACCTCTCAGTCACTAGTTTGAACAAAGCCAAAATCAATACCATCAGATTGCTCTTCAGTAACCTGTGTGAAATGAGTTGGTGGTCTCAGTTCTGTTCTTAATGGATAAGGTATCTGGATTGTAAACAACACTTTCATGACTGGCTCCCTTGTTGGCTGCCTCAGTAGGAAGGAAAAGGACTGAATACTTATGGAAACTGAAATATGCTTGTGACCAAAGGGAATGAAGGAAGAAATGGTCTTTCTGGATAAAGGATGAGGCACCATGGTAGGACATTGTGTAGAATATCTGCACTGTAATTAGCAGTGTGGTATAAGTGTTCCAAAGGTCCAAAAACTCTGGTCTCTATGGCTGTCAATCTAGCGCTACTTGTGAGCACTAAGTGCACTTCTAAAGACTGCCCTCAGAAAAAAGTGCTATCTTAGGGAGGAGGATACAGTAATGTCTACTGTATTTTTGTGGTACGCTTCATGCATGATATCAGGACCATTATGCTGGATAGCTCAGAAGAGTAACAAAGAAGCAAAGGCCATATTGTGTGTGAAATTTTACTTTTATCTGACCTTTGCTGTAGGGGGAATGGATAGGACCTGAGCTCTGAGCCAGGAGGTGGCTGTTCACCTACTTACACCAGGATTTTAATGCGGTTTTAAAACATGGGCACCTTGGTAGGATGACCAAACCTCACAGCGGAATGCTCAAATTCCACGTGAAATAAGCATTGATGTGGAAATCAGTCAGGCATTCATGTGAGCTCCCGGTATCGCTTTTCAAGAATTAACCGCTTTATACGTGTCTAGGCCAAAACCCCCCTTACGTCCCCAGTTCGATAGGCCTGATCCAAAGCTCACTGAAGTCAATAGTAGCCCTAAAAGGGGCACTAATTATAAGACAGTGGACAAACTATGGCTGAGTACATAGTGGATGATTTTTTCATTTGCCTGCATGGTCATTAACTTATTTTTGCTTTGGGATATTTTGAGTCTAAAAGGTGCTACATAAAAACTGTCTTCTATAAGGAAGACAGATGGCAAATAAAGGAGGAGTGGAGGTAAGCAAATAAGTTCAAGAATCTTCATTTACTCTCTTCATTCAGTTGTATTTCTTTGAATGCTTCCTTTAAATGCAGTAACCTAGGATACCTTAACCTTTATATAGCCTATTGAGTTTTCCAAATGAAAAAGGAGAGGGTAGTGATTTATTTTTTAATTAGATTGTGTCATTTAAAAGCCCCCACTCATATTTGTACCAAAATCCTAATGTATCTAGCTCTAGACACAAGGATTTAACCAAAAATTTTACCCTTAGAATGAAGGTCTGTGTGAAACTATTTCCTTCTCAAGCTCTTCAGAAATAATTATTGTTGCTCTGAAATGGTTGAACCGTGCATCTTTTCCATTGTCAAAATAGTTTTCCTCTCTCTTTCTTGGACTTTTACATGACTAGAGTGTGCTGTGATTGCTGGGGGAGAGTTAGATAATTTCCTTGAAACATTTGTAAGCTCTGAACAATGACTGTCCGAGATGGAATATCTAGACACTACAAGACTATACCACGTGATGGTTCTGAAGTGGTTAATAATAGTCATCTCGCTAACATTAGCAATTCTTCTTTTTCCCCACTGAAATTGCTGTGGAGTATGTGCTAAGCAGTAGTGAATTCAGGAGACAAAAGTGAAATGGGGAAAAAATAGTTCAGCTATATCTGAGCTGCTTCATTTAAGCGTGGATATAAAAAGAAAAACTCAAAGACAACTCTACTCTTATCACAGCTTTTAACAACCCCTGCCTCTCAAGCCATCTCTGTTCTTCTTTCAGCTGTGCTCTTCTGCCCTGCCCCCTGAGCCAGCTGAAACCAGCTCCACTCTGACTCAGACCAGAGTAGACTTGTTATGGAAAAAAAAAGAGGCAGTGTGTGTATTTAAAGGGCTCCTTTAAAAGAACTAATTTAATAAAGTGCAGGGAGTCTGGGTGTCTGGGGAGCAAAGCAGTGCTTGTTTGGATACCAGAGGGGGCCATGCTGGCAAAGGCAGAACAGAGATTTTACTAATGCCACAATTTTTACATAAAGATGCTCATTAGTATATAGTAGCATGTGATCCTTCTAGGATATCATTTATGCTGGTACGCTGTATAATGAACAATCCTATGTTTGGTGCAGCTGTGCTTTATGCAAGCACACATCCACATGCTCATCTCTGTGAATTCTTCTCTCTGCTGATATAAAGAGTGCTCTGGATCAGACTACAGGAACATAGTGAGCAGTTTTCCCTGATGATGTAGATATTGTGTAACGGATGGTGGAGTGTGTGAACTAGCCATGATGTTACAGAGATCCGTATCTTCCTACCACTAAACTATTGCCTAAAAGCAGAAAGTTATAAAAGGGGGGAGGAATGAAAAGGAAATGCAATTGGATAAGTTACTTTTCCAAGTACCAATGCTTTAGTGTGGTTGAAATGAACGACTATATTGAATTAGGTAAATTTAGGTGACAGCTAATTCTGACAAGGGAAAAATAATATCAACAATATTTAGCAGATATTTTTCAAAAATTGCAGATACAGATCTTGAAGGTCAGGCTGTAAAACTGTAGGAAAATTCTTGCCATGCACTAGTTTTTTTTGTTTTAAAAAGCTCTCCAAGCACTGAGCCTAGGGTGAGCTTAACTAAAGCCACTGGAGAGGGGCGCGGAGGAGAGTTAAGTCATTGCAATTCCTTGTCAAGCATGATAAAATCAGATCCAGTTCAGCCTCATTCTTCTAATAAATTCAAGAAATTCTGCATAAGGAAATGGAAAAGATAAACAGAAAAAATTGAAAAATATCAGCTCTTGATGCCCTTCTCCAGGTTTCCTGTGTTGTATCAACACTTCAGATTTAATAACAATATCCCTCCAAAGTTAACAAGATATTTACTTACATACCTCTCAACTTGCCAGTTTCCAAATGTGGGATGCAATGTGTGACAAAGTCCCAAAATGAGGGGGACACAAAATTGTCATGCAGGAAACTTAATGCCTTGGAATTCATTCCTCTTTTGTAATTACACTTTCATGTTTTTTATTTCTGCTGTGAACTTTTCAACTGTAAAAGTGAGGGGATAACAAAGTTGTGAGAGAGATAATTTTGGGACTAAAATGAGTGATGCCCTCAAAGAGTGACAATTGAGAGCTATGTTTGTGTATTACTTTGCATAGCTCCTGTAATCATAGCAAGTGGGCCCTGAGTTATAAAGAGTAGCACACAAACTAGATATGCCATCTGCAAAAGCAAAAAAGCCCCATGAAAAGCTAAACAAAACGTTTTGTTATAAACTGAAGGATTTGAGATTTGGGCTCTGATGGACTGCAGAGGTGAATGAATTCTATGTGTGGGGAAAGGGGTCCTAAGCTGAGGGGTCCTTGCTGCTGATCACGTGGGGCTACATCCAGAAAGCACCTACCTGCCATTTTAGAGGCCTAAGTCCAAAATTTAGTTCCTTAAAACCACTAGTCAGCTGCCGCCTAACCCTGTAGCACCTATCTTCTCTAGGCACCCATATTTCTGCCAGTGGGCAGTGCAAAGCTGCCTAAGTCCTGACAATGGCAAGCTTGCACCTAGATCCTGGCAGGATTCTCAAACTAAGCGTTACCCTGCATGTGTTACCTGCGGGGCCTGATCCAGTAGGCGATATCAGAGCACACCTACCCTGCACAAATGGAGGAGGCAGTGGTGCCATCCCTTCTACCCCCAGTAACCAGACTGCTCCCCTAGCATGTGGGAGACCTAGGGTCAAATCTTCACTCTGTCTGATGTGGAGTTGGGACTTTAACTTGGCTTCCTGAAGTCCCAGGTGCATGCTGTAACCACTGGGGTATAGGGTACACTGGGGTTTATATTTTAAATGCTCTTGTACCTTGTGACTCATGAGGCAACCCAGTGTTTCTATCTCCATCTGTCTACTGCCACATTTCTTACTCCATTATAGTTTGTTTCCATGATAGCAACCTCTTTCTCAAAACCTTTTTTAATGTCACATGTTGTCCTCCTCTTTTCCGTCTTCCTCCAAGTGGTATCCAGTAAAGGGCTTGTCTAGCAATAGGTCTTTTGACGACCATACAACATGGCCAAACAACTTCCACCTTCTTTCTTGATTCATTGTCTGTACAGTCTGTTGGCCAATCCTTTGTAACCAGAGGCAACGCGTAGGGTGACATGTGGGGTCAAGTGCCCCCCCCCCCAGATTGGCCTGCCTGAAGGGAGAGAGAGGGGCTCCCTTCTCTCACTGCTTCTGCCCCCTGTCATGCCTGGCCCCTGTCCCTGGCAGCCAGACCTGGGCAGGGAGCAGAAGGGGCAGGACCAGCCACTTATCATACTGGCTGCTGGGAGGCTGCTCTGTGCAGCGCAGCAGCTGCCTGAGAGAGAGTCTGGCTGGGGAAATGGTGGCGGCAGCCCGCTCCCTACCCAGGCTCGGCTGCCAGAGACAGGGGCTGAGCAAGTCGGAGTCCGCTCGGGCCTGGGTGCCAGGAAAGTGGTCAAATGTGCCGGGATGAGGTGCAGCAGGAGAAGGACAGAGCCCCCTTCTGCTCCCTGCAGGTAATGTGGGGTGGGATGAATCCAGTGGCTCCAGGCTGAGCACAGGGATCACTAGACTAGGCAGAGGAGACATGTAGGGGGAGTCACATGTCCTCCCCTTTAGATTGTGCTCCCCTCCCCCGTATGGGGAGGCACGAGTCAACCAAGTTTGTAACACAACAGCATTAGTTACTTTATCCCACCAGCAGATGCCAAATGTTCTCCACAAGCACCTCTGATGCAATGCGTTACATTTCCTGTTGTGGGCTTCTAGCATTTGCCAAGTTTCAGAAGCATATAACCATGTTGGTATCAGAATGACATTATATAACTTTATCTTGATTCTTATGTTAATTTCCTTATTTTTCAAAATATTTACCGGTCTTGAAAAAGCTCCACTTGCCTTCCAAGTTCTTGCTTTGATCTCCTTATGGAGTTGGCCATCAGCACTGATTATGTTTCCATGATATACAGACTTCTTAACCATGCTGTGTTCTTCACTATCAGTCACATTCGCATCGTCATTGCTGACTACTCTTTCAACAATGATGTTTTCTTTTGGCTGTTTCTTAATCCTGTTTGGGGGGCAGCCTCGCATTTAACATAGATAGTGGTCTTTCTCATGGCATCATCATCATCTTTATCCAACAGACCAATGTCATCTGCCAAGTTAAGATCTTGATGTTTTCCTCTACTCCACCTTACTCCTGTATTGTCCTTGGATGTTACTCTTTGCATCACATAAATTATCACAATGTGGAAAAGAGGGGATGATAAAACTAACCCTGCTGTACTCCAGTGATGATCTCAAATAAATCAGTCTCTCTACTTTCTGTCTTTGCACAGCATTTTGAGCCTTTGTACAGCATCTTGACTAGTGACACTGTCTTTCTAGGAAGCCCATATTGTTGTAAGATGTTCCACAGTGACTTTGTGAATGCAGTCAAAAACTTTGGTGAAATCTATGAAGTTCAAGACTACTCTTCTCTGGATGGCTAGCCCTTTCTCAGTCAAACATCTCAAGATAAAGATGTGATCTACAGTAACAGAGTTCTAGATTATTCCATGCTTTTAATTTAATTGAGTTGAACTTCACTTGGCAGCAAACAGAAAGCCAGTGAAGAAGCTTGAGCAAAGTGTTACATACTAACAGTAGCCTATACCATTCAAAAGGTGGTCAAGTGAATTCCTCACTCACTGCAACTTATGGGTGGGCTTAAAGTAAGTAACGCTCACTACCAGAGTCAAGAGTGGAGATGGCAAAAGTATGGGTAAGTATTATGAGATTGGCAATCTCTTGGCCAGCTGCAGAATTTGTAAACCATTGTGGACCATTGCTGTTATGGAAGAGTCTAGGAGCAGCAGAGGATTCAACTGGACTCAAGATTGTGAGGGGCAAAGACAGTGCTCCACCCAGACCACTAAATGTTCCCCACTACTACATCAGGATCACTTCTGCCTTATTAGGTATGAGTTGTAGCTAGTATTTTAGCCATAACTTTCAGTCTCTAGAAAAGTGCTGAGACTCCCTAAACTGGGGAGGACAAGTGACTAACCACCACTGCCAAATATATGGCGTGTTCTCCAGCACTGAAATTGATGGGGCATGACCATATATTGTCTTTGTTTAGTTAGTTTGATACTGGAATATCTTTGTAGAGTGTTTGTTTTTAGTATTTTGTTTTTGCTGCATGTATTAAAAAGTGATTTGTTTATACAGAAAAGCACGCTGAGATGAAATATCATGTTCACAAACACATTCCCTCTGGGCCACAGAGGCAGCAGTGGAACGTAACATGTCGTAATAAAAAACCATTATACAATTAAACATAACTGAGCAATACAGGACTGTACAGCTGGTAAGCTGTTGCCGTCCTTGATGGACTTTGCTCAGCATGTTGAGAGATTATTCCATGCCTGCAGAAAAAGCAAATGATGCTGATTTCCCTAGAAATAGAATAAACCATTGGCAGTTGAAAGCCTTAAATTTAAAGCCATGCTGACTATTGTAATATGGGGCTTAATTAAAGTAGACACATAGGGAACTCATTTCTCTGATTTTAAATCCAACACCTTGGGTTTTCACAGTTTTGTTTTTTCCCCTTCTATTTTCTTCTGCTTAAAAGATTGTTTTGCTTTGTCTTCTCTGAAGCGTAGTACAACTGTTTTCATATGGATGGAGCTGCTGCCAGTGACTGTGATGGTGACCTTGCTAATTTCCATGCTTCTATGCTAATACCTCTTTTCCTCTTCCTTCCACTGAGTTCAAATAGTTACCCCTAAGAGGCACGTAGTCAAATCAGCTTGCTTTTGGTCCCCTTTCGATTTGGCCTGCCATTTTAAGTTTGGTTTAAGTTAGGCTAATGATTCACCCTCCTAATGTAGAATAATTCCATATCTGGAATAGAAATATAATTGCCTGTAAACGTACTAATTTCAGATATTTTGGTGGAAGCCCCTCTCGCTCTGTGCCATGATTCTCAGTCTGGCATTATAGTAAACTGTGCTCAGGTGCGGCTCTAGACCCCAGCGCGCCAAGCAGGCGCGTGGGGCGGCCGTTTCCCGGGGGGGCGGCATTTGGCTCCGGTGGAGCTCCCGCCGGCATGCCTGCGGCAGGTCCACCGGAGCCCGGGACGAGCGGACCTGCCGCAGGCAAGACTGCGGAGGGTCCCCTCTTCCCGCGGCTCCGGTTGAGCTCCCGCAGGCATGACTGCGGCAGGTCCGCTCGTCCCGGGCTCCGGTGGACCTGCCGCAGGCATGCCGGCAGGAGCTCAACTGGAGCCGCGGGAAGAGGGGAAGGGCGGCGCAGCGCTCCGCGCTGCTTGGGGCAGCCTACTTTCTAGAGCCGCCCCTGGCTGTGCTCAAACTGATATTATCAAGCCAGCACTAGAAATTGACAATTTGGGTATCAAACTATGTGATGCTGTTAGTGCAAACGTGCAAGTCAGACTTGCTGTGTAATGTGTAGCCAGCCATAACTCTTAAATGCCTCTCATTTTACTTCTGAGGTTACCTGCATTCCACACAAACTTGGTTCCCCCCTCATTGTTCTGGTTAAAAATATTTACCATGGAAATAAAGGAACAAGAAACTCTGATTATAGAGATATCCATATAAAAGAAATGAATCCTGCAGCATTTTACGTTTCCTGTATGAATAATATTTTTGTGTCCCTCATTATGAGTCTCTGTCATGTATTGCATCCCATATGGACCTTGTCAGGTTGAGAATCATTGCAGCAGGCTTCAGAGCATTCTGTCATGAGATCCTCCTCCACCAACAGCTAGAACTCCAGAGCATTGTCTCTCATGCCTGACTTCTGCTAAGAGCAAAAACCCTCTCTTTGGTCTAAGCACTTCATTTTTAACATAAGAACATAAGATCCACCCTGATCGAATTGGCCCTATCAACACTGGTTCCCTACTTGTGAGGTAACTCCCTTCTCTTCATGTGTCAGTATAATAATGCCTGCATCTGTAATTTTCACTCAATGCATCTGAAGAAGTGGCTTTTTTACCCACGAAAGCTCATGCCCAAATAAATCCGTTAGTCTTTAAGGTGCCACCGGACTCCTTGTTGTTTTTACTTAAAAATCATGAAATGTAAAAACAAAGCAAAACATTTTGGATCTTTTGTGAGCCTGTGTGGAATGCTTAGGTTTGAAAATGTGACTTTTCTTTGTAACCATGATAGCTAGAAACTCCAGGGTTTTTTTCCTTTATTTTTTTTAAAGAAACTCCAGATTCTCACACATTCACATGACACCAAGAGATGAGACTTTAAGAAGAATTTGAAATATCATGAGACTCATGATAAAATTGTGGGAGCTGGCATCTGTGAAGTTCTAAACTATTCACAACTTAGTGCTTTCAGGTGCTCTTTTGTTTTTTTCTAGGTATTTAGTCAGGGACTGATGCTCCATAAGACAGCCTAGTGCCTTGTGAGTTTCTAGTCTTTTGGAGTGGGGAGAAGGGGAGAGAAAGGGGTGTATAGATTGTACACATGCTCTAGTTTTTTTAATCAAAAGTTCATGAGGATTTATTTTAGCACAATCACTGCAGCCAAATACTTCGTGGAGATTTACATCCGTAAGTTATTCACTGGCAGCACAATATCCTGAAACTATTCCAAAGTGTCTTAAAAAAATCTGTCTTTTTAAAAGTTCATGAATATGGATATGCTTGATAGCATAACAGCTGGTGAGTAAAGTGTGTTTGAAATTCTTACAGGGAGGGTGCCACTAGCAACTCAACATTTATCCATAGTTACGAGACAATAGAATAGGAGAGAACTGTGGTATATCAGATGCTACTGTGGGTAAATATTGGGTGTTTTCTTTTAATGGCCACCACTGGAACTGTCACACCTCAGGAATAGTGATGTGTTGCTTACGTGATCGTTGGGCTCATTTTATTCCTCAAAAGGAGGTGTGGAAGTGAAATGTAGATCTTCAAAAGGTTGATTTGTTTAGGGATTGATTTTTCAGCGGTACTGACCACCCACAATCCATTTGACTTCAGCAGAAGCTGAGCGCGAGCAGCACCTCTGAAAATCAGGCCTTAAATAGTGTCCTGGTGAGTTGCAGAAACTCTTCTACTTTTAATTTTTCATTTACAGTGACCAGTGGCTGAACTGGCAGCCCTGCTGAAGCCATAATTTAGGCACAAGTGTGGGACAAACAGTAGCAGTTCAAGTTTCTCCTCACTGTGCCCCATTAAGGGTGCCTCAGGCCAGGCTTGATGTGATTTCTTGTAGTTAGAACATAGTTCAGTCTCTGTTCTCACCTGTTTCTTGCCCTCTCTGCTGAAACTGCCAAGCATGGTGCTACTTGTGGTTGTTTTTATGATGTAGGAACTAAAATGGGACAATTGGATCATTTCCTGAACTGAGGTCTCTGCACAGCTGTCATGTGACCTGGCATGATTTGAAGTAGATACCCAGAAATGAAAGGTTCCATATATCCCATTGCCCATCATTACCTTTCAATCCCCTTGAAGAATACTACAAACAAGGGGGTGAGGGGAATTATTCCTATTATTATTTTTCTATAGTATGTAAAAAAAAATACTAAAGACAGCATTAAAGTATACACACACTGTGATGTCAGCTTTATCAACAGTTCTGTGTTCTCTGCAACTCTCATTCTGCACCTTTGCTCACTGTCCCTCCCTTCACTCTCTTGATTCCACTTCTGTTCAGCTGTATCCTCTCCTTGACACTTGACTTCTTGCTGCCACTCCTTTGCCTAGCAGTCCATTGCACTGTAGCATAAACTGGCCTCTACCCTTGCATCTCTTTTCCCTATTCTTGCTTCTGTGCTGTCAGTCACCTCTGGGGAATGTCTAGGAACTATGTGGACTTCCTCCATTCTAAATGAATTATCTCCTCCTTCAGGTCCACCATCTTTCTGTCCAAAGTCCCTGGCTTCTCTGACCCACATGCCTACAACCCACAAAGATGCTTCTCTTGATTCCTTCCTTGAACCCTCTCCACTTCATTACCTTCCACCTTCTCTGCCCAGTAACTTTTTATGTAAAATAGACCTGAAGGAAGCTGACCTGAAGTGTGCCCCCTCTGAGCAGCTATTTGCGGGGTTTTTTTTTCTTTTTAAGCAGAACTTGCTTCGCTGGATGGAGTTCCAGGTGTAGGCCCTGACTTCATATCCTGCAATAGCCCCTTTCTTTACAAGGAGGACCTTCTGCATACTCCCATACTTCCACAAGAGACACTTTCCCATCTAAGCATTGCTCATCTTGTTTTCAAAGAGTTGCATCAAAAATAGGATAACATACTATTGATGCCCTGGTTTAAACTCACAATATCTAGGAAATTATCATTAACTTATGCTGTTGGGCCTATGAGTTGCAGATGGGATCCTTTTCTATAAGGCTTCAGTTCACAGAAAGATTTTGCATACTATATACCTGATAACAGCAGGAAATAACAGGGTGATTGAAAGATAAAATGTTGGCCTTAATAATAATTTCCTGACTTCTGTAGGTATTACAGGACCTTAATGTACAATGATGCATGTCCACACTGTGGTGTTTTTAATATGACTTTTTAGGAATCTGCACAATGAATATTAAATGTACACTGTTGCTACCCAGAACAGCTCTTCATTCTTTATTGTGTGAAGTGACTTTACTGGTAATATTTTGTACAAACCAGGCCATAAACCAAAGTCTTAAGGCCAGTTTCCTAGCCAGAAGGGACCATTATGATCATCTAGTCTGACCTCCTGTGTAGTACAGGTCATAGAACTGCCCCAAAATTACACCTAGAGAATTTTTTTGGGGGGTGGGGAACAGCCAATCTTGATTTTAAAATTGTCAGTGATGGAGAGTCCATCATGACCCTTGGTAAATTGTTCCAATGGTTAGTTACTCTCACCACTAAAGATTTACACCTCATTTCCACTCTGAATTTGTCCAGCTTCAACTTCCAGCCATTGGATCACGTTATACCTTTCTCTGCTACATTGAATCGCCTATGATTAAATATTTGTTCCCCATGTAGATGCTTATGGACTGGAATCATCACCCTTTAACCTTCTCTTTGTTAAGCTAAATACATTCTGCTATTTGAGTCCATCACTATACAGCACGTTTTCTGATCCTTTAATCATTCTTGTGGCTCTTCTCTGAACCCTCTTCAATTTATCAACATCCTTCTTAAATTGTAGACACCAGAACTGGACACAGTATTCCAGCAGCAATCGCACCAGTGTCAAATACAGAGCTAAAATAACCTCTCTACACCTACTCAAGATTCCCCTGTTTATGCATCCAAGGATCACATTAACCCTTTTTGCCAGAGCATCACACTACATATGAGGCAAACCCACAGCCAGTCCAGGGCTGCTCACTCAGCTGCCATGATTCATCCTCCACAAAGCCTGCTGTGACTCATACTCAGGCATTCTGCAGCAGCCTATCTCTGGGCAGGTCCTGTGTCAGCTGACCTCCTGGCACAGGTATTTCACTGACCCCCTCCAAAGCTGCAAGTTAGTCTGTGCAACAGCCCTACTGGGCCAGGAACCCTCCAGCTGCCTCACAGCGTTACTGAATCCCCAAGCTTCCATCCTGTCCTTGATCCAGTTCCTGTTCCTGCCCCAGCCTTCCCCGAGCCTAGTTCCAGCCCACTTCAGCACATGCCCATGCACTACTCTGACCCTGTCCCTCTAGCCCTGAATCCACCTCCTGACCACCCAGCCTCTTGGATTGACTCCCACCCACCTTCGACCTTGGCCTCTATCTGGAATCCTGATTTGGCTTGTCTACAGACTCTGACCTCAGTTTCAGTGCTTACCTCATCCCAGTCCCAACTCTGCAGCTGGCTTCGATCCTTGTACCTGTTCTTACTACTGCTCTAACCACCGGGCATGACTGTCTTGAACCCAGAGCCTGACACTGGGAGCACATGTTCAACTGATTATCCACCAGGACCCCCAAATGTTTTTCATAGTCATTGATTCCCATGATAGTCACCCATCCTGTAATTATGGCCTCCATTCTTTGTTCCCTAGGCATATACATTTACATTTAGTTGTATTAAACCGCATACTGTTTGCTTGCACCCCGCTTACCAAGCAATCCGGATAACCCTTAATCAGTGACCTGTCCTCTTCATTACTTACCATCCCCCAATTTTTGTGTCATCTGCAAACTTTATCAGTGATGATTTTATGGGGTTTTTTTCTAGGTCATTAATAAAAATCTTACATTTCAACTGAGTTACAGTCGTGACCTACAGTGGCATTCCTGAGCTGTAACTGAGGAGAATTTGGTCTTTAATATTGTTTAAAGTGTGGATAATTGCAATAAAAAACCTGTACACTATAAACATTTTCTAAGGCCAGGTCTACAGTAAGAAGTTAAGTTGACCCAGCTAGGTCATTCAGGGGTGTGATAAATCCACACCCCTGAGTGATCTAGTTAAGCCGACCTAACCCCCAGTGTAAACAGCACTAGTTACTGGTTCTAGGGGAGGTGGATTAACTACGGTGACAGAAGAACCCCACTCGTCGCTGTAGTGAGTGTTTACACTGAAGCTCTACAGTGGTGCAGTGGCAGCAGTTTAAGTATAGACATAGTCTTTGTTCATGATCTGGATATAGAGCCTTATTATAATCTGATTTACAACTGGGAGTAACCCAGTTGATGTCACTGGAGTTACCCTGGTTTAAAAGGGAGGTAAGTAAGAGAAGAATCAGGCCCTTAATGTATACTTTGAAAAGATTGTATTTAATTCCTTAAGAAAGGAGCAGAATCTAGAATCATACTGTATATCCTCTGAAGGTTTTGATCTTTCCCTAGCTTCATTTTTCACTTTTCATTTTGTCTCCATCAAATAATCTAAAGTTTGCTTCTTGAAACTCTCTTTTGTCTTGGCTTTGCAGGAATTCTTAAAATCTTGCATGTGTAAAATAAAGAATGACAGATAAGCAACCATGTGTGTCAAGACTCTTACTCCATCTAGGGGTTCTGGCAACATTAAAGAGCTTCTGTCACACTCAGGCAAAGTGTAACTATGTAATACTTTACCTAACCCCCATCTATTTGTCACTTTTGTATTTTATACTGATTCTTTACATCGTTGCAGATTGTTGAGGTATTGTGTGTCAGCTGAAGCTTCTCTGCTTTCCTCAGACTGTTCCTAATGCCCTGTTCATTCAGTGATGCAGCAATTCAGTGCCTGACATCACAATTTGCTGAAATGGAAAGGACTATGTGGTAACACTGATGTTTTGGTGTTGCCAAATAAATCAGCTAGGGGAGGAAGCTAAATGGAACATAGAAAGTTATTTTTAAGAGACACATACCTTGGAAACTGGCAATGATGGGAAAACAAATACAGAAAGAGTATGTGACATCAAAATCCGGTTTTAGTAAAATGTATTGTATAGTTTGCTTTAATGAGACAGTGGCTCCTTTAAACTGCAAGCTTAAAGCAGAGAAAATGGATAGTTGTGTTCCTATATCACAAAGCCCATAGGCAGTAACTAGAGTTCTAGTTGCCATTCCCAGCCAAGGATTAACTGGGCCTAGAGAATCTTGCCTGTAGGGCCCTGTATGTCAGAAAAATGTTCACCAGTGTACCTATACCGAGGTAAGCTACATTGGTTTATGCCCCACTTTACAGAAGAAGGCGGGGGGGGGGGGGGCGGGGGGGGGGGCCGCCCCCGGGGGGGCGACCCCTCAGCCCAGCGGGCTGGGACAGCAGCGACATTGCTCGGGCTTTGGCTCGCGAGCTTGAGCAGGTCGGCGGGCGGCCCGGGCCGTCGACTGCGGCGGGTGTGTGTGCGCGCCCGGCCCGCTGGTCTGACAGTCCTGGCTCATGGCTGCGGAGGTCTGGCCTTGCCGAGCGCGCGGGACGCGCGCCCTCCGCGGTCATGCGCGGTCATGCCATCCACCTCCCGGCTCCGGCCTGACCTGACGCAGTCATGCCTGTGCTGTGCCAAACAAGGCACCAGAGGAAAAACAAACGGGCCCCTGGGGCCCTGCAGCCTGCCTGGGGCCTGGGCCCTGCCCCCCCCTCTGGGCGGCCCTGCCACGTTACACCAATGTAGTGACTATACATTACAGTTTGACACTGGTTTACTGCAGTTACACCAGTACAGATTTTCCTACTGTAGATTATCCCTGGATTGAGCAATATTGGTAGAACAAGGGGAAATCTTACACTGTCACTGTCTGGCCATGCTGTGTCTGTACTGTGGACAAAGAGAGAAATTCAGTCATCAGGACTGTTTATTAGGCAGCTTTCCCAAGCATTAACTTCAGTTTAAATATTTTTTTAACTTATTTAAAAATTACGTGAAATCTTAATAGGACAAATTCTATCCATATTATATCAGGAAAGCAAAAATAATTGGATTAGCTTAAGAATTCCAGCCATCTAAGTGAATGCACAGAAATTATATTACATTGTTTATTTCTCAATGAATATTTGGGCCCAATTCATCATTGTTCTGCGCCTCGTGCCAACCCTTAATGTTAAAAAAAATCATGAGTCAGCCCCCGCATCATGAAATCTGCTAAACAATCATGAGATTTTTAAAGTATAATACATTTTGAATTCATTTTATTTGCCCTTTGATTTCTGAGCCTTCAGTGCACACTCATGAACATTTTCAAGCTTTTCGCTGCAGCCATAGAGGCTGGGAACTTTTTAAAAAATGAAAATTGAGATCCTCACAGAATCAGAAGATCCCAAGAGATTGGGGCTTTAAGAAAAACACCAAATATCATGGGACTCACGATAAAAATCACAAGAGTTGGCAACACTGTTTACATCAGTGCAAAGTAGGTGCAAAATACTAACATTCTGGTTTGGTCGCATTTTACATACCCTGCACTCATTTTGTACTGGTATAAATGGCTGCACAACATGCAGGGAAACAATGAATTTGGCCTAGTATTTTAGGTATTTTCCTGTATTTTTCTCTGACATCAAAAATCTTAAAGTTCCATAAAAGAGAAAAGTGTGGTAGTCTCCAGGTCTAACTTTTGAAAAAAGCATACAGATGACGCTGTAAGAGGTTTTCTCACCAAGATAACGATATTTAAGCCAACATAAAAAAATCTGCTATTTGTTCTTCATAGGTTGTCCCGTGCATTATCCGTCATAAGCTACTCACACTGCCAAATCTCTAAGCTTACTGTGTTTATTCAAGTAAATACACAGACCAGGCTATCTTCTGGAGGGAGCCGCAGAAATCCAGTGTTTGATTTGTGTTGGTCTGCCTGACATAATGCCCAACATACAGTTAAAATCTGATCGCAGATACATGCCAGGCTTACTAAAATATGCATGGTGCCATCTAGTGGTTATTACTATTGTTTAAAGTAAGGTTTTTATGCCCAATGTCCTGCTTATCTTCTGAATACTTCTGCCTCAAGATATTACACAGAATCCAATGGCTATGCCAGACAGTAAAAATGTGGATTTCTTCTTAAATGTCCCAGTACCAAGTTCAAGCTACTGCAGTCTTTCAACTTAGCTTGATCTTTTAGCATTTCTTCTAAAATTGGAGGTTTCTTTTTTTTAAATTTTGTCAAAAAATATATTTTTTTTAAGTCCCCTTAATTCAGTTTTATCAAGGGAAGATGTTGCATTGATAAGGAACTTCCTCATTCAAAGTCCAGTTGTTACATCACTGTTTAATACTGTGTGGACACTTCCTCCTCCCCCCACCCCTGGCCCCCATCTTTTGAGTTGTATGTGAACTTTCCCAATAAAAGGCTACAGTGTTGCTGTTTGAACCACAGATGTGGTATTCACCTACATACAGTATGTTTTAAGGGAAGTGAGAGAACTGTTTTACATTATAAGGTGACAAAACACATCTGAATTCCAAGACAGAATTCCCTTGTATTGCATTTTTCCAGATATTGTTTTCAAAATACATTTTTTAAAAGGAAACCTCCTCATTTAAAGGGCTGATCCTGGATTTCTTGTGCATTCAGAGTTCCCATTTCTCATCTTAAAAAATGGATTAGTGTCATGGTATATCAATAATAATAGGACATTATGATATATCAGCAGTTTTGTCTCCATATATTTGCTATTTTATGGGTATTTGCTAAATGTATAGCTATGAAATACTTGCTCAGGTAGCTCTGTTATTGCATATATTGTACTGTAGTTTTATAAATGAAGAAAGAGCATGTCCAAATATTCAGCCCAGTTTTGGTAGTTGATCTATCTACACTACAGATTTTAACCATGGTGTTACCAATTCAGTAGGCAACTACATTGTAACTGAGTTCTCTGACTTCATTGTAATCATAGTGTTGATGGACCTAGAGGCAGACTTAGTTTATTTTATAGAACTTTTTGCTTTGTTCAGTTTTTTAATCTATGGTTTAATGATGGTTGGTCTGTTTCCATTTAAACGAGAAAAGGAGTGACCATTTTCCTAGTCTTTGATTGAGGAGCAAGTGACAACTGCTTCTTCAACCCGACCTTTTGAAAAATCGACAGACATTGGTGCTGATGGTGGGAAAGTCCAGTAAGTGCCTTTCCCATCACCTCTCTTCCATTTTCAAATAACTTTGAGTGACAAAAATTCTCATTTTCAGGAAAGAATGGCAGGGAGGAAAAGGAGTTTTTATGGCTTAAAAGAAAAAGGATTTACTGCGACAGTGGGGCCTATTCCTTCCTAAGCCACAGAGGGCCAGGGTGATGCAAGAGTAAGAAAAAAGAACATTTCAGTGCATTAATAACTTAATGGTGCTCCTATTAACTCAGTAATAACCAGAGCCTGAGCTGATAAATGCCTTCTGCAGACTGAGTTTATGCATTGTGCTCCTGTGATCATAACTCTAAAATCCAGTAAAATAGCCTTTAGTCCATGCCAGGCAAAGCAGAAGGGATACAGGCATTAGGTTGGGAGGAAGTATCTTGGGACCAGGGCCGGCTCCAGCTTTTTTGCTGCCCCAAGCAGCGAAGTGGTGGGGGGAGAAGATAAAAGCCGATTGTGCCGCTCCATTCTTCGGAAGCAATTCGGCAGCGAGTCCTTTGCTCCCTCTCTCTTCCTTTTCGGCAGCAGCTCAAAGAGGAAGAGAGGGACCCGCTGCCGAATTGCCGCCGAAGACCCAGATGTGGCGCCCCTTTCCATTGGCCACCCCAAGCACCTGCTTGCTTCACTGGTGCCTGTAGCCAGCCCTGCTCAGGACCTGGGAAGGGAGGAGTGAAGGGGTTGAATCACCATTGGCACCTCCTCATGGTCAGGCATGGTGTAGCACAGGGGTCCCCAACGCGATGCCTGCGGGCGCATCTAAATGCACCCGCATTTTGGCCGGCGGTCGAGCATCTGCCGAAATGCTGCCGAAATTTGGGGGCATTTCAGCGGTGACACCTCTGGATGACGCTGCTTGCCGCCGACAAGTGACGTCATCGAGAGGTGTCGCCGCTGAAATGCTGCCGAAATTCGGTGGCATTTCGATGGATGCTTGACTGCTGCCACAGTCCTTTGTCTGGCGCCCGCCAGACAAAAAGGTTGGGGACCACTGGTGTAGCAGCTCTCGCTCTCTGCTGGATATCTCCTGCCAATGGCAGCTTCGCCTCCACAGTGGCCTGCCTCTTCCTATGACCTGGCCCTCCGACCAGGTCACTTTGAAGTTTCTTCCCTTCTGGGGTAGTCTGTGAACAAAAAGCAAAGAGAATTAATTAAAATAAATGGCATTAGTAAGAGATAGAGGGGAATGATTTCCTCTCAGGGTGCATCAGGAACTGGCCCTCCCTTCCCTCAGGGAGGGGCCTGCAGTCAGTGGTTGTCTGGGAAGCTGCTTCCTTTCTCGGCCCTTTCCTCAGGAGCTGAAGGTCTGTTCTCTTCCCTGGTCTGCCAACAAGTGAGCTGCTCTGCTCCTTCTCCAGCCGTGCAGGTGTGGTGGGGTGGAGCTGGCTGAGCCCAGAACCACTCCATAACCCCTTGTTGTCCAGTATTGGGGGGGTTGTATACCCCATCACAAGGAATCAAAGATTTTGATAAGTCAGATAAACATCTTCTGCATTGGTTGCTTATCGGAATGGGACCTCTGAAACATTTGAATAAATATGAATTGATTGAGTGACTCAGTTCAAAAAGCATTACTTAATATTTACTTTCTATCTGTTATAAAGGTGCTCTTCTTCACTCTAGAGTGTCACAGTTAGCGTGGGCAGGCTGATCTGAATTGCATTTCCCTAGCTTCCTACTGAATATGCACCTCACAACATTGGAAAAAATATGACTCTCCAGAAGCAGGAAAAGAGGAAGCCATGCTTAGAAAGCTAACTGAAACAAAGGGGTGCCTCTGAGGTTCTGGGGGATCAAAGGAAATCTAGATTGAGTGCTTGGTCATCGTAAAGGTTCTATATGGGCCTGATACAAAACCCACTGAAGTCAAGGGGAGTCTTTCCGTTGACTTCAAAGAGCTTTGGATCAGGGCCTGTGTCCTTTCTTTCAGTGCATGTAGCATAAGAGGGAAGCTGAGCACAGTATACATGTGCACTCTATTGCAATGAATGTGTTCGTACTGATTCCTTTCTACTAAAAAGCTGGAAGTTGTGTGTTTTTTAATAGTATGATACACTGGACTATAATATAAACATCCTGGCACAGCACTTGAGATTGTCATTACGTCATGGCATGGAAAAAGTTATGTACCATTGCATCTGGCATGTTGGTTTACCTGCTGGTAAAACACTGAGATAGGATTTTCAGTGTAGGTGCTTTGTCAGATTGATGGGAGGAGCAGCCTGGCCACGAACAGATGTGCTTTAGCTGGAATCTGCAGCAAGTTGCACGCACTATTGTGAAGCTGTTAGCAGGAAGAAGAGAGAATGAGCAATGTTGTGAGCCTGGTGGCTTGGTCTGGGTTGATTTGATGTGGCTTGGTGGCACTGATGATGATGACCTGCTTTAGTGCTCTGATATGTGATAGGCTCCATAGAGTGTGCTCTAAAAGAAGAATACTCTTAACCCATTTTATAATATTTTTAAGTTTTTCACAGTTAATGAAACCCACAGGAAAGTATTTGATATACATTTCAGTTCCAGTGACTTCAAATGGGACATAACTCACTTAAACTTAAGCATGTGCTTAAGTGCTTTGCTGAATTTGGGCTTTCATGAAATATATATATACGTATGTTGGTTTTGGAAGTAATTTTAATGATATTTATTTAAAAGTTGTTCCTGTTTCTAAAGCCACAAGCAAGAATTTGTGGAGTAAGATTTCTCTCTCAACTATCGACAGTATGTGTTTAATTTACATTTAGTTAGACCTAGTGTATGTTAAGTAAATTTGAATTGCTTATTAAGCCCCTGTTTCAGTCACTTCCTATCACTGATTAAATGTAATCTCTCCCTCTCCAAATTAATTTAGTACAGCTCATAATTTCAGATAGAATGCGAAAAAAAGGATTAGAACTTTAGCGTGAGTAAATCCATTTCATGTTCAAAAGTTTTAAAGACACCAATTATTTTAAAACTTTTTTTTTATTTTACTTGCAGGTAGCAGACTTTTATTGACAGGTGATACTTGAGGTAATCTGCCTCCCTTCAAATTTGTGATGTATCTAAGATTATATCTCCTGGGCACACTAGAGTTCTAAATAAACTATATGATAGAAAAGAATACGTCATTTCTCTGTGTAAATAAAACTTTATTTATTTTGAGTATGAATGAGAGTTGATTCAGTCCATCTCTCTCATACTTATTTCATATGTTGGGGTGTTTTCTCAAGATATTTTTTAAATACCAAACAGAAAATAACCAGTACACTAGAACACTAAATTAAAAATACACTTCTACCCCAATATAACACGGTCCTCAGGAGCCAAAAAATCTCACCGCCTTATAGGTGAAACCGCGTTATATTGGGTTTGGCCCAGTACGGTGTACTGGCAAGAGCCAGTACGCCATGCCAGACTGGACCGGCTTCCCTGGCGGCGACTTAAAGGGCCCGGTGCTCCAGCTGCTGCGGGGAGCCCCGGGCCCTTTAAATCCCCGCCGGAGCGCTGGCAGCAGGGCTCGGGTGGGGATTTAAAGGGCCTGGGGCTCCCCGCAGCGGCTGGAGCCTCTGGCCCCTTAAATCACCGCCTGAGCTTGGCTGCCAGAGCCCCGGCGGGGATTTAAAGGGCCCGGGGCTCCCCACTGCTTTACTGCGTTATATCCAAATTCGTGTTATATTGGGTCGTGTTCTATCGGGGTAGAGGTGTATGAGGATTTCCAACTCATTGAGACCAAAGACAGCTGAAGACTGGAAGGAAGATCATAACCAGCAGAATTGGTTCATGTATTTATAGTGTGAAGCATTACAATTGTCCTCTAAATTATTCAGAAATTAAGCTGTTGACTGAATTACAAAATGATGGAAATACGTTTTTATTTACTTTCTTTCGGTGTGTTTTATTATAACAAAGTGTTGAGAGAACTAAAAAGTGACCTGAAAAGAGTGAAAATAGAGGGATGAGATATAAACCAATTGGGCATCCATATTCTTCTTGGTATGTGGGGAAACATAATACCCTTTTCAAATTGATTCAGCATTCTCCCCCACCCCCTCCCTCCACACACACACAGTTAAATATATTCTAATGGCTAATGTTTTGTGTGAGCTATTAGTAAATGCAACTGTCACATTTTTCCCTAGATGTTCACTGTAGATGAATGTACCAGTGTCTGAGTTTTAGTGCAAAATTCTCTGCAGACATAAATTGATGTTACACTGGCTTCCATGGAACTATGCCAGTTTAGACCAGCAGAGAATTTTGGTCTAAATTCTATCACCTTCTATAGTACACAGGGTTACCTGAATATAAGAAGTGCTAAATACAATTAAATGTGCTTCTGTAATAGGGCACATTATTTGGTGTTTCAGAGTTACTCCGTCTTTGAATCATGAATCCAAAATATTCATGCTAGACTAGTGTCATTTTGCCTAATACCTGATTTGGTTTTCTTTTTCCTGTTTGGTGAATCCTTTTGTTCAAATTGCTCATGACCACAAATACCTAATCACCAGTAGCTTTGTTAGATGATTTGAAAACAGAGCTCCTAGCTGAAATGGAGTAGAAGGTGGCAAGTTGTGGTTATTGCTGCTGATTTGGCTATAAATTGTGCCCGCTGCTATTTTATGCTAATACATCCCATTATTTTTGTTCCCCCATTTTCCTGTCCCAACTTCCCACTTATTTGCTTTATCACCTATTATTTATTGAGATTTAGATTAAGCTCTTTGAGGCATGGACTGTCATTTACTATGTGTTTGTACTGTACAATGCCTACCACAATATACATTATTTATACAAGCATTATTTTTATTAATAAACTGTAAGCAGAGTCAGGATGAGCTCTACCCTGACATCTGGTGGTAAATTATGGCGAGTGTGGAAAAGAATTTCAGAGGCTGATCGTGTTTGCATAGGCACACCCACTCCGCCTAGCATAGCCTACGGCAGCCTAAAATGGTTACTTTCACAGCTGTGAGATCCCCAATTTCTCTGTTATTGGGGCAGGAGGAATAAAGTGTTGTCACCCTGATTAAGTAAATGAGGAACTACGAAACTGTTTTATGATAAAGGGTTTCACTATCAACTAAATAGCACTTGCTTGACAAGGGACATGGGTTCCAAAACCCAGTGAACTGAGAGAGGCTGGGGACAGGTATCTGTACCTGGTTGTGTAGGCTCCTTGTGTGAGCCAGAAGCACCAGTTCCACCTACTTCTCTCTCCACTGTGGAATATCAGAGTTGATTTTTGATTCCCTTAAGAATCTAGATACAGGTTACTGAGCTGAACTCACTTTGGGCTAATGGTGCACTAGCGCTGGGGCTCCCCTACTGTGAGCTGAAATCACTAAGAGCTGGAATTGCTGAACTGAGAGCACTGAGTACTGTGCTAACTAGTGGGGGAGCCTAAAGCTATACTGCGGAGCAGAGCAGCTGGCAGAGCGGAGTGGAGCAGTTTGTGGAGCCACGGAGTGAGTGGAGCCGAGCAGTTTGTGGGGACGGCTGGAACAGATCACGGGACGGCTGGTGGAGCAGAGCAGCTGGCAGAGCGGAGCAGCTGTGGGACGAGTGGAGCGGCCCACGGAGCGAGCGGAGCCAAGCAGTTTGCGGAGAAGGCTGGAGCAGATCACAGGACGGCTGGTGGAGCAGAGCAGCTGGCGAAGCGGAGCAGTTTGTGGGGACGGCTGGAGCGGATCACAGGACAGAGAGCAGAGCAGCTGGCGGGGCGGAGCGGAGCAGTTTGTGAGGACGGCTGGAGGAGCAGAGTGGAGTGGCTGGTAGAGCGGAGCAGTTCGTGGAGAAGGCGGAAGCAGAACCCCACGGAGAGGCAGGGCAGTTGGCCCCGGACCACGTAAGGTGCCCCTTTCTACCCAGGCTGGGGGGAGGGGGAACCTTTGGAGAGAGACTCTCGAACTCTGGGGCTGCACTGACCCGGGACAGAGACTTTTGGATTGTGGGACTTTTGGGACTGTGGGTGATCTTTGGGTTGCTGGACTCTAGGGACATTTGGGGTATTGGACTTTGGAGTCTTGGGATGATTTGGGGGTTGCTGGACTCAAGAGCCCAGGGAAAAGGACACGGCCCAATTTCCTGGGGTGGGTCTTTGCTCATGGTTTGGTCTATGAACTCTAGTTGAGGTGTTTTCCCAATTTAATGCTTGTTGTTTATCTAATGTAATTAAACCTTTTCTGCTACACCGAGACTCTGTGCTTGCGAGAGGGGAAGTATTGCCTCCTCGAGGCACCCAGGGGTGTGTGTAAGATTTCCCCAGGTCACTGGGTGGGGGCTCGAGCTGGTTTTGCATTACGTTGTAGGGAAGGGACCCCTATGTATTGAACCCAGCCTTTGCTGCTATCAATTCGGCCTGGCAGAAGGGTTACAAAACAATACAGGCACTTATCAATCAGATCAATGTTGGCAAGGGGTAAAATATTTAAAGTTCTGGTCACATATTTCAGATCTATGTGGCATCATTATTATTATTTGAGATAATATGGACTGGAACATACGTTCTTTATTAGTACACAGTTAGAAACCTGGGGTCCCATGTTACTAATCCTTACTCAGACAAGTAGTCTCATTAACTTCATTGGGGCTACTTGCATGGATAAAGATTAGCAGAATCACTTCCCAGACTGTGCCATGACAAGTCTGGGGCTCTGTGAGGGAACATGCATTGTATTATTTGAATTGTATTTTACAGTGTGTTTACTCTTGATCCTCTAGTATCCATCAGAGTACATTAGTTACCTGAATTGAAACAATATGAAGATAAATAGTGCTTGGACTAGTTGGGGAGGAAATGAACAGCAGCAAGTAGTAGATTGTTCATCTGCTTAATCCCACCTCTATCAGAATGAATTAATAGTTTAATGAGTTTTGTTTACACTAACCATTAATTATCTTTAAAAGAACCAACTGGAAAATGGAGCTCTCCAGGATGGTATTTATAAATGTCTTAATCTGTGAGAGTTAAATTAACAAAATAGTATTTGTCTCAGAAGTTCTAATAGTGACATTTCGCTTGTCATTGACTCAAAAAATGGCATAGCAAAGATACAATGGTAACACATAGTTTGGCCATTGATGGCAAAATGACATACTTTTTTTTCATATTTGGGCAAATGAGGGATGATTTGGTTTAGATGAATATCCATGCTGTTCACTGCTTATGAGGCCTTTTTGAAAGGTCTCTGGAAAATGCATGGTACATACACTTTGTGTAGCACTGTACTGCACAGAGATGTTTGAGGGGAAAGCAGTGGATGTGCTATTTCTGGACTTTAGCAAAGCTTTTGATACAGTCTCCCACAGTATTCTTGCCAGCAAGTTAAAGTAGTATGAGCTGGATGAATGGACGGTAAGGTGGATAGAAAACTGGCTAAATGGTCGGGCTCAACGGGTAGTGATCAATGGTTCCATGTCTAGTTGGCAGCCAGTATCAAGTGGAGTGCACCAAGGGTCGGTACTGGGGCCGGTTTTGTTCAATATCTTCATTAACGATCTGGAGGATGGTGTGGACTGCACCCTTAGCAAGTTTGCAGATGACACTAAACTGGGAGGAGTGCTTGATACGCTGGAGGGTAGCGATAGGATACAGAGGGACCTAGACAAATTAGAGGATTGGGCCAAAAGAAATATGATGAGGTTCAACAAGGACAAGTGCAGAGTCCTGCACTTAGGACGGAAGAATCCCATGCACTGCTACAGACTAGGGACCGAATGGCTGGGCAGCAGTTCTGCAGAAAAGGACCTAGGGGTTACGGTGGACGAAAAGCTGAATATGAGTCAACAGTGTGCCCTTGTTGCCAAGAAGGCTAATGGCATTTTGGGTTGTATAAGTAGGGGCATTTCCATTAGATCGAGGGATGTGATCATTCCCCTCTTTTCAGCACTGATGAGGCCTCATTTGGAGTACTGTGTCCAGTTTTGGGCCCCACACTACAAGAAGGATGTGGATAAATTAGAGAGAGTCCAGCGGAGGGCAACAAAAATGATTAGGGGGCTGGAGCACATGACTTATGAGGAGAGGCTGACGGAACTGAGATTGTTTAGCCTGCAGAAGAGAAGAATGAGGGGGGATTTGATAGCTGCTTTCAACTACCTGAAAGTGGGTTCCAAAGAGGATGGATCTAGACTGTTCTCAGTGGTAGAAGACAGAACAAGGAGTAATGGTCTCAAGTTGCAGAGGGGGAGGTTTAGGTTGGACATTAGGAAAAACTTTTTCACTAGTAGGGTGGTGAAGAACTGGAATGGGTTACCTAGGGAGGTGGTGGAATCTCCTTCCTTAGAGGTTTTTAAGGTCAGGCTTGACAAAGCCCTGGCTGGGATGATTTAGTTGGGTTTGGTCCTGCTTGGAGCAGGGGGTTGGACTAGATGACCTCCTGAGGTCCCTTCCACCCTGAGATTCTATGATTCTATATCAAGTTTGCTCCTGAGTGCCCACTGATCTTTCTGTAATACAAAAAATATTGATGGGTTTTAGGGCTATCAAATAATTAAAAACTTACAATTAATTACAAGGTTTAAAAAATAGTCATGATTAATTGCAGTTTTAATCGCACTGTTAAACAATAATAGAATACCAATTTAAATTTATTATAAATATCTTGGATGTTTTTCTACATTTTCAAATATATTGATTTAAATTACAACACAGAATACAAAGTGTACAGTGCTCACTTTATCATTTTTATTACAAATATTTGCACAGTGAAAAAAAAGATAAAAGAAATAGTATTTTTCAGTTCACCTCATACAAGTACCGTAATGCAATCTCTTTATTGTGAAAATGCAACTTACAAATGTAGAATTTTTTTTTACATAACAGCACTCAAACAAAACAATGTAAAACTTTAGAACCTACAAGTCGAAGCATGAAGGGGCATATGAATGTTTAGCATATCTGGCACATAAAGACCTTGCAAAGCCATCTACAAAAATGCCATGTGAATGCCTGTTCACACTTTCAGGTGACGTAGACAAGAAGCGAGCAGCATTATGTTCCATAAATGTAAACAAACTTGGTTGTCTTAGCAATTGGCTGAACAAGAAGTAGGACTGAGTATATACCCACGCCCTTTGAGAAGTTTTGGGCCCTAGTAAATCATGTTCACTGGGGGCCTACCCTCTCCCATTTCATTTTACTTACACAGACATTACCGACATTTGGGGTGGAGGGGCTGAGCTTGGGGCCCTAGTACTGGTACACTTGTCCCCACTTTCCCTCCTTCTCATCAGCCCTGTATATACCAGCTAACTTTGACCACTAGAGTGCACTAATTGAAGCTCAATGGCAGTATAAGATCCATGCAGATTGGTCTGGTTGAATTGCTGGGGGGGGTTGCCTTCTGGCCCATCCAGTTGGTCTGGGGTCTGGTCCACCCTGAAAGCCAGACCTCTTGTTTATGTTTGTCTAGAACTGCTGCCAGAACTGCATATTTAACTTTGTTGCCTTCTGTCTCCACTTTTCTTATTAAGGCCACCTAATTTGTGTATTCTAAGCCCACCTGTCCCATCATTCAGCTGCTTGCTTTCTATTGCCTGTCTAGTCCCCCTCCATTACTGGGTCAGAATAAAAACATGCTTGTGGATAGTTCCATCTCCTTGACCCTCAGCTGGCCTAGCATCTGGCTCTGCCTTTCTTTTCCCAGCCTGACTCTGGCATCTGGATTTAAGTACTAGTCGTGTCATCAAACTTGTATTTAGATTTACTACTTCCATAGAGACAAACTGCATGTAGGGGTGGCTGGCTATCTGAAGAAATGGAAGCTTCTTTTAAAAGAAGTTGGCTTTACCTTGGTGGCTAGTTGCAGCCGAAAAGAGTTAAGCTAGTTGTGAGGTCCAGATAAAAGGGACTTGGGATCCACTCCAACACTTCTACTGGAGTGACATTCTCCTCTTCCAGGTGGAGGATAGGAGAATAGGATAGGTGGCAAGAGCATCAGAAGGAATGAACTTTCAGCTGTGTGTTCTGTCTACCTAGCCTAGTCTAGGAGGATGCTCAATCTAACCTGCTGAAAAGGTCACTTATAGGCATTTCCTTGTGTTACAAAGACCTAAGATACCAACTAGGTCTGACCAGAGAACTACATCATGCAACCTTTCCCAGTGTTTTGCTAACATATGGCAAGTGGAGCAGGATAAGTGTCTTTGTCTAGTACGTACAAGGAGGTTATGCTGTTACTAAGGCCTGGTCAAAACTGAGGTGCGGGGGGAGGAATCAATCTCAGTTACGCAACTTCAGCTACGTGAATAACATAGCTGAAGTCTACATACTTAGATCTACTTACCGCGGTGTCTTCACTGTGGTAGGTCGATGGCTGATGCTCCCCCGTCAACTCCGCCTGCGCCTTTAGCTCTGGTGGAGTACCGGAGTTGACAGGAGAGCGCTCAGCAGTTGATTTATCACCTCTAGACTGGACGTGATAAATTGACCTCCGATGGATTGATCGCTGCCCATCCCAGCCGGCAATGTAGACAAGCCGTAAGTTTGCATTCTCTACCCTCCCTCCATTGGCATTACAGCACATGCAACTGGGAGCAGAGCACCACAGATGCTATTGTAAAAGGTAGAAATAAGAAATCCCCTCATATAAAAAAATAATTACAGACCACTTAAAGAGGATTAGGGTGATGTCTTTATCCATAATAATATGCATTTCTTCCAAGGTGCAGATGTACCTCAATATGTTGTAAGATATAAGGACAATGCAACATTTATCACTGTACCAAAAAAATCTGTATTGTAACCTTGTATCTTTACTGTATGCATCTTATGAAATTATAACTGTTCAGCTGAGAAACAAATACTACTAAGGATAAGAACAGCTGGAATGGTACTTTGGATTCGGATTTGGATGAATCCAGAGTTTTGAACTAGAGCAATTTTTGAAAACATGTTGAATGATCCTCCACCACTGGAAATTTTGACTTGCAGTGACCTGATAATCACTATAGTAACATCAAGATACACAGAAGGTTTTCCCTCTGACACTAAATTTTGGCGTTTTTTTTTTTTTTTTTCATTTAAGCTACCCTGGTGAAAAGACAGAGTGATGAAGTTTAGATTGGGCAAGGAATCTAAAGAGAAGGGAAGATTTTACAAAACACTTGGCAAATGTATTTAAGAGAATGAAATATGATTTGAAGATCACTACTGTACCTTTTCTTTTTAAAACTATAATTTAATCTGTCCAAATGCAATTATACTTTATTCTGTTTTTGTAAAGCACTTTGACTCTGGTACAAGTTACTGAACAGGATTTTCAAAAGTGCCTGAGTTTGAAAATCAACGGGAGATAAGTACTTAACTTTCTTAGGAACCTTTGAAAATCCCACCAGCTCTGTAAATTAATAAGAGTAATTTTCAAGCTGCTACCCATAAAGTTATGATTCACAAAAACACTTAAGCAAGTGCTTAAGTTTAAGCATGTGCTTAATTTCTGTTGACTCAATGGGACTTAAATTCACATTTAAGTGTTTTCCTAAATGGGAAATGCTTTTTTCGTGAATTGAAGCCAACCTCACAACTTCTGATGACATCATAAATAAAATATTAGTTTAGTTGAGATTATTTTATTAGAAGATACGGTGTTTTCCTTGCTATTTTCTCCTGATTGGTTTAAATAACAAAGATGGAAAAAAACATTTGTTATTTATACATAAAATATCACCTGAACTATGTGTACTATGCCAAAGTACTAGCTAATGAGTCGATTTTGGTTTTTTCAATATGTGAGTATCTGATGACTGTTCTTAAATTGTACGTAGTACATCTGGTGGACATTTGGAACGTTATAGAAGCATTGCGAGAAAATGCATTAAACAACTTGGACCCAAACATAGAATTGAATGTGGCTCGTCTGGAAGCTGTGCTTTCAACTATTTTTTACCAGCTCAACAAACGGATGCCAACTACTCACCAGATCAACGTAGAGCAATCCATCAGCTTATTGCTCAACTTCCTGCTAGCGGCCTTCGATCCGTAAGTTTACCTCTACTATCCATATATGTTCCTCTTTTTCCTGATCAGTGGAAGGATTTTGTCTGTTTGTTGTGTCACTTTGAAAAACAGATGATAAACTAATATTCATTATTCTGGATAGAAATGTTAAATAGAGCTAATGTTGCAAGGGGAACTGGCGTAAAGGAGCTAGGTTCTGGTCTCATTTATACTCAATTATATGCAGAGTAATTCTGGTGTATTCCACAGAGTTACTCCAGATTTACTCAGGTTTAAATGGGAATAGAATTACTCACAGAGCAGAGTGACTCCACTTTTATCTTGCATTGTTATGTATTGAAATATCAGAGATTGAAACCACTGTAATGATTCTGTGGTAGTGACATAAGTTAGTGGCTCATTATTTATTTTTGCTGCAAGTTCTTGCAGCTGCAAGCAATTTTTCAGGTTCCCGTTAATGCAGCCTGTCATAAGACCATGGCAGAAATAAGATAAGGATCAGGAGATGGAATAAAATTAACGTTGTCCATTACTGCCTAGACCATGTGTCAGAATACCTGTGTACAACAGAGGTGAGCTCAAGATGGAGACAGGTTCCTAGCTTAACGTTATAGATGAATATACAGTGTATAGATACATATTACGGTTATTGAATGCAGAGACATGAATGTGTTATTGCCATTCTTAAAAGCATCTGAATAGCCTGAATTCTCAAAATAGAACAGCTTTTTAGTTTGACACATGCAAATTGCCTATTATCTCTTTACCATTTATATTTTGAAAATGCACCAGCTGAAAACATTGTTTGAGAAGCATTAAAATAAGTATCTTCCCCCCTCCTCCCTTACGCACACTTGATGGACTTCTTGTTTGGTATTGTGCACCTTTCAGAGCCAGATCAACTGGTATGGCTTAGTCACCATGGTAACAACTGGGGGGGGGGGAAGGCAGTCGTTCCATATGACAAAGCTGCATGGGCTCTGTATTGTGCATCCCCTCCTTCCCTCTCCGAGGAAAAAAGTCAATAGGTTGTGAAACTGTAGCCTACAGGATTTTTTTTTAAAGGCAGTAAAACACGTAATGGGGTATTTTAATTCATGAAAAACCTTGAATTCGTGACTTGACAAGAACAGGAAGGAAGGAAAATGAAAGCGCTTGGACATGTGCGCTGGAAGGTGCTGCACGTAAACTGCACCCCAGCTGTAAAATAGAGGGAAAGATTGATGGCTGTGAAAGTGAGAACAGTGATAATGTGTTTGTTTTGGAGCTCATCAGATTCGGGGTAAAGGTAGTGGCCATATGTCAGGATTCCTTACAAGAGAAATGGAGGGAAGGCTTTTACTCCTCAGTTCTTAAATGGTGAAATTGAATCTATTTTAAAGGCAGAGTTTCTACATTCCCTGTAAACATCAGATGTTCATATGCTCTGACCCACCCCTACGGAGTACCTTGCGGGGTTACTGACTCAGGCCTCAGACCAGCTCCACAGCCTCTGTTCCTGCCTCTGAGCTGGAATGCCCTAGGTGGGACCTATCGGTATGTCATCCCCCCCACATTTCTCAAGAGACTCTCCCATGGATCCACATAACAGCAGAGCCATCAGACTCCTGTCCCAAGTATACAGATTATAGAATGGAGCGTGGCTCGGAGGTAGGGGATTCACATCTCTGCTCATGCTTCTTCTGCCTATTTAGAAGACATGGTTCTGCTGTGGTGAAGGCCCTGTGTGCTGGTACAAGAGGGGGCAGGGTTTTTCCCCATAAATGCTGGAGCACAGAAACAAACAGTGCAATATGTTTGGAAAAAACAGGCATTGTACTGCTTTTATATATACTGTAAAACCCAGTAGAAGGCAGTAAGGCTGGGTAAAACCTTGAATATGTCTCATCCCCAGATTAGAGTACTTGGCCTGGATTCATATTCACATCGAGGTCCCTGTACTCAGTTCTGGCAGTGTAAAGGAGACTTAAAGTAGATGTCAATCACATTGAAATCATAAATTTACCCCCTAGTAACCCTGTTCTCGTTAACTAAGGATTACAGGCCTGTCTCTCCCCCCTGTTTTTAGAGGGGAGATTTGCACTTTCTGGTCCTCAGTCTCCAATTAATTTGGGAGATTGAATCTTTTTTAAATTAAAATTTACATTAATATATAACAAACTCAGACATTCAATTTTGTGTATCCTTGGGGGCACCCTAATAAACTGAATCCCAATTTTTCCAAGATTTTGAGTGTTTCCTGAGATCTTCAGTTTGGAAAGGAGAAAAATAAGAGGAACTACAATAATAAAGATATATAAATCATAATACAATAACAAGAGGGAACTCTATGAAATTAAAAGTCAAAATTAAAAGGACATTTGAATCTATTCAATGTATAGTTAGTGTGTGAAACTCACTGTCAGGTGATAGAAGAGGTTAGTATGTTTCAAAACAGCATAAGGAGGTCAGATTCCCAAATAGTGGACAAATGCATGCCTTATTTGTTCATGTAATTAAGGAGATTGCACATGGAAATTGGGCAGTTGCATCTGCTTCAAGGCATAAGATGATCCGCTGGGGTCAGGAAGAAATGTTTGCACTTCTATCACTCTATGGTACATTATTACACAACAGGATGGCTAGTTCAAACCTCTCAACCATTTAGCTTAGGCCATTGTCAGAAACATGATATCAGACTACATGGAGTGCTGGTCTAATCCACTATAATAGTTCTTGAAAAGGTCTCGACTGATAGTGTGAAATACGTTACAAACTATCCTCTTGTCACACTTACTGTGGATGCTGTCTTCATTGACCTGGAGACTGCAGCTTGTTGTTATGCTCTTTGGGATACCTGCATTAGGAAGCAAGCTTCTGTCTCCAGGCTATGAAAGATACAAGACATAATTGGAGGGGCTTGGTTTCACCCCTCTCTTTAAACAAATGTCTTTTCTAGAATTAAAGTCAGTCTGTGGAGAAGCTCAGTACCGGTCCTGAAAGCAGCTTCTCATTTGCCCTTCCATTCAGAGTCGCAAAATGTTAAATTCTCTGCTCTCTCCAGCTTTGTTAATCAATGAAGTTATATAGTCCTGCTAACCATTAAAAAAGAAGAAAGACCTGCAAAAAGTGCAGTTCAGAGATTTGGTCATTATACGTGTTGCTCAGTTGAATGAAAGAGCTCAGCATGATTCCAATTAATTTCCTTACTGAACTATTTCTAAGAAAGGAAACTCTTAATTATATGCTGTGACAATTCAGAGTTCACTGTCATGATTAAGGTGTTAAGAGCCCCCATAATTATTTGAAGAAGTTCTGTTCCCCTTGGAAGTGATAGTATAGTTTAAAAGCCTGTGTTTCATGTCTAGTCAACTATGAAATCAGAGTTCTTGTGCCCCTCTAATGGGATAAATTTGTTGTATTTCAAAACATTCAGAAATTAATCTATTTTCTTTTGGTCTCTGCATTAGACTTCTATTTTCTTTATGGCAATTTCAGCATAAATAATACTGGATAGCTTAACAGGTGTCAATGCAGCTCATTTGGTACCACTCTCGTGCTTGGGCCAGCGGGCTGCAGGTTCAAGTCCTGGACTGGAACCTGGCCTCATACCCATTTTTGGCACTAGAGTGCTGTACATAGGGGTATTGCACTGTACCCTATGCATTAAAAAGAGGACCTTCTGCTCCACTCTGACAATTTAAAAGCAAGTGGCAATTTTTGCAACAGTAGGGGATACCCCTAGTTCCAGCATTCCTGTATCTCAGTACTCCGTTGTACTGTTGCTTAACATGTACAGGCTGCTATGTCTGTACAGTCACTTTTGCCTCAGTACTATTCTGTGAAGGGTTTGGGGAATACCTTCAATATGAAAGGTTCTATACAAAATCTTTTCTGCTCTCTGTTCGTTCTGCTAGTAAAAGCGTAAGTCTCTTTGTGTTAGTCAGCCTGTGAGGTTTTATGAGCACTTCAGTTGAGGCACTCTGAATTCAATGTATACCTGCATGATGCTATCGGCCTGTGGCTGAGGTATTTACTCTTATGTAGCAGCACTTTACTCAAGAGGTCCTAATACTGCTAATAGAGAGGAGCTATATACTACAGAGCAGAGTTGCCTGGAGCATTTCAGGTCCTGGGGACTTTGGAAAGTCCTAGACCCCATTATCAGGTCCAGTTATCAGTCATGTGTATGTGTACATATAAATTTTGGTGGGCAAATTGAATTTACACTGGCTCTAATTTATGTATTTATGAATACAAATGACTGATACAAAATAGTGTCAAAATGAATCAAATCAAATTGAGAGATTCAAAACACACATAATATATTCCTTTTCCACCTCCCCTGCTCCCATAACCATTCAAGTGTGGGAAAAGCCTCTGTCGCTGGGGTGGAAAGCTGAAGGCTAAATGATGTGTCTGCCATTCAAAAAAAAAAATCCTGTAAGTAAATATAACGAAACCTACTGGGGGGGAATAGCTAAATCTAGAGCATTTCCACATGGCTATTTCATCATGTAGCTTCTTCAGTTCCACTTAGAAATTCAATTGCTTCCATTTAGCATTAATTTGTATTACATTTAACAAGTACTTTAAAAGCAGATGACCATCTCCATGTCAAAAATTGAGAGTTGAAAAATTAACAAAGGACTATAAGACGTCACACAAAAGGAATGGTAACAGAATGGACATAGTGAACTAGATCCTCGGCTGGTATATAATCAATTGAGCTACACTAACTGTGGATCTGACTCACTGTGAGTAAAAAATGACAAGGATGGAATTGTAGGAGATGCAAATTTATTTTAAAGATTTCACAATCTGATTTAATCTTTTGAAATTGAACAAAGAAATAGTACACAGCCAAAATGAAAAAAACAATGTGCATAGAAAAACAGCATTAAAGAATATATCCAGGATTGTTATTATTTCTATCCCTTCTCTTTTAAGTGCAACCAGAGTGAATTCATTTCTTTTTGTGTGCTTCTCTACTTTATATTTTTACCAAAAGAAGTAAAAGTTTAAACAGATTTTAAAAACAATGTTGTCATATTTGGAATCTCACATATTAAAATTGTAACACACTGATCTAAAAGTGAGTAAGTTGACAGGGCTATAAAGATTGTTTAGGTAACTCAGTCATAGGAAATGCCAAATAGCCATTCACTTTGTAAACTTTAAGTCCTCATAGGCGTGAAGCACATCGCACATTTTAATATGCTAAATTGAGAGTATTTCTATGGGACAACAAGACAGTAGTGTGTTAATAACCAAAATAAAACAAGAGGTTACTCTGTTATGCAGGGCCGGCTTTAGGAAGTGCGGGGCCCAATTTGAACAGTTTCGACGGGGCCCCGGCAGGGATGACTTAAAAAAAAAAAACATGTAAAAAAACACGTGGGGCTTGTACTCACCGGGCGGCGTCCGAGTCTTTGGCGGCACTTCAGCGGCGGGTCCTTCAGTGCCACCAAAGACCTAGAGCGAGTGAAGGACCTGCCGCCAAAGTGCCGCCGAAGACCCAGAGCAAGCAAAGGACCCGCCGCCGAAGACCCGGAGCGCCGCCAGGTGAGTAAAAATTAAAAAGGCGCCTCTAGCCAGGGAAGGGATTGTCACTGGGTGTGGGGCCCTCTTAGGCGCGGGGCCCGATTCGGGGGAATTGTTGGAATAGGCCTAAAGCCGGCCCTGCTGTTATGTACATGTATTATGCTGCTTAGATTTGGGGGCTAGCAGAGGGACAACAGTGGAGACTATGTATTCAGAAATCAGGTAATCTTTTCATTCTGGCAAATATAATTTCCTCCATTCAGGTCATGATTGACAAGCAATAGAGCTGTTCCATAAATGTGGATGGAGAAATAGATTTCATCTTGTTGTCACTTTCTTGGCTATTGCCAAAGCAGTTAGAACAGCCATATAACTTTTACTATCCAGACTCCAGAATCCTTTTACATACAGTTGGCCTGTGGAGTCTAGATGGACACCCACTGTGTTCTCTAATGGAGCATAGACTGGAGGTCACAGAACGTCTAGTTCCCCACAGTGACACAGAATCTTATGGCCTTGCTCTGCCACCCTCATACTGAGTAGCGCCCTGTTCCGTTATTAGTCTCATTGCTGAAACTCAAAGGAAAAATGGGTTTGTCTTGCTGTAAAATTGAAAAGAAAGGAATTGGCTGACTGTGAAACAATAATTCTCTTTATTAGGATGAGGATATGCTCTCAATGATTAAGTTAAACAGAGAGATAGGAACCCATTAAACATCTCCACAGGTAATAGGTAAATGCTGCCCCAATGTAATTTGTATCTTAACTGCCCTGAGGGAAGGTGCTGAGAAATCCAAAGAAAAAGTAAATTTGAAAATTTTGAGACCAAAAAAAATTAATGCAAAAGAGGAGGAAATTTATTATTTTTAGTGAGATTGTACATTTTAGCATATTCATACTTCTGCTTGTGATAGCATAATTCCTTTAAACAACCTGTGCTAGGTTTTTTTCATACCAAGGGAAATGATTTTAGAATTTAAAGCAGAGGGCTTTATAATGAAGATGGAAAATACTAGCTCAGAAACTGGAATGTGCTAAGGTTTCTGTATGGTAAATAATCACGGAGGTGGATGCAGGATAATTCCTATGGAAATAGGTCAGCTGAGTTTTGCCTTAAAATGGTTCAGTGAAAAGATCAACCATTCATAAAATGTGTACATTGCATATGGACACTGCAATGTACTGGTTTGTTCCTTCCAAGGAGGAAAAAGATCCTTATCATCTGACTGGGACATGACGACATTTGTAGGAAAATTATTATAGAACTTTTTTTTCCTATATCGGGATACCCTCGTATGTGTTACATAGTGTTGAATAGAATAGAATTTGTGTGAAATTAAATATGCCAGATGCTTAACTCCTTGATTTTAACCAGTGGATTGTGCCATCACACCTTCAGGGAAAAGTGGGATTCTGCATGGCCGTATGGGACTAGTGAAACCCTGTATAGTATTATGTCAGTGCCTCCAAAATGGTAAATTCTGACAGTGCCAAAGGGTGGTATTTAAAAAGAGGCTTTTCTTGAAAATAAGATGATTTCAACATATGGCCTGATCTAAAGTCCATTGAAAATAAATGGTCTGCTGTTGACTTCAGTGGGGTTTAGATTGGGCCTTAGAGTCCATGTTTTAACTAAATGCCTTCTAAGATTACATGTAAATCAAGGGTGTAATTGAAAAAGGCAAATGGCTTGGAACCATTAACTTGTACAATAGCTAACCTGAGTAACCACATGTTCTTTAGCCATTATCCTCATCCTCCTTTCCCCACTATTGCTTTTTGCACTCACTTGCTACATCCTCTTTCAAATTAAATTGTAAGCTTCTTGGGCAGGAACTGTTTGTATGGACAGTTCCTAGCATAGTGGGGCCCTGATTTTGGTTGGGGCCTTTGAGCACTACAATAGTACAAATAACACAATGTGCTAACCAGCATTCAAATGTTGTTCTGATAAGCTTAATATTAAAATGTGCCTTGGTGATGCTCTTAGAGGGTCTCTGATGGCTTTACAGAGAACTCTGCAATTGTATGTCCTCTTGAAAGAAAACAGTAAAAATATGAAAAGAAAAATGCATTGATCTGAAGATTTTATTTCCAAGTCTATGAACCTGCATATACTATGTGTCTGGTGTATTATGTCATGTCAAGGAGATGCAGTTAAAATGTACATTCATGCTGGTCAGATCATGCCGTATAACAACTTTTTATTATCTAACAGGGAAGGACATGGTAAAATTTCAGTTTTTGCTGTCAAAATGGCTTTGGCAACTCTTTGTGGAGGAAAGATCATGGACAAATTAAGATGTAAGTTTTGTTTTGTCTGTCGTTCATCCCTGTATTTGGTAAGATATCAAATTGTGCCAGAATGGTAGCTGGACCTGATGGAATTAGACCATGCTTATATTTGGTGTTGGTGGGTTTTGCTGAACCAATTTGCATCTTCAGATAACTCCAGTTCACTGTTTGGATGGCCTGTCAACCAGTTTTGGAGCCAGGTCACATATGTCTAATTCTGACGAGTACGGTACAGATTTGATTTCTGTTCAGGCTGATTGAATTAAAAGGTTATCGTAAGTACAGTCAAGTGCAGCAAATGTCTAGCATTATGAAGTATCATTGGACAATTTCCTCTTTTATGACATCTCTCTCATTTTCACAGTTAGAAAAACAATACAGTTTATACACTGTTTATCTTTCCTTTCCAGAGGCACATGTCTATCCCTTCTGCTTTACAGGATTCATCTTGTTTCCCAAACAAATCTAGCCAAGGTTTATTCTAGCTGCAGAAGCATCGAGAGACTTCCTTTTAGAATTCTTGTCCCTTGGGATCAGCTTCGTCTAGAGTACAGTGCTTAGTTCTCCCTTTTCTCTGATGTTGTGCATAAGGATAGCTATTGAGTCCCTGAGTCCAGAGGCTGTATGCAATGGCAGGATGTAGTGTGACACTGGTTTCCCAGCGGTGAACTGTGGGGTCCTTCACTTGGAATTTCCCTCCAGATGCACCCAGTGTGATATCTGCCATCTAGAACAGAGGTGGCCATAATAGCCTGAAAAATGATAATGGTCCCTTAGTCTAGCATCCCCCACTAAGTTTTGGAGCCTTTTAAACTTTTCACTTTCTTACTCGGGGGAAAAAAAAGTCTACCATCAAGGAAAATAAAAAAAGAGTAAGGTGCAGCTATAGAATGACAAATTGTTGTAATATTTACATGGCAAATAATTTAAGCCAAAAAAGTGATAAGATTCAAGTAATGCATTTCAAATTTGTTGTGTGTTTTACATGTCCAAAAAATCATAAACAGCCTCATGAACTCAGGGCCAGAATGGCACCAGACAAAAAGTTGTAGTTGATGTTTTGCACTTGGTCAAATCTGGTTCCATTCTATCTGACTAAGTTACTCACTTATGTTATGCATCAAGCACCAGCTAAAAAGGAATGACACCACACAGCCACAAAAGCAGGAATATTTTAATATAGAAATCTGATAGTTTTCTTACATGTGCATTTTTCTTTTGCCTCTGGCAAGTTAGGCTAAAATTAAAGGTGCAATAATATTGACATTTTCCATAAGCAGAATACATTATATAAAAAACCTCATTACTTTAAGTTCAGATCATATGTTGTTGAACTAAGAGAAGATCTGCAGTTTAAATGAAGTAAACCTTTCCTTTTCTTGCTCTTTTTTTGTCTTAATTTCCCCAGATATTTTCTCAATGATTTCAGACTCTGGTGGAGTGATGGTTTATGGAAGGTATGATATGTTTCTGCGGGAGGTTCTCAAACTTCCCACTGCAGTTTTCGAAGGTCCTTCATTTGGTTACACGGAGCAATCGGCAAAATCCTGTTTCTCTCAACAGGTAAAGAAAGATGGCCTCACTGACGTAGGCTATCAGTCACATGATTAATCAAGTTTTCTTTCGTTCTTTTTTCCTTTACACACACATACGTGTGCACACAGTCATGCTGCTCCTCTTTCCTGCTACAGTTGTGCATACATGACCTTATATCTCCATCTTCTTAAACCAAGTATCTAATTGTTCATGTCTATGATGAGGCAACAGATACACTTGAAATGCTCCGGTGAAAAATAACTGTTTCTCACCTCTTCTTTGTTGGAATGGAAGCCTACAGGCAACTGAACATCTGATTTCTCCCTTGCAGAAATTCTTAGTAGGATCCAAGAAAGTGCTGAAGTTACACAGAAAGGAATATGGCATTTGTCACAGCACATCAGACTGTGTGGATGCATTGAGTCTGATATCCTGCCAGTGGCCAATACCTGATGCTTCGGAGAGGGGAGGGACGAACTCAAAAATACCCAATACTACATGTAGCTGATTGTGCATTGCTCTGTTGTATTGGAAGAAGAGAATTTCTTCCTGTGAACTGCATTGATTTACACCCTTAGAAAAATATTAAACTTATGTTAACACTCATAAGAAATTCAGTAGTGCAATACATGGAAAGTAAAGGAAGATGTTGAAGCTGAGAAAACATTGGGAACAAAGCGGTATTTTTCTTCTCTTCTTTACTGCTAAAATATAGATCTGGGGCTCCAAAAGGAATTTATACTTCCTATTTCCCTGACAGGCATGATAAACATGATATGATATATATTTATCTTCCTATCAAACTGTTATCGCAATAGCAGAGATTTAAAAAAAAATTAAATCTAAGGTTGTGGAACTAAAATGTGTCCTAACTCTGATGTGCTGTTGCTTGGACAAATGTTGTTCCACAATCTAGTGACGTGGGGATGTCTACTAGGGTATCTCCTTCTGGACACATCTGGGAATTAGCTCTGCCAGCCAGATGCCGTCTTCTTGCAGTTCCTCAGCCTGTCATCTCACTCTCAGTCTGTAGCCCGTCTCTTGCACTCAGGAACTGCAGTGCCTCACCTTTGTGGATTAGTCCTCCTGCCAAGTTACAATAGGCCTCCCCTTCCAAGGTAATAAAGCTAGTCCAGTTGGCATCTCCATGGCTCCTATGCCACTTCCTGTGGCTGGCAGGGGAACCCAGGCCCATCCTCTATACTGGGTACCAACCCAGGGACTCTATAATAAGCAGTCACAGTCTGCATAGTCCTCCCCGTTATGCAGGGCCGGTGCAAGGATGTTTCGTGCCCTAGGCAAAACTTCCACCTTGCGCCCTCCCCCCCCCCCCGCGTGCCCCTACCCTGAGGCACTCCCCCCTCCGCCCTGAGGTGCCCCCGTTGCGGCAGCTCTCCACTCCCCCACCCTCTGCAGCAAGCCTGGGAGGCGGAGAAGTGAAGCAGCCACGGCGTGCTCGGGGAGGAGGTGGGGCAGGGGTGAGCTGGAGCAGGGAGTTCCCCTGCATGCCCCCCCTCCCTTACTTGCTGCAGGCGGCCCTCCCCGCGCTCCCCTGCCCCAGCTCCCTCCGCCTAAATGCTGGCGGCGACCGGGGCGGCCGAAGATCTGGCTGCTGTGGTTGCTGCCGAAGAAACTCCCAAATCCTACTGTCCTAGGCGACCGCCTAGCTCGCCTAAATGGTTGGACCAGCCCTGCCCTTATGCTGTTTCCATGGGCTTCTTCATACCAAGCTCTCACAGGCTTTCTTTCCCCCACAACTCCTCTGGGGTTGACCCTTCTTCTAGGGGCTAGAACCCCAGGGTTTATTCTCCCTCTTGGGTTTTCACCTGCCTTCCTCTGTCCCTGCAGCCTCTTTCTATTGCAAACTTCCTGACTTTATAATCCAGCCCCTACTCCTGCCCAGCTGAGCCTCTTGTTCAGTTAAACCTGGCTCCTGCTACAGGTACAGCCAGGTACCCTAATTGGCCCCTCAGGCCCACGTTAACCCCACCAGGGCCTATGTGGGGTACACAACCCATCACCCCTCATCTCACAGTGTATATTTAGTTTCAAGTTTCCAAGCAATTGATTAAAAACTGCGGGAGGAAAAAAATGACTTTTAAAGGTATGGAAATTACTTTCAGTGTCCTTTTAAGGGACATTGCTTCTTTAATCCATAAAATCAGTGACCACCGAAGGAGTGCAGCCATAAAGCTGTCAGTGAAGCAGAAATTACTTTATTTGGTACAAATCAAGTTTTAATTTATAGCTAGGGCCCTACCAAATTCACGGCCATGAAAAACGTGTCACGGACCATGAAATCTGGTCTCCCAGCGTGAAATCTGGTCTTGTGGGTTCTTTTACCCTATACTGTTACTAGGTTATAGATTACCCTTACTGCTGGTTGCTACCCTCTGGAATAAGCTTTGCTGGGCAGGAAACAGGAACGGCTAACATCTCTGTTTCATTGGTTGCAATGCTCTGTGATACACCAGTAGCTGACATAGAGCCAGTTGTTTTTTATAGATGCTGTCTTTCAGATAACCTACTGAATGAACAGTAACCGGTTTATTAAATATTACTGTGTTAGGTTTTAGTACGGTACCCAGACACTGAACAAGATTGTTTTGAATAACATGCGCCTTAGTTAGGATTCAGTGTCACTGACCCAAATTATGACTATGGGAATTTTTGCTCAATTTATAGTTACTATGTAACTTAATTTTTTTACCAATTTGTTTTTTCCTTGCCTTGTTGTTGTTTGCTTTTTCTTTGGATTTCTTTGGATTTTTCTTTGTTTGCTTTTTCTTTGGATTTCTTTGTTTGCTGGTAGTGGCTCTGCCTTCAGAGCTGGGCTACTGGCCAGCAGCTGACACTCTCAAGCTGCCTGCCTCTGAAGGCAGCGCCACTGCCAGCAGCAGCACAGAAGTAAGGGTATCAGTACCACAACCCCCCTACAATAACCTTGAGACCCGCCCCCGATAACTCGTTTTTGGGACAGGCCCCCTACAATTACAGCACCATGAAATTTCAGATTTAAATAGCTGAAATCATGGAATTCATGATTTTTAAAATCCTATGCCCCTGAAATTGACCAAACTGGACAGTGAATTTGTTAGGCCCCTATTTATAGCTCCATTCCAAAGAGAATTCCATTGTGGAAGAGCTGTGCTTGCCTCTGCATCTGTTTGCTTGTTCAGAGCACCACTGTGTGTGCAGCCAACTTAGTCCCTCTCCAGGAACAGAGAGAACACTTTACGCTACTTGATTATTTATGATATGGGAAACTGGATGATCTTTCATTCACTAGTTTTCTTTCTGCCCTTCTCCTCCTCTTTTCAGCTCTGCTGCTGCTAATAGTGACATTTGTTACTGTCAATGGTCAGCAAAGCCATGGCAGGCATCCACAGTAGAGTCCTATAAGGCAAATCATTATTCTGTGAACTGGTGCTTAACAGCACAGAGTTCCTGTTTATTTGGGAATAGAGCACTCATTCTCAGGTGTATGGTAAACAGATGTTAACCATCCTATTAACATGTTTATTGATACGGGCTAATTTTTGGTACTGATGCAGCTCTTTATTTACTATCAGTGACTTTCAGATTAAATTTGTAAAGTACTGAACATTTACACTTTTTAAAATAGCAAAAAAAACTTGGGATTATTTCTAGGGGACACTAATGTCTAGAAAGGTCTTGTCTTTTTATTAGATGAAAAACTGAGTTTCTGACTATATCTGTTTATTAAATATCCCATGACACTTTTCACAAATGTTAGTTGGGATAGTTACATGCTGCCTGTATATATTTCCGCTGCAGTTACAACAGGTACAGTTTTCTTCATTACTTCCACTCCTAAAACTGCTGTGTAGTGACCCTGTGCGCTGTTGAACAGCTGCCATTTCACTAATGGGTTAAAGTGATGGTTTGTACAATCGGTTAATATAGTCTGAGAAGCACTTTGGGATCCAAATGAATGCAATAACATATACAAACAGATATCACTGGTTTTAATCTATAAATATTCCAAACAGGACTCAACATTTATATATGATCATTTTCTTCATGGGAAGGCATTAGTTCTTAATTTCTGTCAGTAAGACTTACTGTCAGTAAGTCTGTCGCATACTATGAGAAGTATATTAAAAGGTAAAGAGTCTTAACAGTGGACACATCTCAGAGAGGAATCTGCATAAAGGTCTTAAAAACGTGAGAATAAGATTTGAGTTAAAAAAATTTCAGAAATGCACGTGTCTCATTTTCCAAAACCAAAAAGACTTGGGTCACTTAGGAGTCTAAGCCTCACTGAGGAACAATAGGACTTAAACCTCTAAGTGTCTAAGTCACTTTTAAAAATGGAATATATACACTGTTGAAAATTTTAATCTCTGTCTTTATTTGTCCTTTCATTTTTTTTTAACTTTAGCAGATATTGGAGTGGTGTCTGTCACTCTGTGGATGGTAAATGGCTTTTTGTTTGATGCATGTGCATTAGATAGGACCAATGGCATATAGTAATATGAACAGGTTGCGAAACTGATGTATTCAGGAAGGATCTTTCTTGGGGGGCAAACTTTAGGTCAGAACCCTTAAAGTGAGTGATTACTTAATAAATGGCATCAACTCCTTCCATGAAGAGAACTGCTGGTTACAGGTGGCAGACATTATAACCACTAATGCCTCATCTTCTGTTTTTACAGCCTTTGGCAGTGTCATTTTCTTCTCGGTTTATGGCTTGAGGTTTAAGAACTTCATTTCTTCATTCTCAAGTACTTTTATAAAAACACGTTCAAGTCACCCTGATTTCTGTGGTTACTGTTGTTTTTTTGTTTGTTTGTTTTTGTGTTTGTTTGAGCAGAAAAAAGTCACATTAAATGCTTTCTTGGATACTCTCATGTCTGACCCCCCGCCGCAGTGTCTGGTCTGGCTACCACTTCTGCATCGATTGGCAAATGTTGAAAATGGTAAGTGATGGCTGCTCACCAAGTTTAGTTAAAGAATAGCAGTTGCAATGGGGACATCTAGGCTATATATGATGAGCTTCTCAGTTTATGGATGACATTATAAGAGCTACTGTACTGAGGTTATTGATTCCAGGTGCCATCTTATAGCTGCTAATCAAATAGGATGCCTTACTGTCAGTCATTCCACTTGTAGCCTTGTTTAATTTTTTTGCTGTGCTCTGGAGTTTGTCCTAAATGTTTCCTCGCTTTCTATGCCCTGGATAGCCAGAGAGCTACAGTAGGCGGCCCACTTGCGCCACACACACATTTGGTAAAATCAAAGACCATGACATTTATTAGCTATGACATAACAGCACTAAAGGAGGAACAGCAGGGCAGCTCCTTCCCACACAATCTACCTGGCAGGCTAAGTTCAGTGCAGGTTGTAAACTAATGTCCACAATGTCCAAGTAGTCCTTAAAAGGAGGACTAAACACCTCCCTGCAAAACTATCTATCCAAGAAACAGGAGCAAGAAACCTCAGATCCAACCTTCTTTCTCTCTTATGTGAAGGGCTTTAATTGAGGGGGTACCTCTGACCCAGACACTGAATCACTCCCCTGGCTCTGAAATGCATAGATTCAGAGATTTTACGGTCAGTGTGGACCATTCTGATCATCTCATCTGACCTCCTATGTAACACAAACCATAGAATGCCACCCAGTAATTTCTGTATCAAACACACAACTTCTGTTTGGGCAACTTGGGAGAGGTTGGCAGGTAACCACTCTGCTCACAAATATGCAGGACTATTGGTCTAACCCCACAGACATAGATTCTGTAGCAGAATGCAGACACTGCAGCAGCATTGAAACGGCAGTCGCAACCACAGAAGGACCCCAGTACTGTGGGTTCATTCCATCCTCTCTCCACCCCTCCAAGCCCTATATATTTCCCCAGATAGTTCTAGCAGATTCCACACAGTTCTCTTATGCAAAGCCATCTCTTCTACTGTGCACAATGACCTGTATTCCGACCTTAAACAGGAAGAGGATACATAATAGGAAGTACACTTTCAGTGTCTTACTTAGCAGAGTATACCTGCTCCTAAGATGATATTTCCTCCACATGGTTCTTAAGAGGAGTTTGGCATCTAATCCTTTGCAAATGTCATTGATAATATATCCTTTAATGTTATGGATCTAGAAGGAATGGAAGATTTAAACCCAAGGAAACATGTTAAGCCTTTATATTTAAACATTCAATTAACAATATGAATAAATCTTCAAAAAACAATTAATTTTGCTTCCCCATATTTCCCTTGGTAGGCAGGGGAAAAAATCCTCTCTCTCTTTTTTGAGATTCTCAGTCTAATGGTGTAGCTGCTAGGTCAAGGAGCAGACATGTTTGAAAATAAACTTAAGAGCCTCACTTTCTTAGTCTGGAGGGATGAGAGTTGTTGTGCAGAGGATTTTCTGTTGTTACTACCAGAGGTCATTGGGAAAATGTTGCCAGCTCATTTCCTCTCAAGTGCTCCCTCCCACCTATCCATAGAGCATAACTGGAGCTTCAAAGGGGGATGCATATATGTATTCAGTTGCAGATAAATACAGTGTACATGCTGTAGTGTGCAGAGACGGGCAGAGGCAATGGGAGTGCCAAGTGGTGGGGGAAAAACATAGCTCATAGCAGCATGAATAGTAAAAGATGCCATAAATCAGTCTAATATTTGAGGGCAGTGCTTCCGGGTGACACAAATCCCCTTATTATATCCTTTTGGTTGGAATGATGGACAAAATGGAGCCCATTCTTAAGGCCAGATTTTCAAACGTGGGTACCAAATATTGAGTGCTTAAATCCGTATCTAAATGTAGTTAGTTAACTACATCAGTCGTAGGTGATTAACATAGGTATCTAGATGCCTTTACATAGATTTAGGCACCTAACTGTAGGCACCCATGTTTGAAAATCTGACCTCTGACCCTTAGGCTCACCAACTCAACTGCTAATGATAACAATAAAACCCTTCACCTTTCCAGAATAGCAACCTATTAAAGCAAGGTAGATTTCCTTCTAATTTACTGTTTGTTTCCTCTGTAATAAACTCAGTTTGCTTTGTAGTTTGAACACATTTCTGAGGCTGTAGGAAGAACGGTGCATGTTGCTTCAGAAGTGATAAAGGATTTGGAGTTGGGAATTAAGCAAATGCAGTTTGTACCTTGGAAGAGACCCACAAAAGACTTGTGAAGTTTTCATATATATATTTTCCTCAGCCTAAGACCATGAATGGCATTTGATGTTGAAAATTACTGCAAACAAAGGAAGGATTCAGTCACCATTTGGGGCTTCATTCTTAATCTTGTTCTTATTGTTTCTTTTGTTTGTTTTTGTTTTTTAAATTTCTCTCCCCCGCAGTCTTCCATCCTGTTGAGTGTTCCTACTGCCACAGTGAGAGCATGATGGGATTTCGCTATCGGTGCCAGCAGTGTCACAATTACCAGCTCTGTCAGGACTGCTTCTGGAGGGGACATGCCAGTGGTTCCCATAGCAACCAGCACCAAATGAAAGAATACACATCGTGGGTAAGGGAAGGTTCATGCATTGCTGCAGACTGTTTGAACTCCAGCAGTCAGAGAGAGAATCCCAGGGATGGAGTAGGAACCTTGGCCAATTCAGTCATTTTATATCGCAAAATATAAAACTTTGGTGGCCAATTTAGTTAAGTATGGAGAATCCACAATTGTGGTCCCTATTCACCATTAAGCTCTGAGACAAGAATTTGTTTTCTGAGAGTGGATTTCAGCAGTCTGACAGTTTAATACTGTACTGGATGTCAGGACAACTACAGGAGGGTCTTGGAATATAATGCTATTTTCACAGTAAGTTTTCCATTTTTGAAGGACCCATAGTAAAGTATTTGTTAGCCTTTCTCTCGCTTTCTCTGATTCATATGCTAATGATTACATGTAAATGAAATTATGGGGACTATTGAAGTATCATTCAGCTGTCCATGAAATCTTTTTTTTTTTTTTTGAGGAACTAATTTAAGTAAGTGTGTGTGTGTGTGTATGTGTGCGCGCATGTGTGTGTTCAATATATATGTATTATGTTCCCATTATAATAGCATTTGAGTACATTAACATAATTACATCCATAATAAATCATACAACCTATATTAAGTAACAAAAATAATCACCCACCTTTACATCATTTTAAAAAAAAATCCACCGCTTATACCCAGCTGGCACAAATGCTTCACCAAATAGTTAAGCCTAGCAAGCCTAGCAACTTCTCTCTGAAATCTGGAAAGGTGAAACATCACTAAGAACATGCCATCTTCAGAATTCAAATCCGGGGACCCTCAGCAGAGGCACTTTAGCTGATCTCAGATGTCACAGTAGTGCATTGTTGTACAGGGAGAGGCGTGGTCTTTTAGGCAGGAGAGATGCAGACCACAGTGTCAAGTATCAGAGGGGTAGCCGTGTTAGTCTGGTTCTGTAGAAGCAGCAAAGAATCCTGTGGCACCTTATAGACTAACAGACGTTTTGCAGCATGAGCTTTCGTGGGTGAATACCCACTTCTTCGGATGCAAGTAGTGGAAATTTCCAGGGGCAGGTATATATAAGCAAGCAAGAAGCAAGCTAGAGATAACGAGGTTAGATCAATCAGGGAGGATGAGGCCCTGTTCTAGCAGTTGAGGTGTGAAAACCAAGAGAGGAGAAACTGGTTCTGTAATTGGCAAGCCATTCACAGTCTTTGTTTAATCCTGAGCTGATGGTGTCAAATTTGCAGATGAACTGGAGCTCAGCAGTTTCTCTTTGAAGTCTGGTCCTAAAGTTTTTTTGCTGCAGGATGGCCACCTTAAGATCTGCTATTGTGTGGCCAGGGAGGTTGAAGTGTTCTCCTACAGGTTTTTGTATATTGCCATTCCTAATGTCTGATTTGTGTCCATTTATCCTTTTCCTTATAGACTGTCCAGTTTGGCCGATGTACATAGCAGAGGGGCATTGCTGGCATATGATGGCATATATTACATTGGTGGACGTGCAGGTGAATGAACCGGCGATGGTGTGGCTGATCTGATTAGGTCCTGTGATGGTGTCGCTGGTGTCCCCTCCATCGCATCATCAGGGATCTATAACCCATCCTGGACAATGATCCCACACTTTCACAGGCCTTGGGTGACAGGCCAGTCCTCGCCCACAGACAACCTGCCAACCTGAAGCATATTCTCACCAGCAACTGCACACCGCACCATAGTAACTCTAGCTCAGGAACCAATCCATGCAACAAACCTCGATGCCAACTCTGCCCACATATCTACACCAGCGACACCATCACAGGACCTAATCAGATCAGCCACACCATCGCCGGTTCATTCACCTGCACGTCCACCAATGTAATATATGCCATCATATGCCAGCAATGCCCCTCTGCTATGTACATCGGCCAAACTGGACAGTCTATAAGGAAAAGGATAAATGGACACAAATCAGACATTAGGAATGGCAATTTACAAAAACCTGTAGGAGAACACTTCAACTTCCCTGGCCACACAATAGCAGATCTTAAGGTGGCCATCCTGCAGCAAAAAAACTTTAGGACCAGACTTCAAAGAGAAACTGCTGAGCTCCAGTTCATCTGCAAATTTGACACCATCAGCTCAGGATTAAACAAAGACTGTGAATGGCTTGCCAATTACAGAACCAGTTTCTCCTCCCTTGGTTTTCACACCTCAACTGCTAGAACAGGGCCTCATCCTCCCTGATTGATCTAACCTCGTTATCTCTAGCTTGCTTCTTGCTTGCTTATATATACCTGCCCCTGGAAATTTCCACTACTTGCATCCGAAGAAGTGGGTATTCACCCACGAAAGCTCATGCTGCAAAACGTCTGTTAGTCTATAAGGTGCCACAGGATTCTTTGCTGCTTCTACAGACCACAGTGTGTGTGGATACGTGTTTGATCCTGAGTTTTCAGAACCATATTTAAAACAATCAAAACTCTGGTTCTGTGAAAGTAGCTGCCTGCCTGATGATGATGTTGCACAGAACAAGCAAGGGTTAACTATAAAAGAAATGCACTGTTTGATGATCAGTATGCCAGGCACATGGCTCTACTCTGCCTCACAATAGATCTAGGTGCACAAATGGCCTCTGGGCTCTCACTTTGTGGACATGGATGACTTGAGTTTAGACTCTGGATAGGAGAGTACGTGCCACCTGGCTCTTTTTCTCATCCCTTAACAAACAGTGTATTTGTAGAATGATAGATCTTTCTTGCTGTAGGAAGTGTGCTGCAATGGTAGGGAAGGAATCTGGTGATTTCACTTGAAAGCTGTTTCAAAACCTTGCCAGACACAATAAAAAGCAACATATGAATACATATCTAGTCGCCCCTGCTACCCAAATGTTTTTTACTTTCAGACTGGAATATTTCAATTCAAATCTGAAATTGCCTTGCTACTGTGTACATAGGTGTTATTTCTTTCCAAGCAGATTTGATAACAATGTCCTTAACACTTCCTGTGTATGAATGTTCTATATATTGGGCCTAATCTTAAAAGTTAGGTACATGCACACACCTGGAGTGTGCCTAACTCATGCAAATATCTCTGGTGTATGTGTAAATTGGAGATGTCCAAAAGTACTCAATTATGGTGAATTCAGAGTGAAACTCCATTTATAATAAAGTAGACTGAGAGTCCTAAATTGTTCAAATTCATTGTCGTGTATAATTTGGAATTCCAATAATAAAAATACTTCATATATACCTTCCTTGTGAGGATCTCAACGAACTTTAAAAACTCCAGCAAATTAAGCTTGATATCCCTTTTTGATAGGAAAGTAGTATTACCCCCATTTTAGAGATGGAGAAACTGAGTCACAGAGCTGTTAACTGGCTTGGCCAAGGTCATGCAGGAAATTTGTTGCAGAACCTAGAAGAAAACCCAGAACTCACAGCCCATTGCTACAACCACACAGCCATCCTTCCTTCACTTAGAATGAAGCTGTTATCTGGTGATTACTTCACTATATACTTCACTGTATATAATATGTCATTATGTTTATAAAAGCTGAAGATGTAGCTGCCCTAGTGCTTTAAAACTAGCATTACATTGTGTTGCCCTATGAAGACTTGTGGGATCCCAGGATTCAAAGCTTAATGCCTGTTGTTTACACAGTGAGAGCAGAGATGTTCAGTTTTTTGGGAAGCAATTAAAGTTTTTCAGTCTCTTCTTTTAGCTTTCTGTCTCCAAGTCCCTGAAACTCCATCAGTATTGTGTCTGAAATGTCATTTGCCCTTATTGTAGCAGAGGCAGCAGCTTCTAAGGCAGACAAGAGAGAAGCTTTAGTTTAAAACATCTAAAGAATGAAGGAAGCTAGTGAAACACTAGTGAGGAGGGGAGGGAAAGAATATAGTGCACTGGCTTGTATGCATGCCACTACCTTCAAAGAAACACTGTTTCCCAGGGCCTGATCCAGAGCCCACTGAAGACAATGGGAATTTTTCCATTGACCTAAATGGACTTTGGTTCATTGGACCCTTAAAGAAAGGCATAGAGTGAGGAAAAAGTTAAGAATATATTATTGTAAGTGGTAAGGTTTTGTTCTGCACTTCCTGTAGTTTCAATGTAGCAACCGTTTGCACCTTACTTGTCCACATTACTTTTACCTTCCTTGTTCCTCCCAGAAATCACCTGCTAAGAAGCTAACTAATGCACTTAGCAAGTCTTTAAGCTGTGCTTCCAGCCGTGAACCTTTGCACCCAATGTTCCCTGACCAGCCTGAAAAACCTCTAAACCTGGCTCATATTGTGTAAGTATCTGTGTGCTGTAGAGAAAGTAACCTTTGTTCCAATTGACATGTACAGACTGTGTATCTCCGATGGCTCTGGAGGAAATGCATGATGGCTGTTTCATGTCTCATGCAATGAATCAAGTGCTTTGTATAAAATCACAAGGGGCTTTCTGTTAGCGTGAATTTACCTTGGTGGTCCAGGCCACATTTAAACTATTGAAAAAACATATGGATGATGTTGATACAGGTGACACAGATATGGGACACAGTCATAAGTGGGGAGAGAAGAGTGTGAAAGTATTTAAATTTTGTGTCATTTTCTTGGTTTAGTACATTTAGATTTATTCATGATTCAGCTCTCTGGATTTATTCTCAGGAGTCTCCCAAACTTCAGCATAACACTGTATTGTCTTGAACTAAGGTGCCAGACAAGAGGTGAAATCCTGGCCATCTTGAAGTCAATGGCAAAGTTCTCAATGACTTAATGGAACCAGAATTTCACCCGAAGTCTTAAAACAATGCAGATGAATTTTCATCTTATTCTAATCTTGGATTATAGTTCATTGATCCTTTTGAATTTACTCAATACTGTAGTTTGTCTCTAAGTTTTCCCTTTCACTCTCTTTTTTTATTTAAAGTTCATATAAACTAGTCATGCTTTCCTCCCTAGCAGTCAAAGAGCTCAAAGCAGAAAGAAGCTAGATTTGGATACAATATGGAAATTGCCACTTCAGATGATATAGCATTCATTGAAGGGCCTTCATCATCTGCACTAATAGTAGATCATATATTGTCATCTGGCTAGGTAACATTGGCTTCTCTGGTGACCTGTGCTTTCTTGGTCTCATTTGACCTAAAAGTGACACTCTTTCCCAGGAATTCAAAGCAAAACTAAAGTAACAACTGGAAAAAAGTTCCAAAGCAATTAGATGTTCTGAAATGATTTAAAAGATATTTATTGTAAAATACTTCTCATGAAAAGTGCTGCAATCATTCTAAAAAAAAAGTCAGTCTTTTAACCACCTCCATCATGCTGCTGACTGAAGCAGTGGAGGCAAAAACCATAAAGGCTGTGGGAACCCTCTCTTAGCCTGCTTAGACATTTTAAAAATAAATCATGCTGATGTTATTCTTTGGGTGGTCATAATGGGAGTGGTCCCTCTTTTTTAAAATGTGAGGTATCTCATACAGATGTATAATTTTGTGTGATGGTTACAACTGATTATCTCTTAAAATAAATGTACTGCTTTATCGTAAGGATGGAATAGAGGCATATTGTACTAAGAAACAGAATTAGATGTATTTGCTTAGATACCATGGTGATCGGCATGGTATAAAAGCCGAGAATCACAGATGGATAGATAATAATTTCACATGCAGAAACTGGGCATACTTCAGAGGGATAGAAAGAGATCATGAAAGTGAAATTAAAGCCTCTTCCTCATGCTATCTAGAGTTTTTCATTGTGGGACATTAACACTGGCTCCAGTAGGAGGATCTACCTGTATTCTGATATGAGAGACAAGGTAGATGAAGAGGTATCTTTTGTTGGACCAACTTCCAGCAACTTGGTCCAATAAAAGATATATTATCTTGCCTATCTTTGTCTCTCTCTTTTATCATGGGGCCAACATGGCTACAACAGCACTGCAAACAACTACAATGAAAAACTTTTTAAAATAATTCTGTTTCACAGCATGATTGTAGTACCCTGCAAATATATATTCTTAGATAGCAGATAACATGCTGCAATCATAGTAAATACTGGGTTATTATGACGGAATTCAAACAAAGATAGGGAAGGGAAAGATACAGTAATTGAATAGAATCTGTTCCAAAATCTTTGCTGTAAAATTAGGACCTTGTCTTCTTTCTAAATACATAGATATAATTTAGTGTGAATGAATATAAGCATGAGAGACAATCTATTTTATTTTTATGGCACAGTTTCTCCTTATTGTTAGATTGAAAGCAATATAACTGTATTGAGCATAATGATACATGAATGAAAAACCTACAAGTCATGGAAATAGCATGATCTACAATGTAATTCACATAAATTAACTGAGAGGAAAGATATGCTACAGTAACTCATTGAGAATATCTTCTTGCTGGCACAATTTTTATTTTTAAATCTAATGGAAGATAAAAGGTATCAAGAGAAACAGATCTGGGCAAGAATTCAAGCGAAGGGATTTTTCCCATATACATTTAATGGTAGACTTATATGACAAAGGAGTCCTCTGTTCTCAACAGTGCTACTTTAAATAAGGACAAAGATCTCCTGTATTGCTGTGATTTTTTAATTTTTTTTAAAGGTAGTAACCCTCCTTTTCATTGTTCACTTCTTACCTTGGAGTACACAGAGCCAAAGAGCTGTCTATTTTTTCAGTGTTATGGGTCCAACTCAACATTTCTAATTAAAACTGCAATATAAGGCAAAACGTATCAAATATACATGTCTACAGACCATTCACAATGATGCAAGAAATAATAATGTGTGTGATGATAGTCCTAAAAGGGGAATCTCATGGCTATGAGATTTAAGCTGATGCGGGGACTTTTTTCATGCTATTTTTGTCTACCACAAATATAATTGCCAACCAAAAAGCCCCAAATATAAAGAGATTCAATAGCATTACTAGCATCATGGTGAGATTATCAAGTGCACTCAGCAGTCAATCACTGAAGTCAATGAGGACAAAACTTTTGAAAATCCCATCCATAATTTTGTCATTTAGTATGTTATACTATACTATATATTACTCCTGGGGGCATTCTGTGCCAAAAGCATTAAAAATTCTGCACACAATATTGTAAAATTCTGCAAATTTTATTTGTCAAAACAGCATTACATAATCACGCCAGTTTCAATTATTTTGGTAATTTATTTCAAAATACTTGTCAGCACGTATGTCTGTAACAATAGAGAGAGACACAAAATTTCCCCCGGGAGTAGAGTTAAAGAAACCCCTATGACAACCCAGTTCCTGTTTCTCTGTCCCTTCCCCCATTCCCAGAGCCCAGTCAGGGGGCCAGACACCCACAACCCCTCTCCCCCGGAACCCAGCCATGAGGTCCCCCCAGCCCAGACACCCGCCCCCCCTCCCCTCAGAGCCTAGGGAGGCAGAGGGAGAAACAGCCTGATGCTGGGTCTCAGGCTTATATGGGGTTTCCTGCGCACCACTGTCTCCTTCCCTCAGAGTGTGTGGGGAACTGCAGCTGCGAGGATCCTCTAACTCTCTCCTCGCACCCCCGCAGTGTCTTCTATGTGTGAGCTGGGCTTTGCCAGGTCCAGCAGCCCCAAGTGGTGGCCAACAGCACTGCAGCCAATTTCTATGGAGGCAAGGAAATTTCCGCAAAATTCTGCATTGGGCAGTGGCGCAGAATTCCCCCCGGAGTAATGTATATAGGTAGAGAGGCTTGGCAGAATTTTATTTTTATAATATTAACTGAAAATATTGGTGTTTTATTTTTAAGCATTTTTTCTATTTTTATCCATTTACATTTTCACGGTTGGGGGAAATTAAAGGGGGAGACAACAATTATTTAATGAGAATAGATATGGAGATTCAAAAAGTTAAAGATTTGTAACCATTAAAACACAAATTCTCTACATCACATGTCAAAATAAACAAGGTAAATATCCTTAAATCAAACTCTAATAAGTTCTCAAACAGCATATTTCTTACTTTGCCCATCTGTAAATTTCCATTATAATAGATGGAATTTTTTTTTGTTGGTTTGTGTGTATACAATAACATTGACATTTACCAACATTTCTAATTTAATCCTTCCAAGCCGATATATAAAGCTGTGTGAATATCTGATGTTTGTTTCCTTCCTTGCAGTACCAAAAAGTAAACAAAAAATGTTTGGGGTCAAATGACACATTTTTGTCCAACCCAAAATAAAATTTCTTTTTTTTTTCAACTTTTTTTAAATTATTTTTTTAATAAAATTTAAGTAAATTTCAAAATGAAAAGTCATTTCAAATAAAAAAATAAAAACATTTCTTTCGGAAAATGTTGAAATGAAATGGTTTTTTTTTCAGATTTTTTTGACATTTCAACGAATATGGCTTGTATTATTTTTTTAATATAAGACTGTTCCATGTTCATGGGTCAACCTCTATATACCCAGGAGGTTGTAAATTCCATAAACAGCTGCAAAGCTAAAAAATACGCATCCAAGATTAGAATTTGTCTTTGATTTTTCTAAAAGGTCTGCTATACACAGCTCTATCACATCAAATATCCACTTTGTGTATTTAAACACACACACCATGTTAAAGCTGAACTTGAGAAAAGTGATGACAAATACTCATCTGAGTGAGTCAGTAGCTTTAAGGAGCTCACCCTGGCAAAGCCTGAAATGGTTTCAATGCCAGTTTTCTTGATATGAGAATTGACAAGAAAACAATGGCCTGTTTTTATCCATATTCATTTCAAAATGCCATCTTCATTAATGGTCTCTTTTTTCAATTTCATTTTGGCTGCAAAAGAGATACCTGGTAAGTATTTTATTCTCCTTTAGTACATTTTTTTTTTTGGAGGGAAAGAAAAACTTGTAACAAATCTTATTACATCTTCATTGTTGATCACAGAATGTTTAGCAGATTCCAGCACCAAGTGTGTAATAATCTTTGAATAGTCCAGTGTTTTCATTGTCCAGATAAAAAATGCAGAACATATGTAAATCTCATGTAAATGATATGAAATGCTAACTAATACTGCTGTTCACTGGCACCATATAAATTTCCAGTTTAAAATTCCCAGGCAATTAGTATCTTACCAATTAAACTGTAAAAAACTGAGAAATTTTTTTTCTCTAATCTCAGTTTCAGTTACAATAGTAAGTAAACAATATCAGGCAGAAAAGTCATTTTTTTAAGTTGACAGTGTCCCTTTAAAGTGATTACAGTACATTATTTTATAGTCTGAGATGGGGGTGGGGAGTTAAAGACTGTTGATAGCGGTTCACCATTTTTATACTAATTATATTTTATGGGGCATTTCAGTGGACTTGGTAAAAATGCTGCACAATAAATTATTTTGCCAGAGTAGGAAAAAGAATCAAGCAAATTGTTCAAAATGTGCCTCATAACATAAAAACCTGATGTTCATTTATCTTTTGGTCCTGTTATGGCTTTTTATCCCCCATTTAAAAAAAAACAAATAACCCTTTAGTTTGGAGCAATTGGTTATTTATAGCAGACGATATCTGCTGTCAGTTTACCTTGAGCAAGAATATCATTAATCTCTATGTGTAAATACTATTGCTGATGGTTTGTTGAATACAAATAAAATATGCTTAGCTATTTTGCCTTCTTTTAGGCCTCCCAGACCTGTAACCAGCATGAATGATACGCTATTCTCCCACTCTGTTCCCTCAGGAAATACTTTCACAAACAGAAGGTGAGTGCTCATCCTTTCTTACTTTAAAACAACTCACGTGAATGGAAAATAAATCCCTGATTGTTAGGTTCTTTGCATTTTACTCAATGAAAATGTTAATAGAACACTGTCTCAGAAATATTCCAACCTTTTGTGGATTGAGTTTCAGTTATTCAGATGGGAAGGCCACATTTTAAATGAATGCCCCTGAATTTGGGCACCCAGTTCCACATTGGCGTGCTTACGTGGGCACTTAGGATGCTACAATGCACGTTTGGGTACCTAATTTTCACTGTAAGTGCTAAAATGTAGAACTGGGCACCCTGATTTAGAAGCTGATGTTTGAAAATTGGGTCTCGGATCCTAAGTCATTTGGCAGTGTTGGGCAGGGAGTAGAAGTTGGGATGTGAGGGCGTACATTGCGATAACAAGTTAATATACTAACTTGTTATCTTTGGGGATTTGAGTTAAAATTTCAGCCATGTCATTAATTGAAATGAGTTTGGTGTTCTAATTTAGATCACAGAAACTCTTTGGAGGATAACTAAAAGAAAAAGAATTCCTTGAATTTTTACTGCACTGTATAATTAATCTAGCTAGCATTTCAAATTTTGCGTGAGGCTTATAAAAGGTGGTCAGGGTAGTTTTTATGTAATAGAGTATATTTGGCATCCATGGATATGTTTCTTATACCCAGTGTTCACTTGGTATTAACTAGAGATGGAATTGAGTCGAGACCACCTGGACCAAGCACTAGGGTGACCAGATGTCCCGATTTTATAGGGACAGTCCCAATATTAGGGGCTTTTTTATATATATGGGCTTCTATTACCCCTCAGCCCCATCCCAATTTTTCACACTTGCTATCTGGTCACACTAACAAGCACCCCTGAATTGAACTTGATTCATAAATTCATTTATAGTATTCACTGCAAAGCCTTGTAACACAGAATACCAAATGGAATAAAACTGCAGCTACATATTGACTCAATCCCCCTATGGCCCAGAAATGTGGTTTAACCATTGGTACTACTCTGCAAATACAGCTTCTGGTTGGCCCACTCATCCAGCCAGTAGAGGGCAGGACCATGTTAAGTCACTGTTTGGAAAGATGTTGAGACATTCCTTCACCTGTTAAACAAATCAGAGATTCATTAAAGGCCACAACAAAGAAATGCCTTGAAATAGGGTGGCCCTATTCCCAGAGAAAAGGTGTGTGTAACTCCATACACCGTTATATGCCCAAGCAGTCAAAATATGTTTGCAGCATTTGCTACCAATTACATAGTCTACAGAAAAAAAACTATAAGTAAATGGTCATAGTCAGGATACTGCAAAGAGAAGCTCTCCTCACTCTAATGGAGAAGGTAAGCATAGTGTAACCTTTGGCTGCATCTGACTGAATTGCTCTTGCTTTATGTTTCAGTGCTTCAGAGACCTAAAATTCCCAACTATAATCTTGGTAACTTGGGTATTCATGGTTATTCTTTCAGGACTAAAAACAAAGCCATAGTACACCACACTTCAATATAGTCTCAAGAATAAAGATGTTTTGCTCCCCTAATAATTAACTTTTTGTTACCTATAAACTACCATTGTTACTAAAATGTATGCAGCCTTCAAGAAATCACAGTGCTCAATGAGCAACACAGTGTGCTTACTATTATAAGACAGGCACCCAGTAGATGTTTTTTTAGTTACAATACTTACAGTGGTATTTATTGCGCTACATGTTTCATTTTACACACAGAATTACTGATACTTCTTTTTTGCTTTAGTTTCTTTAATTCAAGTCATTGTCTTTAATTATCAGGATCAAATGAAGGTACATTTCTGGCACTTTAGAATTCCTTTTTCTCCTGGAGGAAGGGAGTGTCCTTTGCACATGAAATCAGGACTTATCAATGGAAAATGCCCTGTGGGACATGAGGAATTTTAAAAGCCAGAGCTCTAGGTAGACTGACCTTCTGGTAGGTGGGTAATATGGCATCTCCTTTATGAAATGTTCTTATGATGCCATGGACATTTCTGGTTATTTTAGAGTTAACAGTGTCCTGAAATGTAAAATAATATCATATATTAATCCTCTTGTAACTTTTTGCATTGCAACTTGTTCTAATTATTTTTGTTTTCAACCCTAATTCACTTGAAACATACACTTTTATTTTGTTTAAAAAACAGCATTCTATCTAAAATGGTTGTAAATTGAACACACTGAATCCACTGTCAGCATGCTACTCTGTGTATTTGCGTAGGATATTAACAAGGTTTCATTGTTTGAATTATTCAGGTTACTTGAGGGTATAAATGTAGCCAGTCCTGTAGCTGATGAGCATTCTCTTATAAAGCTGTATGTAAATCAGCTTCACAACAATTCACGGTCAGTATGAGAACACTAAACCACTAATCGCTGTAGTTCAGTAGCTGATGCACTAAATCATTGGTAATTCTGCTAAATTGCTAAAGATATTCTTAAAGGAGGATCCTGTAGGGATAGCGGACTTACGTGGTTTTAATTAGACTTTGATTAAACTTCACACTGGCCTTAGACTTTGCAAAGCTTTCTTGCTGTTGCACAGCACAAATCTTTCCAATGTTTTAATAACTCTAAATAGGAATATGTACTAGACATGTTTTTTGTTCAAACACCTTTAAATTTCCATCTTCACTATGTACCACTGCTTTTCTACACTCAACAGGAGCCTGAAAGAGAAACATATAACAGGTTGAAAACCATCCCAAATTTCACAGTGTTCCTGTTCTTCCTCTTCCAGGGTTTTTGCTGCTGGTGAGCACTTTGGATCAATTCCACGATACCCCTTTCTCCTCTCTCCCCCATTGCACCAAACAGGAACACTTTGGGTTCCTTGTCAAATTGGTCCACAAAGGGCGTGATCCAAATCCTAATGAAGTCAATGGGAGTCTTTCCACTAAAGTCACTGAACTTTGGATCAGGCCCACGTGCTTGATCACCACACCCTTCTTCACCATTCCCTCACATTTTAACCGTCTGAATGAGGCTTTGTTTCATTTGGTACAAAAGAAGGAAGTGGTGCAGCTGGGCAAGACCAGTCTCCCAAGTTGTTTTCTGTGGAGTATAGTCACCTCTCTTATTTTCTGAATCAGTCCTTGAGCATCAGCTATTCTTCAGGGAGAAAGCATTTGTGCTGAGATGCTGCTTTTCTGAATACCAATCAAAATTGTACAAACTCACCACTGAATCTTTAGTTGATTATAATAACCCTAAAAGCTATCCTGGCTGTGTTTTCCACAGGGTACAATTTGCGGTCACTTTAATGTGTTTTGTGGTCTGGTTCAGACAGTTTGGTAACTTTGAAGAAAGATTTTCACACAAATAGATCATTTTTACAAAAGGCAATTTACGTTGTCAGTCATTTTCAGTATTCCCTTTGCAATTGTTTCAAATATTTGTGTTAGTATGCAAACATTCTCCTTCATAACCAGCTTCTCAGTTTGCTCCATCCACCTAGAGTCTTGAGTCTTGAGTGCATGATATCAAAGTCCTTTGCTTATGGAAATGAATGTGGCATCATACATTCATCACTGTCATCATAATTGCTGGATTAAATGAGATAGAGAAAATGCACTGGGAAGGAGCAAACCTTTGTTAAAGAAAAATTATGAAGAACATCTGAAAGATAAAATGGATGTTTTTCATTGTCTGCTATTTGAGATGGGATCAAGCCATGAAGTTGGATTCATAATCAAGCTTTCCCAACATTCAGAGGTGTTCAGATTCAGGTTTTTGATTCAACCTGTTTTCACCTGATCTGTTTGTTAGTTTCTCTAAGCCACCTCAGAACAAAAGCCCCTCTTAGATTTCACTGCTTCTCCTTGTTCATTTAAACTGTCCTAGTTTGGGCCACAATGGCCAGGTGAGAGCAACAGCTGGAGGAGGCCTTATGCCAGCTGTGAAATCTGTCATAAGAGACATAAGATACATTTTATAGCTACAAATGACACCACTGGGGGTACCAAAAATAAACTGCTCAGCTAATCTTTTTACTCTTCTTTGTGTAGTGCACAAGCCACATTCAAACACCATATTTTAAAACAGGGAACAAATAACCAAGCACACATCTGTGACCATCTGATATAAACATAGTCATTAGTTGTGCTGCCAACTTACAAATAATTAAAACCACAAGTCCTATATTTTCCTTGCTTGGCTAACGTTCTTTCTTTGTGATCTGGGGCTACTTGGAGGGCTGCAAAACAATTTAGTGGCTTCACTTGTAGTATAGTAATCAGGGAAATGTTAATGTACAGTGGGAAATATCCATATAAACTCAATGAACTGAATATCTGACCTAGAGTAAAAATAAGTAAATTGGGCACTACAGAGCCTGTTGGCCAATTCAGAGTGAATAACTTTAAACACTGCTTCAACTTAATTAAAATCTATTTTTTTTTTCCTTTGGGTAGCTCTGCACTCTATCTGTGGTCTATTGGTGCTGATCCAAGGTGTTCAGATACCCTGGTGTGGGGTGCAATAGCTCTCTCTTGCTCTTTCTTTCTCTGTATGTATCTGTTTCCCTGGAATTATCAATGTACAGGGCTTGGGGAGGGGGCAAGTACCAGAATGATTAACTACATTTTTTTCCCCCAGTAAGTTGTTTCTTGATTAAAAAACTAGGACTGGAGTGAATGGGAGCTAGTGAACACATTATGATTAACTTTAAATTGGTTGCAAATATGTGTCAGACTAAAACTTGTCATGGTGATATCAGTTGCCCGAATCCTGTGTGAAGTCACAGGGTAATTACTGTTGAGTCATAGTGGCAGGTGCCTCTTGTTAACTCCAAACAGGATATAAAAGGTGTTGGATAGTACCTCAGCAGAGGAGGTCAAGTACAGACATGTGCAAGCACACACGAAGGTTAGGCTAAGGTATATTGGCTACAGGTGATGTCTGAGTTACCTCGTTTTGGAGGTCTGGTCACTTGAACTATATACAGTCTTTATATGTTCTGTTCAGCACAGGGTAGGAATCCTCTTTCAAATTCTCTGGTCAAATTGGCCAGCAATCAGCCTGCTGATGGAAAGGTTTGTAAATTCTGATTGTGTATATAGCTAAATACAACCTAAAAATGGTGCCATCTGTGTAGATGTGAGATCATTTAGGAAGTTACTTCTGCTCAGAATTAGAGGTTTTACGCCCGCCTTTTGGTGGAAAATCATTCTTTGGTAACTCATTTTCCTCTCTTAGCAAACTCTGTTTTTGTATTCAGTGTTCTTAGCTATACTGTATAACATACAGTATGCTGGAGTTCTCAAGCACATGTATATATTTACTGGAAATACAGTACTTAATAATTTCACAACTTCCATTGTTGCTCCTGCTTCTTCACACTGATACACCCTGTGCTGCCTCTTTTCTACTAAATTTATATGAACAAATTCGGAGAGTTGAAGTGTGTGGCTGTATTTACAGACTGTGTACTAAGATATCTATGCTAGATAAATACACATCCTAGATATCCTCTCATCTCTCTCAATAGATGTATAGATGAGAGGCTATCTAGGTCCTATATTTGTCTAGCATATGCAGAACAGAACACAGTATTTCCAAGATGAATGGAAAGTGATAGAAAGATTGTAGTGTACTGAATTGTTTGATAACACATATGTGATTGTGTAATAAGGGAGGGGACACAACTAATTTGAAATCTAGCGAATTTAAAAAGATTTATAAGTTTGGTTTTCTTTTACCCTTGAGTTCCACAGCCATTATTTGTGATTTTGCAATTACATTTACTTCTTTTTATAATGTTTTTCTCTTCCCATTGTTGTGTAAAAGCCTCACGTATGTGGGAAACTGACTAACCATAGGCCTTCTTGTGCAAATCCTTAAACACATGAGTAACTTCACTCTTGCAAATATGCACATTTTCAGTGTATCTTTGTGTTTTCAGGACCAGAGGCGGCTCTATGTATTTTGCCACCCCAAGCAAGGCAGTCAGGCGGCTTTCAGTGGCGCGCCTGCAGGAGGTCCGCTGGTAATGTGGATACGGCGGCATGCGTGCAGGAGGTCAGCGTACCCGCTGCTGAATTGCCGCTGAAGCTGTGGGACCGGCGGACCTCCCGCAGGCAAGCCGCCAAAGGCAGCCTGACTGCCACCCTCACGGCGACCGGCAGGGCACCCCCCGTGGCTTGCCGCCTCAGGCATGCACTTGGTGCGCTGGTGCCTGGAGCCACCCCTGTGCAGGACCAGACACTAACTGACTATAAACAAAGGGCCAGGTTCTCGCCCTATCTTTTGTCCACTTTGCACTGAGTAAGAAGGGGCACAAAGTGGCAGAATCTGGCCCTAACTGGCCAGCTGAGAATTCTGCTGGGATAGGGGAGCTCTCAGCTAGTATAAAATGACAAAACTTGTTCTTCTGCCAGTTGCCTCTCCCGATCCTGTTGTAGTCAGAAGGGGATGTATTGAAGGTGAAGTGGAGTTCACCTGCACTTTGCCTATCTGAACTGATACAAGGCCCCTTGAAGACCATAATAGGTGGGGTAAGTTAGCACTTTGCCTCTTGTGTAAGTATCCCCCACAGCCTCTAAGTCTACTTACCCATTTTGCACATGCAAAAATAGGAGACACCTGTTTTGTGTTTGTGAATCTCACGTCTGGCTCATGAATCATGTAGCTGGGCATCCATCTGCCCAATTTCCCTGTGGAAAATGGGTGTAAGCTCACTTTTGTAGACAGAATCAGTTGTGCACCCAATAGTGGGCACTCAAAATTAGAAGCTGAAAGTTCAGCCCTAAAAGACTCTTTTGGGGGGCTGTGTGGTGCTTTTTAACACATTATACTTCTATATGGATGATAATCTGAATAAGAAAGTCTTTTGTGGACCCTCTGGTAAGCCCTGGGACAGGGAGGGCATCAAGGGAGGGGCTGCAGCATGTAGCGTTGCAGAGATTTTGGTCAGTGCTGTGGTCCATAGGCAGAGAGAGGCAGGCTGCTGTAACTTAGACAAACTTCCTTCAAGGGAGTGTAAGTTGCACTGGAGGCTTCTCCAGCCCCTGGAGCAGTCCAGTATTAGGAGAGCACAAATATGGCTTCAAGCCAGCCTGGGCTGCAAGTTTTGTGCTACCCCTCTTAGTGACGAAGCACAGAATCTCACCACTGAGGGGTGTTTAACCGGTGTTTCAAACCATGTTAGCTACTTGATTTTAAAAAGTATTTTTTTGTCATCTAGACAGAGCTAGTGCACAGAGAAGTCATGTCATCATGTCATGGCTAAAATCCCCCAGGGCAGTAGGTCACTAGAATTTTGCAAGGCTGATCTATTGGTTTGCTTTGCCCAGGGCTATTCCCACCAGAAGGGTAAAAAGAGAGGGTCAAGGACTTCTCTAGCAATATCAGTTACTGCCATTTCAGGTGTTCTGCAAAGTGGGTGGAAGTTTGCTTTTGTAGGCAGAATCAGTTGTCCACACACTAGTGGGCACTCAGAACTGGAAGCTGGAGCTGAAAGTTTGGCCCTAAAAGATTCACTTCAGATGTTCTACCAAATGTTTCTAATAAAAATAATAATTACAATTAGATGCCATCTTTCAGAACCTCAGAAGGAGAATTTTTTCTTGTTCTTTCCTTTGTCATACAATGTTCATTGGTGTGTTTTAGTGCCAGCACCTGCCTGTTGTATAGTCATTTTGGAACAGTATTGCTCATTGTCATTGTTTTGATGCTGCTTTTCTTACATTTGACCCAGTGAACTGTAAAACCCTTAGGGGGTGAAGTTCTGTCTCCAATTAAGTCAGTGAACGTTTTGCTGTTGACTTCAGTGGAACCAGAATTTCATCCTTAATTTTCTCAGATATCTAGTTTAAAAAGAGTTGGGATGAAGGGCAGAGCTAGTGCAAACATGTATTTTTGTCAGGATGACCAGCAAAGCAGGTGGCAGAAAAGTTGGTGAAAGCAGAGAGTTTAGTTTTCTGTAATAGATGAATGCTTCATCTTTTGAGTTATTGAGTGGTATGCTACCATTTCTGTCCTTTTTAATGCATTTTTTTCTTCCATAACTGGAAATGAAGTGCAGTGAAAATTGTAGCCTTCCAGGGTTTATCTGGAATTTTGATCGAAACTATAGTAAAGAACAGAATTATTAGACCCGTAGATGAACATGATTTGGGGAAGACTCAACACTGCTTTTGTAAAGGGAAACCATGCCTCACCTGTCTATTAGAAATCTTTGAGAGGATCAACAAACATGTAGACCAGGGTGATCCAGCGGGTCTAGTATATTTGGACTTTCAGAAAGCCTTTGACAAGGTCCCTCACCAAAGACTCTTAAGCAAACTAAGCAGTCATGGAATAAGAGGGAAGGTCTTCTTATGGATCAGTAACTGGTTAAAAGACAGGAAGCAATGGCTAGGAATACCTGGTCAGTTTTCGGGATGGAGAGAGAGAAATAATGGATCTGTACAACATATTCATAAATGATCTCTAAAAGAGGCAAATGGTGAGGTGACAAACTTTGCAGATGATACAAAATTAAGATAGTTAAGTCCAAAGCAAACTGCGAAGAGTTAGAAAAGGATCTCACAAAACTGGTTGACTGTGCAACAAAATGGCAGATGAAATTTAATGTAGATAAATGCAAAGTAATGCACATACAAAATGATGGGGTCTAAATTAGTTGTTACCACTCAGTAAAAAGATTTTTGAGTCATTGTGAATAGTTCTCTGAAAACATCAACTCAGTATGCAGCAGCAATCCAAAAAAATAAAGGGATGCAACCATATGCTCTGGATGTCTCCAAACCTGACTGCCAGATGCAGGGGATGGATCACTTGATGTTTGCCTTGTTCTGTTCATTCCCTTTGAAACACCTGGCATTGGCAACTGTCAGAAGACAGGATACTGGGATAGATGGACTAGTCTGACCCAGTATGGCCGTTCTTATGTTAGTTCTTTATAAATGCCGCGATGGGGATTGTGTAAAAACATAAGTAAATAGCAAACAGTTTTCCTGCTGTGCGCAAATGACTTGATCTAGATCCCATTCAGACTGTCATAAAGCAATGAAGTTAGGGTCCTTGGGGCCACTCCTTCATTGTAATCCTTTGAAAACACTATTGATGAATGATGACTTAAACTTCCGTATGGGAGCTGCTAGAGTGGTGGCAGAGTGGGATAAGACCAGCCTCGGGGAATGATTAATTTGTCATACAGTTGATATTTTTACTCTCCAGATCATCAGAACTTTGTTAACTCAGACGTTGTTAACTCAGTACCACAAGCAGCTGACCCTTTGAGTAGCATTGCTGTTGCTCTTGGAGAAATCCCTGCAGTGCACTACTCACACACAGACACAGACAGTCTTTGTTCAGAAGATGCCTGAATGTCAGTAGCCAGACCCCAAAGAAGATTGGTGACTGATTAAAATGGAGAGAGGAATGAAATAACTTTCACAAAAAAAAATGCAACAGCATGAGAGATGAACTAAGATTTCAATCTCTCCATTTTTATCCAGTATCTTCTTTTCTTCTCCAGTCACTCAAGTATTGCAGCATCAGGAAATTACTGTGACCCTTTAAATATTTAAACCTAAAAAGAAAGCATGACTGACAAATGGATTATAATGAAAAATAACAAATATATTTGAGGGCATAAAAAGAACATAGTACTCCTAAAAAATGTAATTGGAGCTACCCCACAGAAGGACAGATTCAATTAGATGTAGACACTTCCTTGGTTACTTCCAACTTGAGATCCACATATAATACTTTTGGGAGTGGGACTATGCCCAGAATCTCAGGATTTACTGACTTGGGGAGGTGCATGTCTCCACCATATGCTCCACATTTTCCCTCGCTTGATGTAAAGGCTTGGTATGCTAGGATTCAGCATCACGTATGTAGCTCAAACTTCACCTGAAACTACAGTAACCTCCAAACAGCCATTTTTGATTGAAGCTTGTTTTGTTAGGTTCTTCCCTTGCTGTAGGTATTATAGTTTAGAGGGGGAAGAACCTCAACAAACTTCTGGCTTTTGGTTCAGCTCAAGGCTCTTGACTGAATTTCCCTGAACTCTCTTCTTTAATGAACTGCAGTCATCATTGTTTACCCTCTTCATAGTTTTCCTATCTTATTAACTAGCTCTCCTTACAAGAATAATGAAGTAGAGCAGAACAAATTGCTGGCTAGGGCTGCTCCAGCTTTCTTGAAAGGCAAAGGGTAAGTTAGAGAGTATGTTGGTAGCTTGCACTAACCCAACTACCGAAAAAATTCTTCTGTATTTCCCCCATTTTTTTAAATCTATACACTTTTTTTCACAAGAAAATTACAATATCTCTATAACCTAACTAACCCACTGAACTAAGTAGGCTTTGTTTAAATGCTTATATTTACATACCTATTATCTTGATCAGATACTTTCAAACATACCTACTCTTGATTTCAATCTGTTAATCATTCGTGTGAATGTGTATATATACTACATAAATTATTTTTATTATCCATATAATGTATATTACATATATACTACCTATAATATATTAAAATTGGCAAACTTCATAATCTGTAGTATTTTTAAAGTAATTTTCTTTAGAGGACTAACACATGGTATGATCCTGCCTGGTGCTGAAGCTCCTTCAGCTCCCATTGACTTCAACAGGAGCTGAAGGTGTTCTGCATGTTCTAGAAGGTTCCCCCCATCTTGCAGGATCGGTTGCCTAATCAAGTTGAATTGTACCATTTTAAACAACTAGAGTAAATAAAAATGTCAACACTTTAGTTTTTTTCTAAGAACATTTATTGCTCATTCTTAAATCCCCATTTCACAGTCTTACTTGCTCCTGCTTTTTCTGTTTATTTCTCTCTGTCTGTCCGGATCACACCCTTTTTCCCCCCAACCCTGTTTCAGGTTACAGTACAGCCTCGATGTTGCAGACAGGCTGGCCGATGAACATGTACTCATCGGGTTGTATGTCAACATGCTCCAGAGCAACCCCTCACGGTTAGTGCAGGTTTGGCACCTTTGGGGGTTCTTTAGCAGAGGGACATTGATCTGCTTAAATTAAATCACAGCCCAATGCACTTAGTATTTTCTAACTGCTTTAGCGGAAGCAGATACTTTAAAACATTAATCCAAAGAGTGGATGTTTGTGCTTTCAAGACTTGACTCCTCCCTGTGCTGGAGGGTCATGGAATTGCTAACATTCTTTCTAGGAATGTTAAATAGCAAAGTACTGTAAATAATAGCTTGGCTAAAAGTTACCAGGCATACTGGTTTGTGAAACTATTTAGTAGTCAGTACTGTACTTGTTGATGGTACATAAACCTATCCACACCAGTGATTTAGAAGCTTTCTCCTTTCAAGGAATTAATTTTTGTGGTGGGACATAATGTGCAGTTCCCGTTTATTGTGTAAGTGAGAAACGGTGGTGGTACAGTCAAAAATAGGAAATGGCTTATTAGCCCATCAGAGGAGGAGCATTGTTTCAGTTGTCAGTTTGTACATAAGTAAGCCATTCTTCTTAAATCTGGCTGTCTTCTGCCATGTCTAAGCTTGTGTCTATATATTTTTGCCATTATCTCTAACTCAGAGCAAAGTATGGCCAATTTTGAAGCAGGTAAGTTGCATATAGCTCTTTTCTTCTGCCTGACTAAATATTTAACACTATGTCCTCCCAAAAATATCTGCTGCCATCAGGATTGGGATGGTAGCCTCAACGCAGACCAGCCTAGGTTGGAGAAAAGCCTGCCTGCTGTGCGGTGGCAAGGAAACTTTCATCCCTGCAACTCCACACCAGGAAGATGGGGAGGAGTTTAATATGCAAATAATTATAGATTCTTCTTTGAGTGCTGGTCCCTATTTGTATTCCACATATGTGTGCGCATGTGCACCATATGCCTGAGACTGGAAATTCTTGCAAGTAGTGTCAGTCTGCGCCTGCCCCCTGGATCTCCTCATGCTCAGTGCCAGCGGTATAAGAGGAGGTGCAGACCATCTCTCTCCAATTCCCTCTTACCGTTTTATGGCCTTAATCCTAATCCTCTGTGTCTGGAGTTACCCTTGTAATGCCTTTGTCTCTGTAAATATAATTGTACGCAGTTTGTTAGTGGTTTTATCGTGGTTTCTATAGTTTTTTCCTAGTTAATGTAGCTTAGTATTTTCTCAGTCCCCACTTTTGAGAGCAGGACTATGCCCAGAATCCCAGGTTTTATAAACTGACTTTACTGACTGGGGGAGGTACATGTCTCCACCAAGTGCACTATTTGTTGTTCCTTCCCACCTCGGACCCAAGAGCATCAAGGGAAAGGGCTCTACTTCAAGTATATCATAGTTCCCCCCCAAAAAAGGGGAAGATGAAGGCCCATTCTCAACCTATGTCAGCTAAATATTTTTATTCACAAATTAAAATTCTGCATGGTTACACTGGCATCAGTAATTCCCTCCTTAGAAAAAGACATGTTTCACAGCTCCTGTCATCAAAAAAAGCTTACGTTCATGTGGACATTCACCCACCCCACAGACGGTTCCGCAGATTTCTGCTGGGACAAGAATACTATCAGTTCAGGGTACCCTGTTTGGGCTGGCAGCAGGGCCGGCTCCAGACCCCAGCGCGCCAAGCGCACGCGTGGGGCGGCATTTTAACAGGAGGGCGGCAGGCGGCTCCGGCGGACCTTCTGCAGTCATGCCTGCGGGAGGTCCAACGGAGCCGCGGGACCACTGGACCTCCCACAGGCATGACTGCGGCGGGTGCGCTGGTCCCGCGGCTCGTGTGGACCCCCTGCAGGCATGCCTGCGGAAGCTCCACCGTAGGCGCGGGACCAGCGGCACGTCTGCGGAAGGTCCCGCGGAGGCGCGGGACCGGCGCCCTGCTTGGGGCGGCGGAATTCGTAGAGCCGCCCCTGGCTGGCAGCAGCATCAGGGTCTTCATGAAGATCTTCTCATCTGTGCTGCTACCACTTAGACAAAATGGCTACACTGTCTTCACATACTTTACTCACATACTTTACCACTGTGTGTGTGCAGAATTCATGTCACCTGCCGATTTCTTTGCTTCCCCACAGAAAAATGACTTTCTGAAGGGGAAGCAAAGGGAAGACTCAAGCAGGCACTTGCTCCTCCCCAACAATGTGGACGCATCATTTTGGGCACCTGGAGAAGCTGGCAAAGAGATAAATCACTGCAGGGAGAGGTGCAACGGGGAAGGCAGGGCTGGGGATGCCCCAGCCAGTGGCTCCTACTCTGCGCCAGGCTCATCTGCCAGTCCTAGCTGGGCTGGGGCAGACAGGACTTGCTCTTCCTCTGAAAGGAGCGGCTGTGGGCAGGTCAGAACCACCCCTAGAAACCGCCCCCGGCTGCAGGAAGCTCCATACACACACTCCCCACCCCCATTGCTCCTCAGCCACATGGGCAGGGGTCACTGTACAGGGAGCTGCTCCCCCCATCCACCCAATCCCTGTGCATCTGGAGCCCGCATACCAAGACATCATCCCCTGCACCCAGAAACCGCCCCCCACTGAGTCCATCCCCTGCACCCCCACCTCGCTGAGCCTCACCTCCTGCAGTTGGACCCCCCCACACAGAACCCCACCACCCTTCACCCACACCACCCCGGCGGGTGAGCCCCCTGCACCCAGACCCCCGACCAGCTGCATCCCCGGCCCCACTCCCTCAGCACCCAGGCCCACCTACTGAGCACCATTTCCCCTGCGGCTGGAACCCCCCCCCCCCCCGGATGAGCTCCTGTGCCTCCAGATTCCCTTGCCCCCACACTGAGCCACCTGCACCCAGATTGCTCCACACACAACCTTCTCAGCCCACACCTAGATCCCCACACACACATTTGGATCCTGCGGGCTTTTTAAGCCTGCCTGCCCACGCCCCTTGGTGCACCTGGCATGGAGGAGCAGTGCCCTCAGGGTGTTTCTGAGGCAGGCCTGGCCCTTGCGCTGTGTCAGGGTAGGGTGCAGCCCCATCACCAAGTCTATGTCCCTGGCGGGGGGGAGGGTTGCAGGCTGATCTCCCACCTTTGGGCAACCAGTGGTCTGTGCTCCCTACTGCCATGCTGAAGCCTCCACATTTATTTATTGACAAAATTTGCAGAATTTTAAAATATTATATGCAAAAAATTTTTGGAGGGCGGGGGGGATTGGCACAGAATTCCCTCAGGAATAAAACTTGCTTCTAACAGCTCGATTCTGTCTGGATGTCCAGAGAGCAACGTTGTCCTTGCTTTGCCTCCTGGCATCTATGGGGATCTGCCTAAACATGGAAAAGTCTGCTCTGGCTCCCACATTACTCATAGACTTTATAAGGCCAACCCTGAACTTGACTGCAGCAGGAGCATACCTACAGACTTCATGCCATGAACACTGTGATAAACCAAGTCTCTCACAAACCCCAAATATCAGTTCAAGTCTTTCTCAGCTGGGCCACAAAGCCTCCTGCACTTACATAATACCATTTGCCAGACTATATCTCCCTTGTCATACTGGCCTGAGCCAGGCTTTTAATACACCAGACAGACACAGCATGAACACCACAGTGCCAGGGATTTTCTCATCTGGTGAACATCCAAAACACATGTGCATTGGAGTCCGTTTCCTACCTGCTACACCCAATGTGACCATAATCATGGATATGTACCTCATAGGCTGGGGAGCCCACATGGGCAATCACATGGTTCAAGGTACATAGTCACCTCGACAGGCCAGGATACATATCAATCTTTAGGAACTAAGAGCGATCAGACAGGCATGCAGTGCATTCCTAGCACTCATATGATCTAGATATGTCTGGATAATGTCAGGAAACATGACGACCATCTTCTATATAAACAAAAAGGGAGAGCTATGAGCCTTCTCACTGTGCATAGAGGCAGATCTGGTGCATCTGTAACCACATAATTTCTTTGACTTACCTTTCCGGTGCTCAGAACTCACTGGCGAATAACCCTAGCAGACACTTTGCCACCAATCACGAATGGAAGTTACACGATTCAGTGCTGAACAACAACTATTTTCAGTTAGTGGGGAGTGCCATCTTGGGACTTGTTCGCCTCCCAAGTAAACAAGAAGCTCAGTGTCTATTATTCCAGAGCAGCACAAAGTCTAGACTGCAGGGACATTGTCCTTCTCTTTCCCTAGACAGGCCACCAGAGGAATGCCTTTCCTCCAATCTCGCTACTACCCCAAGTTCTACAGAAGCTTCGTCATGACAAAGCACAAGTCATTCTCATTGCGCCCAATTGTCCCAGACAATTCTGGTTTCCATACCTTCTACGAATGTCAATCCAGCAACTCAGCATTCAGCCCCTCCCGGAGCTGCTAATTCAGGAGAATGACAGTATCGGCTATCCCAACCTGGACTCTCTCCACCTCACGGCTTGGTATTTGGATGGACATCAGAGCTAGAACACTCGTGTTCAGAGGCTATTCAAACTATTCTTAATTCCATCAGGAAAGATTCTACCAGAAAATTTTACATAGCCAAATGGAGGCATTTTTCTCCCTAGTGCATTAGAATCAGTTATTGGGGCCAGCAGGTATTCCTGCTCTTTTAAACCACCTCCTCACTCTCAAGACCATCGGGTCTTTATGTTTGCTGTTAAGTGGACTGTAGCAAGCTATCAGGGCATTCCACCCTCCGGTAAATGGCTGTTCTATTTTTATTCACCCCGTAACAGATTCCTAAAGGGCCAGACTACAGTGGGACCTCAATCTCATACTTTCAGCGCTTACTGGGCCACCTTTTGAACCACTGGCCACATGCTTGATATCTCACCTGTCCTTAAAGGTTGCCTCCCTACATGCCATTACATTGGCCAGGAGGGTGGTTGAACTGAGAGTCCTCGTGGCCTATCTGCCATATACCACATTTTATAAAGAGAAGGTGTCCCTTCACCTCCTTACAAAGTTCCTGCTGAATGTAATTTCTAGGTTCCACATAAACCAATCAATTCACTTACTGCTATTTTTCCTGAAGCCTTATGCCTCCAGTGAGATAAAGAGACTTAACTTTCTCAATGACAAATGAGCACTGGTATTCTACATTAAAAGAATGAACCTGTTTAGAAAATCACCTAGACTATTTGTTGCTATAACAAAGTAAGTAAGGGACAAACAATATCTGCTCAGAGCCATGGATTTCTGGCTGTATCTTCCCTTGCTCTCAGCACATTTACCTCCCCTGGACGGGCTGAGGGCCCATTCCACTAGAGCACAGGCAACCTCAATAGCAACTCTTTGAGAAGTGCTGGATACTTGTAAGGCAGCAACCTGGAGTTCCACCCACACTTTCACAAAACATTATGCTTTGGTCCAAGCTTCTTCTGCCAATGCTGCCATTAAAATTGCAATGCTACAGATAACTGTGCCACCTGCATCCTCAGAGGGTAATATTTGACTACTGCTTGTGCGGAACACACATAAGGACCAGCACTTGAAGAAGAAATGGAGGTTACTTACCTGTAACTGGAGGTTCTTTGAGATATGTGGTCCCTATCTCTGTTCCACTACTTGCACTCCTCCCCTCTGCTTCGGATTATGACTAGATTCACGGTAGAGAAGGAATTGAAGAGGCAGTTGGTCCACATCTCCCCTTATACCCTTGATACTGAGCACAAGGAGATCCAGGGTGCAGGTACAGAATAATAGATGCTATGTGAAAGAATTTCCAGTCTCATAAACATGCAGCACATGTGTAGCCATGTTGGAATACAGATAAGGACCACACATCTTGAAGAACCTTCCGTTACAGGTAAGTAACTTCCATTTTGTAAAACGTGTCAGAAATAATCTGTATAGAGTTTCTTACGAAATTGTGCCCACCTTTTTCAGTTATGTTTTTACTTCCAGATTTTCCTACTGCTGTTGTAACATGTCACTTCAGATAATGCACTAGGAAATGTTGTGTCAGTACCCTTTTTATAAAGACAGTGAGCAGCTTCCCTTTGGAGAGTGAGTGCAGTGGCTCTCTACAATGGTAGTGTCTAATTCTGCTCTCAGACTTGTATGTTACTGCTACTGAAGCCAGTGGGAACTATCAATGTATATTGGAGGAAGGAATCTGCCCAAACCCTTAGTGTAGTCCAGAGTTTCCGCCTGGACTATGGGGCCAGTTTGAATTTACTACTCTCCATTGCTGCTGTACTAAACAGCAGACTGAATTTGTTTGGAGTGAGAAGATTGGATAACAAGCCTTTTAAATGCTACTATCCTGTGGAATTTCATTTCTGTCTCCATATTTCAACAAGCAAGATTTAGAAAAAAATGTTTGCTTAGCAGCTGCCAAATAAGACTGGAAGGGGGCTGGATGGAAGTGTGTTCAGAGTGACTCTCCCTCCCTAGGCTAGTGAAGCTTGAATGTGTCACATTCACGATGCATTTTTACTTCAGAGGAGAACACCAGCCAGAGCACTCTGTCAGTGTTTCCTGCTGGCATTTGTCCTTTATCCTCCTAATTGTACCAGATATCAGTAAAATTTCTTCCTATTATAGTGGCAAGTTCACATAAATACAGTTAAGGTGGTCTCCACCAGGGCCAGCTCAAGGTTTTTTGCCGCCCCAAGCAAAAAAAAATTTTGGCTGCCCCCTACCCCAGCCCTGGGCTCTTACCCCTCACACACACCCCCGCCACCCCAGTGCTGTGCTCCCCCCCACCAGTGCTGACTCCACCCACTCCCCCTCTTGCCTCTAGCCGGTCCGGCGCTAGCAGGAGTCAGGGTAAGCAGCGGGGCTCCCAGGCCACACCTCAGCCCAGGGTCCCTCCAGCCAGGGCTTCCACCTCCAGGGCCGGCCAGGACCCAGGAGGGCAGAGCCGGGGGACTGCCCTGGCAGGGGGCCGAGGAGCCGGGGCAAGGTAGCCCCAGAGGGAGCGGGGCCCCAGAGAGCGGGACGTGGGCCCCGCACAGCAGCGCTCCGCCCTCTATGACCCCGCTGCTGCTGCTTCTGGCCGCCCTGCCACAGTGCCTGGGCGGCTCGGGTCGCTTTGCGCGGCTGCGGCGCTGGGGGGCGGCCGCCCTGCAGCACCTGCAGGCGGCTCTGTGTGCCCAACGGAGTGGCCCCCAGCCCGAGTGGCCCCCACTCGGAGTCTGCCCAGCCCAGCCACTAGGTGCGGGCACTGCACCTGCTCCCCCGCGTACGACGCCCTGCTACTGCCAGGGCTGGCTCTAGGCTTTTGCCGGAAGCAAAAGAAAAGATGGCCAGAATGCCGCCCCAGAAAATATGCCGCCCCATGCACGTGCTTGGTTTGCAGGTGCCTAGAGCCAGCCCTGGTCTCCACATGTGCAGCAAAAACAAGATATAAATTGTTCCATAGCACATCCCTTTCGTGTTTCTGAAGAGTAGCTGGGGAATGAATGACAAAGTCCCTGATTGTGCAAATAATTGAAGCAGACTATAGTACAAAACATCTGATTACTGACATTTAAAGGTCGCAGTCCTAGCATCCTTGATTAAAAAAAGCTTCAATCATTTATATGAGCTGCCAACTTGACTTTGACACAGAAAATTAGCTTCAAGAGACAGTAGTCTTAGCCATGCAGCGAAGAATGCCCGCCAGTAGTTGTTTTTTTTTACATTTTTCTCTGCTACCAATTGAAGAATAGAGAGAAAAAGAATAGTTACACCTAGGGAAAGATAAGAAAGCAAACATTCAGAAGCCACCTGGTGTTTCTGTAGGATTTCACTGCTATAAACACTGGCGTATCCTCAGATGAGCACTATACTACCTGATAACTAACTGAAGTTTATTATCATGAAGTGCTAAGTGAGGTCTGCTTTCAAAACAGATATAATTACTATTACTTGTGTTTTGGTAGCTCACCTGCCATATGTCACATAGTTTCAAATAGTGTTGTGGCTCTTACATATATTCAAATATTACTGGCAGTCTAACACAAACCCATAGCAGCAACAAAACAATGATTAGGGCTGGAACTTCACCTGGAACTTAAGTCATTGTGCCTAGGTATTGCAGCACATTTGGTAACAAATAACTGACCCCTTCCCCCTGTGACATAATAGTCACAAGAAAGTAAAATAAGAATTCATTGATAGCCTTAAAGTGGGACCATCCAAAAAAACTCAAAAGGCCCAGATCCTCAGTGGATGTAAATCAATGTTCTGGAGAAGTAAGTGGAACATATTGATCTATATCAGCTAAGGATCAACCCCAATATATTTTTTTCAAAATACTTCTTATGTGCATTGGAAATAAATTTGATTTTTAAAATTACTTTTCACTGCATATGTTTACTTCTTACATTTCATTTTCTATCATTTGGACACTGAAAGTACAGCCCCCGCCCCTCCCCCCCCCCCAGTCACTTTCTGTTTCTCACAGGCTTGTTTAGTGTGGTGATCCTCAATACTTCAGAGGACTATATAAACAAGGAAACAATCTGTTTATTATAAACTAAGTTGTCCAAAGCATCCACTGTCAATATGTCTGGTCCCTGCGATTTTAAAATGCAATACAGTTTAAAAATATGTAAAACATTTATTTCTTGAAAATGTTTGATTCATTTTAGATTTCATAAAATCTTTGTTCCTAACTCACTAAGCTATTTATAAATGCTCCTTTACTTCTGAAATTTCTGGGTTTTGTTCATTTAAGTTAGACACATCACATTTTAGTAATGTAGGCAAAAATTTAAAGTGTAAATAGGACGAGAACTTCAGTTGATAGAAAATGGTTTCTAGTGGTTCCTAAAGATACCTGGATGTAATGTATTGAACGACATTGATTCATATTTCTGTGCTGTTAAAGACTTGAGGGTTAAATATATTCCACATTAAGATACTAAGTGTGCACAGTACTTTCACCAGCATTCAGATAATAAAATCTTGGTGATTTAAAATTTAAAAAATATTACATACCTTGAAAAAAAAAGTCAGAAGACAACTCCGAGTTTACAGTGCCTTATACTGCTTAGAATATGCATTTGGTGTCCAGAATTAGATATTCAGTTCATTCACATTTGGAAGAATATCCCTACAGATGTGATTGGCTAGAAACTTACCCTTTATATTATTTAAATGAAGGCTTAGGTTCTGTAGAAATATATCATGAAGCCCTTATTTGATACCCCTATGGCAAGACTATGGGATTTCATATTCTGGAGGCATTTGTAACCAATAACAACAACAAGAAGCCCATATTACTTACTGGCTAATGACTTTGTTGGGCTTTGTGGGGCAAGCTGATGCTCATTCAGTTTAAGCTATTGCACAATTCTGATCAAACTTACAACAGGAAGTCCCACAATGTTCATGGTGCAGCAAATACTTCAGTTTCCCGTATTTAGGCTGAAGAGATTAAATCAGAATGACCCCATTTTTTTCACTGTCTTAAGAGACATTGCTTCAGTAGAAAAGAAACCTTATGAAAAATATCGTTAATTTGAGCTATTTCCTGATGCCAAAGAATAGTGTCCAACTCAAGTGAAAGGAATAGGAGATGATCGTGGAGGTGAGGTATCCACCTTAATACACCATGGTCATGCTCTCTTCTTTTGATAAGACCAGAACAAAGTAGACTCCTTTATCCACAAAAACAACGAGGAGTCCGGTGACACCTTAAAGACTAACAGATTTATTTGGGCATAAGCTTTTGTGAGTAAAATATATATTTTTACCTATATATATATATATATATATAATTTTTTTTGCCTGTATCTCTAATTTTCACTCCATGCATCTGAAGAAGTGGGTTTTTTACCCACGAAAGCTTATGCCCAAATAAATCTGTTAGTCTTTAAGGTGCCACCGGACTCCTTGTTGTTTTTGTGGATACAGACTAACATGGCTACCCCTCTGATACTAGACTCCTTTAGATTATTAACAGTTAGCTGAATTCCGAGTCTTCCCAAAAAAGACCTGCAGCAAAAGCTAGGAGCCTTAGTCTTGTGGAACCCCTAGCTAATGTGGTGTCAAAAAGAGCCTGCTCCACCTGCAGCAGCCTGCCCAAGGAAAGAGAAACAACAGCATGTTTTAATGGATTTGTAAACATTAATATGGGCTTGTTGAGGCAGAACAATTCTGTCTTCCTGGTAGTGATTCATGGCAACGTACCTGTAAATATAGGAAATAGTTTCTGTGAATGTTACATGTCGTGTTGTAGCCAAGTCGATCCCAAGTTGTTAGAGAGACCAGGTGGGTGAGGTAATAGCTTTTCTTGGATGAACTTCTGTTGGTGAGAGAGAAGCTTTTAATCATACACAGAGCTCTTCTTCAGGCCGGGGAAAATAACTCAAGAGCATCACAGCTAAATGCAGGATGGAGCAAATTGTTTAGTATAAGTAGTTAACACACATTTCAAGGGACCATTCAAGGTGACGTGGCCTGTTGACACCCCTCTAGTCATAGGGAGGAAAGGAAGTGAGGGAGGAAAAGCATCTGCGGGGGGTGGGGGGGGGCGGGAAGTTGGTAGTGGGTTACAGATGGTTGTAATAAGCCATAAATCCAGTGTCTCCATTCAGTCCATGATTTTTAGTGTTTAGCAAAGTTACAAATTTAAGTTCCCAGGCTCATCTTTTGAAAGCGCCATGCACAGGGCCAGCGTTAGACTTGCTGGGGCCCAGGGCAGAAACTAAAGAGTGAGCTCCCAGCCTGCCTCCCCTACCTGCTCACACATTGGATTTCTGCAATGTTTCTGAAGCCAAAGCCTGAGCCCTACCGTGTGGGCTTGAAGCCAAAGGCCAATCCTGGCAATTGCCCTGCTTGCTACCCCCTAATGCTGACCCTAGATGTGCAGGTTCCTGTGAGGATGAGGACATTTGCAAGAATGTAGCAGTCTTCTCGCAGAAATGAGAAGCCAACAAAAACTTAGGGAGTAGGAAGATGAGATGGTAAGTTAACTGTTATCAACAGCATGGACTTCAAACCACCAACTCTGGTTGTTCTGTGAGCTCTTTGACAGTACAGTTTTTAATTGATTTTCCATATAATTTTGTTCTTGGGACAAGTCACAGAAGTAAAGAATAGGTTAACACAATAAACAGCCTTTTGTCAAGTCACCCTCCTAAGACGAGCAAAAAAAAATGTGAAAACAAAATCAGCGTTTGCCAGTAATATTCATACAAAAGTTCTCTTTGAAAAGGGGAGAAACGCTGCAATTTGAGAGTTCAGGTAAAATGCCTGATAGTCTAATTTTCCCCACCCCAACTTCCTACTTTAGCAAAACTGAGGGTGCAAGTCCATCCATTAGGTTTCAGAATCAGTATATTAGCCAGAAATGGTCTCATGAATTCTGTTACCAAGATATATGGGTTTTATGCAGTGCCATTGTACCAGCAACAGTATTGGCACTTCGCTCCGTATGACAATAAGAGTGATGTAATCCCAATAGCCTGAAAGTTATTACAAAGTCTTTAAATAAAGAAATTAAGTGTTGGAATGACTGTTTAACATTCTAAATATTTGAGGCTCATCAGCCGTTCATATAAACACCTTACATCAGAAATATTGAAATCATGAGATTTCTCAAAGGGATACCTCATTCACTCTTGTGAATATCCCAAATTCTACACATAATTTGTAAATATGCTTTAATATCACACTCCACCTTTATTCATGAAGTTGTGGGGGAAAAGTATAACCGTATGAATTATGGCACATCATAACTCTGCAACTTAAAATCTTGGAATTTCCAGATTAAACATATTGTTCATACACAATGGTGAATGATCACGTACAACAGACACATTTCAGAATATAATGTATCTTGGTCATTATATTTCTTCTGAAATTCCAGAACATTTGTGCAAATAACTTGAAGCATTACTAGCCCACAGTTCACACACTGCTACAATATGTACCGTACTATATGCATCTATGTGTAAGTGCATGCCCCAAGGCATTTAATATGAAGTGAGATAACTGTAAGAACCAGAAAGTTGAAGTAACTTTATTCATTTGTAAAATTATTTCAATTAATCCTTTTAACTACACTCCAGATTTACGCTACTCTGTCAATCCACATCATTATCTGTGATTTTTCAGGGTTTATAATATGGTTGTAAATTGCTACACAAATGACAATTGATGCTGGAATATCCACTTTTGTCAATTGTTATAATGTGATGTCTTATTGAAAAACACTGAAAATTAACTACGTTGTCACTAAATTAATCCTTATTACATGGTTTGTGTAATTTCATGTGGCTGAGAGTTATTCCCCCGGAGTGGGGATCATTGTTTATCGCTTGGGTAATATAGTAGTACTGTAGATGAAATATGTAGAAGAAATGTAGCTGATTATAAACTGGGAATTTATTCAATTGCACAATCATAAAGGGAAAATCACTTTGAGCTTGGTTCTTCCTTCACACGAGGGTAAACCAAGAGTACATTACAATCAGTGGTGTAAGTGAGAGCAGAAATAAATCTCTTGTATATACAGTGAAATAAATTAAACATCATTTTTAATAAACTAAAATGACCACTAGTTCTTTTCTACTCCAAGTACTATCAGAAGTGGAATAAATAGTCAGCCACCAAGGCTTAGTTCACGCAGCTCGCATCTCTGGTTAACTCTTCGTCACTTTGGTGAATTTCTAGCCTTCACTCTGTTAGTCTCACTGGTATTCTGAGGATAAGACAAAGTTTCCTTTTCTCTCTTACTATTACCTCAACAAGTCAGAACAATTCTATATGGCTTCTGGCTCCAGGCTGCCAACCAGTGAATCCAAGCCACTACCCATCCTTCAAGCGTAGCTTCTAACTTCCAGTGGAATCCTTCAAGCATTAGACCCCCAACCAAAAGATGCACCTTGTGGTTCCTTGAGTTACTGTGGGAGATATAGCTGTAGGAATCTCTCCAATTTCTAATGCATCCCAAAGTAGAACACTCCTATATAACACCTTTTGTTATGAGTTACTATTTCTTTTCTCTTGTATATAATTAAAAGCAGTACTCTTTGAGCTGAAACTTGGCTTCTGAAGAGGTTATTTAGGATCAAGTCATTATTTTCATCGTTCTTCCTTTTAGCTGGTTTTGGTCTGCTTGACTCTTTTTAAAGTTGTAACTATTTAGAAAATGCACAGGTTTTCAGTTTTTTAATTTTGCAATCGTTTGATTAAAACATGGCCTCCATTTAAAATAACGTTTGTCAAGTGACTAGCCTATAAGGTGAATGATCTGATTTGCCTTTGATATTCCTAGAATAAGAAATGTAAACAGTTGAGATATTTTAAAGTGATTCTAGCATATAAGCAGTAATTTTTTAAATATTTTTTTCCTAATAAAAAATCTTTGTTAATATTCTGAATGAGGGACCAAAGTAAACTCTCTTTGAAAATGTAGTGGCTAATATAGTTGTAAGAGGTAGCAGGATTTTATTAATTTTAAAATCAATAGAAGTTGTGGGGCAATGGCTTGTCCCTGCATGATGATCTGAAAATTTACCTCTAAGTGTCAGAAACTGAGAGAGGAGGCTAAAACCTGCTATGTTTCTAGATGATTCAACAAAGTTAATATATAAAAATCACACACTGTTCAGTGACCCTAGACTTGACTGGGCTCTGCAGATTTCACCCTCCTGCATCACCAGGGGCTACTGGACCCTAGGAGGGATTCACCCCTTTGGAATGTAGAAACATTTCGGAGGTTCCACCTTAGGGAGGAAGCTTATATGCTGGCCAGCTGCATATCTGCCCTCCCCCTCAACGGAGTCGGATGAGTCCTTTATGCTATCATGGCTCAGTTCACCCAGACTTTCTGCCAGGAGACACCTGGGTTATGCATGCAGCAGCCAGCATGCAGCAGCCAGCATAACCCAGGGTGAACTGAGCCTTCTCACCTCCTGTCAGTACCTGTGTGCAAAGCAGGGTAGGTTATTAATTAAGGGCAGCATTTGTTAGAAGTCAAACCCATGTTTGAACATAGTTCTGGGTATTTTTCTTGTAAATTCTGGAATGAAAAATGATGGACACTATGATAAAGTGACTGTACTGTGTTTTCTAAACCTTGATGCCTCTCTCCTTTTCCCCCCACCCCAACTCTGAGCAGCATGCTTGACAGTGCAGGCCGTCTAGATGAAGAGCACAGACTGATCGCCAGGTATGCAGCAAGACTGGCAGCAGAGACTACTGCATCAGTAAGTGGTTTTAATTGGGGGAATGTAAAAGTTTCCTTTTGCTCTTGTTTCTGAAGAGCAAGGGCTTGTCACAATCAGAAAATTTATATCTGACAACGTTGATGGTTCACAGATTATTTTATTGGAGGATATTGTTATGTAATAAAGAACAAGAATGCTTTCTTGCAGCTACGTTAACAATGTAGAGTATATATTTAACCTAGTGATGTTTAAAAAATTCAAACTAAGGAAACTAACTGACTGCCCTCACCCACCATTATTCTACCATCTCCAAATCCAAAACCAGGAAGACAATTTGGGACCCCCTGAACTCAAACTGGATTGGAAAATATTGCCTAGATTAACATTGGTTATAGGTTAGCGATTTACTTTAAAGGTGAAAACTGAGGTGGTGAATCTATTTCATTCCTTAGCTCAAACACCAGAGCCTTAAGTGCTGAGTATTTTAATTAGTGATCTTGGACAGGATGACTATAATGACCCATTGCATTAGCCTTGGCTCTCATTTTCATTTCAGAGCAATGATTTTACTACTCTGTGAATCACAGGATAGAAAGGGATGACAGGCTAAAAACTTACTATATTCAGAATTAAAAGACATTGAAGCAGGAATCTAATTGAAGTGTATAAAATCTTAAATGGCATAAATAAGGTCAACCCAGTTACTTTTTTCCATCTCAGCGCATTTGATAGAGCAAAGAAGCATAAATGAAAGTTAAATGAAAAGTAGCTCTGTACAGAATGTCAGGAAGCACGTTTTCACTCTTGAGATATATACTGTGGGGTCAGCTGAAGGAGCCAAATAAGGCAAGGTTGTTCATGTTAAAACTGTGGGCCAAATTCAGATCAGGTGAAGGCAGTTGAGCTGCTGTGGCAATGAATTTGGACCATGGTTTTTTGCCATCTGTCGTATAAAACTTCACAACATTGAAGGAGTGGGGGCAGCAGGAAGGAATGCACACAGTCTGATCATCTCACTATCCGTTGCCTGACAATCAGTCACTGTCGGATTCAGAATGCAGCTCCACTCAAATTTAAGGCAACCTCTCATCTGTAGCTGGTTCATCTTATTGCTTAAGGATGGTAATTCTTTAGGTAACCAAAATGCCCTGCTAATTACGTGTGTGGATGGAAAACCCTTCTGGAAGACAGAAATGTCATCTGTATCTGTCTGAGTTTTCTATACAGCACCTATCATCATGGCATCTTAGTGCTATGAATCCCTACAGAGCCAGAGTATACACACACAAGAAACAGATGTGGTTTGGATGGATATGCTAAACTTTCCCCTCCCCACCAATATACCACATTTTGCTATGTCTTTTAAATATACACTACAAAGGAGAAAGCAAAGAAAGGCCTTCTGTGAACAGGAGCTCTCAGAACAAATATGGCAACTACAAATTCTGAAGCTCACTTTAGCACCCAAATGGAAGATAAGAAAGCTATGAGAGACATTGCTAAGGCTGGACATGCAGGACTAAAGGGCTCAGTTATTTCTGTCTCAGCTGTACAGTATATCAGTGCATTTGTTAGGTCTCCTTTTTGGATGTGCTGCGGTTTTCCTTGATGGATAGAATATTAGTGGGAAAATATCCAGGTAACTAAAACTAAAGTTTTAAAATTAAGTAACTAACTAAAATCAGAAATGTGTTTTCCCTAGGTGTTATGTGGAATGGAGTCTAGCAAGAAGAGGAATATATTTCCTTTTTGAGGGCTAAATCTGCCAAGCACTGTAGAAGAGATGCTCAAAATTAGGCCCCATGTGTTAAGGTTACACTTCAGATCATTCTTAAAGTGAGAGACAGTCCCCTTTGCAGTAGCTGAGGGCACTAACTCAGATGATCAATTTTTAAATCTTTATCTGTACACCATGGAGGACAAAACAATTACTTGGATGTCTTTCTTAATTAGGATACTTCCAATGATTGTATTAATCCCTGCACTGCATCACCGTAGAAAATATTTTTAATAAACACAGTGACTTTTGGTTATTGCTGGCAAACAAAGGGAGTACTCCAACAAATCTGTAGTGAGGTGGGTTTGAAATCTCCTAATTGGAAAATGGTTCTGCTGTACATTAAATGCTATGGAACAGCTCTTCTGAAAGTGTCAGTAGAAGGTGTATCAGAGATTCAGTCACATGAACCACGCACTGAACTGCAGCCTGAATGAAAAGTGGATGATGAATGAGGATTTAACATAGAGAAATCTGCTGTGCTTTCAAGGAATTAAAGGTTCTTGGGACAAGTAGAAAGCAAATGTCTTTTCCTTTATTTGGGAGGTGAAGTGGGATGAATTTTTGTCTTGGTTTTTGTTTGAGTGGAAATTTCTTTTTTCTCATGTTGCAAGTCTCAATAGCCTTGTCTACAGCATAATAATTAGGAGCTGTAATATAGCAACTGCCAGTAACAGTGCAGCTTCATCAGTGTGAAGCCACTGCTGCAGATGGGGTCAGGCATTTTTATCAGTGTTTCCTGGAAAGCTCCTTGGAGCAAGTTGGAATGACATGGTGGTAAACATTCAAGCATAGTCTAGCTTAGTGATTACACTGTTGTTACTAAATTGTGCTGTTGCACCATTGGTGGAACGTGACATAATATGGATACTTGTTTAATTTTATTTCATTTATTTATTCATTTATTTATTTATTGTAGTGTAGAGGGCCCAGGTCCTCAATGGCATTTAGGCTCCAAATAATACCTTTGAGGATCTGGGCTGACAAGACTAACACGATGCTATTGGCAAGCAGATTTCATTGAACAACCGTTGTTGGACACACTTTTAGGTGCAGATGAGTGCATGGACATTTTTCATAATGCAGCCAAACTCTCTCTCTCTCTCGCAGCAGCAGCAGCAGCAGGGTCAGCAGAGAGGTGCCTCAGATATCTCTTTCACCATTGACGCAAATAAGCAACAAAGACAACTGATTGCAGAGCTTGAAAACAAGAACCGGTAAGAGGCTCCAGAAAATGCCTGCCTTTGTTTAGTACCACACACAATGTACGTCTGTTTGTTTTTAACATTTCTTCTCACTTGTTTTTGTCTATGTGCTCTCTCTAGATCTAGATCTATCTATTTATCAGGATGGGAGACTGGTTGCCTAGATAGCCAGTACCAATATACTTGTGGCAAAATTGTGGTGAGCCACTCTTAAGGCATTACAGAATCAGCCTGTGTTTTGAAAAGTACATGGTTACATGCTGCGGGGTAGTTTTGTGAATATTTTTACTGTTTGCAGTTACCCTTGCAGAGGGTTAAAAATAAAAATCCCATTCTGATTCTAAAACCAAAAAATCTTTGGTGCCCTGTTTCTCTTTATAGAGAAGAAAATAAAAATCTCCAAAACACAATCTCTGTGTGATAAATAAAAGAAGCAGTGATTGTAAAAAGATGAGCAGAAAATTAAGCTTTGATACAGACATAGCTGAAATTGGAGGACAGGCAATGGGAAGTCTTTGGAATTAGAGGCCAGATACACAATTGGAGTAAGTCAGCCTAGTTTCATTGATTTTAGTGGAGCTACATTGATTTACACCAGCTGAGTATCTGGCCCTATATGTCAGACCCACAATCACTGAACAGTAACTTATGTTGTCATGCAGAGCTTTGTTCTATGTTCTCTGCTTTTACTGTTGGGTAGATAAGGACAGGCCAAAACCAGATGCCTTTCTACCACAGACTTCTGCGATACCTTCTGTCACTGTAGTATAATTCCACCAGCTCTAGTGTTAATTTATCTTTCATAGCTCAAGTCTGCTTTCTGAATATTGTATCTGATGCCCACCAAATGTAATGAAGAAAGAGTCTGTCACTAACATCAATAAGCTTCACCCCTCTGCAGCTCTGTTAGCACTCTTCTACATCGATTCCATTCTAGTAAATCCTATTAAATGTACTTTCCCCTGAAGAGCTGCTGTCTCTCAGATCCATAGTTAAATTAAAAGCATTTTTAAAAGTGCAAACGGTGTGTGCCTGATTGATGTAGAAGACAGGACAGATATTATTCTAGTTTCTATTGATTTCATGTGGAGCATAGAATATTAACATGAGAGAATGAGGGTGAGGAATTTGTTAGTTGAACCAAACAGGATCTATGTCCCTGCTTTCCACAGAGAGCATCTGAAATTCAGGCTCTAGTTTTATGGTCTGTTTTATGAAGGTCTTGCAGAAATGCTCTCTTTCTATGACTATAGCAAACATCAGCAAACCTGTTCCAGTGATGACTGTTTCACTAAAGCTGAGATGTTCTGGTGAGCCTAGTCATGGTATCCTTATTGGTTCAGAGCTACAAACAGTCCTTATTCTAATAGTGATGTTCTTGGCTGGTTCTATGGAAATGCACTGACCTTTAGTCTTTTACTTACTATCCTCCCCCAAGAGAAATCTTACAGGAGATCCAGAGGCTGCGGCTTGAACATGAGCAGGCATCTCAGCCCACACCAGAGAAGGCACAACAGAACCCCACTCTCCTTGCAGAGCTCCGACTCCTGAGGTAGGTGTATATGCCATGAAGAATTCCTGGAAACAGATTTGTGTAGATAAGGGTAAATACATAAAATATTCTCGTTCTTTTTTTTGTTTGTTTGTTTTGTTTTTTTAAATGAACAGTGTAATTTTGTTTCTGTTTAATTTAGATTCAGTATAGGCCTTGACTGTGAACACAGTGAAGTATATGCTTAAAATTTCCACATATGAGTGTCCTGTTTACTACTCATGTGCCTAAAATTGAGTATGTGTGTAAGTGATGCCAGATCAGGTATTTAGGTTGTAAGCACTTTGGGAACAAGAACCATGTCTTGCACCAATATGTATAAATAACACCTTATCGTAATCATGTGGGGGGAAAATGATGCTATTTCAGAACAAATACTTCTGCCAAAAAAAAACAACACCTTTTGGGCCAGATCCTCAGAGTCCCTTAGAGCCATGGAGCATCCTATAGCGTGAGAGCTAGGAATGGAATGGCCCTTTTGCAAGGTTCCATTGGTCATTTTTGCTTCAACAACCGAGAAACTCTTGGCTGTTTCAGCTACAAGGACAGTTGACAAGATTGTCACAGTGGTCAGCTTCAGTATAAACACCAATCCTGAAGAGCACAGTGTGAGAGCCAGACTGAACATCAGATCAGAATAATTTAATTTAAAACTAGTTCCTGTATACAGAGACTAGAGTGTGTATAAGTGCTACCTCTCCAGTTAAAACTTTCATATTAACTTTTCAATAGAGTAGATTTTAGAGCCCACAAGATAAGAGAGGACTTCCTTGCAGCTTTCCTTCATGCAATAACCTGTTGCTGGTACCATTAGACAGCCACCTGATATCTGAAGGAAATCTTAGGATGAAACTGTGCAGAAAAATCTTTGTTTACAAATGCTGTATGATTTTAATTTTTAGCCTCTTTTACCCTAAAAATAAATCTTTGTTTTGCTAATAATTACATTTGCAATATGATCTTAAGATAAACTAGTTGGAAACAGAAATGCTTTCTTCTTACGACTGATTTGCCTCTTTAATGACTCTAGATACCTAGGCCTGGTCTACACTACGCGTTTAAACTGAATTTAGCAGCGTTAAACCGATTTAACCCTGCACCCGTCCACACAATGAGGCCCTTTATATCAATATAAAGGGCTCTTTAAACCGGTTTCTGTACTCCTCCCCGATGAGAGGAGTAGCACTGAAATCGGTATTGCCATGTCGGATTAGGGTTAGTGTGGCCGCAAATCGACGGTATTGGCCTCCGGGCAGTATCCCACAGTGCACCATTGTGACCACTCTGGAAAGCAATCTGAACTCGGATGCACTGGCCAGGTAGACAGGAAATGCCCCGCGAACTTTTGAATTTCATTTCCTGTTTGCCCAGCGTGGAGCTGTGATCAGCACGGGTGGCGATGCAGTACCAAATCCAAAAAGAGCTCCAGCATGGACCGTACGGGAGATACTGGATCTGATCGCTGTATGGGGAGACAAATCTGTTGTATCAGAGCTCCGTTACAGAAGACAAAATGACAAAGCATTTGAAAAAATCTCCAGGCTATGATAGACAGAGGCCACAGCAGGGACTCAGCACAGTGCTGCGTGAGAAGCGTAACGGAAAGCCAAAGAATCAAATGGACGCTCATGGAGGGAGGGAGGGGGTACTGAGGACTCCAGCTATCCCACAGTCCCCGCAGTCTCCAAAAAGCATTTGCATTCTTGGCTGGGCTCCAAATGCTTGAAGGGTCAAAAACATTTTCCCGGGTGTTTCAGGGTGTATGTCGTCAATTTACACCCTCCCCCCCGAAAGAAAAGGGAAAAAAATCGTTTCTCGCCTTTTTTCAATGTCACCCTATGTCTACTGCATGCTGCTGGTAGACGGGGTGCTGCAGCGCTGAACACCAGCATCCCCTTCCCGGTGGCAGACGGTACAATATGACTGCTATCCATCGTCATCATCAGCCCGTGAGTGCTCCTGGCTGGCCTCGGTGAGGTCGGCCAGGGGCGCCTGGGTAAAAATAGGAATGACTCCCGGTCATTCCCGGCAGATGGTACAAAAGGATTGGTAACGGTCCTCATCGTAGCAACTGGAGGCTGAGCTCCATCAGCCCCCCCGCCCTTTCATGTCTAAAGAAAAGATTCTGTACTTCCTGGACTGTCATAGCAGCGGGAGGCTGCCTCCCGCTCATTTTATCTCACTAAAAGTCAGTGTTTTTTATTCCTGCATTCTTTATTACTTCATCACACAAATGAGGGGACACTGCAACGGTAGCCCAGGAGGGTTGGGGGAGGAGGGAAGCAATGGGTGGGGTTGTTGCAGGGGCACCCCCTAGAATGGCATGCAGCTCATCATTTCTGCGGGATCTCTGGGGCTCTGACACGGAGCGGCTGTGCTCTCTAGTTCCCTAGTACACTTGCCCCATATTCTAGGCTGGACTGACTCTATTTTTAGACAAAACATAGGAAGGGAATGACCCGGGGAGTCATTCCCATTTTTGCCTATGCGCCCCCGGCCGACCTCAGCGAGGCCAGCCAGGAGCACCCATGATAGCAGCAGATGGTACAGAATGACTGATAACCGTCATCTCATCACCAATTTACAATGGCAGATGGTGCAATATGACTGGTAACCGTCTCTGCTATCTTGCAAATGAATGCTGCTGTGTAGCAGTGCAGTACCGCGTCTGTCAGCAGCATCCAGTACACATACGGTGACAGTGACAAAAGGCAAAACGGGCTCCATGATTACCATGCTATGGCGTCTGCCAGGGCAATCCAGGGAAAAAGGGGGCGAAATGATTGTCTGCTGTTGCTTTCCCGGAGGAAGGATTGAGTGACGACATTTACCCAGAATCACTCGCGACACTGTTTTTGCATTGGGATCTCAACCCAGAATTCCAATGGGCAGGGGAGACTGCAGGAACTATGGGATAGCTACGGGATAGCTACCCACAGTGCAACGCTCCGGAAATGGACGCTAGCCTAGGTACATGGACGCACACCGCCGAATTAATGTGCTTAGTGTGGCTGCGTGCACTCGACTTTATACAATCTGTTTTACAAAACCAGTTTATGTAAAATCGGAATAATCCCGTAGTGTAGACATACCCCTAGTGTAGTAGCATAGAGAATTACTTTCTGCTGCTGGGCAAGTGACATTCAGCACGAGCTTCAGAAATAAGAATTGAATGTCATCAAAATACACATATCACAAAATAGACTATTCATGTAGCTCCTATGCATCATGCCTAAAATCTATTGTAAACATGTTTACATTATTAGTAAATATTGCTGGATATTAATTTCCTATTCAGTTGACAAGTCAAGTTCATTTTAATTTTTTTTTAAATCCAGTGATTAATGTAGAACTAGCAGATTAATTCTATTGAATTTTTCAGCACAAATTAAAAACATAATAGCCTAGTTTAAATTTCCTGACACTGGGTGGCCTAAAGGCACCAATACTGGGTTCTGTCAACTGAGATATCTTCCCTGTTTTCATATATTGTGTCAGAGTAATCAGATAACTTTAAATCTGTGTGTCAGTACTGCTTTGCATGTGTCCAGATTAATGCTCATCAGTTAAGAGTAAAAAGGGTTTCCTTTAACTGTTTGTGCAATTTTGGCAAAATCCCAAATTCCTGAACATTAAACAAGATCTTTAGCTAGTATAAATCAGCAAAACTGCAAGGTAGTCAGTGGAGCCACAGTGATTTACTCCAGCTAAGGATGTAGCCCACTGACTTTGGAACTTGGAGCAATTATAGTGTAGGACAATCTGGGTCTTATAACATCAAGAAATGTTGGAGTTTTGCAGATCTGTAGAACACATCTAACATCCCTTGCAGTGATTTTCTGCCTTATGTTTATACTTTTTGCATTTGATCTCCACACTTAAGACACATCTCTGGCCACCTGTCTGTTTACCCACAGCTAAATTTTACATGACTCTCAATTTTTCAAGAAACTATTCTCCAGAATATTTAGCTTCAGAGTCTTTTCTGGTTTTGAGAAATTCCCAATTTCTTCTGGTATAAATGAGAGCAGAATTTGACCCTTGATCATTTATTTCTGTCTATTATTAAATTGTGAGGATAAAGTTTCAAAACTAAGGATATGTCTGCACTAGATTTCTTTTATCTGGAGTTAATTGATTGCCAGTTACTTGAAATACTTAACACTTTTGGTAAATGCCAGCATGGACACTCCTCATCTTATTAACTGGCAGTACCATGTGGGGAGTAATTGCATTAGCCTACACAAAAGTAACAAGATAACTGGCAATCAACTAACTCTAGGTATAAAAAGTTTAGTGTAGACATATATCCTGAGGTGTCCCCATAAAATATGCATACAAACACAGTTAATTGCAATGCAGGTGGTCCTGAAGCAATGAATTATGAAAATGTAGCCCTTACAGTCTGCAAAATAGCACAGATAGCAGAAAATATAGATCAGTTCACTAAGAATGGAAGTTCTCTTTTCCCTATACCCACAACACATGCCCAATTAGAGTTGGCACTGTTTCATTTATTCAGATGCCTCAATATGGGACTTGCATATAATCCACCTTCTCATGACAGGATATAGAATTAACTTCATTTCTAAGCACAGCTCCAGAGTGCAGTTGATGAAATGAGCTTGAAAAGTGGTATGTCAAGTGATAGCATACAAAACATAATGCTTCTCTCCCTATGCAATGAATCTAAAAGACAACATGAGTAAACACTGAGACCTTTTCTAGGATATGCCAGTTTGAATTAGGTGGATAACTTCTCTTGTTTTTGTTTGTAATTTCTTAAACCCACTTTCCTTTCCACAATTCACAGCTTTTCCAACCATTAGATACTCAGGGGAAAATCCAAGCACAGGAAATTTCAAGTAGAAAATATATGAATCTTCTAGAAGAATAAACAAAGCCTTGGTATGTTAGGGCCAAATCTACTCATATTGGTGAGCAATAACTCATGTGAGTAGTCCCATAGAAGTCAATGGTGCTGTTTGTGTGAGTAACTCCTTCATTGTGGTTAAAGGGCTCACAGTCTGGCTTTTAATAGCCAGGAAATATATTTACTGGCTATTAAAAGCTGACTTCTACCTCCCTCAATTTTGGAGAAGTAGGACAAAAACACCAATTTACAGGCATTACAGGATGCATCAAATACCATCTTTCATTATGTTTTATATATATAGATATGATATAAAAATATAGTAGAAAGAATGTATAAAATATCACCTAATCTAAAACATGACTTTTAAAAATATTATCAATAATATTGTAATTTGCAGGGAGCAGCAGCTACAGGTTAAATATGATAGTGACCTCCCCAAAATCTGATTATGTATATCCCATAGGCCTGATTCAACCCTCTGTTATATGGGTGTAACTCCCACAGCCATCAGTGAGAGTTGGACTTGTATAGTTGAAGGCAGAATTATACCAAATTCTCCTGCTTAGATTACCATAGGTTGTACTTGTACAGAATCAAAATCTGTTCCATGTTACATGGGCTGACGGCTGGAGTAACCTCACCAACATGCATGGAATTACTCAGGATTTACACGGTCATAAATGAGCATAGAATTTGGCTTGCAGCATCAAAAGCTATTTTCAAAAGAGTTAAAACTGAAAACATGTAATAGCTTGGACTCCAGCCTCTGAATAGCCACATCTCTCTGCTGTTCTGGCTGAATTTCTGAATTCTCTTGGGCTTTTCCATCTCTACTTGTCAATAATCCTGCCAGACTCTCGTGTCCTGAAGTCATCTCCTAACATTCTTCCAAATGTAAGCTTACTTGTGTGAATCCGAAAAATTCTTCTTCATTTGGTGTTTGGGGAGAGAGTGTCAGTACTTATTTTACCCCAGCCAGCATACTGAGCCCTTTGTACACTTAACTTCAAGGAACTTCCTAGTTTCTCAATCTCCCCTGATTTCTGGGCATTATATTGAATTCAGAGAATGTGTTCACTTTCCAATAGCCTAATATACTCTCCACAGTTGACCTGAAAAAATGATGCAGTTCAGAAATTGTAAAGCTGACTCTATGAAGTATTAGCTCTGATCCTAACTTATTTTTCAGACAGCGGAAGGATGAGCTCGAACAGAGGATGTCTGCTCTTCAGGAAAGTCGAAGAGAGCTGATGGTACAGTTGGAAGGCCTCATGAAACTACTGAAGGTAAGGTGCTCCACTTGAAAGTCAAAGGAAATGGACAGGGGCCAGTCAAGTAGTGTCACATAGGAAAGAGAGATTCATCATGTTAATAAAATACTACAGAACTTGAATATTTCCTCCTACAAAAGCTTTGTTTCCCATCAATTTTCTCTCTTAGCTTTCGCCACTCTAATACATAGGTTTTCAGGATCAATAATGTACCCACATGATACTGTTCCTGTATTAACACCATATCTTTGTTGTCATACTACCACTAAATGAATTGGACAACACTTGAAAGCAGTATAGTAGACTAAGTATTACTGACAAATAATTGAAATTCACTTGAATATGCAAACAAAGCCCACTGTGGTGCAGTACTACCTTGCTAGTTAGTGAGAAGAGATCCAGCAATGCTGGTCGATCAGGTTCTGGAGCAGCCATACAAAGATCATTACAACAAAGGTTTTCATGACATGCTCAGTTTCTGGTTTGTTTATAGTTTGCTCCGCTGAAAACATATTGAATATAGAAAAGGTGGATATACAGAAGGCAACAAAATAATTAATCCCCAGTGGTAAATAGCTACGCCAACACTGTACCGTGTATAGCCTCCTATCCTGGCTTATGGTACAGAGCTGGTTTTTCTAGTTCCTTTAGCTTTGTTCCTTTCATTAGTCATTCTATCAGATGAAGCCATTTGACAACGCAGCCCCTCTGACTGTAGGACTTCGGAAGGATCTTCTTAACAGTACTTGTTCCTTTTCACTAGAAAAGAAAAAAATCCCTTGTAAAATACACTAAAAGAAAGAAAGCATTTTCCTGAAGGATCCCATTTCAAAAATGTAGACAGCAGTATACAAATGTATTTCTAAGACTAGAAAGGAAAGCTGGAAAATGCCTTTTTACCTTCCCAAGTTGCAAAAGGGGCATCAGCCGTGCATTATACTTCTGGGCCTCTAAATCCTGCATGGCCCATCAGAGCTAGCACACTATTGAAAATGGGCCCTCCCAGCAGGGAAATAAGCCCCCTCAAAGTGGTGGAGTTTTCCCTTCAGCCAGGGACACTTTAGACATATATTTCCTTCTTCAAGAAAAACACAAACTTCTGTGGAAGGGAATGGGCAGGGAGGAGGAGAGGAACTGGCATGGCCTCCAGTATGGATGCCCTTTGCAGTATTAGTAATATGGTTGTCTAGAACTGAGTTTTGGCCCAAGGGTCATGCTCTGTCTTGACTTTTGGGGATGGTCAGCCTCAGTGCATTTTTCAGGTACAAAGAAGTTGTACTATAATTAAAATGGGGAGGATGACTCGCCACTCTAAGTAGAGTATGTCCCCAATGTGCTTCATTGCAGACAATCTAGGGAGTTTTGGGGACTATGTGCCCTATGGTTATTGATGGCTCCCCAACATTCCCTGACCCCTGGGGAGGTGGGGTCCTGTCCCTGAGGGATGAGAAGCCCTGAGGGGGAGGTCAGGTTCTGCCCCTCGGGCTAAGGGCCCCAGGGGGCTGTTGGAGAGTGAGCCCATCACTCACTCATCCTAAAGTGGTTCCTGTTCATGGGGCTGACCCAGCTCCCTGCCCTGGCCCATTGGCTCTCACCACAGCATGCAGAGGGATCCTCCCCCCAGACACACCACCTTGCCCCCTTCCTGCCTGTGGGCTCTTTGGGGTGGGGGGTTTCCCCAATGATCAGGGCTCTGTCCAAGTGCACCAGGCCCGTGTTAGTTAATCCAGGACTTCTAACCTTGTTCCCAAGTTTGCATTTATTTTTCTCTTCTTCACTTAAATCCTGGCTAATCTAACGCTGATGATCCAATTTTTCTTTAGGAAGAAGAACTGAAACAGGGAGTAAGTTATTTACCTTATTGTAGGTCTCACTAACTCGTCAATGGAGCTACGATTCCATGGTTTATATTATTCCTTCTGCTTGAAATGTGTGCTCATGCCTTGGACTGAGGATAATGATAATGTGTTGCACTTCTTTAGCATGTTTTATCTGACCCTTTCAAAGCACTTTACACAATTAAACCTCACAGTTCCCCCTGAGAAGTAAGCAATGGCTTGATAGAACCTTTTTCTCACTCCTGTAAAGCTACATCTACGCTATGAGCTAGAGGTGTGATTCCCAGCTCACACAGACATACATGCACTAGCTCTCATCTGAGCTAGCACCCTAAAAATAGCAGCGTAGCTGTGGTAATGGCAGCATGGGCTAGCCACCCCAAGTACAAACCTGACTGAACCCCATGAGTACATACTCCGGACAGTTAGCCTGTGCCACCGCTGCCCATGCTAGCTGGGAATCATGCCCCTAACTTGTAGTGTAAACATAGCCTAGATGAGGCCACTTTAGGGGTGAAAAGCAGCAACTGTTTAACTGCATACAACTGTAGTACACCACAACTTAGAACAGGGAGTGAAGAACACCACCACCATTCATAGCCATTTGAAACTACCAAGGTAAGTTCAGTAAGCAGAATATAATTACCTGAGTTGTAATTAACCCTGGATAATGGATATGGAGTCCCTAGTCATTCAGAAAGTGCCAGGGGACTTTTCCTGTCCACAAGCAGTCCGGCTCTTGGTTTTACAACTTCAAAAGATGGCACTGGCAGCAGCAGCCAAGTGCCAGTGAGAACAATAACTGCACTTTCAAAGCAGTGCAAGAGTCTATATCAGGGGTAGGCAACGTATGGCATGGGTGCTGAAGGCGGCTCGTGAACTGATTTTCAGTGGCACTGACTGCCTAGGTCCTGGCCACTGGTCCGGGGGGCTCTGCATTATAATTTAATTTTAAATGAAGCTTCTTAAACATTTTAAAAACCTTATTTACTTTACATACAACAATAGTTTAGTTATATATTATAAACTTATAGAAAGAGACCGTCTAAAAATGTTAAAATGTATTACTGGCACGGGAAACCTTAAATTAGAGTGAATAAATGAAGACTCGGCACAGCACTTCTGAAAGGTTGCCGACCCCTGGTCTATTAACAGTATTGACTTTTGGAAAATTAAATTGTTTTGTAGCCTTTTCTAGAATTAAAATGGACACTGTCTAAGTTATTAGGTTAAAAAATATACCTGATCTGCCCAGACAGCAATCCTATTTAAAAGGGGAGTGTAATGAGGAATATTTCATTGTAACACAATAACATTGAGCCCCTCAATTTCAACAGTCTGATGCACACTGGCTATGGTAGGAGAGTTGGCCATGCACCGGGGTTTGTCTGTTGCTGGTGCTCAGCCTTGTTAAACTAACAGTTTTGCTACATTTTGGGACAGAGAATGAATCTGTTGCAGCAAGACAGTGCTGATTGTAGTCCAGAGGGAAAGACCTATCAGAAGATCCCTCTGAATAGGTCTATTGCTTTTTAATTTTGCCTAATAACGTTAATGGCTTTTCTGTGTAAATTAGATGCCCTAAAAGTGAACAGGTTTTTTTTTAAAAAAATGCATCTTACAAAAATAGTCTTTTTATTGTGTTTAATAAAAATATATGTTGAGGATATGACAATATGTTTTTGCCTTCCACAGTGTAATATTTAGGTCCTTTTATCAGAATGGCAGGTGATTATGCTAATTATTTATTTATTTACACTAGTTCTCATAATTTCCATAAAATGTTCCCCATTGATCTCTTTCATAGGCTATTTACAGATGTAGGGCTAAACTCGTCCCTGGAGTAACTCAGTTGGAATTAATGGTCTAGATAAGTTTCTAGTGCTTATGTACTTTCCATTTCTGTATTGCCACAATGACTCTTCCTCCCAGAAGGGTAATGAAGTGATCACATATGTATTGTTTTCCTAGTTGTCATGTTATAATGTAATAGTATTATTTTCCTGGGCAGACTTTCCTGCTATGTGAGCTAGTTTCAGCTCCAGCAGAGGGAGCAATGGACTACAGATTCAATAAAAACAGTGTTCACTTCAAATGTATTATATTGAGTTATGCATGACACTAGGTAACATAAACCATTTTCCAGTCTAACAAGGGATAATTAGCAAAGAGTCCGACAAAGTGGGTATTCACCCACGAAAGCTCATGCTCCAAAACGTCTGTTAGTCTATAAGGTGCCACAAGACTCTTTGCTGCTTTTACAGATCCAGACTAACACGGCTACCCCTCTGATAAGGGATAATTAAAATCCTTACCACTTCGATCTAAGTATGATGAGCTAAATCGGGTACATGAAGGTCTCATAAAAGGCACTTGGATGCTGACAGCTGCAATCAGTTAACAAATGAAGGCTGAAGCCTTCTGTCACCTCAGTGATAGTGGCAGCTTTCCACAAACTCCCCTGTCAACATGCCTCAGTCCTGATCTTGTGGGTCTAACTAGGGATTAAAAGAAGTTCAGTCCTTGGCCTTTACGCTGAGACTACAAGCAAGTCAGTCACTTAGCATCAGTTGTAAGCATAGTTTTTCAGACATTTACCATCTGTCTCTTGCGAACTAGACTAAGACCACTAACCGCATTTCACATATGCCACTAGACAGACATCCAATGGTAACAACATTTCAGTTGCCACGGATCTGGGCTGAATTTGATCTAGCAAAGTAGAATATAAAAAATAGCTGCAGTCTTTTAAACCATACAGTCTCTGCGGGTTTAACTTTCTGTGGGTTGATTTTGTCCAATATTACCCAAATAGTTAAAAGAAAAAAAACACCCAAATACCTAAAGTTTCTTATGCCTTGCAAAGGTCTTGTTCCAGGAAATGAAAGTTACTGTTAACAGTGCATTATTTACCATGCATACCAGATCAGTATAGCAATTATAGTACACCTCTACCTCGATATAACGCTGTCCTTGGGAGCCAAAAAATCTTACTGTGTTATAGGTGAAACCGCGTTATATCGAACTTGATTTGATCCGCCGCAGTGCACAGCCCCACCCCCCTGGAGCGCTGCTTTACCGCATTATATAACAGGTAGCGTTATAAAAGGGTAGAGGTGTATGTACTTAAAAATGTTGAGCACTAGTGTATAGCTCTTCTTTGAGTATATGTCCCTACGAGTGCTCCACCATGGGATGTGCATGCACTCTTGATCGGAGACTGTAAAGTAGTGCTCCTGAGTAGAACAACAGCCCGTGCTCCACGCAAGGGGATATAGGCAGGCACCAGCCTGCCAGCACTCAGTTCTTTCTCGACCACCTGTGGCTCAAGACAGAGCCTTTGCTGTTAGCTGTTTCAGCTTCCCACCTTTCTTTCACCTTGTGAAAGTCTTTATTCATTATTTTTCTTATTTACTTTATTTTATTTTAGAGCTCCTGGAGGAGGGTTTTCCACCTTCTACTTCTGTACCTTTGTTTGTGCTGGAGCACAATTTGTTGTGCCTAAGACCCCAATGTTTAGACTCTGCCAGACTTGCCACAGGTCTTTTCCCCACAGTGATAGACATTTGAGTTCTCTGTGATGTTTGGGGGACTCTCAAATCCCCTCAAAGTGCAAGGTCTGTCTGGGATTTAAAGGCAGGTCCAAAAGAGATAGGGAGGCTAAACTAAAACTCCTCTAAATGGAATGTTCCCTATCTCCACTGGAGTCCCCTATTCATTGGCCTCAGCATCACAGGCCACTTCAGTCACTCATCCAGCTTTATCTGTGACCATGGACATGAAGACCTCAAAAAGGAAGAAGCACACCTACCCCACCAGAGAAATGAAGGAAAAGGGTAGATCACCCCATAAAGACCCACACTCGGGAGACCTCCCATCCCTTAAAGAGTACTATAGGGGCTCCAGCTTAGTCTGGTACCAAAGTGTTGTTACCATGTAAGAAGCCTTGTGTGGATAAGCGCTCAACCTGACAATCTAATGCAGCAGCACAGCCTGATCCTCCATGGCACTGTGATACACATAGGGCCACTCTGCATCCCTCAGTACTGACTTCTTACTCAAACTCTGAAATAAGACAGGACCTTGCTTCAGTCCTGCAGCAGTCTCCATCTCACTGGTCCACAATTTCACCTCTGGTAGCGACTCAAGCCTCGACTATAGGCTATCACAGCCCTCCGGCTCCTTCCAGGTTGCTGTCATCTGAAGCTCTCATCGTTTCAGATGGGCCTGAATCATAGATCTGTCAGAGCCCCCTCAGTGGTACTGCCAAGGCACCTGCAGACTGAAAGCTGTCCCCTTACTGGTCATGATGCCTGAGGCACTTACCTGGTCATGATGCCTCAGGCACTTAGCTCAGGAAACAAATTACCAGACTCTGAGATCTCGGTACAGGAATCCATCCCAGTACCGTACCATCCAGCTCCCAGGAGTCCCTCTACTGAGGAGGATTCTAGAAAATCTGCCAGTCCCAGGGATTATGACTAGTAGGGACCCATTCACTATCCCTCCCAATGGCATCCTTGGAGTCAGTTTGATGACCAATTTTATAGGATGCCAAGAGGAAATTACAGGCAGCCACCAATACCACCCGTATGTGCAGAGTCACTAAGACTCTGGAACTGGTGTGTTTCCCATTGAATAGACATATCAGCTGTCAGTCTGCCAGGCCTTCAGAATACAGCTGCAGACTCCCTGAGAAGATGCTTCTGGCAAGACGATGAATGGTAGCTCAAAGACTCTGTCTTTCACAGCATCTGTCAGACCTGGGCTCTACCGCAAGCAGATCTCTTTGCCACCCCGAATAATTCCAAATATCACCTGATTTGCTCCAGGGGAGGAAACGTCCTCAGTACTCTGGGAGTATCATTTTCAGAAAGAATGAAGGGCCAACCTGTTTCCATGCAGCATGTGTCTAAGTGAGTTTCAGGTTGTATTTTGAACTGTTATGGAAGAACTGGATACACAGTGACAGCACATTCCACTTGAGCTCAGTCCACATCTCTGGCTCTACTAAAAGACATTCCTATAGCAGAAATCTGCAGGACTGTGAATTGGTCTGCTAGTCATACATTTGCCAAGCATTATGCCATCTTATCTGCCTCTAGAGATGACACTTCCTCTGGTGATGCAGTTCTGCAAACGGTGTCTTGATTTACCTCCCCAGTATCCACTTCCTCTGTGAATTACTGCTTGGGAGTCTCCTATGGTAGAGCACCCACAGGGACACGTGCTCGAAGGAGGAGGAGGGGTTACTTGCCTTATAGTAACTTGAGTTATTCATGATGCTTTTGTCCTTATGGGAGCTTCACCTCTCGCTCTCCTTCCCCTCTGCTGTGGAGCCTCTGGCTTCGTGGCTGAGAAGGAACTGAGTGGCAGTGGGCTTACTATATATCCCTATATCCCCTCATTTGGAGCACGGGGTGTTCTGCATAAGTGCAGGCCCACAAATACTACTTTGCAGTGTCCAATTAAGAGTACATGGGTGGAGTGGAGGCAACAGGGAGGCAGTTCGCTGCTCTCTGGTGTTTTGTCCGATCTGCTCTGGGCATGGCCCCAGTGGAGTTTAGAGCACCACCAGGCTACTCTAAATTCTGCCAGCTGGTAACAGTCCCCAGGGGACTGGTTATGCCAAGTCTGCACCAGCTGAAAACTCCCCTGGTCTGGCAGAATTCTCAGCTGGCCAGATCCAGCTATTTTTGCATCCCTTTGCACTACAAGAATGAGACAGAATGGGCCAGAAAGCAGGAGAGCATTGGTCCCTGTGTGTTCAGATTTCCCCTCACTATTATTTAAATGTCCTAAAAGTTTTCACTCCAAAAGAAAATATTAAAATTATACTTGCCAGCTCTTATCAGAAATGAGTGTCTCATATAAAGGTAACTTTCCCTTGCAAAGTCCTGCTTCAAACTTCTCCGGTAACTTCTTCTGCCAAGCCCACTGTAGTGTCAACTTCCATAGCATTGTTTTTCAGCAGTTTCAGTGTCCCTTAAAAAAAAAAAAAAAAGTATCCTGATCAATTTGTTGGAGGTTAACCAGCAATAACAATGCTGCTTCTCTTCTGATCAGACCTATGTCAGTAGGTGCAAGGTATGCATTGTTAGGGCCAAAATCTAGAAAATAAAAGTTGGCTTACAAATCTAGAAATAGAAAAGTAGACCAATTTTATAAATGGTTGTTGCTGCCTTTTTTGGCATGCAGTTAGCAATATCTGATCTTCATCTCTGAGGAAACAGTCACCAGAACATTGAAGCCATGTGGCACTGAAGGAGCTAAGGAATCCAACTGAATTTTTTTAACTGATTATTAGTGCCAGCCCAAATAAATTGGGGGTGGTGGGGAGATCTCACTAGAGATAATGTAAGTTTTCAGTGAAAACTAACGGCACATGAGCACTGGTTCCTGTTTAGTGGCACTCATGTTATCTTAGTCATAGGCCTCTGTTGAACCCCAATTCCTAATCATGCTAAATAGTGTGTGGTTTGTTTGGTTGTGTTTCTTATATTGACATATATTCCCAGGAACTGTCAGGCAGTAAAGGAAAGGTGCATTAATTCACTGTGTCCCCTGGTATCACTCACACAGCTCCACTTTTAAAAATTATTGTTCTTCAACGTATGCTTGAATTTCAGTTAAATGATACTAACTCTCATGTGCTAACAGCATGACATTTTATATGACTGGTGTTAAAACATTGTAACTTCCATCCACTGGACCCATAACAGAAATTTAAATTGCCTGTCTGAACAGTACTTTGGGAGAGGCGGAGTATATCCTGTGGAGTGAACAATTTGATAGTGAATGATTTAGTGGTGGCTAAATAGATCACAAACCAAGAAGAAAAGCACAAGTCTGTAGTATTTGTTGGGAGGGTAAGATTTTATTTCACTAATAGGTTTAATTTCCATTCCAAAACTTGATTGCATGGATGCCTTCTTGTAACAGTGGTTGAGGTGTAAGAGCATGAACTTGATTAGGTAACATGGAAATATTACACCCCCAGGAGTAGCTTCAACTCCTTAACCAGACTGAAAGTTGTCTTAGTGCCAGCATCCTTCCACTTCCTACAGACTGCAAGAGTTGTCTTCCTAAGAATGTCTGAATATTGCCAACACTCTTAATTCTTTCACGGAAAAAAGTCCCAGACCTTAGATTTAAAGACAAGAAATATCTTCTTTAAATTTTTATATCCAACCCAGCCTGCCATGTTTCAGGATCACCTTCTAATATATCTTTCCTACATCTTTACCATGGGTTGCCATAGCTGTTTCCTAACAAGAAGTTGGGTGTAATAGGTTTCCATCAACTGACTTAATATTATCCGATTTTTCTGCATAACTGCATGATACCAGCTGAGGCTTTACTCAGCCAAGTTAAGGAATGGAATGAAGATGATGACTGCTGAGTGTTTTCTCTTGTAAAGACCTATTTAACCACTTGTTCTTATTTTCCAGACTCAAGGAGCAGGCTCCCCTCGATCTTCACCCAGTCACACTATCAGCCGACCTATTCCTATGCCAATCAGGTCTGCGTCTGCCTGCTCCACCCCAACCCATACACCTCAGGACTCTCTGACGGGTGTGGGAGGAGACGTGCAAGAAGCTTTTGCGCAAAGTAAGTTGCATTGTTAAGTTATTAGTTACTCAGAGAGCATATGCAAGTGTCAGGTGGGGAACTGAGGCACAGGAAGGAGAAATGACTTGCACAAGGTCACCCAGCTGTCCAGTGACTGAGCCAGGAACAGAACCCAGATCTCTTGAGTCCTATTCTAGTGCTCTTTCCATTGCAACTCAATCTGTTTGCCATAAAATAAAGACTTGTTATTGACTATTGCAAGTTGGTTCCACAATCTGGGCTTTGGGGGGATGGGAGGGTGATGTGAGAGGGGGGAAGTATTGTGCTGCTTCTCCTAAGAACTGATGGATTTTTCCATTGTGTCTAATGATGTTTACCAGAGCATTGCCATCAGCTGCTGTGCACTTTTTGTTCTCCTTCCGTGTTGTTCATCAAATTGCAAAAGGATGGAAGGTCCATCCTTTGCTCACTGATTGTTTGCTTTGAAGTTCTAAAATCACAGATTAAATAATAGGCTAAATATAAAAGAAAGTAAACAGTTTGTGTGACCTGAACATGGAAATATCTCTCCGCCCATGGAATTACTCTTTTCCCAAATGCTTGCATCCCTGCAATTTCCTTTTTTCTTTTCCTTGAACACAAAGGGCCAAATTTTGCTCTCAGTTACACCATTGCAAATTGGAATGTCAGTGGAGTCCCCCTGGATATATCCTGCTGTAACTGAGAACATAATTTGCCCTCCTGGGCTCAATTCTGCCCACCCTTGCAACTTCCATTCATTTCAGTGGGAATTGCATCTATGAATTTGATGACAAGATTGAGCCCTAAGTGCAATCAAGGTTTTCTCTTTAAAGAACTAGTTAATTCTCATGTTAAACCCTGTCCAGCTGTTCCTTGTCCCATGGCACCAGGTTGCTCAACGTGTATTCTGTGAGAAATGAACACACAGTGTGAAATTTTCCTCTTTCAGCCTTAAAAAAAAATGAGAGAGATGTACAGACATAGACCACTCTCTTAAAGAGTGGTTTCTTTCAGAACTTGGACAAAGAGAGATAATTTAGTAGCTACAATAAAATACATGGGCTGCCTCAGGCAACTGCTTTTAGTTACAGCAATGTGTTCTGCTAAAGTGAAATGGCAATGTCAAAGTATATTCTCATATGTACAGTGATCACACTTAGAAACAACTACCTTTGTTATATACAGAATTTATCCTCAGTATTTATCTTATTCTAGTTGTATAAGGCAAATCTGGGCAGTTTTTAAGCAAACAGTTGTACTGTCAGAGTTCTTTTAAGTTGCCCATAGCGAAGGCACTCCATGGAGTAAAGCACTAGCTCTCCTATATTTTCTTCTCTTAGAGAATAGATGTAAAAGTCTATATAGATGTGAAGCTGAGAAGGCATTACAACTCTTCTCAGAAGTGTGTGTGTGTGTGAGAGAGAGAGAGACAGACAGACAGACAGACAGACAGGCTTTCAGTTACTTTCCTGCAGTCATTTTCTTCAGGAGAATTTATGACTTGAGACCAACAATTTTAAGGGCTGTCAGTTTAAAAGATATTCCAGATGCCAAATCCTGCTAGCTTCTATGCATCATCCCCTCTGAAGTTAGCTAGGATTTTACGGGTTGGGTCTATTTATATATAGTTTGTTCAACTACACTAGGATATGAGTTTGGGACGCTGTGATAGCATAGGCTGGGAGCACACTATACCAGCCGTGTCAGCCCTGAGGTTATTATTGCTCTCTAATAACCTTCCCTAATTGATGCTTAAGGCGGTACTGAGGAGTTCTGCAGGAAACAACAACTAGACCCTCCTGTATTGGAAAGAGGGTCACAGCAGCACAGGGCTATTGATGGTGGGGGTAGTGGCTTTCAGGGTAGGCAGAAGTTTGCTGTGAATGGGGGGTAGGAGAGGGAGCAAAGGGAGCTACTCAGTCTTGGCTGGGGGGCAGCCAGCTCCAGGGAGGGAAGTGGGGTCCTGGTGGTTCCTACCTGTTCAGCAGCTGCTGCCTGTAGCCCTTCTGAGTCCCCCTCTCACCTCCATCCCCAGGTGTGCAGGAGTTGGGGGGGGACAGAATTCCCATCGATATTTGCATGCTGACTCCCGCTGTCGTCTCCCCAGCCCCCCCAGTTCCACCTACCCTGCTGGGTGGTTGTTTTTTAAAATGGGAGTCAATTATGGAAAATACAAGCAGATTCCTGAGCTCCAAAAGATACCATGAAGGGATGGGAAAGGAAAATCCATATAAGGCCTAATGAAATCAACCATGTTTCTTCAACGTTGACCATATTTATACAATAAGAGTCATTAAACAGAGCCATGGAAACTTAGGGAGAAATAACTTCAGTCCACTTCCCCCAGACATTTCATCTCTTAGCCCCGGTCTGCTAGTGTCACCTCACAAATGTGAGTTTGATTGTAATTAATAACTTCCAAGTTTCTGGCATTGTGAATAAATGAAGCCTGATGGTGAGCTGCTGCTGCTGCATGCAGTGTAAGAAAATGAAGCTGTTCTGCATATAAGTTTTGCATGTGTCCCTTTGGAAGGACTTGAATCCTTGAAATTATTATGTTGGCAACTTAGTATAAGGTTAAAACTACTTCATACACAAAGCCATAATTTGTCCTTTGAGAAAAATCTTAACTTTGTGGGTTTTTTTCTTTTTCCTGCCTCAGGCACAAGGCGAAATTTAAGAAATGACTTACTAGTGGCAGCAGATTCGATTACCAATACCATGTCTTCTCTGGTGAAAGAGCTAAACTCAGGTGCGTGAGGCTTAAGAGCATGATCACGGTACAGTCATTTAACATATATTTAAAAATAAATAAAAGGGAGCTGAGGAAAAAACACCTAAATGGAGTTCTGGATATTTTTGTATTTTATGGAAAGAAAACCTAAAAGTGGTAATTTTGAAAGCTATAGACATCCAGATGCAATTAAAGCTTCAATTTTTTTTTCAGAAAATAACATTTTGGTGCATCTTAATTATTTTTAAAAAGGTGTCAGTAGCACAACAGTGCACCTGTATCCTGCTGTGCAATATCCAAGTTCTCCTGAGTCTAGATTTCTAGAGGTGCCAAATGGCATATACGTGGTATCCTTTTTCGCAACATATGCAAATGTCTGCAGAGGTTCTATTATGCTGTACCGCCACAGAAGCAAGAGGTGGCTCTGTAAATAGAGAGAGAACATATGGCCACAGCATCCATGTTGCCTGAAACATACTGGTGTATTCACAGTTGAGAGATATTGGAATTCTAACTTGGAGAAACAGGAGAATATTTAGAGAAATGAACCAAGCCTACTAGCACATGTGAAAATTAAATGTAGCCATAATCACCTTTTGTGGCTCACAGAGATGGGCAGCGAGACGGAGAGTAACGTGGATTCTGAGTTTGGACGGACTCATTTTGATGATCTTGTTCCATCACCGACTTCTGAAAAGGCTTTCCTTGCACAAATCCATGCCCGGAAGCCAGGATATATTCACAGTGCAGCTGCCACTGGCACCATTCGCAGTGACATGTGGGTACCTTCTCTATTTTTTTAATTCATTTTGTATTGAAATTATGATATTTCCCCCCAGTAACATAACTAAATCTAACTGCGGGGAGGCTCTTTGACTATACAATAATAATGAGCTCTCTAAGCTAAAGGAGTCACGGCAAGAAGTGATCAGTTAATACTCTTGATTCCAATCTGAGACTTTTGTGAGCCCATAATAAGAGGCGACCTTACTGGATTTCCATTAGGAAATTCAGCAACTGAGCCTTTTTATTTATGAAGTTTTGCTAGAGTACAGTTGGCAAATTTTAATGGTTTAACATAGAGCTGGCTGAAAGATGACAATTCTGTTTTACGACAACTTTCAAGATTTCAAAATTTGTTTTTGTTGCACTGTGGAATGAAAACAAAGCCTTTCAAAGGTTTTCACAAGTTAGAGTTGTATTGAAACTTCCATTTTCAGATCAAAAGGGTCTCTCTCTTTCTCTGTCTCACCCACCCTGGACTATCCCATCTAAACCTTCATTGAAATCAGTGTCTTCAAGAAATGTTTTGCTGTCAATGAAATGGCATGTTTCATCAGAAACTTTTCAATGAACTCTAATTTAGGGCCCGATCCAAAACTGACTGAAGTCAATGGGAGTCTTTCCATTGATTCCATTAGGCTTCGGCTCAGATCCATAGAGCCAAATCTTACTATCAAGGAAGCTTTTGAGAACTTTTATCATTGACTTCAATGGGAGCATGATTGGACTGCGAATGCTCATTTAGTAGGGCATGTCCCTTAATCTCTGTCATGGGTGCTAAATCACTGCAGAGGTGGAACTTGAGGAAGGGCTGCAAAAATAAAAATAACTTCAAGAAAATGTACATGGAGTTGAAAACATAGATCCTGCTTTCCTCTCTGTTTTCATTAAAATAGGGAAGTTCTTTTAACATTGAATGTAATTCGTCTTAGGAGGCTATTTATTAATAATTGTCTTTAGGGTTACAGAAGATGGAGACCCCTATGTTAGAGCAGATGATGAGAACTATGAAAACGACTCTGTCCGCCAGCTGGAAAATGAGCTCAAGATGGAGGAATATCTGAAACAAAAGCTGCAGGATGAAGCCTACCAGGTAAGAAAGGAACCCACCAAATAGTCCCCTGGCTTAAAAAGGATATTGTGCTGCAGTAGGCAACCATCTGCAATTTCTTGTCAGTGGCTAGTGCTTCCAGATTTTAAAAATATATTATTCTCAAAACTCTCCCCTCTCATGCCTCCCCTAGATAGATAGATCTTACACACACAAACGCACACACAAAGTGCTCAGAAAGAGCTCATCAATTGACTTGCTTAAGGCTGACATTAACCTTCACAAGGTCATTAGCTAATCCTTCATAATTGCCACTGCCAATCAATTTCTACCAAGCCTCTCACACAAGAATGCTTTGTATTGTAGAGACGGTATGCATGTTGAGCTCAGTTTTTTGTTTAATAACATAAAGCATCTATGATGTTCTCTCCATGTTAGGGGACTGGAGCCACTGAAGCAGTCCTTTTAAAATAGGATGTTTTTGTCATCATCTAGGATGGGGGAAAGGGTCTGGAGTGAGTCACATGAGATCTCAAAGGTCCAATTGCTGCATCTGGTGAAATAGGGCAGTGAGGGCTCAGCCTGGGGGACCTGGCTTGTGAATAAGTGACCTGGTGATTAGCAAAGTGCACCTGAAGCTTCAAGAGCCGCAAGGGGTTTCAAGCCAACTGGCCCTGCACGTTTGGACTCTCAAAGTATCTTGCCTGTCTAGTAAATGATGTGCACGTTTGCATGGTGGAAGAGATCAGTGCCTGTTTTAAGTTACTCCTCCTCCTGATCATCCAGATGTAAAAATCAGAGTGAACCAGATTTTAAAAATGTCTATTGGCTCACATCAGGGTTGCCATTGGTTCTGAATTTCATAGTTTTTACATAAATCTGCTGTACAAGACTACGTAGCTCACAGAAAGCCATTTCATTGTGACGGTCTTTGAGGACACAATGACATTTCATCCTCATCCTTGCTATGCAACATCTCAATATGGCAACAATGGGCAACACCTCAATGTTCTGCCAGTGTTTTTACCCAGGATAACAAATGACAAAAGGGGGCAGTCCTTAGGTTTCTGCTGAGTAAGTGGAACTGCTACTGCTGAGTTAGAACATGGAAAGCAATGATTGTATTATGTAGCAGGAACACCTTAACAATGACATCGACCAAGCATTATGTCATTAATTTCTCTACTTCTACTGACGCTCCATTTTTTCAATAAAGGGAACAGTGTAATGATCTGGCCAATATTAGTACCTTGCAGCACAGCTCCATTAACAAATACATGTTTTTAAACTTGCATGAATAGTCACACTAATTACAATGGGATTACACAAATGCATAAAATTAAGAGAGGGGAGGGAGCCTGCAGAATTACTTTGTGAGGTGGGAGAGAGAAATTTTGTCAGATACCTTTCAGTATTGTTGCTTCCTCCAAAATTGGCTTTTATGTTGTAGTCCAAAATAGTCCCAGAAAGACAACGCGTTAAATCCTGTCCCCATTGAAGTCAATGGAAAACTTCATTGGGGCAGGATTTCACAAAGGGTGAATATTAAACCTGGCTTGTTTCCACTTGGGAAAAAAAATTGAAATTAAAACCAGAAAAGAACTAACTTTTAAAAAAATGATTAAATTGGATGATATGAAATGTTCATCCCAGAAGAAGAGTTCAGTCTGTTAACTTTTCCTGAGGAAACTTAACACTTTGCCTCTAAGCTGTAGAGTTCTACTCAGAAATTATTTGATAACAGAAAACATTTGTTTACTAGAAAACATTTTCAAGTGATGACCATGGCTCCTAGTATGCAAACCTTCAATTGTGTTAGTAGCCCTTACTAACATGAATGGTGCCATTGGGAGTATTTGAGTAAGAGCTGCTAGGATGAATAAGAGTTAGCAAGGTTATGTCCTTTTGAGTCACTAGAACATCTGATGTGGCGTTGGCTCTCTTCTCTGATTTGGGATTAATGCATAGTATTTCATTATTCAAGATCTTTTTCCACTGATATCCCTGGATAGTCTTTAAAGTCAAAGAACACAGAGCTAGTTTTATCTATATTTTTAAAGAAAGAAGAAAAAGCCAGTACATTTATTTTTCAAGTGTTCCAGGGAATGGTGGTGGGAAGAACTGTGACGTTTGAATCCAGCCTCTAGAATTTCATATGGTATTTCTTACTGATCATGTTCATAAAAATTTCCCATTTGACTAGATAGCCTAAAACAAATGATGGCTGTAGTTGCTCTCATAATACAACTGTCAACTGAAAAAAATCTGATAAGAAAATTACTGCTACTAGGCTTACAGTATCCTTTGTTGGTTCAAGAATGATATTACATGTATTTCTCTGTCTCACTGTATGTAAAAGCAGTACTTTTAGATGGACAGGTAGACTTATTATTGCATAAGAGATGATGGCACAATACCCAGTGTTTTTGGTCTGTGTGACCTTCAAGCAAGCTTTTGCAAATGACACTAGAGTTTAAATGGAACCAGATTGTCTGCAAAGAGAGTGCTTTTCTGCTATGTGGCAGCAGCAAACCTCATGGTACAAGAGAGAGTCTGTGACAAGAAGCTTCAAAAGCATCATCTTTTTCTGCTTCCTCTTAAGCATGTAGCAAATAACAAGTGTTATCAGGAGGAACACATTTAATGCACAAACCTAAACGCTAACAGCGCTTACCCTCCCATGTCAGTTAGCAGATATGGTCTTGTTATAGTTTCTTGCTGAATGTATTGTATGAGACAGTTTTCCTTAGTCTGATTTCCTGTCCCCATTATTGTTCTCTCTTATTTCCTCTCTTGTGCATGGCTTTATTCCAGATAATACACTGGCCTGGCTGCTCACTGGCTTAACTTGTCATCTTCTTGTTTTATGTCCTTTGTTATCTACAGGTCAGTTTGCAAGGTTGAGTGCAATATCCTTCTATCACTCTCCTCTCAAGTAAGTATTACCTTAATATAGGAGAATCTTTTCAGCTGGAAACTTGTAATTCAGATACACTGCGCCTTCTCCTTCATGTGCATGCATGATGATGCTGTTTCCTCCCTTGCTTATTTCCAGACATCCAAGCATGAATTATCTCTAAACCATGCCTAATAAGCCATCAAAAGTGTGGTCAAAGTCCTGAGGATCATCCCCACACACTCTTTTATTTTATTACCTTACTCTGTTACGCAGGAGGGCAAATGGTCTTCTCGGCTATCAATGACAATGCATTAAGTGGCCATGGGAGAGAGAGAATGATCCAGTGATTAGGACGCTAGTTTGGAATTCAGGAGACAGGGGTTCAGTTCCCTGCTCTATGCATCAGTTCCCTCTGTGTACTTCCCTGACTCACTGGGGTGTTGTGTAGATAAATACATTACAAATTGTGAGGTACTTCAGGAATGGGTACCATACACAGGTGCCGACTTTCTGATTTCCCAGGTGAGTGCCCCACCCTGACCCTACCTCTTCCCCCCCCGTTCTGCTCCCTCCCTCAAGCACGCCCCACCATAGACAACTGGTACTCCCCATACTGAGGGGGCCCTATCTAAAGGGGAGGTGTCAAGGTTTCCTCCCCCACTCTGAACTTTAGAGTACAAATGTGGGGACCTGCATGGACACTTCTAAGCTTAATTCCCAGCTTAGATCTGGTAACACTGCCATCAGCCAGAAGTCAGTGTCTGGCACACTCCCTGTCCCCCCAAAACCTTCCCTGGGGAACACAGATCCAAACCCCTTAGATCTTAAACACAAGGAGAAATTAACCATTCCCCCCTCCTTTCCCTGACCACTCCTCGTGAGTCCAGACCCAATTCCCTGGATCTTAAGACAAAGAAAAATCAATCAGGTTCTTAAAAAAGAAAGCTTTTAATTAAAGAAAAAGAAAGGTAAAAATCATCTCTGTAAAATCAGGATGGAAAATGCTTTACAGGGTACTTAAATTTATATAGCCCAGAGAATCCCCCTCTAGCCTCAGGTTCAAAGTTACAGCAAACAGAGGTAAAAATCCTTCCAGCAAAAGAAACATTTACAGGTTGAGAAAACAAACATAAGACTAACACGCCTTCCTGGCTAGTTACAAATTTGGAACATGAGACTGATTCAGAAAGATTTGGAGAGCCTGGATTGACGTCTGGTCCCTCTCAGTCCCGAGAATGAACAACCACCAAAACAAAGAGCACAAAACAAAAACTTCCCTCCACCAAGATTTGAAAGTATCTTGTCCCCTTATTGGTCCTCTGGTCAGGTGTCAGCCAGGTTTACTGAGCTTCTTAACCCTTTACAGGTAAAAGAGACATTAACCCTTAACTATCTGTTTATGACAGGAGGTCACGTGACCAATCACACGTTTCCCCTCCCCACGCCAACCCCCCCATGCCCATCCCAGGGCCACCACGCTGTCCCCGCCGCATGTTACCTGCGCCTGGCCCCCCCGGCACATTCTGGCACTCTCCCTGGCGTGAGGAAGCCGCAGTGGGGAGCGGGAGAGAGCTGCTTCTAACACCGGCCCCTCCCGATCACTGCTCTGCAGCCCAGCAGCTGGCTGGGAGAGCCTGGCTGGGGAGGCAGCTTCCACTCCCTGCCCAGACTTGGCTGCTGGGGACTGCGGCTGAACAAGCCAGAAACGTCCCGGGGGTTGTGGGGGCTCCGGCTCGCTCGCCCTGCTTCCTAGCACCTGAGCCCAGATGGGGACTGGAAGCTGCCTCCCCAGCCAGGCTCTCTCAGCCAGCCACCAGCCCGCCACACTGCAGAGCCGTGTCCCAGCGGCCAGAAGGGGCTGATCCCACCACTTTTGTTCCTGCACGCCCCACCCTCCCCTGTCCCTTCCACTCCCCGGCATCTGGGGATGTCCCCCCGACGCGTTGCCCAGCCCCACACTTGATCTGCCTCTTCCTGCCCCCGCTCCTCCTCTTCCCCTTCCCCTCCCCCCCGCCTCCTGCATACCACTGAACACCTGATCGCTGGTGGGCGGGAGGCACTGGGGGGAGCAGAGGAGGGGCCCACCGGGTGCTGAGCACCCACTATTTTTTTCCATGGGTGCACCAGCCTGGAGCACCCGTGGAGTTGGCACATATGGTGCCATATAAGTGCTTAAGATGGATAGTACTCATGTATCAAATGCCATTACCCACAACTATCACTAAGTACCCATCATCTCTAATGAAGTACAGTTTGTCACTTTTGAGCTTAGCCAGTGCCCCAGTATGACATTAAGGAGCACTTTGCCTTGCTGGTGGAGCCATTTGCAGATGAGAAGTAAAACCAGTGACTATGCCACCTCTAGCAGGAGTTTAAGTTATGAAAGTAGGCTTCCTAGACAAATTCTAACACAATGAAATAGATTTCCACTATTTAAATCCCATCTAGAGTTTCAAATGTATATGGGATAATCTTCTCTTTCTGTTCCAAGTAGTATTGATGTGCACTGTTAAGTGGCTGCCATGTGTCATCTGAGAGGAGGCTGCATTTTAGTAATTGGCAAAGTACTTCTTGTTTATATCAGTTTGATGGCAAAATTTGTCCCTCTGCTACTGGTGTGCAATTCCCAGTGAGTTTATTAGGAGTGATATGCCTGTAACTGATGCTAGAATTTGGGCCTTTGTTTGTAAAGCACTTTGGGGGATGGGAATTAAAAGCTGCTATTTATTTTTTTTAAAGCCCTCTCTCAAATAATAGTGTTGAAAGCCGTCAGTGGGACAAAAAACAAACAGCAATCCGACAAAATATCACAACACTGAATAAGTATACACCACAACACATGTTCCTGTTTCCATACCCCCATCAGGTTATACTCACCTCCTCAGCAGCCTTGGTATGTGCCTGGAAAGTGAGCAGCTATAGAAACACATTTTCTTCTTTCAACATACTAGAATTGTTAGTTACCAGTCAAGTTACTAGATTATGAAAACAGATCACGCTGCAATAATGAATGTCTATAGAAGTATAGAGAGTTCAAATGTTCATATAGCATATGCTTTTATATACATTATTATAAATAAAAATTATAGTGGGTGAAACATGCTGATAAAGTAAAAAATTATCTGAAACCCTGTCTCAAATTCAGGTAAAACTTTTCTTTTTAAAATTTTAATTATTTATTTATGTTTGTTTAAAAAAGTTCAGGTAACTTCTTTTAATATTTTAACTTTAGCAAACCCCTGCACGTTCTGCTTCCAGCTAGAAACACCAAGGCTAAGATATTGTTGTAAGAAAAGCCAAGATCCACAAAAGTACAGATTATCTGAAAATGTGCATCCCCGCCCTGGTTGGTGGGCTCGGAAGGTTCAGTTAGCATCTCATCTCCTGGCTCTTTTCTGAAGCATTTGAAGTGCTGGGTGGGATTTCGGAAAGCGCTCTGTGTTGACTTAACTCTGCTTCTGTTGCAGTCTACGGTAAAACACCTGTTGACCTCAGTGGGCGCAGTTAGGCCAACTCTGAACATTTAGAAAATTCCATCCTCTGAGGGAAAACTTGGCCACATTGAAAGCGATGGCAAAACTACTGTTGACTTCACTGGAGTCAGGATTTCACCCTCTCCTTTTATCCTAAAACAGCAAACTGTGTTTCATCAATGTCACATCTGCACAGGATTGTGTGATACAATCTAAAATAGCCCCCTCAAGTAGTGGCTAGAATCCATAGTACATAAGCCCATTTACTTCAGGGAAAAACAATGTATCCTTTGTACTTTATTTGTTATTAATATTTCATCACTTTGGAAAGAGAAACCCGAAACAATTTATACAGGCTGCAGTGGTTAAAGCACTAGCTTGAGTCCTGCCAACTGCGTAACTGTAGCAAGGGGCTGTCAGATCTGCATTTCTGTTTCTTGGGAACCCCTGCTGTTGACTATAAAAAGCAGTTTTTTTTAGAGATTGTATTAGCCAACAAATTCTGTATAGAAATACTATCAGCATTGTATTGCACAGGTATTAGGTGAAAGGCCAAGTGATTTTTCTACCCCAAAACAATAATCTCCTGGAACTGCTCTTATAAAATGAAGTTTATTAAGAAGAATGAGAGGACAAGTCAGACCAGTGCATTATAGACATGAATACAATTATATGATTGACAGACTGTCACAGAACTCCATTCGTTTCCTGATTTATAAAGCTATACACTTCATCATTATTATTTAAAATTATTATATCCTATTTGCATTTTGGAATAATGCTACAGGAAAATCTCTGGAAGTGATCCTGAAAACATCTGGTATAAATATAACAAATGCAGTCTCAAGAGAGCAAGTGGGTTATTGTAACGTATAAAATATAATTTAATCATGTTTTCAATATAAGTTTTTCATATTAAAATAAGTGGTGATTATTTTTATATACCGTGTGTGTGTGTGTAAATATATATAAATGGAGCAACAGACTAACATTGTCTAAGCACAAGGTGAAAAGTGGTTTTAGCTTTCACTAGATGAATCTAAAAATAGAACTTGAAATTGTCTGAGCATAAAATTTTTTAAGTTATTTTACTTAAAATAGAGTTTAGGGCCTAATCTGGTTCCCATAGCTGCCAGTGGACTTTTGCCAATGACATCAATGGGAACAGAAGCAGGCCACTACTGAATGCAGGTGTGACATATTAAAGAGGGGTAAGTTGTGGCGTGAGTGTGGTCCCATGTGAACTTCAACTTATTGTACTTTTTAAAGCAATATTTTTGGTGGTGATGCCAGGGCAACATTTACTCAGTCACATCCAGTTCATTTTTCAATTAATGCTTATTGTTTTTAAAACAATTGTAAGGTGTGTAAAGCTCCTGAAAGCCATGCTTAAGGTACTAGCATGTAGAAGAGTATAGGGAAAAGGGGATTCTTTATTAAGTCTCACTTTAAATTATTTTTATTTGCATTTTAGTTCTCTGCAAGAGTTGAGAGCCAAATCCAACACCCATTGATGCCAATGGGAGTATTTTCCTTTGACTTCAGTGGGTTTAAATCAGGCCCTAAATTATGAATGTAAAAGGAACAATTTGCCCATATGTTCCACCCAGGCATATTACACTCAACTCAAAAAAGAAGCTAGAAATGCCAAACATGTCTTGCTTTTAGATCTCTGTGAGACTTTAAAGCAAGAGAAGTGGGAAGAAAGTTCAGTAGTTTTATTTTAGGAATGTTTAAAGTCAGAAACATCACACATGCACACTAGATTGTTTTGGGTAGATTTTTTTCAGATGCATTTTAATGATGTTTTGGTTAAGAGTATATTTGTTTAGGACACCTTACTCGACTGGAACTCAATAGACCTTGTAAGCTCCACAAGCCAAGTAGCTTTAGATCCACAAACTTAATAGGTACAGTGACAGTGATAGACTCAGGGAGTCGCTCTATTAAGGTTATCAAAGAGACGGTTAAAGGGTAACTTGATCACAGGCTATAAGTGCCTACCTGGGGAACAGAAATTTGATAATAGAGAGCTCTTCAGTCTAGTAGGTAAAGGCATAACAACATCTGATGGCTTGAAGTTGAAGCTACATAAATTCAGACTGGACCTAAGGCACAAATTTTGAACAGAGGATAATTAGCCATTGGCACAATTTACCAAGGATTGTGCTGGATTCTCCATTTGAAATCAAGATTGGATGTTTCTCTAAAAAATATGCTCTAGTTCAAATAGGAATTAATTCAGCGAAGTCCTATGGCCTGGGTTATACAGGAGGTCAGAGTAGACAATCTCAGTGGTCCCCTCTGGCCTTAGAATCTATGAATCCTATGAAGAAAAAAAAATCATGAAAGGATGTGTACAATTAAGTCAGCTCTATTTAAAGCCACCAAGATTAGGAGACTTCTCTCTTCCTTTGTGCATTTTTAAGTGTGTCTGCCACACTTGTCTAGGGGTGAGAATGCCACTGCGCTAGGGAGTCCTAAGTATAGGTCCAGAACCAATAAACTTACATGTAGAGCTGAGCAAAGAAGTGATTTTTTTGGTTTGGTGCCTGAACCGGGGGGCAGGGGAATGGGGGGGGAGGGATGGACGGTTGCTTTGAACCAAACTGAAAAATTTAGTTTTTCTCATACAAACAAAAACCAATTGAATACAACATTTCAAATGTTGATTTGAATCAACGCAAATGACATTGCCAAAGGAAATGTCAATTTGAAAAAAAAAATGTCAGAACGGTTCATTTTGACATATTTGAAATGTTTGTTTTCAGATTTTTTTTTCAGCCAGAACTATGTCGAATTTGACCCAGACTTGCAAATAGTTTCGGGGCCCCGAAGAATGTAACTTTCTCAGCAAATTTAATACTTGCCAAAAAAAATTGCATTTAGCTTTACTTATGTGTTCTGCTGGCAAAACTTGTAGGATCCCAAAGCCAAATAGTTCAAGGCTTATATATTATTCTAAAAAGGCACATTAAATATAAAAATAGCATTACATGGAACATTAAGTTTGAAAAAAAAATCAAGCTCTCACTATGTAATAAATTTCAAAAGTTAGGTTATTCCCATCCTGGTATATTAACTGAGCTACAGACCACATGTGTAATATTTTCTTTTTGTCTTTAATATGACTCTTAATGTATTATTCTTTATTAGTAGTTTATAACATAAAAATGTCAGATGTGCAATGTGGCCAAATTAACTTTGGAGGAGCGACCTTAACGTTCAGTGCATGATTTTTCAACTTTAATGTTGCATGAATACTAGGATTTTTTAATCATTAAATTATACTACAACAGGAAATAAACTGTGGATGAAGTTATAAATACTGGGGGGGGGGGGGGAAGAGGACTCCGCCATTACTAATCACTTGAGCTTCAACTTGTGATTGATTATGTCATTAGTAGAATCCTTCAGTGTATTTATAATTCTGTAATTCAGTGGCACTCATTTCTTGTATACAACCATCTCTTCATCCCAATGCCAGGTCTGGAACAAAAAGAAGCATCCTGGAAATCTATAATAATCCCTTCTCACACCCACAAATATTCATCTAAGGCATAGAGTGTGTACAGTAAATTAAAAATTTACTGAATTATATACATGCTATAAATGGATCTTAATGTTCTGGCCGCCTCACACATCACTCATACTTTGCTCTTGTGGATTATAATGATGCCATCAAAAACTATGAGCTGTAACTATATTTATATATCCTTAAAATTACCTAAATAAGAATCAACCTAAACTGCAAATTGAATCTTTGAGGTTTAAACAAATTCAGATAACTGCCCTCTTCCACTCCAAGCTTTAGCCTGATATAATAGAAAAGGATCCATTGACCATAGATTGCGATCCCATATGTTACCATCAGCAGTACTGCAGGTAATTTGACTGTACTAAATAGTTCAGGGAAAGAGGATAAGATAAACCATAATCCCTTTAACTTTGAAGTGGGGAGGTATAAAGAGGAGGAGAGAACTATGCTCCCCAGGAGGAATATATCAAAAGATCGTGTTCCCTGTGTTGCCCAAAACTAGTTCCTCAGATACACCTTGGAACATCAAAAGTTTTCCATCACAAAACTTGGAAGCGTCCAGATCTAGAAACACAGGATGCCATTGATTGCGCAGGATAAGAAAGCACTCATCAAAGAGGAGCATCCTGCTTAAGAGAGGTACAATCCAGCATTATTTTTGAGCTAGTTACATTCTCTGCAGATCAACTTTTACACCCATAAGATGAAATTCACCTGAGAGTGTAGGTTCAGTGCAAGGTTCTCCACCCTGCTTAAATTCCCATGTGGGGGCTGTCAGGGGAGGTGCTGCTAGCCGAGTAGCTGCACTTGAGTATCCTGCACCTCCTGCACACGGTAGAAATTATCTCCACACCAGCCCAGCCAGCATGGAGGGCTACACCTTGGAGCAGGAAATGGGAGTATCAAGAGATCTGTGTTTATGCACTTCCAGTTGCCCCAGTACCATGTATAAATAGTGCAGAAGGTTTCAGGCCACTACTCATATCCACCAGAGCTGGAAGAGTGCAGAGCAGTCCTAAATTCTGCCCCTGTCTTGTGGGAGTCGATTCCAACTCTTCTGTAATTTCACCTGCATAGAGCTTGAATAGTTGAGGTTTACATAGATATAGTGGGTTTCACCTTTAATATCTAAGTTGTAACCAAGAGAATTGGGTGGCTTTTTGTTTTCTTGATAATGCAGCATGTGAAGAGTTTGTTTGAAATGTTTGCGTGTGTGTGTTTTAAGACAACTTCCCCTTTCAAAAGTTCTTCTAAATGTTGTTTAGCAGGCAAGCTGCAGTCAGACAGACAATGAAAGCTATGTAAGAACTGACGATGAGGAGAGCTGCATTCGAACCGATGACGAAGAAAACCTGGCTGCAAACTTCACAGAAGAATGGAACCAACAAGTGCAGCATCTCTTGACAAAAAAATCAAATGACTAACTAATTTCCGAGGACTGTAGCACAGTACTTTTGTTCTAAGAGTTCTAGTTTGTAGGTGTGTGTTTTGAGAAAAAGACTTTTGTTTAAAGCTAACTTATATTAGCTACATCTTCTGTAACATGGCTCATTACCGATGAAGAAAGCAGGCTGAAATGTGTGCTGCTGTTACAAATAATAGCAGTATCAACAAAACATGTAAACCCTTTGCACACGATGTTGAACCTATTCAGTTTACAATTACAATACTGTTTATAGATTTCAATTTGATTTCTGAATACGTCAAGATTTTAGTAGAACAGTTTACTATACACTGTAAATTTTTCTTTCACAGAAGAAATAAAAAAGCTACAATTATGCAGTTAACACTGAATGATTATACTCCTGAGTGTATATATTTAGTAGCCCAAAAGCAAAGTACCAGACTATGTTTGCAATTTGTTTTAAAGTCTTTTATATAAAAGACTTGTACAAAATGCACTAAAAAAACCCTCTAATTTAGGGCTAATGTGTAACTTAGGAATGTTTTCTTTCAAAGTAATCTAACAAATCAGCCATAGAAGTTAGTGTAAATATTTTTTTTCCAAATAGATATCATATACAAAAGGCAACATTCAAATTATATAGAATCTAGTTTTTAAATCAGCACAGATCTTCTTAAAACTGTGAACTATGTTTTGAAATACTCGTTACTAAAGCTGTTTATAAACCACAGGTGCCATAAGATCCCTAAACTGACTGAAGTTATGTATAATCTTCCATGGTATTGTTTCATTGATGTTTTAGCTTTAGTAAACGTGTTCAACAAATCGGCTCTTTCCATTTTTCCCCTTCCCCATCATGTTATTTTTGAGGCCTTCAGCTTTAAATATATAGGCTTAAAGTGCGCTTTCAATTGTTTCCTTTCATTTCCAAATGTGTATTGCCTTAGCCAGCCACCAGATGTTCTGCATGCGTTCTTGGAAATATGTAGTGAGACTCATGGAGCTGAATGGAGACTTAGCAGTCAGTGAAATGCATAAGGAAAACAGAGTTGTTTTTGAAAGAACAGGGATAGGGTTACAGAACTAGCATATTGTCTCTGCTAGTAACTCTTTAACTTTTTATCATACCCAGGGGAAAATTATGAGAGAAAGTGGGCCTTTTCGATCATGCAGGATAACAAATTGAAAATGTTAGTTGTACAGTGCTTGCCTTGCCCTTACTGTTATCCTAAATGTAGTTTTGACCAGAGTTTGAAGTGAAATAGCTGGTAATATCTCACATAGGACATTACTTAGGAATGAAGTGACACTGTCTTGCAGCCCTGAAAATTCTAGGTTTTCATACAGATAGACCACACCTGGCACGGTCGGTCTTCAGTGAGTGATGAGGTACTGATGTAAAACAGGTGAAAGCATGTCTGTCTAACCTTTCTTTCATGGTAACATTTTAGAATGTGTCCTGGATTGCTCCATAGCTTGTCCCAATAAATTCACTCGCTATATGTCTGTACGCGATCTTTAGTCGCATGGCTGTTTCACTGAGATTGAGTGTTAGGGAATGTATATCTGTATGAAAGAGTTACTGCTGTTTTTTTACTTTCATACAGTATTATTGCTTATACAGACCCCTTGCCCACATCTCCTTGTATATCTGAGCCTGGTCTCAGATACCCAAATTGACACTCCTGCAACCAGCTGTCTTCACGTAGGCTTCCCCTACTCCTCCCAATCATTGGTCTTTGCTTCTGTGGTATAGGCCAGCCTGAAAAGGTAGGCACCATACCTATGATGGCATATGTCTCCTACAGCCTCTTCTCAGGAATGGGTGAGCCTTCCATTAGTGCCTAGCACTCAACCCTGAAAACTACTACAGTGAAGTTACAGCCAATGCTGTCAGCTCAGGATTCAAGTCAAGCATTTCCTGAACACAGACAAAGTGAGCTAGCACACAACTACGTGCCATGGCTGACTGATTCAACAACCTATGTTATGTTTAACGGCATCTAGATTAGCTACCTTACATAACTCCCATGTCTGTGTACACATCATCATCATCATGCTGAAAGTAAGTGCAATAGTATAAATCCATTGCCAGGGCTCCAGGATTAATATAATGAAAAATGTTGACAAACCAACCAGTTTTCTCTCAGGCTGGTGTTAGCAAGGCAATCCCAGACAGAGTTCTAGGTGACCTCTTCCATTTTAGAGCTCTGAGATGAAGCACTTTTTAGTTGGCTCTCCGAATCTCTAATTTAAGCTTTTGTTGTTGTTTTTCCCCCCCAGTGGTAAAGCTGGCTACATTTTACACAGTTGGTCTTTGACTGTTTGTCAGATATTATTTTGGTTGTGACAAAGTTACAGAAATGGTCCCCAGTAGTAGCCTTTTCTAACTACAAATGCCCAACCACAGCAGTCAAAACTCCCTGAGAGGTTGACTGTCATCAGAGGGAAGGACTACTCAGTAGTTTGCAATCAGGACACAGGGATGTAAAGATAAATAGGGTTCTTGAATGTTGAAAGTTGAGGAGGAGAATAGGTTATCTGTAAGTAGTAATGTTAACTAACCTGCATAATAAGGTGTGTGGCCTTTGTTGTGATATATGTATTTTCTTATATGCATGAGCCAAATTGTTGAATCATTATTTAGCACAGGTGTCTGCCTTTACTTTTAGTCATCTTCTCCCATCCTTATTAATTCTTGACAATTATTGTAGATAGACCTTGTAAATATTGCAACCTCAGGTTGCTGCAATCTCATAGGTTCAATTCAGCAGAAGGAGCCATGAACAACAAGCACTCCACTGTGTCCTGAAGAGAGAGGGCATTTTTATCTTTGAACCAAAAATGTATGAAGAGTTACATCTTGAGGCTAACAACTGTAAGACATTTTTAAACTACTGTACTTGACACCACTTGAGACAGATGTAGAGACACTAAAGATTTCACACTATTCATTGGTATTGTAACAGAACTACTATTGTATGGGTTTTTTGTATTGCTGTTAAGTATTGTTTTGTGTGTGTGTGTTGGAACCTACTGGGGACATGTTATATTTTGAAGTGATTAAACTATTTAATTGTGTGTCTATATTTTGGAATGGAATTATTTCTTCATTAAAAAGGATTTTTAAAAATAATTTACCAAGACTCATGTTTGGGATTTATTTTGATATTAGCATGTCTGTTTCCTGAAGCTAGAGTGGGGCTTCCTTCTGGAATAAAGGAAAGCAGCATTGTCTGGTTCAGTGATCTTCAACTCTTTCTTTCCCACAACCAAAAATTCATTGCTTTTTTAAATTGTGACTCCACATTACAGAATCCTTCACACCAGCTTCCCTCGTGCTTCAAAAATGTCACTGATTTCTGCAGTGATCTAGGTAGTTCCTTTCATTCTCCCCATTCTGGTTGCTTGCATGCTGAGTAGCTCCATTGCCTCTGGTTGAAGCAACCCATCCTGCCTCAACCCATATCCCCTCCCTCTCACTGCTTGATGGGAATGAAATGTTCCATTATTTCCCCCCTGCCTCCTGACTTCTTAGAAGAAAGAAGCTCAACTCTTTACCACCAGTCAACTCAGTGTATGATTCCTATAACAGGTATTTCAAGGTATTAATTGCATCAATAAAATGCAATTATTTTTAATAATTAGCATCTAGATGTCTCATTGTGTTTCCCTTGTGCTAGGAACTGTACAGATACATGATAAGACAGTCACTGGCCCCAACGAGCTTACAGTATAGACAAGATCTGCTAGAGCAGGAGAAAAAAAGTATTGTCCTCATTTTAAAGATGAGAAACTGAACCACTAACTGCCAACGGCTCCCCTTTTAATGGATGCACTGTATATACAATTCACACATGATCTTGCACTTCAAATGTATATAAAGGTACCATTTTCCATTTAGTGTTTTAAGAGGACATCTCTCTGCAGCCCCATGTCATCTGCTGGAGCTTTCTAATGATCACTAACCTAAAGAAATTCTAATTTAAAACGGAAATTATTTTTTCCCAAAAAAGCAACACTTTTGCATGTATGTTGTGGGGTATGCACGATCTAAAGCTGCTAATATTCAGAGGCCTATGTATGTGCTGTGAAAGGCAATTTTCCTTTCTCCCCACCGAGTGAACATCTTAGCTACTATACTGACCCCTCCACCCAGGAACTAGGCATTAGGCAAACAACACAGAGATGCAACAATGAGGCTTTTGCTGCTTGTGGAATAGCCTGTGGTAAAAAAGGCCGCAATTCAATCTATTGAGAGTATGCATTTGATTGTTACAAAATAGTAGCATATCTTCAGAGGAATCAACTACACATCTAGCCATTGCAAAATGGCACTTATTAGACACTCAGCAGTATTCACACTGGTACACTGGATGTTGCTAAATAGGCAATTGATTATATTTGGTGGGGCTACTTAAATGAAATGCAGGGGCATAGCATCAGGGATAGCCTGTACTCGCTATCATATAGGTTCAGGAGACTAGATACTAGAAAGGAGGCAGTAGATTGGAGTCTTGACTGCTGTGGCAACAGTAACTGCTAAGCTCTAAAGTTGGTTTGTCCTTAACTCCCAGGTCTCCTTGGAAATGTTCTTCAAACAAAGGCAATCACTTTACATTGTAAATTTGTTAGAGCTGCTGAATTTAGGGTGACCAGACAGGAAGTGTGAAAAATCGGGATGGGGGTGGGGGGTAATAGGAGCCTATATAAGAAAAAGACCCAAAAATTGGGACTGTCCCTATAAAATTGGGACATCTGGTCACCCTAACTGAATTATGCAAAGCAGATGATAGACATCATGTGATACCCCAGGTATAATTCCACATTGGTATCAATTCTACTATTTTTTCCTCATGGGATACATTTGGACCATTTCAATTTGAGAAGCAAATACAGTAAACAGCCTCTGGCTACAAGTTGGGCACTCCTGTCACCACATCTCTCAATTTCCCACACACATCCTCCCAAAAGAAAGGCCAAATTTGTACTGGTAACAATAAATCAATCCCAGTTGCAAACACAAATTGAGTCTCCTTTTATTCCCTGGAAGTAGGCACCTTCCTTAGGGCAGTCCTGTATGATGTGACTGAAAATATCTAGAAGCTTCTGGATGGTACGCTGGGATACATTCAGCAGCCTACAAATCTATTGCCATGCTTCTAATTTACTTCAGAGGCTTGTTACTTAGCAGGTCCATATTTCATTTAAAAAACAGGCACTGGCACTCTATGTGGAGTGTTTGAGCACAATGAGATTACCACAGTGATAGGAACAACCAGCATATTGCAGAGATTGTTTGTACCCCAAAAGGCTTGGGAAAAAAAACGCCTTTATTGTTCCAGTCAGAAGCAGGAACTGAAGCGTTTTATGTATTTAGCCAAATGCCCAGATAATCCATAGATTAAAGTCTTCCCTTGTCTTTTTATTAATAACTGCCATGCATTGGTCATGTGGGGCTTAGCAACCACAACATAACTGTTCATGTGGTTTGCAACAGAGAAACCCACAGGCATTCGGATTCCTGCTTCCCATTTGTGTTATGGGAGAATCAGAAACTAAGGGTACTCCTTTGAGAGTTGTCCAGATGGTGTCCTACTCTTGGATATGCATGTTTTCTGGCCCAGGAATTTGGAACCTTATCTCTCGCAGTGTCCACTGGGAACTGCTGTCCCTTCATGCAGGGGTCCAAGGCCCCAACCTCCTTTTATTTCCATCTGACTCCACAAGGTGCAGTGCAGGCTGTGCTTACTCCGTGTCCGCTCAGCTTCCTGCAGGATTTTTTTTTCTTCCGTGTTAGTTACTTTTTGTATCACATTAGCTAGTCAGTCCATTTTTCATTTTTAAAAAATGTTTTAAGCCACTCTAGTCTTGCATCCTGTGTGATGTAGATGGGGAAAAGAAGCCACAATTGAGCATAACATATTGTGAACCAAGTGCACATACTAAGCATCATCCGGCACTTAGCCCTCTTGAGCTGCTTCCCCTTAAGTTGGGCTGATTTTTTTTCTCCATAGGGGATGGATCTGCAAAGAAATTCTGGAAAATAGCTATTTGCGCAGCATAAAAGACTGATCCACAGAGACCAGTGCCTCCCTCTGGAGTCCTGCCTCCCACCTACTGCCTCCCCCACTGTTGGCCTGCTTCTTACTGAGCCTTCCTGCCCCTCACATCATCCTCTCATGCTCCTGCTCCTTCCCGATCACTGCCCCTCAGAGTCCCCCTCTCACTCACTGCTCCTTTCCTCCCTCCCCAGTCACTCTTTTCAGTCACCCTTCTTTCTGCTAAGAAGGTAGAATGCTAGTGCACTGGCAAAGTCTGATTGGCAGGGGGCTCGTCTCTTCCCCAGCCCTTCTCCTGCCTTAGGACCAAGAGGACAGTTGCCATGGAGCGAGAGAGAAGCAACTTCCTTATCACGATATCCTCCGATACCTCAGGAAGTTAGAGCTGGGCACTGAGGTGGTGTCTGACCTAGCCTAGGAGAAGCTGAGTGTGGGCAACCATGAAGCAGTGAAGGAGAAGACTGTTCAGAGGTATGAAGATCCCAGACATGAATTGTCACATGAGAGAGGAGGCCAAAATTTGATGAGTTGGTGGAGCATGAGGAGGGGTCTAAGAATTGATAGACGGGAACTGAGAATGGAACGGCTGAAGAGGGAGACTGTAATGAAATGGGAAAGTGCAGGATTGGAATGATATTGAACTGGCACATGATCTGAGCTTCAGAGATTTGGAGGAGGGCGTGATGTGTTGGGGGATATTTTGTATGGCACTGAACTGAAGGGAGGCTGAGAAATGAAGGGCAGGGGGGCAGAGCACAGAAGTATTAGATTAGAAAAGGGGGCAAGAATTGAATTGTCTGGGGGAGGAAGAGCCTAGAATTGATTCATTTGGGGACAAGGATTAAGAATTGGTGAATTAGGGGACTGAGGGTTTGAGAATTGATGAAGTGATTGTCAGGGAGAGAAGAGCTGTACAGGGCTAGGGTTGGGGGGGCCAGAGATTGGATTTGTGGTGAGAGGGCAGAACCAGAAACTGAATTGTATGAAACAAAAAGTGAGGAAAGGAAATGGAGAAAGTATGGACCGGGTAGATAAATCAAATGGTCTTAACAGGGAGGAGAGTGAGTTTATACAGAGAAAGTAGTGAGCAGATTGTAGCGCTATGGTATGCAAGCTTGGAATCAAGGTGATAAAGCAAGGAGGAGAAAGAAAGATTGAAAACCATAAATGGGGAGAGAAAATATTTGTTTTTGTGTATCTGGGAGGGAAATACATGAGGGATTCTGTGGTCCTCTGCATCTGGGGCTCAATGTTAGTGTGCTGTTTGCTAATTTTATATAACATAATTTATCACTGAAAATTATTCTGATAAAATTCCAGTTAAATTCCCAGGAGACTTGCTTTTCTTTTTTTAAACACAACACTTGACAATGGCTAGGCAGCTGGTATGTTGGGATAGCTGCACATTATGCTAATTGCTAACCATGACAGTCTTACTGTTACCTTGTGCTTCCCTGTCTGTTTGGTGTATCCACTGTTTGTGTCTCATCATATACTTAGATTGTGTGTTCTTTGAGGCAGAGGCCATCCTTTCGTTATGGGTGTGTAGCCAGTGCCTGGCACAATGGTGCTTGATAGGAAATTGGGATCTCTGGGTGCTACTACAAGACAAATAATGAATAATGTCATAAATAACATATTTGGTTTTAAATGCTTTATAATCTGAAAGTGTGAGAAATTCCATGTGGAATTTCAACACTTTAATTTTTGGGTTGCCTCCCACAATTATCCAGAGCCCACCCCACTTTGATAAGCCATAATCCTGACAATTCTGCATCCTCCTTTGTGTTCACACACTTCAAAATACATACAGAAAGTTGTTTATTGGTTCACCCACCTCCCCTCACACTGCTGTTTGGTCAAGCTACACCAATACTTTTTGGGTTTTTAATATTGCCTATTAGCTTGGTTCCTGAAACCACTTAATTTTTGTTCTCTGTACTCTCTCCAAATCTGCCTTGCAGTACAGTGCTACTGTAGCTAGAGACAAGGACCTGCTGAATTTCAGAAAAATCAGCTCTCAGCACTGTGCACTTCTGTACTTCGAGTGGGTGCCATTGCAGTTTGACAACAGGACACATACAGAGTGGACTACACCTAGAATTGAAGATACCTCCCTATCGCAATCGCTGCAGAGCAGCAAAATACCATTTATTAATAGCACTCACCTTACACACACTGTACCATTTTTAATTGTGCTACAAACAAGTGTGTGTTTGCTCTCTGCTAATTTGCTTTCAGAGCCCAACCCGTCAGGCAGCTTGAAGTCCCTGAGCAGACTGAGGCTTTGAAAGTCTTGTTTGTTTTTGTTGAAAGGCTCATATTAGAGCTGGTGCATAGAATAATTAATACTCCAGGGGCCACTGCTTCTAGGGAATCATCTCCTCACTTCTCACTCGCCACATATGTTTCTTTGAGGAAAACTAAGCGGAAAGACACATTTTTAAATTATACTTCAGGTCTCAGTTCTACAAATGTACCAATTTCAGAATAACAAAAGACACTGCAGAATTATTTTCTAGATTCACAGTTAGGAGAAACGTATGCAGGAAGGTTTTCTTTTTACCACACATCTCTATGTTATTTTTGATACACAAGATGTTACGCTCCATTGTGGATTGTGCATCCCAAAGGAAGCAAGACTAGAGTGGATTAAAACAAAACATCAGATCAATGTTAAACTAGATATTCCATGGCCAGCTACAACTTTCCTGGTGAAATCATTTGTCATTCACATTACATGGTATACAACTGATCCCTATACTCTGCTATGCTAACATCATCTGAACAGCAGTGGTTTTCCTAGAGATTAGGAATCAGGTTCATCCCTGGTGTAATACCATTGGCTGCAGCGGATTTACAACAGGGAGGAGTTTGCCCTAGAACTGCTCTTCAGTTGATAGCTGGACTGCATTTATTCAATCCTGTAATAAGAACTTGCTGAATAACTGCTTTCCTCCACAGCTGATACCATTAATGATAGGGAATGATTTTCATGTCCCAGTCACCTAACAGATAGAATGAGAAATGAACTACAGATTGAGGAAAGCATGACACAAACTAATTCCATGATGAAGTTTTACACTAGGTTATATTGCACTGTAATTTTAAAAGTCAGCAAAAAACAAAACTCCTCTCATCTCCTCATTCCCCTTCCTTAGACACCATGGTAGCCACTGAGTGGTATGGTGGTGATAACAAAATTCCTGCTACAATTCCCACAGTTACTGGGGCTCTCCAGTTATGGTATGATTCTGTGAAATCTAAAACTGATACATTTCATCTAAAAATCTCAGCTCTTGTGGGGGTTTTAAAAATAAGACATTCAAGACAACCCTCAGTGTTGAATAAAAAAATCATAGCCACTGGATGTAAAACTCAGCCAAGGTAACAGGTTTCTTCCAAAACAGCTAGCTATTGTTTAACAGCTTGAGAGAGGCATTCATCAGCTTAGCCTCAGTTTTACAGTTATGTCTTATCCTGTTACCATATTAAAAGCTAAGGGTTTTGTTTCTATAAATTATGAGCTGTAGAAACAAACAAGATCCTCTAAAGACCCAGAAAGAGGAAGAGAAAATGTTGCTTGTTAGATTTAGACTGCCATGCTTATTTGGATGTTTATATTCTAACAATGAGCTAGAAACTCGGACATATAGCAGAGCCATTTCCTTTGCAATAAAAGGTGTGCTTGCTTCATCATGTTTCACATACCAAACTCAGTTTAGTCATGGGCACCCATGTACTGATGAATTTAGTCCCTGTTATGGCAAACAGGAGACTGCATTCCATCTTTATTTCACACAGTGTATGGCAAGTCAGATGTTATGACAATCCATCTTAGCCACTTGTCTGAATCTGTCTGTTCTCAAGCCACTTATTTCCTTGTAAATAAAGTTTAGTGCTTGTGAAAGGTCCTTGACCACTGGCATTGGAAACTGAGGTCTTCTGCTTAACAACAGAATAGATACAGCTCCAATGCAAGCCTTCTTACATTGGCCCAATAACATGACCCTCTAGGGATAATATTTGCACATTCACCCCCTAGTACTTCTATTAAGCTTGCCCACATTGGATTGCCAACTCTGTTGGCAGTTTGTATGATGTGGATTGTGCAATTCCACTTGCCTGAGACACTAAACCAATTTCACACAGGCCATCAAATAAATTGGTTACTATTTCTTATATGTATTCTAAAAGCATGCAGTGGCCCCAATAGAGATCAAGGTCTTAGTGTGCTAGGCACTGTGAAAATACATAGTAAGAAGTGGGTCCTACCCCAAAATCTTACCATCTAAATTAAGATGACAACAAAAAGAATGTGGAAGAGGGTGAAAGTGATAGGAACATATGATTATGTGAACTAGCAATGGGCACAATTAACTGGCCTTAAAAAATAAATTTGCTCAAGATATAAATAAACAGGAGCTATTAATTATATCAATAATCTCTTCTGTCCACCTTCATAGCCCCCTGGCTTCATTTCATAATGAAGCCATAGTATTAAAGAGTACTTATGACCGAGAGAGAGACAGTGGGAGATTATAATCTTGTTGATGGAAATATTTGTTCCCTATTTTTCATGAGTCATTTTGTTGTTTTTCTTACCAAAACAAGTTGTTATTCTACAAAGATTTTAATAGAGCTGGGAAGATCTTCTTGTGTTTATGCAGCGGCAACACCATCAACTAAATTACCATTCCAGAATATTGTAGGAGCAAGTCTAAAGAACAAAGAGTTCAGATTGATGTTTCAGGTTGTGGGTTGAGCCAGCAGCTAGAAAAAAATAACTTGGTAAGGTTTACAAACCCAGGTGCAGAGTTTTAACAATATTTAGGCATCGCTGCATCAGCATTGCAATGCCTATCTGATTTATGAGATAAATTTGTTAAGTGCTGCAACATTGAGCACAGCTACATCTATACACCTTTAAAAATCTGGGCCTCGGTACATTTGACTTGGGGCTCATTAGCAGTATGACAGATATCATTTTTAGAGATTCCATTTTACTATAACCACATTTGACATGGGCGGAACTGACACAAATAAATCGCCAGTGCATGGGTTAATTTTTAGTATAATGCGAAGGTTTATTAATCAAAAGTTTTCCATACCGTATACCCTAAAAATAACTATCCAGGTACGTCATATTTTCTGTGACCCAACATTCATTGAAAATGTGGTGGTTTTCCCCTCCGCAGCTGCAGAATTATTGTTCTAGGAACATCTGTTTTCAAGGAGATGTTGGCAGCCTTTGAAAATGAAGTCAGATTACCAGAATTAAAGATAACAACCCGGTCCATTCTAATTCATACATTGCTTCCTCTATTTCACTGACTGCCTGAAATCATATGGCACATTAATGAGGTCTGAAACAAATTACAACCCCTGAAGATCTAGCATCAACTGGGAAAAGTAAACATAGGGAACTACATTTAATAGGGAAGCCCCAATATATTTGCTTCCTAAATTCCTGCATATAGACATTACAATACCAAACACTAAGTGAACCTCTAAACAAAATAAATTGGGAATAAGGATTGTGAGCTAGCAAAGAACTCAGTTGCAGATATATCACTTGTTGAGTTCATTAACAGAGTTTAAACTTTTCTGTCTGTCACAAATGTCCTTATTGATAGTGAGCCAATACCATGATTGCATGACAAAAATTAATATTAGAAAAGATGACTAACACATGCCATTTCCCGTAATGGAGTATTGGCCCGATCCAATTCCCATTGAAGTCGATGGCAAAACTCACTTTCTTTTCAGTGGTGCAGGATTGGGCCCTACATGATGCTCCACAAAGTCTGTACTATTCTGTGCGGCATGGATGTCATATGACTGAGAACCCAGAATGTAGTGAACAATGAGCAAAAAGCTACTCAGCAGATAAAAGAGCCATTCTTATAATACCTAATAGTTGATGGCCCGTCTTCAGCACTGTACTCCCTGGCAAGAGCATGCACAACCAGGCAACCGTGTGTAATGGAGTAGAAAAGTCCTATTTAAGCCTTGAGCACTTTTTGCTCAGAATAGCCCTGATCTAGCAAAGCACTAAAGCATGGGCTTAACTTTATGCACGTGGGTAGCACAATTAACTTTAAGCAGATGCTTAACTTCTGTGCTGGATCAGGACTTAATTGTTTGGATGTTTTTTACTGTAGAGTGTAAAAATGTAGTAAAAAGGGTGTGTGAGTACTGCTAAAAGGCAGGAAGGCCCTTGCAGGAAATCATTTCAGCAGATCCACAAATCCATGGGGTCCTTAGCCGAGGCCATTCTTGCACAGACGGGGACTAGCAACTGGTCCCTGCTACAGCACATTATCCTTTGAAAAGGCTAGAGTGAGGCTGTAACCATTGCAGCCAGTTTCACATAGGGGAAAATCCAACTCGTTTCTACTCGCTTGACAGTGGAACCCATATAGTGCCACTATGTGAAGCACCACTGGGTGCAGGACAAGCTCCTTTCATGACAATCTGATAATCTGGCCCTAAGCCTCAACATTCCCCTTTGAATCACACAGTCATTCTCATTGAGGAGGTGGTGCAGGGTGCTGAGTGAATGACAGTGGAAGCTTCTTTCAAACCACAGGTTTTGGTTGGCTAAGTTCTAGACAAGTCACAAAAAGTCAGCTGCATCTGTGTTTGACAAAGAGGAGGATATAGATCCTAAAGGGATTTCGTTTTTCCCCTGCTGAGAGAGCTGGCAGCCCAGTGCAAACTGCAACTCCACAAGCTAGGGAACAGAAACTCCATTCCAATAATAACAGAATGGGCATGAAAATGTAAATACGTATGTAGTTCTTTTATGCACAAACACTAAGTAACCACTGGCAAATCTCTGATCTAGGGAAGCCTGCTGCACGGTCACTCACTATCTCCCACCAGTGAGCAGCTACTTATACAAAGGCAGCTACATGACAAAGGCATAGAACTGGAGACTTTAAAAAAAAAAATCCAAAAAATAATATAATAAACTGAAAACGCTGTATCGTATTTACTGACATTGAGGACTTTTCTGTAGCGATAAATAATTGCAGGAACGGAAAAGCAATGAAACATTTTAATGGCAAGTGCACAGAAAATGACAAGCACAGATTTTTGGCATTAGAAGATTTTGGCACTGTGGGTTTTTGAACAGCCCTTTTCGTTGCATTTAGAGACAATGGCCCTAGTGTTTTGTGAGCCAGTTCCCTAGAACGTGGTACAGTCCTCACACATACTCTCCTCCCGTTCTCCCAGCAGTTACAGCTAAGGTACGATTTGGTTCAGAAAGCTGAGCCCTTTATCTGGGCCATGTTCCTTCAGGTTTTCACTGGAAATACTGTAACTATAGCGCAGTGGTGAATGAGACCAGGAATTAACAAACAGCACGTTGAGGCTATTTTGAAGAAGAATTTCCCTGTATTTTACTTGGCTAAGCATCATTAACTCATGAGTAATCTGTAACTTTGGACTGAGGGACATAGCAAAGTCCAGGAGCCTTTTCTTTATATTTGAGAGTCACGGCAAGCTTTCCTAATTGTGATTGGGAATTTATACATCGCAGCCTTGGTGCCACTATTTTACTTCTCTTGCTCCTTCTCCCTTATCACAACCAGCCCATTCTTCTCCATCCCCGTTGTTTAGTATCCTTGTCCAGGCTTCATATTTTCACATCACCACTTACTTCCCTGCATTTTACCTATAATGCAGCCAACACATCACTGCAAAAATAACCATATCTGCCCATATCTGAATTACCATTCTTGCTTCTTTCAACAACAAGCAGGCTTCCCATCCAACAAGGTCTTCAATCTATGTACTGAGCAGGCTTGACTTTAGCCTGACAACTGGAAAGAGCACCGCTTAGCATTGAGCCAGATCTGGAGGACATTAAATGTGACCTGTGAAGGAAAGAGATTTGGTTTGTGTACTTTTTGCTATTTATAGTATATACAAAAAAGGCCTAGAGATTTTAGGGGAGGGGCGTTCCTCAAAAGTGTTCTTCCCTGATTTCAACATTACACATTTAGGTCTTGTCTAGCCTCAAAAGCTCTCTAGTGACTAAAGATCTAGTGAACTCATGATTTCACACGAGTCAGACTGTTCAAAACTCCTGGGGCCTGATGTGATGATGGTGTAAATAACTTATGACCAATTTAAGTTCCCTTTACACTGCCAGAGAGATGTAAAGGAGCCTTAGCATAAATGAGAAATGGGCCCCTAGTTTGTTTTTTGATAATACCGATTTAGGTGCAATAACAAACAAACATTTTGGAGAATGCCTTTGGTAAAGGTCAAGTACCTAGTCTCTGCAAGAAAAGCTGTGACAGCTGGGATTCCCAAGAGATCATTTCCCGCAAACAGAGAAGACCAGATACAAGCAGGTTGGTTGTTTTTTTTTAAAACAAAACCTCTTCAACTCTTTTTAAATGGATGCCAGGGATGATTTAAAAACGCACAACACGACTTTTAAAAAAAAACCTTTACAGATCACCTTTTAAATGTATTTTAATGTGACATACTTTGACTCTAAATATTTATCATTTTCCCTACAGGGAGTTTTCACTATCCTGACATTAATTAAGGGGCTTTTTCCTATTCTCCAAACATACAGGAGGAATGTAAGATTTTCTAAAATGTGGTGTATAAAATTATTCTGTATATATCAGAAAATTACTTCAGCAGAAAAGTCCAAACAACACATATAAAAAAGAATTTCTCAGTCAATGAGATACTACAACTACTTAAAGAAGAAAGAAGAAGAAAAAAACCACAGAGAGAGAGACAAAAAAACACCAGCTAGCTCTAGAGTCTGTAAAGGTTTCATTTTTATAAATTACACAAACAAATTACAAATTGAAGTTTAATATACAACATTTGCTTAAGCTGCAAATATTCACATAATTACTTGTAAAATATTTTAACTGTCCATTAAACGTGGTTAACACTCCACTGAAATGCTACAAGCCAAGTTCTCCTCTTTGGCCTTGGCTACACTTGTGCGTTATAGCACAATAACGTCACCAAAAGCCCTGTCCACACTGGCAAGGCACATAGAGCGCTCTGACTCCGCGGCTGGAGTGCTCCTGGTACTCCACCTCCCCGAGAGGAATAACGTTTGTTGCGCTCTTGCTGGAGCGCCGTGGCACCAATGTGGACACCTAATGCGCTCTGATTGGCCTCCAGAAGTGTCCCACAATGCCTGTTCTAGACACTCTGGTCATCACTTTTGAACTCTGCTGCCCTGTCCTCAGGTGACCAAGTGTCAGACCTGCCCTTTAAATTCCCTGGGGATTTTGAAAATCCCCTTTTTGTTTGCTCAGCCAGGTGTGGAGTGCTCTCAGCACATCTTTCCAGGTAGCCATGCCTCTATGCGCCAGACGATCCCTAGTATGGAGCAGTGGCGAGGTGCTGGACCTCATCAGTGTTTGGGGGGAGGAAGCTGTGCAGTCCCAGCTGTGCTCCAGCCATAGGAATTATGATACCTTTGGGCACATATCAAGGGCCATGATGGACAGGGGCTATGACCAGGATGCGGTGCAGTGTCAGGTTAAAGTAAAGAAGCTGAGGAATGCCTACCACAAAGCCCACGAGGCAAACGGCCGCTCCAGTGCTGCCCCCACGACCTGCAAATTCTACAAAGAGCTGGACGTGATACTTGGGGGCAATCCCACCTCCACTGCAACGACTACCATGGACACTTCCGAGCCCAGCACGGGGGGGATGGGTGGGGAGGAGGCGGAGGAAGAGGAGGAAAGCACGAGCGATGGTGCTGAGGCAGGGGGAGACACCCTGGAATCCCTAGATGCATGCAGCCAGGAGCTCTTCTCGAGCCAGGAGGAAGGCAGCCAGTCGAGGTGTCCGGTGCTTGGGGAAGGACAAACAACAGAGAAGGTTCCTGGTAAGCAGCTTTCTTTTTGGGAAGGAAGTTTTTAGGTACGGGCTCTTTGGGCGAGGAGGGGGGACAATTGCTACACACAGGCAAGCTGCGTATGGCCCAGGACGGAAGCTGCATTGTAGGAGATACCTTCCCTTGCTTCCCTGGTCACCCTCAGCAGTGAGATATCTTCCAGGACGAACTCCTGTGGAGAATGTTGAACAGTGTTCAGTGTAGGTGCTCTCCACAAGGCACAGAAACCCAGAGGGCAGTACAGCCTTGAAACAATCAGTTCCCATGGACCCTGTGCTTACTCACCATTTCTGGGGCTCCCGTGGGTTATGTGCACTCGCGTTGGGACAGGCAAAGTATGGTTTTTGTGATTGCCCTCCTTAAGTGCGGGGGAATAATTGCTCTGTCTGGTGTGTACAATGCTGCCTCTGTTAAGTGTTGCATTTTGCCTGTCTAGGTGCAACCTTGAGATCTCCGCCGTCATTCTTATCACTGGCCGACAGACTGAGAAGACTCAGGAACAGGCCACATAAAAGCAAAGAAGACATGCAGCAGTCTGTAAATGAGACTCAAAAGGCACAGAAGTGGAGGGAGAGCGAAAGGTGGATCCACCAGGAAAATGCAATGCACTGGCGGCAAAGCACGGAACGGCTGATTAGCATAATGGAGCGCCGAGCAGACTCTATCCAGGCGCTCGTTGCCATCAGGGGCGGCTCTAGGCACCAGCAAAGCAAGCTGTTGCCTAGGGCGGCCAAATCTAGGGGGCGGCAGGCTGGGCCGGTGGACCTGCCGCAGTCATGCCTGTGGGAGGTCCACCGGAGCCGCGGACGACCGGACCTGCCGCAGGCATGACTGCGGAGGGGGCGCTCGTCCCGCGGCTCGGCTGGACCTGCCGCAGGCATGACTGCAGCAGCTCAAGCGGAGCCGCCGGACCCGCGAACCGTCCGCAACCGTGCCCGCGGGAGGTCCGCTGTTCCCGCGGCTCCGGTGGAGCTCCCACAGTCATGCCTGCGGCAGGTCCGCTCCTCCCGGGGCTCCGGTGGGCCTGCCGCGGGAGCTCAACCGGAGCCGCGGGAAGAGGGGACCCGCCGCGGGACTGAGGAAGGGCGGCGCAGCGCTGGGCGCTGCCTGGGGCAGCCTATTTTCTAGAGCCGCCCCTGGTTGCCATGCAGGCAGAACACTACCACGCTCGCCCCACCCCCCGCAGCCCTTGTCCCAAAACTCTTCCCCTTGTGTCCCCATGTCCCCTCCAACCCACTTTCCCCAACATCCAGGTTCTTACTGCCCCCAGCTGCCTCCTACACCCGTAGCTTCACCACCCACCCACGAAAACTACAACCCTTATCCACTGCACTTAACCCCCATCAACATGCCTTATCGCCATCCTGAAGTGCAGCACTCAGTGCATAGCACTCCAGACAGGATTTGAGAGTATGAAATCAGGACATACTCAAGCCTATGAGTGAACCGGTCCCCACCCCACCCCCTTGCCCTTTTGGTATTTATGTGTTACTTTGTTGTTATTGTTTTTCAATAAATGAATTTTCTTTTCAATAAATAGAGGTTTTTTACTTTGAAAACATACTTTATTAGTGCATAAAGCAAAATATACCTTAGCCCAGGAAAGCAACAAGCATTGCAAGTCAGGGTACCAAACACAGCCAATGCACTTAACTCCCGTGCAGAGCACCAGAGATTACTGGTGGCTTTCAGTCTCAAATTTCAACCTCAAGGCATCCCTAATACTTGCAGCCCCATGCTGGGCCCCTCTAATAGCCCTGCTCTCTGGCTGTGCAAATTCAGCCTCCAGGTGTTGAACCTCCGAGGCTCATGCCTGAGTGAAGCTTTCACCCTTCCCTTCACAAATATGCAGGGTACAACATGCAGATATAACCGCAGGGATGCTGTCTTCAGGCAAGTCCAGCTTCCCATAAAGAGAGCACCAGCGGCCCTTCTAACGGCCAAAAGCACATTCCACAGTCATTCGGCACTGGCTCAGCCTGTAGTTGAACCATTCCTGGCTGCTGTCCAGGCTCCCTGTATAGGGTTTCATGAGCCACTGCATTAACGGGTAAGTGGGGTCTCCAAGGATCACAATGGGCATTTCGATTTCCCCTACGGTGATCCTCTGGTCTGGGCTTGCAAGGCCTGGCTTACAGCTCCTCGAACAGGCCAGTGTTCCGAAAGATACGTGCGCCATGCACCCTTCTGGGCCAACCTGCGTTAATGTCAATGAAATGACCACAGTGATCCACAAGCACCTGGAGAACCATTGAGAAATACCCATTTCGGTTAACGTACTTGGAGGCTAGGTGGGCTGGTGCCAGAGTAGGAATACGCATCCCATCTGTTGCACCTCTGCAGTTAGGGAAACCCATTTGTTCAAAGCCAGCCACAATGTCATGCACGTTATCCGGAGTCACCATTCTTCTGAGCAGGTTGCAATTAATGGCCCTGCAAACTTGCATCAATTCCAACTGTCGACTTTCCCACTCCAAACTGGTTAGCGATTGATCGGTAGCTGTCTGGAGTTGCCAGCTTCCAGATTGCAATAGCCACCTGCTTCTCCACCATCAGTGCAGCTCTCAATCTCATGTCCTTGTGCCACAGGGTGAGGGGAAGCTCAGCACACAGTCCCATGAAAGTGGCTTTTCTCATCTAAAAGTTCTGCAGCCACTGCTCGTCATCCCAGACTTGCAGGACGATGTGATCCCACCACTCAGTGCTTGTTTCCCGAGCCCAAAAGCAGCGTTCCACGGTGGAGAGCATGTCCGTGAATGAGACAAGCAATTTCGTGTTATATGAGTTACGTAACTCAATATCATCGTTGGATTCCCTCGCTGTCACTTTGGAACTTAAGCAGTAACTCGACTGCCAAACGAGACGCACTGGCGAGACTCATCAGTATGTTCCGCAGTAGTTCGGGCTCCATTTCTGCAGACCAAAAGGGAAGACAAAGCTCCCTCTGCACAGAAATCGTTGAACGATGGCGCCAAATGTGGACAGAAACACAGGGATTGCTGGGATGCGAAGCGATGCATCATGGGGCATTGGGACAGGATCCAGAATGCCCTGCACCCCACGCCCTCTTCCCACAAGCCATAGCACCAGAATGGGAAGAGGTGCTCTGTGGGATAGCTGACCATAATGCACTGCTCCAAATGCCGCTTCAAGTGCCGCAAATGTAGCCACACCAGTGCGCTTGCAGCTGTCAGTGTGGACAGACTGGAGCACTTTCCCTGGTGTGCTCTCTGAAACAGAGGCTAGTTTAACCCATAGCGCTCTACCTCTGCAATGGAGCTAACAGGTTGTATGAGCGTAATTAAAGAGAATGTGCCCCTATATTTCTGGTTAAGTGCAGGCATAAACAGATTGTGCTTATTTGCCTCTCTTTACACCTAATTAAACTATAAAGAGTATGCACATTCAGTAGGTTTACAAAGAGATGTGTCTAAAGATACCTAAAAAAAAAAACACTAAAAAAAAATTGTATAAAGAAAGCCTGAGCCTGGAGGCAAAATTTCCATTTAAATAAGGAGTGGGCCTATATAGTAATGGGGTTATTTTGGGATATTCACTTTGAACATACTCCAGGTTTCTTTTCAAGGCTCTGATTTACAAAACCAAGTTGCTCTCAGATTTAATCCTTTTGTCATTTTCTAATTGCAGAGCAAAAGGGGGGCATCTTAAAGACACAAAATGCATAATGCAGCAATGTAGAACACCTTTCCGTAGAGTCCTAGATTCCAAGGACTGAAGGGATGAGTGTGATCATCTAGTCTAACCTTCGGTAAAGCACAGACCACAGAACTTCCCCAAAATAATTCCTTGAGCATATCTTTTAGAAAAGCATCCAATCTTCATTTAATTATTGTCAGTGATGGAGAACCCACCACAACCCTCGGTAAATTGTTCCGATAATTAATTACTCTCACTGTTTAAAAAATGTACACCTTATTCCTTGTCTAGCTTCAGTTTCCAGCCATTGGATCATGTTAAACCCATCTCTGCTAGATTGAAGAGCCCATTATTAAATATTTGTTCCCCACATTAGTACTTATAGGCTAGAATCAAGTCACTCCTTAACCTTCTCTTTTGTTAAGCTAAATAGATTGAGCTCCCTGAGTCTATCACTATAAAGGCCTGTTTTCTAATACTTTAATTGTCCTCTCTAAACCATCTCTAATTTATCAACATCCTTCTTGAATTGTGGACACCAGAACTGGACAGCAGCATTTGCACCAGTGCCAAATACAGAGGTAAAATAACCTCTCTACTTCTACTTGAGAGTCTGCAGTTTATGCATCCAAGGATCACATCAGCCTTTTTGGCCACAGCATTGCACAAGGAGCTCACGTTCAGCTGATTATCAACCACAACACTGAAATCTTTTTCAAAGTCACTGCTTCCTAAGATACAGTCCCTCATCCTGTTAGGAACAAAGAGTGTAGGTTATACTAGGTGTAACTTATCAGAGGGGTAGCCGTGTTAGTCTGGATCTGTAAAAGCAACAAAGAATCCTGTGGCACCTTATAGACTAACAGACGTTCTGCAGCATGAGCTTTCGTGGGTGAATACCCACTTCTTCAGTTGCATCTGAAGAAGTGGGTATTCACCCACGAAAGCTCATGCTGCAGAACGTCTGTTAGTCTATAAGGTGCCACAGGATAGGTGTAACTTGTTACCTATCAGCTCCATGTTCTTGGGGAACCAAGGCACAGTACCCAGCCTGTCTGACTCATGAAAGACCTTTCCCCTCCCTCCCCAGGCTCTGCTTGAACCAAAGCTGATCAGAAGAAAGACTTACAAAAAGCAGTGAAAAGCAATGGGAGACACACCTAAACCCCTCGGGACCAGGGTGACAGGATTAAGGAAACTCCTCTAGCGTCATCTGCATCAAGGATGGGACAGAGAGGCATCTCCATTAGCATACAGAATGGAGAACAGAGATTCTAACGCAAGAACCGCACAGAACTCTGGCACCAGAAAAGCAGGGAAGCACTGCATGATGGGGGATCTCTGCTCCGGATGTTAATGAACCCATGTCTGCACACACCCAGCTCAGCAGCTATCAGACCAATTCTAGTAATGAATCCTTTATTGGTATCCAAAATACTGAAGCTGCCTAACTGCATTGTGAGCTCCCTCGAAGGAACACTACCCATAGCCAGGAATGATCAGATCCTATTGTCTAGCCTGAACAAAACAACTTTGGTATACTCCTTGAGCCATCAGTTTACCAATAAACAAATCTAGTGTTCTCCCTTGAACCATTGTTCTCTTCCTACAAAAACCCCTACCCATGCTCAAGTAAGTGCTCTGATGCCTGGATCCAAAATCTGCATCAGTTCCATTGGGACTTCATCTTCTCCTGACTGATTGTGCTGGGGGCTCTGCCTGTCTCCAGCACTCTGGACCCTCAGCTACCACCACCTCCTGGGAACCCCGATAGATTCAAGCTTCACGGAGTGGTGAGAACCCAGCTCTCTCTCTCTCTTTCTCTCTCTCGCTATAGCCTTCTGACCCTGACTTATGTGATCAGTTATAGTTTTCTAAACCTGACTTTTATAATCAAATTTAAGTTAGATTTAATATTATAACTGTTTTGTTTGTTTGGCTCCCCATGTATGGCTATTGCCTGGCAACAAATAACTTGCATGATTAAGCTGGTTGCTTCTCCCCCACACCCAATGGGTGTTTTTTTGGCTTCCCCATTAGCTCTGCAGCAATGCTCCTCGTACCTAAGCTAAAGATCCCTTCAGCATTCAAAAATCCTGTGGGGTTTGCTACTCAAGTGGGTTGTTACCAGAACAATTGTAACATGAAAGTAGGATAAGGACATGCTGAACCTGGGGCATATGAGGGTGGCAGCTTGAAAGTGCTGCTCGACACAGCCTGCTTAGGTGTACTCTATTCCGGTGCAGAGCCCATGGCCTATGAGGGTGACAGCTTGTAAGTTCCACTCAACCCAGCCTACTGAGTCCAGGGACATATAAGGGGTCAGCTTGGGAGTGCTGATTAACCCATGATTAACCCAGTCTTCTCAGTGTGTGTGTGTGTGTGTGTGTGTGTGTGTGTGTGTGAGTGTGAGAGAGAGAGAGAGAGAAGAATCCAGCCCTGGGGAACCTCAGTCCTACAGGATAGCTCCATTGGGAGGGAACTTGCAGAAGGGAGAAGTAAAGCTCCATATGAGAACCCAAGTGACAAAGCAGTACATTGACAGAATTACAGAACACCCCCAGAAGAGTAACCCTAATAAATGAGTGTAACCCAAAGTAACGGGCAAATCTGGTAACAAAATCTTTACAGTTAGCTGTATTGAAAACACGTAGTTTTCTTACCAAGCAATACAGATTACTCTGTATTAGTAACATACCTTTTTCATTATTTACCATGCTCCCAATTCTTGTGTCATCTGTAAACTGTTTCAGTGATCGTTTTGTTTTCTTCCAGGTCACTGATAAAGATGTTAAATAGCGTAGGGCCATGAACCAAGTCACATACAACCCCGCTAGAAACACATCTGCTTGACAATGATTCCTTCTTTACTGTTACACTTTGAAAACTATCAGTGAGCCAGCTTTTAGTCCATGTAATATGTGTCCATGTTAATTTTATTTCTTTCTAGTTTTTTTATTAAATTATCATGTGTGATCAAGTCAAATGCCTTATAGGAGTCTACGTATATTATATTAACTATTACCTTTATCAACCAAATTTGTAATCTCATAAAAAATATCAATTTACTTTGACAGGGTCTACTTTCTATAGACCCATGTTGACTGGCATTAATTATATTACCCTCAGGGGCGGCTCTAGCAATTTTGCCGCCCCAAGCATGGCGGCACGCCGCGGGGGGCGCTCTGCCGGTCGCCGGTCCCGCAGCTCCGGTGGACGTCCCGCAGGCGTGCCTGCGGAGGGTCCGCTGGTCCCGCGGCTCCGGTGGACCTCCCATAGGCACGCCTGCAGATGCTCCACCGAAGCCGCGGGACCAGCGGACCCTCCGCAGGCACGCCTGCAGGAGGTCCACCGGAGCCGCGGGACCAGCGGACCCTCCGCAGGCACACCTACGGGAGGTCCACCGGAGCCGCCTACCGCCCTCCCAACGACCGGCAGAGTGCCCCCCATGGCATGCCGCCCCAAGCATGTGCTTGGCGTGCTGGGGCCTGGAGCTGCCTCTGATTACCCTCCTTTAATTCTTTATTAATTGAATCCCATATCAGCTGCTCCATTATCATGTTGGGGATTAATATCAAACTGACAGCCCTATAATTATAATAATATATAATAAGGTATCCTATTTACCCTTTTCAACTATTGGCACAACATTAGCTCTCTTCCAGTCTTCTGGAACTTCCCTGGTGTTCTAAGACTTATTGAAAATCAACATTAATGGTCCAGCGAGCTCGCATCCAGGATGCAAGGATGCAAGTTATCTGGACCTGAGGATTTTAAAATGTCTGATTTTAGTAACTGCTGTTTAACATCCTCCTGAGATACTAGTGGAATGGAAAGAGCGTTATTTGTTTTGGCCCCAAATACAGAACAGAATTATTTATTGAACACTTCTGCCTTTTCTGCATTGTAATTTATAATTCTACCATTTGCATTTAGTAATGGACCAACAGCATTGTTAGGATTTTTTTCATTTCTAATCTACTTAAAAAACTCTTTTTATTGTTCTTAACTCTGCTGGCCATAGATTTCCCTTTACTTCTCTTATCAATTTTTGACCATTCTTACCTTCTGATTTATCCTAATTATTATCAACTTCCCTCTTCTTCCATTTGTTATATATTAATTTTATAGCTGCCTTTACTTCCCCTTTAAAAAATGTCATTTTTTTAAACCAGTCAGAATTCTTCCTTGATTGTGACTTTTGGAGCATCTAATAAAGTGTTCTTAAATAATTCCGAATTATCATTCATATTTTTCTGATTAAATTTTTCCTCCCAGCTGATTTGGCTTAATTGTTTTCAGCTTTGTGAAAATGGACATTTTAAAGCACCAAGTATATATATCACTGATCTGGACTTTATGATATTTGCACATTACAAATGTGATCACTTCTACCTAAGTTACTATTAATTTTTAGTTCTGTGATCAGTTTCTCTTCATCTGCCAAGATGAGGTCTAATATAGAAGTGCCCCATGTTGGATGCAATACTTTTTGAGTATTTAAGAAATTGTCATCTACAATATTTAGAAATTCCAATGATGGTTTAGTACTGGCAGCATGAGACCTATAGCTTACGTCACTTAAATTGAAATTCCTCCATGATTATGTAGCTTTTTTCCCTATATGTTATAGATAGGTGCGTAAGGAGCCGGCCATCCTGTTCCCTAGTATGATTTGGTGGTCTGTATAAAACTAATATCCCATCTTGTTCTTTATCTTTTTGGGACATTGATCTGTAAGCATTCAAGCTTACTTTCTTCTGAGTTATCTGTGATAGAAGCAGGTAATGCCATTTTTGACATAGAGTGCTCTCCCCTTCCCATTTTGCCCACTCAATCCTCCTAAGTAGATTATAACCATTAATTAGAACATTTCAATCGTGCAAATTATCCCACCAGGTTTCAGTAATATGAGCAAGATCAAATATATGCTCATAAATAAGTAATTCCAGGTCCTCTTGTTTGTTACCCAGGCTCCTAGCATTGGTGTGTAGGTAATTAAAGAATTTATTCTCTACATGTCCTTTGATTCCTTGATTCATTTTGTTTTCAGCATTTCGACTTTGTGCTCATTGAGTGTTCATATCCTTCCTTTTTTACCCTCCCTTTTGTTATTAGTTTAATGTCCCCTTGACTACTCTAGCCAACCTGTCCCTGACGAGATTGGTTCCCCTTCTACTGATGTGGAAGCCCTCCAAAACTTTACAGCTCCCTCTCCCCATAAAAGGTGGACCATTGTTCCACAAAACTAAAACCATTCATCTTACATTATTTATCTAGTCACTTCCAGAATCTTCTGCCTGCTGTCTTTGCTCATGGGACAGGAAGGATCTCAGAGAAGATTACATGAACATTCTTCTTCAGCATGCTTCCAAATTCCCAGAAGTCATCTGCTATATGTGAGATAACCCACGAGACATTGTCATTAGTGCCTATATGAACCATCACCAATGGATCCTCCCCTGTTAACTTCAAAAGTCTATCCAAACTGAGAATGACATCTCATGTCTTGGCTCTGAGAAGGTAGCATACCGTCATGTTCTCCATCTGTCCGTTGCAGAACGTTCTTTTGATCCTTTTGAGTATCGAACTCCCAACAAGGATTGGACAGTTCCTGGGATATACAGAGAACTCTTTGTGGACAAGTTTGATTTTCTTACAACGTGGGCTGAGCTGCCATCCACAAGTGTGTCTCAAACATCCCTCTAGTTCCTTAGATCCCTGGATCTTGAGAATTATCTTCCACAGTTTATACTTTGAGGACCTGGTATCAATTGGAAACGTCTAGCTGTGTGGAACTCCTCCTGGTCCTCTTCTCTCAGGTGACCACAGCCTGCCCATTCTCATCTATCTTCAGCCATGTAGATTGCTGCTGTGACCAGTGTTCCCTCTCATTTTTCCCACACATGTGTATAATGAATTTTGTTATATGCACTAATATGGAGGTGATGTGTGACACATCACCTCCATATTGGTGCACATAACAAAATACATGTAGTGGGGGTGGGGCTATGGGGTTTGGAGTGTGGGACGGGGCTCAGGACTGGGGCAGAGGGTTGGAGTGCAAGAGGGTGAGGGCTCTGGCTGGGGATGCAGGCTCTGGGATGGGGTCGGGGATAAGGGGCTCAGGGCTGGGGCAGAGGGTTGGGCGGGGGTGGGGGGATGCAGGCTCCGGCTGGGGGTGCGGGCTCTGGGGGGGGGTGAGGGGTTTGGGGTGCAGGCTGCCCTGGGGCTAAGGTGGGTAGAGAGGACTCTCCCCAGCTCTCTCTCCCCACAGCAGCATCTGGGCTGGATGTGGGAGAGGCATCTCTCCCCGCCGTGGAAGCTCCGGGGCTGGGCTGGGCTGGGTTGGGGTCAGGGGAAGAGTGCCTCTTCCTGGGCCAGCCTGGGACCAGGGGAGAAGCGACTCTCCCCCAGGTGTGGCAGGTCTGAGATTGGGCTGGGCTGGGGTCGGGGGAGGAGCACCTCTTCCTGCTGCAGCAGGTCCGGGGCTGTGGGAGAGGCATCTGTCCCCGCCGCAGCCCTGAGCTCCTGAGTGGTGCTTAATAGGCTGCTGCGTGGTCACGCTACTTAGAGGGAGCTTAGGCTGTGACCTCTGACCTCTGCTGGTTATGAACTGCCAGGCCTTTTCTCTGACATCCTCTGTCCCCCCAACTCCTGATGGCAAGCTGCTTCCTTACTCAAACCTGGGATACTGATGGTTTTGAATCTGGCTGTCTAGGAACAAATCAGCTTCTCTGATTCTCAGTAGCATCTCTACCTGCCCCTCCAATCCAGGAATCTTCAGCACAGCCACCAACTGGCACGTCGTGCCCAGGAAGTCCCTTCTGGCTTCAGGCAGGAAAGAAAATATCACACATCCATTGCAGGTCACCACTACTGCTCCATTACTGGCCACCTTGAAATCACACATAGACCTGAACCGGGAAGAAAATCACTCCCTCTCTAAACTCCTTCCAAAACTCGGTGAGAGGTTTTCCTTCCAGGTTCAGCTTTACCTTTGATTTCAAGATGGCTTGTGACTGAAAAAGTGATTCATTATACCAAGTCTCCCCACTTAGCTCAACTCAGCTCCACCCCTCAGCACCAGAGAGGAGATTAACCATGCTGAGACTTCAAACAGCAGAGCTGATCAAAGGCAAGCTCCAAGGGTTAAAGCCTTGCAGCCTTTACCAAGGCACTGATCAAAGCACAAAGGTTTCTGCTGGTGTCTGTAGGAAAAGGAAATAAATGAATGCAGAAATAACTAAATCAGTCTGACAGATGTGGATTTTTGTGTCTTCCTTGCAAAACACAAAATCTCAATCCTCTCAAATATTTGCTTATGACTATGGTAGCATCAGAGGGTTTTCATAATCCTTGGGGTTTTTTTTTTTAAATAAACCAAAAATATTTCCCACAAGGTTTTAAATCTCCCCACTCTGGACTCCCCCTTGTATATCATACTGTTGGATGTTTTTGCTGGTGGAAGCCGGGGTGGATAAGGGTTTTGTGGAGCTCCTGGGCCACAGCAAGTGGGAGCCCCACCCCACCTCTTCTGCCTGCAACCGCCCCTGCCCTCCTCCCCCCACATTCCTGCCAGGAAAATGGGGTCCGGGATCAGAGGCTTGCCCCGCTCGCTCAGCGCTCCAGCTGGAGAGCAGAGTCGGGGCATAGGGGTTTGCCGCACTCCACCTGCCCACCCAGCGCTCCAGCCAGGGAGCGGGGTTGGGGCGCAGGGGCTTCCCCCTTTCCCCGGCAGGAGTGCTGGGCAGGCAGAGCAAGTCAGGCCACGGGGGCGCCCATTTTCCCAAGACCTCCCAATTGGCTGGGTCCCCTGGGCACAGTCCCGTTGGCCCAGTGGCTAATCTGCCACTGATGGGAACACAAGTATACAGTAATCCATGGTGCAGAGCAATCCCCCTGCAGAGATTTCCTAGTTCCAAAGGGCTACCCAGGCGGAGGAAAGCACTGACCTGTTCCGTTTGTTCTACAGAGTTGTTATTGGTGGACCAAAAAGGGAGTTTTTAAAAAAAATTGGGGACTGCTGTAGGAAGATACGAAACCCAACAAAAGTTAACGTGCTGACAACTTTATTTTGATCGGTCTGATTGATTACTATGTATTAGATCCAATTAAGTTACTACAATTTACTCAGTGAATGTTGGGGAGGAGGGCTTGTTCAGGAATCCATCACAAATAATGTTTTTATTTATCTGACCAGCTCACTAGATGGTCATATAGTATTTGGTGAGTAATTTAATCAAACTTCCTTCCAAAGTCAAATACGCTATACGTGAGTTTTCATTTCCACCATCCCTATGTTTGTATACTAACTTGCAATATATTTTGTTTTCTGTCAGGTATCCTCCATTTCTTTTACATCCCTATTTTAATTGCACAGATCATCCAGGAAACACAGTGCAACAACCTGCCGATCAACAGGTCTCTTTCTGAAACTGCATTCCTCCCCACCCTACTTTTACACACCTATTCATCTCGCCTTCAGTAGAAATCTCTCTTCACTTTTCTCATAACTCCCTGTCAATAAACTATCTGTAAATCCACTAAGATTAAATATAAGGTCCTGAATCCTCTAGAGAAGTTGAGTTCCAGGTTATTATTGGTAAGTGAAGTTACTTACACACACGCATGCATGCGTTTCTCCATAAATTCAACAGCTGGTATCTTAGGTTCAATATATACAAATAATTCTTTAATATAAATACTGTCTGTGATGGGTTGGATCATAGAAACCCCCCTGGGAGCTTCCAACTGATGTGCCAAGACTACCTCTGCTCCTGTTTTCCCTGCCAGCTCAGGACTCCAGCACCCTGTCTTGCTGAGCCATACACTACTTTCTGCTCCAACACGGACCCACGGTCTGAATTACTTGCCCCAAAGCTGCAGGTTTACCTGAAAGCAGCTCACAGAAGTGTACTTGTCTTTAACACTCAGATGCCCAACTCCCAATGGGGTCTAAACCCAAATAAATACGTTTTACCCTGTATAACGCTTATACAGGGTAAACTTATAAATTGTTTTTCCTCTATAACACTGATAGAGAGATATGCACAGCTGTTTGCTCCCCCAAGTATTAATACATATTCTGAGTTAATTGATAAGTAAAAAGTGATTTTATTAAATACAGAAAGTAGGATCTAAGTGGTTCCAAGTAGTAACAGACAGAACAAAGTAAGTCACCAAGCAAAATAAAATAAAACGCACAAATCTATGTCTAATCAAACTGAATACAGATAATCTCACCCTCAGAGATGCTTCAGTAGGTTTTTTCCTCAGACTGGACACCTTCCAGGCCTGGGCACAATTCTTTCCCCTGGTACAGCTCTTGTTCCAGCTCAGGTGGTAGCTAGAGGATTTTTCATGATGGCTCCTCCCTTTGTTCTGTTCCACTCCTTTATATATCTTTTGCATAAGGTGGGAATCCTTTGTCTCTCTCTGGGTTTCCACTCCCCCTCACTGGAAAAGCACCAGGTTAAAGATGGATTCCAGTTCATGTGACATGATCACATGTCACTGTAAGACCCCAAGCCTTCATTCCTCCCAGCCTGACTCACAGCAAGGCCTGCCTGCCAACAAAGCCCCAGTCAATTGTCCTGGTTGATGGGAGCCATTAAGATTCCAAACCACCATTAATGGCCCACACGTTGCATAATAACAATAGGCCCTAAGACTTATATTTTATGTTTCTAGTCCCAGATACAAGAGTGGTACATTATACAAATAGGATGATCACACTCAGTAGATTATAAGGCTTTGTAATGATACTTACAAAAGACCTTTTGCATGAAGCATATTTCAGTTACATTATATTCACTTATTACCATATTTTTATAAACCCATATAGACTGCACAACGTCACACTGGCTGGTAAAACTTTATCTGTTTTAAGTTCTGCTACGGTAATGTGAGGTTCAATTTTAGCCAAGTTATTTGGCTTCTGTTTGTGCAATATCTCAAGACACTTCTGAAGCAAAAATACCTTTCAGCTTTTTTTTTTTTTTGCGATGTTAATGCTGCACTTGTGACAATGTTTTTGGATCATTCTTTCAACATCTTTAAAAAAATAAGTATTCCAGGCCCTGAAATAGTATAGGTATGAACTATGAAACTCATTCTACCATCTTCTATTTTAGAATAAAAGATATGCTCTAGCTCAACCAAGAGTTGTGAGCTTGATGCAGGAACTACTGGGTGAGAAGCCTGTGTTGTACAGATCAAACTTCTTTAGATCAGACTTCTTTGGGGGCCAGTGAGCCATGCTAGTCGGATACTTAGGGCACTCACTTGAGAAGCTCAGGTTATTGTCCCTGTTCCAATTAATAATTGGTTATACCAAGGAGATAATCTTCAACAAGAGAAATTGGGAGAGCCCCACTCCAGAATGCTCTATAATTCCATTTAGGGTCCTGACCTGTAATGTAAGAGACTCAAGTTCAAATCCCCTACTCTGAATAAGGCAGAACACAGGTCTTCTATGTTTTATGTGACTACTTTAGCCACAAGACTATACAGGACACTACCACTACCTCCTTCACACCTTCTGTGAATTTAATGCGCTTCCTTCCCAGTTTTTTTTTTTTTTGGGGGGGGGGGAGGCTGAAACTAGTCAGCAAATTCATATAGAATTCACAAATAGTTTTGGTTGACCCAAAACTACATTTTTTGGCAAATAAACTATTCCTTAAAACAGGGGCGGCTCTAGGAATTTGGCCGCCCCAAGCACACCGGTCCCGCAGCTCTGGGGGACCTCTTGCGGACGTGTCTGCGGAAGGTCCACCGGAGCTGCCTGCCACCCTGCCGGCAAAATGCCGCCCCAAACGCGCGCATGGCACACTGGGGTCTGGAGCCGGCCCTGCCTTAAAAAATAATTCACACAGCTCTTACAGGAAGGAGGCCATAGAAGCTCTTCCCTTACGGAAGTAGCAGGAAAGGCTCTCTCCATAATGCTCATTGAGGCAATAGGAAAGAAGATTCACTAATGCACTGGCCTGTGTACCAAGGGGTATGCTTTTCAGGGGGAAATGTTTGGACCCCAAGCCAGCTACTTTGTTTGCTGTGAACAGCAGCAAAGTGCAACAAAGGGCCATGTTCTCAGAAGGAGCAAATTGTCATAGCTCCATAAAGCTATGACAACTTACACATGTTATGGCTGTGACTCAAAATGTCTTATCTAGTAGTTAGGAATCCTCTCCTAGCCAGCAGGACAAACTGGGGAAAAAATGCAAGTGATGGTTGTCTTTCAAACTCAGCCCACAATTGCAGCTCCACCCACTCAGGCTACAAAAAAGATGGTGAAACTCATTGAACTAAGATCATCCCGTGTCTGTCTTACATGGTTTGATCAGTAGTGAAATAGTTAGGGTATGGCTACACTTGCAGCTGTACAGCACTGCCGCAGGAGCGCTCCCGCTGGAGCTCTCCCAGCGCTGCAGGTACTCCACCTCCCCGTGGGGATTAGCTTACAACCCTGGGAGCCGCGCTCTCAGCACTGGGGCAGTGTTTACACTGGCACTTTGCAGCACTGTAACTTGCTGTGCTCAGGGGTGTGTTTTTTCACACCCCTGAGCGAGAAAGTTGCAGCGCTGTAAAGCGCCAGTGTAGCCAAGGCCTTAGTGACGTTGACCTTTATGTTATCATCACTAGAATTGATACCCCATTGAGATGAATGAGGCAGTTCACACTTCTCTGAGCTATTGTTTCAAGCTATTGACTTACATCCAGTTCACATTGGAGGTTTTTTTTCATACACATATAGAATAGAGGCTTAATTTAAAAATAAATAGATTCCAGACCACAGCCTGAAACTCCCAGGGAAAAGCACCAGCTTGATGAACTGCTCTAAGCCATCCCATTTTTATGTCTGCTGACAGCATGTCATAATAAACTCTTCCCTGTAATATACTCTCTAAAATAAAGTTGGAAATCCTACAGAACGTATTGTATACAATGCCAAATGGAATTTGTGCCAGCCAAAGCCTTTGATATCTCCACATTATTAAATCACACAAAATATAAAGCAGTTTATTTATAAAAATACAAGGCATAATTCTCAGATAACTGTTCTGTTACATGTACTCTGGTTTCTGATTGACTAAAGCACATAGTAAATCTGTTTTTGCTAAATCAATCAGACTATAACAGGTCAGTAATGAGCATAACAAGCAACTGTCAATCTATTGTATGCAACATCCATCAGATAAAATGATTATATCAGTTTAAACCAGGGGCTTTATAAAACTATGAATCTGGTTGGTTGATAAGGAATCTAAGTGTGGGTATTGGTATGACAGCATCTGTCAGGAAAAGTTAGATGATTTCTCAGAGGAAAAACTATTACCAGGGCCAGCTTTAGGAAGTGCGGGGCCCAATTCGAACATTTTTGGCGGGGCCCTGGCAGGGATGACTAAAAAAAAAAAGCCTTTCATTTCTTCCTTGTATTATTTACTTTCCATAACTATATAAATAATAAATTTATATATTATGTACATTGATTCATATATGTTGTTGATTGGTTATTAATGAACGCCGTTTCACATGTGTGGGTCACCGCCAATCCCTGGGGGTGTGCACATGTGTGGGTCCCAGCTGCTCCCTGCCCTCCCTCATTGAAGCAGGTGTGCAGGGTTACTGCCCTGGGAACTGCAGGGCAGCAGTGGACATGGGGCTGGTTGGAGGCAGGGCAGGGGCTGACTGGAGGTAGGGTCTGGCTGCAGGCAAGGCAAGGGGTGCGGGGCTGGCTGGAGACGGGGGTGTGGGGTGGGCTGGCTGGCTTCAGGCAGGGCCGCAGGGGAGTGCAGCAGGGGTTGGCAGGGCTGGAGACAGAGGATTGTGGGACTGGCTGGCTTCAGGCAGGGGGGTGCAGCAGGGGTTGGCTGGAGACAGAGCAGGGGGTGCAGGGCTGGGTGCGGGCAGGGGTGTGTGTAGGGCTGGCTGACTTTGGGCAGGGCCACAGGGGTGTGTGGCAGGGGTTGGCTGGAGACAGGGCAGGGGGTTTGGCAGGGGCTGGCTGTGGGCACGGGGTGCAGAGCTGGCTGCAGGCATGGGGGGGCAGAGCTGGTGCAGGCAGGGCAAGGCAAGGGCTGCAGCAGAGGCAGCTGGAGCCCTGGCCCTTTAAATAGCCCCCAAGACCCCCGCTATCCCAGGGCTCTGGGGGCTATTTAAAGGGCCCTGGGCTCCCCTGCTTCTACCCCGCCTCAGACCTTTTAAATAGCCGCGGGAGCCCTGATGAATGCATAGGGGCAACAGGGCTCCGTCGGCTATTTAAAGGACCGGGGTGGCAGAGGCAGCTGGAGCCCCAGCCCTTTAAATAGTCCCCGGAGCCCCCCGCTACCCCAGGGCGCCAACTGGGAGAGCGGGGCTGCAGGGTAGGGCTTGCCGCACTGCGGCCGAAGCTCCAGCCGGGGCCGCGGGGCTTGCCACGCTCCGGCCGGAGCTGCAGCTGGGAGAGCGGGGCCGCGGGGCTTGCCGCGCTCCGGCCGGAGCTGCAGCTGGGGCCGCGGGGCTTGCCGCGCTCCGGCCGGAGCTGCAGCTGGGAGAGTGGGGCCGCGGGGCAGCCGCGCTCCCCCCTGCGCTTTGGTCAGGGGAGCGGGGCCACAGAAGACCCCGGAGCAGGGAGACGGCAGCCGGAGTAAGTTTAAAAAAAAATTAAAATGGCGCCAAAGGTGCAGGGCCCGATTCCCAGGAATCGGGCGAATCGGCCTAAAGCCGGCCCTGACTATTACCCACCCCAGGGAAGAAAATTAGTTAAGGGAAACCTCCCTTCCGTCCCCCAGATATAATCTCGTAAAATCTGTGCTTGGTTTTTGTGAATGGATGCTTTCAGTGCTCAGCAAACATTGGGAAGAGTGGCACAATCCTATACTCATACACACAGTCTAGTACTCAGGCAGGGTGGGAAATGCTTTTCCCATTCTACCTAGGGACAAACCTGAGACCGTTTAGCATTAAAACAAGAAAAAACAGCCGCTCACCCCTAGCCTGCTGGTTAGGGCACACAGCACAGCTGCAAGAAACCCAGGTTCTAGTGCCTACTCCACATAACTAGGAGCAGGGCTTTGAACCACTGTCTCCTACATCCAACTGTTTGCTCTCAGTTGGAGCTGTTCCTCTGTGTAAAAAAGTAAAGCTGTAAAAGACTCAAAAAACCTTCATGGTTTTTAAAGCCAATATCATGATTGGGGGGAGGGCTGACTCATGATTGTTTGAACCTGTGGGCCTGGCAGTACTGCATCCCCCTGAGCAAAGCACATCCTACCCAACTCCTTCCAGCTATCATAGTCCCCCTGTCAGCTCCTCCCGATTCCCACTATTCCTTTGAAGAGAGGACCCGAGTGACTTCTTGCACCACTCAAGGGAGAGAGCCTCTTTTCCAGCATTTCCAGTGCACTGCTCCAACCTTCCCTCCTAAACTACCAGCAATCTAAGAACAGATGAATGCCAAGTGTTACTGTTCTCCAGTATTTCACACCGCCCCATCTCCTAACCCATCAGTGCAGAGAGAACACTGTGCTACTGCAATTGAGAGGGGAGTTGGTGAGCACCTAGTCTCTGCCTCACACCTGTATGGTTTTCTGCAGCACAGGAGAGAAATCCCTGACTTGTTTTCTATCACAGCTGCTTCCCATGCACAGCAACTCAGGCTGATTCCACACACTTGGGCATGCCTGCTGCAACCAGGAGTGATATAAGACCTACAGCAAGAGGTATGTAGCCAATGCTGTAAGGGGTGAGTTAATAGCCATGGCTACTGCTATCAATGGTGTGCATTTCAGAAATCAATGGGAGCTGCATGTATGTAACTAATGGCCAATTTGGGATAGAGGTTACAACTCACAAACACTGTTAAACTGCTAGTTGTGTCATAGTTTTGCTGTAATGTCAATAGCTTAATGTTCTGGGCTGATTCTTGTTGAACATCACAGAAGATGAATATACAAGATGTTTCTAATTATCTGTATTATTCCCCTGATGGGGTGAGGAAATGGCAGCAACCATGTTTTGTTTTGTTTTTTTGCACTACTCTCATTTTACTACTTTATGCTATTGTCCTGTTTACATATTTGGACACTGACTTGGAAAGTTTGTCAGTATTGTTATCCTAATCCCTCCTTTGCTGAAACACCCAAACAGGAGATAATGTGCAAATCAGGCCACATGTGTCAACTTGCTGGCCCATATTGCTTTAAAAATGTTGAGGCCAAATCCCGTTCTAGCTGAGCAGTGATGCTGCCTGCAGTATCCCCTGCAGGACTCTGTGGGGGAGGCACCGCTCTGTGATGTTCATTGTGCTGTTCCTTTGAGTCCTCCTCTGTGAGTCTGTTTCTGTTAGCTAAATGCTGACTGCAGCAGTGTTTGCCAGAAGCTGGGAATGGGTGACAGGGGATGGATCACTTGATGATTACCTGTTCTGTTCACTCTCTCTGAAGCATCTGGCATTAGCCACTGCCCAGTATGGCTGCTCTTATGCCTTGGGGTCTAGGCATGTCCTCTAAGCCATGCAGACCTCATGGTCCTGTGGGAATGTGGTGAGTAGGCTGGTGCATTAGCCAGGCCCACCTCCTGCCATATTTGTGCTTTCAGGGGGAAGAGGATGAGAAAAGCTGCCTGTGCTGTCTTTGCCCATAGCACTCTAGCCCAATATATGGCTAATCTCTCTGTGCTTCAGTTCCCTCTCTGTAAAATTAGAATAATAATGGCCCTTCACCTCACTGGAGTGTTGTAAAGATAAATTTATTCATATTTGTGGAGCAATCAGATACTCTAGTGATGAGTAGAGCTGGGTGGGAATTTTCTGGTGAGCCAAGTTTTCATTGGAAAATGCTGATTTGGGCAGAATGTTTGCTTGTGTGCAAGTATCTGCCTGACATCTCGTGTCATCTTGGTTTATTATATTAATAAAATATAACATAAAACATGAAATGTTACTTTCAGATGCTGTGGTGCTCATTTTTCCCATGTGGCCTTGTTCTTACGGGGAAATCCACTTGCATGTGTTTGTAACATAGTGACTGGGATGGGTTGGAGCAGAAGGGAGAATAGGCAGAAGAGCCTCTGCCCACGAGAGCACATTCCCCTCCAAAGTCTGGAATGGAACCCAAGATTCCTGAGCCTCACCATTCCCTGACAACAGCACAGATCTGTGAAACCCAATGACCCACACAGAAGGTGTTAACTACTATTGCTACCAGTTACTCTGTTAGCTCAAGCACAGTCCATGTGGTAGATCTAAAGATTCCAACCCTGCTGTTGACCCATGTAGTTGTTAATACGATGCCATATGATGGAATTTCTATTTTTTTTAAACATTTAGGAACATTTTAAAACTATGTTAAAAGACCAATAAGGGCAAAAAGTCAAGCATTTTAAAATTAGGAAATGGCAGAATTACAATTGCCAGTGCAACCATCATTTATCCCCTTTGTGCAGGTACATTATGACAGTCTCTAATTACATGATCACATTCTATTTTCCACAGGACCCCTGTGTCATTCAGTGTAGAGAATGAACCTGCTCTGAGGATGAGCAAGGGTTCTGTAGCATAGGAGACTGTTGTCTTAAGTCTGAAGGTATGCAGGGGTTGCAGGAAGAGAAAATATAGTCTCACGGTTAAGGCAGTTGAATGTCACTATGGAGAATTGCATTCTAGCCGTATCTCTGCCATGGAGTTCATATGTCACTTAAATAATTTTTTTTTGCCAGTAGCCAGTCACTGTGTGTTCCTCATTTTCTGAGTGTCTGACAATTGAGGCCTGGGGTCTGATTAGCAGAAGTGCTGGGCACTCTCAGTTGCCACTGAAGTCAGTGGGAGCTGTGCTTTGAACATGTAAAGTGCTATATAATGGTCAGAACTCTAAAAAATCAGGTTCAAGGTGTCTGAAATTGGGCACCCAAAATTAGTGGATACTTTTGACCTTAATCTCTCTGTGCTTCAGTTCCCTCTCTGTAAAATTAGAATAATAATGGCCCTTTACCTCACTGGAGTGTTGTAAAGATAAATTTATTCATATTTGTGGAGCAATCAGATACTCTAGTGATGAGTAGAGCTGGGTGGGAATTTTCTGGTGAGCCAAGTTTTCATTGGAAAATGCTGATTTGTTGAATCCACCATGAGGAATGCCCTAGGACCAGGCATGTCAGGGCTTCCGGGTCCACAGCTCCTTGGAAGCCCTGCTAATTATGTGGCAGTGAGGAAGTGGCTGGATCTACACTAGAAGTGCTATATTGGCACCTCTGTAGTGCCTCTGGTGAAAACACTCTATGCCAATGGGAGGCAGCTCTCCTGTCAGCATAATAAATCCACCTTCACGAGAGGTGGTAGCTATGGCAGTGGGAAAAGCTCTCTCACAGACATAGCGATGTCCACACTTGTGCTTAGGTCAATGTAACTAACATTGGTCAGGAGGGTGGCTTATTCACATCCCTGAGCGACATAAGTTATATCGAAGTAAGTGATAGTGTAGGTCTGGCCTTCGTTGTTCATTTCCAGACTTTTTCACCTTTGGGGTTTTTAAGAAGTGTAAAGATTTTGGACAAAAGGTATAATTGGGAGTGTTAATAGCATTCAGTCAAAACACCTCTTCAACCTTAACTTTTAGCTGAAATTAACTGAAACTTCAAAGTTCAGATCCTGTGTGTAAAGCATCAGGGCGCCAGTACTGCAGTTAGAAGGAGCAAATACTGATCACGTAAAGCTCCCAGAAATAGTCAGACGCTTTTAGCTAAATATTCTGGGTGAGATCCTGGCCCCACCAAATAGGAATTTTTCTACTGATTTCAATAGGACCAGGATTTCACCCTCTGACTTCTGTATGGGATAATGGCCATTGTAGTGTTTTTAAAGCAGGAGTCAGGTTAATCAGGAGAGAAAGCTCAGTATTTATTTGATTGCATAAGCACTCAGCTCAGTGTGAGTCTGCTCAGAATTCTGCAAACACACTAGGCATGCTCAGAGGCTTAACATGGGTATTAGCATAGTCACTCCTATATTAACATTACTTCATTTTCATAGTATCACCCTTACTAGCAACATAATACCTGTCTGACCAGCCATGGCATGACCAGTCACATGGCTCTTCCATTGTCACCACTAGGAGTTTGGGGAATAATAGTAATTATATTAATTTAAAAAAGTTAAATAAAATGTAAAATCATCAAAGAGTCTTGTGGCACCTTATAGACTAACAGACATTTGGGAGCATGAGCTTTCATGGGTGAATACATGCATGCATCTGACGAAGTGGGTATTCACCCACGAAAGCTCATGCTCCCAAACGTCTGTTAGTCTATAAGGTGCCACAAGACTCTTTGCTGCTTTTACAGAGCCAGACTAACACAGCTACCCCTCTGATACTTGTAAAATCATCATGATGCTTTGCGGTTCAGGTACTGGACTGGGACTCAGAAGACCTAGGTTCAGTTCCTAGATCTTCCATGGACTTTCTGTCTGACCCTGGGCAAATTATTTAATCTCTCTTTGTCACCCCCCTGTAAAATGAGGCAATAATACTTTCTTCCATCCTTTGCCTGTCTTGTCTATTTAGAAGGTAAGTCAAATATTTAATAAATAATATGCACTCTATAAAGTATCTCTGCCACTGTTTCCCCTCCCCTTGCTCCTTTCCCTTTTAAATTTCCCTGTCCCTGCCCTTACTCCAATTCTCTTCTGCTTCAATCTTGACTTGCCCCAACAACGTTAAAACTACAGAGCTCTAAAATTAAACACGGAATTGGCACGGTGTCTAGTTTTTACCCTGTAAAGAGAGAAGTGCCAGAGACTCCAGGAAGTCCACTAGGGATTCTGCTGTTGCTATTGATTTTAGGTGGAAGGTGTTCAGATACTATGGCAATGGGCAGCAATTTAAAACTCTAAGCTAATTAGGTATATATTTGTCCTGCACCTAGCACAAGGGGATGCCAAACTTGACTGAGGTCTGCAGTGGTATATCAATATGCATGTCTTTGCACTTGCTACAAGCTCTGTAGGCGGGGGTGAAGAACCACTTTTAAGCAGTAGTCCCATTCTAAATCAGTACGGCTGCTGCCAGAGCAGTCTGGAGTCTTGCTCCAGCAGCGTGGTTACAATACCCCTGAGATTTGACCCTTCAGCCTTCCATCCAGACAGAAGGGAGCCGGGCCAAATTTCAGTGAGTGGCTTTGCAACCTAGTACACAGGGTAACAACACTACTCATTGGGTGGTGTCATAAGCTGGTGTACGGCAGTCTGTTCCTGCACAGGGGAACCGGCCGAGAACTTGACTCCTGGAGGCACCTGCTCATGCACTGTGTGGGTAAGAGAGAGAGTGGAGACTCCCTGGCTGGGGGAAGAGATCCAGGGTCCCTGCAGGAGGATGAGGGAATGAGCGTGGACTGGAACTGGCCCTCCCAAGAACTATCTGCATTGGTGCCACTGCACTGATCCCTCTTCTTCCACAGTGAGTGAGTACTGGAAGTAGCACCTTACCTCTGTCACCGGGAAACTGTTGCCTCTGAAAAAGCAGGCTGTATCTTAATCTCAGACACATAACAAATCATGAGTAAATGCAGCAGTGACCCTAGGTACAGTGAGAACCTGCAGGAGGCTTCCAAGTAGAAAAAACTGTTTCAGTACATGGTGTCCAATAGCTGAAGATTTGCCTTGGCCCAGCTTGTGAGTCTGTAAACAATATACTATATTAACATGTTGGCATGCATTCAGCCAATCCAACACACAGCTTTATTTCAGCAGGGAGAGCTCTTTTACAACTCCCCATATGTCAGGGACTTTCCAAGGCTAAGGTACTGTGGAATACATTTTCAGTCCTGGCTGTCTGTTTTGGGCTGATCCATTGCCCATTGCAGTGAATAGAAGGGTTCCTATTGACTGCAATGAGCATTGGATCAGGACCTATGATCATGTGCAAAAATATATAAACACTTGCTTGACCCTTTCAATTGTTTCGGTGGGTTTTAAGGATACAGATTTTATCAGTTGTGTATATTAGTTGGATGATTTCAAGTGTATGTTCAGATGTTAGAAATTTTGAATCCTGTGTGCTAGTGTTTGCACCTGTAAAATTTGGGGAGTGTGTATGTGTGCACAATTTTGTGCGTTCAAATACGGAGGCCTTTTTATAAAACATAGCCCAGTGGGTACCTACCTGCCTGCTGGTGAATCGCCTGCATTGTGGTATTTTAGCCCTTTACTTTCTCCCACTACATTCTGCAATGTATCAGAAGGAGGAATTATCAGCTCTCTGCCAAAAATAGAAACAAATTGCTTTACATGTAAAATCAGCTTGTTTTAGCTGGCAAAATAGCTCTGAGACCATACAATGGCCTACTCCAGCTGAAATGAAGAGGCACACAGAGCCTCCTGCTGTTCATAGATTTGAAAACAAGCTAGAAAATGGAGGAGGTTGGGTCATCCCCATTAATCCTTTGGTTGCTAGCTGGATTCCATTTTGACAGGTACATCAATGTGAAAGAAAGGAACAGCCCAAGGATTATATCTCTGTCATAAACAGGGGCAGTTCCCATAGGGAGTTTCACTTGCTTACACATAATCTAAATTCATTCCTCCACACCTAGATGTATTAGTTAGCTGTTCTTCGGTGTATGCTGATGAACCAGGCAATAGCAAGGCCTCTGATCTCTATTGTGTAAGGGAGCAAATGATCAGTAAAACCAGCCATATATAGCTGTAAATCACAGAAGGGAGTGGAGACAATGTGGCATGCATACCTCCTTCTCCTGAGGCCTAACAGCCCCTCAATGCCATATTTCTAACCTTAGAATACTTCTGGTATGATCAGTAGTTTGCTGCAGGGCACAGCGCCAAGGAATAGCCCCACAACACAAAATGTTGGACTCCCCATACTGGCAGAAGTGGAAGGATCACACAGTGGTGATGCTAAGCATGCCAAGGTTGTGCCTATTAAAGAAATTTGCATATCACATGTATAATTCTTACTCAATGCAGTATTAATTTCTGACATACAGCTTCTATGCCATCAGTTGGATGTAGTGCATAGTTATGGATTAATGCTAGCTTAGTCACAAAGCCATCTGTGCTAACATGGGGATGGCAGGGCAGGATATGGTATAGAGATAGACTGGCTCTCTGCAGGGATGTGATCAGATTGGTGGGGTTAGGGCCTGGATTTCCCACAGATCACTATGCTGCGTGTGATTAGGAGGCCTTGTGAAATATAGGATCATAGAAACCAAGAGTCCCATATTTATGTGTGGGAGTCTGTTGACGCCACTGTAAAGTATGGTAAACCATCTCTAGATGCTTAGAGTCAATGGGGCAGGAATTGTCCCTATCACCAAATCTAACATTTTTCAACTTTTTTTTTTAAATGATGTTGGAGTTGAGCACACAGTAAAGTGGAATTAAAGTAAATGGAGCTGGATAAACTATTTGCAGTGAATATTTTTTCTGCAAATTTAATCCTTTTTCTGTTTGAATTATCTGTGAACAGACATCAGTGGTTATGGTTTGCTATTCTAAATTATTTAACGAATGCTTTATATGAACACATTTCAGCCGATGAACTACTCTCAAACTCTATGTGACTATTGCTGTAATTTGTTGTTTGTGCTGTGATTGCTCACCTGCATCAAAAGATACTGTTTTTGCTTCCCTATTGGAAGACCAGAGTTGAAAGTAAGCCGGTCCGGTCTGGCATACGGGCAAGAGTCAGTATGCCGGACCGGACCAGCTTCCCCAGGCCGGTGATTTAAAGGGCCCGGGGCTCCCGGCAGTGGCCAGGAGCACCGGGCCTTTTAAATCACCGCCAGAGCCCCAGCAGCCGCTACTACCCCAGGGGCTCCAGCAGCGGGGCTCAGGCAGCGATTTAAAGGGCCCAGGGCCCTGGCCAGTGTGGGGAGCCCCCAGCCCTTTAAATCACTGCTGGAGCCCCGCTGCCGGGAGGCAGCAATTAAAAGGGCTCAGGGCAGTAGTGGTGGCTGGAGTCCCAGGCCCTTTAAATCGCCACTGTAGCCCCACTGCCAGAGCTCCTGGGGTAGCGGCGGCAGCCGGGGCTCTGGCAGCGGTTTAAAAGGCCTGGGGCTCCAGCTGCCCTATGGTTCCGGGCCCTTTAAATCACTGCCCAAGTCCCACTGCCGGAGCCCCTGGGGCAGCGGTGGCCGGGCTCCGGCGGTGATTTAAAGGGCCGGGGGCTCTAGGTGCTGCTACTGCAGTGGAGCCTCAGGCCCTTTAAATCTTGATTTAAGGGCCTGGGGATTTAAAGGCCCCGCCTCTTCCAGTTGAGGCACGCCCCTTCTGGTTGAAGCCCTGCACCCCTGCTCAGGACTCCGGCGTACCGGTAAGTCCTTTAAGTTACTTTCACCCCTGTGGAAGACTGAGGCTTTATAAACAGGAGGAGGGTTGAAATAAGTCTGTTGAGATGAGAACATTTTCACAAACACATAAGAGGCCTGTGTCTGAGATGAGAAGAAATGAGAGAGAATGAACTTATTTAAAAATAATAACCGTATTTCACATTGTTATAGCACCTGCTACCCAAGGAACTCAAAACATTCATTACACATGAATTAATTACCACACACGCTTTCCAAGATAGGTGCTATTATCCCCATTTTAGAGAAGAGGAAGCTGAGCATAGAGAAATTAAGGGACTTGCTCTTTGTCACAGAAAAAGTCTGTGATAGAGCTAGAGAATTGAACTCAAGTCTCTCACTTCCTAGGTTTGTTCCTTAACCACAGAACCAAAGTATTGCCATCTGACAAGCAACAAGAGCATGTAAGAGCAGCAAAGTGATTTTATGTAAGTTTTTTTTTATTCTGAGGTTTTTTTTTATGACTCTTCACCTAAAAATTTAAGATTCAAATGTAGGTGTCCCATGGAACTCTCCACCCAGTGATGGTCTGTCCTGCACCTACCCATTCACTTTTATGAAAAAAAAATTGCATAGATACACCCTGTTAATTTTCATCTTCTTCAGAAGTGATGTCTTTGCTCATATTTTTGTAATTAAGTATGTTCTGTTGATCTATTTTCATTATGCTGCATTTCCACCTCGCTGACTAAGAGGAACAAGCCATGAACTGCTGATCATAGCTCATCCTGGCCAAGGGAGATAATCAAAGAGATGCTTAGATCTGTTTTCCATACAGTCTGTTAATTTTGAACAATATATTTTTTTTCCTCCTGGGAATATGACTTATTAATCAGAACTTCAAAAGACAGATGGGGGCAGGGAGAAATAAGCTATGTACAATACAATGTTATGGGCCACATCCACAAATTGATTCAGTTTTACTTCACTGTTACTCTGTTGATATCAATGAAGTTGCCACTGTGTAAATGAGATTCTCTGTCTTTTTCTCAGAACATTTTGGTTTGATTCATATAAGGCAACATTAAAAACATGTTTTAGTTCTTGTAAAATACATGTGTGAAAGATAGCAGAGGAAACCCCAAGCCTATTTAAAATATAAAATAAACCATTAAGGGGCTTCAAGCACTTTTTGCGTTCTTGAGAGGGAAAATAGGTAGAAAAAATATATTGTTCTGTAATGCTGCTAAAGACGTTTCCAAAAATCTGGGCTATTTTTTACCTAAGTTAAACAAAGCAACAGTCCAGTCTTCTGTGCCTCCAGCATGTCAAAAAATGTTTTAACAGAAGTAACTTGCTTATTTCACCATTTCCTCTGTTCCTCTACATATCAGATGTGTGTTTCATTAGCCAATATTGTCAACCACAATCACTAGTCAGGACACAAAAAACTAGATTTCTAGCCCTCGTGGTTGTACAACCACGAGGGCTAGAAAGCTAGTTTTCTTTTCTTTTGTTGTTTTTCAAGGAAAGCGGAGATTCTTTTGTAAGCATTTTACTCCAGGAGATGGGACTTTAAGAAAGACACCAAATACTATGAAACTCATTATAACATCATGGGACTTGGCAGCACCAATACACAGGGAGCAACATATATAGATTAATATTATTCACATACAATTTGCCTGGAAGAGGTAGGCTTTGCAGTCCCTTCAAACAGATTAATGGTTCTTGTGTAAGGATTTCTATGCATGGAGCCCTAGAATGAGTGTGAAATGACATTACTGACAGACAAATGTAGCTACAACATTCCTTTTCCTTAACTCTAGCTAGACAGTTACATTTTGACTTTAAATTAGGCAAGCGAGACAATCTTCACGGCATGATTTACCTGCCAAACATTCTCAACCACAACATCACCTGATAAATCTTTACTTGCTTGGCATTTCAGTTTTCATCCTGCATTCCCTAGTTTGAAAACCACTCCATTATTTCTGTTTTATGCTGGCTCTTTTCCTGCCCATTCAGGGCTGTTAAACAGAAGGGGGCTTTATTGGGTAAGTCCAAACCAAATCACCCTCCCCCCTGGGCTGTGGGTATCAAAGGCAGGGGAAGGCTCAGCCTACCCAAACTGCCTGTGTGGCCCCGCCCACACACCAGCCCCAGACTCCTTCCTGCCACACTCTGCTGCGGCTCTTGGCAGGGCCCAGGCCAGTGGCGCCAGAACCGGAGGAGTCAGGGGGATGCTGTGTCAAACCCTCCACCTGCCAGTGGTGCGGGGGGCCCGAGAGCAGCCCCCAGCTTGTGTCTCTGCCCCCGGTCCCCTGCCCGGGGCATGTGGAGGGTCTGCACTGCGGCTTCCCACAGCTTCCCATGCGACTCTTACCATGGCCAGACTGCAGTTCTGAGGCCCCACCCCCTGGCCAGAGCCGGGTTGGGGTAAGAGCCATGCAGGCAGTTGTGGGGAGCTTGGGTCCCTCTACCTGTCTGAGGATGGGGACCTGGGAGGTGGGGACACAGGCTGGGGACTGCTTTCTAAGGCTTTTGTGGATTTCATTCTGACACCTGTCTCTCTCTCTCTCTCTCCCCATTCATTGTATGGGGAGCCTAGGGGCCTAATCCAGCTTTGTGGATCACGGTGTTGCCCTGGTGATGTTGTAGACACCCAAAAGTGAGGCATTTTGATGCTCACCATTGCAACAGCTAAGTCCAACAGCGTTGGATCCCGCCCCAAGTTCCTATTGGACAAGAACTGGATGTCTCTGGTTTTAGTCAGACACCACACCTGAAGCTGAGGCTATAGTAAAATAGCCCAGTCCAATGTTTGATTTACTTCTTGTGTTACTGGGAAGATATTCACATTTATGTTTACTTCAAATAGGTGCCCCAGCTTTTTAGGTTCAAAGGTCACTGTCTGTATTCAGGTGCATGTTATTTCCCTTTTATTGCTTTAGAAAGTGTTCCTTGCTCATCACATTTAGCCTAAAAATCTACTCTAATTGAAGGATGGAAAGTCCTGTGTGAAGTTGGGTATTGCTGATGTAAATTGTATTGTTCTATGAGAGAGGACTTAGTCATTTATTATTAGTTTCCATATTGCTCATTGTAATGAGTGAATAGTTATTGGCTTGAATGTATTTTCAAATATGAAGTTTAATAAAACAAACTTTAGTATAAAAAGACTGGTTGTGATTTGAACTGCTTACATAAAATCTGCAACCTAATTGGAAAATGTTATTTTTTATTCTCTTATTGTTACTCCCTCTGTTATGAGATGAAGCCAAATGTGCGTTCATGGGTGGTGTACAGAATTAATTCTCTGAGAGAACAAAGAAACACATGGTAGCATAACAAACAATGTTATGGGTTTTTTGTTTTTTTTTTCCAAAGCTCTATTGACTGGTGATATTCAGTCCCCAAGACTCTTCCACCATTGTTAGTTTTATTCCTTGTAGATTCATTTACACAAGTCCTGATCCAGCTCCCTAAACAGAGTTCATCTGCTTTTCAGGGTGGCTGGCTTTCTTCTGAGATATTAAAGCAGGAGTTCTTTCATTACCTGTACTTGCTAATTCAGGGATTTTTATGTCAGATGCCATAGACTGAACCTCATTAGCCTGTGGTGTTAATCATGTGAATTAATTTATGTCTGAGGATGGAAGTGATCCCAGCTGGTGTGACACAGAAGTCATTTCAGATTTTCATAATAGAGGAAAAATGTCATTGTTTTTCAGATTAGACAATTCCATTTGCCTTACCCTGTTATTTCATTTCTTCTATTACTGAGGGTTGTGGAGAAAAGAATACAGCTCTTTCCAACATTAGTGACAGTGAGAAGCACAAATAATCTTAAAGAAAATTTATTTTTTAAAGAATGTTAACCTCTGAGCCAGACTGTCCTATATTAGGGGAAAAACTGTAAGTTTCAACTCAGTTTCCTCCAAATCATTCCATCACGGGAAGGATTTGTCCCAATTATAATACAGGCAAGGCCTGGCTCCTTGCACCAGCAGATGTCCATGTTCTGCATGGCTCTTGGGACAATTGTTAAGCATTTGCAAGGCTGCCCGGGCCAATACCTCTCTAATGAGAATGTTTCCAGTAATAGCCATTTAATCTATCCTTCGCTGCTTTCCCTGTGACTGTTCAGCAGTGGCAGTTCTGAGCCAGAGTTAATAATGCTGGGACAGTATCCACGCCTAATCAGATAGGCCATGGATAGTGTCTGTGCCTGCCCCACCTCTGGCTCTCACATACCTCAGTTCCATGCACCCCAAGTTTCCACAGGTTGCAGGGAAAGGAACATGTCACTGAGTCAGTGTTTCCCTCTTTCCTTATGCGCGCCCTATCATTATCACCTGACAGGTATATTCATGGAGATGGCTATATGGCCCTAAAAAGAAGACTGTTACTTTTCTTTAATTGTAACCACCATTAAAGCTTAAAAATGCAATTTGTTCCCTGTTTCACCTATTTCTGTTTGACAAATATTTTTCTTCTGTTGCTAATGAAGCTGAAATTAATCTGAGTGTTTTTGTTTCTTTCCTTGGTTACACCATCTGCATCGTGATGATCTGATCCAGAAATCTCATGGCTAGTGAGGCAGCAGCCAGAAGCCTGACAAAGAGCCATTGGGGTTGACAAACGCTGATAGGTTAAGCCATGATAACAGTGTCAACGGGAAGGCAAACTCAGCTAACAGACGCTTGCCCTTGATAACCTGCACCAACTCCACAGTAAGAGTCTACCCAAACCCTTCAGCTTCATGGCCTACAATGAACCAAAAACAGATTATCCAAGATGACTGCATCACTTTGGGAATAAGATTAGTTGGGCCCTGATTCAAGAAAGCATCCCTAGTCAAGAGAGCACCAATACATGTGCTTAATTTGGACTTTGGTTAGCTGCTGCCTGCAAAGTGAGCAGGAAGAGCTCACCCATAGTGTGCATTATTTTAAAATGGTACCGTGTGTGTGTGTGTGGTTGTGGGGTTTTTTGTTTTTTGGGTTTTTTGGTGGGGTAAGGGACTAATAATATTATTTCTTGTCACCAAAATTGTGGAATATTTGAATCTGGAAAAGATTTTTCTCTAGAAAATCATTTTTAAGTAGGTCATATTTCACCCTGGGTCATATTTGACCCTACTGATAGTATCCCTTTAACTAAATGCATTCTTAAAAGTAATTGGTTCATTCAGATTCTGAGTGAGCAGAAATAATATTCCCAGTGTATTTAGGATAGCAACAAAAACAAGTGACCATATCCTAAAGAATATTCAGTCAGAATTGTTGTAGTTCAGCCTAGCTTGCTGCAGTGGAACATTTCCAATGATTAATTACATTACCTTTGCCTACCGGTGTCTCAGGATGTATCTCTGACAATTTATACTTCAGTGCACAACAGTAAGAGGTAAACTGGACAGGCTGTACTACTTCAACTGTAGAGACACCATACAGGACAGGCTGTGTGGGCGGCGGGGCTACAAAGTAGGCAAGCAGCAGCAGTGCAGCGCGCCGCCGCCCCTTCCCGGTCGGCGGGTCCTCCCTTCCCGGCTCGGCTTGAGCTCCCGCGCCGGCAGCCGGCAGGCATGGCGGCGGCTCCACTCGGAGCTCAAATGCCCCGGAAGCGGCCGCCCCAAGCGCCTGCTTGGCGCGCTGGTGTCTAGAGCCGCCCCTGGGCTGTGTGCATTCCTCCAAACAATTCTACTCTCCCACCTAGCACTTGTGAGTTTCTTTCTGAAGACATTGCGGAAAAATGAAGAACTTACTTAAATATATTTTACAAAGTATATCTCAAAACAAAGTGTTATGAACATAACATGAACATATGTAAGCTACTTTCTCTCTTCAAGCTATACTACTGTCATTTTCATACTATATCTCACAAAAGGAATGAGAAGACGGGAGGAGTTACACCTCCACTAAAGGTGTTTATTCTTTAATATATTATTTAATCTTTCATGTTTCATACCCATTTGAACATAAAAATATTTAAAATTTTGCAACAACAAAAAAACGTAATAGGGATTGTAATTACGTGACCTTCTCTTGACTGGAAACTTCTTACACTGGAATTCCATACTCGATAAGTACCGACTTAGAGCTTAATCTTTCTAGGAGCTGAGCACTCAACTCCTATTGACTTCAAATTTCCTATATTGCACGATGGAGCATGAAAGCAGCGGGGTCCTGGGATCCAAAAAGAAACAAATTTCAAAGCCAATAACGTGCTGAATGCTAGAGCTGGTTGAAAATTTTCTGTCAAAACTGTTTTTGATGGAGAAATAGGGATTTTGACTAAATGAATTTTGTGAAAACTCTGCTTTTTGTGGAATGTGACTTTTTTTGTCAAAGTATGTTTTGTTTTGTTTTTATTTTAGGCTAAAAACATTTTGGTTTTTGAGTTTTCAATGAACAATCAAAATTTCCCATGGACAAAAATAACATTTTTCCAACTAGCTGTACTGAATGCTGCTTTTAATCAGACTATTGGTGGCATTCAGCTAAAGTTGAGGGAAATTTAATAATTCCTTGTGCTGTTCACCTTTAATTAGGCACTATATTTTTTTTCTAGGAAGCTTAGTTTTGTCACCATGGGCCCAGTTCAATACCTATTAAAGTCAATTGAAGGACTCTTAATGACTTTAATGGGAATTAGATCAGATCTTATGAACATAGCACATTTTGGGGCACTGTAAAGGTAAAAGAATAATAATACTGCATCCAACTCCTACAATTAATGAAGGAGTTCATGAAGGAGTAAAGAAACAACTGAAGCCATAAATGCTGGCTTTAAATTCAGATGGCTTTGTAAGTCTTTGGTAATATGACAAACTGTGCACTATATTTATAGGGTTTGGTACTTTGGATACCTCCTCATATACTCTGAGTACTGTGCTGTTATGCACTACACAGGATAACTTACCCTTTGCTTCTCACTTTCCCAATGGAAAACCCACAAGATATTTTAAACTCAGTAACAAAGTAGGTTTAGAGAATTTAAATACAGTAATGAATTAAAGTGAGGCAGAGGACCACATTTTGCTCTTAGTTACACTCCTGCAAATGCATTGACATCAGTGACGCTTCATGCATGTAAAAGATGGCAGGATTTGGCATAAAGTGTTCAGTAATAAATTAGGCTGAGCATCTTCCATTGCTTAATTGCTGCTATTCCATTTATGACTGTACAGCAAGTGTAAAGAGCTCTTTAAAAATATCTATAATGGTTTCTCACCACAAAGGATGGGTGCCCAAAGATAAGCAAGCACACCTAATGATATACAATGTCTGATCATATGGAGGACCTTCTATAATGCAATGGTCCTTTGTGTTTCAAGTTCAGTCCTGAACCAACTGCAGCTGTGTCCCTAGGTGTATAATATGTCCTTCTTTAGGTACTCATTCTATGTCTAGAAAAACTAAGTTTCAAATTCTGATCCTTGCTTTTCCTTTTTCTTTGCAGATTTGCTGCAGTTTTCTGTGTTTTTAAATGCTAAACGGGCACCTGAATTTAGGACTTAGTGTCCTGATGAATGAACTCATGTGAACACTCGTGCATATGGCAGTGGTGGGCAACCTGTGGCCCGTGGGCCACAAGCAGCCCATCAGGGTAATCCACTGGCGGGCCGTCAGATTGTTTGTTTACATTTGCACGGCTGCCCATAGCTCCTAGTGGCCGCGGTTTGCTGTTCCCAACCACTGGGAGCTGCGGGTGGCCGCGCAAATGTAAACAAACAGTCTGGCAGCCTGTCAGTGGATTATCCTGATGAGCCATGTGCAGCTGTGGGCTGCAGGTTGGCCACCACTGGTCTAATCTGTTCCTAAAAACCTCCAGTTACATGGATTCCTCAGCCTCCCTTAGCAGCCTATTCCAGTACTTAACTATCCTTATAGTTAGAAAGTTTTTCTTAATCCTTCGTCTCATCTCAAAGCTATTTACAGACACAGGGAGCGGTACAGCATCACCCCCATTCATTCATGTCCAGGGCTTGTTTCTCAATTAAGCACAGCCTGGTCATGCCCTTGCATATAATGTCTCACCATCTAGTCATTGGTCTGTCTCTAGGTCCAACTGACCTTGTCTCTTTTTGCATCATTTTCTTTGGCATCCTATCATCTGTTTGTCTTCAGCAGCATTCCAACCATCGTAATCTTTTTGATTGCAGCCTGTAAAGGGTTCACTCACTTCAGGTGTACCTCATTATGGTTGGGTCTGGGAATTAGCTTTATTCATGTCTGGCATCATAGAATCTCAGGGTTGGAAGGGACCTCAGGAGGTCATCCAGTCCAACCCCTTGCTCAAAGCAGGACCAAACCCAACTAAATCATCCCAGCCAGGGCTTTGTCAAGCCTGACCTTAAAAACCTCTAAGGAAGGAGATTCCACCACCTCCCTAGGTAACCCATTATAGTTCTTCACCACCCTACTAGTGAAAAAGTTTTTCCTAATGTCCAACCTAAACCTCCCCCTCTGCAACTTGAGACCATTACTCCTTGTTCTGCCATCTTCTACCACTGAGAACAGTCTAGATCCATCCTCTTTGGAACCCCCTTTCAGGTAGTTGAAAGCAGCTATCAAATCCCCCCTCATTCTTCTCTTCTGCAGACTAAACAATCCCAGTTCCCTCAACCTCTCCTCATAAGTCATGTGCTCCAGCCCCCCTAATCATTTTTGTTGCCCTCCACTGGACTCTCTCCAATTTATTCACATCCTTCTTGTAGTGTGGGGCCCAAAACTGGACACAGTACTCCAAATGAGGCCTCACTAGTGCTGAGTAGAGGGGAATGATCACATCCCTCGATCTGCTGGAAATGCCCCTACTTATACAGCCCAAAATGCCATTAGCCTTCTTGGCAACAAGGGCACACTGTTGACTCATATTCAGCTTTTCGTCATATTCAGCTTCTGGTGGTTGCCCATGCTGTGGCCCCTCTCTCTCTCTCCATGACTCAGGGTACTCCCTCTTCGTGTCTCAGCTCTCCAGGCAGGTCACTATATAGTCCCCCTACTCCAGGGTAACAAAGTCCCATCAGACAAGCTGTCCAGAAGACTGCCTGAGATAGCAGATGTTCCGACTCCAGGTCCTGTGCCAGTTACTGGTAGGGGAACCCAGGCCTGCCCACTGCTTTGGGTTCTAGCCCAGAGACTCTATGATTAGCAGCCTAGGTTTGCTCAGTCTCAGATACTGTTGCTGTTTCCTTGGGCTCCCTCCGTCCCTACTTCCCTATCTCTTTGCCTGTTTGTGAGTTTACCCCTGGAGCTTCCTCCACTCCCTCTGGCTACTTCACCCCTCTCAGGCTTTTGTCAAATTCCCTAGTCTGGGGCAAGACTCCAGTGCTTACTCTCCCCCTGGATCACCTCCTTGTCCCTGGTCAATTCCCTTTCAATGTGGGGTGGACAGCCAATCCCGTACCCTGACTTCACATCCTAATTGACTTCTAATTTCTTCATGTGTCTTAAAATCATTCCACTTTACACCTGCCACCTTCTGAAAAACTCTCATCATTACTACTTCCAGCCTTCTGATGACTGTTCTGTTTAATGCGGCCGCTTCCAGACCATAGAGTAATATTCTTAGTACAGTGGTATGAATAATTTTCTCTTTGGCACCAAACATAATGTTTTCCTCAGTCCATAATTTCATCAACTTCTGTGCAATACTTATCGCTAAAGCACATCTCCTTTTAGCCTCATCTTTAATGCAACCATTGGAATTTATCAAGCTTCCAAGGAACATATAAGATTTTATTTCTTCTACAACTTCACTGCTGCTGTATTAAACACTTTATTTATTGTCCCTTTTCCAAGATGCAACCACTTTGTCTTCTTGGCAATTATTTGTAAGTCCAAGTTCACTACACCAAACATTGACTTGAACTAGTTGCTTAATTTTCCACCAACTCTTACAGGAGTCTTCCTACATAACTGTTATAATTGTAGTTATCTTATCTGCAACTCCTTAAGATTTTACTACTTTCCATAATGCTTCCCTCCAAACCAAATCAAATGCCTTCATGAAGTCGATGACAACAGCAAACATCTTTAATTCCCGTTCTCGCTTTTTTTCCATCAACTGTTGGAGTATGAATATATGATCAGTGCAACTTCGGTCCGCTCTGAAGCTGCACTGTTCCTTGCCTACTACTACTTTTAAAACTGCCCTTAATCTGTTGACAGTTACTTTCCTCATGATTTTTCCAAGTACTGATCATAAGCTTATTCCCCTATAATTATATGTATTGGCGGGCTTTCCTTTCTTCAGGATTGGTACAACTATTGCCTTTATCCAATCATCTGGTACCTCCTGTTGCTCCCATGCCTTCTTATATATTCTTCCTAATGCTTTGATAGCACTTGTCCTTCTGGGTTTTAAAAAATCAGCTGATAATTTGTCTATTCCTGCAACTTTCCCAATTTTTAACTCCTTTGCTGCTCTTTCTATTTCTTCTTATGGTGGTTCAGTGCTGGTAACCATTCTGCCTTGCAAGAGGACCTGTTCATCTAGCATTTCTAAAATCCTTGTATCTAGATGAACTGCAGGTTCAGCATTTTGTTAAAATGCTCCCTCCATACTTCCAGCACCTCTTCTGCATTTGTTGTCAGTTCACAGGTAGCCTTTCTTATTTCTTGAATTGTTGGCCTGATTGTGTTTCCATACAACTTAACTTTTTTGCATATAATTTTCATATCTTGTTTTCTTGACTCCTCTATTTGTTGAGCTTTTTCTTTCCAGAACTTTTGCTTGTCCAATCCTTGTTATTTCTTCACAATGCTTTTTACTTCTTTCACTTTCCCAGCAGTCTTAGCCTGTTTATACTTTATCATAATGTTTTTGTTTCATTGTTTGTCCAGCTTTTCCTTGTTTGCTTATGTTTTCCAATAACTTCTCCATTGTATTTTTATCCCTTCCTTGAATATTTCCCATTCAGTCTGGAGTGAGATTTCTTTATTGTTGCATTTTAATGGCCTGAAATGCCTTCAAAGTGTCATCTTGTATATTCCCTCACAGAGCTATCCTTTAATTTATCAAGATCAAATTTGTCTCCAGTTTCAACCACCTTCTTTTTGGATTTTAACTTAATCTTTCCCATTAGTAGTTCATGCCACACTTGGCACTTCTATAGACTCCAACATCCAACAGTGACCATCTATGCCTTTTACTGATAATAATGTGGTCAATCTGGTTTATGGTTTGACCATCTGGTCAGTTCCATATAATCTTTGGCATATTTTTGTGAGGAAACCAAATATCACTTTGTGCATCTCACACTAAGTTAATAACCGTTCCACATTATTGTTTGCTGTCCCAATGGTGTGTGGTCCAACACTATTCATTAGCTCACCATGCCCACTACCAACTTTGTATCTGTATCTCCCTCATCAAAATCATATCATGACCAGGAATCTTGTCTACAGTGCTATCCAGCTGCTGATAAAAACTATCCTCTTCCTCTTCTGCTTCTTCTGTTGGTGCATAACACCCAATCACAGTTGTGCATAGTTTACTGTAGGCAATAGTAAACCTTGCTATGACAATCTGCTCAGACACCAGTTTCCAGCTCTTCACTGAAGTATCTGTTCTCTTGTCCACTGCTAAAGCAATGGCATCCTTATGCTTGGCTTGTCCACTTGAATTTCCAGAGTAAAGGAAAGAATACTTTTAAACTGTGAACTCTCTTGTACTCAGCTAGTTTGTGTCTTGTGTGGCAGAAACAGAAATATGTAACTTCCTTACCCCTTACTAGCTCAGTCTGGCCTGGAGTGAATAGGGATCTAACATTCCAGCTCATAATATATGTAATATGTTTGGCTGTTATCCAAAATATTCTAATATCTAACCTAAAACTCCCTTGCTGAAGATTAAGCTGATTACTTTTTGTCCTACTTACAGTGGACATGGAGAACAACTGATCACCATCCTCTTTATAACAGTCCTTATATATTTGAAGACTGTTATCAGCTCCCCCCTTAGTCTTCTTTTTTCAAGACTAAACAGGACCAGTTTTTTAACCTTTCCTCCTAGGGTCAGTTTTTCTATACCTTTTATCATTTTTGTTGATCTCCTATGGACTTTTTCCAGTTTGTCCACGTCTTTCTTAAAGTCCAAAACTGGATACAGTACTCCAGCTGAGCCTCATCAGTGCTGAGTAGTGTGGAACAATTACCTCCCGTGTTTTACATACAGCATTCCTGTTAATACACCCCAGATTAATAATATTAGTTTCTTTTGCAGCTGCATCATATTGTTGATTCATATTCAACTTGTGATCCACTATAACCCCCCAGATCCTTTTCTGCACTACTACAGTCCAGCCAGTTATTCCCTATTTTGTAGTTGTGCTTTTTATTTTTTTTTCCCTTCATAAGTGTGTACTTTGCATTTGTCTTTATTGAATTTAATCTTGTGGATTTCAGACCAATTCTCCAATTTGTCAAGGTTGCACTTGATACCTCCCTATCTCATAGGCAAGGTGTGAGGATAAACTCACTGATGTATCTGAGGAACTAAAATACTACCATAGAATCATAGAATATTAGGGTTGGAAGAGACCTCTACACATCATCTAGTCCAATCCCCTGCTCAAAGCAGGACCAACACCAACTAAATCATCCCAGCCAAGGCTTTGTCAAGTCAGGCCTTAAAAACCTCTATGGATGGAAAATCCACCACCTCCCTAGGTAACCCATTCCAGTGCTTCACCACCCTCCTACTGAAATAGTTTTTCCTAATATCCAACCTAGACCTCCCACACTGCAACTTGAGACCATTGCTTCTTGTTCTGTCATCTGCCACCACTGAGAACAACCAAGCTCCATCCTCTTTGGAACCCTCCTTCAGGTAGTTGAAGGATGCTATCTAATCCCCCCTCACTCTTCTCTTCTGCAGACTAAATAACCCCAGTTCCCTCAGCCTCTCCTCATAAGTCATGTGCCCCAGCACCCTAATCATTTTCATTGCCCTCCGCTGGACTCTCTCCAATTTGTCCACATCCCTTCTGTAGTGGGGGGACCAAAACTGGACACAATACTCCAGGTAGGGTGACCAGACAGCAAGTGTGAAAAATCAAGATGGGGGTGGAGGGTAATAGAAACCTATATAAGAAAAAGACCCCAAAATCGGGACTGTCCCTATAAAATAGGGACATCTGGTCACCCTAACTCCAGGTGTGGCCTCACTAGTGCCAAACAGAGGGCACTAATTCAGCCCAATATGCCATTGGCCTTCTTGGCAACAAGGGCACACTGCTGACTCATATCCAGCTTCTCGTCCACTGTAATCCCCAAGTCCTTTTCCACAGAACTGCTGCTTAGCCAGTTCTGCAGAAAACCATGATGAGTACCATAGAAAAGCACATACATAAATATCACGTGTTACTTTCAGGTCTATTAAATGAGGCTTGCAGAGGTGATAAGACTCTTTTTTGGGGAGGAAGTAGGGGGAGAACGCAGTTATTGTTACTAGCATGTGAGGTGACAAAGTAGAAATAAATCTGGCAGTTTTTCATGGATTTTTAAAAATAAGAACCTGTGATCCTAAATATCAGTTTTATTAAGGATTTATTTGGCTGCTCCCTTTTTAACTGTTGTACCTGGAATCTTGATTATGTGCCTCTTTAGCTTTGTTTTATTTGTATTTCCTCTTTGATAACAGTATGTTAACTGTTGACAAAGGGGGAAAAAAATCCATCAAGAGTAACAAGTAGTACCAATCCCCCAAAGACAGTATACACTTCTTATCCTCAATTGGGATTTGCTATTATTGCCCTCCCCCACACCTCCATTTACAAATTTAGATTTTGCTTTCTGCAAAGTTTCCATGAACATTCTTACCAGTAAAGTCATTTGCTAGTGTATTCTTGGAAAGAATACAAAAGGAGAATGAGCACAGTTAAAATAAATTCACTAAAAAATTCAAACTAATGTTCACTGGAGAATGATTTTGTGCAGTATTTTCCCAGCGCTAGTTATAGTCTGTTCAGTTCCCAAAACCGGGACTAGCATATAACAAAATGATCTGTTGAGATGTTTGAGCAGTTATAGACTTTTTCCTACTGCTGTATTGTTTGTTTTTGCAAGGATAATGCCATAAGCAAAATCAAATCAAACTAACATAGCTAATTAGCCATGTTCCTGCTCAGCAAGTCAGAGATTTGTACATCAGGGGGGTGGAAGCTTCTCTAACTTGCTGAACAGAAACATAATTAATTGACAATGTTAATTAGCCATAGAATTACATGGTTATTTACACTCATCATAACATCCATATGAAAACTGGAACAAAGTCATACTCTCAAAATAATACAAGTGATGGACACCTGAGTTGTGTGTGCCGTGTGGTCATTAGCACAGAATAACCTTGTGGAACAAGTCATCTGAGGAAAGATATGGAGGGAAGGCTGTTTCAAGAATATGAGTGATGTGACAGATATTGAAATCCCATGCATTATCTTTGGTGACTATATTGTATCAAGTTTATGTATCATTTTGGGCCAGGGATTGCATGGAACTCGGGGGCACGGGGGGAGGAACAGGGGAAAGGTTATAACAGTTCCTCCAGGAACCAAAACCAGTGTGTGTATGTGTGCAGGGAGGGGAGGATTAAGGCAAATCACTGTGGTTGTAAACACCTCCTGAGATGCATCATCCACTGGGAAGGCTTGCATATAGTGGGTCAATCTTGGCTTTCCAGAAATCAACAGACAAAAAAATGGTTTTGCTATAAAAAGGCTGGGTTTATACTGACTCGGGGCCTTCTCTCTGGTCCAGAAAATGGACAGGATCTTCTGTCCAATGTGGCCTCTGCCTTTGCAGAAGGAATTAGATCTAGTGTGGGTATATCTCCTCAGGTGGGAATCACATGCCCAGCTCCAAGTGTAGACATACCCTAAATCTGCAGTCAAACAAGCTAAAACCGTAACTCTGAGAGGTGTGAACTTCCCTAATTCATCTCAATAGGGTATTAACTCTGATACCTAAGTATAACAATTTGAATGTCAACACTTAATTATTTCACTGTTGATCATTTTAGCGGGAAAAGGCAGCTAACATGCTTACTCAGTGTGATGGGATATTACAGATGATAGATACTGACTGGCTATTATATAAGACTAATGTGGTCATACAGTCCATCCCCCTGTCAATACAGGACAGTTCTACAGCATACTGTATTATTCTCTATAATATTTCTAGTGCTTTATCCAGTCTAGTTTTAAATGAGTCAAGCAATGGGGCTACCATAACTTCAGGATAGGAAGGAATTTTTTCTTACATTTTATTTTTTCTTAATTTCATCTCATTTCATCTAGTTGTAACCCATGCACAAAGTGAACTTTCAGGGAAAGGGAAAGGAGGAAAAAGACAACAGCAGTTATGAAAGGGGAGAAGGTACAGAGTGGGGACCACCAGGTAATGGGGCATAACTAATTCCCTCACTATTTTTTCCTACTTCAAACCCTTACTTACAGTGTTATGTGTTGCCCTTACAAAGAGAAGAAAACCAGGGGGGAAATGTACAGAAGAGATCACTTATCCTCAGTGTTTAATTTACATGTATATAGACAGGAGAGCTTAAAGCCAAAAGACATAAAATGTAGATCCTATGTGGGCAGAACTTCACTGGTCCATCTGTGAAGCGATGTATTAAAGACGTGGTGTTGACAGCTTCATAAGGGAATCTCATTTCTTGGGAACAGGCTAGATGATTTTGGGGAAAAAAAACCCACATGTGTGATTTCTAAGATTTTTATAGAAAAAACAAACTCCTTTCCCTATTTGGGTATTAAGAGCCCATGGTAGAACACAAGCTAAAGGGTTATGGGTTATTGTGCAGTGTGCAACTTCAGGGAGAAAACAAGGGAAATATAATAGGGCCTCATCCTACAAACAGCCAGGCCTAGAAGTATAGCCTAGTAGTTACCACAGCACTTCGATACCATGGAGATAGGCCCCCGCTATAAAAATCATAGCTGGAGAGAATGGCCCCCCTGGCGGAATGCCAACAGTGGGTCTCTGTGCGGGAGTAACTTGATTGTTGAGCGTCACTCTTTGCACGCTCCTGTCCTTAGATTGTAGGGTCTTACCTAGATTGTGAGATCCTGAGGTCAGGGACCTCGTTGTCTCACGGTAAAGCGCTTAGGCTTGGTGCTACAGCTCGATACTAGAGAAGGAAGGGAAATACGGCCGCTCTGTTTGGAACCGTGGCAAGTTGTTCATTTGGGGATGTTTTCCCCATGAATGAAGATGTACCAATCCCCTGGCACGATATTCTGTTGGCGGGAGGGGGGGTTGGGAGCTAGGTGCATATTTTTTCCTGGCTTTCTCGAGCTGCCACGGCTGAGACGTTTCCATGTAGCTGCCCTTCCATCCAGGCCTTGTAACACAGCAACCCAGGGCCAGCGTTCCGGAGAAAAAGAAAACATCAGGCTTCCGGGGCTCCCCCGTCGCCGAGAATGTGCCCGGCGATAAGGCAGGGAGGGCGGGTGGCTGCTCACAGCGGTGACAAAGCCATTCCTCCGCCACTCGCCGGCACGCACACTCCTCCCTCCCTCCCTCCCCCTCACTTCCTCTGCCCCCGCGCTCCGCTCTCCTCCCATCCCCGGAGCGATCCAGAGCCCAGCGGCAGCCAGGGGCTTGCCCGGTTGGTTCACGTGGCTCTCGGGGTGGAGCGGCTGGCGAAGCGCAGGGGGTGGGTGGAGACAACAAAGCCCAGCTGTCAGCGGCCGGGGAGAGGGAAAGCTGCGGCGGCGGCCCAGGAGCAGGCAGGTGAGGTGAGTCAAGTGCATTTAAAGCCGTACAGGCGCCTGGGCGGGGTGTGAGGGGCGCACGGCCAGGCGCAGCGGCTGGAGGGTGCAAGAAGTTGCATGTGCCCAGAGTCGCTGTTCCTCGCTTCCACAGATGCCGCTGTGCGGACTGCCGCCCAGATTTAACCCCTTGCCGTCCGGGAGCCAGGGACCAGCTCGCAGTCCCCTCCGCACCAGGGGGAAGGTGCTGTGGGCCGTGAGGGGAAGAGGCGCTGCCACGCTGGCGGAGCGCGAGGTGGAGGGAGTCCCAGGACAGCTTCCCCAGCGCTCGCCCCCCGGGAAGGAGAGGGGGGATGGGGGGCGGCTGGCAGAACGATCCCTTGTGCAGAAAGTGCCTCGCCCAGCAGGGTGTTTGCGGCTGGGCAAGCCGCGCGGGCGGGGCGAGGCGGGTAGGGACCGGAGTGGGAGACACGTGAGTTGCACTGGGCTGAGCTGTCAAGAGGCGGCTAAGGTACAAAGCGCGCTTGGCAGGAAGTGGCTTGTCTCCCCCCCCCCTTTTTTTTTTTTTTTGCAGCGCCCATCGCTTTGCTTTCTTTACAAGCGTTCAGGGAGCGGGGGTCCCTGGAGGAGGCGAAGTGTTTAGAGTCTTCGCCTCCCCCCCCCCCAGTACCTCTGCTAAGTAGCTCCCTAACCTGCCCGGAGCGCTATGTGGTTTCACGGGGCACACGGGTTTGTTTGCCATAGTTTGTTTATTTTAAGATGAGAGCAAGTCTAGCAAGTACATTCATCGCCCATGTGTGGAGGTTTCCGCTTGATTTGGAGAAAGGTATGGGAGGGAGGGAGGTTTTCGGCTAATGTCAAGCGTACAGGAAAAGATCACTTCTTCAAACCGGTCTGGTTTTGGGGAAGTCCCCTTAACAGCTAAAGCCCGGTAGGAAGTAGACCCCGTGTGTCAGCTAAATGAGTGTAGGCGGCTGCAGCACCGAAATAGTTTTCTGCTGTGTATTCCAGTACTTAAGCTACTGGAGCCACGTTTTGTGCATCAAGGGCTCTGCTGGAAAGGGAAACAAATATTTTGCTGTATTGAGCTAAGGTGCATCCCAGGAGCAGTTGGGATTAGTTGAGTTTGAAGTCAGTTTCCTGCAAAGGCTTTTATTAGTGGCCAGACTTTATCATTCAAAGAGCGAGAGAGAGAGAGGGTTTGTAATAAAAGATTCAGTTGATAAAGAGCACAGCTGTTTGAACATTAACTGGTGTGACCTCACCAGCTAGTTAACATCCATAATTCCCTTGTGTGCTGAAACAGCTGATGTCTTCTCCCCTGCTGGTCTCCCGGCCTGTGTCTATCTAGAACAGTGGAGTATTTCCTGAAGAAGTCTAGTCAACTGCTGCTACTGCACCCCACCAATGATAGCAATGATGACAGTACTAGGGCTGTCTAGTGTAAGCAGAGTACTGTTGCTGGAACATTTCTTTAGAGTAAGTGTGAGTCTAAAAATAACCCAGCTACAGCACATGTTGCAAGTATACTAGACTTAAAAAGAAGGCTTACAATATGTTCATTGGCATGGGGTATGCATATGAGTAACTTCTACTGATATGGGTATCAGAAAGACTCAGCTTTGATTTAGTTTTTACCATCACTACTGGGTTGCTTGAGATCCCCGTCTGTCATTTATGCTCCTATTTTGGTCTTTCTAAAAAAGGTGTGTAGTCTTGTAAACAAACAAGCAGATTAATATAACTGCCTATGGTTATTTAAAGAGCCCTGATATTGCTTTCATGTCCTAAAAAATAAATAAATAAAAATAAAAAATCTGATCTGAGACCTTGAACTTCTTGTCACAAGGTAATTATACATATAACAACCTAATCAGAGCTCTTCCATAGTAGTTTTCTGCCTTATCTACATTATAATATTTTGGGAAACATCTGACTCTTCCCTTTCGACTGGTGCTCGTCCACTGATGCTAGCAATGGTGGGAGTGCTACTGTAGACAGGGCTCAGGTGGTCACTTAGTTTTTACCACTGTGGTAGCTAGATCTGTTCCAAGCAGGATTAAATAGTACTGTGGTAAAAATACTGCTAGTGCAATGGTGGGAGATCTTTTAAAAAAGCTAGTATAGACACAGCCTTTATCTGTAGATCTGAAAGGACTCTACAAAGGATGTATAAGTGCATTGGCCTGCTAAACCCAGGGTTGTGAGTTCAATCCTTAAGGGGGCCATTTGTGGATTGGTCCTGCTTTGAGCAGGGGGTTGGACTAGATGATCTTCAGAGGTCCCTTCCAACCCTAATGATCTATGATTATTATAGTTGAGGAAACTGAGGCACAGAGAGGCTAAATAATCCTGTGACACATGATAGATCATTACGAGAGCCAGAATTTCCCACTCCTGGACTTGACTCCAAGTCCAGTGCTCTATCCACTAACCTGTGCTGCTTATTTAAGCTAGCAATTTGGCAAATATTGTAGTGTATAGTGAATGTTACATAGGCAGTGAGTTTCAGGGTGCATGGAAATTCAAATAAGAGTTTTTGTCATTTAAGAGAAGGTTGCCATCATTGATATGATATAGGAAACATTTTGGGTGAGTCTATGATTAGCTCCTTACTGTGGCTCAAAGGGTTTCAGGTTGCTGTGCCATTAAAGAGGACTCGTTCCTTCTGCATTAATTTAAGTTACTGCAGTATATATCCATTTGAGCAATGCTGCTAACTCTATAATTACTGTCCAAGGCAGGTTTCTGCACTTCAGGTAAGAGAAGTGTAAAAGGAACCCTTCAGAATGCTGATTAATAGGAAAGATCAGTGATGGGTAAATCTTATTACAGGGAATACACCTAAGAAAGCCTGATGAATCAGCATGTTGCATTCAGTGATGAGGCATGTAGCCATCACAGCATAGAAAGTTACAATAATAACAGTAGGGGTATTAACACCTATGGAAGCTGCAAAGTATACATGCAATTAGAGTATGTGATGTTTGTAAAATAGTTCCTCCCATTTGCTAACTATATTTTGCCACTGCTCATCTGTTTGTTTCATTCACAGATCTCTTTTAATAATGCAGAAAAGACCTCATTGTTTGTGGTGAATGGTGAAAATATGAAAACCTGTTCTCTGGACTAATATTTCCTTTTACCTGCCTCTCTCCAAATTGTGGGGTGTAAAAACGGAAGACACATGGGCTTAAATAACAGTATAAATGCCCTGGGGGACACATGGGGGGGAGGGGAACACCCAGGGGCAGAAGGTGGGGTCAAGGGAGAGACCCAGCTTCAAACATTGCTGGAGCTGGGCTCCAGGCCAGGAATATTCCTGGTGCCCAGGCACATGGGCCCATATAACTCACTACCTATGCTTTGTAGCATTGGAATCAACATGACTAGGTGCCTGTTTATAACTTACCCACATACCTGCACATGTCAAGTGTCTTTCAACTTAGAAGTATTTTTCTATGACCTCACTTTATGGGGTGTGCCATGACTTAATTTGACATAGTTTGGCAAACAGCTCTAACTGGCTGGACTGGAACTTTCTGATGCTGAATATGGATAAAACTGCAGTTCTTTTTTCTTTTTTTTTTTCTTTTTTTTTAAGGTTTTGGCAATTGACCATCTATCTGGTGATTTGTTCTTTCAAGGTTAATTCTTCCTGCATTATGTCAATTTCAGTGATAAGGAACAGGAGTCTTCTGTAATGCCTTTGCTTCTCATTAGTGCTCTTGCCAGATGGTGTTTAGTTGCCAGATTTGTTTAATATTTCAAACTTTAAATCTGACTCTACCTGGAGCTAAAACTCTGAGTCATGCTTTCATTTCTCATCTTGACTGTTACAATTCCAAACAATCTCCACTGCTTATCTCTGTCTCTTCTGGCCAATGCTTCCAGTCCCTGAGTTCAACTGCAACTTTAATTGACCTTCCCCAGTCACTAGTTAAGTTTCTGGGCAGGAAACAGAATTCACTACCACTGAAACATATTCCAATTTTAACCTTGATCAGTCACTTTTAAAAGGTCTTCAAACTCAATATAATTTTAGCTACAAAATGTCATTCATACTGTATTTGTCTTTAAAGTAATCAGTGCTCCAGACTTCCCCCTCTTCTTAAATGGAGGCAATTACATGTTTGAAACTTCCTCCCTTGTGACTCCCATACAGTCAAATCTCTCAAAATTGTTTCTAATTCTTTTAAAGAACTTCAAGTAACTTGTCAAGCTATTCAGTGGTAAATGGGAAATGATGCTATATCATATTAAGCTTCCAGTTGTCTCATAAGAATTGGGCTGGGTCAGTTTTTATAGGAGACAGCTAAGAAAAATGCAGATGATGCTCAAAGTAGTGTTGATGACTCTGTAGGTAGCACTGTTCCCTCGGAGTCATTAATGAATCAGTGCCCCACTGTGGCATGGTGGCACATGTTTTGTCTCTGGGTGAGGCTTACCTGAGATCTTGACTACTAGCTTATTAAAAGTTTCATGATACTTTCCACGAGGACAGCCATTCATATCTATGCCCTGGCCCAATTATTCTGAGTGCATGGATTCTTATGACTTCAGTTGGAGTTGATTTTTTTTTTTCCTTAAGCAATGGGGATAATGTGCATTTGTCCACTTTTCACGTGGGGTGGGGGCGTAAGTGGCTTCTAATTTAGGATTCTGCAATTTTAGAATTTAGATGCAGATTTTATCAGAGTCAGTATTTCATGGGAAGTCAGCTTCTTCAGTTACTGCTGATGTGATGGGCAGACTATCTCAAGTTTCTGCAGCTTAAGCAGAAGCTAATTTTTTTTTAAATAACTAGTTTCTGGGTAAGTGTTATACATTTTAGAGGGTCCAAAAGCCTGTAATAACCAATGTTCCATTCAGACTGAAAGGGATAAAAATGTAGGCATGAAAAATGTTTTAGTCCTCAATAGTACAGAACATACGGAAATTACAAGCATTCAGTTTGTACCGAATTCAGTTGTTCTGGTTATCACCTTACCATTACCATGGAAAACACCACATAATGCTGGTAAACTGCTGTGAAAGAGGATTCCTTGCACAGAGCTGAGGGGTGAGAATAATGTGTTACACTTAAGGTGATCAGAGATGAGCCTTAGACATCTGAACTGTTCTAGCTAAGTAAATCCATTTATGGATTTAGCCATGAAACCCTTTTTTTAAAAAAAGAAAACCACCTGCCTTTGATCTCAGCACATATTCCTACAGTTGTGCAACACTTGGAAGGTACACTATGAAATGGCAGCGAAAGCGTACCATAATGAGTCGTAGACCTACTCTTTCTTCCACTGGAATCTTATCCAGAACATGTCTTTGTGTAATAGCCATCTTTCACTTAAATTGCACTCCAATTTATTTATGAGAGGGAGGGTAGTTTCACAGATAGGACTGACTGGAAGTCAGAAAATGTGGGATCTGTTCCTGGGTGTGACAGAGACACAGTGACCCTTGGAAAGCAGTGTCACATTTCACTGTACCTCAGCTTCCCCATCTGAGAGGTGGGGGGTAACTCTACCCTTCCTCAGCCTTCAAGTCCAGGCAAACACTTTGTTCCTACTTATACCTCTGCACCTATTTCCTTCTATTCCCCCATCTTCCTTTATTTACTCTGCTACTGTTGAGGGCATTTGTGCCAAAAATTAGACATTCAGCACCCAATATTATACAATTCTGCAAATTTTGTCAAATGTGGGGGCTCCAGCATGGCATTGGGGGCACAGATGTCTGGTGCACAGAGGTGGGAGATCACTGTGCAGCTCCCCTCCCCCACCCCCAGGACACAGACTCTGCGGTGACTGGCTACACCCAAACCTGGCATAGCACAAGGACCAGCCCTGCCCCGCCCCTCTGTGCCAGGTGCACCAATGTGACCAGGTGGGCTCAGCAAGGCAGGATCCAAGTGTGACTGGGTTAGGTGTGGGTTGAGAGGGTTCTTGTCTGGGGAAATCTGGGTGCAGGTAGCTCAGTGTGGGAGCCTGATGCAAGGGAGATCTGGCTGCACAGGGGCTTGTGGGGAAGGGGGTTCTGGGTGCAACTGTAATGGGACTCTGCAGGGGGGGTCCAGGTGAATGTGGTTGGGGCTCAGTGGGAGGATGAAGGGGGTATGGGGAGCTTAGGGGGTCCAGATGCTGGGGGAGTGGGACTCAGTGGGGTGGGGATCCAGGAACAGTTGGTGGAGGTCAGTAGGGTGGGTATCCAGGTGTGAGTGGCTTGTTGGGGTAGTTAAGATGCAGGAGGAGTGGGGCTCATGGGGAGGGTGGGTATGAGGGAGACTGGATGCATGAGGGTTGGGCGGATGGGGGAGCAGTTCCTTATACAGTGATCCCTCCCCCTGCAGCTGAGGAGCAATGGATTCAGGAAGCGCAGAGGGAAGGGAGTTTGCAGAGCTTCCTACAGCCAGTGGAGAAATCTGGAGGTGGGTCTGACAGCCCCAGATGCCATGCAGTGGAAGAGGAAGTCCTGTCCTCCCCCACCCAGCCAGGACTAGCAGCTGAGCCTGGCACAGGGTAGGAGCCACTAGCTGGGTCTTCCCCTGTCCCATAGTGATTTACCTCTCTGCCAGCTGCCCTGGGCACATGACACATACTGCTGGAAAAGGCTGCATGACCGCTCTTGTTGCCTCCCTGTCAGAAAATCATTTTTCTGCAGAGAAGCAAAGAAATCTGCAGGAAACTAATTCTGCACATGCACCGTGGTACAGAATCCCCCCAGAGTACTCTGCACAAGACTCCTTTCTAACTATTCTCTGTGCATGTTTCCATATTCTAGTCTCCTTGCCTTCCTTCTTACCACTCCTTAGGTTAGAAACTATCTCAGTCTTGTTTATTACCACCCATGGATTTGTCTCAACTTAAAACATACACCTGCAAAGCCTTTTATCCAGCAGTTAAATATATACCATTAAAATAATGAGTTCTGTCATTGTGGAGAGCAGTGATTGGTTTATTAAGACTGACTTGCTTGCTCCTTGGCCTTCTGCGGTCTGTAGATTACTGTGTTCAATGCTGATACTAAAGAATACTCGGGACAATTTAAAATCAAACTGAGAAGGAAAACAGCATCCATTTTGCTCAGCTCAGTAGCTTAAAAGTTCAGAATAAGTATTAATACAATGAGTCAATGAATCTAGCTTCATGATGGTAGATGTGAAATTTAGTCTTGGAAATCATGCAGAGGAACTAACATTTATTACAGCAGCAGTGCAACGCCACTAGAAGATATTTTTAAACTGATTCCCAATGTGCTTCAACAACATTGACAATACTAGTAATAAATTATTCACATTTTAGGGGTGAAACAGGGTATTAATTATTTAAAACTGCTCTAGTTTTCCATTGGATTCCTGAACTGTCAGTGTCAGAGATAACATCCGTTAACAAGATGGCTACTTTTAGCTATAGGCTCAAATACAAAAGTGTTTATGGTAGCAAAAGTTTGTAGTGGTGTACTTTTTTTGGGGGGAGGGGGGAGAGGAAGGGGCAAATAAATACACTTCCCTGCTATCACCACCACCATATGCACATAGGCGCCTTTTTTTTCTAAATAAATTGGAAACATTGTGGGCATGTCTACACACACCATTAATGTTAATGGGAGCTAAATTAACCCATCAAGGAGATACCAAACCAGAGGCTCTGTAAATAGAGTAGGCATATAGGGGATATTTTAAATTCAGAGCTCCTACCTTATCAGGCTTACTGCTGAAACAGGAACTCAAGTTACCAGACTGCTCCAACAAGATAACTTCTCCTGACACTGAATAGCATCGTAAGCATCGGAATCTTTCTAGCTGGTTTAATGGCCAAGGCATTACTGATCAATAGATTAAAGTGGTAGGACTATATTAAAGCTAATTGATAGTTTAAAATATTTTTAAAGATAGATATACAAGGCACTGATGAAGAGTATAGGATTTGTTTGATGACCTGCTTTAGTTAAAGGTTTCACTTGTTTGAGAGGGTTGTATAACTTGAGCTTTTAACCCAGATATTGATTGTGGTGAGTTAGATCTTGATCAGTATGAATTTTGGTAACTTTTTAAAGTCATCATAAGAAAGAGAATCAGATATTTTCCCCTCTGTGACTCAGCATTCTCCAGTTCCAAGGATGCCTTCACCCACATTCATACCTCACATTGCCAGTGCCCTACTTCAGCAACCATAATCCTTCTGAACTGCACTCATTGCAGAAAGCAGTAAGTTTGGAAGTACAGGAGCACTAGTCACAGTGTTCAAATAAGTGATTGTGATTAGGACTGGCCAGAAAATTCCATTCTGTGAACCTTGTCAAGGTTTTGAAAATGGTTTTTGTTCCAGTGCAGAACAAAAATAAGACCTTTTAAATATTTTGTGGGGAAAAAAATAGGACATCCCCTTCCCCCATCCCAAATAGCTCCATATCCCCATGATGAGGACATTGGCCTGTGAGTGGGAAACCAAAGTTCATGTCCCTGCTTCAGAGCAGAGTTTTTCCAATCAGAGAGAACAAGGACTTGCATCTGGGTCTCCTACAGTGCAAGCCAGCACCTTAACCATCAGGCTGTAGAGTCTTTCCTTTCTTCCAGCCCTCCCTCCCAAATATCCTGGGCCTGCAAAACCCAATGAAATGTTGAGCAGGTATGTTTCCACTAAATATTTTGATTTTGGCATGACAGCATTTTTTCCAATAGAAAAATGTTTTATCAGTTGTTTGGGGGGCTGAGCTCTAGTCATGAGGATGATGCTCAGACCTCAGGGATCCAGGGACAAACCCCAGAAAGAGAGCTAGAGATCAGCATTTCTGAGCCAGAGACAATTTACTCCTCTGATCTCATCTCACCCGAAGGATCATTCCCTGTGGATCCCTCCAGCTTGCCCCCTCAATCTGTACCTTCCTTCTGTGGTTTCCTGCTCGTAATTCTGCCTTTGCCTGAACACTTCAAAAGTGACTTTTCCAGCACAGTTAGTTTCATCCTCAATTTCTTCTGGTCAGCACATAGTCCTGCACATGCCATTAGTGCTCAACTTGGTAATCAGCACTTGCTGCTTTGCCTGAACATGTTGCCAGATGAGGAAACAGACCCACAAACAAAGGAGAACTCATGTTACAGCATGGGTTTTCAACCTGGCCCCACTCTACCTCTGGGTATGGAACCTGTCAGTACTACTCCTTGGCCAAGGAGTTTACTCATGTGGATGCTCCACTATACCCAATTCAGGAGTTAAGCACATTGCTGTCATATCACCCCAGGTTCTACTGACCCATGGAGCGCGAGGTTGGAAGTAGAAATTTAATCTAGATCTTCCACATGGCATAGAGACTCTTGGTACTAGGTTGGTTCTACAGTTTAATTATTAAACACTGTCACAGTCCCGAATGGGGTCAAGGTTCTGATGGTATTTAAATCCTCTACAATGTTAGTCTGCTCCTGAAAGTTTTGTACTTAATCCTATAGACTCTGAATGGGATAGCTAGCAGAAATCAAATTGATTTCAATAGAATTCCATGCTAGATTTTACTGTCATGCATTCTCAGACTTAGTCAACACTAAAAAAGGTTTGTGCCTATAGCTGAACCAATAAACCCTTCTAATACAGATGCAGCTTCTACAGACAAAAAATGCTTTACCAAGTCTTCAAAGGAAATAAGCCATACTGACAACATGACTCTTTTGCTCATATAACTGCATCTAAACTAGGGGTTTTGCCACTATAAAAGTGGCATTAAAATCATCCTAATAAACATTTATAAAAGTTTCTAGTGAAGACTTGGCCTTAGCATCAAGATCAAGGTTATAAAAGTCTCCAAAGATGACTCTAAAAACATTAAATATGGAAGGTAAGTATGGCTTTTAGCAACAGAAATAGTTGATCCTTTACAAATTAAGGTCTAATTTGTTCTGGGATCTCCCCAGCCTAGTATTTCAACTACATAGTGTAGTAGCAACAGAAGGTGACAGTGCACCATTTTATCCTCAAAAACAAAATTGATATTTACACCACATCTCACTTTTAACTTTGCCTTCCTCCCACAACATGTCTCCCCCAATCCTATAAACACCCCCATTTGGTTCCCCTACTACCACTGGGAAAGAACAGAAACTAAAAATAAATGGGAATTCCACTGATTATACAGAATTTGACCCACATCAGCAGTACCTGGGGGGAATATTATTATTTGTACTATCGCAGCACCAATCATGGATCAGTACCCCATTGTGCTAGGTCCTGCGCTAACACAGAAGAAAAAACCTGTCTCTTCTCCAAAGAGAAATCTAGGGAAGAAGCTTGCCCCAGGACTACAACTCCACTGTCAGAAAACCTTAAAACCATGGCAAAGAAAAGAATTTGTATATTTCTCACAATGCACCAGTACTCAGACGTGTATGTAAAGTATTTATCTACCTTTGCTTCAATATTTTAATATATTTATCTTCACAACACCCCTGTGAGGTAAGGAAATACTATCATCCCCATGATGATACAGACTGGAAACTAACCCACAGAGAGGGTAGAGCCCACCTAGTTAAAATGTATTTCGCCATGTAGCTCTTATTGACTTCAGTGGGAGTTAGGTGCCTAAATACTTGTGAGGATTTGGGTTTAAGTGACTTGGCCAAGATCACACAGAAAATATGTGGTGGAGCAGGGAATCAAGCCAGAGTCTCAAATGCTAGGCTAGTGTCCTAACCACTAGATCAGCCTTCCTTTTATCAAATTTAACTCAAAATATTAGCACTAAATTAGAAGAAATTACTGAAACAAGGTTTCATAATTGGCAGCGTACATAGCTCTGCAGAGCAATCTGGGAAGCTGCTTTGAATTTATATACTCATTTTCTTCCTCCTTACACTGTGCTCGGTTTCTGGCAGGGGACAGCGCAATAGAATGTGGTCTCCTCCCCCAAATTAGCATTCAACAACAAGCAATCTCTAAACAAAGTGAACTGCTTTTATAGCGCAGTTAAACTCTGCTGAATTTAATAATTCAGACACCAAAGAAGGCCAAATTATGAGCGTTCAGTCACAAAGAGAGATGTGGGTCATCTATGCTGAATGTGTTATAAGAAATTAGGTTTAAATTCAAAAAAGTATTTGACATCACTTTTTCATTGCTGTAGAAACCCTGCAGTAGAGATAGTGAAAGTTAGTACCATAGCAGAGCTTCCTGCTGTCATGAAGATTTCTTCTTTTTTCAACTGACATTTCAAGTCAGAGCTCTTTCAGGGGGAGGGAGGGAGGACAGGGCACTAAGTTGAGTGCTCTGATCCTAAAAATGCATATTGGAATTTTCATTAACTTGTATAGGCCAATTTAATATGTACAGAGAAATGATCAGTGTCCTTTTGCTGAGAAAGGCTATATATTTTTCTTTCAATGCCTAGCTTTATTTAAAAAAAAATTCTAAAGAATTTGGAGAGAGAGCTGACTGAGTTACTAATTCAGAAACAAAACTAATTTCTTCACACAAAGAAGGAAAGATCAGAAATGTTGACTGTTGTAACAGCCATTACTTGTTCAGATCCTGTTAACAAGTGCATAATCACCTAATCGCTCCCTTGAAAGCATACCAGATGATAGTCAGAAACACTGGAAGCATGGCTGGAATCCTGCCAGGCAGCTCAAGGACTCAGATTTCACACCAGATCTCCTGCAGAAGTATCAGGATGACCTCACTTATTTAAGAGAAGCATAAACTAATAGTCAAAATAAAGGGCTATGAATACAGAAGATAATTTAAGACAACAGTGGTGGTGACTAGATGTCCTGAAAAGACAGACGATACTATTGTTGATGAAATATGGTTACACTAGACTAGAAAGCCACTGAAAATAGCCATTCTGGTGAAGTTTCTCCCAAAGTAGCTCAGTGCAATGATTCAGTAGCATATATCAGTGATTTTGCTTATATCACAGGCTATAGAGATAAAAGCTTATTGATGAGGATCTTTTTCACACTGTGCTGAGGTTGACCATGGAGCACCACAAAGCAAACAGATGCATTAAGTGATCCGTGTAGTGTGCTTCTTTAAAAGCGCATAAAAAGTTAGACAATAAAACCTGCTAGAGATAGCCATAGCCACAACCACAGTTTAGCCCTAAACTTCTTGATTTTTGCAAAATAGTCAATCCTCAAAACTAGTATTACTTCCCAAATTGCCCCCATGAGCACACATAGTACAAGTAACTGTAAACTATACATTCATTCACCCCACCCCAGGTAACTCAAATACTGTACCTCATAAGCTCATAGAATTCTAAGTGGGTCCTTAAAAATCTTTTTATAGCTGCTCCCAAATTCTGGGTGGGATTCGGGGGTGGAGCTAGCCCTTTAACTCTGCCCCATAGCCAGGCTCATAAAAGGGTGTGCTTGGCTGGGGGAAATCTGCCAATGAATAGTAACTTGAGTGTGTGGTACTGAGGTTTTCTTTGCCCTACTGCCTCACCGCTGCTCTCATGCCAAAACGCTGTAAATCATCCTCCAGTGTGGATGATTCTTTAAATAGCTCTCTAAATACATCTTACAGTCAGCAATGCAAGGTAAGTCATGGAGCTTGCTTTACTGCTTGTCGTTCCCTTTTTATATAAAATAACTGCCCCGCCCTTAGGTCTTTTAAAAGTAAATACAACTTGGCTTTCCTTCTACAGTATATTAAAGGCTCTCTATTTTCTCTGGCACCTGAATTTGAGTTTTGTTCTCCACAGCCCTTGCTCTCTATAAAGCTAACTCAGGGCAAAATTTAAGCTTTCTTTAAAAAAAAAAAAACCCAAACCCTTAACATAATAAACTTGCAAGTGGGTTCTACTTTCCACAAGCCCTGCGTGAATATCTGGGATGAATGAAGGCTAATTCACAACACCCTCCCCATGTGATCAAGATAGATTAATGTGGCTTTGATGACTGTTACACTTAAGATACACCAATCATAATTTCTCCATGTGTCTTGTGTTTAATTACATAATTGTAGCTTAGTGCTCTTTAATCCTTCCCTGGAGCTGTCTGATAACTTTTGGCCTGGAGTGCACCATGGTATTTTTGTGTACTTCTACATACAATAGCTTGTGACTTGGCCCCTTAGTCAAAGAAATAAATTGTTTATCAGAGATCAAGTGCTGTAAGGGGCTGCTAATGGAAATGGGAGTCTCTGTGGGTGGAAAAGGGGGTGCTTGTGAGCTCTTTGGTACTTTGCTCTACCTATCTTACAGTAATTTGGTGACTCAGCTGCTTCTGAATTGAGCTGTGGTACTATTCTACCCTCTCCTGATACAGCCACCTGTAAAACAAAACTATTCCTGTATATCATGGAATGGTCTTTTTGCCTTGTTTAGAGTGTCCCATAATACAAAGTACCATTTTTGCTGTATATAAAACTTGACTAGGATGTTACATGGTAGTTAGTGAGTAGCCGAGCCATCTAAATATTGTATCAGGCAGGGGTGCTGGAACAGTGGGGGCCTGGGGACCATGGTTCCCCCACTTTTTACTGTCTGCAAGGGTGAGAAATGGGGGTTGGGGGTGGAGAGGAGTGAGCAGGGGGGTGGTCTTGGGGGAGAAAGGGCAGGGCCACAGTTTAGGCACCTGTGGACCCCCACTTTTAGGAGGCTTCCACTGCTCCTGGCATAGGGTAAAATGCCAGCGGTTGCTTGCGAAGGTAGGATGAATGGACAGGAACCCCCCTGTGACCACTGTTCCCCAGTTATACACTTAGTTGTCAGGGCATCCCATGTAACTCTTACATCCCATGTAACTCTTATGCTTACACCACTAATTCCTACACACAGATCTTGGCAAACAACCTTTACTTCAGCTTTTTGCAGCTGCTAAAACTTTCCACACATTGCAAGAGTTATGCGGTCTGCTCCTGTCCTTCTCCCAGTCCTGACTTCACCTGTATCTGCCAGTGAAAAATGCTCCTACCTTGCTCTGAACTGCAAAACCTTCCTGCAATATCCACATAAATACCCTCAACTTGACCTCCTGTAGCTGATAAAGCCTTCTACATCCACCCATCAGTGACAAGCACTACTAAACATTTCCCAGACCACCCCACTGATTAGTACCCCAACCATTGCCCCAGCTTCCAAACCTTCCTGCAACTTTCAGTGACAAGCAGCGTTTCCTCTTAAGATGACAGAACCTGGCCAAAAAGCATCTTTCCTCATTCTAGCTAGAAAACATTTTCACCTGCTCCCAGAACAAGTCTCTGGGCTTCAGTTGCAGAACCCCTTATGCTGCTCAGCTACCAGAAACAACCCTCTCCTAGATGTCAAAGCCTTCTGCTGTGCACCATGACAAAAGGGAAGGGGTGACTTGATTAGTCTGTAAGTAGCAGTATGATAACAGGCTATTCAGTCTAGCAGATGAAGGTCTAATGAGCCAGTGGCTGAAAGCTGAAGCGAACCAAATTCAGGCTGGAAGTAAGATGCAACTTTTTAACGATGAGTATAATTTACCAAGGGTTGTGGTGTTATGCTATACAAAGCACACGGAACCTTTTCAGGGGAAAAAGGCAAATACGCCGCATTTATTGAAAATACAGCAGTTAGCATATGCTTTTCAGTCACACACACACACTGAGTCCTGCCAGTTGATGTTTATAGTTACCAGTCTGTTGTAGCTTGAGTCAATCTAATGGCCAGTTAGATTGAGCACGAGCGTAGAGCTGGGCTCTGTCGGTCGCAATCCAATGCTCTGAGGCTTTGCAGGACTGAACCCAGAGTTCTATGGCAAAACACCCCCGCTTTATAGTTGTAAATTTCCATTTGAGTCCATGCATTTTGCAATGTCATCCTATAATCATTAGTCCTTAAATGGTGTTAATCTTGGGGTTTTCTGCTGTTATCATTTGATGGTTATTGTCGGGCTTCCCATCGTTATCTTCTATTTGTTGTCTCGCCTTCGGGGGTGCCTGCCTCACCTCTGAGGTCGTCAATGCTGCTAACATGTTTAGCATCGGATACAATGGATGTTTTCTGATTGTCTCCTGATTTTTCCAAGTCTCTCTCTTTTTCTTGACCATCTGGACATTTGTGATGGCTTTCACACCTTATCTTTTCCTGATGCATGCATTCCTCATTCACACAAACAATCTCTTACAGAAACCTTCAAAGGTATACAGACAGCAGTATTTTATATTCAGCAGAATACACTGTAAATCAAGCCTTGCTAAATCTTGTAACTAAAACAATTCACATTGGGGCTTCAGGCCCTCAATGTTCCTCTGATCTCCTTAACATAGACACAATACAAGATCCTGTCTTTTACTTTCTAAACCTTAAAACAAAGAAATGTATATTTAACTAGAGTGCCTAATTTGTAATACATATAGGAAACTTATCCTAAAACAAAAGGGTGACCATAATCAGTCATAAGGATTGTTCTGGTCTGTCATTCCTTTCTGCTATTCAAAAAGGGTGGCTGTCAGGATGAAATCAAATAGTACGTTAATTCTCATAGTACAATTATAAAATCCTGCTCCTACAGTGGTGGTTTCTTTATTACTGGTAATTTTTAAATCAAGACTGGTTGCTTTTCCAAAATATATGTTCTAATTCAAACAGGAATTATTTTGGAGAAGCCCTGTGTCCTGTGCTTTACAGAAGGTCAGAATAGATGATCACATTGGTCCCTTCTGGCTTTATAATCTAGGGGTATCTCTACTCTTCAGGCTGGGGCTATAATTCCCAGCTCAAGGGAGACATACCCGCATTCATCAAGCTAGTGTGCTAAAAACAGAGTGTAGCTGTGGTGGCACCAGTGGGAGGGGGCTGCCTGAGTATGTACCTTGAGTCTCAGACACACGCTTGGGACAGCTAACCCCTCCCACTGCTCCTGTTGCTGTAACTACACTCTTGTTTTTAGCAAACTAGAATGGGTATGTCTCTTCAAGATGGGAATTATGTGCCCCAGCCCGAAGTGTGAATCTATGAATATTTAGAAATGTCTTGGCTTTTTCTAGGAAAGTTTGGTCACCCCACTGGTATTCCATTGCCCATCATTACATAGAATATTTATACCACAGATACTTTTGGAGGAAAAGTTAACAAGCATATCTGAACATTTGCCTCACTAACATTTGCAGTGGGTTTGCTTGTAGTGTGCTCTTTTTTAAATAGGTGACAGGCTCTGAGACTAATAAATTATTATATATTTTTTTCCATTTGTTAGTTGCCGCTTTGGAAGAAGTAGAAGTAGTTTTTGTATTTCTTTGTCAGTCATTACCCTGGTTTGTATAATTCTGAAATCTATATTGTAAGCATTTTAGCAAATAGAACTGTCTTTTACTTGTTTTGTATGTTCCTAGTATATTATTGGGCATTAGAAAAATAAACAGAAGGGTTTTTTTTAAATGGTTGGTGGTTATCCATGAAAATAGAATAGCCATTTTCAAAGTGTAGATAGACCTGTGAATTGGTGTAGTTAGTTCTAAAGGTCATAAGTCCTCTTTACAAACTCAGATGCTGTGGTTTGGTGGCATTGACTGACGGGTTTTTAGCTGGTGTGGATTTGAGAAAACAAGCACATTTCTTTACTGCAATAATTGAACTAACACATTTGTCTGGCTATGCTGGAAGGACAGGAGACACTGGATGTGGTTTGATTAGGCCACAACTTTATTCCTAAACGCCTGGGAGTACCTGATGGATAGAATTGTACAGTGAAGATAATTTCATAATCATTTACATATACCCTGGGAGTGGGGGGGCCTGGTGTCAGCCCTCCCTCTTTACCCATCCTAGTCCTGCTGTTGGGACCTTTCCACCCCTCCCCCCTAATGAGGGTTAAGGGGGAGCTATAAAGGAGCAGGATGTTGACTCCCTGTTATAGCAGTCATAGGAGCCCTGACTCCCCCGTTTCCGTCCATGCCTTTAAAAAATACCTCCTTTAAATCATCTACCAATCCATTTTATCTGATCACCCTGTCCCTTTCCTATGGAGCACATGCCCTGGACAGCCACCCCGTGCTTACGTAATGAGTGGCAACATCATAGCCTACCCCCACTTCATGTCTGCCCCCACTAAGCCCCCAACTTTCTGTGGAGAAGGCAGGGAAAAAACCTCACCTCACCTTGGCCAATCTGTCAGTGAGGGGGAAATTCCTTCCTAGCCCCCCTCTCCCCTTAAAGGAGTGACTATTGTAATGCCTTCAGCAGAGCATGACAAACCTGGGAGGGAGGGTGCTGCTCTGCATGGGCCAGGTAAAAGGGCTTTTCTTGCATGGACCTAAATAGTCTCCCCTTCTTTTCTGGTCACTCCTGGGGGGGATGGGTCAGCATCCCCATGCTGAGGGGTGTGAAGCTGCTGCAGCATGTCACTCTCTGGCTCTCTAGCCCTTAAAGGGGAATACACCTTTTCCAACAATCCAGACAACAGCTCTCACCTTGCAGTGAGGTCATTATCCACCTTACTGGTGCTGCATTTTTTTCCCCAACTATGCCATCACTAAACTTTTAGTGTGTTTATCTTCAATTATGTGGCCAGTATTGTCCCCTACCATCAATATTAATATGTGTGATTTATTCCGAAGCTGATGCACAATGTTGTAGTAATAAAATGTCAATAGCTGAGAAGGTAGAGTATCAGTCTAATAGCATAACAAACCCATGCAGATGAGCTCTGTTGGCTTGTTCTTATACCAGCTGTCTTGATACTCTTGGGCAATGCAGTTAGGTTGTTTGTGGGCATTTTTAATTGCATGGTATTTGATTTTAGTCAGTGCTTAGATGCCTTCCAATACATGCTCTGTAAATTGATATAGGACTAAATTTTCAACAGTGACAAGTTAATTTGGGGTGCCTCTGTTTTTGGATGCTCAGCTTGATCTTCAAGTGGAGTGCCCCAGGGGTCAGTCGCAGGGCTGGTTTTGTTCAACATCTTAATTAATGATCTGGATGATGGGATGGACTGCACCCTCAGTATGTTCACAGATGACATTAAGCTGGGGGAGAGGTACATATACTGAAGGGTAGGGATAGGGTCCAGAGTGACCTAAACAAATTTGAGGATTGGGCCAAAATAAATCTGATGAGGTTCAACAAGGACAAGTGCAGAGTCCTGCACTTAGGACGGAAGAATCCCATGCACTGCTACAGGCTGGGGACCGACTGGCTAAGCGGCAATTCTGAAGAAAAGGACCTGGGGATTACAGTGGACGAGAAGCTGGATATGAGTCAACACTGTGCCCTTGTTGCCAAGAAGGCTAAGGGCATTTTGGGCTGAATTAGTAGGAGCATTGTCAGCAGATCGAGGGAAGTGATTATTCCCCTCTATTTGGCACCAGTGAGGCCACATCTGTAGTATTGCATCCAGTTTTGGGTTCTCCACTACAAAAAGGATGTGGACAAATTGGAGAGAGTCCAGAAGAGAGCAACAAAAATTATTAGGGGGCTGGGGCACATGACTTATGAGGAGAGGCTGAGGGAACTGGGGTTATGTTGTCTGCAGAAGAGAAGAGTGAGGAGGGATTTGATAGCAGCCTTCAATGAGCTGAAGGGGGTTTCCCAAGAGGTCTAACTATAAAAGCTTGTCTATCTTTTTCAAAACCTTGAATGCCTTGTTGGCGCCTTTAGGGTGCATGATTTGTGAAATTTTATTTATATATATATATTTTTTCCCTAAATATTTTTTTGAAAATATATTTATATAATATGTACACAACTTTAATGTTTGAATGATTCGTTCTCATGCAGGATGCTAAAAAGCCTACAAGGTAATTACAGGAAAGCCCAACAGAACTGTTCTGTTGGTTTGTTAAGTAATAAATGTGGAAAAAAAGAGCCAGGACAACTTAGATTACAGTAACTTATTGCATGTGCACTATCAAAGGACAACAATTACATTTGAAAGAATGACCTTGCAATCTGGACTATCCCCAATAAATCACATTGCATACTAATATTTACCCTCCTCTTCACATTAAAATATTGTTTTCATAATAGCTATTATTATTATTATTATTAATATATATTATCAGAAGATCCAAGCAAAGAGAGACGGCTTTAGTGTTTTTGGATGGACCCTCAAGCCAATTTTTCTTTCTCCCCTCCCCCTACCCCATTTCATTGAAGGAGACTTCTGTCCAGCATGATCACACTGATGTGTTCAGGGCCAATCTGTAGATTTTAGAAAAGGTTATTGAGAATTTCTGGGGCTGGACCCCAAATTTGTTTGATTCATGTTTATGAAGTGTGTGTTAATACTCCTCCTGCCAAAGCCCCCAGCTGCAGAAGTGGAGCCCAGCTGCTTTTGCTGGAGTCAATGCATGGTTGACAATGGTTAAAACAATTCTGAGGGACGGTTGCCCAAATAAACTGGAGGTCTGGAGTACACCAGGTCCTTAGCACAGGAGGGCTTTGTGTGCATTCTGGTGAACTTCATCTCTAAAGTGTCTCACATTGTCACAACCACCCCAGAGGTAGATATTATCCCCATTTTTTGAATTAAGGAAATGGAGACACTCATTAAATGATTTGACTAAGCTCACAGTGGAAGCCAGTGTTAGAAATGAGATTAGAACACAGGAGTAGCATGCTCTCATTTCTGTATTTAGTCCACTAGATCACACTGCCTTGCATGCTATTTAGGAGCCTCTCCTTGTGGACAAAGTCACTAACATTAATATGTAGTGTAGAAGGTGGCTCAGCTGCATGAAGCTTGGGGGGAGGGGGGAAGAGCTTGCATCACCCTAGTGCCTTTGGTGGAAACCTGGGTGGTTTTTCCATCTCTCTCATTGACTGAGTTGATCTGCATTCCTCAAAGCAATCAAGAGACTTGTTGACATCTGCACAAGGGACTCTTCATATGCTGTGATCTTCTAGGGGGGAAAGTAGAGGTGAAATTCTGACCCTTGTGAATGTTTTACATTTCTTTTTATATTTTCAACCCTGTTTTCCTCAGGAAGAGGATTAGAAATTTAGCTCAATATTTGCCAATGAGAGCACAATCTAAATCCACATTTCCACACCTAAATATAGTAGCCTCATATTCAGAAGTGCTGAGCTGACTTCAATAGGAGCTGCAAGTATGCAGCACCTCTGAAAACTTGGCTGCTTAGTTGCGTGCTTAAATGTAGGCACCCAAGCTGAAAAATACTGATTCTCCTTTTTAATGAAATCTAAGGTCCTTCAAATTTCTAGGTCCCGAAATCAGGGAAACTTCACAGATCCTAATGCCAGCTCTGGATTCAAGCTTGAGCAAAGCTTACTTCATATCACTGAACTCTCCTAAAATAATAGCTTTCTCCATGTGCTTCAAACCTGCTGTGTTTGAAGCATATAAGGGTCCTATCACTGTGCTACTATTACACCCACAACTTGCATGAGAAGAGGACTCTTGCATTTTCCCTGGTCACATCATTGGACCAGTCATTCTATTGGAGAGGCTTTTACTTTATGATGTGCTCTCACTTCAGAGTCCTGTGTATCTAACCAAAGATACCTAGGAGTATCCTAGAGAACAGCAACAGAAAAACTAAGAAGACATTCTTATTCTCCCTGAAGAAGTGTTTGAGACACTCATAGAAATTTATGGAGATTGGTGCCAGATTAACGTCAGCCAACCTCCTCCATCTCTTGTGGTGTTGCAGACTGGCACTAGAATTGTGATTTTTTTTTTTAAACTTTAATTCTGGTGACAGTATCTTTTTTTCCCCATCTCTGAGCCATGAAAATAAGCCAATATTCCGATCACAAAGCAGAATCCTTAAGTTCAGCCTTGTAGCATCTTATGGAAAGCGGGCGTCAACACTGTTAAACAAGGCTATAAGAATATTTAGTACCGCTCTGAATATCACTGGATAAAAATTTCTAAAAATGGATATGCCAGCCAGTCACCCAGCTCTCTGGGGAAATGTTGCTTAAACAGAAACACCTATGAAGAGTATTTGTCAAAAATTTGAAGGCCACGTTAGTGAAAGGTTGTGTTGTGACTAGTATCGCATGCAAAACCTTAATATTTAGAATGATGTATCAGCTCTGTTGCAGTAAAACTCTTCATTGTGGTTCAGGGGCTACAAGTGACACATGAACATGGTCAGACAGAGAAATACTATAATGCGGTTCTCCAGTGACAGGGAACTTATTATGTGGCTTATGGAATTGAGGATTTGCTGGACAACAAGAAACGTTTGTCTCACTGATAGTAGCTTTATCATTTGTCTTTATTTGAAAGGAACTAGTAGCTACTGGTACCGCTTTTTGTCGGTCAAAACAATAAGTCACACAGAAGGGCTGGAAGGAGTGCTGATCTCTCACAGTATTCCCTATGAATGAGTTAGAAAAACTCTAACCACCTCCTTGTGTGTTTGCTTCTTAAATCGTAGATTATACTATGTTCCACTGAATTCAATGGAGGAAATAAAAATGCAAAGATTAGTTCTTGACCTTATGGTATAGCCTTGAGAAATATCTCTTATGTTAACTTTTCCTCCCCGTATCCTGTCTAAGAATTGAGAGCTCAGATAAGGCATTTTTTATTATAAGTAGTTTCCAACCTAAGATGTTAATGTCTATTTGCAACCTCTGTCACTTGTAGACTTGGTATGACTTGTTATGCAAGCTGGTTTACATGAGAAACAGACTGAGCAGAGTATTTCATAAATGTAATGGTCATTTGAAACTATGTTGCCTGGTGGAGTTTGATTTTTAATTACCCCATACTGCAGGGGTCCTTTAAGGGACTCTCGCAGGATATTTTAAACTCCTCTTAGCTTGGGACTAGATTGTGGTACCCTTGCTCACAGTGTTTAGGACCTTATTGCTCAGTTAGTATCATTGGAACCTGTTACTCTTTCTGACAGAGAGCATCAGAAACTGTCCCTTAATGTTCGATATCCCATTGAAGCTGGAATCTGTTATGAACATTTCTTTTTCGTCATGGCTCTCACATTGACTGGTTTATTGTTGGGTGGCTTCTGATCGTGACTGCTGGGCTTGCAGCCTTTCTTCCACTGGCAGTGGGATAGACTAGATCTCCTAATAGTTCTAACTTTCAATGTAGTGGCTTATTTGAGGATTTTGGAAGAGCATGGCGGAAGAAATTGCATGGACTCAGGGGCGGCTCTAGCCATTTCGCCGCCCCAAGCACGGCGGCATGCCGCGGGGGGTGCTCTGCCGGTTGCCGATCCTGCGGCTCCGGTGGACCTCCCGCAGGCGTGCCTGCAGATGCTCCACCGGAGCCGCAGGACCAGCGGACCCTCCACAGGGATGCCTGCGGGAGGTCCACCGGAGCCACCTGCCGGCGACCGGCAGAGCGCCCCCCACGGCATGCCGCCTCAAGCACGCGCTTGGTGTGCTGGGGCCTGGAGCCGCCCCTGCATGGACTGTACAAACAGCTAAGAGAGTGTCAAATAATACACCTAGAAACCTTAATACTTTTCAAGTATCTCAGCAGTCCCTCCTTTTTCATAGGTATGGTTGTACTCTTCTAATTCCCTATAATTATATTAATCAGTCATATTTTTGTTCTGTGCATTCACCTTCTTCATATTCTAGCACGTAACATGATTCAATTATTGTGCTGTTTCTCACTGAAGAATGATGACATGATCACATTTTAACTACATCGACTGTTTGGTGGCAAGTCCTTGGAAGCATGAATGCAACAGGCTCTTCCAATATTTCAGTACTTCTGAGGAAAACGCAACAGTTTCTGAAAGTTCTTTGCCAAGAGTCCTTTAGGTTCTCTTATTAACTGTGAATAAGAGGATAATTTGCCATAATTAAGTGCTTGGAACTATGGTGATGAACACCATATAAAAACTCTCAGAAAATAAGTGAGCATTATATATTATGCAAGGAAACTTTATTTAAAGGAACACTTTACGTTTAGGTCTCACTTTTTTAATAAAGCAAACCTTATAAAATTCTTTCAGACTAGTTGCTGTTGTCACTGTTTACCTCACTGTTTCACCCCATTAGTGGATGGATAACCCCATGAGGCTTAAACATATATTCATTTACAGAATAACACCTGTGAAGAGAAATATATTATTCAGTGATTGTCTTTATCAGAGGTTTTACACAAATTAAAGAAAAATGCTTCATGATAGTTTTGCAACCAAATTGGCAGAATTACAAAAAGGGTATCTTACCAGATGCATGTAGACCATGAGATGGAGACCCCGATCCACTTGCTATATACACTGTAGATTTTATATCTACAAATCTTTTAGTCACGTTGGCACACTAATAGTTAATAACCACATTATAAAAATTGAAGTCCTAGGAAAGGTGTGCTCAAAGCAGGAGCCTGAAAGAGGGACTGAATCCTAATCCCAGCCTTAAAGCTAACTTGCACATGGTGTTGAGCAAATCATGTAGGGACTTAACCCAATTCCCAATGAAATCAATGGGAGATGAGAGCTCAGCCAAATTGAGTGCTGTGAAGTGTTTTGAAGATGAGAAGCAACATATCATGGCATGGAGAGCTATTAAAGACCAGTGGACACAGTTTTTATAGCATTTTATAATGCATATATTCCTGTGCTCTGAAAACTAACAAAACAAAATGGGTGAAAATATATGAACATAAATGTGGTTTCCATAGATGGATCTTCTCACTTTGGTATCACGTGATATCTGTGCTTCGTGCATGTTACCAGATAGACCGGGGTGGGCAAACTTTTTGTCCCGAGGGCCATATCTGGGTATGGAAATTGTATGACGGGCCATGAATGCTCATGAAATTGGGGGTTGGGGTGCAGGCTCCGGCTGGGGGTGTGGGCTGTGGACTAGGGCCAGAAATGAGGAGTTCAGGATGCGGGTGGGGAGGGCAGGCTCCAGGATGGGGCAGGAGGTTGGGGGACAAGGGGTGTGGGCTCTGGGGTGGGGCTGAAGATGAGGGGTTGTGGGTACAGGAGGGTACTCCGGGCTTGGAGGGCGGGAGGGGGATCTGGGCTGGAGCAGGAGGTTGGGGCACAGGAGGGGGTCAAGGGTGCAAGCTCCTAGCGGTGCTTACCTCAAGTAGGTCCCAGAAGCAGCGGCATGTCCTTCCTCCGGCTCCTATGCAGCAACGTGGCCAGGCAGCTCTGCGTGCTGCCCTGTCCACAGGCGTTGCCCCTGCAGCTCCCATTGGCCATAGTTCCTAGCCAATGGGAGCTGTGGGGGCAGTATGTGGAGCCCACTGGCTGCCCCTATGCATAGGAGCCGGAGGAGGGACATGCTGCTACTTTCAGGAGCTGCATGGAGCCACGGCATGCATGGAGCGAGGTAAGCTCCCAACTCCACTCCCCGGCTGAAGCGACGGAGTGGGGCAAGTCCTGGATCCCACTCCCTGGCGGGAGCTCGAGGACCAGATTAAAATGTCTGAAGGGCTGGATGCAGCCCTTGGGCGGTAGTTTGCCCACCCCTGATATAGATGTTCATGTTCTGGAACAGACTCTCCACTCAAGTACTGAATATCTGTGGCTTGGGTTTCCAAACGTACAGAATCAGTTTTTGAAAGGAGAAGCATCAACTTAAATTCCTAAATTTATTGGACTTTTTCCACTGCTATCAGAGAACTACTTTTCTATCAATGTGTATTTCATATGTGCCACATGCCGGGAGGGCAGCGGGGAAGAGGATCTAACTCTGCAAATAGTGACACTGTTAAAATGATCATATTAAAACCTGGGTCTCTATTTTACTGATGGAAGAGAAGGAATAGTAGCATTTATATGAATTAAAACAACATGCTTTTTTTTTTAAAGTAAGTTATTGTGTATTAGAAATAAGTCTTCTGGGGCTGCATATGTCCTTTCCTATTCTGGGATAATTTAAGTATCTTATCATTCAAAATCTTAACGTAGTGGATTTTTTGTATTCTGGAAATTCAAGTTCACATGTTTTTTGTCATGTGAACTGGAAAGACAAACCTTAAATGTTTTGGTAGTGAAGTGTTGAAACTGACAGTTTCTATTGAGGAGGAATAGACTGACATGTTGAGGCAAAATGATGGCACTGATACGTATAAGGCATTTGCAGCTTGTTTGATGAGCGTTACCAATCAAGAAAAAAATATGGTTGCATGTTCTAGAGCAGTGGTTCCCAAACTGTGGTAGATGTATGTGATGGGGTTCCCAGGATGCAACCTGGACTGCAAGACCACTGAGCGCTCCAAACCCACCAACCTGGGCTGGCTCTCTCACGGTGATGCTGATGTCAGGCTACAAGCCTCTGGCAGGCACTGCACTTACACAGACATCCACAGGCAGGGACACACCCAACTGAGTTACGTGAGTGATCTCCCAGCCATTCATGAACCATCAATAGAGAGGCTTCAGCCAGTTCTCCCCAACTCCAGCCCTACACCCCAGAACTGTACCATCTTTGCAATGGTCAGAAGCCTGGCCAGTGTAAGCTCATTATCTACTTGGCCTCTTCTTCAGAGGAAAATGGACATGCATCAGCCATTGTAATCTGAGCTGAGATTGCCTTAGCAATTTAACCAAAGCACACTGTTCTAAGTAAAATATAAAACCTATTTATTAACTACAGACAGATAGATAGATTTTCAGTGATTTTAAGTAGCAGGCATAGAGATAAAAGTTGGTTACCTAAGAAATAGAATTTAGACTGGTGTTTATATTTTAACTTTAACAGACTAAGCAAAATTTGAATCAAGCAATCATAAAATCGAAGGACTGGAAGGGACCTTGAGAGGTTCTCTAGTCCAGTCCCCTGCACTCATGATAGGACTAAGTATTATCTAGACCAGGGGTCGGCAACCTACGGCACGCGTGCCAAACACGGCACGCAAGCCGATTTTGAGCGGAACGCTGCCGCAGTCCTGGCCCCCACTCAGCCCCCCAGCCCCACTCAGACCCTTTGCCCACCACTCTCCCCTACGGGGGCAGGAGGCAGAAGCTTGGTCCTGCAGCAGCCAAGCTTCCTGCCTCCCCCGCTTCTTCCCCCAGCGTGGTGCTTTCCTGCCCCTCCCCTTCTCCTTCCCTGCGCCAATCAGCTGATGGCCTTAGTGAGGGGGAGGGGGAAGAGTGGGAGCGTGCACGCAGCTCCGTAGAGGAGCAGAAAAGAAGTAGGGGCGGGGCCTTGGGGAAGGCGGTGGAACAAGGCACATCCCTTCCAGCCCCCTGCCATGAGCCGCTCAGGGCAGGGGGCTGGGAGCATCCCTATGAGCCAAGCACCCCAGCCCTCTGCCTTGACCCCCCACACACACTCAGCCTTCTGCCCTGCACCCCCCCCCCCCACCCTCAGCCCTCTGCCCTGACCCTTGAATCCCCCACACACACCCAGCCCTCTGCCCTGACCCCTGAACCCCCCATCCCAGCCTTCTGCCCTGCACCCCCACAGCCCTCTGCCGTGACCCCTGAACCGCACCCCCCAGGTCTGGGGTCCCGGCCGCAGGTTCCGCTCAGCCCGCTGCCGGCCTAGGTGAACAGAACCCCAGGCCGGCAGCAAGCTGAGCAGGCTGGTGGCGTAAGATCAGCATTTTAATTTAATTTTAAATGAAGCTTCTTAAACATTTTGAAAACCTTGTTTACTTTACATACAATAGTTTAGTTATATAATAGAGACTTATAGAAAAAGACCTTCTAAAAATGCTAAAATGTATTACTGGCACGCGAAACCTTAAATTAGAGTGAATAAATGAAGACTCGGCACAGCACTTCTGAAAGGTTGCCGACCCCTGATCTAGACCATCCTTGACAGATGTTTGTCTAACTTGCTCTTAAAAATCTCCAGTGATGGAGATTCCACAACCTCCCCATGCAATTTATTCCAGTGCTTAACCACCCTGACAGGAAGTTTTTATCTAAAGTCCAACCTAAGCCACCCTTGCTACAATTTAAGCCCATTGCTTCTTGTCGAAGCCTCAGAGGTTAAGAACAATTTTTCTCCCTCTTCCTTTTAACAACCTTTTATGTACTTGAAAATTATCATCTCCCCCCTCAGTCTTCTCTTCTCCAAACTAAACAAACTCAGCGTCTCACCCTAACAGATGGTACAAGCAGGTTACAGCTCCTCAATATACAGACTAGACACCCTTCCAGTCTGGGACCACTCTTCCCCATTCAAAGTCTTTTTCTTTCAGATGTTGAGACTTGGGAGGTGGGGGTGGGAGGGAGAAAGGCCTAGTTATGATGTGTCATCTCTTTTTCTACCTTCTTCCAGCTGCTAGAAAGATTCTCCTTGTGACGTAGGGGTCCATCAGCCCCCATTGATCAAGCAGTCTCCATTGCCTACATGCCTTCTCTAAGGAGCTTCTGGGACAGTGGATTGTTTTCTTGATGGGCCATTAATGCTGTGTGGGCCATCCTTTGTTGCAACTGAAAGGCTGGCTGTGGGCATTCCCAACCTCACAACTTATTTCAGTAACACATATAGCAATGCTTCACAACTTCACATACAATGATAGCACATACAGTCCAACAGGATATTAATGTTCAACAGATCAAGACTTTTGAAATGATACCTCACAAGGTATACTTTGTACAAAACATATAATAATTATATGATGGTGGTGAATATGGAGGATCCAGGGTGCTATTTTGAGGCACAGAGTGTCATAGCATACCCCTGGGGATATACGAGACATCTCTGAGGGTTACATGGGAGAAATTGTGTAATGGTGGGTTTTATTTATTGCATTTTCATAACAGTCTACTCAGACAAAGCTTTAAAACTTTGTGGGAATTTTATATAAATTACGGTAATTTACTTCAAGATGTACTGATGAGAACACAAATAGACACTGATATAAAGAGATCTCACCTCCAATCACCATACAGCGCAGGTTCAATTGCCCAGCAACTGTCCTGTCTAATTGAGCTCAGAATTTAGGGGGGGGGTCAGTTTTATATGTCACACTATAACTATATCTGTATGTAATAGTGAAATATTCATAGGCTGCAATTCCCACAGTCTCTCACAGACGAAAGGATGCCAACAATAGAACAAGTGAAATATGGACAGATGGCTAAAGACAAGTTGTGTTAAGAAGAACACATGAAGTATGAATGATGAGAAGGATAAGGATATGTCGGCAGTTGGTAGATCTGGACAGGGGTATGCAATAAGAAAAGCTTGCGAACCTCTTCTCTAAAGGGTCATGAAGACTCCAGCTTCTGTGAACACAAACTTAGTCTTCTGGGCTTAGCCAGAATTGGCTGTCCCTAGATAAAATTGACAATTGCTGTCCCTAGATAAAATTAGTTTTGGTGAAAGTTGTGAGGCATGTGAGGGTGGCACAAAGGGAGTTGGGGGTGGGGGGAATGGAGGGATGCAAGATGCCCCTGCAATAAGCTCAGCCAACAGGAACTATTAAGTGTGTAACCTCCTAGTGTTTAAGCACCTGTCAATCTTCAATGAGTTTATCCTCACAAAATGCCTGTAAGGTAGGGAAGTGCTGATAGCCCCATTTTACAGATGGGGAACTGAGGCACAGAGAGACTAAATGGCTTTCCCAAGGTCACACAGGAAGTTTGTGGCAAAGGCAGGTCACCGAGTCTCAGGTGAGCACTCTAACTACTGGACCATTCTATGAGCTCAGTCACACCTGTGCAAACTTACGGTTTTCAAATTCAGTCCTCTGATATCTGTAGTGTCTGTCTTCAGAGGCTTTGTACATGTGTAATTGTTTGCAAGTAAGTAACTAATTCTTCGTATCCTGCTCGTATTCTGCTGTTACCTCAGCAGTGCTACCAAGAGTAATACAAGTTTATTTTCTATAGCTCTTACCTGGCATCCCACAAACATTAATTTAATTATCTTCACAATATCCATGTGAGGTAGGGAAGTAGTCCCATTTTTGTCTGGAGAAACTGAGGCACAGAGGTTACACAGGAAGACTGAGGCAGAGGTGGCAATAGAATCCAGATGTCTTGAGTATCAGTCTAGTGCCTTAACCACAAGACCATCTACTGGGTAGGGAAGATGATTCCAGATGCAGATAGTGGGCAGCTCTCTGAAGTACAATGGCGGCATTTTTATATAGTAACTCTTTAGGACCACAAGTGCTTAACTATGCAACCCTAATATTTTGAAGAATTTTTTAAAATTAGTTAATGAAACAAGTCCCCAGTTCCATAACACACCAGACAGCCAAATCCAATTAGTGCTTTTCATTGTTACCAGTAAACTGCATACTTGTAATCTTAATATGCAACCATTGGTGAAAAATTGGCCTAGTATCTTAAAATTACAAACTAAACCTATGCATGTTCCTAGTCTATGCATGTTATGATATATTTGGAAGTGTATGAGTTAACGTGACTCAAGGAATTGCTTACAAATACTTAAATAACTGCCTTTAAGTCTACCAAACTGATTTGCTTCAATAAGGCTAGTAATTCTAAAGATAGGAACATTAAATCTATCAAAATTATTTTGAAAGTTGCACACTATCTGCTGTGAATTAATTTACAATTAATTTAGGGGGGAGGGATAGCTCAGTGGTTTGAGCATTGGCCTGCTAAACCCAGGGTTGTGAGTTCAATCCTTGAGGGGGCCACTTAGGGATCTGGGGCAAAAATTGGTCCTGCTAGTGAAGGCAGGGGGCTGGACTCAATGACTTTTCAAGGTCTCTTCCAGTTCTAGGAGATTGATATATCTCCAATTATTACCTTTATTACAATGCATCTCCAAGAATACAGCACATCTTTGAACAAAATTTTCCATCATTCAATATTCAGCAACCGATTTCTGAAGGATATAACTTTGGTAGCGTCAAAGCCATTAATTGCTAATTCTCATTGGACTCTCCTCATGTTAAGTTTCTAACTGTAGTAGTTTTTGCAATAGTTGTGACTTAGAGTGTCAGTAGAATTTCTTAAATGGGAAAGACCGAGTATTTTTTTTACTTCTGCCAAATTAAAAACCTACAGAATTTTGCTTATACTCCCTTTTTTAAAAAAAAGCTACTTATGGCACAGAGAGAGCTTGAGAAATTTCAGCAGCAAAGCTGTGCTGTAAAGCTGAGTATGTGCAAAGGGGCGTATAATGGAAATAGTATCCTTAGATATAGCATTTACTGCCAGCCATCCTCTAATAAAAGTGCAGGTTATTTCCTAGTTACTGATGTGCCTCATGCCCTTAACCCCACCTTATCACTAATCTCCAGGTCCTGTCCTGTGCAATGGTCATGGTTACTTTTCCAAATTATAACACATCTAACAGTCTAATATGGAATGATTAAATCTAGTAAATTTTGGTTTTGAGTTTAAAATATAGCTTCAGTTCAGCCTCAAGGTAGTAGCTCAGTGCACTCCTCAATGGAAAATGTGGGTTCAGATTCTACTCTTTTTGCCTCATTGTTCAACTCATGGAACACCAGCATGGTGTGATGACAGGCGCTTGGGTTCTGAAGTAATACGTGAAGTTGGTAAGCAGCACTAATGCATGACCCAGAAATCTGATCAACTTCATTCATACTCGGATTACTAGACCTGTGGCGGTGCAATGACTGTCCAGTGCAGCGCCTCCTGTTGATCATCCAGGGAATTAACTCTTTCCAGCCCAGAGTGCCCTCTGCAGGCCAGTGTCTCGCCTGCCGCTGATCCTGTGTCCCTCCCAGACCCCAGGGCCCTTTGCCCAGGGGTTCTGCCCACTGCAGTACCCCCTCAATGTGGGTCTCCCCTTCCAGGGGAACCCCCTATCCACACCTTGCCTCAGTGGCTACTGCCAGTCATCATCTAACCCCTGCTCCCTGAGGCAGACTGCAGTTTGTAAACCACTCATCATCTGCCTATTTCTGGGCTGCCCCTCTGCAGCCCTAGTACCCTTTTGTGAGCCCTTAACTCGGCCTGCAGCCTGGGGCTTAGCTAGGCTGGAGCTCCCCAGCTCCCTCTGCCCTTCCCCAACACTGCTCCACCCTAGGTACCCTCCTCAGCTTTCCAGGCAGCCAGGTCCTTCTCTCTCACAAAGCTAGAGAGAGAGTCTCTCTTTCTTCTGGCCCACAGCCCTCTTATAAGGTCCAGCTGGGCCCTGATTAAGCTGACCACAGCTGTGGCTGCGTTTCCCCATCAGCCTAGCTTTCCCTGCTGCAGCCCTCTCCAGGGCTACTTTATCCCCTTCAGGCAGGAGCGGGGTGACTACTCCGCTACAAGACCCAACTCTAAAAATAGCAGACAGCGTACTGGTAAAAACAGATCAAAACATGTTCCGTTGGTATAACCTCTGTGCAGGAATACCAGACTAGCAGTCTTACAGACAGATGCTTAACATACTCATCCAGTGATCGCATGCGAGATGTAGAAGCCAGCAGATATCAGACACATTGAAAATGCAAGTAGGAAAGACTTTAATCACTGTGACAGGAGAAACTGAAACGCGGACATTTTCTACTTCTCTGTACCAAACAAAAAGAGAGGAGAGACTTGTTCTCATGATCAAAAAGTAGCATTGCCTGCTAAAAAAGTGGCAAAGGGAAGAAACCTCTGGAAGAAATAACAGTTGCAGAAAGTGTGGCAGCCTGTGCTACCAAATTAGAAATTAACAATAATGCAAAATGGACACACTTTGTAAATCTCATCTACCCAATTACTACTGTTAGGCCTACCATTTACATAGATACTTAGTGTATTGGCTGGCAATACTTGTCATACTAGTAGTAACAGAAATTACATTAACTGACTCTGAAGCCAGATCTATGGCACCCTCCCAGCTAGAAGATAGCTATGGTGTCATAAAGCCTTTACAGAAAGCGATAGGAAGCTTATAAGGCATTGGAAGGGAATTAGGCCTTCATGAGAGCGCAGATGGGATCTTCGTTCATAGTTGCCAAGGTCTTGGATCCATGTATCATCTCTATATGCATCTCCGTCTTGGAGGAGCTCAGCAAAAGGGAATTCTATTCCAAGGGTTAGAGCTGGCTGGCTGCTCTGAGGATGAAATCTGATGCTCTTAGAGGTAAGGGCTGTGAGCGTACCCTAGCCACTTGTGAGGAACAGTGCATGTTTGTCCTTCTTCTGTGCCTATTAAGTCGTTCAGCAGGACAAGACTGAATTTAAGAGTGTAACACTTTTCTTTTTGATCACTCAGAAGATTTATTGGTGGCTTTGTAAACAAGAGGAGGAAAACTTTTTAGCAGCCTATAGCCTTTATTCATGCCAATGTTCAATGTGAAATCAAGGCTTGGGAAAAGAATCAAAAGATTCGGATCAAAAATGTGTTTTAAATTACTAAGGCAGAAAGAGGCATGAAAAATCTGCCACATGCTTGTTGGAATTTTCAGATGTGTACTCTGTCAGTGTCTCTCCTGTGAATTGATCTGAGTCAGCAAGGATACCTTTGTGGGCTTTTTGGAATTGAAGGAAACACTGAATTCAGCTCCATTCCTACAATTGCTAGTGCTATTCTACCTGTGCAGAACCCTGCTCCCATAATATTTGTAGTTTTGAGATAGTACAGTTAATCTTCACCAGTTTATCTTGTAGCCAGCAAAATGATCCCATACAGCAGTATGTTTGCTAGTTCACACTTCATGGCTATGACCGAGGGTATGTCCACACTGCTGTCAAAAGTATGATTGCAGCACATATAGACATACTCATGCTAGCTTTCATCAAAGACACCTTCAGTAACAATAGCAGTGAAGCCACGTCAAGACAGGTGGTAGTTGCTCAAGTATGTAACCAGGGTACCTTGGCAAGCAGGTGTAGCCAATGTAGCTGCACATGCTGCTGCAGCTTCGCTGCTATTGTTACTTTAGCTAGCTAATTACATAGAACCTCAGAGTTATGAAAACCTCGGGAATGGAGGTTATTCAGAGCTCTGAAATGTTTGTAACTCTGAACAAAATGTTATGGTGGTTCTTTCAAAAGTTTACAACTGAACACTGACTAAATACAGCTTTGAAACTTTACTATGCAGAACAAAAATTCTGCTTTTAACCATCTTAATTTAAATGAAACGAGCACAGAAACAGTTTCCTGATCTTGTCAAATCTTTTTTAAAAAACTTTCCCTTTATTTTTTTTAGTAGTTTCCATTTAACATAGTATTGTATTTGTATTTTTGGCTCTGCTGTTGCTGCTTGTATACTTCTGGTTCCAAATGAGGTGTGTAGTTGACCGGTCAGTTCGTAACCAGGGACGGCTCCAGGCACCAGCGCAGCAAGCATGTGCCTGGGGCGGCAAGCCAGGGGTGGGGTGGGGGCGGCATGCTGGTTGCCGTGAGGGGGACAGTCAGGCAGCCTTTGGTGGCGTTTCTGTGGGAGGTCCGCCGGCCCCACGGCTTCTGTGGTAGGTACGTCGAAGGCACGGGACCAGTAAATCACCCACAGAGCCGCTGCCGAATCTGCGTGACCAGCGGACCTCCCGCAGAAACGCCACCAAAGGCTGCTGACTGCTGTGCTTGGGGCGGCAAAAAACATAGAGCCGCCCCTGTTCGTAACTCTGGTGTTTGTAACTCTGAGGTTGTACTGTAGATCACAACTCATTCAGGTATGTCTACACATGCCACAATCACATCTCTTTGTTGAAGTGAGACATACCCTGAATTTATCCATTTCTGCAACCTGTTGTGGCTGGGGTAGTCATTCATTCATTGTGCAAACAGTGACTGTCCGACACTTTTGGCCCCTTTAAAATTCCCTTCCAATTTCTAAAAATTGTATTTATATCCTGTTTCTTTTTGCAAAAAGTTGTGAAGACATTCAAAGCCAGGAGAGGAAACTTTCTAGCATGCCCAGCTCCTGTCTTTTTCACATTACAATTTGTTGTAAGAATTGCATCATGTAGCATTAAATTCCCAGTGCTTGGGGAAAAAAATCTGCTTAATAGGATGAGAAGCGTCCAGTCCCCTGAGGCACAGACGCAGAACACAGGGATTGAAACTCAAAAGAAAATACCTATTCCTGAGTCATTAAATTCTTTAAAAATACATGCCCAAATGTAAAAGATGCCTCCTGATTCAAATTGCATCAACAGTAGAGCTAGGGGAAATTTTTTGGCAAATAGCTTATTTTTCTGAAAAATGCAGTTTTGGTTGACTTTATGAATGGCAATTAATTCAGGAATAATTTAGTCATTCATGATGACAATGAATAGTCATTGGGCCAGGAAAGAGTGAGACGTGACTCTGTAGTCTAGTGATAGGGCACTCATCTGGGAGACCCAAGTTTAAATTCCTGCTCCAATGAGTAACTATTGATGCAACATGGAATTGCTTCACCAGAAGAGAGAGGCACGTTCCCTTCTGTTTTGTGAATCTAAGGTTTGTCTATATGAACAGTTAGGGTGTAAATTTACCTCACATTAGCCTGATGCACATGAACAGTCCACACTAAAAGTTCCCTAGTGCATTTTGATCTACTCTGCTTTGAAATGGGAATAGATCAAAGCACACTAGTGATCTTATAGTGCATGGCAACAGGGTCCATGTGGACAGTTAGTGCGCAGCACGCTAGTGTGAGGTAAACTTACACCCCAGCTTCAATGCACTAACCGTTCATATAGACAAGCCCTTGTGGTCCTTTGCTTTTATTAAAATGCCCAAAATTGAAACACAATTTTGAGTTTGGTCAAAAAAAGTATTCTGTTTGGCCCCTCTCAGTGTTTTCTGACTCTTCAATTGGCTGAAAAATTTGGAAAATGTTTGTTGGTTTTGGTTCAACACAGCATTAAACATTTTTTTTTAATGCTACCAAACCAAAAAGTCCATTATTCACCCAGCTTTGGTTAACAGCATTCTGCATAGCCTCACCTCTAAGCCCCGTAATGAACAGCTGTGGAACACAGCAATGTAGTGAAATGTAGGGGATATAGAACCATGAGGTACAGTATATTGTGTTCTCTGCCTCTCTTCTGTTTCCTTTTCTTGACTTTCCGCCTTTTGTCTATCCTGCCTTCTTATCCCTTCGTTCTATTCCTTTTTTCACTTTTTTTTTTGAAAAAAATATTGGATTTTTTTTCAGGAATACTTCAAAAATGCAGTAAGTTCTTATAAAGCCCAATATGTGTATGCAGTACTTTACAAAATGTTAAATAAGACAGCTCCTGCCTTCAAGAGTTTCTAACCTGACTATTTTTCTTACATGCTTGGTTCATTTTTTGCAGATGCTTTTCTGAAATTCTTAAATTAACAAAATGAAACTTGAACTAGATAGAAAAGCATCCATCTCCTGTTGCGAGTTCTCTTGCTTTCCCTTCTTCTTGATTATGTCCCTGCTTCCTCTCCACCCTCTAGTCATTTGTTAGTCTCCCCAACACGCTTACCAGAGTAGAAGGAGTTAATATAGGTAGGTGCCTTAATAGGCAAGTGATTTACAAAACAGGTCCCCATCTCATAAAATACCTGCACTGGGCTACTTAGTGAAAGTCTGCAGTCCAGAGAGCAGAAAATTTGAGATTGTTGATTTATACAATTACAAAAAAATCTTTATAGAATGCACTCTTCATTTATAATGGTTAGCGTGCTGGTGGTGTTCAACAGCACATGCCATTAAACAGGCAACACTCATGCTTTTAGTTTATGAAGAGAAAATGAAATAACTTTTTTAAAGTCCACTTTGAGTCATAAGAGTGCAACTTAACTGTTTTTGTAAGGTGTCCTTGGATTATATTAAAAAATTTAATCATACAATGGTCCCCTTCAAAAGATGCTCAGTTGCCTTAGGTAATTAAATAATGTTATAACAGTATTTTCAGTATAACATAGATATTGCCTTCTTTGTGTATAGGGAAGTATATTATAGGAAACATTTACATAAGCTGAGGTAATGTTATGTAGCTGCATAAGGTAAAACTGGAAAGCTTTTAAGGGAAGCCACTGCATCGTAATGTAGCATTAGCAAGAATATAGCTTTACCAGTCTGCATTACACATGCTTTTCAACAGGGCCGGCTCTACTGTTTTTGCTGCCCCAAGCAGCATGCCAAATTGCCACCATGGATGGTGGGGGCAGTCCGTGTGCCATTAGGGTGGCATGCGCGTTTCCGCGGCGGCAGCAATTCGGCGGCAGCTTCTATGTTCAGCTGTCTGCGGCGGCGCAGCTTCTGTTTTCCAGCTGAAGACAGAAGCTGCTGCCGAATTGTCACCACCGTGGAAATGCGCATGCTGCCCTAACAGCACGCGGACTGCCCCCACCATCCGCGGCAGCAATTCGGCACGCTGCTTGGGGGCAAAAACACACAGACTGCTGCCCCTTGCAGATTGCCGCTCCAAGCACCTGCTTGGAATGCTGGTGCCTGGAGCTGGCCCTGCTTCTCAATAGTAGATTTTTTATTTTTCTTTTAAAGTGGGTCATAGCCAGGAAGATCAGTTTGGTGGAATGCTCATAAATTTACTGTGATTATGTTCTTGCTCAGAAAAGCCTGGCAAAATCAAGGGGGCAGAAATATGACGTGCAACTATGAATAAACTCTGAATGTGGCAGTGCAAGAGACCTAACAGATTTCCTATCATCTAGGAGGCACATATGACTGTTGTGCAGTTATACCAGACACTGTGCTATTGTGTGAACTCAGCTGAATTAGGGTATTGTGAGGAAGGGTTTCTCCTCTTGTTTCGTTTTTAGAACAGACATGGTTGTTGCATCGCTACATATCCCATATAGACAAAGACTATTCATTATTTTTTCCTATTTCCTTGCTGAGCTAATTGTTGTCATGTTTTCCTTCTAGTTCCAAATTGCTGCAAGGAATACTTCATTCCGGCAACCAGGGAAAGTGCTTGGATGCTCAAAGTAAGTGTTTTATTTCTCTCTGTGGTGTGATAAAATGTACAGTATGTTGTGACTGACGTTAAAAGTAATGAGGTATTGACTTCAAGGTTGACTTGCTCTTTAAAAATATAAACAAAATCAAAGCAACGGTTGGGTGACGTTCAGTATACAGTAGTTACTGAGATTCCTTTGCAGCAAGATCCAGCATGCAAGAATATATAGGTACAAGTCAGAATAAGTTGCCTTTTTAAATCGTAGTATCCATGCAATACAAATTAATGGTAACATATTCACAGCTAGCGGCACCAATGAAAATTGCTTCCAGAAAAAATATTGCAAATGTGTAGGGAATAAGGGGGAGGGTGTGGTTAATAAAGAGGGAAGCCAAAGGTGGGAGAGGAATCTTTTTCTCTCTCTCTCCTCTTCCTTGTCTCTCCTTCTCTCCTGCTTCAGGAACTCTGGTGGAAAACTGTCTGATGCTCTCTCTTCAATGCTCATTTTACTTCATTGAGTTATCAGCTCTACCAGTTAAATAATGCAGCCTTCCCAATTTTAAATGGAGGAAAAGAGAGCTAGACCAAATGTTACTGTACATGGTTAATAATGCATATCCAATAAGGAACAGCTCTCTGTAAATTTTCAGTTATTTGTGTATTGGACACTAGGTTAATCTATCCAACCCTCCATTTGTCATGTTTGCAATTTGCAGTCATTATTTGACTCACCTGTAGGAACAGCAGAGAACAATGATACAATTAGAGGTAGGTCCACAAGATGGCAATGTTTTTAAAGTCTTTAAAATGATGAACACACAAGTTGCTGTTGATAAAAGAAACATTGTCACATATTAACTGTCTTTTTGTATCATGTTTGCCAAGTGTCTGTCTTGTTGCACATCCTGAATTCTAAACTTTCCCCAAAAGGAAGACTATTATATACCCACACTATTTTATTTATATATATATATATATATATATATATATATATATATATATATATATATATATATATATATATATATATATATATATATATAAAGTAAAATTAAAATAAGAACACCTTCTAGCATGCGGTGTGGTGCTGTCAAAAGTATATGCACACATGCAGTCTCTCTTGGCAAGGGACAGAGAGTACAGTTCACTGTATGGAATTATATCTTGTAACACATTATATTTTATGTAGTTATGCACTTAACATACACATAAAATGACATATCCCTGTTCAGAAACTTTTAGTTTAGAACCCACCTGCCAATGCTTGAAAGTCTGTCAATGTTACCATTTATAAAGTCTGACTTTGATGGGGGCATAGGGCATGTCTCACTTGCCAGAATATTTTATTTATGTTGTATATTTTAGCAAAGATGAGCCATGTTTTTCCTGTACTCTCTCTAAACAATGTTAAGGCTTGTTTCACAAGGGAACTAGGGAGATGGTTCAGCTGGAGATGGTTCAGCTGTTGACTAAGGGGTTTGAATATCTTGAAACAGCTCAGACATATTTGTGTGTTTAAAAAAAAAAGGTGCTACAAATGCACAGTCAATGTTTTTTTAAATCAATAGGAGCGGAGACCTGAATGTTTGCAGAGAATTGGGATATGTTGATAGGTTAGGATTAGAACAGTTCCTAGGAAATGAAGAATTGGAGCTGAGCCTTGTTTAACAGGGGGCTGGGGAGAGGGAGCAAGGGGAGAGGGATAGCTCAGTGGTTTGAGCATTGACCTGCTAAACCCAGGGTTGTGAGTTCAATCCTTGAGGGGGCTATTTAGAGAACTGGGGTAAAAATCTGTCTGGGGATTGGTCCTGCTTTGAGTAGGGGGTTGGACTAGATAACCTTTTGAGGTCCCTTCCAACCCTAATCTTCTATGATTCTTCTATGAAAAGAAGACTGAAACCATGATAGGGAGAGCTGCAAGGGGATAACTGCAGACTTTAAAAGCTATGAGAATGAAGTGATGAGAGCTGAGAGAATTTGAGGAACCAGAAGAGAGATGCAGTATATTTAAGCTGGGAGTTTTCATATTAAGACCAGTGGATAATTGCTATAGCACAAAAGAAGCTGAAAGAGGCCTGGAATGAGTCAAAGATGAAACAAAGGATCTGGGCCCCATGAAGAAGCTGAGAAACTCAAAGCTGTAGAAATTCTAATGGATTTCCTCCACTTGCATCTTGTTTTTAACAGTGGTAGGGCTACACCACTGGAAGTGCCTATGTAGAGTGGCCATAGCATTTTAATCACATATTTTCTAACCCTGCTCAAAACATGTCTGGATGACACTGTTAAAACTCACAGCTGCAATCAATCTGATTATACTAGTATTCCCATAGGTGGTTGTGAAACAGTAGGAAATCTGAAGAAAACTACTAGTGTAGAGGCAACCGGGATATATAGTCTACTTTACAAAAGTCTGCTTGTGACTACACATTGCCTAATAAAACTTATCTTGGACATACAGATTTCCTGGAGTGAATAGTCCCACCCTCAACCAACAGGCAGCTTTCCAGAGTATTCCCTCCGGTCTCTGCCTACTCTGTAGTCTTTCCTCCCAAAATCCCTGGAACTTTGTAGCACACTAAATATCAAAATAAAGTCCCAGCCGCCAGCTTTTTAATACCAGAGGTTCATCATATTGCTATAAAGGTAGCTGCACTGTAGCTGAACATGGACCAAATCCAGGTTTCACATATCAATATGCAATGGAATTTGGTGCACTTTCATGCTTTCTTTGACATCTCAATGATGGTTTGTGGGTTTTTTGTTTAATTGTTAAAGTTGTAGGGATAGCAATATAGGGAAGGAAGTTCAACTATCCAGGCAGTTTTACAACTTTCATTTAGAATACTCCCCCAGGATATGTAGAAAAAGTTTTCATTGGCAGTTAAACATACAATGCATTAAACAAGGAATTTTAAAAGAATAGATTTAGAATGCATCCTAACAACAAAAAACATTGCTGTTTCTATGGTGCTTTAGAGTACATGTTAACTTGAAGTTATTCAGTATTTTCTGGCTAGCAGTACAGGCAGCCAAAAGCATCTCAGTGTGGATTAGAAAAAAGAATTAGTTCAGGAAAGGAACACAATAAAACAACTTCAATCTCCTGGCAAGTTTTCTTTGCTTCACTACAGCTAAAACTTTCTAAATTTATTTGATAAGAGGCTTTCATTATTTGCTCTGCTGCTTGCATGTAGAAAAGTTATGCATAGTTACTTGAAAGCAGGAAAAGTAGAGGAACACAGCCTTTCCTTCCAGGCAGGGGAAAAAAGTTCCTCTACTTCTTTTGCATCTTCATTATTAGCCAGAGGGTGTCACTAAAACAAGTCACTTTAATCCTTTGGCTGAATGCATCGCTTTCACAGCATTTACATCCTCTGGAAACTGATTGATTGGGTCTCCCAAAAGTCAGTGCAGGGTAACATCCTATGACAGTCACAACTGCATGAAGACACAATTATTTTATGGTCAATTTTGATTTAACATAAGAAGAGAGCTGTAGTTTGGATCTAAATTTTGAACCTAAAGGACAAAGTTAACTTGAATGGAATGTTTGTTTATAGCTTCATGCTAACCAGTGTCCTTTCCCTGCCTTACTTAGTAATTGAACAACCTAAATATCCTTTTATGGTCTTGTCTGAAAATGTTCTGAACCATAGGGTGACTTTTTTTTCCCCACTGTCCTAATACCAGGAACTATCCCACAGGAGTTTATCAATGCAACTGACTCATTTAAAAAAAAACCACCACCACAGTATTTTTTTTAAATGCAACATATGTATGTTTTTGTTCAAAGTTAATGACAGTCCATTCCAATGGCCAAGCTATCAATGTTAACTATAACTCATAACTATTAAATATATGGGTTTTAGTTATCTTGCATTAAATAAAATCAGCACATAATTTTCTAACACCATGAACAAAATATATTATTGTAATATCATTGCTATATTTTTGTGTTTAAAATACTTAAAAGGTGGGCTTTTTACAATAGAGCAACCTAAATTCATACTAATAAGACCAATTTCAGGTTATTGAATTTTATTACTTTGTTGCTATTCAAAAATATGCATACAATAAATGGACAATAAAGTAAGGATTATATCATTTTATGGGCTTTTGGTAGATGGATGCCAGATTCTAGTTGGTATATAGTGTATTGCATTTTGTCCATTTCAACAATGTATTCCTGTATTAAAGATACTTCAAGCAATGACTAAGTGCTCTTGCAGTCTGAGTAGAGAAATCTTCGATTGCTCTGCTTCTGTGATTCAGCAGTTTAAGAAACCCAACCTGCTTGCCAGAGCTGGCTCACTGGAAATATTTGTGACTCAATATGGCACACTCAGATTTTGCAGAAACAAGTTTTCATTTTAGAAAAAGTTTCTACCTCTTAGAGAACCTTCCAAATGTGAGCAGAGTCTAATCCAATGCAATGCTTTCTTCCTCAGTCTGTAGGCAGCCTGAAACAAGAGTGGGGTAGTATTTTCCCCAAACTAACCTCATTAATCTTACTAGAGCAGTGGTGGGCAACCTGTGGCCCTCAGGCCGAACGCAGCCCATCAGGGTAATCCGCTGGCGGGACACACAACTGTTTGTTTACATTGACCGTCTGCAGACACAGCCGTCCGTAGCTCCCAGTGGCTATGGTTCGCCATTCCTGGCCAATGGGAACTGCGGGAAGCAGCGGCCAGCACAGCCCTGCGGCCCACACTGCTTCCCACAGCTTCCATTGGCCAGGAAGGGTGAATCGCAGCCACTAGGTGAATCTGTGCCTGCAAATGATCAATGTAAACAAACTGTCTCACGGCCTGCCAGCGGATTACCCTGACGGGCCGCAGGTTGCCCAAAACTGTACTAGTGTACAAAACATACTAGTGATACTTAAAATATCATCAACTATTTAATTGTTGATCATTTTAGCAGATGGAAGGGGAGTGATGGGTGATTATTGGGAGCTGCTGCAGGGAAGGATATGCAGAGGGAAGAAAGAAGGGACACAGGGAATAGGAAGAGAAACAAAGGGCTGAAATAGCAGTTGTCCTAAAGGTGAGCATATTTTTCCCCCCAAGTGATATTGATGAGTGTGACAAAGACCTTGACATGTAACTAAAAATTTAGCTACTGTATAAGGGCTATCTTCTGTTCCTCCCTTTGTGCAAATTTCTCATTGACATCTGTGGGAGATCAGGTGTGGAATGAAGGAAGCACATAGTCCTAAATGTGTGCTCCTGCTACAGAGCCATAATTAGAAATGGAGTTCAATCCTCTCCACAGAATGTTTGACAGCCTGCTTTAGTCATAATCTTTCTTACATGAATTCTTTAAGAAATGTAGAGGGAACATCAGATGGAGGGTCTTCTAAAGTATAGTAGCTGCTTTTAACATTTCCAATTTTGCCTTGCAAGAAGATAACATTACCGCAGTGCAACTGAAGCTTGCCTATACTAAGAATGGAGAATGCCCAGGGAATAGCATGAATGTTGAGGGAGCAATATTTAATTGCATCAGGCAACTGAATATTAAGTACTTCAGTGTTGCCAGTCCCACACATTCAGAAATCATGATTCAGGCTCCTCAAACCATGACATTGACTAATTTAAAAATCGAAATAAATATAAATGCATTTTGGGATCTTTTTATTTGACTTTTTGGTTTTGGAATCTTTAAAGGTCCACTTGGGTCCACACTGTTCTCTGCAGGCAGGAGGGCTAGTAGCTTGTTTTTATTAAATGAAAGGTTAGATTTTCATGTAATTACATCATTCCAGGAGCTGGGGGCTTGAGAAAAATCACCAATACTATGAGACTCGCAATAAAATCTCAAGTGTTGGGATCACTGGGGTAAGGTGGATTTGACAAATTTCTCACCTAATGTTAACTCTCTAAATGTTGTCTTCATGTATAAAAAGTTAAATGCTGTGTATAATAATCACCTGCTCAGCCTACGTAGAGCTGTTCTGTCATAACTAATAGTGTGACTAAGCCACTATCATGTGTGCTACAATTTTTATTACAATAGAAGATGGTATAAAGCAAAGCAAAGATAAAGGAGTAGATATTCAAAGTGCCTTTTATGTTTCAATAGGAACAGGGTACCTAAAGTACTCTTTGACTTTAAAAATCCCCCTCCAAAAGATTATATAACTTTAAGTGGCATGGTTATAATTTGATTCCTAAACTACTCAGAAAAAATCATTTTTACCCCCTATAAACTTATTACAGCAGGACCCTGATAGTGCCTACTAGTTAAGATTGCAAATTGGCTTCCATTGGAGTACCACCCATTTATATTATGCTCAAATTTGGCTCATTCTCTTTAATTGTCTAATCCAGGGGTCAGCAACCTTTCAGCAGTGGTGTGCCGAGTCTTCATTTATTCACTCTAATTTAAGGTTTTGCGTGCCAGTAATACATTTTAATGTTTTTAGAAGGTCTCTCTCTATAAGTCTATAAATTATTGTTGTATGTAAAGTAAACAAGTTTTTTAAAATGTTTAAGAAGCTTCATTTAAAATTAAATTAAAATGCAGATCTTATCAGTTTAGTACAGTGATTCTTAACCTGGGGTGCACGCAGCCCTGGGGCAGGGCCGGTGCAAGGATATTTTGCGCCCTAGGGGAAACTTCTGCCTTGCCCCCCCCCCCACATCAGTTCATTGAGGGGCAAATCCCAACGAGCTTTTATAGACCCCAGGGGCCAGCCATGCCCAGGGGCTGCTCCCCAGACCAGGTTCCCCCCTCCCCACCCCCTGAACTCCCCTGGGAGTGTGAGCCACCCCTCCCGCAGCAGGCTCAGGGCCCCGCACCCTGGTGGTTCACACTCCCAGGAGCTGCAGAACCCGAGTGCGGTGAGGGGGAAGCCAGGGGGCGCTCCTGTCGCTGGTCTGGGGTCCTGGCCGCCGGCCCCGCTCAGCCTCCTGCCGGCCTGGGGTTCCGTTCACTCAGCCGGCGGCCAGGACCCCGGGTGGCAGCCATGTGTCAGGCAAAATCGGCTCGCGTGCCACCTTTGGCGTGCGTGCCATAGGTTGCTGACCCCTTGTCTAATCAGACTATCTAATTGTCTAATCATGGGATACACATGTGCAAGGCTCTAGAAAACACCACTGCATTATATTGTATGTAAAATAAGATTATCACATAATTAATGGCTATCATTATGCATACATACAAAGAAGAGGGTTGCCAACTTTCTAACCACACAAAACCAAACATGCCTGCCTTGTCCCCTCCCTGAGATCCCACCCCCACTCACTCCATCCCCCCATCCATCACTCGCTCTCCCCCACCCTCACACACTTTCACCAGACTGAGGCAGGGAGTGTGGGGTGTGGGAGGGAGTTCACGGTGTGGGCTCTGGCTGGGCGGCGTTTACCTCAGGTGACTCCCAGAAGTGGCCGGCATGTCCAGCTCCTAGGTGGAAGGGCCAGAGGGCTCTGTGCGCTGTCTGGCCCCACAGACGCTGCCCCCGCAACTCCCATTGGCCGTGGTTCCCAGTCAATGGGAGCTGTGGAGCTGGTGCTCAGGGTGGGGGCAGATCACGGAGCCTCTATGGCCATCCCTGTACCGGACATGCCGGCTGCTTCCAGGAGCTGTGCAGATCCAGGGCAGGCAGGGAGCCTGCCTTAGCCCCACTGTGCCACCGGCTGGACTTTTAGCAGACCAGAGCTGCCAGGGTCCTTTTTCAACCGGGCATTCTGGTTGAAAACCAGACACCGGGCAACCCTAACAAAGAAGCAGAGTTAAGATTGTACATTCAACCTTTACTTTCACATTTCCTAACTTGATTTCTTAACTAAGACCTTAGAGTGAGTGAGTGTGTGTGTGTTTTGTATTTAACATAAGAACAACTTACATGTAATCCTTCTTTCTTAAGTCTAAACCCTGTGTTTGACAGGTGGGTCACTGGTTAATGAAAGGAAGTAAATCCAGCTATCTTCCCAATAAGATGTATGTACTTTCGGTATGATCCTGTCTACTCGAAATGGAGGCACTTACATTTTTAATGGAGTTCTATCTTTATGGGGAGAGAGATGAGCTTTATATTGGATTGCTTCTGCTCTATATAAATTTGTTTTTAACTATAGTTCTTTAGCAGACATCACACTTGATCTATATGTGCTTGTTCCTGGATGTGTGGCTACTGCATTCTGCTGTAGCCTTTTATGATTTTTAATTTAGTCAAATTTTAATTACGTTTAATTACATATTCATTTATACTTACTTGTGTATTGCTAACAAAGCCTTCTTTCTTCTTTATGCAGCCTCCCCTCAATACTTGAGCATGACTTTTTCTTGTCAACAGGCTTCTGAAAGTCACTTATCCCTTTTAGGACATCAGCCTCCACCCTGACCCTTTTTCCACTCTAAATGCTCCATTAAGGACCCCTTCTGCTAAATCTGAATTTCAGGGCTGCAAAAAAATGTACAGAGCTCTGCTAAGTATAGTTGTGTGTAGCAAGTTAGTGTACAAATACACATAAGCAAGAACACAGAGGAGAATGTACAGTTTTAGTAAATAGATTACTTTCTTTCAATAAGATGTATTAAGGTATTCATGAAATCATGTGTGCTTAATATGACTTGGAACTCTCAAATGTCTTTTAAGAAATATCCTTCAGTTTGCATGCAAATTTCTTGACATCCTCTGAAAACTTTTCATTGTCTTGGTTTTGTTATCACAGTGTGCTAACATAAATGTCTCACTACAGAGCTGAAGTTCTTCATCCATAATGTTGTTTTCTGTTCATTTGAAATTTTCTCGTTAATAACATTTAGAATTTATTCAGTATCTTAATGTTGTTCAAACATTAATCCTCATCAATCATGTGAAAAGGGAAAGTACTACTTTCATCTTATATAGATGTTAGGGAAACTAAGACACTGGTTGCATGACTTAACTGGTCAGCGGTAGAAGTGTGGTTAGAACTCTAATTCCTGGCTCTCAGACCAATCTTCAGAGTGCTAAGCTATGCAGTCTTGTTTCTGTGCTATTTTTGCAGCCTTCTTTAACCTTTCAAAGGGCGAACCTTATAGATATTTTAACAGCCAAGAGGTATTTTTGAGGCTTAATTCGCTGGCTTGTGAAGTGCTTTTAGGTTCTTTGGTGGAAGGCTTTGTATAATGGAAGTGCTTGTGTACTCTAGGGCTTGCAAAATATTAATCAGCTAGCACTCTGAGCCATAACAGATTGGTAAATACTATAAGCAGCAAGGTAGGAAATTACAGATTTTAAAATTAACTGATATCAAAAAACTAGACATGCAATTCAGATTAGATGTAAGCAATAAGTAGCCTGAAATGCATTTTTAAAAAGTACCTAACAGTAAGAGAATCCATGATAAAATCTAACCTCTAGATACAGCATGGTGAAGTGATTCAACCAAGTAGATTAACAGTGTTTCATAGTTCCCAATAGTCTTCCCAATAGTCTAGTACTGTATTCTTCTTAAGTGCTTGCATATGACTAGTCCAATGTAGGTGTGTGCACGGCTCATGCACAGTTGCAGGAATTCTTTCCCTTAGTGGTATCCGTAGGGTGAGCTCCAGCGCCCTCTGGTGCTGTGTGCTTATAGCACTGGTATAAAGGGCCCTGCCGACCCTGCATCCCTTCAGTTCCTTCTTACCACCTGTGACAGTTGCTGGAACTACTCTTTGCTTCAGGCAAACTTCCCAGTAGACATTTTCTCTTCTTTTCCAGTGTATATACCCTGTTATAGTTGTGATCGTTTAGTTTTTGTAGTTGTTGGACTCATTCGTGCTTAGTTAGCAAGGTTGATCTGCTTCCTGCTGCCAGGGCATGCCCCAGTCACCAGGCTTCAAGTCCTGCACTTTCTGCAGCAAGTCTATGCCATTGAGCAACCCTCACTCAAGCTGTCTCAAGTGCTTAGAGCAGCGGTTCTCAAACTTCAGTAACTCAAGGAACCCCATTTTTTATTTAAAATTTTGCCATGGACCCCCAAGCTCCATGCTCAGCCTTGGGCCCTGCCCTCACTCCACCCCTGCCCCTCCTTTTCCCCACCTCTTTCCATCCCTAAGAGCCCCTGTCCCCCTCCTCCCCCTCCCTTCCAGCACCTCGCCAGTGTTTAGGAGGTGCTGGGAGGAAGGGGGAGGAGTTGATCAGCGGGGCCAGATGGACCCCAGTTTGAGAAATGCTGGCTTAGGAGAGTCTCACAGAAAGGACCACTGCCAAATCTGCAAGGACTTCAAACCTCACACTAAAAAGAACCAGGAAGCGAGATTGAAGGTCCTTCGTACAGACACAGCCCTAAGACCCTCTTCTGAGCTGTGCTTGGACTTGGGACCAAGTACCTCAGTTTCGGTGCAGAGCTTTCCCCTCACTGGTCATGAGTCTTGGCACTGGTCCCCATCCCCGGTGCCCAAGAAGAAACATAGGAAACAGTCGAGAGAAGAGTTGATCCCCAGTGCCAAAGTCAAGCAGGCATGGGGACCAGGATAGAGCGATGTCTGCATGGGGCTGCATTTTCGCCCTGGCACTGCAACAGCCAGTACCGATGGCTCCAGTACCTATGCTGGACCCACTGACTCTGGCATCTGAGACGCTGTCCTCAGGCAGACAGCGTTCACAGTATCGTCTACTCCGGAGGTGCTTGCAGCAGCCAGGGACCTACTTTCATTTCCAGTTCCTGTGTCCCTGGTGGAACAAGACTTGGCACTGCTGTACTGTTGAGTGGCAGGGAACCCTCCCCCACCCATCCTCCAGTACCACGACTGCCCTCTAGGGGAAAACCCCCTATGGTAGCTTCATCACAGGCTAATCTGCAGCACTGATCACCGGCACCAAGGCACAACTCTGGTCACCATGAAGGGACTCTTCATCTTCATCAGAGTCAGAAGTGGGATCCTACTCTTCCCTTCATCGCAGCTTCCCATGCTGCTCCCTGGCCACTCCTACTCCGTTGTGCTCCCAAGCACAGGGGTACCACCACGTGCTTGACCACTGGGTCCATGGGGGCCGGCACCCATGCAATGGCTCTTCTGGAACCCTTGGGGGTTCCCCCAAGGTCAAGGCACTCTCTTGAGGTGCTTCTACTTGGTGACCTCAGAGCAGAGCACCTCTGGTACTTCACTATGTGACCCCCAATCCAGACTCCGGTACCCAGCGTGGTACCGAGCCCCAAGAAGAGGCCCCGTGAGTCCTGATCATTACTCCGGAGGAGGAGTGGAGGCCCCTCAGCCGGTGCTAGACTCCTCTTCCTCTTACCCACTGCCACCACACCCTCATCTGGGGATGTCCCCATCGCAAGATGATCACAATGCTTAGCAAGACTTATTAAAGTGGGTGGCCTCGAATCTAGGCATCCAGGCAGAGGTGGTCAATGAGGCAACTCACAACCTATTGGACATTCTGTTGGTGGCAGGCCCCCCAAGCATGGCTCTCCCACTCAATGAGGCTATCATGGACCCAGTTAAAGGGCTATGGCAGACCCCTGCTTCCCTCCCTCCCATGGCAAAGCATACAGAATGGAAATATTTCGTACTATCCAAAGGCTACAAGTTTATATTCCTTCATCCTCCCCTGAGATCCCTGGTGGTAGTGGCCACCAATGAGAGAGATCGCCAGGGACAATTGGGCACAACACCTTAAGGCAAAGGATCAAAAAAGTTAGACCTGTTTGGCCAGAAGGCCTATTTCCACAGGAGGTCTACAGTTTCCAACCACTATCTCAAGAGCTTAAAGTTCCACATGGTCTCCCTGGCTTCCATCATTCCCCTCTCTGTATCTGGGGGACTGATATGCCACCCAGTTTAAAGGACACTTACTTCCACATATCATTTCTCCCCTCCCCCCCAGGCCACAGAAGGTTCCTAAGATTTGGTAATGTACTTGGTTCACAATGAGTTTGCGGTGCTTCCATTTGGCCTGTCAGCCACTCCACAGGTTTTCACCAAACATATGGCAGTGGTGGCTTTTCTCAAGAAATGGAGTGCACATCTCTCAAGGACTGGCTAGTCAGTGGCCAGTCCAGAGCTTAAGTGGAATCCAACATCCATCTCATCCAATCAACCTTCCAGGCCCTAGGTCTACCGATAAACACCCAGAAATCCACCCTTTGTCCTGATGCAGAGGATAGAGTACATCAATGCGGCTCTTGACTTCATTCAGAAAGACCCTTGCTTCCAGAAGACCATTTTTGAGCAGTCACAGTCTTGATAAATCCCATCCAGACCCATCCTGTCACGACTGCTTGAAAATGTCTGTCTTCTGGGCCACATGGCATATGCATTTGCGTAGTGTAACATGCAAGGCTGTGTCTCAGACCTCTCCAAACATGGCTGTCCATGGTGTATTCACATTCACGGCATCTGGATTCAGTGCTCACTGTGCCTGCTCAAGTCCTCGATTTACTGACTCGGTGGCTGAACTAACACATGGTCTGTGTGGGAGTGATCTTTTCATGGTCCCAACCATCGATGTCTCTAGTCTCACACATCAGCACTGGGCTGGGGAGCCCACTTAGGGTCCCTCAAGACTCAAGGTCTGTTGTCCCCAGAAGAGCTCTCCATCTCGGTGTCAGAGAGCTCAGGTTGGTCCACCTAGCCTACCAACTATTCCTGCCCCATATTACGAACAAAGTCGTTTGGGTTCTCAGACAGTGCAACTACCATGTTCTACATCAACAGGCAGGGCAGAGCTCACTCCTCCCTGCCCATGTCAGAAAGCAATCCAGCTGTGGGATTCTGCATAATCCATTCAATCCATCTCGAGGTGTTGGACCTCCTGGGAGCACAGAACCAGCTGGCGGCTCACCTCAGCAGGTCTTACTCTCACCATGAATGGTCCCTTTGGCCAGACATCAGAAGGGACATTTTTCAGCGGTGGGGGATTCCCCTTATTAGACCTGTTTGCTACCTGCGACATCAGGAAATGCCACCACTTCTGTTCCCTGTGAGGCCACAGCTCAGGATCTCTTATGGTCACCTTCGTGCTACCATAAGTAGATCACCTGTATTATGCTTTTCTTCCTATCCTGATGATACACAAGATTCTGATGAAGATCAAGCGGGATCGGGCACTGACCATTCTCATAGGCCCGGGATGGCCCAAGCAGCATTGATTCACCACCCTGTTAGGCCTCTCAATGGAAACCCTGCTCCTCCTTCTGCTACACCCAGACTTCATCTCCCGAGACCATGGTCAGTTGCTCCATCTGAACCCCAGCTCTCTTCATCTGATGGCCTGGAAGCTCCATGGATGAATCCTGAGGAGCAAGCTTGCTTGGAGCAAGTCCATAGAGTTCTGCTAGGTAGTAGAAAACCCTCTACTAGGACCACTTACCTTTGAAAATAGAAGCGATTCTCCATCTGGTCCTCCCAACGCAGAGTTCCACCCACGCAATCCCCGTTGCAACTCATATTGGAGTACTTTTTTGCATCAGAAACAACAGGGTTTGGCTATTTCTTCAGTCAAGGTCCACCTAGCAGCATTTTCTGCCTTCCAACCCTGGGTCAACAGCTGGTCTGTCTTTTTCCCCCGTTCGAGCCACTGGCAACATGTTCATTGGTGCACCTCTCCTGGACAGTGGCCTTCTTAGTGGCCATCCCCTCAGCCAGAAGGGTTTTGGAGATCTGTGCCCTCATATCAGAGCCCCCATATATGATCATCTTTAAAGATAAGGTGCTGCATCCGTACCTGGCATTTCTCCCGAAAGTGGTTTCACAATTCCATTGCAGTCAAGCGATCATTCAACCAGTTTTCTTCCTGAAGCCACATGCAAACAGGGAAGAGCAATGTCTACACTCCTTGGATGTTAGAATGCCAGGGCATGTCCATTTACAAAGAATCAAGCCATTTCACAGATCAACCCAGCTGTTCATAGCAATAGCAAACAGGATGAAAGGCCTTCCCACCTCCGCCTTGAGAATCTCGTCCTGGATTACACTGTGCACATTGCGAGCTGGTTGGCATTCTGCCTCCAGCTAACCTAACTGCTTCTTCCACAAGATTGCAGGCCTCCTCCACTGTATTCCTAGCACAAGTTCCATAGAAAAAATAGCATAGAATATCAGGGTTGGAAGGGACCTCAGGAGGTCTTCTAGTCTAACCCCCTGCTCAAAGCAGGACCAATCCCCAGACAGATTTTTGCCCCAAATTGCCCCCTCAAGGTTTGAACTCTCAGTTTAGCAGGCCAATGCTCAAACCACTGAGCTATTCCTCCCCCCTCCTTCCTATTCAAGACATCTGTAGGGCAGCAACCTGGTCCTTTGGTGCACATGTTCTCAATGCCCTATGCCATCACTCAGCAGGCCAGATATAATGCTGATTTTGGTCATGCAGTCAGCTTGTTCTTGAACTCTAAGTCCACCTCCTATGCAGCTTCTTGAGAGTCACCTACATTGGAATGGACGTCTGCAAGCACTCAAAGAAGAAAAAACTGTTACTAACCTTTCTGTAACTGTTATTCTTTGAGATGTGTTATCAGAGTCAGCTGGTAAGAATAAACTAAGGGGGCACAGGGTCGGCAAGGCCCTTTATCTGGGTTCTATGAGTGTGCAGCACCAGAGAATGCTGGAGCCGACCCGATGGACACCACTAAGGGAAAAAACTCCAGCAACTGTGCTCAGGGTGCAAACACCTGCTTTGGAATGGACATGTACAACACCTCTTGAAGAACAGTTACAGAAAGGTTAGTAATCATGATTTTTTTGGTTATATTAGCAGATTGAAGTGTATTATTGATACTTGCTTTTAATAAGCATGTTATATCCTTTTGTTGTTCATGTGGCTGTTCTGTGGTAGGAATGTTAGACTTGTAACGCAGAGCTGGGAGTCAGGAGACCTGAGGTTTACCCCTGGCTATGGCACAAGTTTGCTTTGTGATTATAAGCAAGTCCTTATGACCTGAGAGGCATAGGGCTTTAATAGGCGTCACAGTTGCTCAGCCCCTCTGAGAACCAGGTCATTAACATCTATGTTTGTTTTCACATCTGTAAAATGAAGATAACTGCCCAAGGGGTGTTGAGGTGAAGTTCATTATTCTTTGTAAAGTACTAAAGATGAAAGCACTAAAAAAAATTGCACAACAATGTTGTGTAATTTCTTGATAGTGTAATTTAGTGAGATCCAAGGAGTGGAACACTTACTGTAAATTCCTTTTTCTTCAGGGAGAATATGTAATACTGTGACATATGGAAGTGGAAATTGTCTGTCTGTAATATTTTTTGAATCCTAGGTATGCCTCAGTTTCCCTCTGTATGTTGCATGGCTACCCAGGGGGTGCCAAAGGGTTAACACTGCTCCTGGAACAGTGCAGGAGACAGTGTCACCTCCCTGTCTGTGTAAAATTAATAGTAATTAAAGAACTGGCTCAAACCAACCCAAATCAACAGAGGGTTCAGCAAGACAGACACCCCAATGACTGAACAATCAAAATCTAACAGGAAACCCCAGCAGATAGGTCTTGTGAACTGAGCTGGAGAACAAGGTGTCAGGTGACTAGAAGAAGGAGCTGATATTTTGAAGGGACTCAGGAACCCAGTCATGAGGGGACATGGGGAGAGAGCCAGAGATGGAGTCCACCATAGCTTGGCTGGCTCATCATGACATTGGCTTGGCCAGGATGGGCTGGCTTCATTTCACCCCTCTGTGCTAACCTAAGGACTTTCAGATTCTGTGTGCTAGGTGACTAAAAAATGGTTAACTTGTTGTGAAAAGACTGTCACTGTCAATACTCACTGAGAGCACTGTGCCCTGAAGGGGGACAGTAACAGCCTCCCATAGGATTCTGGTTCTCTCTGAGAGACAGGGATTGCTGGTGCCGAAGGCCCGATCTCTGAGTCTTGGAGGCTATGGGTTTGGGCCTGTGGAAGTGTGTGGGTTCTTGGGGCCCAGCACATTAAAGGAGTCACTCCCAGGAGACTGGGTGCAGGCTGGGGCATAGACCAGACCTTGTGACTCTGAGAAATGCTTGTTGTATTAACAACATAAGAAAACTGTTCATGGAATTCTTTGTTCACAGTAAGGAAGTAATCACTTCTTAAAGTGCCAGCCTTCTATCTTCGTTTTTCTCAAGCAGTGATGTTACAGCTTCTTGACAGGGGTTGGCAAATGTAATGCTCATTGTGTTAGGTTACAATTCCTGTGCAACTCTAACTCACAAGAGTCCTACCACTGACTCTAGACATGTTAGTATTGTATGCTGGGCCAGCTTCTAATGATCGAATTTTATTCAGAGAGATGCATTTAACAGTTTTTATTGAACAATTCCAAAGTGTTTACATTTCCTCTGCTCCTTATGTAGACTTTGTACACATGCAACATGTATTTGTGTGAGGGATTAAATTTATTTTACTGTGTGCATAAATGAAATGGCCATTAACTGCAAAACATTTCCCAATCAGAATCTTGCAATGTACTAGGATCAGAGAATTACCAGTCCCAAGAGCCAGCATTCACTTTTTTGGAATCCATTGTGTAACATACGGGCCAACTCATTATTTCAATTCAACAAGTGAGTTACAGCATTAAGATGATTACTTGGTGTATGTTACCTTGTTGGCAGGCAAGTGCAGGGCCGCCCAGAGGATTCAGGGGGCCTGGGGCAAAGCAATTTCGGGGGCCCCTTCCATAAAAAAAGTTGCAATACTATAGAATACTATATTCTCATGGGGGGGCCTTGCGGGGCCCGGGGCCTGGGGCAAATTGCCCCACTTGCCCCCCCTCCTCTGGGCGGCCCAGGGCAAGTGAGACGTAGGGATGCCAGACTCACATTTTGGAAAAGTGCTCCCTTCTTTGTCACACAAAGCTAACTACTTTTTTTAAAACCATTGCCTGGTGAAAGTGCCAGTTGGCTTAAAAGGCTCTCAGAGAACGTGTTTATCTCCCATTGAAGAACACAAGACATGACTTCATGCAGCTTCTTAAATCAGAAGACCAATGCCACTTATCTGTTCTGATTTTTTTCCTTTTGCACTTTTCCAGCTCCAACTTGGGCCACTTAGGAATAAAATTGAGTGTTTAGGAAGTGGAGAGCAGCTCTAAAATTCCTTAACAGTTTGAAATCCATCATGAGTCCTTTTATACTTTACCTTCTCCCCCTGCCAGATATTCTCTGCTGTTCCCTCAGGCTTCCAGCCTGATGCCACATTTATTTTATAGATTTGTTTTGTTTTGTCAAATGTAGATTTCTGTAGAAATGAATAAAATCTGTACAACCTAAAAATTGGACCAAAGCTCAAAACAAGAACTCCTCTGTAGAACATCCCATCTGCTTCCCACCCAATCAAGCTCTTCTCATCCCCAGAAAAAGCCTGGGAATCTAGATTACCTGAGTTACCCTCACACCCCTAAAGGTGGTCTTCAGGTATGTCTACACTGCAATTAAACACCCATAGAGGGAAAGGTCCCAGAGCCTGGGCTTCAGCCTGATCCTTAACATCTATCCTCCAATTTTACAGCCCAAGCCCTGTGAGCCTGAGCCAGCTGACCCGAGCCAGCTATAGGTGTTTTGTTGCAGTGTAGATGTACCCTTCATATTGAGTACCATCCTCAAATTTTGGACACTGGTAAACCAAAGTGAGGAAGCTAGTTCCAGCATAGAGGACTCCTCCCTGCAAACACACTGGGCTGGACTCCGCTCTTTATTATGCCAGTATAAATGTGGAGGAACTCTGGATTTTGCACTGGAATAAAACTGATATAAATAAGATGGGAATCAGGGTCCTGTGTCCAGTCCTTTTCCATTTACAATGAGGGACAGAGAGAAAGTTACTGCCTCAATTGATCTCAGCCTATTTATGACTTTATAGGTCAAAATCAGCACTTTTAAAATTGTACCTAGAATTCAACTGAAATCAAATGCATACCACTGAACACAGGTGTAATATGCCCCTATAAGAATTCCATTGATTGTTGCTATGTCTGGAGGTAATGCAAGTAAGAGAATCCTTTTTAATTTCTCAGACTGAACTTTCCTTCACTGGGTGTGTTCTGCTGTACTGTATAGTGCTTTCAGCTGATGGCTTTATAATGTTCTTAAGTAGCTGGTGAAGTGTTTATTCATAAGAACACACCAGATATTTAGTGCAGACTTCTTATAATTGGATAAGCAGGAGAGGTTTAGTGTACACTGAAGGTTGTATCTTTCTAGACCATATCTGAGGGTGGTTTTTAGCTAAAGGACTTTTTGGCTTTATGGCCCAGTGGTGCTCAAGTTGGCTTGGGGGATGTCTAATTAAACATAATCTTTTCCATAACTTGTTTTCTTCAGCCATGTTAATTGAAGCATAGTGTTTTATCTTGTGATCCATTGTATGGTGATGCATTTACCTGCTGCTGCTAATAATCTGAGTAAATAGCTCTAGTTCAGGAGAGTATCTCCAGAATGTAATAACTTAGTTTAAAAATGCTTTTAATGTTGACCGTTTTCTGTAACTGTCTGTTTGTGTCCAAAATGTTTGGATCTGTTCATGTTTGGATCCACTAATTTTTGTGGTAACTAAAGGATGGCTGCTGCTAAAAAGCATAGGTTCCCACAGGCTAGGGGGAAGAGCATTAGCATGTGTATGAATTCCCTACTATGGGTCAGATCTTCAGCTGAGCACATTTGAAAAGCCAGCTTTAAGTGGCAAGCAGCTGAGTCTTTCCTGTTACTTTTCCTTACAGACACAGAACGCTTTTTTTAAAATATGAAACCTGACCCCTGGAATTTCAGTATGCCCCATCTTTACAAAAAATAGAGATTGATTCCCTCATGGTAATGTGGTCCATGCACATGGTATCCTTGGCAGCCTGCTTTCTCCAGAGCAAGCAAATAATTAAGGTCTATCCTGAAGTGGCAATAGGGGGCCTCATTTCTTATCTACAAGATAGCTGGAGGGATAAGGAACTGTTTAGTATGTTTCTTTCTCTGCATAATGCCAGAAATAGCATTTACCATTTTGGTATGGTAGTGTTTAAACCTAATGTGACAAACGTTAAGGAATAGAGCAAGTACTCAAGGGGATTTTATCTGGTACTATGCAAGCCAATAAAGTTCAGAAAAGGTCTAGGATCTGAATTTTCACTCCAACCACTTTAACATCACCACTGGATTGTCCCTTTGAGTTAATCAGAGTGATGCTGGTCACATGTCATGGTAAAATGAGAGCTGAGTAGTTCTCTCTGCATAACCTAGTTTAGCATGAATTTAAGCCATACAGTATATCACATCTGATTTGGTGTGCTAAGTATGTTGGTAACACTATTGTCAACTGCTATTAATTCCTTTAAAGTAAGTATTTATGTAACTCATGCACTTATGTGTAATGTATGTCATTAAATCAGTACAGTATTCTAATCTATTGTAATCTGGCACAAATCTATGCCCTATAATACAGATGTACAATCACATTTGTCTATTTCACACTTCAGTTAGGTGACATCTTATTGTGGGCTCCCTAACACAATAACAATTTTCTTTAACTATTTAGTAAACAGAAAACATCAACAGAAATTTTACATTCTAGATGCATATTTGGAAAGAAAATATACATCCTGATTCAGCCTAACTTTAAATATGTATTATAAGTGAATAGTTCTACTAAGGTTAGTGGAACTACTCATGTGCTTAAAATGAAATACATGCCTAAGTAGCTTATCAGGTGAAGCTGAACAGTTAAGATGTGTCCATGCCTTATTGAGGAACCATAATTTTATTATTGTAATCTTGTCCTAAACCTTCTCTTCCCCATTTATCACTTCTTTTTTACATGTATTTAGTGTGTAAGCTCTTTCAAGCAGGGGCATCTCTACAGGTTTGAAAACTACCCAACACGAGGGTGCTAAAAGATAATTTAAAAAATGATTTTCTGAACTTTCATTTTGCTTTAAAATGTCTCAGTTGGTTTTTCTTCAGATAACTGTTCATTCCCTTGTAGTGAATTCAAAGAAAACAAGAATGACTGTTGAATGAACTAAGGAAATTGCATTGATCGGAAGTTCAGTGCATTGTTGCTTTACAAGTGACTGAGATGTTACCATCTAACACTTCATATGAAATTATCTTGATCTCACTCCACTTTCCAGTGGGCAATTGTCCATATCACAACATTAGTCATAAAACCTAGCACTAACTGGCACCTTTGGTAGCCTTAGCAGAGAGGCCAAAGATTGAATGGGTATGTAGCTGGAGTTTGATCTCTAGTGATTAGTGGTGAGTTCTACAGGCTGGAGTTGAAACACATTATGAAGATGGTGCAGGAAAGTTTATACTCTGATGTCTCTACCTTTTTAAAGACACCATAATAGAGGCTCAATTTAAATGTATACTCCCAAATTAAAAAACATGGAGAACTAAAAAACTGCCACCATGGCTGAACAACACAGTAAAATAAGCTGCGAGAGGCAAAAAGACATCCTTTAAAAAGTGGAAGTTAAATCCGAGTGAGGAAAATAGAAAGTAGCATAAACTCTGGCAAGTGAAATGTAAAAATATAATTAGGAAGGCCAAAAAAGAATTTGAAGAACAGCTAGTTAAAGACTCCAAAAAGTAATAGTAAAAAATTTTTAAGTACATCAGAAGCAAGAAGCCTGACAAACAACCAGTGGGGCTACTGGAGAATCGAGAAGGTAAAGGAGCACTCAAGGCTGAGGATGTGAGGGAGATCCCCAAACCTGAACCATTATTTTTAGGTGGCAAATCTGAGGAACTGTCCCAGACGGATGTGTCATTAGAGGAGGTTTTGGAACAAATTGATAAACTAAACAGTAATAAGTCACCAGGACCAGATGGTATTCTGAAGGAACTCAAATGTGAAGTTGCAGAACTACTAACTTTGGTAAGTAACCTGTCCTTTTAGATCAGCTTCTGTACCAGATGACTGGAGGATAGCTAATGTGTTGCCAGTTTTTTTTTAAAAGGCTCTTGAGGCGATTCCAGCAATTACAGGCTGGTAAGTCTAACTTCAGTACCAAGGAAATGGGTTGAAACTAGAGTAAAGAGCAGAATTATCAGATTAACACAATTTGCTGGGGAACAGTCAATATGGTTTTTGTAAAGGGAAATGTTGCCTCACCAATCGACTAGAATTTTTTGATGGGATTAAGCATGTGGACAAGGTGGATACAGTGTACTTAGATTTTCAGAAAGCCTTTGACAAGGACCCTCATCAAAGGCCTTTAAGCAAAGTAAGCTGTCATGGAATAAACGGGAAGATTCTCTCATTGTACATTGTATATGCAAATTTGACACGAAGAAGTGGGTATTCTCTGATACTCTCATGGATTGTTAACAGGTTAAAAGATAAGAAAAAAAGGGTAGGAATAAATGGTCAGTTTTCACAATGGAGAGCAGGGGCAGCTCTGTGTTTTTTGCCACTCTAAGCACGGCAGTCAGGCAGCCTTCGGTGGCGTTTCTGTGGGAGGTCCGCCGGTCACGCGGATTTGGCGGCAGTTCTGCGGTTGATCTGCCAGTCCCGCGCCTTCAGCGTACTTGCTGCCGAATTACCGCTGAAACCGCGGGACCGGTGGACCTCCCGCAGAAACGCCATCAAAGGCTGCCTGATTGCCGCCCTCAGAGCAACCGGGAGGCCGCCCCCCACAGCTTGCTGCCCAGGCACGCGCTTGGAGTGCTGGTGCCTGGAGCCGCCCCTGGTGGAGAGAGGTATCCCTCAGGGGTCTGTACAAGGACAGTTCTATTCAACATTCATAAATAATCTAGAAAAAGGGGTAAACAGTGAGGTGGCAAAATTTGCAGATGATACAAAACTACTCAAAATAGTTAAATCCCAGGCAGACTGTGAGGAGCTACAGAGGGATCTTGCGAAACTGGGTGACTGGGCAACAAAATGGCAGATGAAATTCAGTGTTGATAAATGCACACTGGAAAAATAATCCCAACTATACATATAAAATGATGGGGTCTAAATTAGCTGTTACCACTCAAGAGATCTTGGAGTCATTGTGGATAGTTCTCTGAAAACATCCAGTCAATGTGCAGCAGCAGTCAAAAAAGCGAACAGAATGTTGGGAATCATCAAGAAAGAAATAATAAGACAGAAAATATCATAGTGCCTCTATATAAATCCATGGTATTCCCACATCTTGAATACTGCATGCAGATGTGCCCCATCTCATTAAAGATATATTGGAATTGGAAAAGGTTCAGAAGAGGACAACAGAAATGATTAGGGGTATGGAACAGCTTCCATATCATGAGAGATTAATAAGATTGGGACTTTTCAGCTTGGAAAAGAGACGACTAAGGGAGGATATGGTAGAGGTCTATAAAATCATTACTGGTGTACAGAACATAAATAAGGAAGTGTTATTTACTCCTTTTCATAACACAAGAACTAGGGGTCACAAAATGAAATTAATAGGTAGCAGGTTTAAAACAAATAAAAGGAGGTATTTCTTCATGCAATGCACAATCAACCTGTGGAACTCTTTGCCAGAGGGTGTTGTGAAGGCCAAGACTATAACAGGATTCAAAAAAGAACTAGATAAATTCATGGAGGATAGATCCATCAATGGTTATTATCCAGGATGGGCAGGGATGGTATCCCTATCCTCTGTTTTGCCCGAAGCTGGGAATGCATGACAGGGGACGGATCACTTGATGATTACTATGACTGTCGATTAATCGTAGTTAACTCATCCGATTAACTAAAAAAAATTAATTGTGATTAATCACAGTTTTAATCCCCCTGTTAAACAATAGAATACCAATTGAAATGTATTAAATATTTTGGATGTTTTTCTACATTTTCAAATATATTGATTTCAGTTACAACACAGAATACAAAGTGTATAGTGTTTGCTTAATATTATTTTTATTACAAATATTTGCACTGTAAAAATGATAAAAGAAATAGTATTTTTCAATTTACCTCATACAAGTATAGTACCATAGTGCAATCTCTTTATCATGAAAGCGCAGCTTACAAATGTAGATTTTTGTTTTGTTTTGTTTTGTTTTGTTACATAACTGCACTCAAACAAAACAAAGTAAAACTTTAGAGCCTACAAGTCCACTCAGTCCTACTTCTTGTGCAGCCAATTGTTAAGAGAAACAAGTTTGTTTACATTTACGGAAAATAATGCTGCCTGCTTCTTATTTACAGTGTTACCTGAAAGTGATAACAAACATTCACATGGCACTTTTGTTGCCGGCATTGCAAGTATTTACTTGCCAGATATGCTAAAGATTCGTATGCCCTCTCATGCTTTGGCCACCATTCCAGAGGACATGCATCCATGCTGATGATGGATTCTGCTTGATAACTATCCAAAGCAGTTCAGACCAACGCATGTTCATTTTGATCATCTGAGTCAGATGTCACCAGCAGAAGGTTGATTTTCTTTTTTGGAGGTTCAGGTTTTGTAGTTTCCACATCGGAGTGTTGCTCTTTTAAGACTTCTGAAAGCATGCGCCACACCTCATCCCTCTCAGATTGTGGAAGGCACTTCAGATTCTTAAATCTTGGGTTGAGTGCTGTAGCTATCTTTAGAAATCTCACATTGGTACCTTTGCATTTTGTCAGATTTGCAGTGAAAGTGTTCATTTTAAGACCAACATACTGGGCCATCATCCGAGCTTGCTATAACTTGAAATATATGGCAGAATGCGGATAAAACACAGAGCAGGAGACATACAATTCTGTCCCAAGGAGTTCAGTCACAAATTTGATTAATGCATTACTTTTTTAACGAAGAAGTAAGACTGAGTGGACTTGTGGGCTCTGAAGTTTTACATTTTTATTTTTGAATGCAGTTATTTTTGTACATAACTCTACATTTGTAAGTTCAACTTTCATGATAAAGAGATTGCACTACAGTACTTGTATTAAGTGAATTGAAAAATACTATTTTTACAGTGCAAATATTTATAATAAAAATAATTATAAAGTGAGCACTGTACACTTTGTATTGTGTTGTAATTGAAATCAATATATTTGAAAATGTGGAAAACATCCAAAAATATTTATATAAATGGTATTCTATTATTAGTGTGATTAATCACAATTAATTTTTTAATTGCTTGACAGCTCTAATGATTACCTGTTCGGTTCATTCCCTCTGGGGCACCTGGCATTGGCCACTGTTGGAAGACAAGATACTGGGCTAGATGGACCTTGGGTCTGACCCAGTATGGCCGTTCTTGTGTACCAATCGGTAGATAAATAGATGATGTCAAGCCAGGTCTACTTTAGGGAAGTTTTTTGCTGGTATAGCTATACTGGCAGTGGCAACCCCTCCTAGTACAGATGCAACAAAAAAAGTGCTGCTGCCGACATAGCTTATAGTTCCTCACTTAAGCTATATTCACAAAAGTACTTTTTTGACAGTATAACTTCATCTACACCAGGGCTTAGCCAGTATAAAATGTTGCCAAGAAATCACCCTGTAACCAACATTGCTGCACTGGCAAGTTTCTTGTGTAGGCCTGTCCTTGGTTTTCTCATAATAAAAGATGGTCTAAAGCAGGGGCGGGCAAATTTTTTGGCCTGAGGGCCGCATTGGGTTTCGTAAATTGTATGGAGGCCCCGGTTAGAGGAGGGGGTTGTGGCCCGGCCCCCACCTCCTATCTGGCCCCCCCCCAGGACTCCTGCTCCATCCAACCCCCACATTCCCTGATGGCCCCTCTGGGACCCCTGCCCCTGGAACTCCCACCCCTGACTGCACCCCCGGGACCCCTGCCCCTATTCAACCCTGTTTCCCACCCCGACCCCTATCCACACGCCTGCTCCCTGACCACCACCCTGAACTCCCCTGCCCTCTATCCAACCCCCCTGCTCCCTGCCCCCTTACCGCGCTGCCTGGAGCACCAGTGGCTGGCGGCGCTACAGCCATGCCACCCAGCTAGAGCTGGGCCATGCCACCGCTGCCACCACCACCACTCAGCACAGAGCACCGGGTCAGGCTGGGCTGTGCAGCTGCGCTGCCCCAGGAGCTCACAGCCCCGCCGCCCAGAGCATTCTGCCGGCGGTGGAGTGAGCTGAGGCTGCGGCGGAGGGGCCAGGGTAGCCTCCCGGGCCAGGAGCTCAGGGGCTTGGCAGGATGATCCCGCAGATCGAATGTGACCCGCGGGCCGTAGTTTGTCCACCTCTGGTCTAAAGCCTTGATTAGAGTATGTTTGAGGTATTTCTAAAACCAAAAATGTTTGTTTTTAAAAGGGCTTAATATCACGGGTTTTTTTGTTTGGTTTTGTTGTTTACCCATCCACACTGTGGGCTTTTGATAGTAGTAATGAGACAAAGAGCACTAACTAGAATGTAGCTGAAAGTTCTGAGTAGAAAGAAGCAAATAGTGCTTTGAAAAATATTAAGTCTTGGTTGTCGTGCTCTTTGCTGTTAGGCAGGAGAGCTGGGTTTCAATTACCATTCACACACTCCGCCCCTATGCTGGTATTGGTAAGAATGTAGAATGCTGGCAAGAGACTTGTATTGGCTTTAGTGACTTGCTGGCTGGTTAAAATGTAGTATGATTGGACTTGCATCCCAATCTCTACTCAGAAGTTATGTAGTCCCTTGTGGCAGGAGTTAAGAGGGACATGGCATGGAATCTCCAAGGATGCAGTACATAGGGGTGGTGATAGAAGGAAAAGCTTGAGCATTAATCAGGCTTTCCAGGTTCTTTTTGCTTTGCTTAATTAGTGGCAATAGTACCAGTTTTTCATTTTAATTAAAAAGTGCATTTGGATCTTCATTGGTGATCAGGGGTGCTGGAACAATTTTTATAGTGGGGGTGCTGAGAGCTATTGAACCAAACTGTAAACCCTGTATATAATGGAATCCACTTCAAGCCCATGAGTGCAGCGGCACCTCTAGTTCCAGCATCTATGTTGGTGATGATAGAAATGTAGGATTTTTTACTTGACCTACATTCTTAAAGCTGCATTTCTGTTTGTGTGTTTACTGAATGTGAAAGCTATAAAATCAGCAAGGAATGGTACAGCCATTTCATAACTCCTATGGCTTACTAGCTTTGTTCCCTGTCAGTCTAGATCTAGGGAATTCTTTGCAGAGAACTATGAATGTGGGAGGAGGAAACCTACAAGATGATTTACTGTACTTGTAGTGGTTAGCTTGCTGTACCTACAAAATGAGTTATATTTGTAGCACATGCAGTGTTTCCAAATGGAGACTCAGCCAGCCAGGCTGAAGGACTGTCATGCATATAGGACACAAATCACTCCCCCCATGTTTCCCCGATTGCATTAGATAAGATGTAGAAACACTGTTCTGTAAACAAATGAAAAACTGTAGTCTTGTCCAGACCTGGCACAGCCTGCAAAGGGAAACTAGATCTCTCTAGCCAATTGAATTGAACTGGAATCCTAATGCGAACACACTTGAGAGAAAAATAATGCTGTAATGTTGTCTTCATCTGCTCTTCCCTGTGCTGTAGCTTTGTCAGTGCATGTTTTAAGCTATTTTGGTGACCTCAATAAAGCAGCCTCTGTTCTTTGCTGTTGGTGAAGAAATAAAAATGCTTTTACAAGTTAGAGGTGGCTGAATGTTTTACTGCTTTCTGGTTTGATGGATCAGATAGGAATGTCTGGCAGCCAAAGACCTGCTACAGATTATTTTTATATTGTCTATCACTATATAGCAGCTTTTGCATCTGTATTATCTCATGTACTTCTAAGGCACCTGTGAGCTGTTTAGCAGCATTTATTTGTTTTTAAAAAAGGCACAGAAAAATGTTACAATGCTAACTATGAATGTGTTGTCTTTCCCGTGTTATTTCAAGTCCATTACCAATTTAACAATGGGGGTGGTATTCAATCAAGTGTGGGGACATAAGGTAACTGGGTATATCCTTGGACTGGTAATTGAAAAGTCTTCCACCTTTGTTTCCAGTTCAAATCCAGTGTGAATCCATAGTGAAAGTTCCCATCTGTCGGTTCAGTGGCCTGCAAGGGGTCGGTGGTCTCAGTTGAGTTCCTCAGAGATAGATGCCTACATTACAAAATTCACCACCATGACTTGAGTAGGCTTCCCTTCAGCACAGTCGGTTGTTTTGTTCTGTGGTTGAGCTCCTGCCAAATTAGCTATACTTGAACTTCTCTGGATTTTTTTTAAAAACAGCACTTTATACAATAGGTGCAACTCTATAAACTAAGGTAATTTTTCCCCTAAGCATCAAATCCATCTGAAAGGTCACAAATCAACTATATTTTAATCAGTACATGAATTTTACTTTGAGAGGGAAGGGGAAATTGCTAACCCTGTCAGAAAATATAAATCTGGTCAGAGTCTGTCTTTATGATAGCTGAGAAAGCTGTGAGGTTTTTATTAAATCTTCTGTCACTAAGATCTAATCACTTATAAATATATCTCATTATTTCCACTTGATCAAACGATTTTTAAAGGGTAAATTTAAGTGTTTTGTTTAATTTTGAAGCCAAAAATATCATGAGGTATCTGCCCAATTACTCATTACTCTTTTCCAACTCCCAGCCTTGAGTTTTCATAGACCTAATTAAAAGAGACTGGCCTCCCACACAGTTCAATGCACACTTTTGCTCATGTGCATTTTAGAGAAGAGCCAGAGAAACTCATTTAAATGGTTTGATTTTGGTTTACATATCTGTGAACCATCATGGTTCAACCTCTCATAATGGTGGGTGCCCAATTAAGCTTTTAATCCACTTGTATAGAAATGAATACTACTTGTTAAAATACATATTATTTAAAGTCAAAGCTCATTTTCCTTACTACCTTAGAAACGTGAAAATATGCAGGGCAGTTTTAACTATCTGTGAATATGCAGAGTAGTTTAAGGGGCAAAAGAGCCTGGGGGATAGGGAACTGTTTCTGAACTGTGGGGTGAAAGGGAAGGAAGAGGTACTTAACATGGCCATTTGCATAACTGCTAATTCTATTAGCAATGCTAGTTATTCAGTAGTCTCTCACCATATATTGACACCATTTCCCCTTTTTTACCCTCCCCCAACAAGATTTTTTAAAAAAAGGGAAGCCATCAAATGGTTTTAGTACAAACTCTAAAATTGGGAGAAATTTAGAAACTTAAAAATTAAGCTTAAAATGTTCATTTAAGCATGGTCTCAGATGAAGCTACAGGACACAAAATAGTGGATAGGGTCTCAAACCTATTACAGGTTTAGGGGGAAATCTAGACTGAGTAGCATAGAGGAGAGGAAAGCAACTACAGGTCTGGGTACTGGGAAGGCATTAAACTTAGACCTTTATCATACTTTATAGGCTGGGGCTCAATTCTGATATGCAGTTACATAATAATGTACATTTAAATGCAGCCCCTTTCCAATAAGGGTCAGATCTACTTTCTATTTAAAACTAAGAAACCTCAAAAGCGGCAACATTTTAAATGGGGAGAAGAGGAAATATTCGCGTTACTGCAGATCAAATATTGCATGCATATTAAAATAGAAAAATACTGCGCGGAAATAAGGTGGATGTGTGAGCGTGTGCGCGGTGTTTTCACGTTTGGATTTTATCACTACGAGCTGGGCATCGTGTGCGACTATTGTGAGGCTTCCATGCTAATTCCGGAAGCTTGAGACCAAAAATAACTGCGTATTACTGGGGAGAGATGACGGTGGATTATGATCTTTCAGAAACGCTTGTTTTCTTCCCTCATAAATGTAGGTCGAAACACTGGTGCCTCCCCTAGTCACATGAAGCAGGGCTCAAAAGACGTGTTGCATCTCTGCGTCTCGAAAATGGCTTTTTGCCATGCCTCCCTACTCCACCAACCATCAGAAAAGAACTGGGCTTTCGTAGGGGGTAAAGTTAAAGCTACTGTGGAAAAGACCATGGGTCATCCCAGCGCGTCCCCTTCCTCTCCCAAGTCACGGCGGCTCCCTGCAGTGTGTTCTCGAGGGCTGTGTGCAGCAGCAGCCTCCTTGGAAAACCCCACCGCGGACTGCAGCTCGGGCTCGCTGCAGTGTCTGGGGTCGGCCCCGCGTGCAGCCCGCCTGCTCCCGGGCCGGGTCTCTGGCTGGAGCTGAAATGGAAGCACCCGGTGGGTGGGACGCGCCGGCCCTGAGGCGGTTCCAGGGCCGCCCCCCGCCCGGGCCGGGCTCTTTGTGTGCACAGCTGCGCTCCGCGCAGGGGACCGAAAGGAAATGGTTAGAGGAAGGGCTGGCTCTGGAGGCGCGGGGCGGGGTGGGGGGGCTGGCGCGCTGCAAGCCAGATGTAGGCCGCCCCCATCCCCGCCTCTTCGGCTGCGCTGGCGCGGCCACGCCGGAGCCCTTGTGCGAACCGAGCAGATCTGATGAGTTAGCTGGTTGCCATGGTGAGGGGGCCGTGTCACGTGGCCAGGGTGCTGCTCCAGGCGGTTTGACGTCAGCAGGCAGGCAGGCAAGGGGAGAGCGAGCGCGAGCAGCGAGCCGCTGTGGCAAAGCAGCAGAGCAGCCCCGGCGCAGCCTCTCCGCCGACCTTCCGCGCGCGAGCCAGCCAGCGAGCCAGGCAGGCAGCCGTGTGGGGGTGGGAGCGCGCGCCAATGCCGGGACCGACCCAAACGCTGTCCCCAAATGGCGAGAACAACAACGACATCCTGCAGGATAACGGCACCATCATCCCCTTCAGGAAGCACACGGTGCGCGGGGAGCGTTCCTACAGGTAACCCGCGCCGGCTGGCGGGGATCGCCCTGCGGCGTGCGCGCGTGCCTGGGCTGGGGGCTGCTGCGGGCATTGCAGCCAAGGGACAGGCAGGGGGGTTACATAACAAAACACCGTGCTCTCCGCGGCGTGTTAAACATAAGCTGGGACCTATTAGCCGGGATCCTGCCTCGCCTGCATGGAAGCCTGGTTCTTGGAAATAGCGTTTGTATTGTCCAGCTGGAAAACATTTTGTGAGTAGGCTTGCTGCCTGTAGGGGCTCTCCCCCCTCACCCTCCGCCCCACAGACCCCTCCTTCCTTGCGTATTGATAAAAAATGCAAGCGAGAGAGATCTGTGGGGTCTCCCAAAGGGAACCGGGCTGCGGCGCCGAATTTCTTACTGTGCCGGCGTCGCCGGGCATCTGTGCGTGAAAGCCAAGGCGAAGGGATGGAGTAAAAACGGCTTGTGCCTGCCCTGGTGTGTGCAAGAAAAATGGAATCCTCTAGATTAAACTGCAGTCTGTGATGATGATGTTAAAGCGCCAGATTGATGGAGCTTTGTAAGAATTCTGCTCCCTGATTGGTGGAAGGCTTGACAGCAGAGGTCACGGTGTCATGCATTCACTAAAATTTCCTCCTCGAAACCGAGGGTTTATTAGAGACACGGTGGACTGCAGCCGTTTCTAGAAGACACTGCGTATCCCGTGCCTTTTCTTTGATTCTGGTGTGTTGCAGGGAACACAGCCCTTCTTTCCAGTAGGGAGGCAATTGCATTACATTTTTGAGTATATGGTTTGAGGATGGTGGCTGTGTTCTTTGTCGCAGTTGTAAGCATTTTTGATTAATGGTTTGGCATGTATTGTTGGCACCATTTTTACATTAACATATCTGACAATATGGTCCAGTAGATAAGCTAATTAAATTGTTGGCATTTTTTGATAAGGATAACAATGTAGCCTTGAGTGCAACTAGTTTTATGTGCTCTAAGCTGTAGACTTGAAGGGTGATAATATGGTCAGTTGTATCTCCTCTAAAGTTAAGATACAGTTATTTTAAATACTGCCTTGATGACAACAAGCTGTGCCTTTTTCAAAGAACACACATCTTTCAAAGCTCATATTCTCAAACCAGAAACAGGAAATGATGCTGTCCTTAAAATGTTAGCTAAATATTTAGGTAATGTATATTATCTGATTGCACATAGAACAGGATCAAAATAAACGTGAGTGTTTGGCTCAGTTAGCCAAAGAAAATCAGAGTATTTCACTTTATTTTTTTATTATGAATAACCTGGCCCTAATAACTCAGTTATGCCAATATTAACCTTGTAAGTAAATCTTGGCTGAATCCATACAGATCCCCAAAATCTCATGTCTTATCACTCAAATTAATGTGATGAGGTGACATACTTGTGGAATCCAAGTGCTTACTCTACCCTGAATGCCACACACAAATTTAGCCTGCACTTTCTTAGACTCTTATTGCTTCCCAGAGGCCTTCAGGTCTCTACAGGCATTTCCTTTATGTTCACTGGGCTTAGTTTTAAAGCAACATTATTAAACTTCCAATAGGTTTTTCATCTTTTGTAAAGAGTCATTCCTACTGGCAGGAAGACTGAAGCTCTCATTTCGTAGATTTAAATTCCTGTCATGTTTTGTTTGAGAGGACAGTTTGAGAGGACAGTTTTGTTTGAGAGGACAGCTGGATTTTGACCACATGGCTAAATGGAAGCATTTTGCTGCATCTTTGCAGTTGGGCTGTACTCTGGTAACAATCTTTTGATAGAAGTAAGTTTAATTTTAGGCACTCCAGTTTGACTTACAAAAAATAGCACTGTCTTCAGTGTTTGTTGAAACCCTTTGTTCAATAAGATCCTCCCATAGCACTGTTGCACCAGAGACGAATCACTGTTTACATTTTAGTACTTCTGCACCTACCAACAAAATAATCAGTTTTCTTGACTGACAATAATGCATGTTGGAATGATATTCACATCAACAAGACTATACCTAAAAATTGAATTTTTGAAAAATTGCTGTAGTAAGACTACTGGAAACATTACCGTGGAAATGAATGTATCAATTGAATAATACTTCACATGAAAATTGCTTACATTTAGCCTTTTACCCAGAGACTATCCAGGCCTCAAGATGTTTTAAAGCCTCTATCAATTCACCCACCTGTGAGAATGGAATATAGCACAGTACCTGTCAACACTAACACTATACGTCATTTTAGGGTACTTAAATGAATAATCCAATTAAATGCAAGCTAGAATGGCATTTTATTTAGTGAATAAGCACTGGACTGGGATTCAGGAGATCTGGAATGTGTTCTTGGCTCTGCTAACAACATCCTTGTGACCTGGGACAAGTCATTTTACCTGTCTGTGCCAATTTCCCTATATATCAAATGGGGGTAATGATACTTTCATAAAGTGTTCTGAGACCTACAGATGAAAAGTGCTCTATAAGTGAACACTGCTTAACTGAAATTTACAGGAAATATTTAGTTAAATAGCTAAATTGGGATTTCATCATGACACAAGATCACATTCTTAATTTTGCTGAAGCTGCCATGAAATCTTTAAAGACTCAGTTGGTTTAGGCCTCTGATGTACCCTGAGTTCTAGTAGGATGAAAGTCCTTATACATAAGTAAATTATGTTTAAACTGAAAGGCAGCATTACATCCACTAAGATCATGCTGGAGTATTAGCTCAATTGAATTTGAGGGGAGAAAATGCACCTTGTATAAAATTCTGTCCAATTTCTTGTGTAGCATTTTGCATTTTCCTTATAGCTTTCATATTCAAATAGTGACCAGAACAAACATCTCATAAAATCACACCCCAAGCTGGCATGACTCTGATGGTTAGTTGGTTCCATCTATGTTTAGAAATATGGATTAATTGTACTCTTAAATCCTAAAACAAGAAGCAGAAATCAATTGTTGGGCAAATCTTGTGTTTAAAAATATATATATATTCTGCTCACAATCAAGTTTGGCCAAGTTAGACTGTGCCTACTATGTTTTCATGAAAAGCAGATAGTGTCTCTTTCTCCTACAATGTTAGACACCATCTCAAGTTATCCTCCATAATATACCTTAGATGCTTTTATGTAAACACATCTTAATTTAAACAAAGGAAATGGTTAAGTTGGTCATAATAAGCAAAAGTATATTTGTTAATCTTGTGAAAAATTAGTGATTTTATAATATTTGATATTGTTAGGCATTATTTAATTCTTGTACAGTGCTTTTCATGTGTAAATCTCAGTGCACTTTTCAAAGGAAGGGAGTATCCTCTCCATTTTGCAGATGGAAAAACTGAAACAAAGTGACATGGCTAAGGTTGTCCAGCATTCCAGGAGCAGACCAAATAATAGAACCTGAGTCCCAATACAGTGGTTTATTCACTAGGCCATGTAATAGTCTTCAACATCCTTGTAAGGTAGATATTATCCCCATTTTACAGATAGGGGAACACATATACAGAGTGTTACGTGGCTTGCAGTAGGTTACCTAGAGAGTCAATAACAGAACTACTATTCAAACTCTGAAGCAATTCCTGGTTTCTAATTCTGTGCTCAATCCATAACATCATGTTGCATCTTACAGTAAATAATTGTAAATATTAAATTTATATTAGTTTATTAAAATGCTATTTCTGGAATGGAAAGGAAGGACAAGAGGGTGTTAGTTTGATACATCTCATTCAGGAGGCTTGGCTGTAAATTTGGTTTGGAACTAAGGTGTAATAAATTTTGATGGCCAAGAATGAATCTTGGCCCCCGCCAGAGAATAGCCCCATATTTGCTCATAATTACAATTCTCCGCCCTATGTAAATATGAGTAAATCAGTAAAGCAGCAAATAGGGAATGACAGAGTTGAGTGGGGACATTTTTAAACAGGTACCTGCCCACAGCACCCTATGCCACAATCTAGGCAATTCAATCAGTTCACCAGCCACACACAAATATTTAAAGTACTTGTCAAGTTTCATATTACAAATCTGAAGTAAAAATTTTAATTCACTAAAATAGTGGAGTCTTACACCCTCTTTCGTGGGATACCACTCCTAATTTGTTTTATCCACATGCAGTTGGAAAATCAGATTTATTAATTGGCCTTTTGACCACTAGCCATATCACTTACTTCCCTATCCTAAGCTTTTAAGAATGATCGTTTAAAGTTTTCAGGACTCTTTCAGGGTTTTTGATAGTACATTCAGTTTGAGTACAGATTATATATATATATTTTCTGACACAATATCTTTGTTTAGTTATAAATATTTACTTACTGTAAGTGTCCTCTTCTTCTCTCTTTGTAAAGAGAAACTGGTATTTACACTGCTGATGTGTAGCTTTTCTGTGCATAATAACGAATGTGGAACAGAAGTGATGGTGTCCTCATCCACTGATTACAAATACTATAAAGTTTGACAGGATATGTCCAGAGTTTCAGTTGGTGTCAGGGTATAGGGATTTTCAGATGGTAATTTATTTGGTCTATAGAAGTTAGAGTTAAATTAATGGTAGAATGTTAACAGTTTTAGGACCCAGAAGTCTAGAATCATACTTCACATCATTTTAATTACCAGTATTTTCTTTTGTTTCTATTGTATTAAGTCCTGGACAAATTTTCTCCTTGAGAATTTTGGACCATGAATCATTCATCCGTAAGAAAACCTGTATTATATATCTCAAGAGGGTTTCTCTGTATTGTTAAAGTAGTTTCGTCCACTGATATTTTACTCTTTGAATAAGTCTATTCTTTCTGTATGTCTAGAGCAGTGGAATTTACCTTTTGGTACAAAATAACTGTATTCTTTACTTAAGTATTTAAGAAGGACTTATTGCATTATCTTAGTTTGGTTAGACAGAGCAAACTCTTGCTGGCCACACTTCAGCAAATAGTTCAATTGACTTTAAATAAGGCTACTCACATGGATGAAATGAGTACAATAGGGCTCAAAGTCTTGTTGCAAGGAATGATGGGAGAAGATACTAAATTAACAAGTGCTCTCATTTTATGGGATTGGATAAGTAAGGCTGACGGACTGCAGTTCAGTACCACACCCTTCAGTCTCTGAAAATTTCAAATACTAATCATGACAAGTGCTGTTATAAATTAGATATAAAGGTTAGACGTTCGAAAGTGCTCAGTGTTGATCTGCTTGCTCCCATTGCAGTTTATGGGAGTCTTAGCTTTGACTTCAGTGGGAACAGATTTAGATCAGTGCTGAGTGCTTTTGAAAATCATATCCTATGTGTTTGGCTCCAGTCCAAAAGGTATGGACTTTTTTTTTTTTTTTGATAACCCCTCTTGCCTTTCAAGCATCTGAAGTAAAATACTACCACTGTGGTAAGGTAATACCCTTGGTAATGTCCTGTGTGTACTAAATGGTGACTTAAAGGAAGCAATTAGCATCCAATATAACTTGTATGAGTGATGCAAGAATCTTTCCTTACCTCTTGCCTACTGTCTGTCTGTTGGACAACAGATCTTCTTCTGTGTTTATCTTTATTCTCATACAGGTTGGATTCCTATCTCATCCCAATTCCCTTCCACAGAGTCTACTGTGTTTTGTGTGTGTGTTAAGGCTATTTTCTCCTCCTTAAAAGTTGGAGTGAGCAAATTCTGATTCTGGGATAAATTGAAGACACTGTTTCAATGGCTATAGCCCATTTGAGAGATCCTGTTTACAAGAATGAGCTAGAGTGGCACACCATGGAGCTTTACTTAAAGAGAACTTGTTTTGGCAAAACAAGTGTTCTGAGTGTACTCAAACTCATTTGCGCAATAACATTGCACTGGCATTTCAAAATATAAATATTCCTCAGCCTGAAATTGTTGGAGATCCTGTTCTGATTATAATTAAGATTCTTGTTGAAGAGAACCTCTTTATGACTTACAAGAGAGTCTAGCATTAGGTCATGTAAGGAAGTGAAACTAAAACTTTTTCCAACATACCACCCTCTTCTCAGCCTGCAGGCCAGTTCTGTCTGACTAAAGTGCTTTGGGTATAATTGAAATATATGCTGTGTTTGTAGGTCTATGAAGCATCCTGTGGCTAGATGGGTTTTATTTTAAAGGTGCAGCTTGTTGAGCTGCTTATTAATACGATCACCAGCCCAGTGTTGTGTGGCTGCTAGCAAAAGGAGAGTAGATTTAAGATATTGGAAAATTTTACCTGGTGTATCCTTTAGGAATAACCTTTTTGGCTTTGCCCCAGCCGTGTCCTCTTGTGGGGAGACCTTGTTGCTAGGTACTTTCCTGCTGGTGAGGTTAGTGTTTCCTGCTGCCACTGCAGCTGGCAGTGAAAAATGTCTTAACAGAATTTATATGGAAAAAAGGTTGGATAGTTTGGGGGACATAGGTGTGGGGAGGGAGCTGTATGGTTTTGGACCCAAGAAGAAAGGTAGTAAATAAATTGATAGGAGCAAAGTAGAAACCTTAATTGGCCTTTTTCCTTTGCTATGTGGGTGGAGAGAGTGAGGTCCAACTGCCTTGTCACATTTGGACTAGACTGTAAGAATAGAACCCTCTGTGCAGGCCTAGGTTCTGTGAAGTGTAATGGACCCATTGAGGCACTGAGGATTGGTGGATGTCAGCCTGGCCATTGCTAAAGCTCCCTCCCCCCTGCAGCATCAGGGGAGGGAGGAGCCACCAAACCCAGGCATCAGCTAAATTTGGGGAACAACAAATAAGAAAACAGAGATGGGAGTGAAGGTCAAAGGGATAAAATCAGGGATTCAGAGGAGGACACCGAGCAGAGGACCCCGGACAGTGCCTACCACTCCTCAAAGGTGTCCAGGGAGGCAGTGGACACCTCCCAGAGGAACTCCGCCTGGATATGTGGCTTAAGGAGGGACCGAAAGTAGGCCCCACAGTCACAGAGTACCCACCATCCAGCTTTCTTCTCCTGATATGATGGATGGCCGTCTTGGCCAATGCCAGGAGCAGGCTGACGAGGCGGTCTTGTGACTTTGTAGGGCCATAGACAGAGTGTCCTTGGATCAGGAAGTGTGGGGGAAAAGGGCAGCCAGTAACCTCAGGAAGAGATTCTGGAGGAACTGGAAGACAGGTTGCAGTATGGTGCACCCTATATAAATGCACACCATAGTCTCCCTCTTGCTGGAGAAAGAGCAGGGATTGGGGGAGGTTGGGAACCTTGCCAGATGCATGCTCGTGCTCATGGTGAGATGTGAGGCAGTGAATGAAGTTAGATCAGGCAGTAACCTTTCCCATGTATACGATGGGTTGAAGGGTAGGGAATTAAAACTAAATTAGTGTAGAGCTATATTTGAAGCACTTATTCATTCCAAAATGAAAGTAATTTTTGAAATGTGTAACAATTGTTGGAGAAAAATTCCTGCATTCATCCTCCTTTCTTCCTCTCACTCTAAGGCAGCCATAGCTCAGTCTTGGTAAAGAAGCAGATTAGCATGTGTCATCTTTTTACTCCCTGCAGACTTTCCAACCAACCCTCTTGGTGGTTTCATAATAGAAAATGAGCGGTTTCATCACATATATCGTCAATCCCATTAACTGGTGATCTTGTTAATACTAAAATGAATACAATGTAGTTCAAAATGAGGATCTACTATCTGCATGTAATAATCTGGCTGTGAAGCTTTATTACTGAAGCGTTGCTGAAGAGTAAGTTTTGTGGACTAACACTTAGTGTGTACCAAACCACAGGGAAGGCTAGGACCATCTGGTAAAATCATATATGTATTTTAAAGGTCTGGCTTGACCAATTTGATTTCATTCTCCTTTCATGTATAGCTGTAAACAAACTAACTGAATTATGATTCAGTTAAATCTGTTTCTCTGTCACACTGTCCAAAAAGGATTGGTTCATCAAGAGGAAATGTAAACATTAATCAGTGAAGGGAGGCTTAAGGATGTAGCTTTCATAGGAAATCCTACAACTGTGCCAAATTGAGCTGCTGGGGGAGGAATGTCCCATGCAGGCTGTGGGCCAGATCCTGCCCCTATTTATGCTAGTTTTACACCAGTTAACTCATTTCAGATCAATGGGGTAATTCTCACCTACTGCCTTGTCAGAAAAGAATCATATGTTATGAATCTGGGACATATGTGGATAGCAAAGGAAGGAAAAGATTATTAGAATGATCTTGTGTAAATGTGGTTTTAAGAGTGCTGTAGAATAATATTTTAAAAACCAGTGGAATTGACCAAGAAACTATTTCTCAAACGAAAAAACTTTAGCCAAGATTTTTGTCTGCATAACCAAGGTCCTGCACCAATAGTACTGCAATGTGCAGCTGAAGAAAGGAACAGCCCATCATTTTACATCACTGAGATGCAGAAAATCAATTAAGAATGTATATGTACTTTTTGTGTGTTTTGTTTTTTTGTTTTTTTTATTTGTAATGGTGTGGGAAGGTACGGTGAATGTAATTTCAGCTGCTTTTTAGATATGCATTTTTCAGTATTGCATTTCTTGGCAAAGCTCTAGGAGATGGTCAGTCCAAAGGACTGTGGATAAGTGACATTTCAGAGAAGATATATTATTAGAAGTATGCAAAATGAGCATTCCTCATACAGCAGGGCTTCTTTTTGTACAGTGCAAGTTTGCTACCTAAAAAGCTACATTTAGTCAGAGATGCACTTGAATGCAAATTATTGTTTGTCACTCTGGAATGCAGAGTGTGGATTCTCAGAAGGGCTGTTAGTACAGTACTGTGTTCTAAAAAATAAAAATATGCCTCAGGTAGGTTTATACATTATTATGAAGAGGAAAACCTTTTAAGGTTAATCCCTGTGGAATCAGTGTGATAGCTGCCTGATTGAGATGCATTAAAACAATATATATCCCATTAAAATATTTCAGTTACAGTATTCAGTAGCTTACAAAGGGTAGCTTATCATTAAAACCATTATAAAAATCCTGAGTAATAGCTTGGTATGTGGAGGTGGAGTATATATCTCCAGTGAGAGAGAAGCCCCTTGGGGAGTTTCATTTACAGAAAGAATATCATTAGTGAGAGTTGGAAACATGGAGGCTGTGAAATTAAATTTGGTTAAATAAAACAGATGTGTCATACTGAAACTACAGCATTAGCTCACAAATAACAGAACTCTGTTGGAATCTTGTACACAGAGAGGGCTATGAGATTAAGTCACAAAATTTTACTAAATTTCAATGATTTGTGTTATTCAATCTGAAAACAGACTGTTCTCAGTTGCCATATTGCTCCATCCCAAAAATCAAAATGGCGCAGCCATTAGACATTACTTTGTGCATTACTACTGGCACTACTCACTATCCAGCACTGATCTTTAAATAAAGGCCCAAACACGCCTTTGAAAGTAGTGTAGCTTCTTTATGTGCTCTTTCTGTCGTCTCTAGGTCACATGCCATGGATTAGTACCAATTTTAGCTAATACACCTTTCTGAAGGGCGGGGTCTGTCTTTCCAATACCACTTCCACCATTTCCTGACAAAGAATTACTAAATGTTAGAAAATCATAGAAATTAATTGGATTCAGAACAAGGCATATAAGGGCTAGCCTACACTACAAAGGCTTTGCTGGTATAGCTATAGTCTGTTAGGGGGGGTTATTTTATTCATTCATTTATTTATTTATTTCCTTTCTCCCTTCAGACTCCTAACAGACATACCTAGGCCAGCAAAGCTTTGTTGTGTCGACCTGGCCTAAGGTTCATGAAATGAGCAGAACATTTTAAAAGTTAAAAGAGAGGCACAAACAACTCTTTACTGTTACCAAAGTGAAATCCACCCTTATTTAAGGTAACTAATTAGAAAATAGATGTAGGTTTTGGTACAATCTCACTTCCTGCTAGGAAAAAAATTATTTGCAGGAGGATGGTGTCATTAGAAATAACTTCTTGTAAATGTGCCATACGGTTGTTTTTTTGACAGCTTGTGCTGTGCCAGAGAGGTGCTTCTGTTCCTGAAATGTGTTATCACCGAATTTCATCCAGCAGGATGGTGGTGTGCAAATTCTAGGGAAATATTTCTTTTACAATATCACCATACAGAAATGACCAAAAGTTCATAGGGCAGTGGAAAGGGTAGGGGAGTATAGGGTTTCTGCATAATAGTTAAGTAGTGGGTTTTGATGCCAACGGATGATCTGATGACATCAAACTTTATACTGCTTTTCTTTAGGGCTCTCAAAAGGTTTTTAAAAAATAATTGTAATTAATCACGAGATTTAAAAAAGTCATGATTAATTGCAGTTTTAATATCACTGTTAATAATAGAATACCAATTTAAATTTATTATAAATATTTTTGGATGTTTTTCTACATTTTCAAATATATTAATTGCAATTACTACACAATATCAAGTGTACAGTGCTAATTTTATATTTGTTTTTATTACAAATATTTGCGTTTTAAAAAAGATAAAAGAAATAATTTTCAATTCACCTCATACAAGTACTGTAGTGCAGTCTCTCTCTAACGTGAAAGGGCAACTTTCAAATGCAGAATTACTTGTTTTTGAGTGCAGCTATGTTTTAAAAAAAAAAAAAAAGTAAAACTTTAGAGCCTACAAGTCGAAATATGAAGGGGCATACGAATGTTTAGCATATCTGGCATGTAAATACTGACAGTGCCGGCTACAACAGTGCCATGTGAATGACTGTTCTCGCTTTTAGGTGTCATTTTAAATAAGAGGCTATCATTATCTCCCATAAATGAAAACAAACTTGTTTGTCTTAGTGATTAGCTGAACAAGAAGTAGGACTCAGTGGATTTGTTTGAGGTGATTTAAAAAACTCAGTTTTTTATCTTTTTAAACTCTTACCCGTAAAGAAATTCAATAAAGATCACTGCCACATCTGTTAAATCTACCGGTAAATGTCATGTGATGTATGTCATCATATTGCACGTGGATTAATGTTGGGGAGGGGGGAGCCTGACTAGTTTACAGGCCTAGAGAGCAAACCTGCTTTGTCACATGACCTTGTAAACAGATTGTTTGACAGTCCCAGGGTTGTTTAATAAATGCATACTGTAAATATGTAACTTAACTTACATACCAAGTGCGCCTATAGGTTACTGCATGTTGAGGTTTGTTTGTTGCATGATGCATTTGTCTTCAACTAAATTGCTTGTTTATTGTTTACAATGTTTATGGTGGGGATTGAACTCACCAGGGTCACCATGTGTCACATGGGAGTGTACTTTAGGACTTGACCTTAAAATATTCCATGAAGGTAGGCCAAACTCTATTAAACAGTACATCCACCTTTCTCTTAGCTTAAGGTGAACTAGGGCACAGCTTTGCTAGCCCTTCCAGATAAAAGAGGTGTGTCTGAACGGCCACTGGTAATTCTGTTCTCGGGTATTCAGTTGCATCAAGGCAACTAGCACAATCTAAAAGAGGGATCGTCTGACAAACTACAGCTGGTTCTTTTTAGTTTGTGTGTTCCCTTACATGGTCTAATAATTTTAAAACTGCAGGAGCTCCATCAGAGACCAATGTGGTAGGGGAAAATGAGATTTGGGGAAAATATCGTATCATAGTGATCAGTGGTGAGCAACCTGTGGCTCTGCAGCTTCCCGCAGGTCCCATTGTCTGGGAACAGCAATCTGTGGCCCCTGGGAGCTGCTGCTGGCCATGCCTGTAGACCGTCAATGTAAACAAACTGTCTCGTGGCCCGCCAGCAGATTAGCTTGACAGGCCACAGGTTCCCCTCCACTAATAATTGATAGTTTCAACCAGGGGGGATTGATTAAATCAAGGCAATATAAAAAGTTATTTAAATCACCAAGTGGAAAGTCATGATTTAAATAACTGATTTTAATCAACTTTCCCATTTCTACTTCAGTTTTCTAAAGAAAGTTGCATTCTCATTGGTTGATGCAACTTTTAAAACATGTTGATTTACAACTAAATAGAGCCTTTATACTAGATTTGGTACATCTTCTTGCTACCTAGAATGGTACACTGTAATTATATACATTTATTTAAGCAATTATATACACCTCTACCCCGATATAACGCGACCCGATATAGCACGAATTCGGATATAATGCGGTAAAGCAGTGCTCCGGGGGGCGAGGCTGCACGCTTCAGCAGATCAAAGCAAGTTCGATATAACACGGTTTCACCTATAATGCGGTAAGATTTTTTTGGCTCCTGAGGACAGCGTTATATCGGGGTAGAGGTGTAGCTTAGTATTTTCAGATTCTTAAATTGTACATTTTTAGTATGTTAGAAAATGATGAACAGCATTGCTTGTTTACTAGATAATTAATTTTTGGTCATGGTTTATGTCAAGCTGTGCTAGGATGTTAACTGGAATTTAAACACACAAAACAGCATATAACATTTTTATTAAAGAAAACAAACCTTAGATGTTTTGGATATATAAACATTTCATATCAAAACATGTTTCACATTTACCGACTAAATTTGATTTATTAAATAGGGGGATTATCTGTAGTCAGTGAATTAAACTGATTATTTCAAGTCAGCTTGGAAAAATTTTCAAATATGCTTAAGTAAAAGTGGCTGGAACTTAAGCTCCTACTTGCTTAAGTCTCTTGAAAATGTGAGAATCTCCTAAATTACTTAGGTTGTCCTTCAAACTTTTAAAACTAGTTGATCTCATCCCCTCCTGTCTCGTTTTTATTCATAGACTGGAAGAGAGAGAAGTTTTCCTGCTTTTTCAAATCCCAGTCAGTTTCTCAGATTTGAATGAATTTGTTCAAATGAAGAAAATATTCTTTCTGTGTCTGTAGAAGCGGTTACTGCTGTTGATAATTGATTTAGCATTTCACCAAACTCTAGTTCCAGGTGCTTATTTAGTGGTGAAACATCATCAGCAAACACGTACTGCTTGAATGGTTCACTTCCAGCCCTGAAATTTATTATGGTTGGCATGACTGGTGGGTGATTATTAGATGCCCATGCCATAGTAGTATCTTCTTCTTTAGCAGTTAGGTATCTGTCCTCGTGCTTTGGGTTGAGAATATTGGCAAGAAAATGAGGTGTAGTAACTGCTAGATCCAGCCGCTCTTCACTGCCTGGAATTTAGCTTTGGTGAGTATTTCTTCAGTGTCTCTTCAATTCTTTCCAAATTTCAACAGTATCAGCAATACAGCAGCAATCTTTCTACATTTTTTTCAGTGCTATGGAAATAGGTTTCAGTATATTCAGCGTATATTCCACATTAGTCCAGTGCTGACTACTTTGGCTACATTGATAGTTTCATCTGTTTTGTCCTGTTTTTCTTTGCAAATTGTCATCAGGATAGGCCAGTTCTTAATAAATAGCACAAAACAGTTTATAACCAATGAATTCCATTGTACATCTTGGGAGAGAATTAGTTTCCTGCTCTCTTCAGTGAAGCTGAAGCAGCTGTAAGAAAAGTATTTTGTAATTTAAACAACATTTTCCTTTATTCCTGGAGTTATACTTGCGTCTTTGGCTAAAAGATGCATCAAGTGAGCACTACACCCATATATTGCAAGTTTCGGGTTCTCTTCATTATCTTCTTCTAGATTTCTTCTAATCTTTGCTACATTTTGAGCATTGTCTGTAACAAAGCTATGCACTTGATACTTTAGTATTTGTTTGCAATTTGTTATAGCTTTTACTGCTACTTCTCTTAAGCAGTCTGCTGTATGGGCATTTCCTGATGTATCAATTATTTCTGTAAGACAGAAACTCCATCTTCTGTTGTGACACAAGAATATATTACTGGATCAGTGTGTACATGCTCCACCCATCAATGCTCAGATTGACGAAAAATTCATTAATTTTTTTTTCAGTGTTAAAGTTTCCTTCTCATATGCTGTATCCAGCAGCCTTCCAGCAATGTCTGCTCTCCCTGGAGGAGTGTATGCTGGTCGTAAGATTGAATCATGTAAATGAAATGTTTGTTTTGAACTAGACGAAAGAAAGAATTTGTTGCATAAATGAACCAAGCAGTCTTTTCTTTATGGAGTTTTGATGGAATTTGCTGGTCCTGATTACAAATTCATCCATGGTTTTACTGGATTATGAAGAAAGTCTTTTTTAATATAGGTAATTTTTTGTCTGACGCATGTTTAATTACAGCACTGTTGGTGGTACCAGCAGAAGTCTCTGAAGTTGTAGACATTTCAGATGATGGACAATCATCATCTTATGTCTTGTGAATTATTGGTTCCAAGCTGCTCAGAGATATAAAAACATATACATCTCATACTGCTTCCTTAGACTTTCCTGTTCCTGTCTTAATGATGAGTCTCTTTGGTGCACTGCTGCTGCTCTCCTCATAAAATGTGTGAGCTCTAGTACAAAAAGAAGCTTGGGTTCTCCAAACCCCAATCATTTTTGTGAGCACAAGCTCCATTGTAGGTTACATTACACAACTAATCAGAGTATGGACACTATGGGGGTGGGGATCAATTATCGTAAAGTTGATGCTTGTCTCTAAAGATTAGGACCCACATCCATACAGGGCAAATTGCTGATAGCTGTCTTCCAGTACCGTTACCTGAGCCAAACTTAGCTAAAACTACGTTGGTGAAGGTTGATGTGCAAAACTATCTACACAGATCAAATGCAGACATGTTCAATCCATGTTAGTTCCAAAGACATGACAACATATTCATAGATTCCAAGGCCAGAAAGGGCCACTGTGATCATTTATTCTGACCTCCTGGATGACATAGGCCATAGAACTCCCCTAAAATATCTACTTGTGAACTAGAGTATACCTTTTAAAAAAAAATCCAACTTTGATTTAAAAATTGCCAGTGATGGAGAATCCAGCATGACCCTTGGTAAATTGTTCCAACGGTGAATACCCTCAGTGTTAAAAACGTACACCTTATTTCCAGTCTGAATTTGTCTAGCTTCAACTTCTAACCATTGGATCTTGTTATACCATTATCTGTTAACTGTTTAACTACAAACAATGCATATGTAAAGACATAAACACTAAGAGACAGCACAGTTTGTAGATATGCATAAGCTAGGTCTGATACAGATTTGTCTGTACAGTTTACTGAATTGCAGTAAAATACTGTAGTGGTCAAAAAATGGCAGGAAAAGATATGGAGAAAATAGCCAAAGAATGAAAAATTTTGTCAGTTATCTGTGGCAGAGGTGAGACTGAAAATGCAAAATAAATAAAATTAAATTAGCCATTGGACATGGCTTGTATTCTTTGAGGTGCCCTAAAGTGTTTTTAAAAACATCATCACTCATATGAAATTTGTAACTTAATTCTTTGCATTATTACAAATTAACTATATTTTCACAATTGGCTCAGTGAATAAACTTAAAGTAAAAAAATATCTTGCAAGCAATAGCAAAATAATATAATGGGGTACTATTTACTGGGTTACTCTAAAGGTTTTGTCTCCAAAGCCCCAGTGGTGTGTATTGTCTGAACATTTTGGGGTGTGGTTTTGGGACCTGGAAAACTTGTCTGAATAAAGTGGTCTGGCATTTTTCTATCTAGCAAACAGTTTGCTGTTGTATGATGCTACACTTTGTGTAGTACAGTAGAGTAACTCCCCATTTAACATTGTCCCATTTAACATTGTTTCAGTGTTACATCCCTGCTCAATTAGGGAACATGCTCGTTTAAAGTTGTGCAATGCTCCTTTATAACGTCGTTTGGCTGCCTGCTTGTAAGATTCTGTGGAAGAGCAGCGACTTTACAAGGGAGCATTGCACAAGTTCTGCTTCTCCGCCTCCTCCCTCTCCCTCCTAGCGCTTCGCTTTCCCAGGGCTTCCCCGCTTCTGCCCCTCCCTTCCAGAAAGTCCTAAGCATGAAGTGCTGGGAGGAAAGGGGAGGAGCAGGGAAACCCTGCATCTCCACTCCTCCCCCTCCCTCCCAGAAAATCCTAAGCACCACTAAACAGCTGTTTGGCGGCGCTTAGGACTTTCTGGGAGGGAGGAGCAGGAGCTGGGAAGCGCTGTCTCTCTGATCCGCCCCCTCCCTCCCAGAAAATCCTAACAGCTGTTTGGCAGCGCTCTAGTATTTTCTGGGAGGGAGGGGGAGGAGTGGAGATGTAGGGCTTCTCCGCTCCTCCCCCTCCCTCCCAGCACTTCGTACTTAGGACTTTCTGGGAGGGAGGGTCAGAAGTGGGGAAGTGCTACGTCTCCACTCCTCCCACTCCCTCCCAGAAAGTCCTGAGCACCGCCAAATAGCTGTTTGGCAGCGCTTAGGGCTTGGGGGGCGGGGAGGGAGGGATGTGGTGTGCTCCAGAGAGGAGGTGGAAAGAGGTGGGCCTGGAGTGGAGCGGGGACAGGAAGAGGCGGGCCTGGAGCATTCCCAGCAAAATCCGAGCCTGTTCTCCAGGGAAGCTGCCGCTGCTGCTGCAAAGGTGCTTCCTAGCGTCCCTGCCTGCAGTGGGCTGTGCCTGTGTGGGGTAAGCCAGGGGCACTTCCCAACCACAGTACAGTACTGTACAGTATATAATGTCTTTTGTCTGCTCCCCCAAAATTTCCTTGGAACCTAACCCCCCGCATTTACATTAAATTTTATGGGACAATTGGATTCATTTAACATTGTTTCACTTAAAGTTGCATTTTTCAGGAACATAACTACAACATTAAGTGAGGAGTTACTGTACTTAATTAAATATGGTCTCAAAACAATCACTGAAATCCAAACACCTTAATTTTTTCCGGGGTCAGAACATTGTAGCTTTGATACAAAAATTAACATGTTATTTCAAATCTGTTTGGTAACACTTGAGAGTACAATGCACAGAGATTGACTGTCACCATTTTTTAAAGGTTTGATGTATTGGCGAGGGTATGGAGAGAAATATACCAAGTAAGAAGGGTGTTTTTCATCTTTGCAGCTTTTATGGGTGATTGACTAGGCTAGATAATTTGTAATACCTACAACATAATTCATTTCAGTTACTGGTTCTGTGACCTATGAGAAAATTCTGGGGTTTTGGGTTTTTTTGTTTTTTGTTTTGTGGCAGTTGCTTTTGGTACAGGAATATGTTGTAGCTTGAAAATTGGAGGGTGTGCATCATAAGTTACCAGGATGTGCTGCAGCTTTTTGCACAAATTATGTCCAGAAAGTGTTTTCAATACAGTGAGCCCCAGGAGGAGTAATTGGCCTCTCTAATGATCAAAACTGAATATTGTATCTGTATGTAATCTGTGTTAAGACAGCAGCAAAGGTCTAACCTTAAAACAACCTCTTCCCCCATCCCCATCCCAATTCAGGATGACATCAATAATTTTTCTCCCATAGAAAAATGGCCAGTGTGAATCATAAGCTTCCCCTTTTTTCTGCTGCTTTGGGGTTTTTATTCTTTTGCAGAAGCTATTCATTTTAAATGGACTTCTCACACAGACCCGCGCAGCCTCACTCATCTATATCTTGGCCTATTTGTTCATATTTTTTGCTTCAACAGCTTTGTTGTGAGAACTTTCCTTTTGTTCAAAATGTGTATCTTGGGTACTGTCAGGGGAGAACTTCTGGAAAGATTTCCCTTGGCATTATCAGAACAAGATTTTCCTATTTTAACAATTTTTTTTATCCATTTATCCACATATTTCTCTTACTTCTAGCATCTATGAAAATCCTCTGTTTTTTGAAAAATGAGTTTCATAAATTGCATAAAATGGATAAACTAATTTGGAAGTACTCCTCACTTGTTTAATCATTTATCTGGCTTCTATTACTGCTTTTGGCAGTAATAACTTCTGCTGCCAGCAATTGTTTGCTTATTATAAAAAAAATTGCTAAGTAAATGTTTCATATTCAAAAAGTTCTCCCCAAATATAACTGGATGATGATTTCTCTTATCAGTCATAATTATCTATAAGCATTTCTGGAGCACTTTTATCATACCCTGTAATGTATGTTGTGCGACACACAAATATCTAGTATTGTTTTGGATCAGAGTATGTATTATCAAGGGATACGCTAAACCATCAGATTATTGTAAGCATGTGCAATTTTAAGCACCTGATTAATCCTGGTACGTCTACTCTGGAATAAAAGATCCGTGACACAACTGTAGCTGGCGTGGGTCAGCTGACTCGGGATTGGGTTGTAGGGCTAAATTGCAGTGTAGACATTTGGGTTTGGGCTGGAGCCTGGGCTCAGGAGCCATCCCGCCTTTTTCCAACCCTGCGTAGACATACCTGAAGAAGTCAATGAGACTCTCAAGTGCTTAGTTACTCATATGCATAAGTGTCTTGCTGAAACAGGGCTTGAATGTATATAATGTGAAAACTGATAAATATTAATTATCAGTTACATGGATTTCAATTTAAGTTTTTCATAATTGAAAAGTGACTTTTTTTTCTAACTACAACATTTTCTAACTCTTCATTGTTAGAGGTCTGTGAGCCGCAAATTTCTGCTCTGAACTTTTATGAAGTATGGGGTATGGAAGGCCCAAGATGGAGTTCCAGATCTAACTCCTATCTCTAGTTGTTGCTGAACACTGATATTGTGGTTTTGCCTAAAGGCTACAGTTAGGTTGGGTCCCATTGAGCTGAGTCCCAACACATAATGAATGACAGTCCCTGTCCCAAAGAGCATACAGTCAAAAAGACAAACATAACAGGTTGAAAACTGTAAATATACATCTAGATTTGTAAATATAAAATTGTCATCTCTTTAGCATTAACCTTAAAAAAATTGTGTTTGACCCCTGATTGTAATAAAATATTTTCTTACTATTGTACCATGCAAACGAGTGGGCATGGGAAGGGTTGGTGAGCCAGGGTAACAAACATAGTAAAATCTGCAAGTTCTTAGTTGCTTGGTCAGTAGTTGTGAACACAGCTTTCTGCCTGCTTAGCCATTATGTTGCACTTTACTGAATATATTTTAAATTTGGTTCAGACTCTCAAAAGAGTTTAGCATGTTGGATACTGTGGATTGTTTTTTCCTGCATAGTTGTTGATTTATTATAAGATAGTCTGTGTGAGCATCCATACAGGAAATGAGCACCAATTTAGAACACACTTACTTTAAATGTGATCTTACAACTAAGCTTTTCCTTTGTTTATTTAAAAAACAAAAAATCTCCTCCATTGGAATAAACTCCAGCGTGGTGTACAAAGAATTTAGTGGTACATTGTAAACTATTTCAAAAGAAGATATAAAGGAAGATTCAGGAATGCACTATAAACCATTGCAAATAAAGGACTTTATCCTTGTGTTTGAGTGGCAGTCCCTCTCCCCCATTGACTTCATGGGAAATTTCTATTTTAAAATGGGTCAAATTTAAAAACTGGCATGATATGGCCAAAAATATACATCTAGATTTGTAAATATAAAATTGTCATCTCTTTAGCATTAACCTTAAAAAAATTGTGTTTGACCCCTGATTGTAATAAAATATTTTCTTACTATTGTACCAACACTATGCAAATAAGAATATTACAGAGCTACGCCAGGGCATCCTTTTAAATTTCAGGTTGTTCATTTCCTTGCACATTTTCCTTATGTGGAGTTGTGCTTTCTGTGTAGTATAGCATGTAGCTCATGTTACCACTGTCACCGAAGATGAGCATTGTGGGTTTTTCTGCAGTATTAGCTTTTGGAAGACTGCTATGATGGGTTTATTACTTTCTTCCTTCTTGACAGATCTATATTTGTCTAATTGTATTTCTCATGGGCTAAATTTGCTCTCCCCAAAGTGCTGGTAATTGGAAAAACTAATGACATTTTAAAAAAGAGTAGCTTAACGTATTAAATGATCACTGAAGATTTCTTTGGCTATTTGTTTTTAGAGTCAACAGGTCAACTGTATTCTTTAATACTAAAACCGCAGCGATGAAAATCTTCTATTGATGTTTCTTAAGTTCAAAAAGGAGAAAAGGAATCCTACATGTCTCAGCGTTGGCAAAAATTAAGTTCAAATTTCAGTAACAGACACAGATTTATGCCTACCCAACCTCTCATCAGTTCTGGCCTTGGGAGCTAAGTTTCTATCAGGCCATAATAGACTCATAGAATATCAGGGTTGGGTGGGACCTCAGGAGGTCATCTAGTCCAACCCCCTGCTCAAAGCAGGACCAATCCTCAGATTTGTTGCTAAATCCTTGTCAATGCTCCTCAACTCAGTCCAGATGTTGAAAAATTGTTCCTGCTTTAATGTTTACCAAGTGAACAACCCTCAGCATCAGTGCAGTCAACACAATAATGGGACTACACAGGTTTCACTGAGAGCATAATTTGGCAAATAGAACTTTTACTATTAGAGAGTGAACCCAGCTTGACTATCAGATCCAAGGCTGAATTTCAGGGCTGTCCATTAAACTAGCAATTTGAGCATTTTCTATAAGGAATCACTGAGGCCTAAACAGTAGGTCCCCCACAAACCATGTTATTACTTCTAGGAATAAAATTTCACTTTTGTTGAAGATTTAAAGCAGTTTTGCAGTTTAAGTACAACTTCTAGTTCTGAAAATGCTTCAGGTTTCCAGTAGTGTAGCAATTAATATAGCCAGCTCTTTCAGAAATGCACAAATGATTGAAATGGACTTTAAAAATGGAAAATAAACTGGAATTTTACAAATTTTACCGATGTCCTCTTGAGCTGATTCATTCTCTCTTGGTAAGGGGTAACTTACAAGCCTTACTTTGAACAAGAATTCCTAGAACCACTCATTGGGATTAACAGGACAAACCATTTTACTCAGTAAACATCTTAAAGTATATTGAATATTAGACTTCAAATATAAGAACTTTCCAATTTACAAGATCCTTGTGACTTGTCACTTAAGTCAGGGTCCTTCTAACCCAGAATCTCTATCATCTTTCCCAAACAGCATTCCCATTAGTACAGTCTCCTCAAAGATATCTATCTAAATTGCCCTGACCATCTCTCACTATCCCCAGGAATTGTTAAAGATTACTCATTAGCTCCAGTCTAGTCCATCTCTGTTTCCTGGGCAACTCTGGCCTGGTCCCACTCTTCCCTAGACAGTTGTAGTTCATGACTCAACTCATTATTGCTGTGGCTACCTTGGTAGCATTTTAGGCAAATCAAGCCAACATCAGTCCGCTGACCTCGGGTTTCCCACTAGATGTTACTATGTTGGATAGACTCCTGGGCACAGTACAATACATTCACTCATTTGAAAATGTGTTAAACCATGAATAATCTTTTAGGAAAGATGTGGAGCACTGCACAATTACAAATATAGGAAAATCTGTAGTAAAGTTCCAGGGTGCATGGATATATATCAAGCTTTTCCAGTCCTCTTGTAGTCTGCGAGGAAGCCTGTGCACCCCATTTACAGAGAGCTTCTCAGTTTGGATATCCATGGAAATGTATATATTTGTCTACAGTATTACATGGATTTTTGCTGATGGCAGGTTACTGCTGCTTAGAGATTTTTTTTTAATTTATTATGTTTTCTGTGACAGATCATTTTGATTTTTGCAGGATAACATACCATACATTGTATTTAGGCATGGTTGTGACTCCTCCCATATTTCTCCAAACCATACCCTCTTTCAGCAAATACTTTGAGTGAGTGTAGTGTAGGCATGTCAGCAGTATATCAAATAGAATTTGGAGGCAAACTTTATAGTGAGTTGATATGTTTTTCAGCACGAAAGCAGCGATGGAAACATATTGCACTTAATTAAAAGAAATTTGATGCATGAATCAGAAAATAATTTGGCTCAGTCCCCTGTAGCTAACTGTATTGGGTCTGTAGAATTAACCAGAGTCAAAGTAGGAAAAGCTTATTTTCGTCAGTAAAGCAACCAGATTGAGCTCCAAATATGTTGAGGAATATATATCATACTGAGTAAAAAGGTGTTAATTTTAGTCGCCTTCATAAACAAAACCACACTTAAGCTTATAGCTTTTCTTTCTTTGCATGTTTTTTACAATTTTTTGTTTTCCATTACATTCCAAAGTATTCAGACTGTTTTATTTTACAATAATTGTCCTGCACCGATGTCATGTTCATAACTATTATGATCTAAGTAGTTTAATATATTTATCAATATGCAGCACTTGTAGAACATCATACATCTTCAAAGTGCTTTATGTATATTAAGTAATCACAGCACCTAGATAAGGAAACTTGTAACTGGAGAAACTGCTACAGAGATATTAAATGACTGCAGAGTCACACAGCAGTAAGTGGCAAACAGAACTAGAACCTCAGAGTCTTAGATCCCTAGTCCTGTTCAAACTCCTTTAGACTATGCTTTGTCTGAATTACGCTTCAGCTTTGCTCCTAATAGATGTACACTAAAAAGAATTGTCACCGTCCTAACTGAATGCCACAAACTTTTGTATGATATTCTCTTCTTTAAAGTTTGCCCTTTGCCCTTCTACTGTAGTTGGCATAGGAGAAGACCTTTGGGAGATAACCCCTTGCCAAAGTGGGTTATAAAATTTACGTGGAGTTAGCCTCCTTTCTCCAAAAAAGAGAAAAGGTGTGTTTAATGCAGGCTCTTTCTTATAGACTGTGGAATTTTGTTTCCTTCTCTAGCACTGATTGAAATTATATGAAACTTGCTCTTTTTAAAATGTATGTTTATCAAATAAATTCATTCAAACGCCAAGCAGATTTATTTATTTAACTTTTATTTTCTAGTTGGGGAATGGCGGTCAACGTGTATTCTACCTCTATAACCCAAGAGACTATGAGCAGACATGACATCATTGCATGGGTTAATGACATAGTAGCTTTAAACTACACAAAAGTCGAACAACTTTGTTCAGGTAAGATATTATTTTAAAATACTTAATATTCATAAAAAAAGTGTTGAATCTAAAAATCTGATTTGATGAAAATGTATACCGCTAATACTGTCTTTGTCAGAGAATAGCTCTTTTGAGGGAAGACAGTCTGAAGAATATATCCAACCATGTGTTTTGTGTAGCTGAGTTAAAAATAAGTTATGGAAGGATAAAGTTGTTTGAGGAAGCAAAATGAATGCAGAACACGAAGAGTCTAGATAAAGCTGCAGATAAATCATATTTATTACTAGATTTTGAGCAGGAAAGGAATGCAATAGAGAATTTCTGTATTAAAAGTATAGTACAGTTACTGAAGAAAGTAGCTTTAAAACATAGGTACAAAACTGGGAATTATATTATCTGAAAAGTGACAACCTTACTGAAAGCAACATTATACACTAATGGAATGGTGGGTACCCAGATGAATAAAATACTCCAAGAGTTATTCACTAGTGGTAAGTGTCCTGAAATCCTTGTTGGAGGGCACACACAAAAATCACAGATAAGTGGTGATGTGAAATGAAGTGGGACATAGTGGGTTTGAAGAAATCATCATTTAACTGCTGCAAGATGTTCCTAGAGTGTGCCTAAACATCTGCTTATTTCCTCTGCATATATGACAGGCCCTTGCTGTAGGCAATGCAGTCAGTGAGATCTAGGAATAGAGAAGATGTTTTGAGGAACTCCATGATTTAATAAAAGTGGAGGTTGCAAGCTGTCTGTAAAACAGCAGGTTCTGTAACTAGGTGGCAGCTAGGAAAGTGGAAGTTATGGGCAGTGAGCGGTGTCAGATTGCATCATGGCTTCTGTTTGTAGTTTTTCAAAATGAAAAGTGTTTCTGTGAAGGAGATCTAATAAGATCATTGCTCCAAACTCTTTACCTGGCATGCTGTGACTTCATATCTGCTAAGACAGTGCTTTGAGGGTGCAGGACAACTGAATCCATGTAACCACTTCATCAAAAATTAGATCCATTGACCAAGATGAAATTTTATTGTAAGAATGATGATCCATCTTAGATATTTGATTTTTACTTACCACTACTTCTGTAGATGTCCATCTCAGTCAGATTTTCATGAAATATATGGTAAATTGTGTCCTCCAAAATGCTAGCTTACTGGGTACTGGAACAAATTATTGAACAATTATTTTGTAAGTACCTAGAGAATAATAGGATTATAAGTAATAGCCAGTATGGATTTGTCAAGAACCTCTGACAGGGTTACAGGCCCAATGGATGGGGGTAGGGAGGAGAAGGTCTAGGCTTGATATAGCTTGATTTTAGTAAGGCTTTGACAGAGTCCCACGTGACATTGTCATAAGCAAAGTAAGGAAATGTGGTGTAGATAAAATTACTATAAGATGCTGCATAATTGAGTGAAAGACCATACTTAAAAAGTAATTATCAAGGGTTCACTCTCAAACCGGAATGATGTTATCTAATGGGGTCCTGCAGAGGTCTATCTTGGGTCATGAACTAGTCAATATTTTCCTTAATGACTTGGATGATGGAGTGAAGAGTATAGTTATAAAATTTTCCAGTGACACCAAGCTGAGCGGCACTGCAAGCACTTGCTAGGATGGTATTAGTCCAGCAATCAACAAGATAAAATTCAGTGAAGACAAGTGTGAAGAACTACACTTAAGGAAAAAAAATCAACCCCCCAACTACAAAATGGGGAATAACTGGGTAGACAGTAATACCTTTGAAAAGAATCTGGATGTTACATTGGATCACAAATTGAATGAATCAATAGTGTGATGCAGTTGTGAAAAAAGCTAATATAGTTCTGGAGTGTATTGATAGGAGGGTTGTGTGTAAGACATGGGAGGTAACTGTCCCACTCTTTTTGGCAGTGGTGAGACCTTAGCTGGAGTACTATGTCCAGTTCTGGGAACCATGCCTTAAGAAAGATGTGGACAAACTGGAGAGAATCCAGAGGGGGGTGACAAAAATAAAAGGTTAGAAAATATGACCTATGAGGAAAGCCTTAAAAAACTAAGCATGTTTAGTCCTGAGAAAAGATGACTGAGGAGGACCTGATAAGTCTACAAATATGTTAAGGGCTGCTACAAAGAGGATGGTGATCAGTTGCTCTTCATGTATACTGAAGGTAGGACAAGAAGTAGTTGGCTTGATTTGCAGCAAGGGAGATTTAGGGTAGATATTAAGGAAACTTTCTAACTATAAGGATAGTTAAGCTTCGTCATTGAAGGTTTTTAAGAACAGGTTATACAAATGCCTAACAAGGGTGGTCTAGATATACATGGTTCTGCCTCAGGGCAGGGAGGGGGGTGGTAGACAAGATGACCTCTTGAGATTACAGCGCTACATTTCTGTGATTCTAAATTATCTGAATACAAGCTCCACAGAGTAGTCAAAACAATTAAAAACTGATATGAAGGAACAACCTTGCAGAAATCTGTCCACTTTCCATACATAAGCAAATTTCACTACAGGACTTGTGAGAGTTGTGTTGCTACAGTACAGGTCAATGTAACTAATATAGTTGCAAACATAAGATGAGTAGTTAAAAATATCGCACTATAGCATGTTATTTTTGCTGAACCGAGATATTCTTGGGTTGTTGTTTTTTTTTGGGGGGGGGGGGAGTGTCTAGTTGAAGCAAAAACACTACATCTAGCTGGTGTTTTAATTAAGTTTCATACATTTGTCTGAATATTGCTTTTGGCAAATTGTTTCAAAGCATTGGCATCTAAACATATAATTTGACACAATAAGGTACGTGAGGATAGACACCTGTTCCCAAAACTTCCAGCGTTTATCACTGTTTAAGACAGAAAATATAATGGACAGGATGAGCTATTGATTTGTTCCTGTATGACCATTCAAATGCTTCTGAAATGTCTGAAGTTAAGCTTCAGAGCTAATACCCCATCATCTTGAATGTTTGCAGATTTAAATAAAAGCTTTCATCATATAATTCCATAACCAAAAAGGAAAAATAGTTGATAATTTAGAATTGAAGAAAATTTAAATGTGGAGAATGCAGTGAAAGTTAGAGATCTTAAATCCCTAAATCTGGTTTGTCCATAGTTGTCAGGAAAAATGTCATGAATTCATTATCCTGTTTAATTACCCATGCGAAGTTCTCACAGGAACTCTTTCTGTGTCTTCAAGCAAGGATTTTAGGGTGTACCACAGGGGAGGAACTGAAACAAGGCTGCTTTATCAGAGTTCTCATCCCCACCTTTTCTGTACTTAGTATTAAATGAAATCTAGGATTGTATTAACTTTCAGATTCTGTCTTCATATATTTTTTCCATTCTCCATGTTATTTTTATATTCGAACATTGAAAGACCAAATTGCTTTACATTTATTTATCAATTCAATTAGAGATTTTAGCTTTATATTTTTTTCCTCAGGCGTTTTTATTCTACTCCCTAAACGCTCATGTAAGAATCCAATCAAGGATTCAATCTTGCATTTTTTGGTGTGAGAGAGTTCCAAGTTTCTACAGTCCAAAAAGATCTCAGTGTCTGAAATATTGACACCGATTCAGGTTCTCGCAAACAATTTTCATAATGTGGACTACTACAGTCTGATGGACCACTTCCCTTGCCATTTGTGATTGCACAGACCAGTCTCCCTCCCCAGTCCTCCACCTGTGTTATTAAAGAAAACCCCTGTGGCAGCTACAGTGATTGTTTACACTGCAAAGTAATATTAAGGAAGCACTTGTTGTATTTTTTTAGTTGTCTTTTAATGCAGTTTAGCAGATGAAAGCAAGGAGGCAAGCTAGCACCCTGTGACCAGCGAGCTGTCTGTGGACCACCAGCAAGGGCTGCACGGACCACAGTTTGAGAAGGGCTGATCTAATTCATTCATTCTAACATTCTTTTGGCCATCGTTCCTTAATGCATTTGCAACCTTCATGCAGCTTAACGTTAGTTTCCATAAAATATGAGCATTTCTGGAAGACTTCAAAGGGAAGGAGGATGTGGGAAACTTTGTAACACTTGGAAGCATTTCACAGTATTATAGTGAGCTACAGAGCGACTAAGATAACTGGATTTTATCGCCTAATATAAAACTGTAAGGGCATTTTGCTTTCTTTAAAATAAAATAAAAGCATTAAGATTTGTCATGCAGTCTTATGCATTTTCAATTTGTGCTCATTTTTGGCAACAAGAAGCAATCCAAATGCCAGAAAAAGCTGGGGTCAAATTAAAAAAAAAAAATCATCTACTGTTTGAGTGGAAAACACTAAGGCCTCATTTTGTAGAATGATGAACATCCTTGGCTCCCACTGATGCCAGCTGAAATGATGGCACTCAGGTTCTGCATACACTGGAGTAAAGCATATACTTCAGAAACAGTTTTAAACATTTTGAGTATAAAGGAAAAACAATAGAATGACACTGTGCCTTTAGGTAAGTTTTTGAGTTCTAAATAAATATTGCAGTGAAAAGCTTCAGGTGACAATTTTTAATGGAAGGAAGACCAGCTAAGGCCACTGGAGTCTATCTTCATTTTTCATTGCTGTTAAGTAGTTAAGGAGTGGTATTAATAGTGTATGTACTATAGAGAGACCAGCTTGTTTCCCAGTAGCTGGTTCGATTAATAGAGCTTGGATGAGAAGTAGCAAAGGAAGAGGCTGCTTTTACAGTTACACAGTAGTTGTATTCATCTTGAGTCTTGGATGTGTTTTTGTCCTTGCTAAGTAGGTCGAGTGCAGCATAGTGTCCCCTGTGCTTTCAGAATGCCTGCTGTAGTAGTGATGTACCAAAAGGACTGGGTTATGGATGAATTCAGCCCTGGAGAATCTAAATTTAGTCTGCAGCCCTGATAATTTAGTTTTGAGAACATAGACAAGGAACACTCTCCAAATATATAAAAGCCTTGGAATTATCTTAACTTTGGAGAAGGGGGCGGTATTTTGTCATTCTTGTTCTCTAGCCAAAAAGGTTTAATTGGTTTTGCATTTGATTGTTGAGTTGAATATGAAAATGTGTATCTTCAACTACATGTGTCAGTATAGCATGTCAATCTACTGTCATAATGTTCTCCTAAGGATCTAGAACTGTAGACTGTCATTCCTGTATACCAAACCAAAAAGCCAACTTAACAGGCTTTAATGAATTGGTATCCTTAGACGCAGCAGCCTTATTTCTAAGTTACGTTAGTTCAGACAGAAGGCAAACTCCATTGTCATACTTTTCCCAAGGGTCAAGTTATTTTTGTAATGAGTAAAAATAGGTTTTAAATAAGATTTATAACTAATCTGTCTTGACTCAAATTGTTTTTCCTCCATGGTGTATGCACAGTTGATTGAGTTTTTTGTTATAGGGTCGCTTGTGAATGTACTGCTGTGGTGTTGGAATGTTTGTTCTAAACGAGTCATGCAAGGTTATATGAAAATAGAGAGGACGTGTTATATATGTATGTATATGCGTGTGTATAAAATAGATAATTCTCTTCCTTGTCTTTAATGAATGCCAGTCCACATTGTAAAACAAACACACAGTTTGACACTTGGAATTTTTGTACCATGCCATTTGTCTTCACCCTGGTATTTGCAAAGTCTTGATCAGGAAACTTATTTCAAGTGATGAATAGCTTGATTAATCTGCGTTTTCTTTGCTTGACTGTTTATACAAGTCCCTTCCATTCTGAGGACATTTCAGGTCACATTGCAGATAAAATTGTTGGTACTCAAACTGTTTGCTTTGTCCATGGATGCAGAGTAACATCTGAGTAGGACAAAAATTAGGTCATTACAGCCAGGGTCACTTCTGGAGGTTTTGGATGTGTTGGGAGAATTTCATGCTGTATTCTGTGCTTTGGATCTTTTGTCTCTCCTGACTTGTGGAGTCCAGTGGGGAAGTACTGGATCCTTTGCTGGTGAAGATTGTCTCCATCTCCTTTGAGTAGGGCGGGATGCCAGTTGCTTTAAAGGAAGTACATGTTGGTCCTCTGTTCAAAGAAAGTCTCTTGCCACAGACAATCCATCCAACTATTACCAAGTGTTTTCAGCATAATACTAAGCTTCATATTTCTGATGCAGTCCACAGGGTGCTGCTGAATGTTCTCCTTGTGTCTGGTACCACACTGCTTGAGACAGGCTTTCCCCTGGAGGATATTTTGCCACAATGGAAAATCAGTGGAGGTGCTTAAGCTAAAGATCCTTCAGTGTTAACATAAAGGGAAGTGTCAGCCAGGCTCTTCTGTGGGGAAACCAACTTTAGAATCTACTCCCCTAATACTTCCTTTGGTCTGGTGCACACAAATTTGTTTACCTTCAGAGCATGCTGTAAAGACCATGTTTGAGTAGGGCCCTGCCAAATTCACGGTCATGAAAAACGTGTCACGGACCGTTAAATCTGGTGTGGTCCCTTCCCTCCCCCCCCCCCCCGAGAAATCTGGTCTTTTGTGTGCTTTTAGCCTATACTATACAGATTTCATGGGGGAGACCAGCATTTCTCAAATTGGGGGTCCTGACCCAAAAGAGAGTTGCAGGGGGGTTGCAAGGTTATTTTAGGGGGGGTCACAGTATTGCCACCCTTACTTCTGCACTGCTTTCAGAGCTGGGTGGCCAGAGAGAGGTGGCTGCTGACTGAGGGCCCAGCTCTGCAGACAGCAGCACACAAGTAAGGGTGCCAATACTATACCATGCCATCCTTACTTCTGCACTGCTGCTGGCAGCGGCTTTGCCTTCAGAGCTGGGCTCCTGGCCAGCAGCCACCGCTCTCCAGCCACCCAGCTCTGAAGGCGGAGCCGACGCCAGCAGCAGAGCAGAAGTAAGGGTAGCAATACCGAAACCACCCCTACAATAACCTTGCAACCCCCCCACCCACACACACACAACCCCTTTTTGGGTCAGTACCCCTACAATTACAACACCATGAAATTTCACATTTAAATAGCTGAAATCATCACATTTATGATTTTTAAAATCCTATGACCGTGAAATTGACCAAAATGGACCGAGAATTTGGTAGGGCCCTCCTTACGAGCAAGGCTGAGGGTGGCTGGAGTGAAGTTTACTCGAGGATTCTACAAGTGGGAAGAAGTCTGTTTTGCTGTCTTGTTGTTGTATACAAGAGGGGAATGTGCTTGTTTTGCTTTTAATTGATGGAAAAGGATGCATAAATATTTGGGTACATATTGATTAATGTGTTTATTTTAAGCCAAATAAATAAGATTCCTATGTACACGCTATGAAAGCTTGTGCTGTGGGACCCTTTTAGACCAGTTCTTCCCAAATATTTGGTTGGCAGTGCAGGCAGAACTGAAACATATTTCAGCATTGTTCTCTAATCACACTGCAGCCCTGCAAAATCAAGGCTGTAATGTGACTTGAAAACATGATTAAAACATAGTTTGATCCTGTCTGCGCTGTGAAACTGAACCATGTTTTAAGGCACTACCATGCTGTATTGAGGTCCTGCTACACAGTAGACACTCAGTGTAAGTGACTCCTTAATGTCTTCCATATGATGTTTAGCATTAGAGTGCAGTGGATGTTGACAATCAGTTTTTAAGACCATATGCAGAGCTTCATGAGGAAGCTTGCCAAGCAGCTACTCGTAAACTCTAAACAGACACCAGTTATTTTCTTTCATGGGCATTAATAGTAATTCAGCAAAAACTCACAAGGAATAATATTTTTAAAAGAAAACAACCACCTTGCATATTTCTGTTAAAATTACTTGTGTTTCTTCTCAAACTGTCACTTTTAAAGGTAAATTGACTTTTATCCACATGAAGCTTTTTCATTACTTGTCCTTTATTTATTAATGTTAGCTTAAAATTATCATGGAACGTATTATGTCCAGAGCAAAATGCTTAAAATGAGTTTTTAGACAGAAGATGATTTAGGAAAAACAAATTTAATATAATGAATTCAGAATAAATATTACTGATACTGAAGTACTGAATAAGCACAGCAGGTAGTGTTGCCAGGTGTCCAGTTTTGGACTGGGGTGGGGCTGGCAGGCTCCGTGCAGCTCCCCAGAAGTGGCGACATGTCCCTTGGCTCCTAGGTGGAGGGCCAGCTGAGGGGGGTGGGGCTCCGTGCACTGCCCCCGCCCTGAGTGCTGGCTCTGCAGCTCCCATTGACCAGGAACCGTGGCCATTGGGAGCTGCGGGGGTGGCGCCTGCAGGCAGAGGCAGTGCACATCGTTTAGAGCTGCCTGGTCGCCCCTGCGCATAGGAACCAAGGGACATGTCACTGCTTCTGGTGAACCCCCTGAGGTAAGCGCCACCTGGAGCCCGCCCCTCGCACCCTCTCTCTCGCCCCAACCCCCTGCCCCAGCCCTGAGCCCCCTCTCACATCCAAACTCCCTCCCAGAGCCCGTACCCCCAGCCCTGAGCCCCTTCCTGCACCCAAACCTCCTCCCACATCCTGCACCCCACACCCGTCCCAGCCCTGAGCCCCCTCTCACGTCCAAACTCCCTCCCAGAGTCCGCACCCCCAGCCCCGAGCCCCTTCCTGCACCCAAACTTCCTCCCACAGCCTGCACCCCACACCTCCTCTCACACCCCTGTCCCAGCCCTGAGCCCCCTCCTACATCCAAACTCCTTCCCAGAGCTTGCACCCCCAACCCTGAACCCCCTCCCATCCCTGCCTCAGCCCAGTGAAAATGAATGAGTGAGGGTGAGGGAGAGCAATTGACAGAGGGTGGAGGGATGGAGTGAGTGGGGGTGGGACACGGGCGGGCCTCAGGGCAGGGGGCGGGGCAAGGATGTTTGGTTTTGTGGGATTAGAAAGTTGGCAAGCCTAACAGCAGGATTTTTTTTAACTGATTGCCTGAGGCTAACACACATTATTCAATGAAAGAAGAGTTTGAGGTCTTACAATCCAGAATGCATTATTTCATTCAAGTGTTCAGTGGATACCTGGATTGCATCACACAAACTCTTAGACATACGGAGTTCGATTTTCAGAAGCACCTATGTGATTTAGAAGCACAAGTTTCATTAATTTGCAATAGGACTTGTGCGCCTAAGTCACTTAAGTGCTTTTGATGTGCATTTAATAACTTCTATTACTCCATGGGGACTGCATGCAGTATAATAAATTCCTAAACACCTGGATACATTTAGCATGACTTTTCCATGCTACTAGTGCCAAAGATGTTTTAAAAAGCATCATAAGAGCGGCATGAAGGTGCATGGGAATAGATGGAACATTCCATTAAGCCTCTTCAAAACAAAACTAAACAAAAACCATTTGCTTTTTCTCAAAATTCTTAGTAACTAAATCTTATCTAAAGATGGAAAGTTAATGCCCAACGTGCCGTGTGGCCATTGAAAATAGGAACATAAAAATCATGTTCAGGGAAGCAATTCTAGGAAGTCTAAAAATATGAAACTTAAGCCTCAAGTGCTATGTAGCTCTAAAACAGTCATTGCTGTACTCTGCAGTTTTTTCTGTTCTCACCAAAACTATGATGTCATGCATGCTCATTACAAGGTGCTTCTTTTTGACCCATCAGTGAACAGACAAGGTGTGTCCCTTCCCATCAATGTTAACACCCATAATTTTTATGAATTGAAGTGTTTAATGACTAATATATACAGAATTAATGCTGGGCTTTCATTTTTAATGTATTACTTTGTGTGTTCAGTGCCCATTTTCTTCTCCCAATAAAGCATGAGGATTATCAATCTTAAATTTTGTATTTACATGGTCAGATTGTCACAACTTCATTGTTAATATAATTTGCAGGAGTTTGCATCTAATTTCATGGGGTTTTTTAATTTAAGGATTAGCTGAAAAATCTTTAAAGAAAAAAACCTCTTAAGTATCCAATTTATTAGTAGAATATGTAGAGATACTTAGGCACAGATTTTTAAAGCCATGTAGGCATTGCTGTGCTCAGTGTTGTAATACCTAACTGATTTAGAAGCCTCAGTCTCTTTTCAGAATGGACTTAGGCACATAGGAGTCTAAATCCTATCAACTGTCAATGGGTTTTAAGGCTCCTGAGTGCCTAAATCCATTAAAAATAGATTTAGGATCTTAAATGAGTTAGGCACAGCAACACCTAAATATCTCTAAAAAATCTGGACCTTAAAGTGCCTAAGTCCCGTTTTCAGACAAAGACACTTAGATGTGGTGACACTAACTTTTAGGTTCCCAAAAAATCATTGGGATTCACAAAGCTTGAGTTAGGTGCCTTGCTCCCTTTACACTAAATGGGGAGGGAAGGGTGTCTCAGGGTATGTCTGCACTATGGAGTTATACCGATTTTACAGAAACCGGTTTTTTAAAACAGATTGTATAAAGTCGAGTGCACGCGGCCACACTAAACACATTAATTCGGCAGTGTGCGTCCATGTACCGAGGCTGGTGTCGATTTCCGGAGTGTTGCACTGTGGGTAGCTATCCCATAGTTCCCGCAGTCTCCCCCGCCCTTGGAATTCTGGGTTGAGATTCCAGTGCCTGATGGGGCAAAAAAACATTGTTGTGGGTGGTTCTGGGTACAGCCTCACCCCTCCCTCCGTGAAAGCAGCAGACAACCATTTCGCGCCTTTTTTCCTGGTTGAACTGTGCAAACGCCATAGCACAGCAAGCATGGACCTTGCTGAGCTCAAGACAGCAATCATGGACATTGTAAACACCTCGCGCATTGTCGTGCAGTCTATGCTGAACCAGGACCTGCAAAACCAGGCGAGGAGGCGGCTATGGCAGTGCAGCGACGAGAGTGATGAGGACATGGGCACAGAATTCTCTCAAACCGCGGGCTCCGGCGCTTTGGAGATCCTGCTGGTAATGGGGCAGGTTCTAGCCATTGAATGCCAATTCTGGGCCCGGGAAACAAGCACAGACTGGTGGGACCGCATAGTTTTGCAGGTTTGGGACGATTCCCAGTGGCTGCGAAACTTTCGCATGCGTAAGGGCACTTTCTTGGAACTTTGTGACTTGCTTTCCCCTGCCCTGAAACGCCAGAATACCAAGATGAGAGCAGTCCTCACAGTTGAGAAGTGAGTGGCAATAACCCTCTGGAAGCTTGCAATGCCAGACAGCTACCGGTCAGTCAGGAATCAATTTGGAGTGGGAAAATCTACTGTGGGGGCTGCTGTGATGCAAGTAGCCAAGCAATCATTAAGCTGCTGCTACGAAAGGTAGTGACTCTGGGAAATGTGCAGGTCATAGTGGATGGCTTTGCTGCAATGGGATTCCCTAACTGTGGTGGGGCGATAGATGGAACCCATATCCCTATCTTGGCACCGGAGCACCAGGGCACCCGGTACGTAAACCGCAAGGGGTACTTTTCCATGGTGCTGCAAGCACTGGTGGGTCACAAGGGACGTTTCACCAACATCCACGTGGGATGGCCAGGAAGGGTTCATGACGCTCGCGTCTTCAGAAGCACTACTCTGTTTAAACCGCTGCAGCAAGGGAATTACTTCCCAGACCAGAAAATAACAGTTGGGGATGTTGAAATGCCTGTAGTTATCCTGAGGGACCCAGCCTACCCCTTGGTGCCATGGCTCATGAAGCCATACACAGGCAGCCTGGACAGTAGTCAGGACTTGTTCAACTACAGGCTGAGCAAGTGCAGAATGGTGGTAGAATGTGCATTTGGCCGTTTAAAGGCGCGCTGGCGCACATTACTGACTCGCTCAGGCCTCAGCCACACCAATGTCCCCTTTGTTATTGCTGCTTGCTGTGTGCTCCACAATCTCTGTGAGAGTAAGGGGGAGACCTTTATGGCGGGGTGGGAGGCTGAGGCAAATCACCTGGCCGCTGATTACGCGCAGCCAGACACCAGGGCGATTAGAAGAGCACACCAGGAAGCGGTGCGCATCAGAGAAGCTTCGAAAATGAGTTTCATCACGGGCCAGGGTATGGTGTGACTGCTGTGGTTTTTTTCCCCTGGATGAACCCTCCCCCCTTGATTGACTCATTCCCTGTAAACAACCCACCCTCCCCCTTCGATTACAGCTTGCTTAAGGAAGTAAAGTCACTATTGTTTAAAAATCATGTATTCTTTATTAATTCATTATAAAAAGAGGGAGAGAACTGAGACGGTAGCCCTGGTGTGGTTTGGGAGGAGGATAGGAGGGAAGGAAAAGGCCACTAAAAAAATTTCAAAGTAATGACAGCCTTTTGGTTGGGCTGTCCCCGGGGGTGGAGTGGGCGGGTGCACAGAGCCTCCCCCAACGCATTCTTACACATCTAGGTGAGGAGAATGTGGAACATGGTGAGGGGTGAGGGTGGTTACACAGGGGCTGCAGCGGCACTCTGTGATCCTGCTGCTGTTTCTGAAGCTCCACCAGACACCAGAGCATGTCAGTTTGATCACGCAGCAGCCCCAGAGTTGCATCCCGCCACCGCTGATCTTCCTGCCGCCACCTCTGATCTTCCTGCCGCCACCTCTCATCTCGAGCGTCCCTCCTGTCCTCACGTTCACTGGCATCTTTCCTGTAATTTGATACCACGTCCTTCCACTCATTCAGATGAGCTCTTTCATTGCGGGTCACTTCCATGATTTCCGAGAACATTTCGTCTCGCGTCTTTTTTTTCCACCGCCTTATCTGAGATAGCCTTCGGGATGGAGTAGGGAGGCTTGAAAAATTTGCAGCTGCATGAGGGAGGGGAAAAAAGGGAGAGAAGTATTTTAAAAGATACATTTTACAGAACAATGCTTATACTCTTTCAGGGTGAACAACACTATTCACCTTACATAGCACGTGATTTCACTACAAGGTCGCATTTCGCATCTTAATATTGAGTGCCTGCGGCTCTGGTGTTAGAGAGCTCACAGACGCAGATCTGGGCAGCAGAGTTCGGCTTGCATGCGGCCATGGTAAGCCATTGTCTTTCAGCTTCTGCAGCCTTCATATATCCAGCGCCTCCTTTACCAAATAGCAAGCAAAGCCCGTTCAGTGCTGCTTCTTTCCTGTTAACATGCAGCAGCAGAAACCCGCCCCACCCCCCCATCCAATTCTCTGGGATGATCGCTTTACCCCTCCTCCCACCACGTGGCTGGTAGCAGGGAAGATCCCTGCTAGCCAAACGCGAAAAAGCTCAGCACCAATCACCTGCCCCCCTTCCCCCTGCTTGGCTACCTGCAAGGAAGGATTTCTTTTAAGCAACAGGCAAACAGCCCAGTAGGAATGGCCATCTCTGTCCCCTTAATTAAATTCCTGAATTTCAACCAGGTTACCATGAACGATATCACTCTCCTGAGGATAACACAGCGAGATAAAGAACGGATGTTGCTTGAATACCAGCAAACACCGGGACCATACGCAGCTAGGCTTTGTCATGCAATGATACCAAATTACTTGCTACATGCATGGTGTGGTCAAGTGTCCTACCATGGAGGACGGAATAAGGCTGCCCTGCCCAGAAACCTTCTGCAAAGGCTTTTGGAGTACCTCCAGGAGAGCTTCATGGAGATGTCCCTGGAGGATTTCCACTCAATCCTCAGACATGTTAACAGACTTTTCCAGTAACTGTACTGGCCGCGAATGCATCCCAAGTCCTCAGGGCAAATTAATCATTAAAAAACGCTTGCTTTTAAACCATGTTTTATATTTACAAAGGTACACTCACCAGAGGTCCCTTCCATGGCTTCATTGTGTGGGATACTGCCTTGGGAGGGCTGGGAGGGTAATTCCGTCAGGGTGAGAAAAAGCTCCTGGCTGTTGGGGAGAACGGAGTGCTGTGTGCTCTCTGCAAGCTCGTCCTCCTCTTCCTCCTCCCTGTCCGCAGAATCCTCAGCCATGGCTGCAATTACCCCCCCACCTCGGAATCCACGGACAGGGGTGGGGTAGTGGTGGCGGACCCCCCGAGAATTGCATGCAGCTCAGCGTAGAAGCGGCATGTTTTCAGCCCTGCCCTGGACCTTCCGTTTGCTTCTTTGGTTTTCTGGTAGGCTTGTCTGAGCTCCTTAACTTTCACACGGCACTGTACTGAGTCCCTGGTGTGGCCTCTCTGCATCATGGCCTTGGAAATTTTTTCAAATGTTTTTTCACTTCGTCTTTTGAAACAGAGTTCTATTAGCACAGAATCCTCTCCCCATACAGCAATCAGATCCAGTACCTCCCGTGTGGTCCATGCTGGAGCTCTTTTTCGATTTTCAGGAGACTGAATTGTTACCTGTGCTGGTGAGCGCTCCACGCTGGCCAAACAGGAAATGAAATTCAAAAGTTCGCGGGGCTTTTCCTGTCTACCTGGCCAGTGCATCTGAGTTCAGATGGCTTTCCAGAGCGATCACAATGGTGCACTGTGGGATACTGCCCGGAGGCCAATACCGTCGAATTGCGGCCACACTAACCCTAATCCGACATGGCAATACCGATTTCAGCGCTACTCCCCTCATCGGGGAGGAGTACAGAAATCGGTTTTAAGAGCCCTTTATATCGATTAAAGGGCTTCGTTGTGTGGACGGGTGCAGGGTTAAATCGGTTTAACTCTGCTAAATTCGGTATAAACGTGTAGTGTAGACCAGGCCTCAATCTGAGAAGTGACACTGTAAACAGACACTGTGGGGGTGCTGTGATGTCCTCAGGATGAAAGTTAAAAGATGTTTTCTCTGCCAATCCTGCACCTTAGAAAGTAAAGCAGGTTTCTTGCATATTGTACATCACCATTAGAGCCCTGCAATTATGCAGATATCAGCTTTATATCTGTGGATATCCACATCTGTGGATGCAGATATCCGCAGACCATATTTGTGGATCAGATGCAGATCGAAATTTTGTATCCGTGCAGGGCTCTAATCATCATTAGTAATAGAGATTCTGCTGGCAAAATCATACCCCGAGTAACATCTGTGGAAGCCTACTTCTTCAGTAGGTTTGCACTGGAGTGACTAATTTTTAACTTGGTGCTAAGGAGTTAATATATGAAAAGAGTTGCAAAACTGTCTTGTTTTCATTAACTGACTTCATCAACTCTTCTTTGCGTCACTACCCAAACTTACCTCTTTTTAAAACTATCCAGCAAGCCCCAAGATCTCCAAACCGTCACCAGCTATCTGACCCAATCATCAAAAATATCTAGGTCCATTAAAAAGAAATTTCTTCAGGTACACAATCTCATTAATAAAACCAATATTATTTGCTTAACTAACAGGTGACACTCAAATTTATACTTATTCCTATATTCCATTATCTTTTTGGGCCTGCTTTGTCTTTGAAATATCCTTTGCCTTTATTATAAACATAATCATTACAACCACATGTCATTTTCAGTTTCAGGACACTGCATGTATTACCAGGCATTTCATGCCCAGTGGTTATTCCACTTCCAAGGATTTTGTGAGAGTCTGTCAGTAGTGTTGTCAGGAGGAGGAATTTCTGGCTGTCATATTAGAACTCTGGGCAGCAGAGTCCCAGTCCCTGTTTAACCCATGTAATCCTCTAAGGCTGGAAACTTGAAAAGGGAGATGCAACAGTATTGGGAGGACAGAACCACTGGGATAGTCAGGTACTGGCAGGGGTTCCATGCATGGAGGTCAGCTAGTATTATAAGAATATTGGGTCATTAGGAGATGGGCAGAACCTGTTAATATGCAACATGAGGTAAAGGGTCTCTCAGTGGGGAGAGGAGTTGACCTGGCTTCTGCTGCAGGGGATGAAAAATGACAGGAAATGTTTGGCTTATATCAAGGACATTTTGTATAAAAATAACTAGGTTGTTTTTTATCAATAAAACTATCGTCTCCAGATGTGCAAACCTAATAAAAAATACTATTGTATAATTGTGCAGGAGTCAGATGACCGGTTTCCACTTCCAACTGGAATTATTTAGAAAAGCAAACAGAGAGCTGCATAAAGTTTTGAACAGTAAAGTTGCAAGGTGCCATTTCATTTAGGAAACTAATGAGCAACTTTGTAAATTCCTTCCTGGAGATGGTTCTTGTTTTCAACCATTTCTCCACTGTTCTTGCTCCTCTAGCAATCGGTCTCTCAATGTTTCCATTGTGAACTCTGGATTTATATTGACTATTTAATAATAATAATAATTAATAATTGCACCAAGGCTCCCATTCAGTGCTTGGATACCATGGTGATAATGCTTCACTCTCTAATGCAGCTAAGCTGTATGTGAATCATATTAAACAGCAGCTCGTGTCCAGTGTTGTTAGTGAAAGTGAGTGATGTATTCATTGTCCCTTTGAAATGCCACAAATCCCAGGACACAAGATTCTGGGCCATATTAAAGATCAAAAGGCTCCAGCCTCCAGGTGTTGAGCAGAAAGAGTGCAGATTGTTTCTCAGGAGAAGAAAAAGGGCAAGAGGGGACCTCGATGCACTGTGTTGAAGACAAAGAAAACTTGAGTTATGAAGAAAATGAATGTATGCAACTTTGAAAACATTACTAAGAATTACCATTTACTACTATTTTAACTGTAGTTCTGATTTTAAAGAAATGTACAATCAGCAGCAAATGTCAGCCTTAACATTGCATATACTGAAACATTTGAATTAAAATTTAATCATTTGACACTTTTACAATCAGCAGTTTCTTCTTCCATGCCTTTATTCTGCCATAGATGCCAGTTCCGTCCCCTACTACAGTTGTAGTCATCCTAGGCTACGTCTTCACTACCCGCCGTATCGGCGGGTAGCGATCGATTTTTCAGGGATCGATATATCGCGTCTCATCTAGACGCGATATATCAATCCCCGAACGCGCTCCTATCGATTCCGGAACTCCACCACCGCGAACAGCGGTGGCGGAGTCAACATGGAGAGCCCCGGACATCGATCCCGCGCCGTGAGGACGGGTAAGTGATCGATATAAGATACTTCGACTTCAGCTACGTTATTCACGTAGCTGAAGTTGCGTATCTTATATCGATTTTCCCCCTTAGTGTAGACCAGCCCCCAGTTAGCCTTGTGGGTGTAGTCTTGTCATTTACATTTGAGGCATGCTGTGTAGTAATCTCTATGCAGGAAACCAAGAAAAAGCCGTCAGTGTAAAGGGCTTGCTGGCAGAGCAACTCAGCACACACTTCCACACCCAAGTTATGAAGACTTAGTGATGTTCAGCTTTTAGATCTTAATCACAATGGAATCTTCTCTCTTGGAGGGAAGGAAAATATTATTCACAAGCCTCCCATGGGCCAGAAGCAGTAATACTTTGGCATGTTAGCCTGATTCAGGACTATAGAAACCATCAATTGTAACTTCACTGTATGGGGAACTAGTTATTTTCTTCTAAATATAAATACTTAAAACAAATCAACTTCAAGTGTCTTTCTGCCAGCTGTATACAACAACAGAAGTAGGCAATACTGCTGTGTATAAAAAGTTAGTTGCTATGCCACTTAATTTTAAAATGGGTATAGAATTTCTACATACTAATTGGGTCAAAAGTAGTGACCGTTCGTGTGTAATCAGCACAACCACGCTTGCACATACTTTCTGTGATCTAGCCTCAGAATATTAAAGAAGTCAATGACCAGATCAATATGCCAGAAAAACAAATATAAGATTTACATAGAAATTCAGAATTGATTTTAATAATTGTTAAAAACCCTTTCTTATTCTGTTCCAGCATTGGTGCATCTACAAAATTCAGTAACCTCTCTATTGCTATACTGCTGATTATAATTTCATAAAAAAAAAAAAAGTGGAGTCCCTGGTAATATTTTCAAAAAATAAAATGTGGAGGGAAATATAGTAGGGGGTAGTTGGAGGCAGATTAACCATGAGAGATGATAGTTCTGATGTGGTTGTGGCTGGACAGAGACAGACTAACCATGAGAGACAGTTCTAGTGTGGTTGTTGCTGTACTGTTTCCAACATCCACTTTTTTGCTTTGTAAACTAGAGCAGAGAAGGTAAAGTTTTAAAATAAAGTAAATGACAAGTGGTAAAACTGCTACAGAAACCTTGTTCGTGTAAATTATATAATAGCTATAATAGGTTTTTTTAATACAGTTTCATTATTAGAATTTTCAGTTGCATTAAAGGGACACAGTTAACTTAAACTAGTCAATTAATACTTTACAACTTTTATCTGCCCCTGTGTCCCTTGCCATGTTTTTTGTTTTTTTATTATTTTATTTTATTTTATTTTTAATTTCTCGCCCCTGGCTGTCCCAAAACTCTCCAACATTGTGGGAAAGTGACTAAACTAACTAGGCACAAAAGACCAAATAATAATCTTTGGTACAACACTGAACTGGGAAGCAAAGGAACATAGGATGCATCCTTACTTCCTGTATTATCCGGCAAGATAGCAGCATTCACAGTGCTAGCTATGTGTGAGATTTCTTCTTGACACTTGTCCTGACACATATTTGAGCTCTGACACCACTCTCCTTTCTAGAGTTCCTAAAATATGTCAGCTGGTGATTGTGACTTGATGTGAGTTAGTCTTTGATGTCAAATTTGGCCCATCCTACTCCACTTTTATATTTGTTACTGTAATGAACTTACTGTAGAGGAAGTGTTCTGGCAGCAAACTGTGCTGTTATCAGAGATCACAGTTCAGGTCAGTACTGTAAAGTGGATGTACTCAGTGTTTCTGGCATTCGGGTATTGCACAGAACCAGAACCTCCTATTGGCTGATATGAAATACAAGAAAAACAACTACCAATATAAGAGGGAGACGAGAACACGGGAAGTGTCATCACCAGGGTTTCAAACCTAGTAAGCTACTGCCTAGAGGGATGGAAAAGGAATTTGTTACCAGCAGAAACAATAAAAGATGACTTTGCAAACACATGTATACTTACAAAATGACAGCTATAGATAAAATGGTGAGAACCTCAGCACTGTGAATATCTTTAACACAAGCGGTTGTGCAGTGAGTATTTAGGGACTCTTGACAATTACCTAGGTAATTGCTGAGTATAAGCTTATATGTGGGGAAAAGGTAGGGAGAGAGAGTTTGGCGCAAACTCCCTTTATACCATGAATCAGTTACACAATTGACCCCGTAGATTGAACAAAGCAATCACTTTATATCTGACCTATCAGTCCACATCCTCAAAGGAAATATGCACAACACTTTCAAAGGACGCACCTAAGAGCTTAAATTCATAACTTTGCTAGACACTAAAAAGCATGGTGTTAATAAAGACACTGGATTTAGGTTTTATTTCAACAATCTGTAACCCACTAGACCCCTCCCCTTTTTTTTTTGTCCTATGACTGCAGGGGTTTTAGTGGGCTACTTCACCTTGAATGGTTTCTTAGAATACGTGCTAACTACTTATGGTAAACTGTCTGTTGAATCTAGTATTTGCTCTCAGTACATTTCCCAGACCTGAAGAAGAGCTCTGTGTAGCTCAAAAGCATCTCTCTCTCACCAACAGAAATTGGTCCAGTAAAAAATATTACCTCACCCACCTTGTCTCTCTAATATCCTGGGATTGACATGGCTAAGACAACACTGCATACTAAATAAATCCACATAGTAATAAATAATATGGTATAATCAAGTCAGGCCATTCAATACTGTATCACTCTACTCATCTTCCTTTTTGGCAATAATATTTCACATACTTTCTATTGGTGGGCATTTATTTACTAGTTCCCATGTGATATAATTGTAGTCTCTGTGCAATTAGTTTGCTTTACAAAGCTTTCTGTATGATACATTATCTGAGGTTTTTAACTTGCCACGAGGCTCCTGTTCTACAGGGATTCTTTATTTTACATCCTAAGCATACCAAAGCTATTGCAAGTAGCTAAATAAAAGGTCTCTTTGGAAATTCAAATCCTTCTTATAAACTCCACGCACAAAGTCAGTAAGTGTAAATATACTTCCTAAGAAATGCTGTGCAAAGAAGGTATTAAAAATGGCAGCAGTTTCTAGCACTGTCTTGGCTGTTGTCACAGCCTTGACAATAAGTCACATGAAAGCCTCATTTGTAGCTTATGTAACTTGTTTTCCTGTGACTCTAGCTCAAACTCTTTTATTTTTTCTTTTCTGGAAGACACCTTCTGCCTCCCTTCATATGATGGTTGACTGAGTATAAAGAATAATGGGCCCTCCAGAACATGTTTGAGGCATAGTGATAGAAAAGTGTGGTAGAGTTTTGTTGGTGGCACCAGGCATGGCCCAGTGTTGACAGAAGGATGGAAAATGACAGTGCCAATGAAGGCTCCCTGTATTAGGCCTCTGCTTGTCCGAACCGCGTCCATGTTTAGACTTTAATTAACCCCACAGGCTAAATGGAAAAAATGGAATGTGTGGCAACTAGTTATCAGTACCAGGAGGCAATTATACAGCCTGCTTGCACCTGGCTGAAGGGAGTGAAACAGAATGACCGGTCAAGAAAAGTTACTAACAAGATAATATGTTTTTTGCCAAGTATGATCTAACCTGTTTAGAGTAATTGCTACGTTATAATGTGCTTGATGTATGGGAACTAGAAGGGAGGGAAGAAGAGGGGGGGGGAAGGGGGAGCTGGGCATTGGGGGTAATAGACATGCTTAGCTAAAATCATGTATAAAGACAGAGAGCTGCTTGTATGAGGTGTGCTTGATCTGAGACGTGTGTCTCCGAGCACATGCGCTTTGAGATCTCAAATAAACTTTTTTTTTGCTTCTCCACCCTGGTGTGTCTAATTGGAGCAAGGCACTCCGGGCAACGAACCACTGTTGCTGTCGCCTCAGGCCTTTTGTGCCGGCAACAGTTTCAACTGTTGCTATCTGTTCTGTATCTGTCCTGTGGATAAATAGAGGATAATCTAGGATCCAACACATCTGTCACCTTGTAAGAGTACTAACAATTTCTAAAACTTTGATTAAAAAAGAATATTTGTGTGACACTGAACAAATTGTCAAAAGCAGGCACCCAAGTTGTGACTGTTAGACCTGCCCCATACATCAGTTGATTGCACAAAACAGCCCTTTTGATAAATACTATTTGCACAAAAAGTTTAAAAACTTATTGTGGAAATAGTTTTTAATGTGCAATTATCTGACTTGCATATGCAGGTATATAAGTGGTTGAGCTTATGCACATCTGAAAATTGACCTTAAATATGCTAATACAGTGGAATACTCTCCCAGGGTAGAGGACATCATTGTTCTACAAAGAATCTGAGTTGTTTTCTCTTCAAGGCCCCCCCACCCCGCCCTAATTTCCCCATCCCACATTTTTAACACTTCACCAAAATGTCATGAGATTTTCATGTCTCGATAGTAAAGATTCCCCCCTTCCCCAGTGATGGTGCTGGTGTGACATAAGGACCTTTTAAGGGAAAGGTCACTAGGTGTAACAAAGTGCTACCTATATATTCCTAGCTAGTTCACCTTTTTTTTAAATTTCCCTGCACATTTGTGTAGTTGCACATTTTTATCCCCTGTGTCTGGTATCTAAATTTACTGAACCCTCATGCTAAATTTAGTAACCCTGTTTTGTGAAAGAATTAAAACTGGCAGCAGTAAGAGGAGCCCAATATCTGAACTTTGGCAGTGAGGTGACTCTGGGTGTCTCCTTATACAAATATTTACGTTTTGAGCTTTAAAGATGAAAAATTGCAGGATTTTGTTTTGGGGAAGGGGAAGCCGGGGGAGGGGGGAGAAATGGCCTTAAATGCCATAATTCTGAAACTCTTTTTTTCCCAACCTGTATTCATGTCACTTTGGGTTTTTGCTCTCTCGTTTTCAGCCTCTACTTGGTGAGGGCACTGAATAGGATTGGCTGTGAACTGAGCAAGCTACCTTTATATCAATGTCATTGATTTCTTTGGTTCCAGGAAACACAAATCTTTTCCCTTGATCCAACTTCGGGAAGCTGTAGGGGTCTGAAGACACTTATTAGGTGGCTTCCATTTAAACTGACAGCTAGGGACTTTATTACTTGCTGTACAGGCAGCCATGCTGTGTATAGGGATTCTACTTCAGTACAACACCACTTGTAAGTGGAAGAATGATTTACTTTGCCTCAGTCATGGTCATCCTTTAGATGTTACACGACAGTGCTTGGTGCATCCAGACTGAATGAAAATAATATAGATATTAATAGGCCACTTACACTATTCAACATTGTAGTGGACAGATAGGCATTGGGTACATGGCACTAGAAATGAATTACAGCAGTAACTATTAAGCATGGTTACTTTCTTTTCTGACTATAAATGCCACTTAGTTATAGCTGGGTGCATCAAGATTAATGTCAATGCATTTTCTTGTTATAGGAGCAGCTTACTGCCAGTTCATGGACATGTTGTTCCCAGGGTGCATTAGCTTGAAGAAAGTAAAATTTCAGGCAAAGCTGGAGCACGAGTACATTCACAATTTCAAACTTCTGCAAGCATCATTTAAAAGAATGAATGTGGATAAGGTACGTTTTAAATATTTCAATAATTGTAATGTTTTACAAAACAATTTTCTATACTGGGTAGTGTACAATGGACATTGAGAACCAAAATGATAAATAACCAGACCCAGTTTTTCAAATTCTAAAGCCTGAATTGGAGATCCCAGTTCTGTATTTAGATGCTCTCACTGGCATTTTGACATCTAAAATGGGTATTTGGGTACAAAGGCAGAAAATGTGTAAACAGGAACCCTTAGTGCTCAAGGTGAAAAACTGGGCCCAAAATAGTTAGTTGTCAGTAATTAAAAAATTACCACTCATTAGGTCCCCAAGTTCACGAGAGGGCCTCATGATAAAATTCTGTCCATTGGAAGATCCTTAAAATGAATAAATACTGGGATCCTCATAAAGTGAGGGGAAAACTCAAGATCATGTGTGGTGACACCCAGAATTCCCAATAGAAGTAAACAACAAGCATTCTGTATCTATCGTTGTACTGAATACTACTTACTCAAGGTAGGATATGAGGAGTTGTACATTTTTAACTATTGGAACAACTTTCCAAATGATGGAACCATATTGCTTGGTAAGTCATTAAATCAAGATTGGATGTCTTTCTTTAAATAAACAAACTAACTAAACCACAAGATATGGGCTTGATGCTTCTATGGCCTGTTATGAAGGAGTTCTAAAAAGATGATCCTACTAGTCCCTTCTGGCCTTAAAACATATGAAACCATGCAATCTATCCAGAATTTACCTTTGAACATTACCTATGAACAAATCAAACCATGCCCTGCCTGTCTTAAATGTAGAAAACTTATAAAATATGTAATCAGCATTTTGTCCAAGCAGGTCGACTTTCCTAGTAAAATACACATTGACAAATGAAGCTTTTTTCAATGTTTGTTCTTTGTGGTGTTTAGTCTCTCACCTGTTGTGCATTATTTGTTCTGTAAAGCTAAATATGTCTTTACCTTTCCTTTCCCTGACTTTAATCAATCATGTTGACCCATCCTGTGTGTTCCCCAGGCTACTTCCCCTTGATACCATCAAGTGTATATTCTGTGTGCAGATAGGTTCCTATCACACATTTTACTCAGACTAAATTTGAAGTGGTATAAGATTAACTGTATCTCAACATGAATTTGCCCAGTTTGTGTAAGCAGTAACAACATAAACTAAACTGAATAAAAGTGAATAAATTTAAAATGTTGTCATGTTTCAGTTTTGCATGTACAAAATATCTATATTTGTAAAGGTTTAGCTTAAAAAATAGTTTTATGTCTGCTTTTAACCTCTTTATTCTGAATCTTAAACTATTTTAGAAAGCACTATATTTTGAATGAATGTTATAGCACTTTTTAATACTAATTCATTATTACCATAATGCTGTAGGTGCTTTTATTTAAAATGGATTCTTTTGGCAAAGCATTGAAAAGCCTAATAAAGTTGACAGTCATTTTTTTTATAAGGAATAAACTCATTGTTTGCCAGTGCATCATTAAAAATACAAGCACAATAGACTGAGGGGATATTGTACAAAATGTGACATGATCTGTGATGTACAGGCTAGCTCTTGGTTTTTTAAAACACTGTGTCATCGGCTTAGCCTTGTAATTTCCATTCCCCCTGAGACTCTAGGCACCCCTTTTCCAGTTGAAGAAAATGTGAATTGTTGCTAAGCAAGCCAAGGTGGCACTTCCAGCATTCCTACAGTAGTCTTTATCTGCCCACTGAAACGGGGAATGGCAATTGAATCCTGATCTTCAGAGAGCAGTGCAGAACCCTATCATTATGCTGCAGTACTGGGATTTAATCCGTTTCATTAGTCTTCACATTGGTGAAGAATTCACAAGATATTGATACAGAAGAGACTTTCTCACAGTCTCCATTATAGCTCATTAAAACTCCATGGGCAGTTCCCAAACTCTTCCATGTAAACAAACCATTCTGTATACAGCATGTGGGGAAGGTGGGGTGGGAATGATCAGGTTAGTACCTCAGTATTAGAATGAGTGTGTATTTCAAAAATATAGATGAGTTTGAACTCCATTGTGGCTTTTAAATCCATTGCTTCACTACAGAGGCAGGGTGGAGGGTGCCAGGGCATAGCAGTATTGGTTGGTGACAATCTTCTTGAACAGGACACAGGTGGGCAGAATGCTTCTGAGGATTTTGTGGGAGTGCACCAAGGAACAGCTTCTTTCCCTTTTGGAGACGTACAGTATCGTGGGCACCCCACTTTAAGAAAGATGAGGACAAATTGGAGAAAGTCCAGAGGGGAGCACCAAAAAAAAAAATTCAGAAAACATGAATGATGTAAAACAATGTAATACTTTAGAGCCTGTAAGTCCACTCAGTCCTATTTCTTATTTAGCCAATCACTCAGACAAACAAGTTTGTTTACATTTGCAGGAGATAATGATGAGGAAAGGTTGAAAGAATTGGGCGTGTTTAGAGAAGAGAGGCTGAAGGAGGACGATATAAGTCTTCAAATATGAAAAAGGTTATTATAAAGAGAATGGTGACCAATTGTATTCCTGGCCACTGGTGGTAGAACAAGAAGTAATTGAATAAGTGTCCAGCAAGGGAGATTTAGGTTAGCTATTAGGGAGAACTTTTTAACTGTAAGTATAGTTAAGAATAGGTTTTCAAGGGGCTGTGGAATCCTCATCACTGGAGGTTTTTAAGAACAGGTTAGAGAGACACCTGCCAGAGATGGTTTAAGTATACTTAATCCTGCCTCAGGACAGGGAAGCAATTAGATGATACCTTGAGGTCTCTTCCAGCCCTACACTTCTATGATTCTGTGAGCGTTTTGCAGACCCACCCAGCACTAACGGTGCTTACATAGGTTTGTCTAATGAGAACACTTGAGATTCTGTTTCCCCACCATGCGTACACAGGGAAGTGTGAAAGAGGATTTCCTGTGTTCTGACAGCTCCTTGCACACCTACTCCATGCAAGCCAGAATCTGACCCTTTGCTTTTTGAAGAAATTATTCATTTTTAGGACATACATCTAATCGCATGAAATATGTTAACTAAAATCTCCAACAGACTCCCTGTTACTCATTGTTAAAGATGACAGTAGTTTCAGACTGGCTACATGCAACCCAGTTGTCACTCAAAGCTAAAAGGAGCATATCTGAAGAAGAACAGTTGTAAAGGCTTATGTACAATGGTAGAAGTCTGCACAGGCCTAATTTTAAAGCCCATCCCAAACTTGACTAGCACATGGCCAAATCCAACTTGAGTGTCAAGTTGTTTTCAGACCTGACCCAACCAAAATCTGACACTCCTCCCCACTTTCCCAACCTGTGTCAACACTGCTGCCCTCTCATCCTTAGGGTTTGTTCTGGTGGGGGCTCCCCACGCCCTTTGCCCACAATCCATCTCCATTCACCTCCTGCTTGTGATGTCACAGCAGTGTCTACATGTACCGGTGCAGCTGGCTGCCCCACCTCATTGCACTGTACGTTCTACAGCATAATAGATGTTACAATTCCTCAGCACGCTCGCTCCATGATGCACACAGCTCAGCATAACCATGGCCAGCAGGAGCAGGGCACTTAGCAGCCTCTGCCACCTTGCCTCACCAACCCCAGGGGCAGGAGGAGATGATGAGAGACTACCCGAGTCACGCCCAAATGTGTTGGGTTGTTTTCAGACCCAAGCTGAACCTGACACTTGAAGATGGGGTACTATGGGGTTTGGGTCAGGTTGCAAGACTCCATACTATGGTATCATAGTACTGGTACTTCTACCTTTTAGAAGAACATGCACTATTGAGAGGTTAGCTTAATGTTGTTCATGGAAAAATAGTGCTAGAAAATGAGTATTTAAAGGGGCTTTATATATAACTAAGCACAAAGCTGAGAAGACCTTAACCATATCACTCTAAATCCAGAATGATGCAGGAGACACCACATTGGTAGTTATTTCTCAGATTATCTAACAATTTATGTATGTACTGGCAATGCATGTTACTGGAACCTTTTACCATTGTATTTTATAGGTGATTCCAGTGGAGAAATTGGTGAAAGGGCGCTTTCAAGACAACTTAGATTTTATCCAATGGTTTAAGAAGTTCTTTGATGCCAACTATGACGGTAAAGAGTATGATCCTGTCGTGGCTCGACAAGGCCAAGATGCTCTTCCCCCACCAGATCCCGGTGAACAGATCTTTAACTTACCAAAAAAGTCCCATCATGCAAACTCCCCCACTGCAGGTATTGTAAATCTTGGAGATTTCCATTCCCATTTTACAGATAATGGTATAGTAATGTCTTAATCTGCTGTCAATAGCTTATATAAATATGGGGTCAAATTAGAAATGGGGTTTCAATATGCAGCCACCACGCTCTTTGTGTTTTGTACTTCGCACTATTTGGGGCTCACCATCTAGATTACATAAATGGACTTTTTGTGGGCATTCATTTTGTTGGTGTGTTTTGACCTGCCACATTATTACTGAAGATTTTACGGTCTGGGAGATAAATCCCATGACTCCAGTGTACCTTTGTTGGAGACAAAGCCAATTGACTGTTTTGCTGCTGAACCTGGGTGATATAAACTACTCAAGAATATAACAAATAGTTCCCCCACATACAATTGCTAGCATAGTCCGGTTTTTTGGTATCTGGAATGTTTCCAGATCCTAAGTGCTGGCCCAAAAGCAGAAAATGGATTGATTTGTATTTTTAAATGTGCTGATCATTCAGACACAGTAATCTTCTAAGTGGACCACATGAAGTAATGTCCTATATCTTCAAAGGCATCATTGATTTTTTTTTAATTATTATTACTCAGCATGTATCTGAAATGGGAATAAGCACCAAAGATCCATTTCTCAATTGTTCCTACACTGTCCATAGAGAGTATGGGTCACAAAACAGATGCTTTTTTATCACTTTGACTAAACCAGGGAACAAGAGGGCAGCAGAAACATCTTAAAAATAACCCTAAGCATGTAGTGCAATCTTGTTGCTTTAATCTGTTTTTCATCGTTTTGGGGTGGGAGTAAGTCCTTTCCCAGCCTGCTCTCAAATAAAATCCACACGTTGTGTAGAGTCAAATACTCACCTTGTCCTGAAGTTTGCCTTCAGCATTTAAATTAACAATAACATAAAGTTCAGTTCAAAACTCTACCCCAGGCTTGGCTGCTTCTACAGTTTCTTCCTCAGTCTAAAGCCTAGATCCAAGAGATGGAACATGCTGCTCCCTACTTTCCTTTATATCCGTGTGGGGTTGAACCACCTACCTCCATGAATTAGCAACACTCACTCAATCCACTTTCCCAGCAAGGTCAACATCTGCTAGCGCAGTGGAGTGTTTCAGGAAAACACTGCCAGCCTCTTATGCCAGGTTTGTAACACGATCACATTTTGGTTTTGTACCTCCTATATTTTTAACCTTTCGTTCTGAATTTAAGTATAAGCTTAACATGGATGGCAAATCAGACCATCTGCAGAGGGTATTAGTGAGTGTTGCTAATAGCTGGAAGATTCTGAGGAAATGGAATAGCTTTCAGTATTTGAACTGGGCAAGAGAGGTGTGGGTGGTAATGCCATATCCTCAGTCTTCAGGCTGCTGCTAGTTTGAAGAAAAAAATTAAAAGCGACACTGGAGGAAAAACTGAGACACATAAGACATTTCCCCAGTTCAAGTGCTGGGTGGGACAAATAAAGGTCTTCTGACAATTTCTAGACAGGATTTGAAGACTCGGGAAGTACATTGATTTTCTTTCCATTAATTTAAATCTAGGCTGGAATTAGTGTTTATCTGTAAAGTTGTTTTGATATTTTTTTCTACCAGATTCCAAATGGAGAATTTTTGTATTCTTCAACATCAGTTGTCCATTATATCTAGAACAAGATTCTATGTTTAGTCAAAAGTGTTGGTAGTTCATTGGAGAGTGGGTTTAACCCATTTAGTAAAGTGTATTTTAGTTTCACCAATATGTCATGTCTTAACTCATTCCTTTAGACAGTGCAATTTACATAAGGTCTCTTATTGGATGAGAATACTTGCACTCACCAATAGAGTCCCAAGAGGAATATATCATGCATGTATATACTAGGGCTGTCAACCGGTTAAAAAAATTAATCATAAATAGTTTTTTAACCGCACAATTAAATTATGCGATTAATCGCACTGTTAAACAATAATAGAATATCATTTATTTAAATATTTTGGGATACTTTCTACATTTTCAAATATATTAATTTCAATTATAACACAGACTACCAAGTGTACAATGCTCATTTTATATTTATTTTTATTACAAATATTTGCACTGTAAAAAACAAAAGAAATAGAATTTTTCAATTCACCTAATACAAGTACTGTAGTGCAATCTCTTTATCATGAAAGTTGAACGTAAAAATGTAGAATTACGTACAAAAAATAATTGCATTAAAAAATAAAACATGTAAAACTTTAGAGCCTGTAAGTCCACTCAGTGCTATTTCTCGTTCAGCCAATCGCTCAGACAAACAAGTTTCTTTACATTTGCAGGAGATGATGCCACCCACTTCTTGTCTCCTGAAAGTGAGAACAGATGTTCTCATGGCATTTGTTGTTGCCGGCATCTCAAGATATTTACATGCCAAAAGCGCTAAAGATTAATGTGTCCCTTCATGCTTCAACCACCATTCCAGATGACATGCGTCCATGCTGATGATGGGTTCTGCTCAATAACAATCCAAAGCAGTGCAGACCGACATATTTGCATTTTCATCATTTGAGTCAGATGCCACCAGCAGAAGGTTGATTTTCTGGTTCAGGTTCTGTAGTTTCCCCATCAGAGTGTTGCTCTTTTAAGACTTCTGAAAGCTTGCTCCACACCTTGTCCCTCTCAGATTTTGGAGGGCACTTCAGATTCTTACAACTTGGCTCGAGTGCTATAGCTATCTTTTAGAAATCTCACATTGGTACCTTCTTTGCGTTTTGTCAAATCTGCAGCGAAAGTGTTCTTAAAATGAACAACGTGCTGGGTCATCATTCGAGACTGCTATAACATGAAATATATGGCAGAATGCAGGTAAAAGAGCCGGAGACATACAATTCTCCTTCAAGGTGTTCAGTCACAAATTTAACTAACGCATTATCTTTTTAACAAGCGTCATCAGCATGGAAGCATGTCCTCTGGAATGGTGGCCGAAGCATGAAGGGGTATATGAATGTTTAGCATATCTGGCATGTAAATACCTTGCAGCAATGCCGGCAACAAAAGTGCATGTAAACGCCTGTTCTCACTTTCTGGTGACATTGTAAATAAGAAGTGGGCAGCAAGTGGCTGAACAAGAAGCAGGATGGAGTGGACTTTAGGCTCTGAAGTTTTACATAGTTTTGTTTTTGAATGAAGTTATGTAACAAAAAAATCGACATTTGTAAGTGGCACTTTCACAACAAAGAGATTGCACTACAGTACTTGTATAAGGTGAATTGAAAAATACTATTTCTTTTGTTTTTATACAGTGCAAATACTTGTAATCAAAAATAAATATAAAGTGAGCACTGTACACTTTGTATTCTGTGTTGTAATTGAAATCAATATATTTGAAAATGTAGAAAGCATCCAAAATATTTAAATAAATGACATTCTATTGTTTAACAGTGTGATTAATCATGATTAATTTTTTTAATCGCTTGACAGCCCTAATATTTAGCCACCAATAAATTTATATAGATATAGATAGATTGAAATATTATCTATATCTACCTAGTTGGCAGAGACACTAATATTGATTTGCTCCACAAAATGTTATTTTGTGTTTTAATCAGACACTTATAATGTAAATCTTTTAATTATTATTCCTAACTAGTTAATGCTTTTCCTAACATTTTGTTCTGTTTTTTCAGAAGTACAAAAAGATTTAGCTGGGAATCTCCCACTAACAAAATTAAACTGCTAAATCCCTAAAGGCTGCTTTGAAAGTTTACCCCTAAAAGGTAGTTGTAACAAGCTAGAATTATTTTCAGTCTGCCTTAATCTGATGCCAAACCCTCAGAGCCAGATGGAGTTTGGCATCTGTTTACCATTTCTGTAAATAGATGTTTATCCATATCTGTGCAAATGCTGCATTTGCTCCCCAACTTGTATTTAGCAACCTAAGTTTGTTTTGTTTGTAAAAATTAAGAGTAAGGAGAAATATTAACTTTGTTTAAAAAATGAGTGTTCCAAGGAGCTTTCTCTGACATCTTCAAAGAGCAGTCACTCTTAAAAGTCAGGGCAGGTCAAGGATAATGCAGCTTGGAAATTGTAGCATAAATAGTTCCCTGGGACTAATCTTCTATGCCACCCTCATGTTGCCTTCATTCCTTGGTAAGGCAGAGCCAATTTGTAAAAAGAACTGATATATAGTATGATCTATGTATGGAATTTGATAATTGTACCTTTCAGACTACATGAAGTGGCAGTTCTCTGGAATAAGGAGCCCCACTTCATCACATACTATTCCACTGTACAAGGGAAAAAACATACCTGTTTTCATAAGGATTGGTACCAACAGTATATACTCCATTACAGGCTTGCCGCCAGCACCACAGGTTCCTCATATATGGTGCCATCTGCCAGCTCAATATTGCTCAGGTCCTTTAAATATTCTCTTATACCCTGTTTTTCCTTATGATGTAGCAAACAGTCAACAGATGTAGGCTCAAAGTTGTTGTGAGGGATTAAAATACAACTTTTTTTTGTTGTTTGTGCCAATTTTAATTCTGCCTGTATAAAATAGTCTGATCAGGTTGTTGGGATTTCAGCTCAGAAAGCTTATGAAAGCATTCCCAAATGTAAATCACACCTCAGTAGGCCACCATATTTTTGGGGTGGGGAGCATCAAAAATTTGTGGACAAAAGACAAACTTAGTATGTAAATAATTTTATTAGGTTAAAATTCCAGAAGATTCTTCAGTCTGAAGGATGTTTTGCCTTTTGCTTTGAAGTATCCTGTGAGAATCGGATGGCTAAAGCAGTGCCTGGAAAATACTGGAGAATCACATGATGGCTAAAAATAAGCACATCTATGACAGGGAAAATAACCAGGGCAGAATTAACTGTTTGTCCACGAATGTTTACAGAGAATAAAACAGCCATCTGAGGCCTTTTGTGCAAGGAGAACTGGTGTTTTTTATAATGCTGTATGGAAAGAGAAATATGTGAGATCTGTTTGCATGGGTTATAGCATCATACAATGCGAGGTGTGCTGTAAATTAATTTCTGGATAAAATATTTTTTCTTTTTTTATTCTTAGTGTAATAAAACTTAAATGTAGGTGTTAGTGATATGCTGACAAGCATGGAGACTTGAGTTAGCAGGTATTACTCAAAGAATTAATTTCTGCCATCTTTTCTCTCTCCTCTTTCCTTCCTCACCAAACCCTGTTGCCACCCTTCCTGTAGGTCAGACACAACTATACAATCACATCTGTTTTCATTTCAATATGTAGTTTTTTAACCCTTTCTCATGTTGTATTGTTGTAGAAGATGTAGAACGCTTTGGGGGCATAGTCTGTAGAGGTGATGCATATGCTGAGAGGGCATATTCAAAAGTGTGTGGGTTTCTTTTTTTTTTTTTACTTTAAAAACAATTGGAAACTGAAGTGGTCCTTTCACAGAATCGGTACAGCACTGACAGTGCAGGCTTTCCTGTTCCACTTTGATACGTAGGAACTAGCTGTGAGAGTGAGAAGGTAGTTCAGTTTCCATGCGTATTAAAAGTAATGGCCTCTCTACTAGAGGGCCAGCAAGCTTGTTCCAAGGTGACATGGACTACTGTTCTAGAAACTGGGCTGAAAACCTAGAAAAATATGGCACTATCAAGATGCTATAAATTATAAACTGTGCATTTAACATTAGTCTTTCTCTTACTCTTTTTTCTAATCTCCAGTATGTCAATGTAGTTCTAATTGAGAAAATTTGTTAATAAACTGTCTTTCCCTCTAGGCGTTTTTTTTCAGACCTCCCTTTATTGATGCACATTGCTAAATTCTGAGTATATAAACAAACAGAAAACCCCACAGATATCGGTTTACAAGACATAATGACCAATTTAAAATGGCTCCTTCTGCTGCTACAAAGTGGTTGAACCCATTTTACCTAAGCCATCGGGTGGTAATTAAGGCCAGGTGAAAATTTTCCATCAAAACTGTTTTCTGGTGGAAAATTGGATTTTCAGTTAAACAATTTTTTCATGACATTCAAAAATATCAGGTTTTCCTTGAAAAATCTAAACCAGAAAAGCTTATGGTTTATGAAAGAATTTTTGGTTTTAGGATCAAAAGTCAAAATTTTCCACAGGGCAATAATCCATTTTCCAGCTAGCTCTAGTGGTAATATCTTTCTAAATGGCTTTCCCAATCATTTTCAAATTGTGGTCTACAGAGCCTCTTCCATCACAAGGAGGAAGTATGTATAATTGAACTCCATCAGTCACACCCTATCCCAGAAATCTTTAACTGTGCATATACTAGATTACAAGTAGAGATTCCAGTATGTAGTCCTGTTAGGTTGCTGGAGTCTGTTTACAAAGACTTTCTTTGTCAGCTTTATGGCAAACACAGTCAGTGTGGGTTTATTAAATTCAGAGGGCAGACTCAAACTGCAAAGAGGCCAAGGGCAGTGAGCGCTGAAGGCAAGGAGAAGAGATTTGTTACTAATGTAAAGTCCTACACCCATGGAGAGGAAATAAATAGCACAGCTAGTGTCAAGCAGCTGAATCTATTGCATTAAAGCAATTTTATTTCTGCTGGTCTCTATAATAGTGTCCTACTATTTAATGTAACGGAGTCATCCAGCCTCCACATGGAATGGAAGGTGTGGATAAGGAATGGGAGAAAAAGTTCTCTGAAGCCTCCCTGTCTTAAGTTCTGACCAATGTGGAAGTTTGAGAACCACATCTATATCCCATTACTGATCTGACTTTCACATGATCCAGAGGAGAAAAGATCCTTAGTCTCTGCTAAGTTACTGGAGTGTACAACCATGGTAGTTCAGCATATTACTTACCGGTATGTTGTTAAGATTTACTACTTTGAACTGTAACATTTGTTTTAGACCAACTGCCTCCATTCATGCCTTCTATTTTGAATGATCAGTTAAAGGTTTTACTGGAAACAATATTTTTTTCCCAACAAATCCCTCCATGATGCCTTGTAATTTACATTCCTGATGGATTCAACTGCTTCAACAACAGCAAAAAAAACTGCCTGAAGTGGCAAGCAGAGCATATGTGCTCTTTGATTAATATCTAATGAAAGGAGTTGAAACTGCATTGCAAAAAATATATGGGGCTTAATGTTTATTATGTTAGGTTCTAATTATACACATGCTGAAGTGGTTAATTATATATAGCTCTAGGCCTTTTACATAGTGTTCTATAATATAGAACAGAAGTGAGTTATTCAGAGACATGGCCAACATTCAAGAGTGAAATACCGAGCCTCATTTATGATACACTCTTATGCAGAGTGGTCACACTTTGCCCAGCTAAAGCTGCTTTGGCAGCTTGCTGCGAGCCTAGGAGCATACCTAATTTGTCTGATATTAAGCAAATTGTGGCCACCCTTCTTTAATGCTAAGGTGGAAATCAGACTATCAATCCACATAGATAGTGCTCCAATTTGATCAAAGGCTGCACTTTGGCCAACCTGATATAAAGGCTTCCAGATCTGACAATAGCAGTGTGCACTAAAATTCTGCTCTGTAACTTTCCCATGCAGACACTGTGGAAGTGAATGATTCTTGCCTACAGCACCCACATGGGAGAGATACAGCACAACATTTTGATGCATACTGCTATTCATACCCTTTTAGACCAGACTGTGAGGCAGTGTAGACGGACATTGAGTTACGCAAGCTCATTTCCTTTAGGTATGGGGCAGACTTAAGAAACAAAATTTAAGTTTTTAGCAATAGCTAAGAAGTTTGGTCTGAGGATGTCAGTGGGTGGAAAAGGGGCCCTAAACAATGCAGTAGGGTTACAGTTCTTCTGAAGACCGAGGATTAGATTTTTATCTTGGGTCACAAATGAAATGTGTTAAGTCTCTGATCCCATTCAGCGGGGAGGGTGTCATCCCCCTCACCCCCCGCAAACCCGCCACACAATTGAGCAGGCTCCTGCATGTCCACTGAGCTGTGAGGGGAAGCATGCATGACCACTAATTCCCTTGTCTTTAAAACAAATGTGTGGGAAAGAGGGATTCTCTCAGTAATGATTTAGTTCATAGGGAAGATGTTAATTCAAATGACCTTTTCTAAAGCTTAATCTTCCTGAAAGATTGTTTCTTCTCAGGAGCATGTCACCAGTGTAATTTCTTATTTTAGCCCCCCTTTTTAGTGAATTTGACAGAAGAAATACTGCAGTTAATGTGAGTGAGTCCCACATTCCACTCAAGCGATGACCATGAATGATGAAGCAGAGTATAATGTTTTGGTGTGTCCCTTCTCACTGCATTCAGGCCGTTGTCACATGAGAAGAACTTCATACCATTTTCCACAAATATTAAACAAGTTACTAATTACTGACATAGCTTCAGAGATAATTTGCCCTTGAGGCAGTAAATAGTTGGGGTATTTTGTCTGTAGAACTACAAATAAATCCCAGAAGTCATATTTAGACAGAATCCTGGACCCATTAATTTGAATACATCTACTCAGAGTATTAAGTGACCTGACATTCTGATCCCACATTTTTGTAATCAGCAATGAAAAGTTTGGGATTGTAGCAGTTTATACAAAATTTAAACATTTTAAATCTGGACATAAAAACTCCTGTTTAGCAAAAAGGAAAGAAAATAGAAGCTGTAGTGGGAAATTCTTTGGCATAATGAGACTGATAGTAATTATGTTTTTAGGGCATCATTAATACACTGCTTGAGAATTGTAATGTTTTTAAAATCTGCTCTATCCAATTTATATTACATTGTCAAGATAAAAATAATTGCTGTCTTTATAAACAGTATATTAAATGATCTTACACCGGTGGTGGTTGTATGGCCAGGTACAAACTAAAATGAACTGAGTGTTAATTCAGGCAGCTGCAATGCTGCTAACAAGCTCAGTGACGTGGTACATTTAAAATTGAGCTGTGAGCTAACATAAAATCATAACAAACTGTCAGTTTTGAACATCTAAAGTTAACCCTGTATGACTGGGAGTTGAAACTGCCTGTTAGCATCCCATCTGTTGATAATGAAATGCCTCATATGCCAGTGATGATTGAAAGGAACTGTTACATGACATGATATGTAAGGGAGTCATTTAATTGTTTTCATTAATCTTTCTTTTGAAAATACAGTTGAAACTGTCATGGACTTCTGCCTAGACAGGAATGTATAATAGATATTGCTATTTATTTCCATAGCACTAGCAAAGTGCCTGGTACTTTTGCAGGTAACAAGATATCCCTGCTACCCAAACGAATAAATGTATAGTTAAAATGGACAACATGCTGACATAGAGCAGGCTGGAGATCAGAGGCAATAAAAACTACATTAATGAACAAAGACATACACAGAGCATGTGTCTTGTTAAGCTGTTTGGGGCAGGGACTGTCCTCTTTGCTGCATATCTCTCCAGAGAATATGTAGTACAGTGTGGGCCTGATATCTGATTGGTGCCCTTGGATTCCATAATATACAAATAAATAATAATTAAATCACATTGGCTGGAGTAAGTGCACAGACAAAAATTAATAATGAAAGTAAAATACTCTTTCTCAATAAAGAAATAAGAAGGAAGTCTGCTGCTATTCAGCTCTGAGGAGATATCCTATTTTCTGTGTACTGCATCGTTAAATGTAAGGACTTTGCCAGTCTGCTGGGAGAATGAAGGGAGGTGGGGAGAGTGTTGAGGGCAGCTCAAGATGGAGGATGTGAGTGACTGCTCAGTACCATGGGATTCTGGCTTGGAATCCTCATGCTAAAATAAGTCATCTAGACTGGAAGAACATGTTGGCTATTTGTGTATGGAAAATATAGCACCTCTCCACACAGAATTAATGGAGCTATTCCAGATTTACAAAATGGTGTAAATAAGTGCAGTATTTGCACTCCTAGTGTTCAGTTGTGCAGCTATTAAGTCTATCAAGGTTTCCCATTGTGAGTCCCAAATTACAGGTACTTAACTGATTAAAAATGGTCTGGGCTGAAATATTGCATTTAATCATGGTTCTGGATTGGAGCGGTTACACTTTTTTATAAAATTACGGTTCTGTTGGAAATTCATTTCCTCCCAGGGGCTTTCCCTGAGGCCAAACCAAAAGAGTAAACGTGGAGGTAAAACTTACTTTAATGCAAAAGATTTTCAGTTAGCAGAGGATGCCCAGCAAATTCTATTCAAATTTCATTTTCAGCTGTCTCTAGCTCATGCCATCTGGAGCACTCAGATTATTTAGCTTTTTTTAAACTACATTACGGATTATGGATATCAGAACATCCTGTTCATTTAGGGCCTGAACCTGAGCAGTAAGGCGCATACCTAACTCCAGCTGACGTTAGTGGGGCTGAAGTGCTTAGTGTCACTCAGCATAAGGAATTAAAAAAGCCATAGACTTAATATTTTAAAGCATAGTCCTTTAATAACTCTTATGCTTGTGAAAGATGCTATATGAGCAGTGTTATCAAATGATCTCTAACCACAGGCAGGAGACAGTCTGAGCTTTCCCAGAACACCCCACTATGGTGCCTCAAATTGCAATTGAAAGAGAACATCTAGAGGTGAGAGAGTAGGTAGATGACTGTGCCTGTTCAGTCCGTGCTCTCTGCACATATTCAGTACATGCGATCTTATGATTAGAAGTTTTATGAGGCGGACTCAGGCTGTATAACATCAGATGTTAACTTCTGGTCATATCACCATGTTCTCTGTCCAGTGATTGACATGTTTCACATCCCATACCTAGGGACCTACCAATTCACGGCCATGAAAAATATGTCATGGACTGTGAAATATGGTCCCCCGCCTCCGGTGAAATCTGGTCTTTTGCGAGCCCTTACCCTACTATACAAATTTCACAGGGGAGACCAGTGTTTCCCAAATTGGGAGTCCTGACCCAAAAGGGAATTGCAGAGCCGATCACAAGGTTATTTTAGAGGGGTCGTGTTATTCCTGTTCTTACTTCTGTGCTGCCTTCAGAGCTGGGTAGCTGGAGAGTGGCAGCTGCTGACTGAGGGCCCAGCTCTGCAGGCAGCAGTGCAGAGGTAAGGGTGGCAATACTATACCATGCCATCCTTACTTCTGCGCTGTTGCTGGCGGCAGCTCTGCCTTCAGAGCTGGGCTCCTAGCCAGCAGCCGCCACTCTCCAGCCGCCCAGCTCTGAAGGCAGCAGCACCGCCAGAAGCAGCAGCACAGAAGTAAGAGTAACAGTGCCGCAACCACTGCTATAATAACCTTGCAGAAATGCCCCCCACCCTCCCTCTTTTTTTTTAAAGCCAGGACCCCTACAATTACAACACCATGACATTTAAGATTTAAATAGCTGAAATCATGAAATTTATTATTTTAAAAATCCTATGACTATGAAATTGACCAAAATGGACCATGAATTTGATACGTCCCTAGCCAGACCCTATTACTAATTCCTAAAGTTATACCACCATTTTTTAAGTTGGTATTCTAATGGTATTAGTTTTTGCCATTGTAGGTTGCAGTTGGAGATAATAAGCCTCGATCCTTGGTCTTGATATGCATAAAAAGCCATATTCAATTATTTTCTGGTAACGATCTAATTGTGTGTGTGTGTGTGTGTGTGTGCACGCGCGTGTGTGTGTGTGTTGTTTTTTCAATGGGTGGCTTCTTCCGTTCATTGTGTTCTGGTCTAGAATGTTGTAACCCGAGACATTACTGGACAAAGTGTGTCCATATTGCACTGTCTTGTCACTTCTACTGTGTCCTGTTCATCTGTAAATGCAATTCAGAAATGCCCTCTTGGGTTAAACAGACATGAACTTACTGCTTCCTATACATCTGACCATGTATCCACCTAATTTCTACACTAGCGCGCATATTAATTATTCTGTACATTGTACCCTACTATAGAAGTGAAAAAGTGACTAGTTTCTGGAACTCCTTCTTTCCAAGCTATTCAAATCTTTTCAAAACCTTTGTTCACTTTAACCTGTGACTCTAATCACACTCGCCTTGCCTGTCTTCTTCACATGCTGCATTTCTGTCCTCTGATTGACTAGTCTGCAAAGATACGCACTGGACTTGTTTTTGCAACTTAGAAACTTCAGCTTTCTTTTCTGTTACTTTTTCTCTTTATGTTTTTAAGTTTTATGAGTCACTGTACCAAGTTTGATGAAGCAGTGTTTGTTAATAAGGGGGTCAGCTTCCCTGCAAAGGGTCTAATATCTTTCCAGGGAAAATGAAGAGGATTTTTCCCCCCTTGCCTAATCCTTTCCATAAGAAATATGCTGAGTACGTGCATTTGAAGACAGACACAAAGGTAGAGCTCCAGGTTCCATGAAGACTGCCTTTACTAGCAGTTTTTCAGTAGTCTGGTCAATCTGAGCCAGTTGTATGCACTGTGGCTAGTCCCACCTGGCTATGTTGCCTGTAATCCCACTCAGAATGGCGTGACAGGAAGAATGAGATTGCACCTAGTTAAAGTCTGCTTACGGTGGTATTCTACCCTCTAGTTGGGAATGTCTCCCAAGTGATGGAATTGCACAGCTTGTTTCCTTTAAATGGCCCTTCTTTATGTTTTAACACCTTGATCTTCAAGATGTTTTTGCTGAACTCTTAAGTGGAAACAAGCCCAGAAGGAAAAGAAACAGGCTGCCCTTGCCCTAGCTTTTAAAATATGCACCCTTGTTCCCACTTTAAAAAACTTACCATGTATCTGAGGGGATTATTTATCTGGCTCTTACGAAGAGTAAGATTTAGAAACGCTGATGAAAGCATTCCTATTCTACCTGTGTAAAATATATGGTGATGATGTGTATATAAAAGGTGTTGTATGAAAAATGAAGCTTATTGTCATATGGGATGCAGGGATCACTTAAATGTCAGAGAAGGATGCTGGGATCCTAACAAAAGATTTGTTTTAATGAGTTGTGATTTCATTTGTATTTAAAGTATTGTCCTGGCCCTTGGAGAAAATGTTAGTGAAGATTATACACAAAGATCTGCTGGTCTCTGATAAAGGCAGAGGCGGCTCTAGACATTTCGCCGCCCCAAGCACGGCGGCATGCCGCGGATGGCGCTCTGCCGGTCGCCGGTCCCGCGGCTTCGGTGGACCTCCTGCAGGCACACCTGCGGGAGGTCCACCAGAGCCGTGGGACCAGCGGACCCTCCGCAGGCGTGCCACCGAAGGCGGCCTGCCTGCCGCCCTCCCGGCGACCGGCAAAGCACCCCCCACGGCATGCCACCCCAAGCACGCGCTTGGCATGCTGGGGCTTGGAGCTGCCCCTGGACAAAGGAAAAAACGGTAACTAAAGATCATACTCTATAGTCAGAGTACTTTACCAAAAAGACTTACTGCTTTGTTTGTGTAAAAGCAGTAGGGCACCGTTGGTGTGTATTGATTCATGTTAGCCTCATGAGCCAAATTTTATTGCTCAAGATACTAAGTGCTCTTTCAAAAGAATAAGTAATTTTAGGCATGCGAACAGTGTAAATTTCATCTTTACGAACTCTGTATACTGTACCTGAACTCTGTTATCAAGGGGTGATGTGGTCCATGTATGTAACTTATAAGGACTTCAGGATGGAAGATGCTATATTTTGGCCAGATTGGAGTTTTAACTTTCTGTTTGCATGTATCAATAATTTTATTTGTAACAAATATGAAAAAGTATGGTGGAATTTTAGCCAAAGTGGTGTCCACTAAAAGCAGATGAACTGTATAATTGTTTATACTCTCAGGGCAGTCACTAGAGAATATAAAGTGATGAGAAAAGATAACTCTTGGTATAATAGCCAGTGCAGCCTATGACTAAATCACAAGAACCTAACAAGCTGGACTGAATCACCGATCATTGCAGTTCTTCCCAATCAGCTTTTGAGCTTCTTGACCGAGAAGCCTGAGGGCATCTTGCGGGGGTGGGAGTGTGTGTGATGGGATGGGGAAGTCTTGCTACATCAAAGCTTATTTGTGGATTATTTTAGTTTCTTAGGTTTTTACTCTTTACTCCATTCCTTGAAGGAAAATAGGCAACCTAACAAGCCTAACTTTTCCTCCTCAAGCCTTAAATATAATTCAGGTTGGCAGAGAGATCTAGGGAGTTCATATCTGTGCTTTTTAATTCTGCCCAGGCATTTTTGTTTTTAAAAACTGGTAACCTTAGGCCACATTGATGTAATCACATCACAATGTATGTGCATGTAAAGATCGGGGGGGCAAGAATTAGGAGTATGTGGTATAAGTGACTGTTTAGGATGGCAGGCTAGGTAGAGACCATTAAGTGGGTGGTCTCTTCTGAAGAATAATTGGAGTGGAACGTCCTGTGCTTTGGGAGTTGGTGCTGCTCATTACAGTACATGAAGCTTGGGCATCTGCTTCCACAAATGGTAAACTTAGAGCCCGGTTGGGACTTTAGTAATCACTCAAACCGTAAAGAAGAGAGGGGAGAAGGGAATGGAGAAGGGAAGGGTACCATATCAGTTGTCAGCCCTAAGTGCATATAAAGATAGCACTAGCACAACATTTTCTTGTGTCTGTATTTAAGCGTTTGTGCGTGCTTGATGCTTGTGAAAGTAGAGTACCTATGTGTGCTTGGTATTGGTGCTGTTTTCTGTGGGAAAAAGTGTTGCTGTACATTTGGGTACATTATCAGCTTTGCTTTTCACATCTAAGCTGATCAGAAACATGATCTTTTGGCCACTGCAGCAACCAAGTGCTCACTGATGGATTTAATTCTGTTTGCATCTGCTGAATTTCAGTGTGATTGTACAAGTAATGGTGTTAGTTTCTTCTCCATAGAAGCAGATAGACTTACAAATAAAATCACCAGAAATTAAATTAACTTGCCTTTCTCCACTAAATTTTTAAAATCAAGAAATATTAAATATTAAGCTAAATGATTTAGTTGTTGCTAGTGTCATCTTTAAAACTGTAAAGTAGTAGTAATTAAAGAAATTACGTTATTTATTCACCTTTCTTTGAGTATCAGTGAGCTATTTTGTCCTTTTAAACTGAAAGTAACATTCTTGTTATGGTATTTACTTTCCTTTTCAATATTTTGCACTAAAGTGATCATCTTTCTTCTTACAACCAGGAAGTAACAGCACTAATGGGCATATACAAATTAAATAGCTTTTTTTCTGTATCTGGAAGAGGTAAAAATTCAAAATTATTGGGAGTATAATACTTACACTGGACATAAATACTTAAATCTGATTTTTAAAAGTGTGTTCTCAAAACAATTTTATTCTTGTGCTTTCAGGTGCTGCTAAATCCAGTCCAGTTTCTAAACCAGGGTCCACACCTTCTCGTCCATCGTCAGCAAAAAAAGCCACACCAAGCAGCTCAGCATCCAAATCAGATAAAGATTTGGAAACACAAGTCATACAACTCAGTGAACAGGTAACTTTGCTTTAACCACAGAATTAGTTATCAGTAGGGCCCTACCAAATTCATGGTCCTATTTGGTCAATTTCACGGGCAAAGGATTTTAAAAATAATAAATTTCATTAGTTCAGTTATTTAAATCTGAAATGTCAAGATGCTGTAATTGTAGGGGTCCTGAACCAAAAAGGAGTTGTCGGGGGTCTGCAAGGTTATTGTAGGGAGATTGCAGTACTGCTATCCTTACTTCTATGCTGCTGCTGACAGTGACTGCTTTCAGAGCTGGGCAGCTGGAGAGCAGCAGTTGCTGTCCAAGAGCCCTGTTCTGAAGCCAGAGCCGCCGCATGGTGTGGCATTGCCACCCTTACTTCTGCGCTGCTGCTGGTGGGGCGCTGCCTTTAGAGCTGGGAGCCCGGCCAACAGCCACTGCTCTCCAGCCACCCAGCTCTGAAAGCAGCGCAAGAGCAAGCATGGGAATATCATGATCCCCCTAAAATAACCTTGTGGCTGCCCTGCAACTCCCTTTTGGGTCAGGAACCCCAATTTGAGAAATGCTGGTCTCCCCTGTGAAATCTGTATAGTATAGGGTAAAAGTACACAGAAGACCAGATTTCACAGGGAGAAACCCGATTTCACAATCAGTGATGCATTTTTCGTGGCTGTGAATTTGGTAGGGCCCTAGTAATCAGAAGCACTAGGAAAGATATGAAAAGTCATGAAACTGAAGATTATACTGATAGTAAAAGTACTGAGACAGAGCAAAACATTGAACTGAAAAATGAACTTCCGATTTCAATCTGGATTATATTCACTTCACAGTGGTGAAGGATCTAACAAATGGAATAGCTCAGCTATGAACAAAAAAGTGATGTCATTCAAAAATGCAACTCTAGCAGATGGCTGCAGGATGGCCAATGTTGTACCCATATTTTAAAAAGATGCTAAGGATGATTTTGGGTGAATCATACTGCAGTGTGAGAGCTGCCTTAAAGCTAGTTGTACTTGAATATGCATATTGCAGTTTTACTTGAATGCATAGCTGCATGGTTTATAAGAAAAATTCTAGTCCCTCTAACATGTTGCATGAGAATTTAGAAAGAAAGAAGAATTGATGGATTTTATATATTTAGAATTTAAAAGGTATCTTGGTAATTATTTTGCCCTGTTATGAAGAATCCAGTAACATTTTGTGAGTTAAGTCTGTCCTTATGGATTAAAACTTCTGATAGGAGGAATAATTTAAAAAAAAAACTTATTTTCCCCAGGGAAAGAGGTTTAATAGTAGGGTGCCAGGGATCTGTAGTAGAATTGGAAGTGTGGTAGTGGTGGTCAATATACTTTTGCTATCTGGAAGGAAGACAACACAAAGGCAAAATACCTTTTCAACTGAGAAAATGATATATCTTTACATAGTGATTGACTAACCTATAGCAGTGGCTCTCAACCTTTCCAGACTACTGTGCCCCTTTCAGGAGTCTGATTTGCCTTGTGTACCCCCAGGTTTCTCCTCACTTAAAAACTACTTGCTTACAAAATCAGACATAAAAATATAAGTGTGTCACAGAATAATTACTGAAAAATTGTTGACTTTCTCATTTTTACCACATAATTATAAAATAAATCAATGGGAATATAAATATTGTACTTACATTTCAGTGTATACTATATAGGCAGTGTAAACAAATAGTTTTCTGTATGAAATTTTAATTTGATCTGACTTCTTTATGCTTTTTATGTAGTCTGTTGTAAAACTAGACAAATATCTAGATAAGTTGATGTACCATGGAAGACCTCTGTGTACTCCACTTTGAGAACCAGTGACCTATAGAACTTTGTTACAGGATGTTATTGAAGATTAAACTACGACTTTTAAAAATTAGACTTTTATATTAAGAATAGAGAACTTGATTTTCATTTCCACTAAAGATTCTTTACACCTATTTGACCTTAAAGAGGCCTTAAATTAGGCATAAATTCCATTTACATCTGCTTTGAGGCCTCTTCACACTACTAAAATGTTGTACAGGGCCCTTAGTGGGTATGAGAATCAGGCCTGAATCATAATTTTACTAACTAGGACAGAATTACAAAGGCTGTCAGCCCTCGTGCTTCAGAGTAGAGACTGTGTACCTGTTTGAACAGGGCTAAACACAACAGAGGTTGGATCCTGATTGGATCTTCTGTAAATATTTTTTTAAAAGTCTATAATGAACCAAACTATAAACTAAATCATCTCTACTAGATTGCTGTATGTAGGAAAAATGTAGAACAGGCCTCAAACATTATGCACCATATCCATGCTTATAGGTGCCTGAAGTTGAGCACTGAAGTCTGTGGTTAGGAGCCTAAATAAGTGGCCTGACTTTCAAAAGTGCCCAGTTCCCCTTCCACACTGAGAAGGGTTCAGGCATGAGGCCTGATGCCTGAATGGAGTGCACGCAGAACCTAGAAAAGGGGTCAAAGGTGCAGCTAGCCATGTAACCATGATAACATGGAGTGAACAGAACTTGCTAGACTGTAGTCATTGCTTCAACTCTGTTATTTGGGGTACTAACTAGTGGAGGAAATAAACTGGTTTGTGTTCTAGTATGGTGGACTATCAAAAGGGAACTTCTTGGTACACCATCACTAATTTTCTAGTAGCTGATGTTGTCAGGTTATTGAAAATGTTAATTTAGTCTATTTCTTTATAGAGATAACTTGAGTCTCAGGAACTGCTGACTTAGAGCAGTGGTTTTCAACCAGGGGTACGTGTACCCTTTGGGGTACACAGAGGTCTCCCAGGGGGTACATCAATTCATCTAGATATTTGCCTAGTTTTACAACAGGCTGCCTAGAAAGCACTAGCGAAGTCAGTACAAACTAAAATTTCATACAAACAAGTAATTGTTTATATTGCTCTATATTCTATACACTGAACTATAAGTACAATATTTATATTCCAATCCATTTATTTTAATTATATGGTAAAAATGAGTAAGCAAGCAATTTTTCAGTAATAGTGTGCTGTGACATTTCTGTATTTTTATGTCTGGTTTTGTAAGCAAGTAGTTTTTAAGTGAGGTGAAACTTGGGGTATGTAAGACGAATCAGACTTCTGAAAGGGGAACAGTAGTCTGGAAAGGTTGAGAACCACTGACTTAGAGGTTTGATGTTCTCACCATCTTGAATTGAATATGATAAGGAAACCCGTGTATTTACCATTGGGCAATGCTACCCTTAATGGTCCTCACCTGTGCCTGTTCTGCTGTTGTCTTCCCATAATATCCCAATAAAACCAATGGAGTGGTAACATGTTATTGTAGAGTTAAGTATACAGCAGCTAAGATATTTGTAATTTGACTTTCGTTCACATAAAGTTATTCTTTCAAAAAGTATTTGAGGGCTCTGTTCTAGTTTATGTGAAACCTGTTATTTTAATACAGTCAGGATAAACCATAAATGAGTGCTTAGCAAATGAGTGCAACAGGTATAGTGGTGAAACAAAGCTGCCAAAGTGTATATTGGAACTAGATTCTCATGTACAGGTGTCAATTAAGAGAGTTACTTTGAAACTCAAGCAGTTTCAGCTTTTGTCTCATGCAGCCATCATGGGCTTTTCTTGTGGCCACAGCCTCCTGGGCGGTAATGGTGGGAGGGGGAGGCGGGGCGGGAATAGTACAGTGGCTCATCCCCCAAGGCTGCTAGCAGGGGTTCAGCCCGGCCCCACTCTGGAGCCACAAATGCCAGAGGATCAGCCAGCCAGTCTGAGTTCGCGACCTTCCTGGGAACACTGGGGCTCGGGCTTCCTGCTTCAGCTCTGGGGTGGCAGACCACAGGCTCCAGCTGTGAGGCTTCGGGTACTAGCTGCAACTCCGGCCCCAGCTGCATGGTGGTGGGTGCTGGCCCTGGGCTCACCACCCTTCCATCACCCCTGGCCCTCAATGCCTCCCTACCCACCTCTCCATCCAGGGCTTAATTTGTCCTCCAGCTTGCCAAGGATGAGTAAATCTGCTGTGGAAAGTAATGTTTGTTTGTCAATATCACTTTTTGCTGCCTGCCAGCTAGCTAGCAAGTCTGCTTCTATATATAAAACATACAAATATCACTTTTCACAGGAGCAGACTTACTAGCTAGCAAGTCTAATAAAAAAAAGCAACCAAAAAAGCAAAAGAAACCACCACCACAACAAAAGAGAACATGAAAAGCACCTTGTGTTTCTATTCTGTGTAGGTCCAGTATAGAATAGAGACAATTGTATTTATTGTTGAGTTTGCAACAAAAAAAAAACCCTACCTAAATACATTACAATGATTTGGACATGATTATGTGCATATTTATTTGTTTTTCCTAAAGTTAAATAAGTATTTTAGGAAAAATTGTTAAAGTGGCCACCAGCAAGAGTTGATGGCCGCTCTCTAAGGCCATGAAAAAATTTGTTGTGAGAACCCCATCAAGAAGCACCTGGATCAGCCACCTGAAAGCTGGTATTTCAGAACTACCACTACATTTTATGCCAGCATAAGAGAATTCTGAAACCCAGCACCAGACCAGCTAAACAAGTGAAGAAAGGTATAAGCAGCCACACACAGTACTTGCGCTCAAAAATTAAAAAAAAAATGTATTAGGTCACCTAATTATTATTCTGCCAAGGCAGGATTGACAGAAAACTAAAAAAAAAAATATCAGGAAACAAAACTAAATATTTTTAAGGAGTAGATAAATTTTAGGATAAACAATACCTACAACAAATGTACATTAATTCAGTTGAAGTAGAAATGCGGCCATAATGAATATTGTGTTAATTGCCATCACAAATGGCACAGCATGGCACTTATAGCAGTCTCAACAGGAGCCAGGTTTCATTCATAGATCCAGAGCCACTCTGTCATTGTAGCTTGCTATTGCTATGTATTACCACAGCACTGAACAATTCTGTAAAAATGGTCCCTCTAGGGTCAGGGTTGAGGTGCATTGATGGGTATTATGGGGAAGTTTACACTGCTTTGCCTATACTGCTCGGTGAAAAAGGATATCCTTATTCAGACAATCTGGCACCTTTAACAACTACTAAATACACCTTATATTTAAAGAGTTGTAAAAAAGTATATATATTAAGATTATGCCTGTTGTGCACTGTCCTGTTCTGTAGGAAAAGCCCACTCATAATCTATCTCACAGAGGGCATATGCTGTGCCCCTGTTATTGGAACATGTATGTTTTATTTACAGGTACATACATTAAAACTTGCACTCGAAGGTGTGGAGAAGGAAAGGGATTTCTACTTTGGAAAATTAAGGGAGATTGAACTTCTCTGCCAAGAACATGGGCAAGAAAATAATGACCTTGTCCAAAGGCTAATGGAAGTCCTTTATGCTTCAGAAGAACATGTAAGTGCAAGATATTCTTTATTCTCGTGCATTTCCTTAATGAAAACAAACAGGCTTAATTTCATTTGAAGAATCACTGGCACTGTATTGGGTCAAGTTCTCTAGGTAGATCAGCACAGCCTGTTGCAACCTAGTCTTTTTAACAAATGTCAATTTAAAAAAACACTTTGCATCTAGAAACCAATAGTTTTTTGCTATTGGTGAATGCACTGAAGGGGCTGATAGCTTTTTAGCGCACTTGTGAAATTCTGTGTGCTCTAATTTTGTTGAGATGTTAATCTGAAACAGAAGGGGACGTCATAAGCATTTTGAAGTATTTTCATATATTCTTGTTCCTGCCTCTGCTTTGTAATCCTGTACCTTGACATGTTCTTGAAAATCAGATTGCATAAATATGATGAAATATAGAGGTTCCTAAATATCTCAGAATATTAAATTGAAGACCGTATAGACACGTTCACAGGTTTGCACACATGCACACTGTATACACTGTGATTAGTTCTGGTACAAGGAACATATTTGCTTTTTTATTTAGCATTTTTGTCCTGTTGCTGTAGGCAGAATCTTCAGTGCACAAAACCCAATAATCTTTTGTCCTTTTCAGTCTACCAGTATTTCAGAATAATTTTATCTGGACGATTAAGCAAGAATCTCACTAGTATTATAGACATAGCACTGTAAACATTTAATAGAGCAGGAAGAAGAGGTCTGACAAAGGATACTGACTAAATTCCTTGGATATGTTCAGGGGTAATGACTCCATGAGAATTTAGTTGGAACTATTCCCATTCATGTTAGCTAAATCCCTGTGTACACTACTCTGAAGATTGACACCACGCACATGGACGCACCTCACCCCTCAGTCTCCAGTGGATCGTAGCTTTGGTTCCAGAATGTATTGGCATCAACATACTCTCACTGGTACTAGGGTTTTGTTAGCACTTCCTTATTTAGCACCTATTCTCAGACGATAATTTCAGTAGTAGTTGGTTTAGTTGTCTTGAGATAAGATTATTGGGTCATTAAAAGCAAAGCTAGAGTAATTTACCTTGTGTAGTTTTAAAAACACTATCAAGAACTTGAAAATTGTAATTATGATCTTGATGGCCACACACAGCTAAAACTGACTGGAAGTGGGAGGGATACATGGAGGTTTCCTTAGGGAACAAACCAGTATTTCAATAGTGATAGGAGCACACATTTTAAAAAAAAACTTGACCAGACATATGAGCAAAGTCATAGGAACTGCACATATATAGTGGTCAAAGGAAATGTCTGGATGCAAGAACAGTGATTTATTTGTAAAGGGAAGCCAGAGAAATCCCTTCTCCCCATATCCCTATCACATCTGTTTGTTGGCTCGAATTGTTAAGCGACTTCCCAGCTAAAGAATGTTTGTTGACTCCCTTTTCTTTAGCTTTCATTATTGGCAAAACACATCACAAAATTCATCTTACCTCAGACCATAGTTCTGAGCCCTTTGTCTGGTTCCTTCCATCCTCCCCACTAGGAATGTCATAAACTAATAGCTGCACAAAAACATTAGCATATACAGTGCATCCTCACCTGAAGTCTGTGACCAAGCAGAGTCTATGGGTTTCATCTTACTATTACAGCCCTGTTCTCCCACATCTGGATACAGACAACTTCCACGGAATTATTCATATTCTGCAACGGGAAAATTGAGCCCCTTGCTTTATTGGGTGTCTTTTCTCCTTAGCTCTTCAGTGCTCAGTGCTGGTTTACTGAGGCAAGACATCAGCGCATTAGCACTTAGAGCGAAGATCTAGGTGCACTGATGCTAACAGTGGAGAGGGTACTTGCATAGCTTACCTACTCTTTCTTTTGCAATTTCTTCTCTTTCCTTGGCTTGCCTTTGAGTTCCATTTTCTGCCTGTGCAGTGAATCTGTTCCTCATCTCCAAGTTAAATTTTCTCTCTATCGCTGAGCATTTTATAAGCTAATCCCTTGGTAAGTGCAGTTAGGATTTCCTGAGCCCCAATGAAAGAGAGCCCCAACTCCCAAAGCTACAAGCAGCTCCAGCATTTCTGGCTTCTTGCTAATAAGTTCTTGCTAAATTCAGCTTTGGTTTAACCTCTGGCCCAGAAAGTCCCAAACTGCTAATGAAAGAGCTGGAGTGTAGGGGCTGTCAGTGAAGCAAAAGGGTTAACTTAGTATCCAGGGTGCATTTTAGATATCAAGGGTCATGAGGCTCTCCTCAGCAAAAAGTTATACTTAGAACAAACTGTACAAATCATTCCTGGCAAAGGCCTCATGCTTGAAATATCATTGTTGACTTAAATTTGTTTTCAGTTCATATTTCCAGTAACCTTTTGGTAGCACTCACATGCCCTGGTTCATTTAAGCTGTAATTTTACAGGCATATATTGTATTCTTTCTAGAGAGCATGCCCTATTCAGACATGCCAACTGTTTTTATTCAGGACTGACAAATCCCTATTTTTAATAGCTCTTTTTTTAAAATAAACTTAATTCTTGTGAAAAATTCTGAATTGACAGCACTGGAGACTGGAGCTCACCTCTCAGATCAGCTACCTCCTAAGCAGGGCCGTCCTTAGGATTTATGGGGCCCTAGGCAGTATTATTAAACTGGTGCCCCTATGCTGGTGCATTCAGCTCTGTGAATACTGGTGCCCCTAGGTTGGCTCTGTGAATATGACCCCTGCCTTCTGCCTAGTAAGGAGACTGCAGTGCGTGCTGTGTGTGTGGGAGCCAACCCGCTCTTACCTGCTGTCCCAGTCAGAGCCGCAGACTCCATGGGTGGGTACTCCGGGGCTGAACCACTCACAGGGAAAATTTAGTGGGTGCAGAGCACCCACTGGTGCCAGGCTCTCCTCCCCTCCCCCCCACCCCCAGCACCTCTCGCCCAGGTGGCCCAGGGCTTACCAACTGCTCCCCTTTGCCCCCCAGCACTTCCTGAGTGCAGCAAACAGCTGATTCGCAGCGTTCAAGCTCCGGGAGGGAGGGGGAAGAGCGGGAATGGGGTGTGCTCGGGGAGGAGGCGGGGCCGGGGTGGAGCAGGGGTGGGAAGGGGTGGAGTGGGGGCAGGGCCTGGAGTGGAGGTGGGGGGGTGGCGAACACCCCCTGGCAAGATGAGAAGTTGGCGCCTGTGGTCCCAGTGGTGCCCCAAATTTTTGAGTGCCCGACACAGCCGCATATGCTGTGTATGCCGAAGGACGACCATGCCCCTAAGTAAATTCCTTCTCTTGCGGGGGCAGAGGCAGCCCAGAGCCATCAGCACCGGGGAGGAGGCCACCGAGCAGCGGGTGCTCCGGCCAGTCCCGGAGCCGGATCCCTGCTTCTGCTTCTGTGGCCCCCAGGCCTGGTGCTCCGAACAGCCATACCGGGTCAGACCAAAGGACCATGTAGCCTAGTATCTGTCTACCGACAATGGCCAATACCAGGTGCCCCAGAGGGAGTGAACCTAGCAGGTAATGATCAAGTGATCTCTCTCCTGCCATCCATCTCCACCCTCTGACAAACAGAGATCAGAGACACCATTCCTTACCCATTCTGGCTAATAGCCATTAATGGACTTAACCTCCATGAATTTATCCAGTTCTCTTTTAAACCTTGTTATAGTGCTAGCCTTCACAACTTCCTCAGGCAAGGAGTTCCACAGGTTGACTGTGCGCTGTGTGAAGAACTTAGTTTTATTTGTTTTTAAACATGCTGCCCATTAATTTCATTTGGTGGCCCCTAGTTCTTATATTATGGGAACAAGTAAATAACTTTTCCTTATTCACTTTCTCCACACCACTCATGATTTTATATACCTCTATCATATCCCCCTCAGTGGCCTCTTTTCCAAGCTGAAAAGTCCTAGCCTCCTTAATCTCTCCTCATATGGGACCCAAGTCCATTAATGGCTATTAACCAGAATGGGTAAGGAATGGTGTCTCTGGTCTCCGTTTGTCAGAGGGTGGTGATGGATGGCAGGAGAGAGATCACTTGATCATTACCTGTTAGGTTCACTCCCTCTGGGACACCTGGCTTTGGTCACTGTAGGTAGACAGGATACTGGGCTGGATGGACCTTTGGTCTGACCCAGTATGGACGTTCTTATGTTCTCATGTTGTTCCAAACCTCTAATCATTTTAATTGCCCTTCTCTGAACCTTTTCTAATGCCGGTATATCTTTTTTGAGATGAGGAGACCACATCTGTATGCAGTATTCAAGATGTGGGCATACCATGGATTTATATAAGAGCAGTAAGATATTCTCTGTCTTATTCTCTATCCCTTTTTTAATGATTCCTAACATCCTGTTTGCTTTTTTGACTGCCGATGCACACTCCGTGGACGCCTTCAGAGAACTATCCACGATGACTCCAAGATCTCTTTCCTGATTAGTTGTAGCTAAATTAGCCCCCATCATATTGTATGTGTAGTTGGGGTTATTTTTTCCAAGGTGCATTACTTTTCATTTATCCACATTAAATTTCATTTGCCATTTTGTTGCCCAATCACTTAGTTTTGTGCGATCTTTGTGAAGTTCTTCACAGTCTGCTTTGGTCTTAACTATCTTGAGCAGTTTAGTATCATCTGCAGACTTCGCCACCTCACTGTTTACTCCTTTCTCCAGATCATTTGTGAATAAGTTGAATAGGATTGGTCCTAAGACTGACCCTTGGGGAACACCACTAGTTACTCCTCGCCAATCTGAAAATTTACCATTTATTCCTACCCTTTGTTCCCTGTCTTTTTTAACCAGTTCTCAATCCATGAAAGGACCTTCCTTCTTATCCCATGACAACTCAATTTAGGTGAGGGACCTTGTCAAAGGTTTTCTGGAAATAAGTACACTATGTCCACTGGATCCCCCTTGACAACATGTTTGTTGACCCCTTCAAAGAATTCTAATAGATTAGTAAGACATGATTGCCCTTTACAGAAACCATATTAACTTTTGCCTAGCAGTTTGTTCTTTATGCCGAACAATTGTTGACTTTTGCCTAACAATTTGCCTAACAATTTGTTTGTCTGGCTGGTGGGCCACCCGAACTGCTGTCCCAAGGCCACCTGAGCAGCAGTCCCAGGGCCAGCTGCTTGGTTGGCCCAGGGGTCATCCACACTAGCTGCTTGCAGAAGTCACGGAGGTTGCGGAAAGTCACTGAATCTGTGACTTCCGTGACCTCCGTGACAGACCTGGAGCCCTATAAATAATCCATAAGGCACAACATGGTCAGTGGCTTTATCAGCTTCTCTACGTTGCCTCTGTACTGAATTGGAGATAACAATTTTAGGGTACGAATAAAGCAGCTTCCAGTCAGTGGACTTTCTCTGCTGAGATTGACAAGACAGGCACCAACTTGGAAGTGTTGTTTTTTCTTTTTGGTTTGTTAAGTCTTTGTTTATAAGAATTTTTACTCAGTAACAAAGACCTGAAGGGAATACAAACAGATCACCCAGAGAAAAATTAAATAATATTAGCAAGTAAAAATCATTTATTTATGTCTTTAAGAACAAAGCTGGATATAAAGATAGGTGAAGAGGCAGAGTGCTGAGGAGAGGAAAGACTTAAGACTTCAGCAAAGTCGCAGGAGCATTTAAGAAAGACAGATACTGGGTCATTATTTTTTTAGTAAATGTATTGCTTATGACAGGGGTCGGCAACCTTTCAGAAGTGGTGTGCCGAGTCTTCATTTATTCACTCTAATTTAAGATTTCGCGTGCCAGTAATACATTTTAACCTTTTTCAGAAGGTCTCTTTCTAGAAGTCTATAATATATAACTAATCTATTGTTGTATGTCAAGTAAATAAGGTTTCAAAATGTTTAGAAGTTTCATTTAAAATTAAATTAAAATGCAGAGCCCCCCAGGCCAGTGGTCAGGACCCGGGCAGTGTGAGTGCCACTGAAAATCAGCTCGCGTGCCACCTTCGGCACACATGCCATAGGTTGCCTACCCCTGGCTTATGACATGGATCTGCTGAGAACTGAACTGAGACTTCAGTTAGCAAGTAAAACATTTGATAGTCTGTTTAGCCTAGCAGCTTTCAGTCACTTTTGAACTGGGGTAATTCAGTCTTGTAATCCAGAGGTGAAAGGCTTCATATCCAATTATGAATCCCTGAGCCATGCAATTCTGGCTCGTAGCGAAAAATTTGCTGCTTCTATTCTCTCTCCTAAATAGTCTAGTCTCTTGCAATTCAATGGAAGCTAAAGGCTTGCTGTTATTAAATGCTTTAGTACATATCTATCCCTGTCAGTCACTCAGCTCAAGGTTCTCAAGCAGTTTGTCTAAACTTAGTAAATTTTAGCACCCTACTGCTCCAGTCCCTCAGAAAGAAACTCCTATTGAAAGACATTTCTGAAGTAGTTGGGCTTCATAATACCTGACTTTGCCTGCAGTCACACCTGAGCAGTTAGATGGCTCACTGTATGAGTCAGATAGATTGAAGAGTCAGGTTATTCACAGCTGGAAAGCTAGCATCTCTGTTAAGGGAAGCCTGAGGTGACACAATCCTATGATATAAGCTAGAAGTAAATGCTTTTTAGAGGTGTTGTTGAAATAGACTATACAGTCCCAAAGTGATTGTGCATAGTGAAAGTCTGACTTTCCTATTTCATTTGTATAGGTACAGACTGTCTAAACTGAGAAATTAATGCCCATATTTCAGAACTTCTTCAGGAGTGGCCAGGGCGCGGGGAGAATTTGCCATTTCCAGCCCAAGGAAACCATTCCTCAGGCAGACAGAAGACCACCAGTCTGTTCAGAGTCAGAGTAGGTTCCCAAGCCAGTTCTTAGCTCATGATTAGCAGCTTTCCCTAGCACATGTACAAGATCAGTATGTACTAGTTTATAATAATATGCTGTATTTTCTAACTGATGCCTCTTATAAAAATCTGCAAGTCAGGGTGGATTGATTTAAATCAAATTTATTCAAATAACTGATTTTAATCATGATTTAAATCAGCAGCCATGAAACGTGATTTAAATCATTGATTTAAATCATGTTTTATATTCATACTTTTTAGTTATTTTCCTGAAGAAAGGTTTCAGAGTAGCAACCGTATTAGTCTGTATCTGTAAAAAGAACAGGAGTACTTGTGGCACCTTAGAGACTAACAAATTTATTTGAGCATAAGCTTTCGTAGCCCATGAAAGCTTATGCTCAAATAAAGTTGTTAGTCTCTAAGGTGCCACAAGTACTCCTGTTCTTTTTCCTGAAGAAAGTTGATTTTTGTTGCTTGGTAATCATTAACACATCTTGATTTGCAACTAATATAGTCCTTACATTAAATCTGGTGTTTGTGTTATTCAGGGGGATATCTATGCACTTTTATTTAAGCAATTATATACATTAATTTTTGCTTGTTGTTTGTGTTAAGCTCTATTTCAGTGGTGCCCAAACTTTTCCTGTCACGCCCCTCCTTACAAGTAATAGATTCTGTCCACACTCCCGCTCCGTTTCAGCACAGCCAAGGCTTCCTCAGCAGAAGAGCTTGGGCTGAAGGTGGAGCGGGGGGCAGAACTGGAGCTGCGGGAGGAGCTGGAGCTAGAGGCAGAGCTGGACTGGGAACAAAGAGGGAATGAGGGCAGAGCTGTGCTGGGGGCAGAGTGAAGCTGCGGCTGGGGTTGAAGCTGGGCTGGGGCAGAGCAGGGGGCGGAGTGGAGCTGGGGGCAGAGCAGGGCTGGGTGGCACTCCCTCCCTCTCTCCCATGGGGGCTGGCCAAGCCCTGTGATGCGATCCCCAAACATTCCTCCGTGCCCCCCCTCCAGGCTCCCTCCATAGTTTGGGGACCACTGCTCTATTTGGATGGAAATTCAAATGCAATTAAAAATGCACAAAACCAGCATTTTTTTTAATTAAATAAAACTGCTTTAAATATGCTGGATATGTAAGACAAAAAAGGTTTATCAAAACATGTTTTGCATTTAAAACTAATTGATTAAGAACCTGTAGTTAGTAAATTGAACTAATTGTTTCTGGTCATTATGTCCTTCAAGATTTTAGAATTTATAGATCTCATCCTCTCATATCTAGCTTTTATACACAGATTAGTAAAGGAAAAACAAGCTTTCCTGCTTTTTTTAACTCCCACCTGCTTTCTTAACTTGAAATAAACTAGTCTTTGAATTGAACTAGTTGAATAAACTGAAGTGAAGAAGATATTCTGTCTCTACCGGCAAAAGAGGCTACCGCTGTCAAAAACTGGTTCAGCACTTCAAGAAACTCAGGTGACATCTACCAGTACAGTGGTTTTGACTGTCTTTAAAATTTGGCAGCAAACATGTACTGCTTAATATTTTAATGTTTAAATTAAATAATTTTAAGATTGTAATAAGTTTTGACAATAGGTTGTCAATTTCAAATTTAATTTTAAATAGTGTATTTTAAAAAAAAAACTAACCCTGTATTTAGCTTATATAAAATCCAATTTAAATAATGAGGAAAGCTGATTTTTAAAAAAAATCATTGATTTTAATTTACCCTGGCATCTTATCAGACAAACCCACAAGGAGGTCACTTTAACACCCAAGACTAGGAGCATCAGTGCTAATATTTTGACTTTTGTGTATCATTCTGTTTTTATTTAATTTCCCATTGGAAAAGGACCATTCCTACATGAGATGTCTCATGTGTAACTGTAGATAGATGGGGAAAGTTGAGGCTGCTGTGTCTCTGTACTGCGGGAACTCGTATGTACAGCTCCCAACCCGGGTTTACTTAATGTAGTCCTAAAGTTTTATAAGTCTCGAACCCTTTAAATTCTATCTGTGACAATGGGCTGTTTAATATTAATGTTAAAAGCCATTTTGGCCTGATGTACCAATAATATATGTAATAAGGCCACTTCTCCCAAGGGGTCCTGAAGTGTTAAGCTATAATTCTCAGGATCGACACCTGGTATCTGCCTGAAAATTGCTTTTCCTTTAGCTTCCTAAATGAAGAATGATTCAGTTTGTTCAATTTGGAATTTTCCTACTCTTGGAAACCAACTCAGCATTGACACCAAATGTAAAAAACCTTATTCTGCCTCCCCTATTCTCTAGAAACATATAGTTAACCTGCTAAAATGGAAACACTTTATTGCATAGCCTGCTTTGAATTAAACTGAGAAGCCTCAAATTCTCTCCATCAGACTCTTCCCCTCCCTCCTCCCCCGTTTATTCCCCCCAGCCTCTAAATTTGAAAATTAACAATATCCATTTTGGAGAGTTATTTACACCAATCACATCTAATAAAAATTGTCTGGAGATAGCAGGTCCTGCAGAGGTATTGCATTATTGATGGTGCAACTTGAATGGCAGCTAAGCAAAGTTGTCCCCCCTACCCCTTATTCGTAGTCAGCTAGCTATCACTAATGTAGGGCAGGGATGAACTGTGTAGGATCTTTTCAGTAAAATCATTCTCCAGAATGATGAAATCTGCTGAGACAAAGCATAGCTTTTAATGGTGCTAGAGTCAATGGGAACACGAAAAAGGTCAGACAGTGTCACTAACAGGAGCCAGTGAAGTCAATGAATGCCGAACTGAGATTTGTTCAAAGAAAATAAATACATTTTTCTATTTAATTATTCTTAAGGTGCATTTGGTGGATTAACTAAAACTCCCAACAAAGTTTAGGTATCCTTTTAAAGTTTGATTTAGGTTAGCAGAATCGTGACTAAAACAACTAGGGAAAATAAAAATATCTGTTTCCTGAAGTGCATCCAGGTTTTGAACACGAGACTGTATTTCCCATACCCATAGACATACCCCTAGTTTTGCTGGGCCGGGGAAGGATAAGAAAATCTGCTCCCTAGTGCACCTCTGCAGGAGGCAGCGATACTGTATTGTAGGGGAAAGAAGGAAGAAAAACTAGATCTGCCATCTGTGCTAGCCAGCCACAGAGGCCCTGCCCCCAAAGCATCCTCAGAACTGCATTGGGGAAAATTCTTCCAAAAGGTAGCGCACTGTTCTGGCCAGTGCTGCTCCCAGTGCCCAGAGAGTATTGCACCTGTGGGTATGGTGCTTCCTTTCTCTCCTAAGTTTGGATAATATTACTGCCAACCCTAAATGTTCAAAAGTGATGAGTCAGGCCCAAAAAATCATGAGAATTTTTTAAATGTTGGGTTCTTTTTAAATGCGCTTTCTGGCTTTTGAGCCTTTCAAGCTTCTAGCCATGAAGGCTAGACTTTTTTTTCTTCAGCCTAAGCCTAGGTACTTGTGTAATGATATAACTGAAGCTTTATGAAAAACAGCAAATATTGGGGTACTTGCAGTAAAATCATGAGTTGGCAACACTGCTCAGACTCTTATGAGCCACCACTGAATTTTAAGAGACTTGACCAGGGTAGGTGAATGACAAATCAGGGAATATGTATCAGGAGCTCTTCGTTTAGCCACTTGGCCACATCCCTTATCAAACTCTAGCTTACAGATAAACTACCTATTCTTTAATGCCCATTCATAGAAACAATATGTCACTTAATGCTGTTCAAATCAACAGCATTTTGGGAGGAATAATCCTAGTTCCCATCAAGCACAAACTGGTTAAAATAAAATCCATGTATTAACTAGTAAATGAGTTAATCTGTTATAATTAGGGCTGTCAATTTATCATACTTCATGCATGCAATTAACATAAAACAAATTAACTAGATTTTTAAAAGACGCGATTTTAATAGCACTGTTAAACAATAATAGAATACCAATTTTGGATGTTTTTCTACATTTTCAAATATTGATTTTTAGTTACAACACAGATTACAAAGTGTACAGTGCTCACTTTATATTATTTTTATTACAAATATTTGCAGTATAAAAAAAGATAAACAAAATAAATAGTATTTTTCAATTCATCTCATACAAGTCCCCTCAGTCCTACTTCTTGTTCAGCCAATCGCTAAAACTAACAAGTTTGTTTACATTTATGGGTGATAATGCTGCCCTCTTCTTACTTACAATGTCACCCGAAAGTGAGAACAAGAATTCACATGGCACTGTTGTAGTCGGCATTGCAAGGTATTTACGTGCCAGATATGCTAAACATTTATGTGCCCCTTCATGCTTTGTCTTGTTGGCGCTAAAGTTTTACATGGTTTTGTTTTTGAGTGCAATTATATAAAAAATAATAATTTCTACATTTGTAAGTTGCATTTTCATGATAAAGAGATTGCACTACAATACTTGTATGAGGTGAATTGAAAAACACTTTTTTGTTTATTTTTTACAGTGCAAATATTTGTAATAAAAATAAAAAGTGATCACTTTGTATTCTCTGTTGTAATTGAAATCAATATATTTTAAAATGTAGAAAACCAAAAATATTTATATTACATGTAAATTGGTATTCTATTGTTGATTAACAGTGCAATTAAAACTGCAATTAATTGCAACTATTTTTTAAATCTCATGATTAATTGCAATTTTTTAATTGTTTGACAGCCCTAATTATAATGTAATTCCATGATGAATCTGTTGTTTCCCAAGCTATTAGCTGCAGCTCATGTTCAAGTGGATTTGTCTGAATTGTTCTCTAAGACCAGTTGTGCAGTTTTAACTTGTTTACCACAATCATGTACCACAGGCCACTGCAGCAGACTGTATTAAACATGGTCTTATCCCAGTTTTCAGAGTCTTTAAGTAAAAAAAGAAAAGCTCTCCCAAAGTGCTCTGAAACTTATTTTTCCATAAAACTGTTATGAGTCATGTTACCTACCATTTATTCCACTGAACAAGTGTCTTTTGTACTGGAAATGAAATTCTTCCAATATTAACCCCTTAGTCCCAAAGGTTCATCCCGTTACATTAAACAGACATACTTGCAAAATAGTTTGGATATTGAGAATAAAGGGGACGTGGGAGTGTCCAACACAGATGTCTTGCCTTGGTAGGCTTGAAATTGTGGCTACCTGTTGTCCTCATACTTGAATGAAAATTAGAAGCCAAAACATAGAGTAGGTTAAGTGCTATGGTAATAGATCAAATCAGGAGTGTGTTCTGTTGAAGTCTTTTATTTTTTTATTTTTAAACATGCAGGAGAGCCACGCAGACGAGCATGAAGGCGAGGAGCAGGTCCATGAACAGCCCCAGCCGCAGGAAGAATACTGACCTGTCCAACATCTTTGACAGTTTTCATTCTGTGTGGGAACTTTCTTCTGGAGAAAGGAACATGTGTGGCCTCAAACTCGAAACCAGTCACTCCCAGTCTGCCATTAACATTTATGTACCATAGCGAGTGCCAGCAAACCACTGCATTCTGTACCCATATTTTGCCAAGATGCATTTGCAGAAGTCTTCTTTCAGTGTGTCTACCTGAGAGGTCGTAGGGCTACATCACCTACTGTACATCACTGCAACTTCACCACTTGGCTGCTTGAGATTTGTTCCGCTTTTTAAAAAATATAGATATTTATTTTTTCTTTTTGTCTTAAGTATGATACATTTGTAATTTGTTCTAAAATGTTTATATTGGCATCTCTTGTGGCAAGAAGTATTGTACCACAGATGTGTTTGTCACTTGGTGGTGCTTTGGTATTTTCAAGTACATCTGCCTCGGGGCATAAATTTGGTCAAACAATTGGAACAAAGGGATACATTAGAAGTCATACTCAAGCTATAATGATGAGGTGTGTGTTGTGGAGGGAAAAGGCTTATGTGACCCATATCGTTCCTATCCTGTATTCACAAAACAGAAAGCAAAGCAACAGTTTCCCTAATAAAGATTTAAAACCCCCTGAGTGTTTTACACCAAAGCATGTTAGAAAGCTGCACGATATGTTTTTATTTCTGGAAGATACATGTCTACTTAACTGTTGGAAAGTCCTCTGAATTTCCTGACTTTTCAACAGAAGCTTTCCCTGCTGCTTTCTTTTGAAGGACCTGTATTTATTAGAAATTTTGTCGCTGCCTCCAGCTCCGTGCTGATTCGGAAGACAACAATCTCCTCTCTCTTGCAGCTGCAGAATGCCATCTCTGATCTTGTGTTCTGCCTGCCACCCCTACAAATGAGGATCAAGTGGGTCAACCATTCCTCTTTCCTATTGCTTCCTCTCCCCTTGGCCATACACATATGGAAGAGGAAGACTTCCTTACTGGGGCTAGGCATGTCCAAAGTTGATTTGCAGCAAGCCAGCTGCAGAACCAGTCCTGAAACGCTTAAGAGATTCTCCTTTTAAACATGAAATTATTTGAATACTGATTGAAGGATATTTTCCCCATTGGTGCTTAGGCCAGTTTGCATGCTTAGTGAACCAGCCAGAAGTCCTGTTAGAGGTAAAGAACACATTAGCAGGGGATCACCTGCAAGGGACAAAAACAGTTCTGCAGGCTGACTGACCTTACTACTGGATAGGTTGGCCCAGTGCAGAACCAGAATTTAGAGACTTAATTAGGGTCCTTGTTATCCTGTTCTAAATTATGGCATTTTATAGGCAGAAATATAGCATACAATACATTTTAAAGCATTCCTTATTTTTTAAAAAATCATAAAATTGCACATTTTTGATCTATTTCTGAATCAGTATTGCCTTTCTTTTACACTTGGTGTTCCTGGCTTCATCACTTTATTTCTTAATTCTAAATTTATGACTTCAGTTATTTGATTTGGTAGGCACAAGGAAAAGTCTTATCCCAGGCTACCATCACTGAAAAGCTCAATAAAACCTTCTGAATGGTGTACCTTTTTAAATCTTTATGGAGTTGCTTTACTGATTAAGCTCCAGTACTAAATTTATACTGAAGCAGAAGGTTTTTTAATTTAAAAAAAAAAATCTTCAATTCTCAAATCTTTTGCAGCAAAGTTAATCTAATTTAGTTAAATGTGATCAATCACTCCTACTGAGTTTCATACCACAGCCAGTACATAAAATACCTTTAAACATTAGAACAGGTGTTTCCATTTCCTCAATTGCTCCCTCAGCTCAGCAGCATAGTATCCAGTCCCTGTGGGTTGAAAGTTTTCTGGCCCTGACCCCAGCATTGACCTCACTTCCTACCCAGTAATAGGTGGTGAAAGAGCTGTACCCTGCAATGTAGCACTTTCATTGCTATTTTTAGCTTAATTGATTTGCTTGGTTTCAATTAAAATCCTATACATAAAGCAAATTAAAAAGTGAGGATTTTTTATAAGGATATAAAATATATTCCCATGATCCACCATAGATAGAAGATCCAGGATATTTTCTGTCTAAAATATCAGCATTTAGGGCCCAGTTCTTAATTTTGTCTCAAAAATTTCCATTAGCATCTGCAGAAGTTCTGGTGGTGCAAGGAATTCAAGATCAGACCCTACCCTGCTACTGGCATCAGCACCAGATTGTGATCCCACAATTCCATCATCTTTCAATTTATCGGCAAGCAGACACTGGAGAGCGCTTCCTTAAAAAGTGCTTTTGCGAGGCTGCAAAATGGTTAGATTTTTCTGCTTGCGAGGTGGTTCTTGACAAGGCTACTCTGCCCTACCCCTTTCAGCTATAAGTATAAAAAAGCCAACCTGTCCTTTTCGCCCTTTCTTCTTACTCTGCCTTGTAATTGGTCCGTGGAGTATAACGCTTTCACTGCTTTGCATCAGGCAGGAAGTGATTGATGTAGGGCACAGGAATGGTAGTTACCTTCCCAAGCCAGAGAGCCTCAAATGTGCTGAGGAGTGATACTCTGGAAGGGGATAGAGTTGTCCTCCCGCCCGGGTGAGTAACACCATTATTCCGTTATGGTTTTAATATGCATTTGTAATTACTTTTACTAAATAGCACACCATAAAGCTTTGGTTATATATTAAATGTAAACTGAAAGGAATGTAAACATATGTATTGTTAATTATAAATAGATAAGTAATGACATCATAGATGCAAAAAGTCTTATTCAGATGTATCAGTCATTTTACATTACCCACAAATTGTCGCATGGTAGAGTAGATTTTTTTTTCGGTCTCTGAATATGTGAATAACTTGACTTGCGTTTATCTTTTTACATATTTAATAAAAAAAGTATATGTTAAAATCTGTGTAGCTCTAGAGACTATTCAAAACAGTTTAAAGTGGTAGTTTTCTATTTATATATTAAACTGTTTCATTATTAATTGCAAATGCGAGCAAGGAAAAAAAGCCAAATGGTTTAAAAGAAAATGTGGTTCATAATGTATGTAGAAATCTCTTTTCAGGAGCCCAACAACTGTATCGCCCTTCCACAAATCTCAGGACGAGATGATTGAAAATATTAAAAAATAAAATAAGATGCAGATTATTCTTTTGGCAAACTCTTTCCAGTTTCAGAGTACTAAATCTCTTGCAGCTGTAGTTTAGTTTGGATATAGGTACAGCAAAAGTAAACTCAGAGGTGAAGAGGGAATATTATAGTGAAGATCTACAGGGAAATTCCAAATGAATCTTTGCTGCAGAGGTCTAACGGTAGGGATGCCATCTTAAGTGCAATTTCTAAAAGATTTAAATTGGGATCAGAAATACTTGCTCTGTGTAACGAAATAGCTGAAAGAATGCATTAAAGCCAACCCCATGGATCTGACTAAGTGTACTGTGGGAAAGTGTGCTTAGGTATTTGCTGCTAAGCCTTAGGGAACAGTAATGGGGGGCAGGGAATGATTGCCTTCTTAGAGGGAAGAAGGATCTAATCTAAATTGCTCTTGATCTCCACCTAGAGGTTTGCTTTAATGTTTCATCACAACTTCAGAGAAGGCTGCTTTGTCCATCCATTCAGCATGGGAGCAATTCAGCATCTTTAGCATGTACTATAACAGTTCTTCCCCACCAAAATTTAGTAATTTAAGAAGAGAAGAAGGCCATGAAGAGGTAGGCAGAAATGTAGTGACCCCATTCAGTCCAACCAGATTTGAGCTTATTGTCAAAGTGAGAAGATTATTATGGTAGATGCCCTTCACCAGAATAGGTAAGCAAATCTGTGTTCCAATGTCTAACATGCCACATCATAGAGTATAAATTTAACTTATTAAATAACTTTCATTTGAAAATGATGGTGAAACTAACCATCTGTGGCACTGATATACCAAGTAAAAGGAGGCATGGTGTCCAGTTTATCTTCTCCATAACAGACCTTTAGAAAAGTCAATCAGTGCTCATACTGCCCTGCTGTGAACAAACCACTCTAGTCCATTTTGTTGAATCAAAGTTAACTTATTTCCCAAGACATTCTCTAACAGTGTAACACACACTGTACAGTATATAATCTGCATCTATACTTCAGTTTGCCTTAATGTAGCTTGACCGTTAATTTTTTAAAAATGGACATAATTTGCATATATTATATAGCTTCCGCATTAAATAGTACAAGGAATTCATTTACATTAAAACTCTGTGCTATGCATTTTTTAAAAAATCAATATAGTAGAAATGTGGACAGGATGGTGGCATTTCAAGTTTTGTCATTTAAGTTAGTGAGCTATTTCAAGGAACTACAATACAGGAACTGCAATACACCAAATTAAGCCACTTCTATGTACATGCACATTTCCAACCGTTTACAAATAAATTGGGCAGGGGGGCAACAATACACAGATAATGATCCTGATATAACTTAATCTGAGGTGTATTTTTCTATTACACATACTTTTCATATACTGTACTTAAAAAATTACTATCTGCTTATATTCACCTAAATATTTTCCTGATTATTTTTTGATGGATGGATTTAAAAAAACCTTGAATATCTACAGGTGTCAAAATAGGTGAGAAAATTCTGTTCCAATATATACATTCCATCAAAGAATGAGACTTCAGAATCTTTGCCTGAAACTTCAGTTTCTTAGCTACATGCACTCAGGGCTTCCCCTCTAGCATCTCATTAAATACACAATCCTTTAGACCTGGTAGGCCCAGCAAGTATTCCTTCATGCAGCACTGGAATCCTGCTCTGGAAACCCCCAAAAAGGCCTGGGGTAACCAAACTCTCACCTTCATCTCCATCTACACCTTCCACATGAGTTAGAGGGAAGAGAACTCATGATTCAAGAAATGATAGCAGCACTTTACCTAAGTGGCTGACTCAACCATTGGCTTGAATTGATGTGATGCAAGCACAATTGACGCACACCTGAATAGCTGGGACTAGAACTCTGGGCCTCCAAATCCACAAATACAGGCCTCTGAGTCTAAATGAGATCTCTCTGAGTTGGGAGGAGGAGTAGGTCCCTTGTGTCCTCCTTGGGCAAAGCCAGTATGCTGCATTCTGTCCTGAGCACTTGCTCACTCCAGTGTGATAGATTCATATGGGAGCCAGCATACAACATACTTGGAATTTTAATCCATAGATATTGGTGCTTTACAAATGTAAAGTAGCAGATGTAAGATGGCGAAACTAGGCGAAAAGACACAATCTTGCTGAAGGTCACACATGTTACATTACTGCTTTGGGAGAGTGACCCCTAGCAAGAATGACTTGTAGCTTGAAAGCCAGGTCAAGCCATCACCTGTAATATGGTTACACAGACTGAACTTTGCGACAGGGCAAGTTGTAAACCAGCCCCATCCCGGCACTGTGCAGATTACAGAATTAATCAATGCTCCTCTTGAGAGAGCCTTTAACCTAAGCTGTGGATGTGGGTCTGCGTGTTGGTGGGAGAAGCATGAAGAGGGGACAAAGCCAGAAAAATGGCATCTCAGAATCAACAAATGGGTGAAATGAAAACTTAAGGAACCTGCCAGTAACTTGACTGTTGTGTGATTAACCCCTGCCTTTGGGAAGTGAAATATCTAAGTATTCTATAAACTCATCAGCCAGTCCACAGGTTCGCTTATGAAGTTAGTATAATGCTTATCTTGTGCATGTGGAAATTGAGGCATTGATATGAATTGTCCAATGTCAGAAAGCCTCTTTGGCTAGTACAGCCTGTGAGAGGAAGAGAGCCCAAGCTCAGAGGCCTGTGAGAACAAAGGACATAAACTTAATAAAGTAAGCAGTTTTCAATGAAGGACGAACACTTGTATTTTTAAATATCTCTGTAGCCCTCCGCCCACTCCACCCCCAAATTCTCATTTCCCATATAACCTGAGTAATGTACTTTAAATAGCAACAGGAATTTGGAACTCTGCTATATGCACCAGAAGACTTATTAGCCTAGATAGTCAAGAATGCTGGCAAAGGGCTGATTAGTATGTACTACATACATAGCTGAGGCTGAAAAAATACTGCGTACAAAGGATCTAACTGGCCATTCACTTTGTCTATTTGGTTTTGCAAATTTGTTTGCCCAGTTACTCTAGCATTCAGGCCCTACCTTCACAACAAGATTAGGCTATGTCTACACTACAGCTTATGTTGGCATTATTACATTGCTCCGGTGTGTGAATAAACCACCCCCCTGAGCAACATAAGTTATGCTGACATATGTCCCTCGTATGGACAGCACTATATTGGTGGGATAGCTTCTCTCCTGTCGGCATAGAGAGCATCTTCACTAGATGCACTGCAGCGTGTGTAGACAAGCCCTCAGAGAATCTTCAAAGCCTTGTAGTGGACAAGTTTTCTTTCATAAACAACCAGTTTAGAGTGGGGTATGTTGCTTGTTGTTACTTAGGTAAGCACCAACAATGTGCTCTGTGCTGTATAAGACACAAATGTAAGGGCAATCCCTGCCCTGCAGAGCTTGCAGTCTGAATAACATAGCTCAGACAAGGATCCCTGAGAAACCAGAGTATGGGATTTAAAGGGTCTTGTTTTGCTTGCAGTTTCCTCATCTGATTCTCTTCGCTGATTAACTTGAGGTAAATAAAGCATTTGACATGGGTTAGTATTTGGGGGCAGTGTCAGAGAAGTGAGACTTTGGGAGGGAAATGGAATGTGGCTGGCATATAGGAAGTTCCACACAATTAGGGCATCACTTAAGCAGGCACAAAGATATGAGCCAGCGAAAGAAGTGTAGGAGACATCAAAACTGGCTTCATTGGTGAATGGAAGGGATGGAGAGAGGGCACTATTAAAAAAAGCTCAATGATGTAGTCTAGCCGAGGACTGATTTGTGCAGGGCTTCAAAGGTAGGGACAAGAAGTTCAGACTTGATATTCTGGGCAAAGAGAAAGAAGAAAGGATAGGTGGGATAGGCAACGTAGGCAGCAGAATGACTAAGCGATACTTTCATTACTGGACTAGCTTTCTCTGAACCCTGCTGAGTAGCTCATTGTCTCAGCAGTTTGCATATCTAACCCATTATACTCTTTGGTTATTTTGATCAACAAAGCACCACTATTTTTATCACAGAAACACAGATGAGAAGCTCCATGGTAAGGTTTATGTTCTGGTCACAGCAAAGATGTTCATTCTTGAATGTGTTTCTTCATCGAAAAGATGTAAATGTTGAAATCCTTACTCAGCTGTCTTCCCTAAAGATAAATTAAAGAGGGTTGAGTGTTTTGATAAGAAAACATTATTGTACCTGCACAAGAATTCAAAGTCTCTGTACTCCCATTCATTGGAAGTTTAGGTTTGGAATTCTAAGTGTTAAAGCTAGTGAGTTTTGATTTTAAATTCCTCGTGTATTGATGAGAGATTAAGCCATTGGGGACCAGATTCACAGTTGGCAAAAGAAGTAAACAGAATTAGGCTCTCTTATGCCAGCAGTGAATCTGGCCCAAATAATTCAGATCTAATCTGTGCTCTTTTGGCCTGGATTGACATATGTTTTAAAATCTATTATGGCGCTTGCATCCACACACTGACAAGAGAACATTTTTTTCAAGGCAGGAGGCAAAGCTTCCCCATACAGCGCAGCAGCCCGTCTTCAATAAAAAGATGTCAGCTGTATATTTTCTAAACAAAATGTTTGCTATTTGGAACATTTGCTCTTAAAGCAAAGTCAAATTAAGACACGTTTTAAGGATTATTCTACAACATCGGTAGGACAAAATGCTATTGACTGCAGAAGAATGAATTTGATCAGTAACTCAGATGGTGATAAGTGCCAAAAATAAATTCAAACGGTATCCAGCTAATCTGAAAGCTTTTTGGAAGATATTCCTAGAACATACACACAATGACACCATGGTACCTCTAACATGGGAGCTGGTGGAGGGGGCAACATAGATTAAATGTTTGAAATGCTGCTTTGCACATTCAAAACAAAATTACCATTTTTATTATTATGTTTTGTATTTTACTCTGTTTTAACTTCATTGGATTAATCCCCAAGGGAAGAGGCTGGGGAAAATGCAGGACACACATAAACTGTTATGTAAAACCAATCAACAAAGATTATGACTATGATAGGCTTAGCTGAAAGTAATCACTGTCCCTGCAATATTTTGAGCCACTAAAGATTCTGTACTTGGGTGCAAGAGATGCAGTGCCCATAATGAGCAGGTTTGTTTTCCTTTGGACTAAAGATAAATATACAGCAAAGAATGAATTAAAAAAAATTCAAAGTATAACATACTGCCATACTCGTATGTCCTAGTAATCACACCAAATCTGACACAAGTATCTTCTCCCCACTGCCTCAGTTGTAACTTTTTCATGCCTGCAATTATGAATAAAATTATAAAAAAACATGTATTTACCACCCAAACTCCATAGTGTATGTGAGCAGCTGTGGCTAACGTAGTGAGTATGGTAAATGCCATTTCCTCATTCTTGCACAAGAGCCCTGTTACCACTGTGTAGACCACAAGAGCTAATGGAAACAGGAGCCAGTGGAAAGCTTCAGATGTGGTGTCACTCATCTGGCAAATTATCACTCTGCACTATTAGAATAATGTAATCAGTCAGATAAGATGTACTGGAGCAATTTATTTAAAGGAAGTGTGTTAATTTGTCTGCTAGAGTATTTTCAGTTGAAAAAGCATGTGGCTTAGGAAACATGGGTAGTTCCAAGACTGATATTTACCATAAATGATTGTCTTTGCTCCTTTATTGGCTGTGATTTTTACAGCACTTTATTCCATGTAATTTAAAACACAAATATTTTATAGAGACAGTGTTTTGACATGTTACACTTTGAATTTAAAAACAACTTTGCATAGAGAGGAGCTTGTTTGACACTTGTTTTCACAGAAACTCAAAAATGTTATACTAAATCAAACTTAATCATTGGAGCAATGGATTGAGGTAGAGGGATCATGGTCAAAGTGATGATTGAACATATAAAATGCTGTATAAATAAAAAAAATTAGTGTTTTATTGAGATCCTGAAACTGTAATATTATTGGTCTTCTATGTATTTTCACTAAATGAATTTTCATATCCTTAACCAAAGTTTCTTTCAGCTTGAAATGACTAAATACCAAACCATGGATAACATTTTCAAAAGCACTTAAGTCCCATTTTCAAAGGTGACTTAGGCTTTTGTGGGTCAGTGTTTTAAAGGTATTTAGGCACCTAAAGATCCAGACAAACTCCTAGTAGGATTTTCAAAAGCACCTAATTCAGTTGGTTCAAATGGGATTTTGTAAAGCCGCTAGTTGCGTAACTCCCATTAAATCAGTGGAGTTAGCTGTGTAGATGCTTTTTGAAAATCCCATGAAGCACCTCTCTACGTCTTTAGGTGCCTATAAACTTTTAAGAATTTGGCCCCAGGCCTGGTCTAGGCTTGAAAATTAGATTGACCTAGCTACATCACTTAGGGCTGTGAAAAAATGTGTGCCCTGTGCAATGTAGTTAGGTCAACCTAACCCCACCGTAGGTGCAGTGCAGCAAGATAGGCAGACCTTATAACATTAAGATTGCAAGAGTGAATACACACTCTTTCGATGCAAGCAGTGGCAAGTCAAGAAGAAATTCACCCACCCAAAGCTCATGCTGCAAAACATCTGTTAGTCTATAAGGTGCCACAGGATTCTTTGCTGCTTCTACAGAACCAGACTAACACGGCTACCCCTCTGATAAATCAGCAGAAGAATTCTTCAGTCAACCTACTACCACCTCTCAAAGAGGTGGATTACCAACAATGATAGGAAAAAACCCTCCATCAATGTCGGAAGCATCTACTCCATGGCACTACAGCAGCACTGTGCTGTAGTGTAAACATGGCTTAAGTCTCATTCAAACTCAATGGGGCTTAAAAGCCAAAATCATTTTTTAAAATGAAATAGTCACCTAAATCACTTATGCACTTTTGAAAAGTTTACCTCTTGTCAATTTAAGTTTAGTGCACAATTGAAATGTGGTAAAAATTAGTGTTTATAAATCCTAAAATCAATAGAAATACTTTCACAAATTAAAAAAAAAATAAAATGAAAAGTCCATTCCCCTGTAGAGTTTGAAATCCAAACACTACAGTATTAAGACTCTGAAAGTAAAGGTGACACTGACTTCACTGGTTCATTGTGGAAACTAAAAGAAATGGAAAAAGTAAAGTATATTAATTCATTTCACATTCAGTAATTTAAGGTGAAATTATTAAAAGTGCAGGTAAACTTACTGGCTTACAATGTATTCTTGAAATTGACAGTGTCCCTTTTAAAATACAATCAGTTTTAGAATTCACTTAGGGAGCTGTGTTGTGCTTTGCAGTATATCAATGAGAGTAAGTTACAGTAATCTTCCTATTGCATACATAGTATCTTTTTGCTGAGCAACTGTATATATCCAGAAGGTGGCATATGTATTGTTAATTATGTTAAATATGATTTTCCATTAAAACGGATTTGTTAAATTCTCAAAGTGTGTTTGTAATGTTTACTCACATTATTCCCTGTTTCCATCACAATAAATTACTTCCATTAACATAAGGCATCAACAAACTAGATTGTGCATAAAGAATTGTAATTGCAGTCATTTACTAGTTCTGAGATATATTGGCCAATAAATAATATACTATTTTAAACCTGAACTACTCTAGTCACTACAGATGACAGTAGAAAAAAGGTTAGAACTGAGTTTGTCAGATAAAAATGGAAGTGGGATATTAAGACTCTTCTGCTGATCTAATCCATTTCCCTCAGAATCGTTTCCTACAATCTATTCTCAGTGCTTTGGTTCTATTTAAACTAGCTTCAGAAAGGTGGGGTCCACTATTCCCATTCCACAAGGTAATTGTGTTAGGAATATTTCTTGATAGGTTAAAAAAAAATTTCTTAAATCCATCTTGTTAACCTCATTCCCATGTGTGAACCCACCTAATTCCTCTTTCCTTAATGTTTACACCCTTCCAATGCTACAAGTATTTTTATTTGACTTGTATTCCACACCTAGACCTTAGTGGCCATACTGCATATACTTGTCTTTCAAAGGTTATTCATGAGTCTCTCTTTTTCTGTTATATTAGTATTGATACCATTGTTTTAGTATTTATTATTGGGTTCAGGAAAAACTGGCCAGATTTAGACATAGCCTGGATCAGAGGCTCTAGAGAAAGAGCAGAGCTGAAGATTATGCCCTGGTTATGAGCCTGAATGGTGAGGATGGATGGATGGTGGTGCCCATTGTGACAGGAGGGAGGAAGAATGGCTTGTGGGGGCAGGGAAATGGTTAAGAATTCTGTTTTGGCTATGATGATCTTAAACATGTATGTATTCCAGTTGTCTTCTATTTCAGTCTATGTCCTCAGTCTTCTCCCACTTTGAACTCCCTGTTAACTGTCTCCATAGTTATGCTCACCTCCGCCCCATCCATTTATTAGCAGTGAATCTGAAATCCCTCAAGCAGTTGCAGTCTCCACACCCAGCTCCATGAGGAGATCCAAAAGGGCTCAGACTCTCCCATCCACCATCCTAAATCCTCAATACAAAGTGTTCTGTTATTCTGAATGTAAATCTCTGCCTGTCTTAGGGGAGTTTCTAAGCATGCCTGTAGTTCAGACAGAAGTGTGACATTTGTCTTCTGTGACTGTGTGCTCAGACCAGCCAACAATGTTGCCTGAACATTTCCCAGGATGCCTTTGAGATCCCTCGGAATAGAGGGAAGAAAGTTGTGTGCTTCAAACCAGCAGAGAAGTGGGGTGAATGGAGTGGCTCCAAGACTGGGCTACTGCCCCTGCCAAAGGGGCAGTGTGTGGGAGGGGGATGGGGGGGAAGAGCTGTCTCTTGGAGATAAGCTGCTGGTAGATATCTTTTTTTGTAAGCCTTGTTTTTTCCAGTTAGATGCTAAAACATTGGGAACTGTCTGTCTCTTAGAGCTTCTCATTAGAGGCTTTTCTCTTTTTTATTTTCCCCCAGGAGGCCCTTGCTTTACCTACCAAGTCTGACATTGCATGGTTTTGAGGTCATGTTGAAAGCAGGCTTGAAGTCAAAAGTGTCCAGTGGACAAATAAATATGTTGTGAAAGGAATGAGACATGCAAGATACTGGCAGGTAGAGAAAAGTGGGCTGCAATTTGTGGTCTTTAGGGCAGATAATGAAAACACAGTGTGTCAGAATCTCAGGGTGAACCTCTATTGCTATGACAACCATTACTTAGTCTCTGAAGGGAATATGTATAAAAGGTACCGATGGGGAGGAGAAAAAAGATGTCTGTTTTTGCTTTTGAAATGTTAGTGGTTTCAATTACTATTTATTTACACATTTTAATTGATGTAACCCTCTAATTCAGCAGTAATTATCTCAGTAAGACAGGATCTTGAAATACATACTACACTGATTAGCTGCAAAGAACTGCAGCATAACAAGGAACTTTTGGTTCCCCTTGTTGTTTGCCCCTTAAAAGTATCTTGACACTATATTGTTCTTCACTGGTTGAGATGCTTATTTAATATTTGCCTACTGCCTGTCAATTTCCCTCACTAGCAGGAAATCCGTATTTCTCACTTAAGAACATGCACAGCTCTCTTCGAAATGTAAATGGTATGACAAATTCATACAATGAAGCTTGTACCCTTGAAAAATGAGGCACCCCTCGCACGGCTGAGTGCAGTCTCCAAGATGGAGCTAATTCAGTTGTGACTGTCAGAGGCATATTTTTAAAAGGCTATTTGAACATCAGCACTATCCATGAATAGCCATTTCTGGTTTTACAAAATAAATGTTTAGAGGCCTCTAATGAGCGCTCATGGCTTCCATCCTGAACTGATAGGATTTCACATCTCCTGTAATGCAGGAAACTTCAGTTTCTGTACATGTTAAATTTGGTGGTACTGTATGCCAAACTAACACGTATACTGTAGTAATAAATACATATGCACTTTATTACAATGAGCATAGTACTGATTGATAGTCACTTTTATAGTGGAAACTGTGTACTGCAAATTATACCAGAAGTATGGTTAAAAATATGTTGTAAAATGTGCATCTTCCTGTCAAACAACTGAAATATATTTACCTCTGAAGAAACAATTATACTGAAAAGGTGTACACAGCTATAATGTTTGTCGAACATCTCTGCATTTGCAGGTCTCTGTATGAAGTTAATTGTTCACTTCACATAATTCTCAAAAAATCTTTTCATCCTTATATATTCAGTTGCATTATTTACTTAATGGAGTCGTATAATATCTTTTGCAGGTTGAGGCATATGGATTCGGTATGTTCCCAAAATGTAGTGCCAGGCATGAAGCCCAGTTAGTCAGGGTTTGTCCTGAGGCAGGCAAATTTTTCAACATAAGGCCCTGATTTAGCAAAACATGCTTAAGTCCCATTGAAATCAAGTGCTGTCGTGAATCAAGGCCTAACCCCTGATTTCAATGAGAGCATTAAGAATTATGTTCAGTTTTGTTGCCTGGTATTCCATATTGCTACTTCACAAGGATTTATCTTCCATCTACATTAGATGAAGAAAGAGGGTGCTACTAGGGCACGATGAATAAGTAATGTAAGAGAAATTTGGAGGAGCATCGCAAAGCATCACTTATGCCCTCAAAATATTATGTATACTATAGTACTTGTGATTGTGATGGTCCTCTAAACTGAGCTGAATTTCACTCAATTACACCTACATGTTGGAGGACATCTGGTATGTTTCATGAAATAAAGGCAGCATTGTACATAAAGCCCTGAAAAAGAAACCTTATAAAATTTTACTCTATTCTGGAATAAATATCAAAAAACCTGTACTAACACTGCTGAAAGCTTCAACATTTCAGGCAATTGGTGAAGTATATTTTTATAAACCAGGGTGTAATGTGGACACACTATTTAGACACTTAATTCCAGTGGCACAAGAGGAGTGAAAGTGATTCTGGTGAGTTTTTTCTTTTTTTCTTTTTTTTTTTTTAAACTAATGTTGCTCTTTTCTTTCTTTTAGTCACACCAAGTAAAAGAACAATTTAATCCTACTCATACAATAGTGTATCTAAATATAAACCATGGTCACAAAAATACTTACAATAACATTTGAGAAAACACCAACCATCCATAAAAACAGCCTGGTTTGTTTTGCTAAAATATCACACGGCGATAAAATCACCCAGATAGTAAGCAGAGCAAACAGCAGCACAGGAGATACCAGAGGTAGGAAGTCCTTCATACAAAGAATCTTTCTTCAGTGTTTTCTTTAAGTGTGCTCTGCAAATAAAGAAAATTATCTGTTTTATGGAGTGAGATGCATGTTATCTAATCTACTCCTCCCCAATAATTTCAAAACTCTAGCTTGAACAATGTCTATGAAGCTTAACAGTTCATCTCTCAAATATTATTACCACTGTGCAAATGTTTTAGAAAGTTAAACATTTTAAGAGATCCTAGAATACCTATGCAACTCTTCTTACTTGGCTAAAATTAGATTGTTTTATTCATGTTAGGTAGTCTTTGCTCAGCTTCCTCTATTCGTCACTGTCTAGCAATAAAACTCAAACCTCATACCGAGTGATTTGCAGTAGCTGTGTTTTTTGCAATTCTCATCCAATTTCACAGAAATCCACATGCTGTGCAACTATTTATTTAGATGATGAAACACTTTTATCTAGAGGCTGCTGAAATGTTTTCATCCATTATACATCACACTTAATGCTGGCACATTATTATTTGCATAGTTTTATATATGTTTCTGCTAAATGATTGTTGTGGCATCATCCAAATGCTATTGTAATGTGGAATCAATTTTAAGTAGTAAAATATAACAAAATTAATGTTTGTTTTTTCTTGATTGTTGATCTTTTATAGTACTTTTAAAGGGGGTAAAGAACTGATTGTCAGAGGAAAGGATAAATGTAAGATAAACAGCGATTGAGCCTGTACCCAATCTCTTTACTAACGCAAAACTCCCATAGAGCATATATTAAATCAATGGGAGTTTGGATCACTAAAGATTATATGATCTGAGTCATTGATTTATACTTATGAGTTAAAAGAACAACTTTACATTACTATAAACTGCAAGATGCCTGACTACTTGCATGTGTGTGTATTGTGATGGGGCAAGGCCAGATGGCTACAGTAGAGTAGTGAGGAACAGGTATGTTAGCCCCAGGCTAAACAAAGCCCTGGTACTATGGTAACCAAATGGCAGTTGCTCCAGGTTAATCAAGACACCTGGGGCCAATTAAGATCCTTCTAGAAGGCAGTGGAGCTAGCTAGATTGATTGGGACACCTGAAGCCAATCAAGGGCTGACTGGAACTAGTTAAAAGCCTCCCAGGTAGTCAGTGAGGTGTGGGTGTTAGGAGCTATAGCAGGGAGCTGTGCTGTTGGAGGAATGAAGCAGTACAAATCTATATCAGGTGCAAGGAAGGAGGCCCTGAGGTAACGGTCAAGGAGATATTGAGTGGGGGGTTGCTGTGGGAAGAGGCCCAGGGAATTGTACGTGTCCTATTTCCAAAAGTCAGCTATCACAGCTGTTAATTTTAGGGTCCCTGGGCTGGAGCACAGAGTAGAGTGTGGGCCTGGGCTCCCCTGTCCCCTCCCTGATTAATCACTGAGACTGGGAAACAACAGAGACTGTGCAAGGGAGGATTGCTTCTCCTCACCTCTGTTGTTGGCTTATGATGAAAATGGCTCAGTAGGCTGTGACCCTTGCCTCTAGAGAGAGAAGGGCTACGTGGAGGGTCACAGTGAGCCTCTGAGGCTAGCAAAATCTGCCAGGAAACGCAGGACCCACAGAGTCAAGGACAGAATTTTGTCACAGTATATAATCAGTGGTCACCAACCTGTCGATTGTGATCTCTGGCCACTAAAATCTGGTGGCGCAGCAGCAGGCTGCCTGCCTGCCCTGGCCTCAAGCTGCTCCCAGAAGCGGCTGGCATGTCTCTGCAGCCCCTGGGGGGCAGAAGGGGAACAGGCAGCTCTGCACGCTGCTGCTGTTTCTGACCCCCAGCGCTGACTCCGCAGCCCCCATTGGCTCGGAGCTGTGGCCAATGGAAGATGTGGGGGGGGGGTGCTTGCAGCCCTGGGGCAGGGTGGGGGCAGTGGGTCTCCACCTCCTCCTGCACCCAAACTCCCTCCCAGAGCTTGCACCCCCCCACCACCTCCTGCACCCCACTCCACTACCCCAGGCTCAGCCCAGAGCCCCCTCCCACACTCTGAACCCCTTGGCCCCAGCCCAGGGCCTGAAACCCCTTTATCCCAGCCCAGTGAAAGTGAGTGAGGATGGGGGAGAGTGAGCAATGGAGGGAAGGGAGAATGGAGTGAGCAGGGTGGGACCTTGGAGAAGGGGCGGGATACATCCTGGGTTGATCTTAAATTCCAAAAGTGATTTTGTGTGTAAAAAGGTTGGAGACCACTGATAGATAGATATAAAATATTAGGGCTGTCATTAATTGCAATTAACTCACACGATTAACTCAAAAAATTAATCACAGTTTTAATAGCACTGTTAAATAGTAGGATACCAGTTGTGCTTTCACAATAAAGAGATTGCACTACAGTACTCGTATAAGGTGAATTGAAAAATACTATTTCTTTTGTTTATCATTTTTACAGTGCAAATATTTGTAATAAAAATAATATAAAGTGAGCACTGTACACTTTGTATTCTGTGTTGTAATTGAAATCAATATATTTGAAAATGTGGAAAACATCCAAAAAATACTTATATAAATAGTATTCTATTGTTGTTTAACACCACTTGAGTAATTGCAATTAATTTTAATTGCTTGATAACCCTAATATATACATATATGAGAATGAATCAGGTCTGCTGAAATTTTTGTTTTGTTAAAAACAAAAACCTTGCTGATAAAATACCTGCTGATGTTCAGAGTAGCAGGGTGGGGAGAAAAGAAGGCAAGTTTACCAGAAAACCTGAATTTCTAATTACCAACGTTTCTGAGCATGACCAATAGAATCCAATAAATCAGACCTTGCTGGATGTTTAGAACTACTGTACTTTTCTGTTCAGAGTAGTGATATAAACCAGCAGAAGGCTTGAGAGAAGCCCTGCCAAATGATTGCATAAGAGGGAAAATGCTAAGCAAAACAAAGTCCTGAGAATGAGAGGAAAGAAAATACAGAATATTCACTAATCAAAATAAATACTAATTCTACCAGGTCTCTGGCACTTTTCAGGGCCAATAAGCCCACATTATGGGTTGGTTGCAGGCCCATTTTTGGAATGACACAGGAGACATCTCTGGTAGAAATATGCTGCAGGAGGCACAATGTCTCTTGGAGTACCCTAGCATGCAGGTGAAGAGCAAAAACTGCACCATTTCTTTGGATGGCGTAACCTACTCCAGCAGCTCAGCAAGCTGGTGTGCAAAGGGATTGGGATATTTCCATTCCTCTTCCCTGCTTCCTTGGGCTCGGTCTTTGTAAAGCACTTTGAGATCCACAGTACAAAAATGCTGTGTTAAGTGCTAGGTATTTTATATGCTATCTAAATTTAAAACTCTCTAGTATTTATATTTCACTAATGCTTAGAGGCCTCAACCAGGTTGTACTTAGCATTATATATGCATGTAATAAATGACAGTCCTTCCCCCAAGGAGCTTGGAATTTGAAACAGCAGATGTTTATTTCATCCACCTGTTACAAGCAAATATAAGGGAGAGGGCAGGACAGTATAATTAAAACAGGCAATTTTAGCATAGACTAGCTGTGCATACAATTTCATAGGTGTAATACACCAACCATTAGCAATAATCACAACTTGCCACCTGACTAGCCATTATCTGATGGTAGTTTTTTATATGCTTCATGGCAGGGGTGAGTTTTAAAGAGGGATTTGAAAGAGGATAAGATGGTGTATTGAGTGTAAGGTACTCGACAACAATAATTTACCTACACTGGCCAATAACATTTGGAGAAAATCATGGAGCACATTTGACTGCAAATAAAACACAATATTATTAACCAACAAAGTACATGTTTAATTTGCTTGTCGAAAAACTGGAGTTATAAAGAGGAACTGGGTTAGACTGTAGGCCAGTGGGAGAAACACTTCCAAGAGCTTCTTCCATTGGCATAGGTACTCCACCTCCGTAAGGGGCAGTAGCTATGTTGATGGGAGAGCCTTTCCAGCTACATAGTGCTGTCTACACTGGGGGTTAGGTCGATGTAACTGCCTAGAGTGAGTGACATAGTTATAGCGACATAAGTTTGTAGTGTAGACCAAGTCTAAGTGTCTGGAGGACTGAAAGTGACAGGGAAAGAGGAAGACTTATAAACATTAAAAAGAAACCAATGTTACAGATTTTTTTTCTGTAGTCAAGTTTTCACGCAGTACATCTGTGCACCAGTTGCTGACTGAAAGGAACATAGCTTTTTCAAATGTTACATGTATTTCTCTTGTGAGGAAAGCATAAAATGCAATGATTTAAGTAGGATGGTATGACACTTATGTTAATGCACTTATGAATGTTGTACAGCATCTGCGGAAGTGAAAGAAATATACTGCAGCCTGCAAAGAAACAAGATTCATATATGATGTTTTATGGACATGCTGCATTGATGGCATCAAATCTTTACTGACATAATAACTGAACTATTCTGCCTTGTTATGAGAGAATTCTCTACTGGGTGTGTAAACTGAGGTCAAAGGAGCAAAGAGTCCTGTGGCACCTTATAGACTAACAGACGTATTGGAGCATGAGCTTTCGTGAGTGAATACCCACTTCGTCGGATGCATGAAAGCTCATGCTCCAATACGTCTGTTAGTCTATAAGGTGCCACAGGACTCTTTGCTGCTTTTACAGATCCAGACTAACACAGCTACCCCTCTGATTGCCGCTGTATAATTATCACTATTAGCCAATATATTTTTATTAAGTGATGCTGCTGCAAATGGTTAACCATATAGATTCCTGCATTTTGTAAGATGAGCAGTAGAAGCTTTTAAGAGACATTCAGAGCAGAGTGTGTTGTAATGATGTTACTAAAAGATTGCATCACAGTTCAGTAATTATTTGTACTATAGTAGCATCTATTGGCTCCAGCTACGATCAAGTCTCTATTTTGCTAGGCGCTGCACATTCACATAAGAGACAGATCTACCACAAAGAACTTGCAGCTGAGATAGATAATTAACCATAAACACAGAAGCCAAATTATTTATAGATCAATGTGCTTATTAGGAAAATGGTAGGTTGGCAATTTAATATACAAATATTCTGTTTATAATATGATTTATTTTCACTACTGTCATCATTTGACTGATTGTCATTTTGATATTCACTTTAAAAACACAGCAGCGGCTTTTTAAAAAAAATCATTTATTCTTCTTTGAGTCTGAAGTAACTGGCAAAGGAACGGGGATTCCCTTGCATAACTATGCCAGCAGCTATCTGTGTGTGTTTGTATTACCACAGGCCTAGGAACCCCAGCCATTGATCAGTACCCCACTGTGCTAAGTGTTGTACAAAGACTGTCCCTGTGCAAAAAGTTTACAACCTAAGTATGAGACAACAGATGGAAAGAGACAGACCAGGGTGTACAAGGAAACAGACAATACTGGTCAGTATGATGGGCAGTGGAGATATGCGGTACTCCTGTGATCTTTGGTGGCGTATCTTCTTTCCTTTCTGTTTGTCTATGTAGTATTTTCCTTTCTGACCCCCTATCAAGTGTTTTCCAGCTGGTTTATTTGTTGCTTAAGTCCCCCTAGGATGGCTCTGCCTCAGTTTCATGATTATATGGCTGGATAATTGTCATAATGTCTGTGTTTTAAAATTGTGCAAGTTTGTTACGAGGTAGAATTGCACCCTCTGGTGATGTAAGCTTTGAGTTTGTAAGTTTAAACTTCCTAAAATCTTAATTATAAAAAAGTACTCAACTGGTTTCACAATACTAGCATTTTGTAACAATTTTTGTAAAAACAAGGAAATTCAGAATGCAGGATCCTCTATTTGTAGAGGATGTGCAAACAAATTTAGGATAGTATGTACTGGGGTCAACATAGCACAGCAGGGTTTCTTGGCTTGGCTTGTCAAGAGATTTTGGCTTTCACCAGTCATTTTTCCCCATTGTAGAACTACCAAAGTCTTTGGCACGATTTGGGTTGATTGGTAACTCAACAAAGGAAAACTAGAATAGTAGGGATATTGGAGTCAGGATAAAGTTGTATTAAGGAATACTGCACTAGCTGCATGGAGACTAGTCAATATAGCCTGTATGTTCTTTAATAAATACCAAATTTCAACCATCTTCCAAAAGGAGAAAAAAATAAAAACAGTTCAGATTGTAATTTTTTGGGGTGTTGTTTTTGTTTGTTTTGTTTTTGGAGGTGGTGGGTTTTTTTTGGGGGGGGGGGTTAGCCCTCATCTGCCTCTCCTTCCCAGTCCTTACAAAAAAACATCCGTCCTCTCTATGAAACAGCTGGAGGGCTTGCAGCTTGAAGAAGCATCCCAAGTATTTTGTAAATACACTTATATACATTCTCAAGCGTACTGCTCTCAGAATTGTCTGTTTAATGTGCATTGCAGCTAGCTTTGTTTTCTATTAAGCAAGAAGGGCTAGTTCAATAAAATCTTGAGTTACATACAGCAGTTCTACCATCTGCATCACATTACAACAGACATGAGACAAAACACCGACTCTTGAGGTTAAATCTAAATTTCCTGCTTCAATCCTGAAGTTTGATTTGTTAGAAGAAAAGCAACCAAGAAGAACAGAAATAGAGACCAGTGCTAGAAATAGAATTCAAAGACCATTAGTTCTCAGCAATTTGTTATTTTTATGAATTGTCATTTTAGTTAGAAATAACACACTGACCACAAATGATAATCTTGCTAGCTAAAATTCCATCTCCAAGAGGGGACCGATACACCAGTCACTGCTTTATACCATTCGCCCAAATAAACTTTTACCTAATGTAATCTTTTATGAGGGTGGGGGGGTTGAGTGTATTGGGGAGGGGGTAGTTTTTAAGAAGTCGCCCAATTTCTTCAGCACATTGCCTCCACTGTCTTTTTAGCTGAGGAGGCCATTGGAACTTATCAAGACTGTTTGTTTTTTAATTAGCATTAAGAAATCCCTTCTGCCCAGCAACTGCATAGCTGCTTCTGCATCACTCTCAGTCTCTGCTGATTCAGGGAACAGAAGGCATGGAGTGAGAATCTGACCCAATCACAATCACTCAGCCATTGGGCCATCCTGACTCCTGTCCAAGCAGTGATTTTTGGGTCTTGATTTTTGAAATTCCCTAAAATCACACATTCAATCAATTACCTGTGTTGATTGAAATCTCAAACTTGGGACATTAGGAGACACTCAATAGAAATCATTCAGTTTTTTTAAAATCTAACTACAAAAAATCAGAACGTAAAGTAATGCAAAATCTGAGTGTGAATATGAATGCTGTGCACTTCTACAACGACTTCATTCTGAAGTGAACAGAACTAGTCAAGCTTTTTGTTTACACAAAAAATCCTTACCACTTCTCAACCCAGTCTGTTTCTGAGCTACATCTCAAAACACTACTGTGAGAAATTATCCCTATTTTATAGTGAGGAAATTGTGTCACAGGCAGGTGACACAGAGTAACATAGGGAAATCCAGTGGTGAGATGGGAATAGAACCCCCAAGTCCCAAACCTGGGCTTTAGTGACAAGATCATCCAACCCTCTTTTAGACACACAAAATAGGCAGTTAAAATGCATTTGTATCAGTAATCATGTTAGTCATGTCAGGAAATACTAAAGGACAAAGGCACATTAGGAACAAAGATGCCTTTTGAATTTCCAAAGCTATTTTTGAGATTTAAGTTTTCCGTTATCAAAGAGGCAGCTGCAGAGGCAATTCTGACACCTCAAACTCTTGTTTAGGGCTTTTGAATTCAATCCTTATCCTAACACAACAGTGTTTGTTAGTTACTTATGTGACTATTTCTACAGCAGATGTTGCCATAGCATATGTACACCTTATGGAAAATTAAAAACAAATATCTGTCACCTTAAAGGCCGACTTAATAAAATGACTGACCTGTTTTGTGCTGTGTATAAGCCTCTCTCCTTTGTCTAATGGTAATTACGTAACACTTGTTTAAAGAGCCTTAGGCCATGCCCAGAAGGTCACAAATCTCCTCCAGACTGTGAGAACAAGTTCAGCAATGAGACCTGCCACGCCACACTGTTGCTGTCATTTTTAAGCCACTGTTGTACTTCAACCCAATGTCGTTCTTTCAGATAAAATTTGGTTTCTAAACACTTTCCATCTGAAAAGGGAAACTTCCCCCATTTTGGCAGCGGGGTGGGGGGGAAGAGAAGGGAGACACGGAATAGGGCTGGGCAGTTCTTCTTCACATAATGCAGAAGCTAAGGCTTTGTCTACACTACGTGTCTTTTAGTGGCAGCTGTGTGGCTACAGCCGTGCCACTAAAAGGTGCACAGTGTAGCCGCTGTTTGTCGGCAGGAGAGAGTTCTCCCACCGACAAAAAACTTCCACCCCAACGAGCGGCTGTAGCTTTGTCCAAAACGCTGTTCAGACCAGCACGTTTCATCAACAAAACTTGTCTTTCGGGGTGGGGGGGTTAATACCTCTGAAGGACAAAAATTTTGTTGTTCAGTTGCCAGTGTAGACAAAGCCTAAGAGTTAATTCTGACTGAACTGAGCCCTTAAATGCTTGGCAGTTTAGTAGTATTTCAACCTGCATCACTAATATTATAGAAACCAATCTCAGTTGCTCAAATGACAGTGATCCTAAGGTTACAGCTATACTGCAGAAAACGAAACAAAACACAGCAGTGAGTCTCAGAGCACAGACTCAGGCTTGAGGGGCTTGTGCTATTGGGCTAAAAATAGCAGTGCAGATGTTCCCATTTCAGCTGGAGCCTGGGCTCTGAAACCTAGCAAGGAAAGAGGTTCTCAGAGTGCAGGCTCCAGCCCACATGGGAATGTCTATGCTGCTATTTCCAGCCTGGTAGCATGAGTCCCAGTCAGTTGCCCCAGGCTCTGAGACTCACTGCCATAAGGTTTGTTTGTTTGCAGTGTAGATGTGCCATAACTGGCCCATCTCATCACAACACTAGTTTCCCTTTCACTCTCTAGATTGATAACCCTATATTCAATGACTGCTGAAGAGTCAAATTTAAAAATGATTCATTTACACCTAGCACCTGGAAAAATGTTTGGCATCTCAGAGCCTAGAAAACCCCTCCCCACCCCATATTCCACATTTTAGAGACGCTAGACTGTTTGGAAAAAATTTCACTGTATTGAATGTTTAATACACCCTTGTTAAACTTTTAACATTCGGAGGCACTGGTAGCTGGAGAAGTGGCTGTTCATAGAACAGGACTCATTCTCACTGTTATGCATTTCTGGAGAAAGGAACTTTTTTATTTTCATTTAATTTCTAATTCCACTGAGTGGCGGGGCAAACAGATTATTACATAATGAGCTGCTTGCTGACTACACATTGAGTATTTTATTATTTAAAATGAACTGAAAAGAATCAACTAAGACAATTTTAGAATTTACAAACTTAACATGTCTGAAATATGCAACTTTAAGCAATTTAAGCAAACAAATACATATTCAAACATACCGCTACAGCATGAATTAGCACATACAAGACATCTGATTTTACATGGAGACAGGATAGTTGTGCAAAGCATGCATGCTATCTGCATGTACAAAGACTCTAACATTTGCATGCATGTGTTTTGTATTCACAGTGAGTTTGCACCCATATTTGCCACCTAAGGCATTGTCATGGTAGAAATCTAGCATAAGATAGCTCCATATAGTACAGTATACATTGATATCCCTTTTGAATCAAGTCATTAGCCAATGTTCATGATCTTCTGGGTTGTTTGTGTTAGGAGAAGTTGATGATGGAGACTTGTATTTCTTTGAGGCAATCCTCTTTATTTACAAACAATATACACAAAATCCTGTTTCCCTGAACACAGTAGGAATCAAACAGGCAGGAATTTCTTTGCTAACAATTCCAAGCCTCTTTTCAGCTAGCACTCTGCCCCAAAAGTTCTCCCTCTTGCATTTCTCTCAGAGCCATGTTACTAGTGTTTCACTTGCTGGCTGCTTCTCTGGTGTGTCTCCTCATGCACAGCTCTACGAAACATTACCTCGCCCCCCCTGTATTTGCCCTAAGCCCCCAGAGAAACTCTAAACACATATAGCTCTGCTTCTGTCCAGTCGAGCATGTAGCCTGTGTTTTGGGCAGTTGTTCCTATTGTTTCTCCAAAAAGGACCTTACCTGTTTCTTACATTTATCCTGAATGAATTGTGGCTAGCATGCACATCAGCTTCGATAGGATTTCACCCAGCCTCCATCATAACAATACTTCCACATGTACTAAGCTGGTGAATATATTAGCTAGCACATGCTAAGAACACACCTTTAAATCCTAATTGAGCCAAAGTCTAAGTAAACTGTACAGGTTTGAAAGTATCCCTTAACGTTACCTAATGACTATTCAGAATGATTGGCTGCTTTGCAATAGAAAGTACAGGAAATCATTATGAAATGAGTTACCAATATGTACGGAAAATTTATATTAGCAGTATATGCAAATAAAAAAGCAATCTCTCTCCTCCCTCAGTTACCATTTGAAATGCATTTTCTTGGACTATGCAAGAGATCTGCGTTCTCACTCCTGAAGCGGACAAAAGCTGGGGCAGTGGCAGAGAGAACACATTGCCTCATTCTACAGCAATCCCTCTAGCTGAACCAAGTGAAGAATCAGTGGACTCTGAAAGGAGGCACATCCAGTTCTCTCTGGCCAAAAGAAATCTGAATGTTTGCTATGATGCAGAATGTTTAAGTGGATTAGACTATGGGGAATGAATGCTCTATGCAGACTGCACTCAGAAAAGGCCTTTGAAAAAAAAGGCAAAGGATTACAATTACAAGTCATTTACTTGTACTTTAAAGTTGATAAAGAGAAAACAATCTTTTCTAAACCAAGGGAAATATGAAACTCTAAATAAAATTGTTTTCCATGGTATTATATTATTGCCATTCTCCCTTTTGCAACATTGATATTTAAGTAATCTATTTTGCTACTGATGTCCTAGATCATGCATAAATTCTAATGCTAACCTGTGCACCCTTATTGATCAGCACAAGGCCCTGAGAGTTGAGACTGCTTGGTTTAATTCCTGCCTCTGCTTATGACTCTGTGACCTGGAGTAGGACACTAAAGCCAACATTTTCAAACCAAAGTGCATAAAAATTAGTCTCCTAAATCCTTATTAAACGAAAGTGGCCTGATTTTCAGATGCAAAGCAGTTATAGCACCTACTGATTTCAGAGCAGAGTCTCTTCTTACTTTTTGTTGTACAGTACCTAGTGCAAAAGGACTCTGATATTCACTGGGACCTGCAAGTTGTACTGTTATACAGCCAGTAATACAAAAACAACATAACTGTTAAAGTTGAAAGGCACCAAATTTAAAACTAATGAACAGAATTATGTTTTACATAATTTGAAACTAATCTGTGGAACTCATTGCCACAAGACAACATTGAGTTCAAGAGTTAAGTAGGATGCACATTTTTTTGACAAAAGGTTTCATACCTAATTGCCTGTTCTATTGTCTTTCTTTTTTTAAAAACCAAAAATATGTTTCAATTTACAGTTTTTAAATTTTTCAGGTTTAATCATTCTCCTGGGCTGAGCCTGTATAATAGCTCCTGTTTGGTAAGGTTTAAATGTCATGCCTTGGGGTCATGCTGATGTATTAATTATTATTGTTTATGTATTTATTATAAAAACCAACATACACCAATGGTTGAGAGCATCTCCAAAAATGGAAACTTATTTTTGCAAAATCAATGTAAATTGCTGTATAACACACCACAGAAAAAAATTAACACAGTTATTTTCTACAAACATTAACCCCACTTATAGGAGAGAGTGCAAGGCCCAGACCTCAGCCAGCTTTTACTTCTCATTTTTCAGCTGGGTCTTGGTCCCGCATTGTTGAAGCCAATGGATGCTTTGCCATTGACTTCAGTGGGCACAAGATCAGGCAGTTAGGGTGGGTTTCACAACAGGACTTAGGTGTTGCAATGCTGAGCATCATGGCACCTTACTTTTAGGCATCTAGAAAATATGGGAACGACACTGTGATCCACAAATTACGCACCTAGGTTCTCTATACAATGAATGGGGAGGGACAGGCACCTAAGAATGCAATCCACAAAAGCCAGCACACTAGCCGGGGAGCCACCTAAGCTAGTTAATGGGAGATGCTGATGAGAGGGCTGTGTCCTAAGCCCTGCCCCTCTCTCGGAGGTGGGCATGTAAGCTCTGGCTGAAGAAAAGCACCTAGCTCTGCTTAGCGATCCATGACCAGGACCCTACTGCCAAATGGCGCCTAAGGCATTTCTTCTGAGAATGAGTTTGGCACTTGCTTTGCTCCACACAAAATGGTGGGGGGAGGGTGTGTCCACCTTATAACATTTAGCCCAGTGGTTGGAACACTTGCCAGGGATATGAGAGCCAGGTTTGATTCTCCTCTCACTGCCAGGAGCAAGGGGAGGGGGGATTTGAACAGGGGTTTCCTACATTCTCCAGAGAGTTCTTTATTGGCTACGGGACATTCTGATGAGGGCTCCCTCAGTCTCTCCTGTTGAAGCTGTTCCATGGTGGATAAATAAGAGAGTTTGAAGCAGGAGGATTGGCCCAGAGGTGTCTCAGCTGCCAGGTGGGGGCCCTAACCATTGGATTACAGCCTCATTCACACTCTTCCTCTCTCTAGGCCTATTACTTCCACCGTGGATAAATACTTAAATAGTCTTTGGGCCAGAAAGAGGGAGTAAATGCATGGGAATAACCCTGTAGGCCATTAGTTAGGGCACCTACCTAGGAGGTGGGAGACCCTGGGTCCAGTCCCCTTGCTGCTATCACTTTTTCATTATTTATCCACAAACAACTGCTTCAGCAGGAGAAACTGAGGGCATCCCCTCATCAGAATATCAATGGTTGGTGAACTCTCCTAAGCAGGGCCGGTTCCAGGCACCAGCGAAGGAAGCAGGTGTTTGGGGTGGCCAATGGAAAAGGGTGGCATGTCCGGGTCTTCGGCGGCGGGTCCCTCTGTCCCTCTCAGAGCAAAGGACCCGCCTCTGAATTGCCACTGAAGAATGAAGCGGTGCGGTAGAGCTGCCACCGAAGTGCCGCCGATCGTGGCTTTATCTTTTCTTTTTTTTTCTAACTTTGCCACTTGGGGCGGCAAAAGAGCTGGACCTGGGCCTGCTCCTGAGAGATGGAAGACCCCCATTTCTCCCTCCTCTGGCAGAGAGGGGGAAATTGAACCTGGGTCTCCAACAACCAAGGTGAGTGCTCTAGCCCCTGGGCTAAAAGTTATAAGGTAGGCACCTCCTCTTCCAGCTGGATTCAGAATGGGACTTGATCCAAAAGGCAGCCTCGGAGGACTCCTTCCAGATCAGGCCCCCACACACAACTTAAGTGGCTGAATGGCTATACTCCCCTGGTTCTCAAATTGCTTCAGGGCTTAGGTGGGAGATAGGTGTCTAGATGCCTAAAGGGAATCAGCAGTGCACATGCTCAGAGACAGAAACTTAGATTCTGAGGGAACTTTTACTCTAAAAAACTTAGGCACCGAATGGGTTTAGGTGCCCACAATGTTCAGTGAGAATTTTGTGGATTGCAGTAAAGTCAAAGGGGGACTTAGACACCTATGTCTGGGATTAGGTGCCTAATTCAATTTGTGAATCCCATCCTTACTGACCAATCCCAAAGGTTTGAAACATGCAACGATGCTTGGATTATAGAACAGCCTTTCTATTGTGCACTTAGAGCTGCACCGATGAAATACAATGAACCCACTGTAAGGTCTAATGAACCTCAAGCACAAGAACAATTTTCTAACCTCTGATTTTGATTAATATTGTGGGGTGTGGGGAAAGGAAAGCATTTCTTTCTGTGCAGTCAAAAGTAATTTTTTTTTTTTTTGCTTGCAAGTGAGCAAAAAATGTATGGTAGCTTTTTAGACTCATTTAAGGTACCAAATTCACTTGGGAAATAATTGTGTGAAAAGACATGTTTTTCTAAAAGTGTTCATATCAATATCTGCCCTATAGTACTAGGCATTGTTTATTTGGGAGGTCTGGCCCAGTTATGACACACCCTGGCCCAGTGTGACCCTATGGGAGATACTACTGAGCCAGAGAGTGTTGAAGGGTAATTGTGGTTAATCCTCATGTGGCTTTCAGGGCCTTGCTGAGTTAAGGTAATTAGGTATAGCTGAGCCTACTTAGCGTCTGTACTTCTAAAAGGGACTGGGCTTCTCTCATACTACAATAAAAAAGGCGTTTGCTGTTTAGATATCAGGACAAGGAGATCTGTGGTCAGAAGAGTTGCCCTGTTTATTTTGTTCGGTGTGTATCTGACAGTTTGTTTTGGGGGCTTAAGGATTTGAGCTTCATGATAAAAATGTGGCCAGGGCTCATGAAAGTTTTGTGGGTGTGTTCACATGGTGGCAGAAAAAATACTAAAATACTCTGGAGTGGCTTCTCTGCTTAACCTGGGACTCCAGTGAGATTTCTGTCCTGTGTATCTGACCCTGGATTTCTTAGATGCACTCACAGCATGCAAGGTGATTCACACGAAAGTAAGGAAGACTGTGTCCTACTCCTGCAGATCTAACACTCTGTTTTACTGTTGTTTTTGTAAATCTTAGGCACACTGAATCCTGGTAATGAGAATACATGAGCCTCACTCAGTAAAACTACAACATCTATAGAGAATGTGTTGCGTGAAATTCACCATTAGGTTCTGACTGAGGGACTCCAGTTGTTGAAAATCTATTAGAGACGTTTGCAAACCCTACTCTTGCTCTTCTAAGTTGATTGTCCAAAAACTTGACAGCCCAGCAGCTGTACTTCTGTACTGGGGGCGAGGGGGCTGAGGGGAGTGGGGAGAGAATGAAACTGCATTCAGATACTTTGCCAAGTATTGATCAAGCAGATACAGGCTCATTGTTAAAGTGCCAACAGTAATTAATAAAAGCCACCAAATGGTTATGTGGTGCCCCATTCTGATTTAATTGGGGGCGTTGGAAACAAACTCATAAAGTGTCAGTGTCCTGTTGTATTACTCTTTTTTTTCTATTTATAAGTGCTCATGAAAGGCACTGAATTGCAAGAGAGTGGATTCTCTGATTTAACCAGTTCTATAAAATGCACCTGCAGTTCAGGCTTCCCCACACTATCAATTAATCTGGTGAAACAACCTCTGAGTGAGAAGGTAGGTTAGTCTCTCTGTCTGTTCAGACCTTAGTGTGTCTGAGGCTGTCATTATTTTTAGGAATCCTGGCACAGAGCAAAATGGATATGGTGCTACAGATCTCAGACTACCATTACAAACTGAACTGAACTGAACCTCCTCATTGCACATAAATGATGAACAGCTATCAAACAGTAACCACTTCTGGTCTCTATTACTGAACCCAGATTCAAACCTGTGACACTGATTAAATGCTTTCTAGCCCAGCATCAATTCCAAGGACTCTCTCATCGGCCCGCTCCTGCTTTGCGAATGTAACGGAAGAGTCCCTAAAAACAAACTTGAAGACCTATTTCAATAAAGTTACAAGGGGCTGTGAAAACAGTAATAACTGAACCAATCAATATAGTTCATTTGGGGGTTTTCTCATAGTTAAAAACAGTCACATATATATGCCAGCCATGAAATCTGTCCAGCTAAGGGCACTGTAACTACTGTGTGACGGATGACATTTTAAAGGCCTCTCTGGGTTCTTAGACATGTGTAAACCACCCAAGACAATGATGGAAAGAACATTCAGTTCTCTTGCTTCAAGAATCCATTCACATCACCCTTGCCTGACTAGCACGCAATATATAAACAGAGCCTAGTAACTCTTAAGTGATATTATTGAGCTTTGCTTTGAGGTGGTTTTTGGTTGAGTGTGAGTGAGGAGAGGCTGCTTGCTTCTGGGGATTTTAAAGCTTTAACAAGCCTCCTTTCCACAAATCTTCTTTATATGTTGAACAGTGTGAACTAAAGCTTCATCCATGGCTTGTCAAGCCCAAGGAAGGTCATTACTTTTCTCCTTAAACTGTTGTCTTGTCACATGCCTTAAAGACAGGCACAAAGGAAGATAGGTGCTTGGTAAAGGAAGATTGCACTCAATGGACTAGTTCAGGATCGCATATCACACCATCACATAGCCAACTTCTGGACAAGCGGGCATTGATCTTCTCAGAGTGCCTATGATGCTCTAACTTGTGCACAAATCATTCGATATCTCCCTATTTTCCCACTTCCAGCCACCAGATGGCATTTTAAGTGCATTCCCACATAAAATGAATTGACAAATTCATGGGATATTACTGTGGCATGTTCTATTTCACACTTTTTTCTCCAAAGAGCGCAGAATGGGCATACTGTGGACCTGAAATACAAAGGATTATACAATTCTGGCTGCCATCATAAGATTTTACATTGAAGATAAAGCAAGAAAGGAAACAAACACATCCTTGTACACATTCCTTCTAAAAATTATGCCTATATATAGGGTCCCTCAAATAGCTCTACTTCTTTATAATCTGTGAATTCCTGGAAGGTACAATTGAAGCTGAAGATAGTAGCTTTTAATGGTTTGTAAGTGGGGGTGGGAGAAGGAAAGTGTGTGTGAATTTAATAGGCACAATTAAATTATCTCCTTAAACACATTTGTACAGCTTCTAGGGAAGACAATGGGTGATAAAAACACATACCCAAGAGCTTAATTTGGCTCAAAGAGTGCAAATGTTTCCTAAGAATTATTTCCATACTGCATGTGTTAATAGTGTATTAGACCAACTTCTCCTTTTCCTGTCTTTTCTCTTCATAATTAAATTAATTACAAATATAATTAATACATCAGGATAGTCAAAATTTGCATGTTAATTTCTTAACATTCCAGCTAAATCCTGGAAGATATTTCAGACACATTCCTGATTTCATGTTAAAAGATCAAACTACTCCTGTTCTCTTTCCAACTATAATGCTGTCTGTTTCCTGGCTTAGGAAGTTTTTAGTGCTTATATCAGAATCTAGAAAGAAAAGTGATTCCATCAGATAGGAGGTAATGCTAAACATTAGTTAGTAGGAGAAAATGCAACTCTTTAGCATTTCTGTATTACAAATACTTTAAAAACTGAATAGCCTGCTAGTCAGGTTTACAGTTTTGTCTCCTAACATTACTTAAACAGTAAAAGCCTTCATTCTTTCCACCACATCACTTTGTACCAATGGTATCTAAGGCCCAAATTCTCAAAGCTAGTTAGGATTTGAACATTGGTTGAAATTGATAGAAATTATCAGATTAAATACCTTTAAGGATCTTGTCCTAAGAACCTATTGTATTATGGATTAAAAGGGTCAAACTCATACTAATAAACACACATATTCCATGTCTCTCTCCTCCCCCACCACTTAAATAATGAGAGCAATCTTACTTGTCTGACATTAACTAAACTTGAATCTTTGGAAAGCTGTCAACCAAGCAACAAAAAGAATTAGACCCCCTGATTGAACTCAGGTTCTTCTGTTTGTCAGTTGTAAATTAGTGAGCATCAGAAAGTATGAATGTGAGGAGAAAACATTTCTCCAAAATTTTCCATTTCTCTGTGGGAAATTCTCTAAATCACTACATTATTGACCTTATTAAATCACTCTGTAAACACATCTCTTTCAGTGGCAGATAACTAATATTGTAGGAAGAGAAAAATAATTATAAAGAAAAAGAAGCAAATAGGCTATGAAAAACCATTTAGATTTTCTCAGCCCTGGAGACTTACCTATCAGCAAGATTACTAACATATCTGTAATGTAATAACCAAATAGGAAAGGCTTGTGCCAAACTTCTACCCCAACAGGAGCAATCACCAGATACATTGCTATTAATGTCTATAGAAAAAGGATAACGCTGTTTTAATCTTCCATTTATAAAGGCAAATTTAAATGCATAAAATTTCACTCACTCTAGTCCAGCATAAACTCCAGGGTACAAACATGCTAGTTTCCACCTCTTCCCTCCCTACACAATAGGGACTAATCCTGCAACCCAACACAATACTTGGAGGTAGAGGAGCAAAGTTCCAATACAGCCAACAAAATGACTTTAAGAATAAGCTGTACAAGATGCAATCCTGGTAATGTGTGCATCCGCCTCTTCTCAGTGTGCTAGTATTAGTCCAGAAACTGCAACTCCCCAATCTCTTCATAAAGCTGGGTCTCCCAGGTATCAATGGACCTGCTTACATCTAGATTCAGATTTTCAAATCTGGTTATGTCATTATTTTCTGTCTGTTTAATCCAGGGATGGACAAACTTTTTGCCCTGAGGACCACAGCTGGGTATGGAAATTGTATGGTGGGCCATGAATGCTCATGAAATAGGGGTTTGGGGTGCGGAAGGGGGTGAGGGCTCTGGGGTGAGACCAGAAATGAGGAGTTCAGGGTGCGAGAGGGTGCTCCGGGTTAAGGCAGGGGGTTGGGATGCGGGAGGGGGGTGATGGCTCCCGCTGGAAGTGCTGGCTCGGGGGTGGGGCCAGGGATGAGGGGTTTGGGATGCATGAGGGGGCTGCAGGCTGGGAGTGAAGATGAGAGGTTTGGAGTAGGGGAGGGGGCTCTGGGTTGAAGCAGGGGGTTGGGGAGGGTGAGGGGGTACAGGCTCTGGGCTGGGGTGTGGGTTCCAGGGTGGGGCCAGAAATGAGGGATTTGGGGTGGGGGCTCTTGGCTGGAGAAGGGGTTGGGGTGTGGGGGAGGGTGCTCCAGGCTGGGACTGAGGGGTTTGGTAGGTGGGAGGGGGATCAGGGCTGGAGGAGGGGGTTGGGGCAGGGGAGGAGGTCATGGGTGCAGACTCTGGGCAGCACTTATCTCAAGCAGCTCCCGGAAGCAGCAGCAGCATGTCCCCCGCTCTGGCTCCTATGTGGAGGCATGGCGCCAGCCAGGCGGCTCTATGTGCTGCCTCATCCGCAGCGCCACCCCTGTAGCTCTCATTGGCCGCAGTTCACAGCCTATGGGAGCCGCGGAGCCAGCACTTGAGGCGGGGGCAGCGTGTGGAGCCCCGTAGCTGCCCCTACGCATATGAGCTGGAGGGTGGACATGTTACTGCTTCTAGGAGCTGTGCAGAGTGGGGCAAGCCCCCAACCCCGCTCCCCAGCAGAAGCTCCAGGGCCGGATGCAGTCTGCGGGCCATAGTTTGCCCACCCCTGGTTTAATCCAACCCATCTTTCCCCCTAAACAGAATAAAGTCAAGTACTTTGAGGGGAAATAATAGCTGACATTAATTTCTTATTAAAGCAGAATGGAAAAATAGGGCATTTTTTTGTAAAGATTCTTAGTTTGGCTAAGAGACGCTAACACTATTTATTATAGGTAGGGCCCTACTACCAAATCCACGGTCCATTTTAGTCAATGTCACAGTCAGAGGATTTTAAAAATAGTAAATTTCATTATTTCAGCTATTTAAATCTGAAATTTCACAGTGCTGTAATTGTAGGGGTCCTGACCCAAAAAGAAATTGTGGGGGGGGGCGGTTTGCAGTACTGCTACCCTTACTTCTGTGCTGCTGCTGGCGGCGGCTCTGCCTTCAGAGCTGGGCAGCTGGAGAGCAGCAGCTGTTGGTTGGGATCCCAGCTCTGGAGGCAGAGTCACTGCCAGCAGCAGCGCAGAAGTAAGGGTGGCATGGTATAGTATTGCCACCCTTACTTCTGTGATTCTGTCTGTAGAGCTGGGCCCTCAGTCAGCAGCCGCCACTTTCTGGCTGCCCAACTCTGAAGGCAGCAGCAGCACAGAAGTAAGGGTGGCATGGTATGGTATTGCCACCCTTACTTCGCTGCTGCTGGCAAGGCACTACCTGCAAAGCTGAGCGCCCGGCCACCAGCCCCCGCTCTCCAGCCACCCAGCTCTGATGGCAATGCAGAAATAAGGGAGGCAATACCGCAACCCCTCTAAAATAACCTTGCGACCACCCCCTGCAATTCACTTTTGGGTCAGGACCCCAATTTGAGAAATGCTGGTCTTCCCTGTAAAATCTGTATAGTCTAGGGTAAAAGCACATAAAAGACCAGCTTTCACAGGGGGAGACCAGATTTCACAGTCCATGATGCATTTTTTATGGACGTGAATTTTGTAGGGCCCTAATTATAAGATAGACGAGGAAGGAAGCAGGCAACTTTATTAACAATAAAAGGAGTAACCACTTAATTCATTAGGCACTGCACTGAAAACTCTACCCGATGTGGGTTAAGTTACTCTAGTTATAACAGTGATGTATGTGTAATTTGGATATTCTAATTAAAGTTAATTAATTAATCTCCCTCTCCCACCCCCACTTACAAACACTCTTGTTGCTTTAGCTCTATTTTATTGCACATTGTAGTCATTGTATCATCATCATCTTCACATCACCGTCTATTAGCATTTGAAGGCCCAAAGCTGACTAGTGTTTCCTGTCATTTTAAGGGCATACGGTGGACATACAGTATTGAATGTAGAATAATAAAAGAGCCTCCAGTCAGGATACTGTAGGCAGGACTGGTAGTGCCGCCTATTATTAAGGTTGCCTAACACTTCCCATTACAACACTGTGTTCTCAGTTGCCAACCTTTAACAGTTCAGGCTGAAATTTTACATGCTGGGTGTCTGCCTCAGGCTGAATTATTCTAGAAAATTTCAACCAAAACAATGTAGTTGTGTCTGAGAATGAGGCTGGGGGAAAATACGTTAATGTGCTCATGTAAAATTTTGGTGATGTTTTCTTTAAAAAGCTCTAGCACCTCCATGCTTTGCAGCAGGGACTTGAATTTTTACAGTGGGGTAGCATTTGTGCCAGGGATGTGGCCTTTTACCTTTTTGGTGTAAATCTGCCCAAATTTGGCAGGCTGCCACATTGAAGGCTATTGAGGAGCCAGGGAGGGAGGCAGGCTGGAAACCAGGAAGGTTTCTGTTGGAAACCTGCCAGGCGTCTGTCAGAAATTTGTTGAAATCGAGACGTTCCCCCAGAATGTTTCAATTTTGAAGCATCAGCATTTTCCAACAGAAAACTGTTCCATCAGAAAAATTTCTTACCAACTCTATTGCCCATGCACCATTCCCAGAAAGCAACCGAGGACGCTCTAGCAAGGACTACGGGGCAAAGCTGGACTTTCCTTGAAACAGATACTTTCAACTGCTCTGTACCGGGATGGGGCCAGGCACAGGAATTGAAAGCAGGGAGCCTGTCTCTTCTGTGCTTTCAATGACCCCTCTGTTGGCATGCAGGCATGGAGGAGGAAGTTGTTGGAGCTGAATGCAAAGACAACAACAACAATACGCAACACAGACAAAAATATGTCATGTTTAAGATGTACATACCCACAAGTATGTACTACTGATTCCAATTTTGAAGATTTGAAAACTTAGGATATGAAAGGTTATTTGCTTCTAGGCCCTGTGGTATAGTAGAGTAGGCACCAGGCTTGGAGTCAGGTTTTGTCAGGTCTAATCCTAGTCTAAATACTGACTTGCTATATAATCATGGTTATGGCAATTACAGTAATTTAATCTCAGTTTTTCCAGCTATAAAATAGGGGTAATGATACTTAATATTTGTAAAATTCTGTATAAGACCAAGTATCAGAGGGGTAGCCGTGTTAGTCTGGATCTGTAAAAGCAGCAAAGAGTCCTGTGGCACCTTATAGACTAACAGACGTTTTGCAGCATGAGCGTTCGTGGGTGAATACCCACTTCATCGAATGCAAGTAGTGAAAATTTCCAGGGGCAGGTATATATATGCAAGCAAGAAGCAAGCTAGAGATAACGAGGTTAGTTCAATCAGGGAGGATGAGGCCCTGTTCTAGCAGTTGAGGAGTGAAAACCAAGGGAGGAGAAACTGGTTCTGTAGTTGGCAAGCCATTCACAGTCTTTGTTTAATCCTGAGCTGATGGTGTCAAATTTGCAGATGAACTGAAGCTCAGCAGTTTCTCTTTGAAGTCTGGTCCTGAAGTTTTTTTGCTGCAGAATGGCCACCTTAAGATGTGCTATTGTGTGGCCAGGGAGGTTGAAGTGTTCTCCTACAGGTTTTTGTATATTGCCATTCCTAATGTCTGATTTGTGTCCATTTATCCTTTTCCTTAGAGACTGTCCAGTTTGGCCGATGTACACAGCAGAGGGGCATTGCTGGCATATGATGGCGTATATTACATTGGTGGACGTGCAGGTGAATGAACCGGTGATGGTGTGGCTGATCTGGTTAGGTCCTGTGATGGTGTCGCTGGTGTAGATATGTGGGCAGAGTTGGCATCGAGGTTTGTTGCATGGATTGGTTCCTGAGCTAGACTTAGTATGGTGCGGTGTGCAGTTACTGGTGCACGGATAATACGGTTCAAGGATAAATGGACACAAATCAGATATCAGGAATGGCAATATACAAAAACCTGTAGGAGAACACTTCAACCTCCCTGGCCACACAATAGCAGATCTTAAGGTGGCCATTCTGCAGCAAAAAAACTTCAGGACCAGACTTCAAAGAGAAACTGCTGAGCTTCAGTTAATTATAATTCTACTGACGGGCTCCTTGATTAATTAATCTAACACAGAGTGAGAGCTAGTGCAGCAGAATTCCACTGATTCTAATGGGCCTTCCACACCTATGTCCCGATCCTGCAAAGACTTACACATGTGCTTAACCTTATGCATTGGGAGTCACCCTGTTAACTCTGATAGATCTACTCATGGTATGTAAAGCTAAATATGTGCCTAAGGCCTGTCTAGATGGAGAGTTGGTGCACAAAAAGCTGGAGTGTAAATTTCTCATTGGGAGTAGATCATGTTTGTCTTTCTCCCAGAGAATAGAAGTGACTTTGTATGAAGTAAAAGCTGGTCTCCATATTGGAAGGAAAGGTTAAAGAACTAGAGAGACCATGTATCGACCTGGCATTGCACCAGAGAAAATGAAGACTTTTTGGATAGAAATCAGGATTTGTTACTTCAGGCACAGCCTGCTGAAGAATCAGAGAGGGCATTGCAAGGGGGACTGGAGAACAAGGAAGCAAGTTGGCAGTATGTGTCCTCTAGAAAAATAAGGAGGAGAACCAATATACCCCCAACACAGATAGAAGTAAGCAACTGCTTTCAGGCTCTCTGCACAGGTACTACTGCTGAGATTGCCTTGGAAGCATCTCCTGATCCCTTCCCTCAGATGACCATGTCGACCAGAATGCATGGAACGCATTGTCCTAGAGATGGGGGTTCCATGACCCCCACTCCCAAGAGGAGGAGAAGGATAGTCTAGCCATTTCGCCGCCCCAAGCACGGCGGCACGCCGCGGGGGGCGCTCTGTCGGTCGCTGGTCCCGCGGCTCCGGTGGACCTCCCGCAGACATGCCTATGGGAGGTCCATCGGAGCCGCCTGCCGCCCTTGCGGTGCCGGCAGAGCGCCCCCCGTGGCATGCCGCCCCAAGCACGCCCTTGGCATGCTGGGGCCTGGAGCTGCCCCTGAGGATAGTGGTGGTCAGGACTCCCTCCTAAGGGGGAGAGTCATCCATCTGCTGTCCAGACTGGGAATTTTGAGAAGGGTGCTGCTTGCCTGGAGCTAGAATTCAGGATGTAATTGAGGGCTGGTCCACACTAAGAAGCAGGGTCGAACTAGGGTACGCAAATTCAGCTACGTGAATAGCGTAGCTGAATTCGAAGTACCCTAGTTCGAACTACTCACCCGTCCAGACGCCGCGGAATCGAAGTCCGCGGCTCCAAGGTCGACTCCGCCACCGCCGTTTGCAGTGGTGGAGTACCGGAGTCAACCGCGGCGCTTCCGGAGTTCGAACTATCGCGTCCAGATTAGACGCGATAGTTCAAACTCCAAGAAGTCAAACTCACCGCATCAACCCGGCTGGTAAGTGTAGACTAGCCCTGAGACTCATCAAGCCCGCAGACCGCTACCCCTTCCTATTTATCCATCTGGACCCCAACGATACTGCCAAGAATGACCTTGAGCAGATCACTGCAGACTATGTGGTTCTGGGAAGAAAGATAAAAGAGTTTGGAGTGCAAGTGGTGTCTCATCCACCTTCCTTGTTGAAAGAGAAGATCTGGGCAAGGACCGTTAAATCATGGAAGTAAATGTGTGGCTATGCAGGTGGTATCGTTGAGAGAGCTTGGCTGATTAAACAAGGAGTTCATGTTCCAGGAAAGGGGATTACTGTGCTGGCATGGGCTCCATCTATCAAATACTGGGAAGAGCATCTTTGAACATGGTCTGGCTAACCTGATAAGGAGAATTTAAACTAGGTCCTATGAGGGATGGTGACAAAAATCTGACCAATGCACATCTAGCCTCAACTAATGAAGACAAGGGGAAGAGGCTAATTTCTGAAGAAGGGACTAGAAAACACAACTACATTAAAAAGGCAAGAAGAAAAGCAACAGGACAGGCTGCAAAATATCTTCGATGCCTATATACAAATGTAATGAATATGGGGAACAAGCAGGATGAACTGGAAGTAATGGTATACAAAGAAAATGACTTAATTGGCATTACAGAGACTTGGTGGGACAACTCCCATGATTGGAGTACCAGCATTGAGCGGTACAGATTGTTCCGAAAGGATAGGTATGGGAAAAAAGGAGGTGGTGGTGTGCTATACATCAAGAATGTATACATTTGGTCCAAGGCCCAAGAGGAAGTGAGTGACAGATCTACTGAGAGTCTTTAGATGAGGATAAAAAGGGGAAAGGACAGTAGCAATGTTATCATGGGGGTCTATTATAGACCACCAAATCAGGAACAGGAAGTGGATGAGTCATTCTACAAGCAGATAACAAGATTAGCTAACACACATGAGCTAGTATTAATGGGGGATTTTAACTTCTCTGATATCCGTTGGAAGACTATTACAGCAAAACATAATATGTCCTGCAAATTCTTAGCATGTGTAGGGGATAACTTTCTGATTCAGAGTTCAGGAAACAACTAGGGAGTCATCCATTTTTTTTTTATCTGATCTTGACCAACCGTAAGGTCTGAGGCCTTTTTTCTGCAGTCACATTAGGACACCAGCAGCCATGAGCCAAGAAGCAGAAAGTCACATCCTCACATTCCATCTAAATTACACTAAAACAATTAAATATCAGGCTGTTAAGAAGGCGCTCCTATACTAATAGTACCCACTCACCACCAGATAAAGAAACAGTTATCTTTAAACATCTTAAGCGATTCCCTGCCAGACAGAATGCTACTAAAGAAAGATCTTATCAACAGTTGTGGTTGTGAAATCTCTACTTCTTTATTGTTTTGCCTTTATGGTCCCTACTGCCTTATTTTTTATCTGTATGATTTCTGTTTGGTTCTTCGATTATTACTGTCTGTTGCATAACTAATTTTGCAAGATTTAAATCAACTAAGGTGGTGGGGTATGATTGGGTAAATAATTGTTTCGCAATATGTTAGGATTGGTCAAAGAATTATTTTGTAGTACTTTAATAAAATGATTGGTTAAGGTACAGCTAAGCAGGACTCAAGTTTCACTATATAAACTTGTGTCCAAAAGGAAGTTCTTTGGAACCTAACTCCAGGACACAGCCCCAAGATCAGCGCTGCCAGACCTCAACACCCTGCCAGCTATATCATGCAGAAGCTGGAGTCCCCGGATGATCTGACTGGCCATCAGGAAAAGTTCATCTGCTTTATTGGGAGTGGTGAGCATTGTATGCTTAGTGTGTGCATTCTGTTTTGGTAACTGTTCACAAATAGAAGTTAAGGATATTACTGTGTAAGGCTCTTTCACTGATAAAAGACCCCGCAGACCTGCAGAAGAGTATGCCTGGTACCAGAGGGCAGGACAAGAGGCAATGGGTTCAAACTATAGCATAGCGGATTTAGATTAAATCTCAGGAAAAACTTCCTAACTGTAAAAACAGTAGGACAATAGAACAGACTGCCTAGGGAGGTTGTGGAAGCTCCTTCACTAGAAGTTTTCAAAAAGAGGCTGGACAGCCATCTGTCTTGGATGGCTTAGTTGACAAATCCTGCATCTGGCAGAGGGTTAGACTACTAGATGATGCCTGTGGTCCCTTCAAACACTATGATTCTATGAAAGCGCAGTCGGGGACTGTTAGTGCACAGTCATGGAGTCCACACAGTCAGTTAGTGTGCATCAGCCTGGGGCGCTGTAAATTTACACCCCAGCTTGCCGTGCATGAGCTCTCCATCTAGACAAACCCATTTGCAGAATAGAGGCTGTACAGAACCCTACTGGGGTGTGTCTCTCACTGTAGTAAATCAACCCTTAACATTAATTCTATTTTAATACCTAGTAGAGGCAAGAAAAATATTTGGAGAAAATGACTTTCCAACAAAACGTGACTGTTAACAGGTTCTCTTTTGAAGCAATTCTACAAAATTTCAAAGTTTTCTATGCAATTGCACATAAAAATATTCTTGATGTTCACGTGAATTTGAACATGTCATATTCACTTAAATTAATTTCAAGCGTGTTAGTTGATTGTGATTGGTCACACACTGGTTCAGTAGAACCTGGTGTACAAACACGTCTTTTGTTTTTTAACCGGTATAACTATTTGGGTTGGAAGTGTAATTTTCTTTTTAGCTGAAATAGCTATCTGAGTTCAACTCTTAACATTGAAATAGTAATGCCACTACATCTTTTCAGTGAATACACACTATCTGGGCTTTTCTGGTGGTCCACTGCTCAGACTGAGAGGCTCCTTCTCACAACTGCTGTTTATTTTTTCCTTTTATTTTTAGCTTTGTTTCCTCTTTTCAACTGGCAATAGTGAGTGAGAAGTAGGGACACAGCCTATGCACCTAAATCACTCCAGTTATTACCAACATTTGTAATTTATCTGGTAGGATTTAACCTACCACTTTATTAAAGAAAAATTTCCCATAGTGCTTCTGATAAGCATAAAGTCTCTGGGACTGCACACAGTAGCAGTGCTACATCTGTCAATAAGAAGCAATAAATTCTTTGCTACCACTTCACACTAGCTATTGGAGCTGGCTTAGAGCCACAGCAGGGTCATGGTTAGAGCTAGTCCAAATTTTTTCATATTCTCTTTTTCAATTATAATTTTTTGACCAGAATGAAATTTATTTTGATCAAAATTTCCCATTTTGTCACCAAAAATCCAGAAACCAACAAGTTTTTCAATACAAATAGATGGAGCAGTTTCTTTTAACTTTTCAGTAACATTTTTCAATATTTTATTAAAATATTTTTTAAAAACTTTTTTTCTTTTAATCAAACATCTCCAGTGTTTTTTCCACAAGAATTACAAATACATGGAAATGTTTAAATCTATAGAAATTTCCTGTGAAAAGTAACCGGCAGCACTTGCCTTTTTTTTGCTCTGCCGGCGGACCCCCTCCACCATGTGTCCCGATATTTTCTCCCTCTCATCTGGTCACCCTAGCATAGGACTAAGAGCTTGTGTTTATTGGAGAAACAAACATCATTAAGGCAGCATCCTTATGGATATCAAGGATATTGGATGGTTTTAAATAACAAAAATATTAAGGACTTGATCAGTTGTTCTCCATGTCCACTGAAGGCAGCACAAGAACTAATGGACTTAATCTATAGCAAGGGAGATTTAGGGTTAGGTATTAGGAAACACTATAAGGGTAGTTAATGTCTGTAATAGGCATCCAAAGGAGGCTGTGAAATCCCCATCGTTGGAGGTTTTTATGAACAGGTTGGAAACAGCTGTCAGGAATGGTCTACATTTACTTGATCATGTCTCAGAGTAGGGGGCTGGACTTGATGACTTCTCAAGGTCCTTTCCAGCCCTACATTTCTATGATTCTATAAACGTAGATGTCTTTGATCACCTGTCCTTCAGAAATTTTACACTTAATTTTCAAGTTTACATATCATGGCCTCCTATGAATGGCTAGCTCTAAACAAAGCTAATTGGAACACCAATTACAACCAAAACACTGTAATTACATTACTAATTCTGATGAGTTATGCAGTGGCAAATAAGTGATCTGCATAAATTACAAGAATTTCTCTGTTTCATCTCTTTTTCATGATGAACCACAACTATTTTATTTTCTAATTAACATAGAGGCAATTACAGAGTATAGTCTGCCACTGCATAGAATGAAGCTGAGTTGTCATCATCATCATCATCATCTTGTAAACTGCATAATGAGGGTTAAGTTTTCATTGAGCTTACACAACTGCTGTTATCATACAATTCCAGTTAATATATGCAGCACTTCCTGCACACTATGCTGAAAATGTGGCCCTGAGTGATTGGCTACCATCAGTTTAAAAATAGGATCACCAGTTTTGGTTGGACGTACTCCTGGAGGTTTCATCATATGACATAAACTTTAATTAAAGATTAATCTTTAATTCCTGGAGACTCCCAGACAATTCTGGATGGCTGGCAACCTATTTAAAAAGGAGGCACATTTGTTAAGGGTGACTGGGTCATCTCTGTGCTTGAAATAGTGGTGTAATAGTGTAACTCTGCCATTGAATGAAGTTAGAGGAGTCGTCTTCTGTACTGCTGGAGGTAATAATGATGTGCTTGCTTTAAACAGAACCTTTCATCTAAGGTTCCAAAATGATTTACAGATATGGAAAAAACAGCTGTGTTGGGGGGGATAGGGTACTCACCCAGAATGTGGGAGACCCCTGGTTCAAGTCCCTCTTCCTCCTGAGGGAGAGAAGGGAGCTGAACAGGAATAAGCCATCTCTCAGGGGAGTGTCCTAAACATTGGGCTATGGAGTAGTCTGATGTGAGGCTCCATCAGTCTCTCCTATTGAAGTTGTTCCCCTTTAATTGAATAACTAAATATTAATTGGGCCAGTGACAGAGTCAGAATGATTCTATAGCCTAGTGGTTAAGGCACTCACCTGAGAGGTGGCTGATCCCTGTTCAAATGGGAGAGTACCCTGCCCACTGGGCTAAAGATTATAAGGGAGGTCCTCTTCTCTTTTGTTTCAGGCCCTGCACACAATTTAGGCAGCCGAACACCTATCTCCCCAAGTTCATGGCTCGCATGCAAAGACAGGTGCCTTCCTACAGCCCAGCCTTAGGTGCCTATCTCCATAAGGGCAGGGCTTACCACACACCTTTCTTGTCAACATTTCCTATTGGCTAGCTTAGACAGCTCTCCCCCTCCCGCCAGTGCTGGCTTTGTGGATCATACTGTAAGGCGCCTCTCTTCCCCCATTTATTGTCTAGATGCCAAGGTTTTGTGGATCACAATTTTGTTCCTGTGGGTTTTTTTAGATGCTCAAAAGTTAGGCGCCACGACACTCAGTGTCAGAATGCCTAAGTATCTTTGTGGATCTGGGCCCTATATATAGCGCGTGCCTTAACACCCTCTCGACCTCTTCATGTAATTAATAGATATTTAAGTTTATTTGCTTATCACTCTGACTGTGAGTGGGTCATTATGGATGTTACTAGAAACGAGGTATAAAAACAAATACAGTGGCTTGTGGAATAAGTCGATGGAAAATGGAAGTAAGAGTAGTCTGCATTTTGTTAGTGTCTTTCACCTTAGTTGATCAAAGCCCTTCACAAGCACCATTGAATTAAGCCTCACAGCACAACTATGAGATAAGGAAGTTTTATCATCTTTATTTTACAGATGAGGAAACTTAGGCATAGAGCGGTGTTTTCCCCAAGGTCACATGGGAAGTTGGTGCCATAGCCAGAAGTACCACCCAGATCAGCTGGTTCCCAGTCCTGTGCTTTCCTCCCTAATAGAGCCTCATGAATAGGGGACATCTCTCTGAATTTTCAATACTGGATCAATGATTAATAATTTGAGCTTTAAAAATTGATTGTCTTCACACAGCTGTACCTGCCATGCAGAATGAACCTTTCTGGTAAGTCCTAAAGTGTGATGGCAATACAACTGGTCATCAAGATCCTGCCTAGGATCTGGTTTCTGAAAGAGCTCCACCTGGAGTCTGCTTAGTAAGCCACCAGAAGAAGATAACAGATTGGGGAAATCAATCCAGGAGGATGAATTCTAAGTAAAGGTACTTGATTTTGAACTCTTGCATGGGTAAAATCATTTGGGAACACCATATGATCATTGTGCAAATAGTGTCATTTATATCCCTGCATTTTATGTAAGGTTTGATGGAGCAGTGAAAGTCAGGGCACTGGGGGGCTCAGAGCAATGATTATGGCATTTTAATAAATGCCATGTGTACTAATTCATACAGCGCACCAGAGCCTTGTGCTGATGAAGTAACTGCTATGCTTACAGTTTCACTAAAACTACTGTTAGCTAAATGTCACAAATCAAATCTAGCTAAATTACATTCTCATTTATGTCATCTGATTTTTATACTTGCTACAGGCATATTTTTCTGATAAGGTAATGAAACTATAACACTGATGATTTGTTTGAGCATGCCCCTTCCCTTCAAATGCACAAATATTTCTGCAATACTTCTAGGATTATGCTATTTCTTACTCAATTTCTTTGCCAAGTTCATTTGCCCTGAGCAATATTTTCCTCTTTCTTTTAATACTTAACAGTAACATAGTTTTAAAAACAAGAATCATAAATACTTACCACTTGGCTTAGATCATATCCCCAAGGAAGAAAGAGAACTCCTGTGTTATATTTTTCCCAATGTGAAAACATAAAGTTAAGCAAGACAGTACTTAAAGATATATACATTGTGTGTACAGAAATCCCAGTCTTTCCATTAACACATGAGCAAATAGAAAAATAAGAGAGGATGAAGATGAAGGTAGCCCAGCTATCTAGCCCATGGTCAAATAACTCCCCCAAAGGGCTACTGGACTGAGTCCTTTGAGCACGCTTCCCAATGCTTTACAATTTTGTTAGATAGATTTCATGCTACTGTATGTAATAACATGGGGGAAATGTACTCATAGACCAAGAACAAATGGAGTTCTGCTCCACCAAAACTTTTGTCCTGCTCATATAGCATTGACTTCTGCCCTCATCTAAATATTTTTTGTTACAACTCTTCTTCCTCACAAGCTTTGCCAGTAGACACTTGCATTCATTACCCTGTCTCCCAATGGCCTCCCTGATATTCTGTCAAAACACTGTAGACCCAAGTCCTGCAGAAAATAACCCTAAATAATTATGATTTACACCAGGGGTGGGCAAACTTTCTGGCCTGAGGGCCACATCTGGGTGGGGAAATTGCATGCAGGGCCATGAATGTAGGGCTGGGGCAGAGGGTGTGGAGTGTGGGAGGGGGCTCAGGGCAGGGAGTTGGGGGCTCAGGGCAGGAGGTTGGGGTGCAGGAGGGGTGCGGGGTTCAGCAGAGGGCTCAGGGCAGGGGGTTGGGATGCAAGGTTCAGCAGGGGGCTCAGGGCAGGGGCTTGGGGTGCAGAAGGGGTGTGGGGTGCAGCAGGGGGCTCAAGGCAGAGGGTTGGGTGCAGGGTACAGGAGGGGCTTGGGGTGCGGGCTCCTGAAAGTGGCCAGCTCATGTCCCTGTGACCCTTGGGGGAGGAGGGGCAGAGGGCTCTGCGTGCTACCCTCACCTGCAGGTACCTCCCCCAAGCTCCCATTGGCTGCGATTCCCCGTTCCCAGCCAATGGGAGCTGCGGGGGGTGGTGCCTGCAGGTCAGGGCAGCACATGGAGCCTTCTGCCCTCCCCCTCCACCCCAGGGCCCGTAGGGATGTGGTGCCAGCCGCTTCCGGGAGTGGCACAGGGCCTGGGCAGGCAGGGAGCCTGCCTTAACCCCGCGGCGCCAAGGGGGTGGCAATCCCGTGGGCTAGACGCAAAGCCCTGATGGGCCAGATCCAGCCCACGGGCTGTAATTTGCCCACCCCTGATCTACACGATTTTACAAATCTAACCTGATTATTCTAATGTGCAGATAGACTAATACTCATGAAAATATTTGGGGTGGAGGGGTGGGTTGGGTTATTTATTTATTTAACACTTGGGAGGATTCGGGTGGCTATTTGCTGGCTGAATCCTAGTAGCATCTTATAAAAAGAATAAATAATGTTTCCCTTGATCATATATTGTCAAGTCTAGTTGCTGATTTATACATACCAGTATCTTATGTTCATATCTATAGACATTTTCAGTTCATTTGTGGTGTTATTCGAGGGGGAACTTGGATCAGGACACAGCAGAGAGACTGTTTCCTTCAAATAGTTTCATGAGATATTAAATGTCTTGAAGCCAAATGACCAGGCCTAAGAGACCTGCTTTTTTGTCTCATGTTGGTGGATGACACCTCCCAGCTGTATATTACAAAGTCATAGAGTTTAAGGCTGGAAGGGACTACCAGATAATCCAGTTTGCCCACCCGTAATCACAGGCCACTAAATCCCACATCAATTACCCCTGAATTGAGCCCAACAACCAGAATTAGAACCAAAGTATTTATAGCCCTGAAGAGACCCACTATTGTGTGTCACAGGCACACGTAGGATGCCTCAATGCCCAAGGTCCTTGTAATGGCCGGGAAGTGATTTGGTGATATACTCAGATGATCATTTAATTAAATTCATTAAGGCTGTGCAAAGAATGATAGTTATGAAATAAAACACTTCTAGTAGTGATGATGATGATTGGGAAGGATTATTAGCCAAAGTTGCCTGATCATCAACTTCCAGAAATGATCATGCCAATCATGTATTGTACTATAGAGCTACAGAAATCCCAGTCAGTATATAATCTTAGCACAAATTTCAGCAATAGAATAGAAATACTGAGGCATACACCGAGACATACACAAATCTAATCTGGTGTAAAACATGAATATGAAACTGAAAGGTCAGAACATGGTTAGAATGTTGCCATGAGCAGAAAAGGCAGCAAAATGGGCAATCCTAGATGAAACTGAATCATTAAATGCACTTCAGACCAGACCTATAATGCTCATATTATCTTTCTGGACAGACACTGGAGTATCAAGGGAGTTGCAGCAGAGACAAAACAAGAACACTACATTCATTTCCCCTTTTTACCTGCTCTGTGTCTTTTATTTCCCCTAGTTTCTGTAGTTGTGAGTGCCTGGGAGCTTCTTATAGAGTCAGTGGTTAAGCGCCAAAGATTTCCATAAGAACCATCGCTAGTATGCATGCGGACAGGATTGTCAGATGTTCATGGTCTATCTTCTTGAGGGAAGCCTGGCTAGAGTAGTCTGGAGGGCGTTAAACTAATAACAACAGTGTAAGATAAAAATAGGGTAGATATGAACACTCTGTGCAAAATTGAGATGTTGAGAACAAAATTAATCAAGGAAGCCAAGGACATGAAGAGAAGAAATTCTTTAATTGTAAAACTATTTCCCCATGCTTATCTTCCCCCTCCCCACCCTCATACAGTTCCTTATATCTCCTTGTCATGTGCTGGAAATGGGCCATTTTCACTACCACTACAAACAGTTATTTTTCTCTCCTGCTGACAACAGCTCACCTTAACTGATCACTCTCCTTATAATGTGTATGGTAACATTGTTCCCTGTGTGTGTGTATATATATATATATCTTCCTTCCGTATTTTCCACTACATGCATCCGATGAAGTGAGCTGTAGCCCACGAAAGCTTATGCTACAATTTGTTAGTCTCTAAGGTGCCACATGTACTCCTATTCTTTTTAATGCCTACACACCAATGCTAGAAGCCAGGATAACAAACAAGAGGAATTGGAATTGCTCATAAATGTGATGTAGTTGCTATTACATAAATCTGGTGGGGTGATTCACACTACTGCAATGTTAAAATCAATGGTTATAACCTATTTAGGAAAGACTGAGATAACAAAAGGGGAGGAGGGATAGCACTCCGTCAAAAATGGCATTACCTGTTTCCAATTCATTGATAACTCAGAAGAAAATGATCTTGAATGCTTAAGGATCAATGTCCTAACAGATAAAGCATAAGATGCAGTATTAGTATGTGTCTTCTGCAGACCACAAAAATGACACAGGGAACAGAATGATCACCTCCTTACACCCCTATTTATGATGTATAGGAAAAAAAGCTGTGTCATCATCAGGGACGTCATTTTGCGTGACCTATATTGGAGGTATCATGCTCCCAGTACTAAAAGATCCTTGGAATTTCTAAATATTATAGATGACAATTTCCTAATCAAAAAGTGTTGCGTCCAACACAGAGAGATTCTATATTAGATCTTGGCTTGACAGATAACGAGGAACTGATCACAGAATTAAATATTAATTTAATTTAGGTACAAGTGATCATGACTTGATAATATTTGTAATGTGAAAACTGAAAAAAGTCCAAACAAGAGAGATACACACTTGGTGTTTTAAAAGGGCCAATTTCACAAAGCTGAAAACAGTTAGGAGCCAAATCAACTGGGAAGAAGAATTTAATCAGAAAAAATGTGAATGATGATTGGAAATTATGATTTTGTTATATTTATATATATAAATGGAAGAAAGGAGAAGTTGATAATAATATAAATCAGAAGCTAGGAATTGTAGAAAATTGACAAGGGAAGCAAAAGGGCACAGGGAGAAATTTATTGCCAGCAGAGCTAAGGACAATAAGAAGGAGATTTTTAAAGATACTAGGAACAAAAAGAATCTCAACAATGGTATTAGTCCATTACTAGATGAAAATGGCATAATTATAAATAATAATCCAAAAAAGGCAGAAGTGTTCAATATATATTTCTTTTCTGTATTTGGGAAAAACAGATGACATAATCATATAATATGACCACACTCTTTCTATTCCACTTGTACCTCAGGAGGATGTAAAACAGCAACTACTAAAGACAGACATTTTTAAATCAGCAGATCTGAAAAACTTGCATCCAAGAATTTTAAAAGAGTTGGCTGAGGAACTCACTGGATCATTAATGTTCTTCAAGAAGTCTTGGAAAACTGGGAAAATTCCAGAAGACTGGACACAAGTTAATGTTGTGTCAATATTTAAAAAGGATAAATGGGATAACCAGGGTCATTATAGGCCTGTCAGTCTGCCATCGATCCTGGGCAAGATAACAGAGCAGCTGATACAGGACTCAATTAATAAAGAACTAAAAGAGGATAATATAATTAATGCCAAAAAAATATGGGTTTATGGAAAAGAGATTCCACCAAACTAACTGGATATCTTTTTTGATGAGATTGCAAATTTGGTTGATAAAGGTAATAATGTTGATGTAATATACTTCTGTAAGCATTTGATTTGGTACCTCATAACATTTTAATTAAAAACTTAGAATAATATAAAATTAACATGGTACACATTAAATGAATTAAAAGCTGACTAACTGATAGGACTCAAAATATACTTGTAAATGAGGGATTATTATTGAACAGGTATGTTTCTAGTGGTGTCCCACAGAGATCAGTTCTTGGCCCTGTGCTACATAATATATTAATGACCTGGAAAAAATATAAAATCATCACTGATAAGGCTTGCAAATGACATACAAATTGGGGGGTGGGGTGGTAAATAATGAAGAGGACAGGTCACTGATTCAGAGCAATCTGGATCGCTTGGTAAAAGGAAACAATATGCGTTTTAATATGGCTAAATGTAAGTGCATACAGCTAGGAACAAAGAATATAGACCATATTTACAGGATGGGGGACTCTATCCTGGGAAGCAGTGACTCTGAAAAGGATTTGGGGGCTGTGATGAATAATCAGCTGAACGTAAGCTTCCAAAGCGATACTGCAGCCAAATGGGCTAGTGCAATCCTTGAATACATATACAGAGGACTCTTGAGCAGGAATAGAGAGGATCTTTTACCTCTGTTTGGCACTGGTGTGACTGCTGCTGGAATACTGTGTCCCATTCTGGTGTCAACAATTCAAGAAGAAGGCTGATAAATTGGAGAGGGTTCAGAGAAGAGCCTCAAGAATGAATAACAGATTAGAAAACAAGCTCAAACAGCTCAATCTATTTAGTTTAACAAATCTAGATGATCAAGGGGTGACTTGATTCCAGTCTGTAAGTACTTATGTGGGGAACAAATATTTAATGATGGGTTCTTCAATCTAGCAGAGAGAGGTATAACACACTCCAATAGCTGGAAGTTGAGGCTAGACAAATTCAGATTGGAAATAAGGCATACATTTTTAACGGTGAGAGTAATTAATCATTGGAACAGCTTACCAAGGGTCATGGTGGATTCTCCATACCTGGTAATTTTAAAATCGAGGCTGCATGTTTTTCTAACAGATCTGCTCTAGGAATTCTTTTGGGAAAGTCAGGAGGTCAGACTAGTGATTACAATGATCCCTTCTGGCCTTGGAATCTATGAATAATTCTTAAGAAAGGGCAAATGTATAGGTAAGACAAAGCTGTCCCATTCTGAAACATCTTCCCCCACTAAAATAATACACCCAAAGATAACAATGAAATTATTTTTTTAAGAAAGCCAAGGACTGTAGCCAGTATCACAGACAGCAATGTCAGCACTTATTGACAATTTCCCAAGAAAATGTTTAGTGTTGTCATGCTGCAGAAAAATTCTGCTTGCATTTGTAAGGGAGATGAGCTAATTATCAAGGCTGCAGTTTACCAATATGGAAAGTTTCAGAATGTTGGTTTAAAAATACATCCTATGGGTATTAAACATTTTCAGTACATTATCAAATTCCTATATTTCAGTGCTTTGGGAATAGGCCAATAATTTATTCACAACCTTTTATTGTTTTAATTACAACATACTGGACAAAACAATATGTTGATATGAGTTATGCAAATTCTCTTATCATACTTTACCTAAAGCATAAGCACAAAAGGTGGTACAAGCACCAAACAGCCATACCCATGTTGAACAATTCCGGGACTGACACCTGCAAGATATGGGGTGAGTGGAGGGGTGGGAAGGAATAACAGTGGTTATAACTAATGAAATTCACCTAAATGTCTTGTGTGCAACAACAGAAGTATATGTGTGTATGTGCATATCCTCATTATGTGAAAAAGAATTAAAACAAGATATTGTTGTGAATTGGAAGCAATGTGCATCATCAGCAATCTATATTGATGACACTTCACTGAATTTAGTGGAATAATGGAGGCCCAGGGTATTTACAAGTACGTTCATATTGTAAAGGGGAAAAAAGATATAATAGATTATTGCAGCTGAAGTGATTACAACATTGTATGAAAGTAATGAGAATAGGGCAAAAATCTTCATTCAGGTTCTGTGCAGACCACCCAACAACTAATTAGTTAATATTTGTGCAATGCACTGTGTAATTATTAAGTTCTAGGTAACATATTGTTGTTAGTAACATAAATGAGATCTTTGTGCAGTTTTCTGTACAGATCAGAGAGGAAAACTTTGCCCAGAGGCTAGAGGGAATATAGTAGACATAGTTTCTCTTGATTTTTGGAAAGGTGCTTGATACAGTGATTCTTGATATTCTTGCATTTAAACCGGGGAAAAATATGAACTGTATAGAACTACAAGATGGCTACAAAACTGCTATTCTCTAAATCCTTGTTTATTTAGAGCATTAGGTCCCTGCCCGAAAGAGCATGCAATCTAAATTAGACATAACCGGGTGAGGGTATCCCAACAATAAACGTTCATATATACAAACCTTTTCAGTTTTCTTGCAGTCTGGCTGGTGCAGCAGGAAGCACAGCACCAAGAACAGAAATAATGTGCAGCTCATTTAACACAACCCAGGCAAATGGCTCTGTGGTCAGTTTGGTAAATGTTGTTCTTCCCAAATTGGTCTACAGACCCAGGCGAAAATCCATTAATACAAATTGTGATTGTTGATGTCATCGTTGAAATCGGAGTGAGTGGTATTAGTAATTCAGCCCATTATACAGATAAGTTTGGATTTGGATCCTGAGAAAATGTAGATCTAAATTTGTCAGGAGAGAGCAGGTGTTTTGAATCCATTTCTGTAGTTTTGTATTTGGCCAGAAAAAGACTGGAATTTGGAGGTGAAACTCACTTATTTTGACATCAGAAAAGAAAGGGAAATGAATACTGATCTGGACACAGATCTTAGATATTATGGTCTCTGAGGTAAATGAAAAAACTCTATGGAAGGCATGGGTTTAACTTTTTTTATTATCTTATTTATGAACGACTATGGCATAAGAATCCTGTGATACTGCCTGATCTTGCACCACTGAATTCAATGGGAGTTTTGACTTTAATGGGTGCAGGATCAAACTCATAGTGTAAAATTTCAGCTAAATGACTTTCTGTGAGTCTTTGCCGCTCACAGCCCTGATCCTGCAATGAGATGTGGGCAGGCAGGCCCCACTATATCCGCATGGAGCCCCATTGAAGTCAATATGGCTTTGTGTGGGAGGAGGCAGGCAGATATCTTGCAGGAATGTGGTTTGAGTAGCTCTACAGTTGTAAAAACCACATGGATAATTACCTGATGCAGTGTAGTCCCAGTCATAAAAAGATAACAGAAAATAATTAATTAAAATAAACAGAAATCCAGAGAAGGTTAACAAGTTAGTGCCTATGTGGATTGCTCCTATCTGTAAAAATATTTAAAAGAAAAATACCATTAATGTTAAGAAGCCATATTTTAACAGAACATGTCACAACATTTGTAATAGCTAAAGAGAAGTACATGTAAATAAATCAAGGGTTTCATAAGGTGCAAAATCAGCAAATATTTCACAATTTTAAAGATTCCTCAATTTTTTAAATTAAAAAGTTCTGGAAAATATGCAAGAAAATTTCTTCTTAAATATTGTCTTTTTTGCCTAAATCTTTTAGTGACATTTTTTATAAATAATGTAGTTTAGAAATGTTTTATTTCATGCATTATACATTTTTTAATTATAGTCCTTGTTCTCCCAAGCACTACACTGAAAGTTTATCATGCTTTTAGACACTAGAAAAGCAAGAAGACTGCAGTTACCACAGTGTGGTAACTCAGCAGCCAGGCAGCACTGTGACAATCTTCCAAAGGACTCCACTCCCACACTGTAATAAGTAATTCTACAGGCAGTAATTCTGCAACCCCTTCTTTTCTATAAATAAACACTTTCAGATGTGACACACCCACAAAACAGTATGACTTTATAGGGCAGGTTCCCCTTATAAAATGAACTCCCTGAAGCAAAAAGTCTTTCTGCTCCCTTGGGATATAAATGTTCTGCACATAGTCCTCCCTCAAGGTATAAAGATGGCTTGCATGCATATGCTGTAGTTTGGCTCCTCTTCATATGCTATCTCATTATGAGAACGGTCTACAATGGATGCATGCATAACAGAAATGCTGCTAGCACATTGTAAAATCATGGCATAAAGCCAGTCTTCCTCCACTTTCTGTTTATTCGTGATAATCAGTGGAAAGTGAATAGATATCTAACCAAGAATGTTTATGACATCCAAAAAATGTGTAATAAATGAAAGTAACATACAGTGATACTATCAGACATGATACTGTACCTAAGAAAGATGCACTCACCAGCTACTAATGCTCAGAATTCCCAAATGAATCTCCTACCTACATGGATATCTTGGCTGCTCTGCTAATATTCAGATAAATGCTTAAACCAGCTAAGCATTTTGCTCAGCATAAGGTAGTTTTCTTTCTCTTCTTGGGATATGAATGTGTCTGTCTTGCTCTATACTTGTCTCTCCTTCAGTGCTGGATTCTCCTTATGTCTCTCATAATGCAGTAAACGTATGTGCATTAACACAGGATAAGCTGACAAGTGGATGCTTTCCTTTCTGTTCTGGAATACACAGATACATGTGCCATAAATAGGGTTAAACTGACACATGAAAAGCTAGACCTAATTCCTAAGTATCCATATTAATACATTTTTTATAGACCATCACACTTTGTCCTTTACTTGACTGGCTCTGCAAGACTTCTTTTGGTTGGTTGGTTGGTTTTTTAAACTGCTCTAGGGCACAAGGAAGAGAGGAAATATAGTGCAGTGGGGTTTCTTTGGCTTCATGGATTAAAAAAACATACAGAATTTATTCATATTTTGTGTATATGCATGTATGTAAATATGGCAAATTGTATAGGATAGCTGAACCAAAAGGAAAGAGATTTCTCAATCCTCTAAGGGCATGTTTCTATTACCCAATTTTTAATAAACAAATTTCAAGCAATTTTTAAAATTTCTAATAACATTCCTAAAACTCTCATTCATCTCTCTACTGTGATGTACCTTTCTCACATCAAAGTCAAATGTCATACTGTGAGATGTAGGTTCAGTATTATTTGCTAGATTATTGCTTATAGCCTAGTTCTTGTATTTACTATGGATATAAAACACAAAAATAAATAATCTGAATAAATAAAGGTGGTTTGCAAAATTTCCCAGCTAAGGATAATATCTATTCACTTACCCTTACCATTATGATACAATTTGACTTGCTGTTAGAAAAAAAATTACTCCCTTTGTGAGCAAGTGAGTAAAATTTTGTAGGGCTGAGTGACAGGAGCTGTAGTTAAAGCTATTCTCAGTACTCAGAGACAAACAGCCATACTGCTCTACTGGAAATTCTAGTCTAAAATATTCATCCGGTTCTCACTAGTCCTAGTTGGCCAACTGAGTTTTGGAACAGAGCAAAAAGTCTATTGGTCTACTGGTTCTGTGGGTTGGCTCCTGTAGAAACAACCAGAAACCTGTCAAACAATCCTAATGGACTCTACTGAAATTTCTACTATATACTGGATCCCCCATTTTGGCTGTGCATTCCCACGTCCTCTACAGGAGTTAACAGTGGTCAGTCTAGCATTAAAGAGATGTTGTCATGTAAAACATGGCCCAAGGTGTATGATTTTAAAAAGAAACTTTTACAAAAGCTGAGAACAATAGAAATAATGCTATGATTTTTTTTATTCCCATGGAAGGTTTTTTTTAACAAAAAAACACTGTTCTGCATTGCTCCAGATTAGAACTGATAGTGAAAATAACTAGGAGCAAAAGTGAAGCTGACTATCTTCATTGCTGAAGCTGAAAGAAATGCAAAGAGTAGAAAGGCACCCACTCCAGAGATTTTGGCTTCAGTCCCAAAGTTTGAGGGGGATTTCATTCCACTATTCTGGTTTGGGCCCATCTTTAGCAGAAAGATGGCATGTGAAATGGCAAGCCCAAAGGCAAGAATTTTTAACGAATCCATAAATTCGAGGGGTTGTACCTTATGACTGGAAAACAGCAAATATAGTACCTATATTTAAGAAAGCTTTTTTTAAAAAGTGATCTGGCAAACTACAGGCCCATTAGGTTGATCTCAGTTGTATGCAAGGTCTTAGAACAAATTTTGAAAGAGAGAGTAATTAAAGACAGGATAATTAGGAATAAAATACAACATGGTTTTACAAAAGGTAGATCTTGCCAAACTAACCTGATCTCTTTCTTTGAGAAGATAATAGATTTTTCCAAACAAAGGAAATGCCGTACATCTAATCTACCTGGATTTCAGTTAAGCATTTGATACAGTTCCATATGAGAAATTATTAAATTGGAGAAGATGGGGATTAATACGAGGATCGAAAGATGGGTAAGGAACCGGTTAAAGGAGAGACTATAATCATATTGAAAGGTGAATTGTCATGCTGGAGGGAGGTTACTAGTGGAATTCCTGTAGACTCATTCTTGGAATCAGTCTTATTTAACATTTTCATTAATGACCGTGGCCCCAAAAGTGGGAGTGTGCTAATAAAATTTGTGTCTGACACAAAGTCGGGAGGTATTGCCAATATGGAGGAGGATCAGAATATCATACAAGAAGATATGGACTGCCTTGAAATCTGGAGTACTAGAAATAGGATGAAATTTAATAGTGCAAAGTGCAAGATCATGCACTTAGGGACAAACAACAAGAGCTTTTGTCAAAAGCTGGGAACTTACCAGTTGGAAGTGACAGATGAGGAGAAAGACCTGGATGTACTGGTTGATCCTAGGATGACTATACGCTGCTACTGTGGTATAGCCATGAAAAAAAGCTAATGCAATCCTAGGTCACATTAGGTGAGGTATTGCCCATAGAGATAGGTTAAATAGGTCTTACCTGAGTTTTTCAAGAGCAGACTTAAGGAGCTTGACTTGTTGATTTTTAGCCTAACCAAAAGAAGGCTGAGGGGAGATATGATTACTTTCTATAAATACATCAGAGGGATAAATACCAGAGATGGAGAAGAGTTATTTAAGTTAAGGGCCACTGTTGGCACAAGAACAAATGGATATAAACTAGCCATCAACAAGTTAAGGCTTGAAATTAGATGAAGGTTTCTAACCATTAGAGGAGTGAAGTTCTGGAACAGCCTTCCAAGGGGAGTAGTGGAGGCAAAAAACGTAACTGGCTTCAAAACTGAGCTTGATAATTCTATGGAGGGGATGGTATGATGAGGTTGTCTACAATGGCATATGGTCCATCTGTGTCTGCTACTAGCAAATACCTCCAGTGGCCAGAGACTGGACACTAGATGGGGAGAGTTCTGAGTTATTGCAGAGAATTCTTTCCCTTGTATCTAGCTGGTCTAGATCTCCAGGTCTAACTGATCATAATATTTGGGGTCAAGAAAGAATTTCCTCCCTACGTCAAATTGGCAGAGACCCTGGGGGTTTTCTTGCCTTGGGGCCTGAGTCCCTTGCTAGTCTGAACTAGAGTAAATGGTGGATTCTCTGTAACTTGAAGTCTTTAAATCAAGATCTGAGGACTTCAGTAACTCAACCAGAGGAGATGGGCCTAGTGCTGGCATGGGTGGATGAAGTTCTCTAGCCTGTGATGAGTAAGAGTAAGACTAAATCAATGGTTCTCAAAGCCAGTCCGCTGCTTGTTCAGGGAAAGCCCCTGGCGGCCCGCACTGCTTCCCGCAGCCCCCATTGGCCTGGAGTGGCGAACCGTGGCCAGTGGGAGCCGCGATCGGCCGAACCTGCGGACGTGGCAGGTAAACAAACTGGCCTGGGCCACCAGGGGCTTTCCCTGCACAAGCGGCGGACCGGCTTTGAGAACCACTGGACTAAATGATTATGATGGTCCCTTCCAGTCTTAAAGCCTATGGAGTCTAAAGTCAACAAAAACCAGAATCAGTCAAAAGTAAATGAAGTTTTGAAAATTCTAGTACACCACGGTTGTGTTAGGAAGACAGGCCAAGATATTTAAAAATATATATTTATATGATTTTTAACTTGACAGGGTCCCTTTAAGCTCCATGGCAACAGGCTGCAGAATGTAACCTTCTTTCTATGGAGGCCATAGAGTGAAGCTGTTCCTCAGTTCCCATTCTCTCCCTCCAACTTGCAGTGCCCCAGAATATCCATGGAGTAACAAACATTTGTTGCCAGTATAGGGGAACTTCTGAAGGCTTTGGAGCATAGGGAAACGTGATGAAGGCTCTGCTCCTCTCCTTATGTTGGGTATTTTTAGGGAGTAGCATGGGCGAGGGGAGCTTTTCTATTCCACCATTGCCCTCTATAGCATGATAGGGGACAGAAGCATCTGGTCCTGAAATGCCAACTACCAGGGTTAATTATGTTAAAATTGCTCCCTTACATACTATCTTCTCCTCTGATTTGATCCTGAAGTGAAGTCACAGAGCTGAATTTGTGACATCACAATCATTTTCGTGACAAAACACTGAGGCCATAACCATGGGATTATGACTTCATTGCTGGATCAGGGATAAGTAGTGGATGTATTGTTAAACAAACATAGAACGAGCAAAAAATTACTAACCAAATACATTCATTTCTTTACCTATATATGATGTCTGCTCTCAAGTTTGCTCCACTATAAAAATTCCCCTTTAATATGCCTGTATAGATGCCATTATTTTCCTGAAGGTGAATATGGATGTACATGTGACGGGTTGGATCACAGAAATCCGCTGGGGGCTGCCAAATGATGTGCCAAGACTACTTCTGCCCCCGCTTTCCCTGCCAGCTTGGGACTCCAGCGCCCTGTCTTGTTGAGCCAGACATGCCAGTGTGCTCCAACACAGACCCAGGGTCTGAACCACGTGTCCCAAAGCTGCAGACTTAGCTGAAAGCAATTTAAGAAGTGTTCCTGTCTTTAACACTCAGATGTCCAACTCCCAATGGGGTCCAACCCCAAATAAATCTGTTTTACCCTGTATAAAGCTTATACAGGGTAAACTCATAAATTGTTCATCCTCTATAACACTGATAGAGAGATATGCACAGCTGTTTCCCCCCACCCCCTGGTATTAATACATACTCTGTATTAATTAATAAGGGTTAATTAATAAGTAGAAAGTGATTTTATTAAATACAGAAAGTAGGATTTAAGTGGTTCCAAGTTGTAACACACAGAACAAAGTGAATTACCAAGCAAAATAAAATAAAACATGCAAGTCTAAGCCTAGTACAGTAATAAAACTGAATACAGATAAAATCTCACCCTCAGAGATGTTTCAATAAGTTTCATTCATAGACTGGATGCCTTCCTGCTCTGGGCACAATCCTTTCCCCTGGTACAGCCCTTGTTCCAGCTCAGGTGGTAGCTAGGGGATTTCTCATGATTTCTGCCCCTTTTGTTCTGTTCCACCCACTTATATATTTTTTGCATAAGGCGGGAATCCTTTGTCCCTGTGGGTTCCCACCCCTCCTTCTCAATGGAAAAGCATCAGGTAAAGATGGATTCCAGTTCAGGTGACATGATCACATGTCATTGTAAGACCCCAAGCCTTCAATCTTCCCAGCCTGACTCACAGCAAGGCCTGCCTGCCAACAGAGCCATCCACAGTCAATTGTCCTATTTGATGGGTGCCATCAAGATTCCAAACCACCATTAATGGCCCACACTTTGCATTACAAGAGGCCCTCAGAGTTATATTTCATATTTCTAGTTTCAGATACAAGAGTGATACATTTATACAAATAGGGTGGCCACAGTCCGTAGATTACAAGCTTTGTAATGATACCTTACAAGAGACCTTTTGCATGGAGCATATTTTAGTTACATTATATTCACACTCATCAGCATACTTTCATAAAATCATATATAGTGCAATGTCACAGTACAGATTTATACGAGACTTATTAGCTACTGTTTTACCCCAGTTGCAGTAAATCTAATTGTGAGCAGCTTCATTAAAGAAAAAAAGAAAAATCTGCTCATGGCATTGCATCCGACTGATGGTACCTCCCAACGTTTTTGGTGATCATAGTAACTGCTCCTATTTTCAGCTTGTTAAAGAAATATCCAGCTCCCTGGACAAGTTCCCTTGGGAGAATATTAGACAGTGCTTGTTTGTAATCATTTGCACAACAGAAAGATAAAGAGATGCTGGTGGTAGAAAGCATATGCTGTAGGAAAAATAACTTGTACTAAGGATGGGCAACAAAGAATCCTGTGGCACCTTATAGACTCACCACCGAAGATGACTTGCATCCGAAGAAGTGGGTATTCACCCACGAAAGCTCATGCTGCAAAACGTCTGTTAGTCTATAAGGTGCCACAGGATTCTTTGTTGCTTTTACAGATCCAGACTAACATGGCTACCCCTCTGATACTTGTACTAAGGATGTCTTTCAATGTCTCAAAAAATTTAGTAATGAGGAATGTGATGGCAACTGATGTTTTCTGTTATAATGATGACAAACGATAGGTACAACACTGGTAACAGATACATAAAAATCTAAACATACCCATCTCAAATATATCTATCCATTCAGTAAGCTCTTGTGTTGTGGGGGTTTCGAGGGTTGTTATTTCGTTTTTTATAGGTTTAATTTCAGCTTTTTAAAATCAGTATCTATTGTTAAAAATTAAATCTACCTTCTGCACCTTAAAACAAACCCTTACATTATGACTGGATCGTTTTTATAAACAATAAGACTCTTACCTTTACAATTCTGTTCCAGAGGGGCTGCATAACATAGACTGATAAAGGGTTTGTGTCCACAGCACTGTACTGTGAGCAAAGAAACAAACGTAAAAATGCAAGACATTGAAAACACTGTTTTCCATGGGTAGAATATGGCCTTCAGCATTTAGGAAAAATCAACCTAAATTTGATTGGTGTAAATGTATTTCACCCTGATTGCCACTAATGAAGTTTTAATTTAATTAAGATGTGCTGACCTGGTTTACCAATAACAAACTGATTTTGTGGAAGACAAATGGAAGACAAATATCCTCAGACTTAGATTAAAATATATAATACACATACATACACACACACACACACACACACACACACACACACACGAAGATTTCACTTTGACAAATTAGTACAGATCAGTTCTATAACCACTCTATGCATAGAATTCCCATTGACTGCATTAGCTATCCTTTTAAGTCTTTTTTTAGTTAAATTGTCTTCAGTAGCATCCTTTGAAATGTATATTCTCAGCAGTAGTATATTGCTAGCATGAATGTGGGATTTGAAGAAAACTACAGCATTATTCTCCTTTACATCTCTTTTAGAAAACAGCCATGAAAGCTTTCATATGCCAAAGTGATCATTCATGACTTCACCATGCTATTACTGTGAGCTAATTTCACTGTAAGAAAACATTTCCAGGAGAGACTTGGGTTATTAAAATAAAATGTCCCTAAAGGCCAGATTTTTAAAGGTATTAAAGTGCCTTAAATTGCAGATAGGTGTCAAGTGGGATTTTCAAAAGCACCTAAGCACCTAATTTCAATAAACAAATTTCACTAGTGTGATTTAGGAGCCCAAATATCTTTAGAAATCTTACCCTAAATGTCCTCTCTTTGGATTATTGTTATCTGTTCCTGAACTAACATTATGAGTCATTTCTTCTTCACCAGTCAGTATCAAGACTATGTAACTTGTAGAATATTCTTAGAACCAGATCATGCATCAAGATTTCCTAGGTCCCTGCACCTGTTCAGTGTTCCTTTAACTTAAATGGGACTCACACTAGTGTAAGGGTCTGCTCTACCAGATCCCAGGTTTTTCGTTGCTAATACTATCTCTGTCGGACAACTCTTTAAAAACTGAAAGGTCCTTTGTTGGCTCTGTGAAGATGTTAGCTTTCCTTTGGGTGAAACATTGAATACTTGTGTGTATACTTCTCCATAATAATGCTACATCCAGTATCTGTCTTCTGTTAAACAAAACTGCACCAAGTACTTTGTTCTTACTTGAACAAAACAATATTGTTCCTGAAACCTTTATGCTTATCTGTGTATTATAGGCAGGGCTGGTAGCCTGCCTGTTATTAAGGTTCCCCAACACGTCCCATTATAAGCAGGGCCGGCTCTAGGATTTTTGCCACCCCAAGCAAAAAAAAAATTTGGCTGCCCCCGCTTTTTTTTCATGCCCCCTGCCCCGGCCCAATTCCACCCCTTCCAAACCCCTTCCCCATATCCCCAGCCCCACCTCCTCCCCCGGGCATGCTGCATTCCCCCCCCCATTGCTTCCTGGGGGCCCCTGCAACCTCCCGCCCTAGCTCACCTCCGCTCCGCCTGCTTCCCCAAGTCCGCCACCACTCTGCTTCTCCCCCTTCCCTCTCAGGCGAGGGAGCGGGGAGAAGCGGAGCACGTTCAGGGGAGCAGGCAGAGCGGAGGTGAGCTAGGGTGGTGGGGCGCAGGAAGTTGGGGGGTAGAGGAACCGCTCCCCGCTCCAGCTCACCTCCTCTCCACCACCGCCGCCTCCCCCGAGTGCCCACCGCTCGGCTTCTCCTCCCTCCCTCCCTCGCTGCGCAAAACAGCTGTTTCGCACGTGGCAAGCCTGGGAGGGAGGGAGGGGGGAGAAGCATAGTGGCGGCGCGTTCAGGGGAGCAGGCGGAGCGGAGGTGAGCTAGGGTGAGGGGGGGTGCAGGAAGTAATGGGGGTAGAGGAACCACTCCCCGCTCCAGCTCACCTCCGCTCCACCACCGCCACCTTCCCCAAGCACCCCGCCGCTCGGCTTCTCCTCCCTCCCAGACTTGCTGCGCGAAAGAGCTATTTTGCGCGCAGCAAGCCTGGGAGGGAGGAGGGAGTATCGAAGTGGCGGTGGCATGCTCAGGGGAGCAGGCAGAGGTGGAGTGGCAGCGAGCTGGGGCGGCGAGTTGGGGCGGCAGGGGCACTTTTCCCCCATGCCCCGGAGTCAGCACCTATGATGGCCGGCACCAGAATGCTGCCCCTAGAAATGTGCCGCCCCAAGCACCTGCTTGTTTTGCTGGTGCCTGGAGCCGGCCCTGATTATAAGACCCTGTTTTCAGTTGCGTATAACTTTGTCAAACTTTAACCATTTGGGTTGAAAATGTTCATGATAGATATCTGCATCAGGCTTGTTCTGGTGTTTTCATTTTTGAACATTTGCCAGAAAAGGCTAGAGGAAAATACATTGTTTTGCACATGTTAAAAATTCTGGTGACCTTTTCTTTTATTAAATGCTGTGGCGCCCCCATGCTTTGAAGAAGGGACTTGACTTTTGGCAGGAGTTGGCCTTTGTGTCAGGGATGTGCCTTTTGCCTTCCCTATGAAATCTGTCTAAATTATAAGCTTTTGAATAATTGCCGTTTGCACATGCTCAACAGACCTCTTCAATTTTAACAAATAAAATCTCAGAAGATTCCTGATTATGCTCCATTCCTTCACAGCTCCTATGCATGAGCAGACTGTGCATGTGCCATCCCCACAGAATGACTGAGCATGCTGCATCCCCAGGCTACGGGGCCAGCCTGTATTGACTGCGCCCAGCAGCTCTGAGTGGGGTGGGACCAGCCACTGGCACTGACAGCAGGGAACTAAGAGACTGTCTCTCCTCTGTTCTCAGTGACACCGTCCCACCCCCCCCCACCCCTTGCTGGCAGCCATGAAGGAGGAAACCATCTTGAATGAAGGGGGTAGGAAGCCAAACTAGAGGTAAGGGAAAAGAGTAGATAGGGCCAAGAACTCTAGTGAGCCTAGAACTGGAGAGGGATGTGAAACTGTGATTGAATTGGAGGGCGAAATCTGGGACTGGTTGGCCAAGGAGACTAGGATCTGGAGAGGAGATGGACTGGCTGGGCAAGGAGACTTGAAGCCTGAGGGAGCGAGGAGGCTGGGACTGAGAGCCATATGTGGTGGAGAATGGGACTGGGAGCCGGTGAAGGAAATGGGAAGATGGGAGCCAACTGTCAGGGCCAGCTCCAGACCCCAGCGCGCCAAGCGCGCGCTTGGGGCGGCGTGCTGCGGGAGGGCGGCAGGTGGCTCCGGTGGATCTTCCACAGGCATGGCTGCGGAGGGTCCGCTGGTCCCGCTGCTGCGGTGGAGCATCCGCAGGTGTGCCTGCGGGAGGTCCACCGGAGCCGTGGGACCAGCGGACCCTCCGCAGGCACATCTGCAGGAGGTCCACCGGAGCCGCGGGACCGGCGACCGCCAGAGCGCCCCCCGCAGTGTGCCGCCCTGCGTGGGGCAGCGCAATTCCTAGAGCCACCCCTACCAACTGTCATAAAGGAGTAGAGACACTGAGATCAGTGAAGAGCTGAGGAAGAGAGGAGATTGGGACTGGCTAGCCAAGGAGACTGGGGACAAGAAGTTGCAGCAGGAAGGGGGAATTGGGAATATCTGGGTAAAGAAACTGGGATTGGGTGTGGGGGCACAGAGAGACTAATAGTTGGGGGGATACTCGGGCTTGGACAGAGAGAGACTGGACGGAGAGATGAGGACTGGCTGGGCAACGAGACTAGGATGAAAATCCCAAGGAGTGGAGGGTAGAGCTGCGTAGGCAAGGAAAAAGGAGGACTGATACCAGTACTGGGGTTGGGTAAGAGACAGGACTGGGACAGGGACAGCTTGAAGGGAAACAAGCAGAAGTGTCTGTGCCCACCCTTCCAGAGCTTGGAGCCAAAGATTCCAGAGTCTCACTACTCCCCTGCTGTCCGCAAATCCCTGTGAAATCCATGTGCATCCCGTCCCCCTCTAGTGCGGGTCCACATAGATGATAACTGACTCTATTATTTCAAGAGCCAGAATCTGTACAGTGGAGCTATAGGTTCCAACCCTGCTGGTGACCCATCTGGACGAATGATTCCACATGATGGAATTTCTGTTTTTTCATTGCCTTTAACTGTCCCTTTTTTTTTCTGTAATCCCCTGCCTCATCCTACAGACAACAGCCTCAATCCTGATTCATCCCCAGAGCAGGGCCAGCCTGTGCACTAAATCAGGCTGCTGTCCTGTGGAAAAAATAGTATGTAATCCTGGCATTAAAGACTATCATAATGCACATGCACAAGAGGGCAGAACTAGGGTTGCTGGGAAACCTTAATTCTGGAATTTCCTAACTTTTAAATGCTTGACTTTGCAACATTAATAAAGTTCTTTTAACATAGTTTTTGTGTGTGTAATTTTATATGTATATTTACTTGTATAATTGCCTGTAAATATACCTTTAAAAGAAAAACATTAATGCCTTGTAGGCCTACTGATGATTATTGAATGTTGTGAATTTGCAATACACAGGTTAAAAAAACCAAGGATGATAACTGTCACCAAACCTGATTTGCTCATTTATTTTCTTATGTGTAATTCAGTTTCAACTATTTATAATATTTCATACTATACAAGTACATGTGGTAGATTCTGTAAAAATCATTAGATTTTAGTTATATGCTATTATATATCAGTCATTTGCTAGTAAATATTGGTGAGAGATGGGCAGAAAATGACATTTTTGTGTACAATTATAAAATGTATAGTTTAGCTAAATTAAAATTATTGTATTTGCGCTAAATAATTAAAGAAGCTCTTCCTGTAGCCTTTCTGCTGATTTTGTCAACCATGTTATTTCCAAGATGACACTGTTATGCTTAGGGTTTCAGCCAGAACACCTGGTCAAAAAGGGATCCTGGCAGCTGCAGTAAGCACCACCAACCAGGCTGTTAAAAGTCTTGTCGGCGGCGCAGCAGTGGGCCAGGGCTGAGGCAGGCTCCCTGCCTGCCCTGGCTCCGTGTGGCTCCCAGAAGCAGCTGCCAGGTCCGTGAGTCCCTAGGGGCATGGGCGGCCAGGGAGGTTCCACGCGCTGCCCCCACTCCTAGTCCCAGCTCTGCTGCTCCTATTGGTCGTGGGCACGAGGGCAGTGCGCAGAGCCTCCCTGGCTGCCCATTCACCTAGAGGCAGCTGGGACCTGGCAGCTGCTTCCTGGGAGCTGCAGTAAGCGCCACAGTGACCCCACACCCACTCCCAGACCCCTGCCAGAGCCCGGAGTCTCCTCCTGCACCCAAACTCCCTCACAGAGCCTGCACCCCCCCCCAACACTCTGCCCTAGCCCTGAGCCCCCTCCTGCACCCCAAACCCCTAATCCCTGACCCCACCCCAGAGCCCGCACCCCCAGCTGGAGCCCTCACACCCCCACACACACCCCAACCCTTGTCCCTAGCCCAGAGCCCCCTCCTGCATCCCAAACCCCTCATCCCCAGCCCCCACCCCAGAGCCCACACCCCCAGCTGGAGTCCTCACGCCTCTCTCACACCCCAACTCCATGCCCCAGCCTGGATCCCTCTCCCGCACCCTGAACCCCTCATTTATGGCCCCACCTGGAGCCCACGCCCCCAGCCCAGAGCCCATACCCCCCCACATTCCAACTCCCTGCCCCAGCCCTGAGCCCCCTCCTGCAGCCAAAACTTCTCATCTCCAGCCCAACTCCAGAGTCTGCACCCCCAGCCAGAGCCCTCTCCCGCACCCCAAACCCCTCATCCTCAGACCCACCCCAGAGCCCACATCCCCAGGCAGAGCCCTCACCCCCCTGCCCCAGCCTGGTGAAAGTGAGTGACCGTGTGGAAGAGCAAACAATGGAGGGAGGAGGGGCTGAAGCGAGCAGGGGGGGGCCTTGGAGAACGGATGGGGAAGAGACACAGGGAAGGGTGGGGCAGGGGTGTTTAGTTTTGTACGATTAGAAAGTTGGCAATTCTAGTTCTGCTGAGAGTTCTTCTGATTGCATATATACATTTATTTTTTTTAAAAGGAGGAAAATGCATTACATAAACTAAATTTAATTTGTAGGATGGGTTTGAGTTTACCACTAGCCTGTATGTACAGTATTCCCAGTTGTAGCTAAAGTACTTTATCAGCACACGTTATCTCCATATTGTATCATCCAAACTTTAACTGCACTGATTGATTTTTTTTATGATGATGCTTGCTACTAAATAACAGACATTTGGAACAGTGCATGTTTGTGCTTGTATGAATATTCAGATTGATGTGTACATCAAGCCATATACCCCGTATGGCCAGGGGTGGCTCCAGACCCCAGGACGCCAAGCGCGTGCTTGGGGCGGCATGCGGCGGGGGGTGCTCTGCTGGCTGCCGGGAGGGCGGCAGGCGGCTCTGGTGGACCTCCCACAGGTATGCCTGCGGAGGGTCCGGTGGAGCCGCGGGACCAGCAGACCCTCCGCAGGCATGCCTGCAGGAGGTCCACCGGAGCCACGGGACCAGCGACCGGCAGAGCGCCTCCCGCAGCATGCCACCCTGCTTGGGCGGCGAAATGTCTAGAGCCGCCCCTGCGTATGGCAAATGGATTAAACATGTGGTATATATTGTGGCGGGGGGGGGTGCGTATATATAGTGTAGGTGGGTGAGGTGTGATATTCCCTATGGCAAATGGAATAGTCAGTTAGTATATATTTGAACTACTGAGACTTCATGTAAGCATGAAGAGTCCTAAAGTTTCCCTCTGTCCCTCCCTGCACCCCCACCCCCATTCCAAGCCTCATTGCCTTTCATTTTCAGAGGAAGATTTAAATGGCAGTTAGGTGCCTAAATAGTTCTGAAGATCTGCCCCTTGGTGCTTTTGAAAAATCCCACCCTTAAGACCTCAATTATGAACGTAAGTGCCCAACTTCAGGCTCCTATTTTTGAAAATGTTGGCCTGTGTATATAAAAATATTTGCATTAAAGTGAATGTATCCAAAGGCTAAATAACTTTGTTATTAACAATGATGCAATTTTGTTTTGAAGTGTCCAAGCTTTTATGCTACTTAGAGATACGTTTTTAATAAAAACAAATTTTAGCCCGTGATACCGCAAACACTTATGCCCATGCTTAACTGTAGGCATCTTGATAGTTCAATTAAAGTCAATGGTACTATTTATGCGAGTAAAATTACCTGCTTAAGCATATATAGAATCTGGGTCTTAATTTGCAATATTTTGTTTTTTGCTGATGGCAATTTTGTAAAATTCAAATAAGATACCTGACTAATCATAATATTTTTTAAAAACCCACATTTATAATTTCATTCATTGTAAATTTTAATCTGAAATTGCAATTGCCCAAATCTGCAAATTAGTTTTACACATTCTTCACTAATTTAAATAAATTATTCTTCTTTTTAAATCAAGTGACTGATCATTATTTCAATTATTTAAATAACCTTGTTTTACATTGCTCCACCCGGATGTATTGTGATTATTTTTCTTTAGGGCAAAACCTACAGCTTTAAGAGATGTCTGATGTCATCACTAAGAAGCCCGAGATACTGTAGTTTGCCAGCATAAGTAATGAGAAATCTCTAATATCATACACAGGCTATCTGATAACATGCTGGACAGCAAATTCGACAAATTCAGTCATATTGAAACAAGAACAGTCAGGGTAAAAAGAGGTAGTATCACCTAACCTTCAATCTTGCTCTTTCCTCCTCATCCACCCTCTCTTTTTCCCTTAAGCACACCATAACATTAAAATACTAAAATATCTATTAAATAACAGTAAAATACAGCTTTGTGGCCAAAGTACTCAGAAACTCTCCAGAATATCTACCTGATCCCAAGGAGAAAACCCATGTCAGCTCATTTTCTAGAAATATTTATATTGATCTTAATTGTAAATATGGATCTTTAATATACCTAAAAACAGTGAAACAAAATCAACACTTGCCAGAAAATGAAAGCAGTTAAACTGCTTTGCATAAGAAAGGTATTTTTTTTTTTTTGTTTTTTGGTGAAGTCATCAAGCCTTGATGATAACTCCAGGGGTGAGTGTCATTATTTTTAGTAAAACATCGTGGACTGCAGCAACAGGGCCGGCTTTAGGGCGATTCACTCTATTCCCCCAAATCGGGACACGCGCCCCTAAGGACCGTCCGCCAATGTGCCGCCGAAGGCACCGGCAGCCAATAGAGCTGTCGCCGAAGTCCTGTCGCTGTCTTCGGCAGCAGCTCAATCGCTGCTGCGGCAGAAGGACTCTCCGCCAATGTGCCAACGAAGGCACCGGCAGCTAATTGAGCTGCCACCAAAGTCCCGCCACTGTCTTCGGCGGCAGCTCTTTCGAATCAGACCCCGCAGTGCCTAAAGCCGGCCCTGTGCAGCAATATTCTGTCATATCACATGCAGACTTTTCAAGAACAGTTAACAGTATATGACAGGGTCACTTACAGTACATTGGAAGGGAGAATGGGTTCCCCTGTTCTTGGATGACTGTGGACTTTTGAAAAGTGGGGGAATGTTCAGGAAGATGTGGAGAACTAGAATAGAGACCTGCTCTTTTTTATTTGCTAATCTGTTTTAGTTAAACTGAAAAAAACACATGTATAAACTGGATGGTGCTGGGAGAGGCATTCAGACATTCTTCTTGCAAAGGAAAAAGCAGCTGCGGCTATGTTCCAAAGAAAATACTCAGAGCCTTCAAGACCATACGTTTATTGCTCCTGGCTCTTTAGGAGACCAAACTATTCAGTAAAACAGAGGTTCCTAAACTGTGGTCTCTGAACCCTTCTTGATTGTTAGACTTACTTGGCTGAGGGAGGTAATTATTATAATCCCTTATTTTTCTGAAGTAAAAATGAGTCAGACAGGTAAAAGCCCACATTCTTAAGTGCACTCTCTAACTTTGAGTGCCCAGCTTTAGAAATGTACGGTCATATTTTCAGAGGTACTGAGCATATACAGCTGCAATGAAGTCAAAAGAAGTTGTTTGATGCTTAGAACCACTTAAAATTATGCCTTAGCTCTCTGGAGTTAAGCACCTGAATAGTAAAGCACCCAAATTAGATGCAACTTTGTAGGAGGAAAATGTCTTAGAGAACTAGATACATTCATGGAGGTTAAGTCCATTAATGGCTATTAGTCAGGATCTGTAAGGAATGGTGTCCCTAGCCTCTGTTTGTCAGAGGATGGAGATGGATGGCAGGAGAGAGATCACTTGATCTTTACCTGTTAGGTTCACTCCCTCTGGGACACCTGGCATTGGCCACTGTCGGTAGATAGGATACTGGGCTGGATGGACCTTTGGTCTGACCCGGTATGGCCATTCTTATGTTCTTAGGTCATTTATGAAAATATGCTTTTTCGAAAGTCACAGACTCTCTGACTGGGACCTTTTAGAATCGAGATCTGAGTTCCAAACCCTGTGCTTTAACCACAAGACTATCCTTCCTCTGTGTTTAAATCAGCTGTAAATGTGGCTGTAGCAATACCAGTTTTTTTTTCTGGTGTAGATAAGGCTTTAAACAGAGCACTAGAGCACAACACTAAGGAAATAAATGAAGGTACTGAAGAAACTGACTGGCTCACAGTTTAAACACTAAATCCTCATGACACCAATAACACTAATAATGACCTTTGTAAAAGCTGCTAGATAGAGCAGGCCTGTGGGGTTGTACTGGGCAACTATGAGCAGAATTTGGCCCATTTTCAGCTTCCAATAAATGTTTATTGTTGCAAAAGTAAAATAGTGGTAGGGTGCTCTTTGCACAAAACCAAACAGTGCTTATATATAAAAAACAAAATTGTATTGCCATTGTATTTATTTTAATGGAAATACCAAAGACACATAGCTATATCTCTTTTAGGAAAGCAATAACCATGGTTTTAGGAACAAGCCTTAATAGACTGCAAAAGAACTTGGGGTGTTCTTTCACTGATACCCCAAAGAGGTGTCCAGATTTATCAAGAACATTTAATTTATTATAAAACAATTACACTACTATAAAGATTCCCATCAGGGACAGGGAGTGGCTAAAGGCAGTGGGATGGGGAAAACAGCATGAGCTGTTCCATCCTGCTCCCTATTCCAAATATACTTCTATTGTGTTTAAGACAATTGGCAGCTCCTTGAAAGCCACCCTCCTTTTCTCTCTGCTCTAGGAAGGGCTCCTAATAGAGCTAAACATCGGAGTAATTCACATATTACTACTCCTGGGGGAATATTGCACCAAAAAAATTAAAATTCTATGCACAATATTTTCAAATTCTGAAAAATTCTGCATATTTGTCAAAATAACGCACTATCATCATACCAGTTGCAATTAGTTTTGGGTATTTATTTCAAAATACCTATCAGCAAGTATGTCTGTAACAATACAGACAACAAAAAAGATTCAGGAAATGTTTTTTGACAAATAGACTCCTTACTAGACCTATTAATACAGAATTCCAAGTAATAATTCATTTAAACTACAATACGCAACCATATTTCCCACATGCCTCAGAAGCGGTGCAAAAGCTTGGGGGGTCTGTGGAAACGGAGGAGCTGAGGGAGAGGGAAGTAATTTCTGGGAAGGAGCCCAGGTGTGAACTTGGAGGGTTGTTGGGTATGGGTGGGAAAAGTATGGAACAGGTTTTGGGGGGCGGGTAGGGAGGGATTGTTAGGAAGCTTTCCCCATGCAGACTCTGGCTGACCCCTAGCCTCTCCCATTCAGTCAGGTACATCTGCCCCCACCCACATGTGTCCCTCCACCCCCACTCAGACACCCACTCCCCCATCTGGCCCTGCACCCCCTCCCCCTGTCCCCATGTGTCTCTGTGCCCCCACTCAGCCACCCCCTGTCCCTATGTGGCCCTGCAGCCCCTCCCCCATCACCACATGGCCCTGCACCTCCCTCCCTCTCCCATGGCCCTGCGCCTCCACTCCCAATCAGCCCCTGCCACAGTCTGTTCTCCCTCACTAGCCCTTATGAGCCCCTGTCTGACCCTCTAGCAACCCCACACTGTTTGTCTCTCTATAGCCACATCGGGGCTTGGGGCTGCAGCCGTGGTGGGGGGGCTTCTGACTTTTGGGGCACCAGGGCTCTGGGCTGGGGGCTCGGGGCTGCTGCCCTACAGGAGCACTGGGGCTCAGCTCTTTAGACCTGGGGAGAGTGCTTGGTTTGGGGCTTCAGCTCTGCTCTTGGTTTCAGCCTTGCACTGGGCACCAGGGCACGTGGCTTCAGCCCCGCAGTTCCGTTCCTGGCTTTAGTCCTATGCGGGATGCCGAGGCTCCCCATGGTTCCACTCCCAGCTTTGGTGGGTGGGGGGGCAGAGCTCAGGGCTTTAACTATGAGGAGAGTGCTGGGGCTGAAACCAGAGCTCCCCTCATAGCTAAATCCCCAAGCCCTGGCACCCCCTATTGGGGCTGAAGCCAGGAGTGCAGCTGCAGGGCTGAATCCCTGAGCCCCAGCACTCCCCGCCCCACCAGTCTAAAGCCCTTAGCCCCAGTGCTCCCAAGGGTCAGAAGCCCCTCTCCTCCCTCCCAGAGCCCTGACCCCGCCTTCTCCTCCCATGGCTGCAGCCTCAACCCCCCTTGGCTGAAGCCATGAGCCTCAGAGCTAAAGCCCTAAGGCAGTACAGTATTTGCTTTTTTTAAATTTTGTCTGTGCTGCTGGCTGACTGAGGACTTCCGGTTCCAGAGTGTGTCTGATTGTCCAGTAAGTCCTTAACTCTGGTGTTTGTATCTTTGAGGTTCTACTGTAATTAACCATTGGAACAATTTACCATGGGCCATGGTGGATTCGCCATACCTAGCAATTTAAAAATCAAGCCTGGATGTTTTTCTATAAGATCTGCTCTAGGAATTATTTTGGGGAACTTCTAAGGCCAGTGTTATACAGCAGGTCAGACTAGATAATCGCAGTGGTCCTCCTGGCCCTGGAATGTATGAACTGTGCTGGGCATGGCACAAGCAGACTGGAGTGGAGGGGGAGAGCCCAGCTGCCAACCTACCCTAAGTGGGCTCCACAAATGAAGGTCTCCAAGGGCAAGAGCATATAGCATCCTTGGATTTTAAAATAGTATTGTAAATCCTACAGTTTTGGATCTTAATATTACATTGGAAGGTGTTAATGGTTGCCCTCTAGCGTGTCTTTGATATGTAGATCAATCACAGACCTGGAAAAAATCGACGGGCATATTAACCACCTTTCATTCAGGCTAAATGGAAGGAGAAATTAGATATCTCTTTGTGCAGCGATAGCTGAAACAACTGAAGCCACCGCCCCAGGCACTAGTCAGCATACCAAAGCCTGAGCAGAAGTGAAGTCATATGGACTGAGGGGTTTACCTTGGAACTGATTGCAAATGCGGGGGTTGCAGCACTGATTGGTTATAACTGTGTGTGTTTGTGTGTGAGAGGTAAAAAGCCACAGAGTGTAAGAAAAGTCATGAATGTAGACTGGGAGGAAGCTGAGAGAACTTCTTTTGGACACAGTACTCACTGGAAAGGCAATTTTGGATTTTTGAATAAGGAAACAGACTACTGTTGTTTGTTCCTGGTGTGTTGAGTGAAACAGGGCTTTGTGAGCATTCTTTGTAAATAAACAGGCTTCCACCAGAGAAATACTTGACTCTTTCACCAGTTTCTCCTTCTAACATAAATAACCCAATAAGGCCCCAAATATTGGCCAACTGCTCAGGCCAAAAAGGAGCAACAGCAATAAAGAAACAGATTTTTAAAAGATTTACATATAAGCAGCTATCAGGGGCGGCTCCAGGCCCCAGCACGCCAAGCGCTTGCTTGGGGCGGCATGCCACGGGGGGCGCTCTGCCGGTCGCCGGGAGGGCGGCAGGCGGCTCCGGTGGACCTCCCACGGACCGCGGGACCAACAGACCCTCCGCAGGAGCCGCCTGCCGCCCTCCCAGCGACCGGCAGAGCGCCCCCTGCGGCATGCCGCCCTGCTTGGGGTGGCGAAATGTCTAGAGCCACCTCTGGCAGCTATAAATCCTTAACAACACTTTGCATTTTGGCCTGGGAGTCACTTTATAATTAACTATCACAATACTCCTAAGAGTTAGGTCAGCACTATTATTTCCTTTTTACATAACATGAGATTAAGGTACAGACAGGCTGTAACTCACCCCAGGGTGAGAAAGCCAGTAGAGACAGAACTGGCAGTGTTGTTTATTGAAATATTCCAGAGAGAGAGAGAATTTAAGCATAAGTAATATAAGATTGTTCAAATAAAGTATGAATGTTTCAACTCAACTTTGTACTTAAGAGTTCATTTTTATGAAAGGAAAGAAATGGGATTATTAGGAATTGAATGACTGGCAAGCCTATTTCTCAGAAAAACTAATAGTTTAAAGCAGCTGTATATCAGGTGGTAATCATGGATTAGGCTGAAATACACAGAAGACAGGGTTGCATGAACCCTCTGATATTTTATGTGGAATTAGAAGTCTGGCATTGTAGTAAATAGGAATACCTGCAGGAGCTTAAATATAGTGTGGAAATCATTGAAACACAACACCAAAACCAAACTCAAGATTTATCAGGGCTGCGTACTTTCAACACTACTTTATAGTGCAGAATGCTGGGGAATGAGAAAGTATGACATGTCCAAACTGTCTTCCTTCCATACAACCTGCCTCAGAAAAATCCTCCGTATCTTTTGGCCCAGAACAATCTCAAACCAAGATCTATTGACACAGTGCAGCCAAGAGGATCTGAGCACCATCATTGCCGGGAGGCTTTGGAGATGGATCGGTCATGTGCTTTGGATGGAAACTGATTCCATCACCAGAGTAGCAATAAGATGAACACCTGAAGGCAAGAAAAAACGAGGCCTCCCAAAAACAAAATGGCAAAGAGCTGTGGAAGCTGACCTGAAAAACCTGGGACACAGCTGGGAAACCATTGAAAGACTTGCCAGAAAGAGACAAGAGTGGAGAAGCTTCGTCAATGCCCTAAACGCCAGAGGTGTAATAGGAACATGATGACGATAATGATGGTTGTAGTAAATTATTAACGAGTATAATAGTTGTTCCAACACAGGAAGGGAAGGAGCCAACTAACAACTACAGGGGACCTTATATGAAGGTTATAAAACACTTGAAGGTTTTAATAAAATGAATAAAATTAGTCAAAGAAAGACATAAAAATAATCTACAGTATTTTATGAAATAAAACTAATTACAAGCAGGATAAAACTATAAAGAGAGTGGGAAGAAAACCACCAGTTTTATCCATTTTAAACTCAAAGTTGGAACATTTTCCACTTCACCAATAGGGTGTAACATTCAGGAGTACTAGCTGCTATCATTGGCCAGATCTTTTTCTTAAATGTGGTTTATGAAAAACAGATCTTTTTCTTAAATGTGGTTTAAGAAAAACTGGACCCAATGCATCACAGCTAAGGCAAAAAAGAATAACAATTATTGAAAATCTTGGGCCAGATTCTCAGGTACACCTAAGCTATGTTAAATGCACTTGATGAGGCAGAGGACGAAATGTGGCTTTCCTCAACCTCCCGTGCCCCATCCTGAGAATAGTACGGGGCTAATTCAACTGCTGTGGCAAGATACAACAGCCTCTGGACTTCTCTAACTTGTGCCAGTTACTGGAAGACCAACTTCTCCCATCCCCCCACTCCCTCTACATTTGCTTTTCACAGATATAAGTGACAGTAGAAGGTGCAAGACAGTGAAGACTTGGGCCTGTCAAAATTTAAATATATATAAACAATTTCAAGAAACAGAAATAATTAAAATATGATAATTGCAGGAAAGTAAAAAAATGTTAAGCTACAGTATATAAAATTCTGCTCTTATGTAAGTGATGTGTTGAAAATAATGATCTTGCAGTACTCATTTCGAAAACAGCACTACTTTCAAGATAAATGTAAACAGAGCGTATAGCATTTTACTGGCCTAGCATTTTACTGGCCTACCATTTATGGTACAAGTTTCACACCAGCAGATATCACTACTGCATGAGATATTTCCTTATTCTTGTACCTCCCTCATTCATACTGCTGCCACTACTTGTTCTCCAAATATTCCCTTTGGTAGAAGAGAAGGCACACATGTCGACAGCAGTCTTCACTATACATAACCTCCTTCAGCTTTTTCCACTCACATCTTCTACTATGTTCTGCTTATAGAATTTCACAATACAGATTTTGTTATTAGCAGGACAAGATCTTAGAAGAATTTAAAAAATTGTTTATATGGATAATTAGAACATCCACAGTTACATTAAATAAGATTTTCTTTTAAAATAAGAAGGGATATAAAATCTTATATGGTAGGGCATGGTGCCTCATCATCATCATCATCTAACACAAACACTAGTCACCCTGGAATGAAATCCTGTCCCCATTGGCCACTGACTTCACTGGGGCCAGGATTCACCACTAATTTCCCACAGAAGGAAGGAAGGATGGATGCAACAATGATGCTTCACTGCTGATGGAAGGATGAGTTTTGGAAACCCAGCTCCAAAAGTGTTCTGCCACTGACAGAGAAATTAGAGTGCAGAAGGTTGCCCGTGACCACTTCTTTGCTAATGAGGGAGGAAAGATGAAGACTTCTCTGAGGTAGAGCAATTTCAGAGCAGAAAAGAAGCTTGTTAATAGTATAAATTATTCAATCCTTAAACCTCTCTTTCGAAAGCTGGTGATGATTTAATTTGCAGCCTATTTTTAACTTTTTTTTTAAAAACTGTGCCCAATGTTTCACTTTCTATAGCACAAACAGTACAACTGAGGTATTTTTTTAACAAATCAAAGGCCTAAGTCACATACAATTTTTCTAAAACAATTTTTAACATAATCATTTTTGAGGCAATTATTAGGTGGGGAGAAATACTGAGTGCAATGAACTCCTTAGTATACCTTTGCCATCTGTCATAGATTAAATGAAATCTATTCATGTTTATAGATTCCTCTGCAGGCTGAACTAATAGAGCAACAGCTCAGTTACTTCCCCAGATAGAAGTCTGTTTCTTTTTGGAGTTGAAGGCTGTTGACTCTATTCCCTGATGCCACAACTATACACTACTAACTAATGATTACGTTGTCTGTACAGTTAAGAAATATAGGTCATTGCTTCCTCTCACTTAAACTAGTCTCAGTACAATATGTCTCAGTGATGATGATGAAACTAATTGTTGGAGACAGATTATCCCACATCTGCCTACTGCAGGGTTCTTACATCTGGTGTTGGCCACTGACAGAGACAGGATACTAGACTTGATGACCTTGGTTCTGATCCAGTATGGCAATTCCTATATTCCTATGTACAGCACCTCAAAGTTGAGTGGCTAAATGCCTACTTTGCTGGCCTCTCAGTATGACTTTGTACAATTCAAGTACATTCATCACATTTTTCAGCTGACCGCGCTTTAATAGCAGAAAAGAATCATGACTTCTAATTTCAGTAAAATATGTACTTATTTACATTGCCACAAAGAACACAGGCAATATAAAATCAAATTAAAGATATCTTAGGAAAATGGGAATTGTCATACTGGATCAGAACAGTGGTGTCCATCTAATTTAGTATCCTGTCCAACAAGGGCAGGTACTACACCACTACCTCAATATAACGCCACCCGATATAACACAAATTTGGTTATAATATGGTAAAGCAGTGCTCCGGGAGGGGGAAGGGGGGCTGCGCACTCCGGTGTAGAACACGGTTTCAACTATAACACGGTAAGATTTTTTGGCTCCCAAGAACAGTGTTATGTTGAGGTAGAGGTGTATTTCAGAGGAAGGTACAAGAAACCACATGTGAGTAGTTTTCTTCACTAATCTCTGTGAGTAGTTTCCACAGAAATATTAACAAATAATCCATTTCTGCTTCACATATGTATAGCTTTGAAACTATTTTACCATCAAAACATAGTTGAATAAAAAAATGTGAAATAACCAACATGTACAGGCACATGCTAGACCAAATTGGTGGTAATTAAATTTCTTGTCTATCCTACCAATAAACTCCAGTTAAACTTTTTATTATCGATTTTATATATATTTTTATCTCTATATAGCTCTATATTTTATATAGAGATGATATACCTAAACAAAGGGACACAATCAAAATAGGTTGTCACTGGTTTGCAATTTTATGAGACCCAGCAAAACAAAAAGCTTCTTTTACACCCAAATTATTTGCCTCAGAAATGATTCAGCAAACAAGAATCTGCAGTGAATTCACGGATACAACACTGCTCTTATTGAGTTCCCCAAGGGTATATACAATAGTGCCACCATTAGGAACAAGTCCTGTGATCAGTGACATTGGCTGCAACTTCTATGCCAAATAGCATGACCAGATAGAAAATGTGAAAAATCGGCACAGGGGTTGGGGGTAATAGGCACCTACATAAGAAAAAGCCATGAATATCGGGACTGTCCCTATAACATCAGGATATCTGGTCACCCTAATGCCAAATGATTTCATTATGTTGCTCTCTCATATGATTTGGTGTCTGTAAGAAAACTAATGATTATGCAGCTACTTGCATACTACATTACATCAATTATCACTAGGGCAGGAATAAGTATACAGTGCAAATTCTGGCATATTGCTTTAAATATAATGACTTCAATGGGGTCAGGATTTCACCAACTGATTTACTACATATGTACAAAAATAATCTAAAAAAGCCTCATAGAAATTAAGGTTACTGACTCTACTATTTTATTTGGAACATTATACAGATTTCTAATTAGACTTTTAATTACATAATTCATCAAAGTGAAAAAAAATTAAGATTTCATTCCCAGAACAGTAGGTGGTTGAATCTCTGTCTTGTTTCTAAAAGGTGGTAGTAATTCTCTTACTGAAAAGTTAGTTTTGGGGAGTTTGACAATCTTAGGCTTCTCCGCTGTTTAAGATGATCAAAGTTCTAATTAACCTGATTCTGAGGTGCTGTGCAAAAATAACCACAACAGGCTGAGCTGATAGATTAGATAGAATTTCAAGGCAAATGGAGAACAATTTTGTCTACAGAGGCACCAAGCTAATTAACATTCACTATCTGTGATAATGGACAGTATTCAGTGTAAGAAATCATATTTAATGTAGATGGGTAGTACCAGGGCCCTGAGAATTGTATAGTTACATGGGAAAATATACACTAAAAACTTTTGTGCTTTGAAATCTAAACTTTCATTTAAAAACCATTGTGTGAAATCCTGGCTCTACTGGAGTCAATGGCAAAACTCCCATTGACTTCAATAGGACCATGCTTCTAGTTATGTTTCTAGTCCTTGCAGTCATGCAGCTGTCCTTGAAAATGTGAACTAAGTTTATATAATCTCTGTCAGGGTTGGTCTAATCGCAAACTTTCATGGAAATTACTAACTCTGTGGTAAATCACTGATTTTGGTGCAAGTCTGAGAATAAAAGTGTCATTTTAATTTAGCTTAAGCAGGTAAAAAATGTACCGTAGTTAAAAAAGATAACTTGGCTATGGAAAGTAAACTGACTACTGCATTAAATTGGAGTACATAGGCCAGAGCGGAGAGGTCATGTGTGATAAGATCAAACCTTATTGTGAACCTGTTAACATAGAACAGTGGTCCCCAACCCTTTCGTCTGGCGGGCGCCCAACAAAGGACCGTGGCGGCGGTGGAGCATCCGCCAAAATGCCGCCGAATTTTTGCGGTGTTTCGGCGGCGATGCCTCTCGATGACGCCACTTGCCGCCGACAAGTGACGTCATCAAGAGGCGTTGCCGCCGAAACACCGCAGAAAGTCGGTGGCATTTCAGCGGATGCTCCGCCGCTGGCCAGGATGCAGGTGCATTTAGATGCCCCCGCGGGTGCCATGGCGGGTGCCATGGCGCCCACGGGCACCGCGTTGGAGACCCCTTACATATAGAAGGATGCTACTTTCACTCTTGGTTTGGTAATGGCAAGGTCACACCTAGCCATGTCAGGCAACCAGAAGGATACAAATGACAAACATTCATCTTAATGCAGGAGGCAGAAACTCACTCACACTGAGCTAAAACTCTTATATGTTAAAGTTTGGAGGCTCAGACCAGCACCTTGACTCCCTGAGAGAAACATACACCTCTACAAATGTGAACACCATATTTTCTGATATTGTTTTTATAACTCAAAGGGTTTAGACCTACCTGGGGAAACTAGGGAGCCTTAGTCCTTCATATATTTTTTGTAATCTTTATCTTTGATTTCCTGTTGATCTTTCAATTCTGTAACTGAAATTTGGGATATTTGACTGTTCTTGGGATAATTCACTACAGTTTGTTGCTGGAGACAAAGGGAAAACTTCTGATCTCTGGTGAGAGGTGGAAAAGTGGTCAACAGTTCCTGACTTGTGGAAATTTAGTCCAGTGTGATACTCCAACAGGGATTACCAAAAGGCTGACTCAGACTGGTAAATTACCTGGGGAAAGCCAGGGCCCACAGTGATGAGAATAGGGAACCAAAGGTAACTTTAGCATAACTGTTAGAATTATTAGATTCTGGTGGGGGAAGAGCAAAACAAAAATAAGCGACCAAATTTTGGCTGTCCACTTTAATTTGTGCTCACTTTCTGGATGGCCCATGGGTGCTTGTACCCACCAATAATTGAAACAGGATTCATAGGGAGGATTCATAGAGGCTGCAAGCAGATTGGCAGAAAAGGGTACACATTATCCCAGAATCATAGGACTGGAAGGGACCTCGAGAGGTTATCTAGTCCAGTCCCCTGCAGTCGTGGCAGGACTAAGTATTATCTAGATTATCCTTGACAGGTGTTTGTCTAACCTGCTCTTAAAAATCTCCAATGATGGAGATTCCATAATCTCCCTAAGCAATTTATTCCAGTGCTTAACCACCCTGACAGTTAGGAAGTTTTTCCTAGTGTCCAACCTAAACCTCCCTTGTTGCAATATAAGCCCATTGCTTCTTGTCCTATCCTCAGAGGTTAAGAACAATTTTTCTCCCTCCTCTTTGTAACAACCCTTTATGTTTTGAAAACTGTTATCATGTCCCCTTTCAGTCTTCTCTTTTCCAGACTAAACAAACCCAACTTTTTCAAACTTCCCTCATAGGTCATGTTTTCTAGATCTTTAAACATTTTTGTTGCTCTTCTCTGGACTTTCTTCAATTTGTCCACATCTTTTCTGAAATGTGGTACCCAGAACTGGACACAATACTCCAGTTGAAGCCTAATCAGCGTGGAGTAAAAAGGAAGAATTACTTCTTGTGTCTTGCTTACAACACTCCTCTTATACATCCCAGAATGACATTCGCTTTTTTTTGCAACAGTGTTACACTGTTGACTCATATTTAGCTTGTGGTCTACTATGATCCCAGATCCCTTTCCACAGTACTCCTTCTTAGCAGTCATTTCCCACTGAACCCCATTTGTTCCACTAACAGTAGGAAATTGGTTCTTCTGGAGTCCCTGCTCAGAACTCCAGAAGAAAGTGAAAACACATCAAGATTCTAGCCAATATCCAGAGCAAGAAAATTTCTTCCAGACCCCAAACTGGCAACCAAAGGAACACAGGATTCAACCCAATTTTTGATTTGCCTTCTTACATCAGTCTCACCCACACAAAAGAGATGAACTGCCAATTTTTTAAAAAGTGACACACACAATAGCCAAAGAAAAACAACCTTCTTGTCCCCATCTTGGATCAGAAATTGTATAATTGGTCCATATGCTCACCGGCAACATCTCGTCTCTCCCTTTATCAGTTATTCTTGACCACTGCTGACATGATGCAGCCTTCTACACTAGCCACCCCACAAAAATGTTTGGTTTTAATCATTCCTACTACATTCCACCCATACTTTTTTTCCCCATGTTTTTGATTTTTTGTTTTAAAGCCTGATAATAATATTCACCTGGGGCCATTTCAATTCCTCATTAGTAGCCAGTTCCAACCCCTCTTGCAGTCCTTCACAGTTAGTTCAGTCAACAATTCTGCTGACACTTTTATTTTAAATAAAAATTATAATATACTGATTTACACCCACAAACATCGTAAAATAATTTTATCCAACACGTCAACTTTCTCAAACTCAGAAAACCAAAATCGTAAAGGGATCCTTAAAACTTTGCAATAGCTAAACGATCACTGAAGTAAGCAAAAGCGGTCTGATGTTTTTTCCAGTGTGGAAAAGCATTCATTTGATTTTTTCTTTAACCAGAAGCCAAGCTTTGAGCCTAGACAACTAGGAGAACCTGAAAAGGAATCTGATATTCCACTTGGTTCACATTCATATACACCCAACCTTCCCTAGTTTGGTCTTTCCTCACTGACCTCTGCCAGCAGCAGGCTGACACCCAAACACTGTGTAATGACCCTCAAGTAATAATTGTATTTGATGTGCTAAAAAACAATCCAACCAACCCACACTCTAGGGTGTAAAATGAAAGTACTGGGTTGCTAGGGCCCCTTCAGGAGTTGGGAGGAGAGATATCACAGAGTGAAGAGCAAGTAACATGCTAGGAGAAAGAAGCACATTCTTCCCACGGTGCCACCCTCAGCCTTGTGCATCACACACCCCTGAAGGGCCAGGGCAGGCAGTACCGCATGAGGACAGGCAGCTGAGCACCGGTACTGACTTCTCATTCATGCCCTGGGGCTCCTGACGCTGCTGACTTCAACGTGACCAGAACCCGGCCATGGATCTCACTTCTGGGGGCCAGTGGGGGAGAGACACCGCAGATACCCACATACACGCACAAAAGCCAACACTCCACAACTTTTCGGCTCCCGGAGTTCCCAATCCCCAGCCATCCCCAGAATCAATAAAACACCCAGGGGCTGCAGCAGCTTTGGGGGTGGGGGAGCTAAACAATGTATTTTCTGTACCCCCATTGCTTTGGGGGGAGTGGGATGGCTCAGTGGTTTGCGCACTGGCCTGCTAAACCTAGGGTTGTGAGCTCAATCCTTGAGGGGGCCATTTAGGGATGTGGGGAAAAAATCTGCCTGGGGATTGATCCTGCTTTGAGCAGGGGGTTAGACTAGATGACTTCCTGAGGTCCCTTCCAACCCTGATATTCTATGAACAACAACTCTATGAACAAACAACAGCTGCTACAGAGGCAGTAACTGAAAAGTAGCAACTCTAGTCAAAGGATCAATGAGATTTTGACACCCCCCCCCCTTCCACAATGGACAGATACAAAATATTCTGCCTCAGACATCCAAGAAAAAGTCCAAATGAACCTTCTGATCTTTTTCTGAAAAGAGTGGAGTAGGATCCAATTTAATATATGTATGCTACAGCACAGAGGCAGTTACATGACAACAAAAACAGATTAAGTTCAGGAAACCAATTTCCTCTTAGTCTCAGCCAGAAACCTATCAAGTGTCCAGGATATTTTCTCCCCTCAGGATGTTCAGGACCCAAAGAATGTGTGAGTTCATCATCCCCACATCAGAGTCACTACTGACCTCAAGGGGAGAACCTCAGAGAGACTGGAGGGAGGGGGCAAAACTAATACCAGAGAATTCTCTATGTCCCCAACCAAGGAACCACCCTCAGCAGCACCCTCAACAGTTTGTTTCCCAACTGCACTGACCAAACTAGCCCACTTAATAGCATCCTCTGAAACTGGAACTGCCTCCTCCTTCAATGGCCTTTTTTGTTTTGGGGCTTTGCCAGCAAGCCAGAATCCTCAGTCAAGGAAGGTCACAGATTCCATAGCAACAGGCTCAGCCTCTATTTTGCAGTCAGACTCAAGCCAAGAGGCCACTGAGTCAGGAGCCACAGAACTAGTAATGCCCTCTCCCCCAGATTGTAAAGGGGGGCATTAACTCCCCAGAACCAACATCCCTAGAGACACCCAGAGCCTGTTGGGACACGAGCTCTGCCACAGCCAACCCACCCTGTGCTTTACTCTCAGAAACCCCCACATTCCCAGGCACAGAGTCACCATGCTAAGGAGCAGCCTGCTGCCTCTTCTGAGGGCACTGATTAACTCCCATAATGAAAACTGGCTTGGATCCCTGCAGAGCATGTCTTAACCCCACAATGCCTCTTGCAGAGGAATGGGCCTGATCCATTGGTAGGGGTGAACCCTCAAACTGTTCCCACAGCCAAGTTACATGCCCTGCTCCTCCTGTGTTTGCAGTCTGTGTGATACTGCATTCATACTGTACTCCCATGGTTAGCCTGTATCAGAGGGGTAACCGTTTTAGTCTGGATCTGTAAAAGCAGCAAAGAGTCCTGTGACACCTTATAGACTAACAGACGTTTTGGAGCATGAGCTTTCGTGGGTGAATATCCACTTCGTTGGATGCATGTAGTGGAAATTTCCAGGGGTGGATGGGTGTGTGTGTGTGTGTGTGTGTGTGTGTGTAAACAAGAAGCAGGTTAGAGATAACGAGGTTAGTTCAATCAGGGAGGATGAGGCCCTTTTCTAGCAGTTGAGATGTGAAAACCAAGGGAGGAGAAACTGGTTTTGTAGTTGGCAAGCCATTCAGTCTTTGTTTAATCCTGAGCTGATGGTTAGCCTGCTGCACCAGTGGGCCAGTGTCCGAGCCCCTCTTGGGCCAGGCTGCAATAAAGTTAATACACGCTGCCTCAGCATCAGTGCCTGAGCCTTGGGTAGACAGCGCATTTGTGTCCAGCCCCCTATCATTGATAAGTCAGATCTTGGGGTCCTTACCAGTGCATTGATTTGGGGGTGCTGCGACTCCCTGTTTCTTAGCTTGACATTGTCCAGTCCCCAATTCTGGGGAATCCCACATATTCCCCTCCTGTGACCCAGGCTTGGGCCAGTCAACCTTGTTTTTTCTCAGAACCAACCTAATTAGCAACAAACTCATCAACCAGTCTGCTTGCAGTACACAGGTCCTCACCGACAACCTCAGGTCATATGAACACAAATCATGAAATTGTTCTAATCCAAACATTTCATACAACTGTTTCATACTGTCTCTTTACCTCCCCAAATGGGGAAAAGGATAATCTATCTGGCTTGTCACTTCCATATAAGTTACACATTGATGCTTTTGAACCCACCTGAAATTTTTTCCTGTAAGCCTCAGGGGTCGCATCAAACTTTAAGGAGTTTAGTTGTCTTAAATTTTTCATAGTTTACAATTTCTATTCCATCCATTTGGCTTTAGGCATCAAGCCCCTTTGCACCACCAATGGAGTTGAAATCTGATCCTCTCTGATGGGGACCTGGTACAAATCATAAGCTTTTCCAAAGCTGGTTAGATAGGAAGAGGGATAGACACCTACCAATGTAGCACTTATGCCCCATGCAGAAATGTCATCTTGTGGGTTATCCCCACCTACTGATTCATCTGGCCTCTGGTTCCCTAGCTCATGCTGCCTCTGTTTTATGCTGTTGCTTATCCTTCTCCTCCTGGCCTGGTTGGCATAGCATGTCCCTCTCCTCCTGTTTGGGTTGGCGTTTATTTGTCCTGGTCAGCTCGTCATTTCTCCTTCAGTCCCAGACTCCTTTTTTTCCAGCTGCAGTTCTCTGCTTCGGTCTCCCTCAATTTACAGCTTATGTCACTCTCAAGCCTAGCTAAGGGATCCTGGTTGAGGTGAAGCTTGGCCATTGTCCCCAATTGCTACAATATGCTCTGGTGGCCCTTGGCAGGGGAAGAATAGAGGACCCTGGCATAAGTGGAGAAGGAGTGCACAGTCTTCCTAGCATAGGGAGAAGAATGGGGGATCCTGGCATAGGAAGAAAATAATAAAAAAATAAATAATAATTGGAGATATACCAATCTCCTAGAACTGGAAGGGACCTTGAAAGGTCATTGAGTCCAGCCCCCTGCCTTCACTAGCAGGACCAATTTTTGCCCCAGATCCCTAAGTGGCCTCCTCAAGGATTGAACTCTCAACCCTGGGTTTAGCAGGCCAATGCTCAAACCACTGAGCTATCCCTACCCCTCCTATGGGAGGGGTCACAGGGAATTGCTGGCAGTGGAGCCATGGGGGACTCTGGTGTGGGGGCCACTGATGGAAGGGAGGTATGGGGTTGGATGGGGATGTGCACAGAGTCCCTGTCATGGAGGGTATAAAGGGGGGCACAAAGATTCTCCTGGCAGGAGAGGGAATGGGGGATCATAGTACAAAGGGAAATGAGTGCAGCACACAACGGCCCTGGCATGATGGGGGTGGGGGGGGGAGGGTTGCAATGAGTCCCTGAAATAAAGGGGAATGGGAGAGTGGCCCACAGGGTGGGGAACAATGGAAGAATGCAAGGACCCCTTGTGCACAATAAGCTCAGCCTAAAAAATCAACAAGCATGTGACTCCCTCCACTACTAGCACTGAATACAAAGGAAAAAGCAAATATGAAAATGTCAGCCACCATAAAATGTGCCTGGTAACACTGTGATTCCTAGATTTTACTACTAGTGTGGTATGCATTGGAAAGTCCTCTGCTGTACAAAGCTACCCTCTGCTGGCCAGACCAGGAGCAGCGTGGGGTTCTCTTGCACAAACAGTTGCCATATGACTTAAATAGAGAAAGTGGAGCTCTTCCAAAGACACATAACATGTAGCTTCATTCAAATACTAGTTACTGTTTAAAAAAGAAAAGCAGACATTAAAATGTTCTTCTGATTAAGGTGTAAATATTAATGCAGCTTACCAAAATCTGGCACTTTGTTTATTGCCCAGGTCCACAACCAGTCTCAATTCTTCAGAGCCAGCTACCATATCTTCAAGCTATCATACCACCACCACCACAATAAATTTAATATGACATTTATGGTGTCAAACTTCATAATTCTCCTCCTTTGATCACCTAACTTTGCATATTACTCCCAAAAAGTTACTAATGGCCCAGCATGTAAAAAATCACTAATAACCTACTCTTTAATTCTTGTTCTTCGAGATGTGTTCCACATCTGCATTCCACTCTTAGTCTGCACTTGCCCCGAGCACAGTTGTTGGAAACTTCAGTGGTACCTTTCAGGGGAGCTGGAGCACCCTCAACTGCCGTGCGTCTCTGCGTGCAGGTATATGGGCAAGGCTGCCCCCAACCCTCCTCAGTTTCTTCTTGCAGGAATATTCTGATGTAGGTGGTAAGGTCTAGGAGGGGCAAGCTCTGTGGCTGGGAAACATACGGTAATATCCAACCTCTGATTCAGAAGAAGAATCACCTTCTCCTGATCAGAGGGGCCATCCCTGTCAGTGCTGGAGACTGGTACCGAAAGTCTGGAGAAGACTAAGAGAAACCAATTCATTGATGGTTTTTCCTCTGGACAGTACCGACCAATGAGAACTCTGGGACATGGGAAGTTGAGAAGGTATTGGGTGCTGCACTGAGGAGGCTGGCGCCATGTTCTACTCATATTGTAGGAGCAATCTCCTACACCACTAGAGACACTGGTATCAATTAACTCAAGTCCCTTGCTGCTGCATATGCCTCTGGAATACTCTTTCACGGGTGTGTGAGATGAAGACAGTGCTGCAGATGATGAAGGCACCACTTTGGACCCACAGACTTTGGGCCCTGGCACTGGGAGTCAATGGTGCCATATTAGCTAATGGAGGAATGCTTTGATTTTTTGCATGCACTCTTCTAAACCCTTTGTGTTCTTGCTTGGCAGACTTGGGGATCAGTGATCTGCCTCTCCCTGAAGTGTTGTTGTAGGCCTTGTTTCTTCCTAGGTGCTGGGGAGGAACAATGGTGCTTGGACTCAGACAACATCACACAGGCATTTCTCACAGAAGCCAGAGTGCAGGGCACCCTTCCTGACTAAGAAAGCTCTGAAGGTAATCTCAGAGCAGCCTCCATCAAAAGAAACAACCTGGACACTCTGGATATGTCTACATTGCAATTAGACACCTGTGGCTGGCCCATACCTCTAACTTGCTCTAGCCCTGCAAGACAAAGGGGCTATTTCACTGCAGTGTAGACACTGGGCTGAGCTCTGGGACCCTTCCACCTCACGGGCTCCTAGAGCCTGGACTCCAGCCGAGCCTGAATGTCTACACTGAAATTAAGGGGCTGTTTAGCCTGAGCCCCGTGTGCCCAAGTCACAGGTTTTTAATTGCTCTATAGACACACACTCTTTTTCTGGTCCTTGCTTGAAGTAATTACAAATCTGGCACTGATCTCTTATGTGAAACTCACCCAGACACTTGAACAACTAGTGCATGGGTCACTCAGAAGCATCAGTTTACAGCACAAAAGACAGGGCTTGAAATGCAGTGACAGAGGCATACCTCGGTACCAATAAATTGAATCCCAACATTGGGGAACTGAGAAACTAACTTTCACTATACAAAAAACTTATCTATTAACTAGCATTAAAAACTACTCCAACAGGTAACTATACATAGAGAACTTGCTGAAGCAAGACAAACGGATTTTTAACAATCATCAGTAAGAAGGAACTGTGGGGGATTGGGCAGCTTTATCCTTTATACGCACACACAGTGGTCTGCAGCAAGAGAGGGTGCTTGAACTGCCCCAGAAGGTACCACAGAGGGAAAAATTTCTGACAACTGTACTCAGGGCAAGCACACAACAAGAGTGGAATGTACTTGTGCAATCACTCAAAGAATAAAGACTGCAACACAAATGTACTGTTTCAGGGACATCCATCATAAGAAATATTCACATCCACTGTCACGAATACTGCGGGACAAATTCTGAAGTCCTAATCATTTTTTTTTTCTCCTTGGGTACTGAACATCCTTCCATTGAAATTATTTAGAGTTTTGTAACCCTTCAATCTTTACTAAGGCAAAAGCTGACAAGAAAATCCTTTGCCAAATGTGCAGGTCCTTTAAAAGCGATTCAAAAATATTTTATGATATCTTGTATGGAATATACTCTATGAATATACTGTTGTTGTAAATTAATCACGTTAATAATTTCAATATAAATTATTTATAATACTCTATTTAAAGATCTGCTACTCAGTACAAAGTGTCATTTAAATATTTTGGAAACATTTAAGAGCTATAACTTTAGAAGCATGGGAAACTGAATCCCTAAACTACATTTGAATCAGAGACAAATTTGTTCAGTCTGAGTCGTTTATATAAAAAAGTAAATGTTGAGAAGGGGGCATAAAGTAATTAGTCATTTCCTCACAAGTCGTGTACTACTTACATATGGATTGCAAAGTATTATTCACTTACTCAGTGCATCATTGAAAATTAATTGCTATTCCCTGTGAACTCCACTAAAGACATGGGTTTTTTTGCTAACAGGGATTTACATTTTAATATTTGTTTTTCCCTTAAAAATATTAGTTAAAATAGAAAATGTGAAATATATATAATTTTCATTGTGCAGTGGCAGGTGCCCTTTATTTTGTCTCATCTCTGATCTTGAACATAACATGATGAAGCTATTGATTCAGGTAAACAGCAGACCTGAAATGCCATCTAGACAAGGCATGCTGTTTCTTTATTAAGATGTATACTTTTTTGCCACTGCCTCCTTTCCTGGGAAAGAAGAGCCACTTACTAGGTAGTAGCCATCAGCATGCCCTCGGTTTCTGAGGACCTGATCTTGCTACTCTCCCTTCATCGCTGAAAAACATTTTTATCATGATCTCAGCCTATGTTTATAGCTTCACCTATAACACCACTATATGCATGTTACTGTGCTTTGAGCAGGGGGTTGGACTAGATGATCTCCTGAGGTCCCTTCCATCCCTAATAATCTATGATTCTATTGATCTGCAAGTTATGAGCTTTTAAATGATCCCTCCCAAGAGATGCCTTGTACAAAAATTACAATAGCCTGTAGGGTGTGAACACAGGTACATTCCCTCACGATCATATAATCACTTCCTTTTGCAAAAACCTGGTTTTGAAAACAGATCTCCCGTAAAACTCAGCCAAGCCAAGTGATCCTGTGACCGGTGTCAGGCTCACCGCCCCAGCCGCTCTGACGGGGCGCGGCCGTGGGTTAGGCACGAGCTGCAAATCCGGTGCCCAACAGATTAGTTAACCCTGTAAGAAAACGTGCGGCCGGCCGCCCCGGCCCCAGAGTGGAGGCGGGGGGGCTCTACCCGCTCCCGCGGTGCAGGGAGGGGGCGGTACGGGCACGGTCCCTGCGCGATGTGCCGCCCCCCGCCCCGATGGGGTGTCCTTTGCCTCTGCCACAGCACCGCTGGTGCAGGCTCTGGGCCGCCCCTCCCCGAGAGCAGCGCCGGCCCGCGGAGCGGGGGGGGGAGGGTTGGCGCCCCCGGGCTTCCCTTGAGGGAGGCGCGCGCGCACCTTCGGGTCCACAGGCTCCCAGCCGCTTCCCACTGCAGGCAACGGAAGCTTCCGCCACCGGCCCGCGGGGGCAGGGCGAGCAGACCCCGTCCCCTACGCCAACAACCGCGCACCGTGCGCAAACTGCGCATGCGCACACTCAGTAAGGGCGTAAAAGGCACGACCGCTCTCCGGTCGCTTGGTGTCCGCAGCTGACGGCTAAACGGAAAACGAACGAGTGCCTCCTCTGTTACGTCACGCTCATCCCGGCACATCTATCCAATCAGAAGCCGCTGTGTCGCGGCGCCAAACTGGAAGACAGGGGGCGTGGTAGGAAGGGCGCAGGCCCCGCCTTCAGCCCGGGGACTGGAGTTCGGGCTCCCCGCGCCCCCTTCCGGGGCTTCCCTGTCACGTGGCAAGGGAGCGGCTGTTGCAGCGTAAGGGGCCGGGGGAGATATGCCCGGTAGGAAGGTACTACTGGCCGGCGTGAGAGCGCGAGCTGTGCGGCGCGGGCGCGGGGTCTCCGTGCTGGGGTCCGGGGGAGGACTGGAGTCAGTCCCGCTGTGGTCTGGCGCCAGGGCTATGTTAGCTTCCGTTTGTACAGCGCCTAGCACAGTGGGCCTCGTTCGGTACCGTTAGTGGTTTGATGTATAGGGGGTCCCTAGGTACATGAGGGCGCCTCGGTGCACAGGGTGTAAGGGGCTGGTGAAATACAAATATTAAAGCTACAGGGGCAGCTAAATTGCATGGGCAGCTCAGCGTGGACCCCCTCCAGAGGCAGAGAAGAGAAAGCATTGTTTGCTATTTGAACTTCTTACACACAGGGCATGCGCTCCTGTCAGTTTCCCCGTTTATAACATGGGGATAAAGATGCTGATGTCCTTTGTAATGCACTTTGAAATCTACAGAAGAAAAACAGTAGGCAAGAGCTGGCCATTACTGTGTTAGCTGCTCTGGGGACTGCAGCATATTTGTCTTTAGAGAGGGATGGTGGGCAAAAGTGAAGAACCCTGGCTGTTGTGGGCATCTCTTCGCCATTTGCAGTGCCCATGCTTACTGTTTAACCTCTGATAACTTGTAGAGTGGTTTTACAAGAGAGCTTGGAGCCATTCTGAGCATGGCATTACCACTGACCGACACCTTACTTGTACAAATGTGCACATGCTTAACTTTAACTTCATCTTCAAATGGTGTCTGGGCCGAAAGTTAAACACATGCAGAAGTGTTTGCAGAATTGGAAAACAACTGACCAGCTATCCCAATATGCTGCTAATGTCATTGGCATAGCCCAGTGGCTGTCAAACTTATTTACTGGTGACCCCTTTCACATAACAAGTCTCTGAGTGCTACTCACCTCTTATAAATTAAAAACACTTTAACACCATTATAAATGCTGGAGGCAAAGTGGGGTTTGGGGTGGAGGGTGACAGCTCATGACCCCCACCATGTAATACCTCCTGACCCCCAGTTTGAGAACCATAGCCAAAGTATAACAGCATTTTGCCTGAAAACGATGGTTCTGCTATATCAGGGGTTCTCAAACTTCATTGCACCGTGACCCCCTTCTGGCAACAAAAATTACTACAAGACCACAGGAGGCGGGACCGAAGCCTGAGTCTAGCTAACTCCCACTGCCCTGGGTGGGGGAGCCAAAGCTCAAGTCCCACTGCCCTGGGTGGGGAAGGGGTCAAAGTCAAAGCCCAAGGGCTGCAGTCCCAGCCAGGTGCCTGTAATGTGAGGCTTCAGCCCTGAGCCCCAGCAAGTCTAAGTCAGGCCTGGTGACCCCATTAAAATCTGGTTGTGACCCAGTTTGGGGTTGTGACCCACAGTTTGAGAACCACTGTACTATATGTTCCTTTCAGAGGTACTTAATGATCACTTCCAAATAGCAGACAGTCCCCACTCCTCACCGCCCCTTTCCCCCCCCCCGCCCCCGCATGGGAGTCCAGGTTAATGCTTTTCCCCATCATAATAAACAAGTCTTGTAACATTTCCCTGGCCCTTTGTGTGGAAGCTGACTGTTCCCATGTTTAGTTATAGAAAACTGCAGTGCTCACTAACCACCCGATTTTCTTTTCTTTTTTTTTTTCCTGTGGATTCCAATAAAAGTTTAATTCTTACAGGACAGAATATCATTCATCAAGAAGCTAAAACCTTGCAAAAGAACTCCCCAGCTATAGGTGTCTCTTCTGAAATTTTAATATAGTTCTTCACATTTCCAGCCTCTCTCTGGTTGTGGCCAAGAGGGCTAATGCAATTCTTGGATATATTAATAGGATAATATTGAGTAGTCCTAGAAAGGGTATATTTTCTCTGTATTGGCATTGGTGTGATTTCTGTTTGGATGTTGTGTCCAGTTCTGGTGTCAACAAAGTAGGAAGTTGGTAATGTACCCTTAAATTTCATTTAAAGTGAATTTAGTAATGCTATATTACACCATCATAGGTTCAACTCTGGTGGCTACAGTATCAAGCTCAACAGAGTGAAAGTCACCTCTGCTACCTCCTTCAGATTTAGAGCCTCTAGGAACACATAAAGACCAAGGATAGTGACCACACATACATTTATAAGTACCAGGTCTAGTCTGTTTTATTAATTTTATTAAAGTTACGATAAGGTTATGATTACCCAAGCATACAGAAATCCTATTAAGTCCTATACAGAAGTTACAAATATAGTTATACTTACCTCCTTAGTGGTATTCTTAAGGTCTGGTGACTGCCTTGCCAACTGATCAGTAGAGGGATGGTTCCTGCTAGTTTTTTTCCCCACAGGGAACTCATTTTACCCAGTTTGGAAGCCCTCTTTTATCTTGTGATTCTGACTACACCGAACACTTGGTGCATGTGCATGAAGGTGTCCACCTTCTTTTTCCTTATTTGTATTGTGTTCTCCAAGAATATTGAGGTATGCTATTTTTCATAGGTTGTGTATAGTTCCTTTTATACTTATTAGCATTGACAGACAACCTGTATCCTCCTGCTAAGACATATGTTAGAAAAAATGTGTCTCTAGGGCATTTTGTGATCTAAAATAAATCTTGTGGCTAATTTTTTGGAATACCACCCATTAATACATCTGTTCCCATAATTTTGTGGCATAGGGTCATTCTTTGGTCGCTTACTTCTGTCAAGCATTTCTTAAGCCTATGGCCTAGTATTGCTAAGCCAAAATCTTACAGGGCCTCAGCATGTAGGCCTTGCATTTCAGCTCTACTTACTTAGATGTGATAAGTGTATTAGGTATCTAACTACTAATCAATCTTATACTTCTACAATCTAAATCTATTTAGCATACAATGATTATAGATAACATGACATGACATTCACAATAAATGAATGATAAAATGAAGTAATTGACTACAGTAAATTGGAAAGGGTTCAGAGACGAGCTATGAGAATGATTAAAGAATTGGAAAATGTGTCTTACAGTGAACATGCTGTTTACAGTCTGCTGAATAAAGAGATAGTTAAGGGGTGACTTGATCAGTCTTTAGGAAGGTACATGGGAACAAAAATGTAATAATGGTTAAGGCTAAGATTTTGTCATGGTTATTTTTAGTAAAAGTTACAGACAGGTCATGGGCAATAAACAAAAATTCATGGAAGCTGTGACCTGTCTGTGATGTTTGGTTCCATGGTTTCCCCCACCACCACCGTGGTGGCTGGGAGCTGTGGGGCTGGTTTACCCTCCACCCACAGCAGCTGGGAACTGCAGGGTGATCATATTTCCCAAAGATGAAAAGGGACACCCCCAGCTGCTCACCCAAGGTGGCCCCCTACCCTCCTTCCATGTGAGGCTGTCTCCTGTTGATGGAACCCTGAGGAGGGACACCTTAGGAGTCTGTTACCTGTTGCTGAAACATTGCAGGGGGGGTCGCCTGTCACTGGAACCCTGCCAGGGCCCCGCTGGCTGCCAGTTCCAGAGTCCGGCAGCCCATGGGGCTGAAACAGAGAATCTCAGGGAGGTCTCTGGAAGTCATGGATTCCGTGACCTCTGTGACATAAACATAGCCTTACTAATGATCTCTTCAACCTAGCAGGGGAAGGTATAACACAATTCAAAGGCTGGCAGTTGAAGCTAGGCAAATTCTCACTAGACGTAAGATGGTAGATTCTCCATCACTAGAAACTTTTAAATTAAGATTGGATGTTTTTCTGAAGGAGGTGCTCTTGTTCAAACAGGAATTAATTCAGGGAAGTTCTATATGCAGGAGGTCAGACCATAATTGATCAGTGATGGAATGAAATAGATTTTAAATAAAGATCTAAGGAAGGGTGGATGGCACACAGTAACAGGGAGGCTGTTCCAAGAGCAAGGGCAATAGTTTCATTCATCTGGAAAACAAAATGTTGACTATTCTGGGAAGGGCTTAAGATGGAACCTTGCAGTTGAGTTTGAGGAAAAACAATTTTTTTATTAATAGTTGGTAGTTTTGGTAAGTTAATTCCTTTTCAGAAACCCATCAGTATTCTATTTTTATCCTCATGCACTGTATTGTGTGCTTGTGTGTGTGTTTTGGGCACCAAGGGGAAAATAAAGGTGTGCAGATTAACTTCCATACTAGAGTTTTTGTTATGCTTCCCTCCCGTCTTCCCTTCCCACCCCCCAACATCAAAGGTCTCTTTTAACTCTGAAGGTATTCTGGTGATCTTAAGTTGTGACCTGCACACTCTAGGGCACCCTACCTTTACCCTTTCAAGGGATCAAGGCATAACCTGGTTAACTAATTTAGGCACCCCTACCTTTTCCTAGTACCTAGAGCTCAGGGCAAAAGGCACTCGCCCGTACCCAGTTCCTAGGGCTCAGGGTGTAATCTTCTGCAGGTTTATAGGTCCTTTTTAGCAGTGAAAGAGCCTTACACGGTAATATCCTCCATAACCTCTATTAACTGTTACCAAAACAGAATACGCTCGCTACGCATACGATGCTCACTGCTCCCAATAAGGCAGACAAACTTTTCTTGGTGGCCAGTCAAGATTAGATCATCCAGGGCACCAGCTTCTGCACAGTATGATTGCCAGGGTGTTGAGGTCTGGCATCTTTGATCTTGGGCTGTGTCCTGGAGTTAGGTTTCAAATAACTTCCTTTTGGATCCAAGTTTATATAGTTAAAACTTGTGTCCTTCTTAGCTATACCTTAACCAATCATTTAAAACTAAAATACTACAAGATTGTATTTTTCACCAATCCTAGCCCACTACAAAACAATTCTTTAACTCCTCATTCCTCTGCACCTTAGTTGAATTAAATCTTGCAAAATTAGTTATGCAACAGACAGAAACAATGAAAGAATCAGAGACCGTACAGATAAAAAATAGAGAAGTAGGGATCATAAAGGCAAAACAATAGGAGTATAGACTGCATAATCACAACTGTTGATAAGTGGTTTCTTGTCAGACAGAATACAATCAAACAAAGTTTTCTTTAACCATCTTAAGATCTGTTTCTTTATCTGGTGATGGTGGGTGCTATTAGGATGGGAGTGCCTTCTGAACAGACAGATATTACATTGTTTTGATGCAATTTAGATGGAATGTGAGGATGTGACTCTGCTTCTTAGCTTATGGCTGCTGCTGTCATACTGTGGCTGCTGCTGCTTACTGCAGAAAAGGGCTTCAGACCTTACAAAGTTCTGGTGGATTGTATCTAGATTTTTATCAAGTATTTGGTCCCTAATACAGACATTGCTGCTATGAATTTGGGAAGGACTTCTATTTGAATAGAACTATTCCCGGTTAAAGATGGGGGGGAGGGAGAGAGAAAAGATTTAGGCACTTAACATTTAAGATAATTTAATTAAATTTGTTTATAAAACAGTGGCCTGGATATCCTGTGTACAATCTAAAACTGTAATTGTTCCAAACTCATAGTTTCATAGGGTTTAAAGCCAGCAAAGACTGTTAAATCATCTAGTCTGAGCTCCTGTATATCTCAAGCCATTACATTTTCCCCATATATCTCAATATTAAGACCAAATACTTTGGTTAGACCAGGTCTACACTGTAAACTTACACTGGTATAACTACGTTGCTCATGGTGTGAATTAACTGCTGACTACTCTCTGTACAACTTTAGAGTACTGGTCCACCCCTTCTGGTGTCCTCTCTCCAGCTGTGGACAATCTCTCATGCTTCAGAGGAGGGTGGGAGGGCTGGGAGGAGATGGAGACAAACAAAGCAACCTATTTACATCTGGACAATTGTGCATTGGGTGAAAAAAAATCCTTTATGCCCCCTGCAGGTGATCAGATGAAGCATGAGATTTGATTATAGTTAAGGCTCTGTGTTTGTCACTGCAGCAGCCCTGTGCTGCTGGCTCAGGAGCCGCCTGAGCAGCTCAGGCAGCCCCCGGGCCAGGTGCACCGTCTGCTGCTGGGGCAGTCTCAAGGGCCCCTTTGCCCCCCAGCAGCAGGAGTTTGGGTGTGGGAGGGTCAGGGCTTGGGTGTGGGGTGGTGCTTACCTTGAGGGGGGGTCCCCTCCCTCAGCTCGCCTAGATCTAATTGGAGCTGCAGAACCGGGGCTTGGGGCAGAGTGGAAGCAGCAACTGGAGCTAGGGAGCTGCAGTCGCCGCTTCCCAGGAGCTGGATAGGGACCCCGGCCCAGCATCTGCTGTGCCCCCGCCCCCAGGCTGTGACTTGCCCTTCTCCCCCCGAGCACCCTGCCCCCTCCCCAGCACCCACAGCACCTCCCCCCAAGCACCTATGCCCCCCTCCCCAGCACCTGTGGTGCCCCTCCAAATCCCCCCCCCCCCATTTTAGTCAGGGGTATTTTTAGTAAAAGTCATGGACAGGTCACGGGCTGTGAATTTTTGTTTATTGACCGTGACCTGTCCATGACTTTTACTAAAAATACTTGTGACTAAAACGTAGCCTTAATTATAGTCATCTTAATGAAGAATTGCAAGTTTTATGAGCATACTCAGGCACAGTGGGCAATTCTGTTCTCCCCAGGGCCCATGAAGGAAGGGAACTTGTAGAGTCATGAATTACAAGGCCAGATGAGACCACCACGAACATCCAGCCTGACTCTCTGCACACAAACCCTGTAGAATTTCTCCCAGAGTTCAATTAAATCAATCGTTTACAAAGATAGCTAGTCCTGTCTTAAAGATTGCATGATGGTGAGCTAACCACTCCCTTGGTGAGCTGTTCCAATGTTTAATTACCCTCAGCTAGGTAATTGCATCTTATTTCAAGGATAAATTTGTCTAACTTCAACTCCCAGCCACTGGATCTTGTCAGCAACATTGAAAGCTCCCCACTGTCACCTGTGTTTTTCAGCTTGTAAGTACTGCTACACAGTGATCAAATCACCTCTCATCTTTCCTTTGATAAGCTGAATAAATTGAGCTCCTTAAACTTCACATCATAAGGCTTGTTTTACAGCCCCTGGATAATTTTTGTGGCCTTCTTTTGAATTCTCTTCAGTATGCCCACATCCTTCTTGAAACATGGATATTAGAACTGGACTCAGTGTTTTTACCAATGCTTCGTACCAGGGCATTGTACTTGATATTCCCCCTTTTATATGTCCAGGGGTTGCATTAACTCTTTTTACCACAGTATAATTCTGAGAGCTCTTGCTGAGGTGATTATCTCTGATGACCCCTAAGTCTTTCTCTGAATTATTGCTTCTAAGGTAGTCCCATCCTGTGAGTGTAACCTGTATTATTGATGCCAAAATGTATTGCTTTGCATTTGGCTATATTAAAATTAATTTTTTTGGGATTATGACCATTTAACCAGGCAATTAACCTGTCGTCCTCATTATTTACTACTACACTATCTTTATCATCTGTAAACTTTACCAGCAAAGATTTTATATCCTCTAGATAATTGATACAATTGTTAAATGTCATTGGACCAAGAGTCAATCCCTGAAGAACCCTACTAGAAACAGCCCTATTAATTAACATCTCGCTACTAATAGCTACATTTTGAGATCTGTCAGCCAGTTTTAATCCATCTAATGTGTACTCTGTTAATTCCATATAATGCAAGTTTTTAATGAGTGTCATATGGTATGGAGTGAAATGCCTTGGAGAAATGCAAGTATACTGTATCATCAGTTATCTTTATCAAATAGATCTGTAATCCTATCAAAACCACAACAGTTTTGTGTGATAAGGTGTACCCTTCATGGGGTCATGTTGGCTAGCATTAATTATATTTTAGCCTCTAATTCTCTGTTGATAGAGTCCTGAATTAACCATCCCATTATTTTATCTGGGATTGACATCAGGCTAATCTGTCTATAGTTCCCTGGGTCATCCCTTTTACCCTTTTTAAATATTGGAACTATGTTGACAATCTTCCAATCCTCTGGAAGTTCTCCCATTTTCCAAGATTTGTTACTAATGTTAATTTTTAGTTCAGAGAGCTCCTCAGATAACTTCCACTCAAGAGTCTTAAAGGAACTATTGGGCCTGTTGATTTGAAAACGTTTAATTTTAGCGATACTGTCTCATATCTTCCTTTGTTACAGATTATAAACTTTCTATTCCATCCACCACATCGAATGAGATGGTTACATCCTCTTGCTTCATTCCAAATTCAGAACAGAAATAGCTAATATTTCTGCCTTTTTCTACTTCACTGTTTACAGTTTTATTATCTGTATTTAGCAATGGATCTATACTTGATGTAGGATTTTTTTTTTGTTTCTAATATGTTTTTAAAATGCCTTCTTATTATCTTTAACTCTATTGGCCATTGATATTTCATTTATTCCTTCCCTTCTCTGTTACCTACATTTTTTAAAATTTGTATTTATTGCCATTTACTTCTCTTTTTTTTCCATTCTGTATAAATACTCTATTTTTTTGTTGTTGTTGTCTTATTGCCACTTCCACTTCTCCTTTTAACGATGATGGTTTCTTGCAGGGCATAACTTTTTTTGTGTCTGTGGAATCATGGCTTTTTGGGCATGCGGTAGGATATTTATCTTGAAACAGATTAGTGTAATCCAAATGCTCTGATCTGATGATGATCATCACAACTTTGTTGTTGGTGAGATGAGAGCACTTTTCTCCTGAAATCCCAAGCAGCACTGGTATTTAATAATAATATTTCGCATTTAAAGAGCTTAATTGTTCTAGGTGCTTTACAGACATGAAGATGTGATTGTAGAATTCTTGGTGCTGCAATCTTAAACCCCAATTCTGCATTGTAAAATGAGTGTGCAGACTACTGAAACCATGGCAAGCTCCACTGGGTCTCTGCAATTGCAGCAGGCTGCCCTTTCATTGTACACTGCGGAGTCAGGGTGAAGTGCCCAGTCCTGCCAACTCTTGATTGCATAATTAGTCTTTACCTATGCAAGTGACCCATTGATTTCATTGGGGCTGCCTGTATGAGTAAACAGTGTCAGGCCTTAAGCATGTGTTAAGAAATGGCTTCATCTGAGGAGTCTAATTTACATTTGGCAGAAGTCCTTGGTTTCAGTGGTTCAAATAAGATTATGAACCTGGGGAAACATAAAATTGTCTCTATTGAATTTCTTATGTAATTTGGATCTCTTCAAAGGATTTAAAAACCATAGTCTTAAAAAATATTGATTCTAAATCTTCAGGCTCCCAAGATGTTAGTTCTGTTTTTTGGACAGCCTGGTAAAAATTGAAAGACCCCATTAATCTATGTTTCACTCCCCCTATGAGCTTGTTCATTCTGTTACAAACTTTAAAGTGACACAAACAACTTTAAATCACACTTCTCTGATACATATTTAAACTTACTAGTGTTACAAACAACACCTAAGATAAGTTTTCCTCCCATCACAGTTATCTTTTGCTTTTTGCCTCTGGTTAGTTTACTTAGTGCATTTGACAGCAGTTGCAGTATATTAAGTGTCACTAGTTTGTTTGTTTGTTATTTAACATATATAATAAATATTACCATGCCATCCCTGGCATGGCATTTACCAGAGGTGAGTTTTCTAGGTAAAATCAGAAAACTAATTGGTATGAGTTTACAGCATTTTCTATTTTAAAAATTGTTTAATTAATGCACACCACATTACGCTTAGTTTTAATTAAACATTCAAATTAGCTACATAAGACTTCTAGATTAATTTAGGGTTGTACAAAGAAAGTAAAACCCAGTAGGCATAAAACTAATATATGTAATTATAATACCGAACATCAGGATGTCTGTATACGTTTTGGTTGAGTAGTTTTTCATGTAAGTTATACGTGTCATGACTCATATTTCAGTTTTCAATATTCTATAAACAAATGAAAAAAAATTGAATATATGAAAATGACAGTAATGCAGCTTTGTAGGCTTGAAGCATTAAGCAATCAGAAGCATGCAGAGTTGCAGACTACCTGTCCAGGTCCATTTGGCCATGCAGCATTCTGTAGCAGAAGCCAACTTTCATGTGGTGGATAAACTGACTCCGTTCTTCAGTCTTGAATGGATGTATTCAAAGTTTGAAAAAATGTATTCTATGCTTGCTGAACATTTTGGACACTGATGCAATTATTTTTCCCAGTTTCCTGGTTTAAACCAGGTTTAAGACAGTATCTACAGTGTTCTGTGCTAAACTAGTTTTCCCTGAGAAATTGCCAGCCCAGTGGCCATAGATGTTGATCAGGATTGGGGCCTTATGTTGACCACTGTACAAATGCGGATAGGAACTGTTGAGAATGGAAAAGTTTGGGTTCCCCCGTCCCCTTTCATGTAGCAACATGGCAAGAGAAGTATTTTTAAGAAAAATGTGATTGTAAAACCACAAACTGGTAGAACAGGGACTCAGGTGGGGGCAGGAGCAAGTGTAGTACTTATCATTACTTCAACTTTTAAAAAAAATTTTTTTTGGCTAAATTGAAATTTGACGGTATTCCCTCTTGGTTGTGCAGTGACTTAGGCCTTGGCTACACTTGCGAGTTACAGTGCAATAAAGCCTCCCAGAGTGCTGTACCTCACTCCCCGTCCACACTGGCAAGGCACGTAGCTATAGCGCTGCTGGTACTCCACCTCCTCGAGAGGAATAACAGCTGTTGCATATTGGCTGAGATGCTGCTGCTGCTCCAGTGTAAACGGGGAGTAACATTATTAAGCACTGTTTGATCTCCAGAAACTCCCCATAATCCTTTTAACTGAAGCATCCTCTCTTGTTTTGTTGTGAACTCCGGAGGAGGAAGTGCCATTTCAAAGCTCCCTTTCGGTGGCTGCTTATCAAAAAATCAAACACAGCTACTATTTATCTCCTGTCTGTGTGTTCCATTCTATGCATCCGAAGAAGTGAGCTGTAGCCCACGAAAGCTTATGCTGAAATAAATGTGTTAGTCTCTAAGGTGCCACAAGTACTCCTGTTCTATTTGCTTTGAATGAGTGAGAGGCAGGTGGGGGGGCTCTGTTTGGTTTACCGACAGCTAATGTTTGCTTGACGAGAGAGAGACGGGGTGGTGGTGGTTGGGGTCCATTTCGGCAAGTGACTGCTTATCTGGTCTATGAGAAAAAAAGAAACAGCAGCTGTTTGCTTTCATTGAGTGAGAGAGAGGTGGGTGAGGTAGGGGGGTCTGAACTTACAAGACAGCGTGCTGACACACTCTCTCAGCACTCCAAAAACCCACTTTCTCTCCCCCCACGCTCCCTGTCACACTCCACTCACCCCCCATTTCAAAAGCACATTGCAGCCACTTGAATGCTGGGATAGCTGCCCATAATGCACCACTCCCAATGCAGCTGCAAATGCAGCCATGACAAAGCGCTGTCAGCTGTCAGTATGGACAGATTGCAGCGCTTTCCCTACTCAGCTGTGCGAAGGTGGGTTTAACTCACAGCGCTGTACATCTGCAAGTGTAGCCATACCCTTAGCTCACTAGTATTTATTTGAATAGCCACAGGAAGCTGTATGCTATCCTTTCTAGAGAAGTGAGAGGCTAGCCTTGCATGGCTGCAGTCTTGTAACACCTTTTGTAGGCCATAACTTATGTCAGAAAAGCTCAGCATGCAAAACTGCTGCTAGAATTTTCAAAAGCGCTTAACTACCAATCAGACACCAAAACAACAAGCCACAGTTTCAGTAGAGTTCAGCACATAGGTTTTCAATAAAGCTTAATATCCAGTCCCAAGCTATGGGTGCTGAGCACTTGAAAGTCTGCTTCTGCACTCTTTCAAAAATGTGGCTCTCAGGGTCTGACTGCTACTCTTCCTTCATGAGTAGTCCCTTTGATAACTCTTGCTGTCACGGTTGATAACAGAATAATGAGTTGCAAGATCAGGCCCTGATGGCTGCATTTTTGAAAGAGCTCAGAGGCAGACTTTCAAGTGCTCAACACTCATAGCTGGGGATAATGTTTTCAACAGAGCTTAGCACCCAATGTAAACTCTTTTGAAACTGTGACCACGCATTTTGGTGACCTTGTCATCCTTTCTCTGTGACTGATTGCTTCTATTCACAGTCAAGGTCAGTCTATGGGAATTAGAACTGAAAATGTCATTCCCTTACTTTTTTAGTGGGACAGTTCACAGAGTTAAATACTACTCAGAGTGAATATAGGTGGGAGAATTAGGCTGTCTGTGAGGGCTTGTCTACACTACCAAGTTTTGTCAACAAAACTTATGTCAACACCCAAAAGTCGACAAAACAAAAATCGCCAAAGGGTGGTCACACTTGCTCCCTCTGTCCACAGATCATGTCCACATTGTGGACACCATCATCGACAGGGTGAGCATTTTACCATGAGTATGTACCCCACAGTGCAGTGTTGTGGAAAGGAAGAGCTGATCGCTGCACATCTTGGGCTTCTCTCTGAGTTCTCCCAAGCCCCCTCAGCTGCCGAGAGCAGCATCATGAATAGCTCTGTGAGCTCTCCATGCTGAGGAATGGCAAAGCAGCACAGCAGTCTGTCCCCCTCCCCCTGCAGCAGCATTCTGCCTGCTGCTGTGTTCCTAGTGCAGCACAGAACAGGAGTATTCCAATTAGTTGCTCTTTGTTTGTTCAAACACACACATGCTTCCCCGAGCTTTGAAAGGGGAGGGGCGCATGCCTGCAGGGTAGCAGAGATCAAAACACTGAGCAGAGCAATCAGGGCAGGCATTGTGAGATACTGGCATAAGCCAGTTCTGTCAAGAAAACAATCAGCAGTGTCTACACTGGCTCTTTATCGCTAATAAAGGGAGGGGAAAAGACAAAAGTCTCTCGTAGGGGTGGGAGATTTTTGTTGCCAAAACGGGGCGTTTTTTGTGACAAAAGTCCCATTGTTGTGTGTCCCTCTTGCTGTTTTATCACCAAAAGGCAGTTTTTGTTGACAAAACTTGGTAGTGTAGACAAGGCCTGAGTAAACCTTATGTAGCTAACTTCAGTGGGATTGTTTGCTAACAATATACTTGGCACAAGTAAAAGTTTGCAGAATTGGGTTCTTGTTTTTGACACTAGCAGCACTGGAGTTCTATATTAAGGGTTATTCAACCATTCTGCCTCATGCTTGATCCTGATTACAGTCTGACTTGGCTGTAGTTTAGTCATTATGTACTTGTTGAATTTTCAGTTCTTGCTCTTATAGGCTGGCTGACCATTTACCTCACTGGAAATGATCATAGGAGTGATGGCTGCAGGATTAGCTTCTAAGTCGGTTACACAGGGGAACCGAATATGATTCCACTTAAATAAATGTCAATGCGACCTTTTACTTCAATAGAAGGAACAATCCCAGAGACAGAATCGAACGCCTTTCTGAATGGAAGGCAGCAAATATTTTCCATCAAAGAAAGCCTTCAAACATAAGCACTTTCTCTGTTTTTTTAATGTATGTATTCAGAGGCCAACTTTTGTCTTCAGAAGTCCTGTTCATTTTACTAATTTTTTTAACATAATTTTTTGAGCTGTAATAAAATTTGATTTTATGAGGAACACATTGAGTCTTTTTAATTTAGCTCTCTTGAACCTTATTCAGCAACTTTTCATGCCAGATGTTCTGTTTCTTTATGCATAACATTCACAAATTACTCAAGACGTTATTGATGTGTCGAATTTTCATGCCAGAGAGAAAATAACTAATTTTATTGCAATTTTGTGACTAAAGAATAAGAGAATTCACTATTGCTGCTGTATTTCTTTTGGGAGCAATGTGTCCTCAGGATTAACTTTGTTACAAATATTTAGAATGAGGTGAAAACAGGGAGAAACTGGACTCTTAAACTACTATTTTAATTCTCATTTGTTTTCACCTGTCTTAAAATATGAATCAGACTGGGGTGCGAAGGAAAGAAACAAAACCATTAAAATTTCCCAGTGCTGTAGCCTTTCTTATATATATACCTTGGGCAGAGTTCTGAGGGCATAGGAACTAGATCTCTTTACTTTAGTGATCGTTCCAGGGGCTGCAAAGCTAAAACAATTACAAGTTGTTGTACTAACTTATAGCAAGACGTGTTAAGACCCTAGTGTAGACAGGGCAATATGAATCTTAATCTACGATAGCTGTTGAGGGTCAGCCCTACTATAGAGGGCAGTATGACTACACCACAATAAAGGACCCATGGCTGGCCTGGGTCAGCTGATTTGGACTCGGGTGGGGCTCAGGCTGCAGGGCTATAAAATTGCAGTGTAGAGATTTGGGCCTGGACTCTGAGACCCTGCAAGAGGTCTCAGAGCCTGGTCCCGGACCCAAATGTCTGCACTGCAGTTTTATAGCCCTGCAGCCCCAGCTCGAATCAGCTGACCCAGGACAGCTATGGCTGTGTCTCCGATCTTTTATTGGAGTGTAGACGCACCCTAAGATTTCTCTCAACTGGCATGTTAAAACTACAACTTGCCTTCTCTATTTTAGCGTATGTTTTAAAACACATCTTTTCTTCCTAGTGTAGACGTGGCCTCTGCATACACCTTAACTGCCTCTCTGGGGAGAGGAGAGTATGCTTTATAAAGTAGCAGTTACACTACATAGTCTCATTCTAGCATGCTGCTCCCTACTCAACCATGAAGTACCAACCACCTGTTCTTCTGCTCTTACAGCTTCCCTGCTCCATTATATTTTTATTTTCTCCCCCCATGCTACATATCAGATGAAAGCGTAAGGGTTCTGTGTGCCAGGATACTTACCGGTAATTAGAAATTCAAGGACAATGTGACCAAGAAATTTCATAACAAGCAGTATACCTCTTTCTCTAGTTTTATAAAAAGCACATTAAATTCAGTTATAAAAATGGATTAAGAATGCTGTTTTACAAAACCTTTCTTGGCTTTTGTTTTTAATCTGGCATCAGAAAAACGACTGTAAACTCTTGAGTAAATTGCAATGTTCCTGCTGAGAGGATGGCATGGAGACAGAATTTAATTAAAAAATAGAAATTTTCCTCTTCAGCAACAGAAATTTTAGATTAACTGCATTTTGATTTCCCATGATTACCTTTTTATCTCTCTAATTACCAGGAGCCATCAGGATTACAAAAATCAAACTTTCTTTTTCCCAATAATATTTTATACCAATATATTCATATACATGTTTAAAGGGTTGTGAAAATAACTAATCTTTCTTGTTAACTGTAAAAGATTGTTTTTAACATTGAAAGTAACAATTAGACTTATTCTAAGGAGCATAAGACTGAGAAAAGCAGAACTGCATCCCTCTTAAACCATGTCTACATTAGGAAATCTTACAAACATTTTCACTTGTGGAAGCCTTAGTGTAGACAGGGGTGCAGGGGCTGATTCTGTTTTTCACCATTATGGTAAAATGCTGGAAACTGCTGGTACCTGCCTCCTTTACACCAAGATTCACACGGCTGGGGATGCATTTGTAAGATTCACTAGTACAGACAGTCTTACAGCACATGGGAAATCAAAATGCAGTTAATCTAAAATTTCTGTTGCTGAAGATGATAATTTCTATTTGGTAATAAAGTAATTTTTATATTTTTTTATCTTTTAAAAAATATTGTTACAAGGATATGATTTCTTGCTATTTACTGGCCAACACCAATATTGTGATGCTGCATAAAATTTGCATTTGGCAGGGCTTATGAATGGTGATATCTAATGGTAATGGCACAAACTAAATCAATATAACTAGTTTTTAAATCAACATGAGACAGTCCGCAAACAAAGCTGCACCAGTTGTACCAGTTGATCTTAAATCATTTTAGTAAAACTTCTGTGTGTAGAGGAGTCCGTAGTGTTGTGCCTGAAGTGCCATGTTGCTTTCTAGTTACATTAAAAGTGAAATCCTCAGATCAGGCTACTGGTGGTGCTCAGCATTGCTATGTGGTTTCAGTTACTGGTCTCTGTCATCTTGAGCTAGGTGTTCTAGGAAGCAAATGAAAGTGGCTTTTGTAACTCAAAAGCAGCTACTCTATCTGATTAAAGGAGTGATAGTGACTGGCTGTCCGGTTCTTGGATGAAAGAATCAATGCGTATTGAGGTTTGGATGTGTAAAATGAAGAGAATCAACAGGGCTGTGATGTAAGTGTGGAGGACCCTTTTTCCCTTCCACAAGGTGGTGAAGTGATGAAGGGTCTTGTCCTTCTGTCTTTGAAGTAAATGAGAGTTTTGCCTTTAAGTTGATGAAAGCAGGCCCAAAGTAAACAGTGTAGCATTTTATGGGCCTGATGTTATCCTTACTAATGTGGGTAGTCCTAAGTGTGGGTTGAAGGCTTAGACCCTGTGCCATTCCTGCTGGCTCCATAAAGATACTGAGCAGGAGGATTGATCGCTGTGGGATTTCACATGTGAGGACCTGGAGAGGGAGGAGCAGGAGCATATCACGATTGACTGAGCTCTGATATGAAAGATTCAAGTCATCTTGATGTGAGTTTCTGGCTTAGAACAGAGTGGTCTGTGTGTTTGCTCAGTGTGTAAGCTTTAGTGCTCTGCACTCTGTGATGGCTCCCTGTTTAGAATCAGGACACAATGGAAAGTTTTGCTTCACATCTTCAAAACCTTCCATAGAATTACCCATGGGTACATTTTCACTTAAATGATAATGATCTTCTGTGACAGCTTCCTTTCTGTGTAAATAGCAACTTCAGGAGAGAATCTTATGGGTAGCAAATCTGGAACTCACTCCTAGAAAGTGTCAGGATGATCATGAGCTTTGCTGCCATCAGGAAAAATTGCAAAGCCCACTTGTTTCATGTAATCTTTTCACAATACAGGAATTACCAAAAAAACAACAACAAATAAATAAATAAATCCAAGCCCTGTTGGCTGTAGGGAAGAGAGAGAGAGATATTTTGTTCACTTCAGAATTTTGGAAAGCATTTAAATACATGATTATGGGCTCCATGAGAACTAGCTAGATAAATACACGTCAAAGGCTGCATATATACTTCTAATGACCTTTCTGGTATACTATATACTAGGGGTGGCCAAACTTACTGGCCCTCTGAGCCACATACGACAATCTTCAGACGTTTGAGAGCTAGGGCATATCTGTTGGGAGCTGGGGGTTGGGGCTTCAGCCCCGCTCCTGTTGAAGCCCCGAGCCCTGCCAAGGTGCGCCCTGCTGGGCAGAAGCCCCTACTGCACTACCCTGCTGCAAGGCAGACGTCCCGAGCTTCCACCCCCCATCCCCCAGTCTGATAGATGGAGAATGGAGGGGTGGGGCAGGGGGTCACCATGAGCTGCGCTTTAATGGCAAAAGAGTCACATGTGGCTCGCGAGCCACAGTTTGGCCACCCTGGTATATACTGTAGGACAGGGGTTCCCAAACTTGGTTCACAGCTTGTTCAGGGTAAGCCCCTAGCGGGTTGTGAAACGCTTTGTTTATCTGAGCATCCACAGGTAGGGACGCTCGCAACTCCCAGTAGCCACAGTTCGCCATTCCCGGACAATGGGAGCACCGGGAAGCGGTGTGGGCTGGGCCACCGCTTCCCACAGCTCCCATTCGCCAGGAACGGTGAACTGCGGCCACCGGGAGCTGCGAGGCAGCTGTACCTGTGGACGCTCTGGTAAACAAAGCGTTTCACAGCCCGCCAGGGGCTTACCCTGAACAAGCCGTGAACCAAGTTTGGGAACCCCTGCTGTAGGAGTTATAACATTTTTCCTGTAGTTTTGAAATAAAGAATGTTTTATATCTGCGTTTAACTCTACAGTAGGATGCTGACTGGCAACACATGTACCAATTCAGAGATAATCTGAGTAATTCTTAATGATTCATAGGTATATGAGTAACTTAAATATAAGTATAACTTGTAAACTGCTGTGAAATTCTAAAGACATTGGATGTGCCAATATATGCTACTTATATCAGCAATTCTCAAACTCTAATACCTGCTGTACCATATCTAACATTGAACAGTAATGGGCATACAACCTTCATAACCTCAATTGATTGTGGTCTATGTGCTACCAGTGGTATGTGTACGACAGTCTGAGAAATGTTTATGTAGATTAACCATTATTTTTAAAGGTGGAAGGCATCACTGTGATAATCTAGTCTGTCCTGAATAATACAGAATTTCACTCAGTTCCTGTAGTGGAGGGAATTACTTAGTCATTAAATGCATTGCCCTTAACATTTTCTGCTTATTTTAAACAGGAATGACTATCTAGCTGAAATGACAGGTACTGTTTAGACTGACAGGATATAATGTAGCTACTGGTGATGAAATTTCCTTTGGACATTGTGGTTAAATCTCTTATTCTTGATATGTGTTTTTGGATCTATAATGATTGCAAGTGTTCAGGGACTTCAGTTTCCCATCTCAGAGATTAATAGATTCCAAGGCCAGAAAGGACCATTGTGAAAATCTAGCCTGACCTGTATAATGCAGGCCATAGAACTTCCCCAATATAGTTCCTTTTGAACTAGAGCATATCGTGCGCTCTCTTTTTTCTTTTTTCTTTTTTGAATTAAAAGGTCAAATGGCCAGTGATGGAGAATCCACCATGACCTTTGGTAAATTGTTCCAATGTTTAATTACCCTTACTGTCTTATTTCAGTCTGAATTTGTCTAACTTCAAATTCTATCCATTGGATCTTGATATACCTTTGTCTGATAGACTGAGAAGCCCGTTATCAAATATTTGTTCGTGTAGTTACTTACAGACTGATTGAGTTACCCCTTAACCTTTTCTTTGTTAAGCTAAACAGGTTGAGCTCCTTGAGTCTATCACACTTAAAGCATATTTTCTACTCCTTTGATCATTCTCCTGGTTCTTTTCTGAACCCTCTCCAATTTATTGAAAAGCAGAAATTACAATTCTTTGGTAAGTATTCAAACCAAAGTGGTGATCCAGATTAACTAGACTTTATTGTATTTAAAATAAAAATAAATATGAACGATCAATAGTTTAATGGGTTTACAATTTTCTTTGTAGAGGAAACGAGCTTGGGATGCTGAATGTACATCTTTTCCAGATGAGACACCTCCAGGGTTGAGAAAAGCAAATGCTGGGACAGCAGTGGCTACTTCTTCCATTTCCAGAGCATGGCTTAAATGTGGAGATGGATTTCAGAGCACTTCCATGCTTGAGGTAAAATCCTGGTTTACCTGTGGTGTAGGCTAGAGATGCAAGCTGATGATCATAAGGCTTTCCCCCTAATTTAGCTTTTTATGCACAATTTCAAAAAGAACAAACCTACTGTTTATAGCAAACATACAGCAAATCCTTGAGGCTTTAATGTGGCTTGTAGTCCTCTCCCAAAATTTCCAACAGTTGAAATATTCATGTGCTCCATCTCTTCTCCCCATATTTGCTTATATTGTCAGTTGTCGTCCTCCTCTTGGAACACCACACAAAAGTTGTGTCAACAGCATATTGTTGAGTTGACAAGTTAAGCAGAACTGGAAAACAAGACTGCACAAGAAGTAGTTTTCATTCCAAAGTGTAATTCTCTCTGCACATGATGGTATCTTACACTTATCCTGGTCAGTACCTATCATCTGGAAAGAGCTCAAGCATCTCCATACTATATTTATAGTATCAAAAAATAATTCCATCCGTTCCTGGGATGCAATACAGCAGCTGTGTAAAAGTTCACAGCCACACTCAAGAACAGTTCATGGCGGATTTCAGTTGATATTTCAGTTTTATGTCTCATTCAAAATGGCATTTACAGTACCTTTACCTCTGATACCTCACCGGGATGTTTGTTCAATTCTGGCTGAGATTGAAGGAATGCTATCTACTGAATAGCCAACTCCGCATCTTCGTGCACTTGTTTTTTTCCCTGGAATCTCCTATCCAAGTACTGGCCAGGCCCACTGGTGCTTGGTTTGTGAGATTTTATAAGAGCAGAGTCAGTACATCTGCGTGCTTCTTTCCCTGTCCCATTGAATATGTTAAGGATCGTATTTTCCATCCTTCAGCCTGCTCTCCCACTTTGGAATTAGGGTGAAATTGTTGCCTATCTCTACCCCCCTCCCCTGGTAAAATGTTATGTCAGTGCTTTGGGCAGGGAGAGTGGATATTTTTCTGAGCCAGAGCAGAGATTATGCAGTTCTGAAGTTGTTCTTCCTTAGGAAGAGTATGAGGGAATTACTCAGAATCAGTAAGACTGCTTAATATATATAATGATTTTAATAGAAAATAAAGCTCACTGACTTGAAAGTAAACTGCCACGTTAATGTGAATAAATAACAGAATAGTTCTAAGCTATAGGTACAGCATTGTTACAGTGACTATTACCCTGTTCCTTTAATCATTTGGTGTGTGTATATAACAAATATATATATTTTTTTTGTTATGTAGACCTCAGAATCTTCTGAAAAGAAGTCTAGAGCCGATAAGCATCTTGGGCCACTGCTTACCTCTGCTGAAGGAACACTAGGTACTATCACTATTTCACATTAACATTGTAAAAGCGACTATCAGTTTGCATTGTCCATATGCGTTTTCTCAGTTCTTACCTGTGACATCAGCTGCTTCCAGCTGCTGACATAGTCTGTGCATACAGAGGGTGATCTCTAGAAGAAATAGAACTGATCCTATCTGACTTGCACCTGCATTCCTGGTCTCCCTCTTCCCTGATCTCCAGACAGAGATCCTGAGAAGGGAGGCGGCCACTGCTTCTGCATGTGCAGAAGGAGCTCTACTAATGCTGCATTTGTTGTACAGTCCTATCCTGCCAGGGACAGTATTTTAAAGTTTTTTTTCCCCCCACAGTTTAAAAAAAACCAAAACCTTTTAAAGTGTATAGATGGAAGGTGAGGCAGTTGTGAACTCCACTTGGAGAGAGATAAATAAGGAGATGAAAGGTGGAGCTGGGGGGAAAAGAAAATGGAGCCTATCAGCTAGATTGATGGCAGCAGCACTGCTGCTTTCATAGCCTTTTCCCTTTGTGTGAGGATACCCAGGATAGCAGCATGGAGCAACTACTATTGTGATAGGAATTGCAAAAATGAATGCAGCCATAACAGTAAATTTTGAAGGGGTAATTTGTCTTTACAGTTCAAAAACAGCTTAGATACAATGTAAAATAAGTTCTGATTTGCATGCATATATATATATATATAAAATATGGCAATACACCTTATTCCAAAAAAGCCCCAGATGCTTTGTAGACTTGGGAATGTAATCAGCTATTGATGAAATGCAACTACCTCTGGTAAAGCATATTAGTGTTACCATGAACTCTTAAATTAAAAAGTGAAGAATAATGCTATATCTAGGTGAAACTTCAGGGAGAACTTAAATATTAATTCCATGAGATCAGTTTGATCAGTTGGCCAATGATAGCACTCCATTCATGTACAAAGTGCGCTGGGATAGTGGTTGTGGTTTCAGTGCTCAGAAGGTAACACTCCAGCAGCATTGTGCTGCTGATCACCTTTCTGGGAATGTACTTACTTTGGGTAAAGCATCACCAGTGGAATCGCTAACATCCCTTCCTGGAGCACCCCTGGAAGGCGTTTCTTGGTAGTCTCGCTTGTGAGATCTGACAGGTCCCTGCCACTTGTTAGTATGTCAGAGTCTGCTCTTAAATACTGTTTTAAACACTTCAGTCAAAATCACTCATATTGGTCTTCCTAGCTTCCCTACCTCCTAGCCTCCATTGCCAGTCAAAGTCCCCTCTTCCTTAGAGGTGCAAGGTAGGGAAACTACTGCTGCAGACTCTTTCCACTTTTCCTCAAAGGCGTTTGAAACCCACCACAGATTTTGCAGGCTCTTTTCAGGTGTGTCACTTCTACCCCCTGCCTCCAGTCCTTGTCTCTCCATTTTCCCCAGAGGCTCTGCGGCCTCTCTTGGGTTCCATGAGTTAAAAATAAATAAGATAATGGGCATCTCTTCTACATGCTGTCCTTGGAGTTCAAAATTATGCTTTTCCAGATTTTTGAACGGAATCTGTGTTGGGGGTGGGGGAAGGTGATTTTGTTTTTTTCCTCCAGTACTGATACCCAACAACTGGATTTTTCAGAATGAAAAGTCAAACTTCAAAGTGGAAGGAAATAAGAGATCTCATTTGCTTGTGCCTGCCTGCTCTGTAAACTGAAATTCATTGTCCTACTAACCTGTAATCCTCCTCCTTTATATGCCTTAATAATAATGGGTAAAAGGTATTTTGGAATACCTATCAGTTGTCTTTACTTTATCTCTAAAAACATGTTGGTTTTACCAGTTATCTGTGAATGAACAGTTGTTAATTACTCTTGAACAGCTTAATTGCCTTTTCTAATTTTGCTATGACAGAGAGAGGCTCTAGGATTCTGCATCTTAACTTTTGTTGTTTATGATAATGGTGGCACATTTGTTAGTTTTTGTGTGTAAATTACCAGACATACTTAAAAATAAATAAATCCAGGAACTGATTTTACTTTCAGGTTTTAAATATTTAAAGTGTCTCTGGAGAGGTGGAGTCTGGGGGTGACAGTGTGATCTAGAGGAATGAACTGGGGACTGTGTCGAGATTTCTAGTCCTGGCTCTACTACTGACTTGCTCTGTGGCCTTGGTCAAGTCAAGTGACCCCTCTGCCCCCCATTCTCTTTCTGTAAATGGAGATGTTAATACTGGCCTCAAAGAGTTGTAATGAAGATAGATAATGCTTTATATTTTAAAAGTGTAAGTGGTAAATGTTGTAATATTTTAGTATTAAGTGTGGATACTCAAATAGTTGCACCTGATATTGGGGGGTGGGGGGAGGGACAGGACTTATGATTTATTTCAGCTCAAAAAGAATGCAAGTTTAATTTTAAATTCACTAGTTTAGAAACTCATATTGATTTGATAGTGTTAGTATATAACACTGTCTTATGCTCTCTGATAGGAGTTTCTACTGCTGTGAACCCAGAGGAGTTTGCAGACATAATATGGAGCTCTAGTGGCAGCGACTTGTCAGATGATGAGAATAAAATATTGATTTCAAGGTTGTATAACCAAAAGAGTCATGGTTCCAAAGCACAGAAATCTTCCAGCAAGCATAACTTATTGTCCGAGGACAGGAGTAGTGAAGGTGAGTTCAAATGTTTTGCAAGTGCTTTTTTGGAAAGAAATCATGTTTGCTGAATTTTAAATATTTTATGGGAAAATCATTTGAAGTTATTGCAAAATGTTACAGCTCTGATCCTGATCTAATTGAAGTTGGTGGAAAAACTCCCTCTAACTTCTGTGGGAGCCAGAATGGGCTATAAACAGCATTAGCAAAAGTGGACTAGATGCTAACGTATGATGGGTGGAATGGCAAGGGATAATAGTTTTTAATTTGTATTGGACAACTATTCCTAATATATTGAAATAGGATGACCTACTCTTTATAGGATGGTACACTAACTCCTTTGTCCATGCTGTTTGTGGAGTTGTGAACCCCCAGGCCTTCAGTCCCCATGCAACCAGTGGTGCTACTGCTTGCTTTTACCTAGGGCTTGATTTCTCCCCCATGGGCGCTTTGCTTCAGATGCGCAAGCACCTCTCGAGCCCTTGATTATAGATTTTCCTTTAGCAATGTCCGTTCGGCCTGCACATATGCTCTGTGCAACCTGGTGCCGCGCTCCAAGGGTATGTAGGGTTGCACATATGAACTGCCATCAGTTCCTTCTCTATCACCTCAGTCTGAGATGGAACGTTAACTTGTCCGCCTGGTGTGTGCCTCAGTGTGTTTTGTAGTTTTGTTTATTGGTTTAGAGTTAGTTATTGTTATATAGAATTAGTTGTAAGAGGTTTCAGTTTTTCCTCTTTCCCCAGTTTTTTCCCCCCATTTTTCTTGGGGAGTTTATTTGGCCTGGCTGGGCTTGCCAGCTTTCAAATGCTGCCTCTCCTGTCGGGAGACTGTCCCAATCAGTGGCACTCTAAGTATATCCATTGCTTCGGAGAGTCCCATATCTCTCAAATGTATAACTTTTTGTGTGGCTCTTAAAATCTGGAGCTCGGAAGAATCAAGAGACTAAACTGAAGCTGCTCCTGAGGAAGCACTTCCTTGACCCACTTTCAAGTCAGGTCAGGAGATTCTCTCCCTCTCAATGATGTCTCTACTCTCTCTCCGTTCAAGCAAGTGTAGACAGAATGGAGCAAAAAGTGTGTTTACATGCTTTGCAAGCAAGACAAGATCATTCCCCTCCGGAATTTACAGTCTCAGGCCTGGTCTACACCTAAAACATAGCTTAATCGACCTATGTCCCTCACGGGTATGAAATAGTCACACCCTGAGCATTGTAGTTAAGCCCAACTAGTAACCGGTGTAGACCACTACTTGAACAGAAGAATTCTTCCATTGACCTAGCTACTGCCTCTCAGAGGGGTGGATTAACTGCAGTGACAGAAAAACTCCTTCCACTGCTGTAGCAAGTGTCTATACTATAGTGGCATAACTGCAGCTGTGCTGCTCTAGCACTTGTAATGTAGACATGCTATTAGATCCTGATCCTGCAATTTACTGCACAGGGAGGGGGAAGACTGTTGTACCAACACAGAGCCCCTCTGACTTCAAAAGATCTTGAAATGGGATCAACATGACTAGACCCTTATGTCTGATGCAGTCCCATTTAAAGTAAATTAGACTCCATGTGTTTTTAAACATAATCTTTTTTGCAGGATAAGGGCCTAAATATCCAATGTACAGCTGAAGGATAGGGACTGGGTTTCTTTGAGGCAGAGCTGGGTTCCATAAGTGGAGAGAAGAGGCCTATTTTCAGGGGAAATTGGAGGAAAGAAGGGGTGAGTTGGAGGTTTGATTGGACCTGGTATTAACCTGTCTGTTCTGTCTACACTAACTGAGCTGGGAAGCATGTTCCCAGCTGTAGACAGACAGGTGTTAGTCCAGTAGCTCAAATAGGGCTTAAAAATAGCATTGTAGCTGGGGATAGCATATGCAGTGGGTTGGGCTATCCCCCGGAGCACAAACTGACCCGGATGCCCTGGGCACATCCCCTGAGCTGCTGCTTGTGCTACTGCAAAATATACTTCTATTTTTAGTGTGCTAACTGAAGGAGAGCTAGCGTGTCTCTACCTGTTCTAGAAGCGCATTGCCAGTGGCAGTGTAGATGTGCCCATCATCTTGTTGCTGTTGTCTGTACCTTTTTATCTTTTGGAACAACCTTCATGTATCTTTGGTTCGTCAACTCTCTATTGTTGTTTCAAATCTCTAATGAAGACTTAATTTTTCTCTCTTATCCTTTACTTCTCTTACCCTCTGTTTGATTTACTCAGCCAAACATGAGCTAGGGCTTTTGGAAAATGTAACTAGATAAATCCTAATAATTAAAAACCCGCTACCTTCTCAGGGACGATACTATCAGATTGCAAACCTATCAGATTGCATATGGAAATAGTCAGTCTGTCATGCTGAGATTTGCCTCCACAAAAGTTAGCATTTACCTGCTATTTAATTTTATAACTGTACTATTTAGCTCTGCAAAGTATATTACAATTCAGCTTTTTATGGAAGATGCTATCAAAGTTGTGTGTTATGGAAAGAGTAAGAAAAATATTAGTTGAATGTACACAACAACATCACTTACATTTTTGAATTAGAGATAATTTAACAGCATGTTTACTGTCATTGTTGAATTCATAGTTATAAATAACACACAGACTCATTAAGAAAAATGTCTTTAATTTTAACAACTACTTTATTAAGGTGAACCACAGTTCATTGACTGGGAGAAAGACAGTGATCCTGGGGATAGTGGTGATGAATGCAATGGATCAGGAAAAGATGACAGTGCATTGGATATATCAGACTCTGATTCCTGTGCAAGCAGTAATTCTGTGCCCCTTGAAGAGAAGGAAGGTGAACTTCCTAAGGTGAGAAAATGTTTCTGCTTAAAAAAACCAAAACATAACTGTACAGCATATTAAGGTTTGGAAGAACTGATTTGGGTGGGACATGAGGTTTTTTGTTTTTGTTTACCTCTTCTCCCTAAAAGAGAGCTTCACAAACAAGAATATTTCAAATTCTCATTCTTCCCCAAACTTACAAATAGGTAAGCAGTGTGGTCAGTGAATAGAGTAGTTGACAGGAAGTCTTGCAGTTCTAAAATCATCACATGAGATCTGATTTAGAAAAGAAAATGTATAATTCATAAGAAAATTATACAATGTCTTGTGCAGTTTAAGTGGCATGGGTTTTTGTCTTGAAGTCAGAGTGCTCTGCCAAAACAGGCTCTTTCAGTATCAGACCTTCCTGCAGTTCCCATTGGCTGGGAATGGCAAACTGCGGCCACAGGGAGCCAAGGGGCTCCATGCCTGCAGACGCTCCAGTTAAACAAAATGACAGTGTATTAGATATTCAATTCAATGATTCCATAGAGTTTAAAATCATCAAATTTTGGTGTAGACCCATTTATAAGCCGACCCCCGCTCTTTGATGCGTCACGTTTTTACCAAAAATATTCGGCTTATGAATGAGTACATACGGTAAGTTTCTGGAGGATAGGTCCATCAATTGCTATTAGCCAAGATGGTCAGGGATTTAACCCTATGCTCTGGCTGTCCCTAAGCCTCTGTCTGGCAGATACTGGGACTGGATGACAGGGAATGGATCGCTCAAGAATTGCCTTGTTCTGTCCATTCCCTCTGAATCATCAGGCATTGGCCAGTGTCAGACGACAGGATACTGGGTTTGATGGACCATTGGTCTGATCCAATATAGCTGTTCTTATGTTCTTAACAAAATGGTTACCTGTTTCTTCCCACAGAAGATCCATTATTCTTAGGCACCAGTTTTACAAACACTGTCTCTAAATTTGCGTGTCTAAATTGTAGGTGCCTGCATTTTTTGGGTGTCCCAAATCTTGGATTGGTTTGTGCCAACTTGATTTTTGTGCTTCAACTGGGAAATTAGATGACAATTGCTGTGCACAAATGCTATTTGCATGCAGAAAAACTTGATGTTCAAAATTGCACTCATAAAAATAAGCATACATATTTTAGGGACTGGATTGAAGTAATTTCTAATATTTAGCCATTGTATTTAAAAGTTAATAGTACTGTACAAGTATGTTCTCAGAATTTCCAGTAGAGGGTGCCAAAAATTAACTATTCAGTTTTACTTTTCAGTAACAAATTACTTGGGCATTCTAGAGAAAATTGGATTTAGAATAGTATACTCTTATGTAATTGGATACGCTTAATGCTCTGTAGTGGCAATTAGACATTGTGCAGGTTAAATTGTCCAAGAGGGGTTTGTGTGTATAGTGGGTGGGGTGTTATGATGAATACAGATGTCAACATCAAATCTGACATATGAGCAGACATAAGATATGGCGTGCTACTCTAGACAAAAGGAAAAACAAGCAGTATATCTGTAGTAGTAATAATGATGATTGGAGTATGAAAACAATAGGCCAAACTAAATTGCATCACAACTTCAGTTAAATCAATGGAGTAGCAACTACTTTCACCAGGCCAAGACTATGAAAAAAGGATCGGTCTGAGAATAAAAGTTCTGTTTCCAGTCTACTAATCAGGAATGGGGTAGAATCGCTGGCAAGTAGCAAATTCATCAGCCATGTTCTAGTGACTAACATCTGCTTCTGGCTAGTAGGTTAAAGACAAGGGTGGAGGGACTCCACTTCCAATATCTTGGAGAAAAGCCTAGCCCTCCCGACGCCCTCTGCTATGAAGGGAAAGGTAAAGGGCTCTCTTCCAGAAAGCTGCTTGTGGAGCCATTTCTATTTCTCTCTCTTTATTTGCCTCTAACTAGTAAGATGTCCTATAAACTTGAACCTTCATCCCTTCTAGATGCTGTAAATAAGGAGCATTTCCTCCTGCAAGGATCCCAGAGCTTGGGCTGCAGCCTGAGCCCAAACATCTACACTGTAGTTAAACAGCCACTTAGCCCAAGCCCTATGAGCCTGAGTCAGCTGGCACAGGGCAGCCATGGGTTTTTAATTGCTGTGTAGACCCTCTACCCTTTCTTCCACCCTCCAGTTTAGGTTTTTCACCTCCTTTCAATTTCTCCAGTGCCTACATTTTGTGCCCAAGCAGCAGTGAGACATTAAATGTGATTCCTGATTGTTTTGCTGCTACGCACAGGGCTGAGTAGCAGCAGTGAAACTGAGAAACTTGGTTTTCATTTTTGCTGCTGTTTGACAAAGCCATGAACAATAGTGGAAATATTAGAGCTGCCTATCTATAGATTCAGGAAGACTGCACTGCTTTGGTTCGTTTCAAAAGGAAAAGGAAAGGCTATCTTCACAATCATAAGGGCTAGAAGCTTTTTTTAATGGAAATTTAAATTCTATACAACTTGATGGCTTGGGCCTCATGTTATCTAGGAATAACTTCCCACTCTACACCGGCAAGTAAAGTTTTCATGCTCTGCCAACTAGTAATCTTGTTACTGTTGTGGTAGATCCCCTGAAATCAAGTGAAAACTGATAGTCATGGCAGACAAGATTACATAAATCTGTAAATAGGAATAGTTGAGGAGTTAGATGATACAATTGAATGGATACTTAATGTTAAGCTCTCAGTTGTCAAATCATTTCCCAATCTGACCAGCAGAGGGAGAAAGGCTTCCCCCTTTCCTCCATCTTCCCCATCCATACTATGCCAGGTGTCAGTGGGTGATGTGTAGGTAAGTACATCCTCTCCCCTACACCCTCTTCAAAGCAATATTGAACTCAGGAATCCCGGGCAATATTAATACAGAATGAACTCAAATGAACTCTCTGCACATGGAAATCCTTTAAACTTTCTTAAATGTGGAGTTTGGGAGTCCTAATAGCAGAGCTGGAATGGAGTGTCCCATGTCCACCTCATACTATCCCAGGAAAACACACTTAGAGTTTGTCTATAGATGACAGTTTGCCACTTTCATTATCCCAGTATAGTTAAAGTGGTACAACCCGTTCCACCCCAGTGCGGCTGCAGTTATACCAGTATAGTTGAGTCCCCTTTCCTGTATGGAATAAGCTATACCAGGGGTCGGCAACCTTTCAGGAGTGCTGTGCTGAGTCTTCATTTATTTACTCTAATTTAAGGTGTTGCGTGCCAGTAATACGTTTTAACGTTTTTAGACGCTCTCTTTCTATAAGTCTATAATATATAACTAAACTATTGTTGTATGTAAAGTAAATAAGGTTTTTAAAATGTTTAAGAAGCTTCATTTAAAATTCAATTAAAATGCAGAGCCGCCCCCCCCCCCCCCCCGGACCAGTGGCCAGGACCCGGCCAGTGTGAGTGCCACTGAAAATCAGCTCGCGTGCCAAAGGTGGCACGTGTGCCATAGGTTGCATACCCCTGAGCTATACCACTATACAGCACCTTTTATACTGATACAACCCGTGCATCCATGCTAGGGTTTGTACTGGTACAACTATATTTCAGAAAAAGATCACACCTCTAAGCAAAATAGTTTATACTGTTAAAAAATTGTCTGTAGACCAGGACTCAGAGAATTCCTTTTCAGTTTTCTTTCTGACAGAGCTCCCTTTTGTGGAAATTTCCATGGGAGTGGTCAGTCTGGGCTATATAACTCTGGGGGCTAGCTCATGCAGGAAGTTAAATCCCCAGTGTAAATTACTGGCTCCTTGTAACTTTGGCATACTTTGCCATGCTATGCAATATATGGGACTGGCACCCTTGTAGGAATAATTCAGGCAAACTGTTTGATGAAAAATACAACAGAACTGAGAATACAAAAGAGGTGTTTGCTTCAGGAAAGCATTTTGTACAAGATTAATCTTTTAAAAGGCCTGTTAATTTAGTGGCCTAACACTGCAAAATGGGCAACCATTTGAGATAAAATATTTGTGTAGTATTTACTAAATCTTTGAAACCTAATGGAGTGTCTGCATAATTAGAAGACTTTTTTGTGTGAAATTTATTTTCTACTACTCAGAAATATGCTACACTCCATTAGATTCTGGAGGGTTAGCAATTCTGTCAAAATATTTTTCTGCAATATTTATCAATTTTTACATTGTGCTAGACCTCTAATTTCATGGGCCATTTTAAACATGAACAAGTTTGTGACTGATGCCTTCCTTGATACACCAATAGGTTTGGTCTGAAAATTACTTCTCTCCAGTGTTTTGTTACAAATCATTTTTAAAAGAATAAAAAGGAGGGTGAGGGCTTAAACAAAAATGTACAAACTGGATGTATTACATCAGGGTCTATGTGCACAGCTTTTACTTATGTGTAGGCCTTGCACTTAAAAAATAGAGGATAGGATTTTCAAAGTTGCTTAACATTGGCCTAACTCTGCTCAGTCTCATTAACTTCAGTGGGAGCAGAGCTAGGTCAATACACACAGTTTTGAAAATCCCACCCAGAGTTGGGTGGATTGTGTGTTTTTTCTTTCCTTTTGGCGAGTTGGGGAGAGACCGGGGTGGAAAGGACGTGTTGCTTTTTGTTCAGATACAAAAAAATCCTTTAATCTATAACTGACTTGATTTTTTGCTTAAGAAAATGAAGGACAGACAATACTGAAGGCCTGGCCCAGGAATAGTCTTCCTCAAGAACTTCCAAAGGGGCGAGGAGGCACTAGCGACCTTTTCCTTGGAGATTCTGGTGTGCAATGATGGTGACCTCCTTTCCAGTATACTTATATAATGCTTTCTAAGAGGACTCTGTTTCCCTCAACACAGGTCTATGAGCACATTTCACTGCATTACAAATAGTGGGTTGAATGACCCAACCAGAATGTGGCCTTCGCTAAAAGCCTCCTCTCAGAGATAAAAGGCCTCGAATGTAATAAAAAAAAGACTAATCTCTTAAATATTTTAAATTTTAAATATTTTCATTCCAGGGAATTAAACAGAATCTAATGTTGTTCAAATCAGATTTCATCCCTCCTACCATGCGGCCTCCTACACTAGGAACTGCCTCTCTCCATTCATGCCAAGTGGCCTCCTTTTCTTCCTTCAGATTCTTTCTAAAACAGTTTTCTGTGAAGTCTTCAGCATTAATCCCCCTAAAGTAGGTTAACTCTGTTTTATTAAAATATATAATGTCTGCCTCAGTTGGAGCCTGGATACACCTGTAATGTCCTGTATGCTTAGACTGTGTATTGTCTGTGGCTGATGTGTGGCCAGATTTGCTCACTTTTTGTGACTAGTCCCATTTAGGCCAGAGGAATTTAATTACATGAATGAAGTGAGGAAAATTTGTCCCCTAAATTATGAATTTCTCTTATGTATGTACTATGCAGAATAAGTAAGGCTTAATAAGCCTGTCTGCAATTTATTTTTAAATTATAACATCTAATCTGGATGCAAAAGAACCCAGCAAAAAAAGCTAAGTTTATAATTTGGTAAAACATTTTTTTCCCAAAGGAATAAATAGAAAATGTTAACAGTTCCCAAATGGGAATCTTGTTCTAGGAGGATATTCCTTAAACTAGACCATCGTCAGGCTTTAAATTTTTCAGACTTCACTGAAATGGATCATTACTAGTATTCTAAAAGCTCTGTTGTTTTTGGCATTGCATTGGAAATGGGAGCTTTAAATGATTTATGTAGAATAGAAAACATGCTTCTGTGCAATTGTCTTCCTTTAGTGAAGAATGTTGTGAACTTCTTCCAAATACACACCTTTGGGTAGAATCTGAGGCTTTCTGACCTACCAGAATTGGGGCCATGGATGAGTCAGTAATTGATATACTAGTTTATTGCTGCCGCAGTAACTTAGCTCAAAAAGGACAAAATAGGAAAGTGTAGCAAGTGATTTGCTTCTCTCTGTCTTTCTGCACCCTGGTCTTGTGTGAAGTAGATTTTACACCTTTGATGGCGTCCCAAAAATATCCCTCAAAGGTGAGCAGTATCTTGAGCAGCCAGTCATACAAGTATTGTGCATATATGTGGCCTTTCTCTTTTGTCCTCATCATCTTGCACCACTATACTTTTTCTACATGTAAAATTAAAGCTGAATCTAGCACCTATCTTGTGCAATACAGTTAAAAATAGGTTATTTTAGGGCATTGAATCATAATATCAAATGGAATCTGTGTCAAGTCAGATTGATAACTTAAACACTGATAAAAGATTATTATGTTTATGTGTTGTTGCAAGCATTTATTTTGGCACCCATGGCTCTTGTATCTGGGCACCTTAAAAAGCATATATTGAGACACAGTAATAATCTTAATGAGAGAGAGACCAAACACCACATTCCCCTGCTACCTGCAGCATTACTAGTCAGGATGCTAGGATTTAATCAGCTGGGAAGGCCTGGACAAAGAGGAGCATCTTGCAGCTATTTCTGAAAGAGTATTTCTGCAAGAATCAAATTTCAGAGTTATGAACCCACTACCAAGAAAGCTCTGCCTCCAGAAAAACAAATACAAACACATCAACCAGCTTATTAGAAACTCTTTTATACTTTACTTTTCTGTGGACAAACTGGACTTTGACTGCAGTAGGCCTGTTCTCAAAACCAGTTAGTCAGAACACATCAGGTCAATAATGGTTTAGGAAGCAACTATCACTTTGCACTCACATCAGTCAGGTAAAATGATTAACTGTAAAGCAACCGCGTGATGTAACAGAAATAATATTCTTGTAATGGAACACGGTAAGGGAATTAGCCTTTCTGTAGCCAGAGGAGGCGTATCTTGTGACAACTGGTTTCCATTGACTTGATCAATTTAATAAAGTAATAGTCTATTTTTTAATTTTTCAGTGTAAAATATAGTCCACTCCTGGATGAGTTGTGGTATTCTGCATTATAACTGCTTTCCTTTAGGGCTCCACATTCATATTAATTGGGCCAGCGTTTGAATGTAGCTGACGATATAAGTTGAATCATTATGTCTATATTGGTCTATATGTTGATAGTTCAAAATATTTAGTTTGGGAAGTTCAAATCTCAATGTGGCTGATTTGGTTCTTTATCCTCCTGAGGTAGATAACTGGGTGGTGGTAATTCAAATAATACCTTGAAATCTCAAATCAGCCCTTTGTGCTGTGCATAGACCTTAAATAGCCATGTTATCCTTGGAGAGTAGAAGTGTCCCTTTGCCCTACACATACATATACTCTAGTTCATTGGGTTGCTTAAAGGTGGCCACATTTCAGTTTGTTAAATATTCTGGCATGTTTTTCTATGTAAAACTAAAATAATGTTGTGTGTATTAAGCTAGTCACATAGACTGACAAATAGCAGAAGTTACCGTAATGAAGTGGAGCCTGGGCCTTGATGGCGCATGCTGTTCATACTAGACCTGTCTATTTTCACTGATTCAACTGGGCAAACAGTTGGCTGTTTGGGTCTACTAATCCACCAGCTCTTCTCTGTTTAACTTGAGGATTCAGTTAAGCCACATCTTCTTTCTTGCATATCTCTGGAGAGCCACAACTTAACTGCAGCTGACAGCTTGGCTATCTCTGCTTATGTGCACCAAATGCTTCCATCCCACCCCATATCATTAAAATTAGAGTGACCGTATTTCCCAAAGGGAAAATGGGACACCACGTGGGGCTGGCCCAAGGCACCCCATCCCCCACGGGGCTGGTCCCAGGTGCTTGGCCAAGATGCGCCCCCCCCCAACTGTCACTGGTCACTTGAACCCTGACGACCCCCCACTCAAGGTTGTCACTGGTGGCTCAAACCCTGCTGGCCACTGCTCAAGGCTGTCCCCAGCACTGGAACCCTTCCTCCTCTTGCCCCACCTCCAGCCCAGTCTCCCTCCTGCATGAGGCTCGCATCTCCGCTCCCCCCCGTCCCCCCGATTCTGCCCCATTGCATCTCACTTTTTTTGACAAAAGTGGGCATTTGTCCCATTTGCTCTTATCGACTGATCAAAAAAAGTCAGGATGACTGGGATGGCTTAAAAAAGGGGCTGTCCTGGCCAAAACAGGATGTATGGTTACCCTAATTAAAATGGAGCTCTTTGTTTTCCAGAGGCAGCATTCCATGGGAGGGATCTGGAGTTTTTCAGGCTTGGATCCTCTAGGCAACAGTGACTCTGTTTGGAACACTGTAGAGGGGACTTTCTGAATACTGGGGAGAGGCAAAAGAAATGCATGTTGCTATGCCAGGCTCTCCTCTCTCTCCCAACAGCAATACCGATTTATAAGTGTAGATCAGATGTTAGTTTTTAACTCTTGCTGTGGAGGGAAGTGGTGGGAAAGAAGGCTCATTAGCACGAATAGGGTGGTCTGGCATATGTGCATGATGGTTTGTCTACTATGGGTTTAGTAGTATTAGAACTAAGGCATGACAAAACATTTTGGTTAATGATTTTAATTCCATTCTCAACCATAGAAAAAGGTTTGTGCACATCAAATTGTAACAAATGCCTGTGTCTTGAGTAGGTTTGGATTTGATCACCAAACTGTCGACAGTGCTCTAATTTAGACAGATTTAATTGTTTCTGACTTCCTTGCTAATTTTTAATTTAAAAACCAAACTTATTTTACAGCTATTTACAAAGACAATTTATCCTCAAGACATTAGGTGGCTAATTCTCCATCGAATTTATGCCTTTACGATTGTCTGTCTCAGCAAAAAGGTGACTGATTGAATTGGTTTGAGAGCGTGAAATACCCTCTCATCAGTAGAATGCTTGCAGCAAGGGGAGAGGCACAGTGGCAGGGTAACTTAAGGAATCTCGTGCTGCTGCTGATGTACCTGTTCTCAAATAAGATTGTATTGATTGAAGGTTTTTGCCATGTCAAAGACAAAAAATACATACAAACAGCCACTAAAATATGTAGTAAACAAAATACATCTAAAATGGCTAGTCTGTACACAATGTTTAAAAAAAAAATCAAAAACCAAAATCGAAACAAAGCAGTAAGTATACAAATACCCTTGCTAAATACTCCACATTTATTGTTTGTTTTAAACTTTTAGGACCTGGTTCAGTTTGTATTTAGGGGTTTCATGCCTTGGACTTCAGTGAGAGCAGAATTGTGCCCTTTGAGAAAAGTGTTAAGCATGTAGAGTTCATGTCCATCTTACTGAACTGTCTTGTTTTATACAATAGATTCTGATAAGAACAATAAACAGAATATGATGAGATGAAATAAAACTTTTAAATTTTTCTGGCTGTAAGAGGAGTTTGGAAGGTTCATAGTCCAGAAACCTGGTCACTTGGGGTGCAAGTGTCTTTTTTTTCTCTTTTAGACAGATAAGGTTCTTTTCCTCAGATGTGTATCTGTTGTATACAGTATCTTTTCACCCATTTTATTTCATGTGACAGAGGCTAGCTATGTATTTTCATGCTGCTGCTGGCTTCTGCCTGGAGGGTGTACAGTCAGATGGTGTGGGGCTAGGGCATAAGAGGTGCTACTGCTGTCACTGGCTGCCATTGCAGTGCAAGAACATAGAATCATGGGGTTGAAAGGGTCTGCAATGATCATCTAGTCCAACCCTCTGCCAAGATGAAGGATTTATTGTGTCTAAACCATCTAAGACAGATGGGCATCCACCTTTTTTTGTAAACCTCTAAGAAAGACACTTCAATGACTTCCCTAGACGTTTTGTTATATTGTCCTACTATTCTTACAGTTAGGAAGTTTTTTCTTGGGATATAATCTAGATCTACTGTGTTGTAGTTTGAACCCACTGCCTCTTGTCCAGCCTTCTGTGGCAAGACAGAACAACTTTTCTCCATCTTTTTTATGGCAGCCTTTCAAATATTTGCAGACTGCTATCATGTTCCCCCTTAATCTCCTCTTTTCCAAACTAAACATACCCAGTTCCTTCAGCTTTTACTCATATGGCTTGCATTCCATCCCTTTGATCATCTTTGTTGCTCATTTCTGGATCCTTTCCAATTTCTCTACAGCCTTTCTATACAACAGTGGTCAAAATTGGACACAGTACCCCAGTTGAGACCTAGCCAGTGCCAAGTAGAGGGTACTATACCCTCTCGTGACTTGCATGCTATGCCTCTGTTAATGCAACCCAAAATTGCATTTGCTTTGTTTTGCAACAGCATTGCATTGTTGACTCATGTTGAGGGTGTGATCCACCACAAGTCCCAGATCTTTCTTACCAGCGCTGCTGCCAAGTAGTTATGCCCCATTCTGTATTTGTGCATTTTTTCCCCCATAAGTGTAGCACCTTAAATTTGTGTTGTTGAATTTAATTTAGTTGTCTATAACCCAATTCTCCAATTTATCAAGATCCCTTTGAATTTTAGCTCTATTCTGAAAAGTGTTTTCAATCCCTTCCCCAGCTTTGTGTTACTGCTAGTAGCAGTAACACCCAATGGCCAGAGATTGGGCACTAGATGGGGAGGGCTCTGAGTTACTACCGAGAATTCTTTCCCAGGTGTCTGGCTAATGGATTTTGCCAACATGCTCATGATTCCACTGATCACCATTTTTGGGGTCAGGAAGGAATTTTCCTTCAGCTCAGATTGGCAGAGACCCTGGGGGTTTTTCATCTTCCTCTGAAGGATAGCCACATAACTTGCTAATTTAAACGAGCATAAATGGTGCATTATCTGTAATTTGAAGTCTTTAAATCAAGATTTGAGGACTTGAGTAACTTGGCCAGAAGTTATGGGCCTATTACAGAAGAGGGTGGGTGAGGTTCTGTGGCCTGTGGTGTGCAAAGAGGTCAGACTAGATGATCATGATGTACTCTTCTGGTCTTAAAGTCTATGAGCACCTCTTATAAGTCCCCCTGTTTAGAAGTAGCAAATCTCATTGCTTGGCCACTGCAAGATTAGTTCATGCTTAGGGCATGGTTTCTAAAGTTTTCTGAGAAGCCATAAGATTCAATCATTTTCATTTTTTTTTTTTTTTAATCTTGGGTTCTACAGAAATAGATGGCATTTGTCAGACTCACCTAGAAATGCTGTCTTCTCACTCTGGGTGAGGTGATGAGGCACTTCATCAGACTGGGATTTGCATTTCTTTTAATGATCAGTTAAAAAAAAAAAGACAGTAATCTGATTGTAATTTGAAGACTTTTATATTTGTAACATTCTGGGAAAAAGCTCAGTGTGTTTAAGTTGCATTTGTCAGTGTGTTTTTAAAAAAATATTCATTGTTGCTTTTAGATATGTGCTAAAAGTGCCATACATGAGTGATTGGGAAAGTGATGCTATGTTTTGTGAAATATAATTTGTAAAGCAGTTTAGGATCCTTTTGTAATGATAGGAGCTGTATAATATAACATATGAACTTGTCAGAAGCGCTTATATGAATATTTAGGAGGATGTGTTGAGTAAAGTAGTTGCAGCTGTGTTTTTTGGGGTGTGTATGCCTAAATAGGGAATACCTAGTGATGTGGTATAAAGTCCTGAATTTGAAACGGGTCTCTTTCTGCTGAGTAGTAAATATGTGCATTACTCCTAAGCCAAGGGGATCTAGGACTGTCATCCCAAATAAGTGCTGATAAATCTTTTTTTTTTTTCCATAGAATCTTAGAAATGTAGGACTGGAAGGGACCTCAGTAGGTCATCTAGAACAGTACCCTGCACTGAGGTTGGACTAAGTATTCAGTGTCCCCCCTCAGAATCCTCTTCTCCAGACTAAACAACCTCCCCTCTTTGTTTTTTTCAATCTTTCCTCAGTGGTCATGTTTTCTAGACTTTTAATCATTTTTGTTACTCTCCTCTAGACTTTCTCAAATTTGTCCATATCTTTCCCAAAGTGTGGTGCCCAGGATGCAATACTCCAGTTGAGGCCATATCAGTCCTGAACAGAATGGAAGAGTTACTTCTCGTGTCTTGCTTACAACACTTCTGCTAATACATTCCAGAATATTTGCTTTTTTTGCAACAGTATTACATTGTTGACTCATATTTAGCTTGTGATCTATTATAAGCCCCAGATCCCTTTTGGCAGTACTTCTTCCTAGGCAGTAATTCCCCATTTTGTATTTGTGCAATTGATTATTCCTTCCTAAGAATAGTCCTTTGTATTTGTCCTTATTGAATTTCATCCTGTTTATTTCAGACCATTTCTCTAGTTTGTTAAGATCATTTTGAATTTTAATCCTGTCCTCCAAAGTGCTTACAATCCCTCCCAGCATGGTTTCGTCCACACATGTTAAGTTTACTCTCTGTCATTATCCAAATCATTTATGAAGCTATTGAATAGAACCAGACTCAGGACAGATCCCTGTGAGACCCCAGATGATATGCTCTTCCAGCTTAATTGTGAACCATGATAACTACTCTCTGAGAGAACTTTTCCAAACCAGTGGTGCACTCACCTTATCGTAGGTCCATCTAGACGAGTGGTTCTCAAACTTATTTGATTTCCCCCCTCCCCTTCTTTGTGTCTGTCCCCAGTGAGGGCTTGGGGCAGTGAGAGAGGGAGGAAGAAGAGCCTAAGCCTGAGCCACCTCCTGGTGAGGGATTGGAGCAGAGGGCGGGCAGGAGAGCCCAAGCTTGGGCTACCTCCCCGTGAGCTATTGAGGGGAGGGGAGGAGAGTCCAAGCCTGGGTAGTGGGGCTGTGTCTCCTTTTACTGCTGCCTACCCGGTGCGCACGGCCCTTCTGCATGAGCCCCAGCCGTTTGGGCTGACAGCTAGAGCTCTTTATTTAAAAAACAAAAAAAAAACAAAAAACCACAACAAAACAGTACATGACTTGAGCCTCCCTTGGGAGGTCTGCCCCAGTTTGAGAACTAATGATCTAGACTATATTTCTCTAGTTTGTTTGAGAAGGTCATGTGAGACAGTATCAAAAGCCTTACTAAAATCAAGATATATATGACATCTGCTTCCCGGGTATCCACAAGGCTTGTTATTCTGTCAAAGAAGGATATTAGGTTGGTGTGACATGATTTGTTCTTGACAAATCCATATTGACTGTTACTTATTAATTTATTTTCTTATAGGTGCTTACAGATTGTTTCATTATGTACTCCATTATCTCTCCAGGTACTGAAGTTAAGCTGACTGGTCTGTAATTCCCTGGGTTGTCCTTATTCTCCTTTTTTTTTTTTTTTTATAGATAGGTACTATATTTGCCCTTTACTTATCCTGTCATCCATGAGTTCTCAAAGATAATTGCTAATGGTTCAGAGAGCTCTTCAGCCAGTTTCTTAAATAGTTAAGAATGTATTTCATCAGGCCCTGCCAACTTGAAGACATTTAAGTTGTCTAAGGCTGTGTGTACACTACAGAGCTTACAGTGGCACAGCTGTACCAATGCAGCTGCACTGCTGTAGGATCTCTCATGTAGCTGCTCTGTGCCAACAGGAGAGAGCTCTCCTGCTTACGGAATTAAGCCACCCCCAGCGAGTGGTGGCAGCTATGTCAGCAGGAGAAGCTCTGCCACTGACATAGCACTATGCACACTACCATTTATCCTGGCATAATTTAGGTCACTCAGGGGAGTGATTTTTTTCACACCCCTGAACGACATACATTTTGTCGACATAAGTGGTAGTGTAGACATGGCTGAAGTAATTCTTACCTTGTTTGTTTCCTATTTTAGCCTCAAATCCTACCCAATCTACACTTCTGCCATTGCTGCATTTTCTGTTGTTGTTGCTCCATCCTCATTGTATAATGTGCCTACTCTATCCTTGGTCTACCTCTTGCTTCTCTCATATCTATTAAAAAAATTCTTGTTACCCTTTTTGTCCCTAGCTAGTTTAATCTTTTTTTTTTTTTTTTGCCTTGGCCATTCTAATTTTGTGCCTACATGCTTGTTATTTTTTATATATATATATATTCATGCTTCATAATTTGACCTAGTTTCTACTATTTGTATGACTCGTTTTTGATTTTCAGGTTATTGAGGATCTCCTGGTTAAGTCAGGGTGATCTCTTTATGATACTTCATATTTTTCTCATGTATTGGAACAGTTTGCTCTTATGCCCTTAATACTGTCTCTTTAAGAAAACTGCCAACTCTCCTGAACTCTTCTTTTCCCTTACACTTGCTTCCCATGGGATTTTGCCTACCAATTCTTTGAGTATGCTGAATCATAGAAGTGTTGGACTAGAGGGGACTTCAAGAGGTCATCTAGTCCAGTCCCCTGCACTCAAGGCAGGACTACATAATAACTAGATTATTCCTTAGAGGCGTTTGTCTAACCTGTTCTTAAAAACCTCCAATGATGGGGGTTCCACAACCTCCCTAGGCAATTTATTCCAGTGCTTAACTACCCTGACAGAAAGTTTTTCCTGATGTCCAACCTAAACCTCTCTTGCTTCAATTTAAGCCCATTGCTTCTTGTCCTATCCTCAGAGATTAACAAGAACAATTTTTCACCCTTCTCCTTGTAACAACTTTTTATGTACCTGAAAGCTGAGGCGGGGGGGACATAAGTCTTCTTTTCTCCAGACTAAACAAACCCAGTTTTTTCAATCTTCCCTCATAGGTCATGTTTTCTAGACCTTTACTCATTTTTCTTGCTCTCCTCTGGACTTGCTTCAATTTGTCCACATCTTTCCTGAAATGTGGTGCCCAGAAGTGGACACAGTACTCCAGATGAGGCCGAATCAGCACAGAGTAGAGCGGAGGAATTACTTCTCGTGTCTTGCTTACAACACTCCTACACTCATCCCAGAATGATGTTCTCTGTTTTTGCAACAGTGTTACAGTGACACACATTTAGCTTGTGATCCACTGTAACCTCCAGATCCCTTTCTGCAGTATTCCTTCCTAGGCAGTCATTTTCCATTTTGTGTTTGTGTAATTGATTATTCCTTCCTAAGTGGAGTACTTTGCATTTGTCCTTATTGAATTTCATCCTATTTACTTCAGACCATTTTTCCAGTTTGGCCAGATCATTTTCAATTTTTATCCTATCCTCCAAAGCAATTGCAACCCCTCCCAGCTTGGTATCATCCATAAAGTTTATAAGTGTACTGTCTATGCCATTATCTAAATCATTTATGAAGGTATTGAACAGAACTGGCCCCAGGACCAATCCCTACAAGACCCCACTTCCAGCCTGACTGTAAAGCACTGATAACTACTCTCTGGGAATGGGTTTCCAACCATTGTGCCCCACCATATAGTAGCTCCATCTAGGTTGTATTTCCCTAGTTTGTTTATGAGGTCATGTGAGACAGAATTAAAAAGCCTAACTAAAGTCAAGATGTACCACATCCTACCACTGCCCCCCATCCACGAGGCTTGTTAACCTGTCAAAGAAATCTATAGGTTGGTTTGACATGATTTGTTCTTGACAAATCTATGCTGACTGCTACTTATCACCTTATCTTTTTGATGTTTTCAAATTGATTGTTTGATTACTAGCTCCACTATGTTTCTGGGTACTGAAGTTAAACTGACTGGCCTGTAATTCCCTGGGTTGTCCCTATTTCCCTTTTTTATTGAATGGCACTATATTTACCCTTTTCCAGTCCTCTTGAATCTCTCCCATCTTCTGAGTTTTCAAAGATAATTGCTAATGGCTCAGATATCTCCTTAGTCAGCTCCTTAAGTATTCTAAGATGAAGTCTGCCTTCTTGAAGTCCACTGTCTTTATTCTGCTGTTTTCCCTCCTACCATTATTTAAAATAAATATAAATAAACTAAAAGCATTGTAGTTATAAATCTTTTGGACAATTGACACTAATTCAGATGTCTTGAGTGGAAGAGGAGGGTAGAGAGGTTGGGAGTGAGGAGGAAAATATATCCAACCCTGAATTTCAGAAAGCTTTGAGGAAGAGTTATGTTTATGCCAGGTTTGTGCTGTGTGATGCATAATATACATGTTTTCATAAATAGTTTCTTAGCTCTGAGTATAAGAATGATTGATTGGATTTAAAATCAAACAACTTAATTGGGAAATAAAGTTTTGGGTGCAGTGCTTTGTGTATTCTTTTTTTAACATATTTCAGTTTCCTGTTCTAAGTATTCAAAAGTTGGCACTTCCTACTGAACACTGAGGCCATTGCAAAAAAAATAAAAAATAAAAAATCCTTGTGTTCTGGAAAAGATTGAACCAATGCAGCATGATCAGCTAAAAGCAATGCTAATGCCTTATATCAAATGACTTAACGGCCAGACTTTACCCTGCCTTATGAAAACCTATAAGTAGCTGAAGGAACGGAAAGCTGAAGTTCCCTTTGCAAAGATTCCCCACTCTGGCTGGAAGTGGGAAAGGAGAGGACTGTTTGTTTGTTCCCCTGTAGAAGAAACAGCGCCTATTCCAAAGTCCTGTGGATTTCTGGGATTTGTAAGGGCATAGGGCAATGCTTAGATGAAAGAGGCCAGAAGGGTGAAAATATTATATCAAACTCTGATTTCCATAACTGTGTAAGGAAGTGTTATGTCGGAGTTGTTGCCATATAGCTTGGGTAGGGTGACCAGATAGCCAGTGTGAAAAATCAGGACAGGGGGTTGGGGCTAATAGGTGTCTATATAAAACAAAGCCCTGAATATTGGGACATCTGATCACCCAAACTGCTTGGGTGGAATTGAAATGCTAGAGTTTTGTGTATCTGCTGCAGCCTGCAAACCCTCCTTTCAGAAGGGGCTCCTAACACAAATAGAGCTAAGCAGGAAAGTTAGCATATTTCATATTCTTGGCCTCTAAGTTTCCAGAAGAAACAATTCATGTCCAGCCTAATTTAACCTCTGGTCCTCCCAGGCCTGCCTCTTCCACGTGTGCAGATTCTCAGAGCAGATCAGCCCTTACTGGGGCAGAAAAGCTACAATGCTGTGGAGGTGGCTAACCTATCAGTTCCCTTCAGACAGGCAAGAAACTACGCAATCTGGCCTTTAGTGAGGCTTCCCCCCTATTAATTAAATGAATAAAAAATGCAGTATGTAGCTTTAACTTTTCTGTAATTCTTTGTTTTGCAGGTGTAATATAATCTTGTTTATTCAAAACAGGACCAGGTACCCCTAAAGTCTATTAATAACCATGAGACTTTTCAATGTCATCCTAAACCTTGATTATTCAGGTGTCATATTTGGGCGGCCAGTGTTGTGTTGGACAAAGTACAGTACAAATATTTATAAAGAACATTGGCTACATACAGAATTTTTAATACAGGGAAATCAGGTACAGTATTTATAAGCCTCAGTATTTGGAGGGATTACCTCCATATAGCGGCTTGTGGGTATGGCTGAATGAATTTGCATCAACTTAAATGTTTGTATTGCATTTTTCTGGAGGAACTGCAAAGAGCATATACCAGTAACTATAGATTTTAGTTTCTGGCATGAATCATAAACAACTTATAAAATAATGTGGATCATATTTTTTAAAATTCCTTTTACAGGAATAAAAATAGGAATATTCCTGCATGAGTTGCATGCTTATTTTGTACTGTCTCATCTGTCATTCAGCTAACGTTTGTCACTGAATTTGCTAATAAGCATTGTGGGAAGTCCCACTTCCCATATTCTATTTAACGTGTGTTGTGTGTGCTCCAAAGATGCTGAATAGCCAATGGTTGAGTGACTACTGCCTTCATCATTGCTCTGAGGCAAATTTCATTATTGTCATTCTCTTCTTCTTTTTCTTAGATCAGAAAAGTAAGACTCTTGCTGATTATGCTTGCCAGCTCACTAATTCTTGTGAGAGCGGGACTTCACAGATGATTAACTGATACTTTATGTTGCTTTGTAACTATGCTCATCTTAAACAGGAGATGAGGAAATAGATTTAATTTTTAATGTGGGTTCGTGTAACCAATTAATCATAAAACTATTCTCCATCTACTATAGGCTGTGCTACAATCATCAGTTTTAAAAAGGAGAGAGATTGACAATATTGCTCATGGATTTGCCTGAGCTTTGAACTAGAGTGATGATCCAATAGGTAAATACTCTGGAAAAGAGCACTGGAAGCTAGCGCTCTACCCAGGTCTACCCAAAAGAAAAGCATCTTCCACACTTTTCTAAAAGAGGGTCATTTTCCCTGTCTGTCTCCTCCTGCTGTAAGGTCTTTTTAGATTGGGGCGGAGGCTGTCTCCCCTCCTCTCCTTTTTTTTGTTTTGTTTGGTTTTTTTGTTTTTTTTGTTTTTGTTAGAGTAATACAATGGGCCCCTGACATGGATGAGGCGTCTAGGTGATACCACAATAAAATGTTTAATTATTTAAGTCATCACTGACAACTGTGTCCACGGATGAAAATTAGAAATGCATGATGCTTTAGTTGTGCTCGTTTTGTTTACTTTTAATGCTTGAAATAATAATGGCTGAGTTAGAAGTAGCTGAAGCAGTAATGCTGTCTTTGCACCCATGCCAACTATTTGGGATATTTATCAAAAGAATTGGGAAATGTGTGTTGTATTTATAGTGATTCAGCATCGTATGTGAAATAACTTCACAGACACCAAGCTAATACAGGGTTAAAAACTTTCGTAGTTTGAGATGCATGCCATTTGTTAGCTGGTGCTGTACAGTGTGTGGAAAAGTTGCTGAATTTTTTTTTTTTTAAACAGTTCGCAACGTTGTCTGTAATGCTGCAGAACTTTACAGCATAACAATACCAGTAATCCGTTTCGGCTTTATAATTAAATTACCTAACTTTCAAATTAGTAAATTGACATAACAGAACTGGCTTATATCACTCTTCTTGTTGTGTATTAGTTTTGTTTTCATGTTTATTAGTTTCCTTTTAAGGAAGCTGCCTTATATCATCCGACCTCCTCTTAACTTTAACATGGCATTTACATGTAAAAACATTCCCTTTTACATAGTGTCACCCCCAAAAATGTGTTACTCTAGATCTAGTCTTGTGCTGTTCTAGTCAGTTTGATACATGCTTGGGTGGTGAGGGTGGGGGAGACACTGATTAGTTGAGGCTCATATGAGAATAATATGAAAAATGTCCAGTAAATGGGGTTTAATATTGATAGGGATGTGGATAGGTTGGGTTTTTTCTTATTTCAAGCTTAATTTTCAAATTAAAATGCCCCAACTGAAAAGCATTAAGTCGAGCAGTGAGTGTACACAAAATTAGGGAAATGTGTTACCCTCTTTGGTTCTGGCACAGCTAACAGGGTACGGTATCCGATCACCTGAGATTCTCTAAATCACAATGGAAAATATTCCAGAATTCAGCAACTTCCCAGTAATCCTCCAGGGAGACTGAGGCCTGGTCTACACTACGCGTGTAAACCGATTTTAGGAGCGTTAAACCGATTTAACGCCGCACCCATCCACACTAAGAGGCCCTTTATGTCGATATAAAGGGTTTCTGTACTGCTCCCCAACGAGAGGAGTAGCGCTAATATCGGTATTACCATATCGGATTAGGGTTAGTGTGGCCGCAAATCGATGGTACTGGCCTCCGGGCGGTATCCCACAGTGCACCACTGTGATCACTCTGGACAGCAATCAGAACTCGGATGCAGTGGCCAGGTAGACAGGAAAAGCCCCGTGAACTTTTGAATATCATTTCCTGCTTGCCCAGTGTGAAGCTCCGATCAGCACGGGTGGCGATGCAGTCCCAAATCCAAAAAGAGGTCCAGCATGGACCATATGGATGTGATCACTGTATGGGCAGACAAATCTGTTCTATCAGAGCTCCATTACAGAAGACGAAATTCCAAAGCATTTTTAAAAAATCTCCAGACAGAGGCCACAGCAGGGACTCAGCACACTGCTGCGTGACAAGCGTAATGGAAAGCCAAAGAATCAAATGGACGCTCAGGGAGGGAGGGAGGGGGGACTGAGGACTCAAACTATCCCACAGTTCCTGTAGTCTCCAAAAAGCATTTGCATTCTTGGCTGAGCTCCCAATGCCTGTAGGGTCAAACACAGTGTCCGGGGTGGTTCAGGGCATAGCTCGTCAATTTACCCCCCTCATCCACTCCCAGAAGGAAAAGGGAAAAAAATTGTCTCTTGACTCTTTTAAATGTCACCCTATGTCTACTGAATGCTGCTGGTAGACGCGATGCTGCGGCAGTGAACTGCAGCATCCTCGCCCCCCCTCCTTGGTGGCTGATGGTACAATATGACTGCTATCCATCGTCATCATCAGCCTGGTGGCAGATGGTACAGTACAGAAGGACTGGTATCCGTCCTCATCATCAGCCCATGAGTGTTCCTGGCTGGCCTCCCGGTCATTCCCAGTAGATGGTACAGAACGGCTGGTAACCGTCTTCATCATAGCAACAGGGGGCTGAGCTCCATCAGCCCTCGCCCTTCATGTGTAAAGAAAAGATTCTGTACTGCCTGGACTATCATAGCAGCGGGATGCTGGGCTCCTCTCCCCCACACTGCTTAATGTCCTGTCTGGACTATCATAGCAGCTGGAGGCTGCCTTCCCCTCATTTTATCTCACTAACCAGTCACTGTTTCTTATTCCTGCATTCTTTATTACTTCATCACACAAATGGGGGGACACTGCAACGGTAGCCCAGGAAGGCTGGTGGAGGAGGGAAGCAACAGGTGGGGTTGTTGCAGGGGCACCCCCTGTGAATGGCATGCAGCTCATCATTTCTGCGGGATCTGACACGGAGCGACTGTGCTCTCTGTTTCTCTGATACACTGGTTCTCTAGTACACTTGCCCCATATTCTAGGCAGGACTGATTCTATTTTTAGATACCATAAAGGAGGGATTGACTCGGGGAGTCATTCCCATTTTTGTCTTTTGCGCCCCCGGCCAACCTCAGCCAGGGGCACCCATGACAGCAGCAGACAGTACAGTACAGAAGGACTGGTAACCGTCATCTCATTGCCAATTTACAATGGCAGCAGATGGTACAGAACGGCTGATAACAGTCTCTGCTATCATGCAAAAGCAAATGAATGCTGCTGTGTAGCGCTGCTGAATCGCCTCTGTCAGCAGCATCTAGTACACATACGGTGACAGTGACAAAAGGCAAAACAGGCTCCATGGTTGCCACGCTATGGCGTCTGCCAGGGCAATCCAGGGAAAAAGGGCGCGAAATGATTGTCTGCCACTGCTTTCCCAGAGCGACTGACGACATTTACCCAGAACCACCCGCGACAATGATTTTTGCCCCATCATACACTGGGATCTCAACCCAGAATTCCAAGGGGCGGGGGAGACTGCGGGAACTATGGGATAGCTATGGAATAGCTACCCACAGTGCAACGCTTCAGAAATCGATGCTAGCCTCGGACCGCGGACGCACACCACCGAATTAATGTACTTAGTTTGGCCGCGTGCACTCAACTTTATACAATCTGTTTTACTAAACCGGTTTATGTAAAATGGGAATAATCCCGTAGTGTAGACGTACCCTGAATGACTTTGGGGAAAGGGTAATGGAATAGAGATCTTGCTGGTCTTTATTTTAATTAGAAAAAAGACTGAAAAGTTGAATTGACAGTGAACCTTCTCAAGAGACTGAACAGTTTCTTCAAACATCGATGAGACTATGAAGTTAGTGTTTACACAGAAAAGGGAATGCACAACCCACTCAATATGTAATTTTACAGTACATTGAAAAATTTAGTCTCCTCCTGTCTGAGCTAATGGTCTCGTACACAGGGCCAGCTCCAGACCCCAGCGCGCCAAGCGCGCGCTTGGGGCGGCATTTTGCCGGCAGGGCGGCAGGCGGCTCCGGCGGACCTTCCGCAGTCATGCCTGTGGGAGGTCCACTGGAGCTGTGGGACCAGTGGACCTCCCGCAGGTATGACTGCGGAGGGTTCGCTGGTCCCGCAGCTTGGGTGGACCTCCCGCAGGCATGCCAGCGGATGCTCCACCGGAGCTGTGGGACCAGCGGAACCTCCGCAGGCACGTCTGCAAGAGGTCCCCCGGAGCCGCGGGACCGGCGACCGCCAGAGCGCGCCCCGCGGAGCGCCGCCCTGCTTGGGGCGGCAGGATTCCTAGAGCCGCCCCTGCTCATACATTTGTTCAAAGATTATTTATGGACTAATACATTACTAAAACAAGTAACCCTGGTGACTGTAGGATATGTCACATCCTCCTTTCAACTTTGCCCTTCTTAGAGATTGTGCCAGTCTCCAGTGGGTTGCCCACTAACTGACAGGGAGTGGCTTTAGAAAACCTCACTAACCTGTGGATCTGGTTCTCAAGCAAACTTTCAGACTTAATTGAACTTGCCATGGAATGACAGCTTACTGTTAGGTGAGAGGGAAGTATATTAGGGCAGAGTTTGAGACTACATAGAACTGATCCATATTTTTGTGATTAATAAAATCTTATGTATTCCAAAGATCTTTTTCCTACTTAGCAGCCCAGAATGCTTCACTGTAAATACTGAAATTGTTTCATGGTCTCCCTTAATTTATGCACACCACCTCCCCCACCTCTTTTCTATCAGTGTTACAGAACGGTGTATTTTGTTCGTGTTTTTGTTTTGGATGAGGGTGCTGGTGGACTAATTACATCATTGCTTATGGCTTACAGTTTGTCTAAGATTTATCCCTCTTTTAAAAATCCTGATGGAGAGAATATCAAACAAGGCCTATTCTTTTAAAATTAGGAAATGCACATTAACACATTAATGCTGTTGTCGTCATTAGTAGCAGCTTGCATACTCTCTAGTTTTAGCACCTGCATTCTCTTCCACTCCCAACCTATCTACTCTCTTGAAATAAACTCTGTTTCTGCTGCTTATTTAGGTCCTTTTGTTCCATAGTCTGGCCATCATAGAAACCCAGAGAGATAAGACAGGAAGTGCTGAGTTCCACCAATGCCATATGCTTACAGGAAGCAGATGGTGTGAAAATGCCCCCTTGATCCTGTCTGATTCCTATTATATGATTGCAGAGAGATTTTGAATTTAATAAAGTATAGACTAGTCCCACCCTTAACCTCATGATCAGCAGTGTTTGGTTTCAAATCTGGTTTATGCTTTCAGTAGGCATTCTCCTTTTCCTCTGTGTGAAAACTAACATTTATACCTCTTTATTCCCCCAGTCATGTTTTAGGATGTAATTATGCAGAGAAAGGCAGTCAGGCAAACAAAAAAACTACAAAACAGGAGGTTGCTTCCTCTCCCCTCCCCATATTTAAGACCTCAAAACAGACTTTAATACTGTTAACATGCTACTGTAAACATATTTTGTCAACTGATGGGAGGCACAGGCAGAGTTTATTCTATAATATATGTTAGAAAAGGATTGGTAGAGCTTAGTTTGTGATGCCAAATGGAGACCTAATTCATGTGCCATGCAAGTTACTTTGCTTCTTCGTTCATATGCAGAGCTGTTTAATTTTGTTAATGTGAAACATTTAGTGGTTGTGGATGTGTTTTTCCCCCCCACCTGCCCCAAGCGTAAACCAGTGCAGCTTTGCTACACACTGCAAGTACTGTATGTGGGAAGGACAAATCGGGGGTAAGGAGTCCCCTCCCTGCCATGAAGTTCTGTGTATGACTGAAGTATCCATTGCCGAACAGATCTCTAATCTTCTTTCAGCAGGGGGTTGACGGTGATTTAGGGTGGCACAAGTCTATTTCAGTCAGTGACCTGAAATAGCTTCTGCAAAGCAGCTCCAGAGTTACTTTTAGGGCTTCAGAGGTGGTGGGAAGCATGCCTGCTTTGCTTCTACCCAATTCCTAGTGCCTCGGGCTATGGGCTGGTCTAAGGATTTGTGTGGCATGTTATGAGAATGATCATTGCTCACTATTGCCTATTTTGCTAGCTGGAGGATGTTGCTGTCATACGAGGCTTGCATTTGAGGGTCTGATGGAGTCATAAGCCTGGAATCAGGGCCATCCTTAGGATTTATGGGGCCTTAATGCAGTATTATTAAACCAGTGCCCCATGCCCAACTTGGAGCACAGCCACCACCTCCGCCCCGGACCCTCAGAAGAACCCTCCCCCCCCCACACCATTGCTGACACGCACCGAGCTTCATATGCAGCAGATGCAGTGGCAGCCCGGAGGAGGAGGGACGAGGCAGCAAAGGATACCGAGCCACCCGGCTTGACTCTCTGCCACCATGAGACACAGTTCCCTGAAGAGACGCCCCCCATACCCTCTTCCTCACTCAGAATGCCAGTGCATTCGGCTCTGTGAATACAGCCCCTGCCTAAGAGACTGCAGAATGCACTGAATGACCCACTCTTACCTGCTGTCTCGGTGGTGCCTCAAATTTTCAGGTGCCCTATGCAGCTGTGTATGCCTAAGGATGGCTCTGTCCGGAATGCTTCTTAGTTAATAGGGTGGTGGAAGTGACGAGGCTGTGTGACTGACCTGGGAAAGGCCCTTTAGCTATGTCTGCTTCTGGTGATGGTGGTGGAATAATACAGTCCTTTGCTGGAAGGGAAAATGGAATACCTGAGACAGAAGAAGGGGTAGAACAAAGGAAGGGGAAACAGGACATGCAACTGGGCTTGGAAAGAAAATAAGGGGGAATCGTAGTGTGGAAACACAAAAGGAGATAATACCCATATGTTTACATTCAGGAAGTTTATTGAGTGTATGGTAAGTTTTTTTTATTTTGCCTGTTCTCTCTCTTGTTTCCTCTTCATTTTATGACAGAGAATTAACATAATCCATTTAGGAATGACATAACTTTATAACAAAGTATTCTATATAGAAGCCTTTCGTGAGATGCCTGCAGTGTAGCCTTTACTTCAAGGTTTTGGGCGGAAGTGAGTCATGAATTGTTTCTGGCTTTACAGGCTGTCACTCCCTTTGCTTGCTAGCTAAAAGGTGTATTGGAATTTTCCAGGTATGGCATTGTGGGAGGTGAGAAGGGGAAGGAAAGGGGAGAGGCCGTGGGTTGAGATTTGGAGAAGGAAGGAAGGGCATATCTCAGAGAACTAAGTCCCTTTAATGTAACTTGTTTAATGAATGAAGGAACAGTGGAAAGTTTAAAAAAAAATTTCCTGCAGCAAATCTGTATTCAAATGACTGCTGCTGTCTTTGTGTTTGCTACCTTTTTATTACCACTTCTTTTTATTAATTTGAAATGCAAACTGATTTTCTCTCCAGCATGGATTTCAACACATTTTTGTGCTCATGCCAAGAACACTCTGTTCTGTTAAGTCATTCAGTGACGTTGAATGCTGGCCCGAAGCCAAGCTGGGTCAAGTTCATTCAAATAAGTTTTAGCGTAGGCTCTCACTGGGTGAGGAATGTCAGTCTTGTCTTCACAGGATAGGGTGCTCTGTAGTGTCAGTTTTTCTAAATAAATTAAGTGGGTTTTTTTGTGTTTTTTTTTTTAAATTGGTAATACAAAAAAAAATAATTTTCATGCATGTGAATGAGATGGTAGAATGGATCTAGAATGAGGTGGGCAAACTTTTTGGCCTGAGGGCCACATCAGGGAATAGAAATTGTATGGCAGGCTATGAATGCTCACAAAATTGGGGTTGGAGTCTGGGAAGGGGTGAGGAGTTTGGGGTGTAGGAGGGTGCTCTGGGTTGGGACCAAGGGGTTTGGAGGATGGAAGGGGGATCAAGGGTGCGGGAAGGGGTGCAGGTTCTGGCTGGGGGTGCGGGCTCTGGGGTGGGGCTGGGGATGAGAGGTTTAGGGCGCAGAAGGGTGCTCCAGGCTGGGATTGAGAGATTTGGAGAGCGGGAGGGGGATCAGGGCTGGGGCAAGGGTGTGGGGAGAGGCTCAGGGTACAGGCTTCAAGTGGCACTTACCTCAAGCGGCTCCCGGAAGCAGAGGCATGTCCATCCTCCAGCTCCTACGCGGAGGCGCGGCCAGGCGCTTCTGCATGCTGCCCTATCCCCTAGCACAGCCCCTGAATCTCCCATTGGAGCATGTAGGAGCCGGAGCGGGGCCATGCCGCAGCTTCTGGGAGCCATGTGGTGTGGCCCCCAACCCTGCGCCCCAGCTGGAGCGCTGGAGTTGGGCCGAGCCCTGTGGTGCAGCCCCTGACTCAGTGCCCCGGCTGGAACGCCAGAGTGGCCCCCAACCCAGCACCCTGGCTGGAGCGGCCCCATATCCAGTCCCCCAGCTGGAGCGCCACAGCAGGGTTAAACCGTGTGGTGTGGGCCTTGACCCAGCGCCCCAGCCGGAGCACCGGAGCAGGGCACGCCCCAGACCCCACTCCCCAGCGGGAGCTCACGGGCCATAGTTTGCGCACTTCTGATCTAGAATATAAAACAAAACCTGTATATTGTGACTTTCCTTCCTTTTATCAGATATATATATATATTTTTAATCCATCCCTACATCAGTCTTGACATTGCCGAGTCTTTTCTGTTCAGCTGGGGGAATACTACTGAAATCCCAGTGGCAGAGCCCTGGTTGTGATAGAAATAGATACAGCATGGTAAATTGTATTAACGCTACAATGTTCCAGTCTAGGACTGTAGTTCATATGCTCCACATTTAAGATTATGGGCTTCACTGTCTTATCTTCAGTGTGTTTAGGGCTGTTCTTTAAAATACATACAATCATACTTCCATTCCAATATACACATACACCTTAAAGAAATCTATTCCATTCTGAGTCCATGTCTCTCCTAAAGAATTGTACTATGTTATGGTGGTGAAAAATCTGCCTTCATGTTGCTCTCTAGTTCCAACTTCCCTGTCAGGGGACTGACTGTATTACTGCTAATTTGCATAGTAGCGTACTTTTCCTTCCTGTAACCCCACCACAAATCACGCTTCAGTCCCTCCCTTCCCCCTCACTTCCAGTAACTCTGCTCTGTGAGCAATAATTTTGGAACCACTGGCAAAATAAGAGCCTGTTTGACAAGTTCATAAAACTCTTACAACAGGACACTAGTTAAGATATATAAAGTTAGGGACGTCATTAAGCTGTCTTTGAGACAACTGTTTAATGCTTCAAGATCAGAAGTGAAATTCATTTTTTTTCCACCATATCTCTTAGATTTTTTTTCATTATGAATAAAATATCTGGGACAATTCCATGATTAAAATGAGTGTGGGGGGGGAGGAGAGGGAACAGTATATGTATGAAAGAATGGAGATGTAAATTAAGGAGGTGATAATTCACAGATCCCAGCTGAAATTTCTGTCCCCTTTGGCTGTATTAACATCTTGTTTTTTGGAGTCATGTATCGTATTGTGTTTCTGGGTCTTGGCTCAATTGTTGTTTCGTCTTTAAGGGAGAGAAACTTAGCAGTACCAGGTTCCCATGGTTCAACACCCACTCTTCAGCTACTTGTCAGAGCTTGCTAGCTTATCTTGACTGTGTGGGAGAGTAGAGGTTGATCAACTTTGTGCTCATCGCTAGATGTCACTCATTTGCAATTATTTGGAATATCATTTGGGTTGGATTTTTTTTCCTAAAATCATTCTGCTTCCTTGCTGCCTCGGCCAAAGGGGCGGGGGGAAGAGAGAAATGCAAGAAATTCTAATGAACTGTTCCATCCTATCACCTCCCGTCCCATAAAATTGTCCTATTTGTGGTACTTACTAGTTTTGAATTCTTATATGGCATATTCCTTTCTCTTTGTTCTTTCTTTGTCATTTTTATGTAGTTCTGCTGCGAGATAGCATTTACTTTTTCTCGCTTGTGTGTTTCCATTGATGCTTTTTTCATTTGTTCACTAGTATGTGAGAGGCAAAAATAATGACGGCTGATCTCTTCAAAAGTGATTTTAAAAAATATTAACAAAGGGAGACTGATCGAACAGTTGGCTCACAAAAAGGATTACCTAGAAAAACAACATTCCCAAACTGAACTAGTACATATGAAGTGGAAAAGGAAAAATCCCAAATGAAAAAAAATACTCTGGGGTTAACCGCTGATGCCTTTTGATGTGTTAGGCAGTGAATGAGGATATAAAAAGAGAGAGAGACAAGGGGTGTGTGTGCGCGTGTGTGTGTGTGTGCGCGCGCACACGCCAAGATGATTTTGCACATGCGCCTGCTGAGATGATTTTGCTATTGTTGTCTAGTACTTTCTGTAGAATGTGATGCCTCTCTTGGCCTTTGCTCTGTCTTCTCCAGCATCTTTGTATTAGTTTGGTGTCTGTACTGACTCTGCAGTGTAAAATACCCTAAAGTTTTAGGCACATTACCTTTTTTTTTTTTTTTTTTAAATGGGAGTCATGTACCTTTTTTTGTAAAAGGTTAGCCTAGCTAACCTTCAGCATGTGTACTCCAAAAGTGGAATTTCCAGGGAGAGAAATATGTCCATCAAAGGTAAAATGTAACAGGTATATTACTGGAAGTGCTTCACTCTTTCCTCACTCTCACCCTCCCACCCCACTATTGAAATGTGACTTTGAGAGAGACTTCTTGGTACTAGTCAACTTTATAGTACACAGGCACCTATTTTGAGGCCATGCTGCTTTATAGGTTGGTAGGCAGGGACCACTCTGCCAAGTCAAGTTGTTTCATAGCGGGTCCCTTCTCCCCCCTCCGCTGTCCCCCCCCACATGCAGGGGTTCAAGTGAGTCAGTTCTGTGCTGTCTGATTTTATGTAACCAGGCAAACTAGATGTCCTGAAGTGTCTTCAGAATTCATTTAATAATAATAGTTTAACAATACTTCTGTAGCACCCTTCTATCTGAGGATATCCTTATTCTTCAAATGTTAACAAATCAAGACACTTGATGGCCTTGTGAAGTAGGTAAGTAGTATTTCCATTTTACGGATGAGAAGCTTCACTTTCCCATTTTACAGGTGAAGAAACTGAGGCATTGTCTACACAGAATTTTTTTTCTAGATAACAGAAGGTGTGAATTTAAAATAATATAGTTATACCATTATTACCCTCTATTTGGACACTCTTGTTTTCCAATAGGAGTGGGGTTTTTTTGTTTGTTTGTTTTTTCAGTTTAATTTGTCTCTTGGAAAGGAGTATAAGCTAAATTGAAAAAAAGCTACTCTTGTATCAGAATAAGAATGCTCACGTGTGTGGGGGGTGAGCTACATTAATGTAACTGTACGGGTAAAATTGATAAAAAGTTTCCCATGTAGACAAGCCCTAAGACCTGGAGAGAATGACTTACTCAGAGTTATACAGGAAATCTATAGCAGAGCTCAGAAAATGTGGGAGGAAGGACAAATGTGCCTTTTCTTTTAGGCTAGTCCTGAACAGGATTTTTAGGGCCATATTCTACCTGTTCTGCACAAACTACTCACTGATGTCAGTGGAGATTCATGCCTGGACTGAGTGCTGAACATGGGCCATATAAAAGCAGATAAATCCATTCAGATTATTCTTAAATCCTATCTTTCTAGCATTTTTGGTTTTAGGTTTCAGTTTTTTTATGCAGTTTAGTGATATTTTAAGAGTATTTAACTTTTTACATGGCACAGTAGAGAAAAACAGATATTTCCTCTGCTGATACCTGTATGAGTTATGACAAATGCTTAATCATAAACCTCCAGTTTCCCTTTAATAAGGTTACAGGATAAAGGTATCCACCTCTGTTTTTACCTAGGATTACTAAGTATTTGTGGCAGTGTGTCATTGTATTTATCTAATACACAGTTAGTATTATCATTATCCTTATTTGAATTTAATTGAGAGAGTGCTTTGATGAATAAAGCAGTATCATCTTCCCCCTACTTTCTCTGGAGGGGAAGTGGGTTTCTCTGAAGTATAGTAGGTATTAGAATACTTTTCATGACCAACTATATAATTACACCTTTAATCATAGTAAAATACTGTAGATCCTTCACTTTTTATTTTATTAATATGTTATCCACTTTTGGTCCCTCAACATAGAATAAGCAACCCATGAAGATTAAAGATGGTGGCCATCGGTCATTTCTTAATCAGGGTCTAATTATACTTAAGTTTGCATCAAGACATCTGCTTAAAGTTTGATCTTTCTAAATCCTGTAAAATTGACATCCTTGTTTGGATTTCTTTGAACTTTGGTGTGCCTCAGCATTGTGCAGGATAGCTCAGTGATCCAAATTCGGAGTCACTTGAGCCAAATATATATAACACCTCCCCCGACTCCTAATAGCCATTTAAAAACATTTCCTGGGTGGTGTTGTTTACACCCCCCCCACACACACACCACGACGTAAAGATCAAACTTATTGATAGGATGTGGGTTAAAATGGTCTCAATATTTTGAGTTTTATCCAAGGTAGTGCATGGTACTCACTAAATGGTTGGGGGACCCAAATTGAAAACAATATTTAAGAAAATGTACATATTTTACACTTGCGTATGCCCCAAAACAGAAAAGTGGCTAGAGGGTTACCATTCCCATCATTTTATATGCTTTTTAAAGCTCGACTGTGGTAAGTGCTCAAAACTCTGAACAATAAATGGGACTGCTTTGAAATTTGGTGTGCCTCATAGCAGCATGGATAGCATTTGTTATCCAAATTTGGTGCCATTTGATGGCGGGGTTCCTGAGTTATAGTTCCCCCTCTCCCCCTATGGTTTCCTTCTGCTGCCTTGTACTGTTAAACTGAGAGTGGCTTACATCGACCTAACTCTGGAAGTATCTACCCTAAAATGTAGCTCCCACTGATATAACTCGCCTACTATACCAACTTAATAACTCCATCTCCATGAGAGGTGTAGTGGTTAGGTGGATGCAGACAGTGTAGACACTGGGTTGCTGACTTCGATTGTTGCTGCCTTTCAGAAGCCGTCCCACAATTAGGGTGAAAACCTGTCCTGAATTGGGCGGGACAGTACCTAAATGCAGAATTTAAGTCCTGGGCTGAATGACTCCAGGGCATTATTTGTCCCCGGGGCAGCTCCAGGCACCAGCACGCCAAGCACATGCCTGGGGTGGCAAGCCACGGGGGGCGCTCTGCCAATCGCCGTGAGGGTGGCAGGCAGGCTGCCTTCGGTGGCATGCCTGCGGAGGGTCCGCTGGTCCTGCGGCTTCGGTGGACCTCCCACAGGGTGCCGCCGAATTCGTGGGACCAGGGACCTCCCGCAGGCAAGTCGCTGAAGGCAGCCTGCCTGCCGTGCTTGGGGCGGCAAAATACCTAGAGCCGCCCCTGTTTGTCCCAGACTGCCTGTGGCACCGATTCACACCTGCCTGAGATTCAGGGGCAGCACCAGCCTCTTCCCAGTGGGGTGGTGGGGCTGAGGTGGGCCTTAGCTCCCACCCCTCACGAGGCCCCATCCCTGCTTCTGCTCTTCCCTCTGAGGTCCCATCCCCTGATCAGGCCAGAGGCTGGAGCCGGGCAGTGATAATAGCTGCCCAGTGAGCCTGTTGCTGTGGGAATCCCCAGACCAACCACCCTGCCCTGGGGGACGTACAATGGGGGACGGGGATGTGGTCTGGGAGCTGCTCTCTGGCACAGTGACCTGGACTCCCTGGGTAGCTATTACCATGGCCCAGCTCCAGCTTCCGGCCTGGCCAAGGGTGGCGGCTTAGGGGAAGAGGAGTAGGGGGTGAGGGACTTGAGGGGAGAGGAGGGGCAGAGGGCAGGGCCTCAGGGGGAAGAAGAGGGGTGGGGTAGGGGGTAGGGTTGCTAACTTTTGAATTGCACAAAACCAAACACCAGGCCCTCGGGGCAGGGCAAGGGTGTTCAGTTTTGTGCAATTCGAAAGTTGGCAACCCTACCCCACCCTCCTCTTCCTTCTGAGACTCTGCCCTTCCCTGCCCTGCCTTCTCTGAGGCCCTACTCCCTCCTCACTCCATTGCTTGCTCTCCCTCCCCCTCCCTTACTTTCACCGGACTGGGGCAGGGGTTGGGATGTGGGAGGGGCTGAAGACTCCGGCTGGGAGTGCGGGCTCCAGGCTGGGGCCTGAAATGAGGGGTTTGGGGTGTGGGAGGGGGCTCAAGGCTGGGGCAGGGGGTTGGGGTGCAAGCTCTGGGGTGGTGCTGAGGATGAGGGGTTTGGGATGAAGGAGGGGGCTGGGGAAGGAGGTAGGGGTGCAGAAGGGGGTGAGGGGTACGTGCTCCGGCCAGGCGCTGCTTGCCTCAGGCGGCTCCCGGAAGTGGCTGGCATGTTCCTGGCCAATGGGAGCTGCGGAGCTGGCGCTTGGGGTAGGGGCAGCACACGGAGCCACTTGTGTGCCCCTGCGAATAGAAGACCAACATGCTGGCTGCTTCCGGTAGCCATGTGGAGCCAGGGCAGGAGGAGAGCCTGCCTTAGCCTTGCTGCACCGCCGACTAGACTTTTAGCAGTCTGGTCATCAGTGCTTACCAGAGCCGCCGGTGTCCCTTTTTGACTGGGTTTTCCGGTTGAAAACCGGACAGCTGGCAACCCTAGGGTAGGGCCACAGAGACGAGCGGGGCTCCTGCATGTGTCCTGCTTTTGCCTTTTGACACAATGCCCCACACTGACAGTTAAATCAGTTCAACTGCCCCTTGTGAGGATGTGCAGTGCCGACACAAGGAGTGTAGTACGGATGTGCCAAAGTGATTTAATTACTGAAGTGGCTGTATGTCAGCGTAACTTAGGCCGACTTAATTTTTGCCCTTGCTAATGACTGTACAAATCCACAGACCTTGTTGAGCTTGCGGATTGTGAACTCATCCTTCAGTTAATATAGGATAATTAGGATAAATTAATCACAAGCCTCAATCCTGAGACAAAAGGCGTGTTGGACTGAGTGGCTGGAGACTGCTACAGTTTGTGAGTCACAGGTGGCAGTCCTGTCCTGTCTCTCTCTCTCTCTCTCTCCCCCCCCCCCGCCCATGTGAATGTTTTCTGGGAGGAGAGGGGGATTAGAGGGGAGAGGAGTTTGGGGCTGCAGTGATAGGAGGGGGCTTCTGGGGAGGGGATAAATGGGGATGAGTGGTAGAGGCGGCAAGAGGTTGGGGGCTCAGGTGAAGGACGGAGAGCATCCCCAACTCTGCCAGTGTACCGCAATCCCCTGCACCCCTCAGCTCTGCAAGTGTGCCTCAAACTTTACCAATGCACCCTGACTCCATGCACTCTACAGCTCTGCCACTGCACACCATCTCCCGTGCACCCCCTGCTCTGCCTGTCTGTGTCAGCTTCACATTCTCCCATCACACGTGTGCCCAGCTCTAGGGAACTCTTGCCCCCCAGGAGAATCTCTCCCCCCCCCCTTCCTGCCCCTTGATCTCCTGAGGGTGTCTGAGCCTCTCGTGCTCCTCTCTGTGGGCATGCCAGGATCTTGGGGTGGGGGAGGGTGCTGTGCTCATCTACAGTGGTTGCACATACCCCTCTCCCTCAATGTGAGCCAGGATCTGGGGAAATTTGCTATGCCTTCTGGGAGTACGGAATAGGATTAATGACCCATATTTGGGGTCATTTAAGCCTGGTGTTCTGGAGGTATAAGCCCTGAATAATATAGCCATTTTCCAAAGTTTTTAACCCCCCTCCCCCAAGGCTACCAGCTAAATCTATTGTTGTGATGTGGGTCAAAATGGTTTCAATTGATCAATTTTTACCCATGGTAGTGCGTGGCAGCCACTAAGGTTTTTTGGTGGGGACCCAAACTGCAAATTGTATTTAAGAACGTGTTAAATTCTTTGCTTGTGTAGATGTATAATCTGGAAGGATTATAGTGCACGTGCACCAATAAAGAAAAAAAGTGAGAAGGTTTCTGTGCAGCCACTTCATGCTTGCCTGGGTAGTTTGAGGGAACGGGCCAATGTCATTGCCCCTGGTGAACTCCCCACCGCTGATATTTCTGGTTTGAACTTCTGTACATCTGTGCAGTAAAGATTTAATGACTCATGTTGCTTGCTGGAAGTTCTCTCTTATAATATGACATCCTTATTTAATGGGGAGGTTTACTGTGAACGCAGCAGAAGTCAGCAGCTGGACTTACCAAAATGTTTGTTATATTGGAGGGGGAGGAGCTGTAGACAGTTGTGGGGGGAAAAGGGGTGGGAACAGGGGCAGGGGTTACGATGGGGTTAGACAATAAGGACAGGTGGCAGGCAAACTGTGGAATGGTTGTTTGGGAAAAGCATTATTTTTACTAGCCCCAGAGGTGGTTGGTGAGGGCGTGGTGGACAATTGGCTATTTCCTGATCTTGGGCCAGATTACTGTGGTGTTTCCAAAGATGGGTAGTGCAGTGGTTCAGAACTCATAGCACAGGTACCTTGATTAGTTAGGGAAAAGAAATATGTGCTTCTAGGGTTGCCAATATATGGATTCTGGGTGATTCCTAGATCATGCAATTGCAGAAGTTTGCAGGAAGCAAGGCATACACAATGGCCTTGGGATTGCTGACTATAGGCTGATTTGGCTTGATATGCAAATTGCAGGCATGATATGTACAGTTGCTTAAATGACTGCTAATGCCTACCAACAACATATCTTTTCCTGTTTTAAAAAAACAAAACTAGGAATTTCAGTGGTAAAAAAGCTACATTAATGTAGAGCTAAGTTTGCTTAGTGGTACATAATTTCCTTGCAGAACACTGACCTGCGTAAAACTCAAACATCTGAAAACCAGGATGTCAAGCTGTCTGGAGGACACAAACCCCAAACTGGTTGTGTTCTATAATTAGATTTCACCAACCGAGTATCAAGTGTGAACTCCTCAAGCACTATAACAGCCTTAATATGGAGTCCCTTGGGGCACTCCCATCTATCTTGCCACCCTAGCGAGTCTGCCTTTTATGTTACATGGTCCTTTTACACCAAAAATTGCAACAATATTTAGGTTACTCCCAGTCTCAAAGGACCACTCAGGTCAGTTGTACCTTAAATCTCTCACCAAAGACAACAGTTGTAGTCAATCCTGTAGTAAACTAAAGATTTATTAACTAGGAAGAAGAAATAAGATAATTAATTACAAGGTTAAAGCAGGTAAACATACACATGAGTTACAGTCTTAGGTGTCAAAAGGTAACAGAAGCTGCTATAATATATAAAGTGGTGTGTGACCTTTAGGACTAACCCAACATAAGCAGCTTGGGGATCTCTTGCTTCGTCTTAGAAATACTGTCCTCTCCAAATTCCAAGCAGTATAGTGATACAGATCCTTCTGGTCAGAGATTTTTATTCCCTTCCCCCAGAGTTCAAGCTGTGAGGGGTGTGGGGAAAACATCAGTGGACAAAAGATTTTGTTGTTCCACAATGGATTGTCTGGAGTCAATAGGCCTTCTTTTGTTGGGCAGGAGATGACACTCTTGTGGTAAACTAGTATCTCACACTTGATAATGTTTCTCTCCTGACTGGGGGGCTTCCAGTTTCACAGCAAACACTCTTATAGTTACAGAGCAAAACACTTAAATATTACTTTCTAACGTGGGATACAGATATTATAAGTGAGATTACTACGTGCAGCAACTGACAAGCATCTCTTGAAGTTCAAATGCTAAACACATTCCTATAAACTTGACATCTTTTAAAAATGATAACACATAGGTGAGCCAGATTGATTTCCAACTATGCATTTGTCAGTGTTCGGTGAGACCTAGGGGCCTTGGCATGTGCTGGCACTTGATCTGCCATCATTCAGGAAAGGTAGAGTTAACATTGCTTAGACATCCTTAACTCTGTCCTCGTTTAGCAATGCACCAGTATACCCCATTATCACATACCTTTCCTCTGCCAGCCCCACAGCTGAGAACATAAGAATGGCCATACTCAATCAGACCAATGGTCTGTCTAGCCCAGAATCCTGTCTTCCAGCAGTGGCTAGTGTCACAGGAATGAACAGAACAGGGCAATTTATCGAGTGATTCATCCCCTGTTATCCAGTCCCAGCTTCTGGCAATCATATTAGGGACACCCAAAGGACAAGGTTGCATCCCGGATCATCTTGGCTGTTAGCCACTGATGGACCTATCCTCCATGAATTTATCTCATTCTTTTTTTGAACCAGTTATAGTTTTGGCTTTCACTACATACCTTACCAATGAGATCCACAGGTTGACTGTGAATTGTGTGAAGACGTATTTCCTTATATTTCTTTTAAACCTACTGCCTATTAATTTCATTCGATAATCCATGGTTCTTATGTAACGTGAAGGGATAAATAACACTTCTTTATTCACGTTCTCCACGCCATTTATGGTTGTATAAACTTCTGTCATATTCCTCTTTTAGTTGTCTCTTTTCTAAGTCCATCTTTTTAACCTCTCCTCGTATGGAAGCTGTCCCATAGGCCTGAACTCTTTTGTTGTCCTTCTTTGTACTTTCTCCAATTCTAATGTATCTTTTTTGAGATGGGGCAACCAGAACTACATGCGGTGTTCAAGAAGTGGATGTACCATGAATTTATGTAGTGGCATTATGATATCTTCTGTTTTATCATCTATCCCTTTCCTAATGGTTCCTAACATTGTTAGCCTTTTTGAGTGCTGCTGCACATTGAATAGATATTGTCAATGAATTACTCACAATGACTCCAAGATCTTTCTTGAGTGGTAACAGCAAATTTAAACCCATGATTTTGTATGTAGAGTTGGGGTTATGTTTTACAGTATGCATTGCTTGCATTTATCAACACTGAATTTCATCTGCCATTTTGTTGCCCAGTCACCCAGTTTTGTGAGATCCCTTTTGTAACTCCTTGCAGTCTGCTTTGGACTTCACTATCTTGAGTAATTAGATCATCTGCCAACTTTGCCACTTCACTGTTTACCCCTTTTTCTAGATCATGTAAGAATAGGTGGTCCCAGTACAGAGCCTTGGGGGTCTCAACTATTTACCTCTCTCCACTGTGAAAATTGACCATTTATTCCTTGTAAAAGAGACGACTGAGGGGGGAGAGATATGATTGAGGTCTAAATCACAACTGGTGTGGTGAAAGTAAATAAGGAAGTTTATTTACTCCTTCTCACAACACAAGAACTAGGGGTCACCAAATGAAATTAATAGGCAGCAGGTTTAAAACAAACAAAAGGAAGGTTTTTTTTTTTTTTTTTTTTTTTAACACAATGCACAGTCAGCCTGTGGAACTCTTTGCCAGAGGATGTTGTGAAGCCAAGACTATAACAGCATTCCAAAAAGAACTAGATAAATTCATAGAAGATGGGTCCATCAATGGCTATTAACCAGGATGTGCAGGGATGGTTTCCCTAGCCTCTGTTTGCCAAAAGCTGGGAATGAGCGACAGGGAATGGATCACTTGATGATTACCTGTTCTATTTATTCCCTCTGGGGCACCTGGCATTGGCCACTGTCTGAAGACCGGATACTGGGCTAGATGGACCTTTAGGGTACGTCTTCACTACCGGCCATATCGGCGGGTAGCAATCGATTTCTCGGGGATCGATATATCACGTCTCATCTAGACGCGATATATTGATCCCCGAACGTGCTCCTGTTGACTCCAAAAGTCCACCAACGCAAACGGCGGTAGCGGAGTCGACATGGGGAGCCGCGGATGTCGATCCTGCACCGTGAGGACGGTAGGTAACTCGATCTAAGATGCTTCGACTTCAGCTACACTATTCACGTAGCTGAAGTTGTGTATCTTAGATCGATCCCCCCTCAGTGTAGAGCAGCCCTGAGTCTGACCCAGTAAGGTCATTCTTATGTTCCTACTCTTTTGTTTCCTTTTTTTTTTTTTTTTACTAGTTACTCATCCAGAGGAGGACTTACCCTTTTATCCCATGACTACATATTTTGCTTAAGAGCCTTTGGTGTGGGACCCTGTTGAAGGCTTTCTGAAAGTTCAAGTACTCACTATCAACTGGATCACCCTTGTCCATGTTTGTTTGACCCCCTCAAAGAATTCGAATAGATTGATGATGCATGATTTCCCTTTACAAAAGCCATGTTGACAGTTTCCCAAAATACTATGTTCAGCTGTGTCTCGTAATTCTGTTCTTTATTATAGTTTCAACCAATTTGCCTGCTACTGAAGTTAGACTTACAGGCCTGTAACTGCCAGGATTGCCTCTGGAGCCTTTTTTAAAAAATTGTCATTACGTTAGCTATTCTCCGATCATTTGGTACAGAGACTGATTTAAATGATAGGTTACATACTACAGTTGCAATTTTATAGTGGAGTTACTTTAGAACTATTGGGTGAATACCATCTGGTCCTGATGACTTATTAATTCATCAGTTTGTTCCCAACCTCCTCTATTGGCACCTTGAGGTGGGACAGTTCCTGAGATCTGTCACCTAAAAAGGATAGCTCAGGTGTAGGAATCTCCCTCCGATCCTCTGCAGTAAAGACCAATGCAAAGAATTCATTTTGCTTCTCCGCAATTGCTTTGTCTTTGAGTGCTCCTTTAGCACCTTGATTGGTCAGTGGCCCCCCAGATTGTTTGGCAGGTTTCCTGCTTCTGATGTACTTTTAAAAAAAAATGTTGCTGTTAGTTTTTGTCTTTGGGTAGTTGCTCTTCAAATTCTTTTGTTTTTGAGCTGCCTTATTATAGTTTTACACTTGACTTGCCAGAGTTTATGCTCCGTTCTATTTTCGTTAGTACGATTTGACTTCCAATTGTTAAAAGATTGTTCACCTCCTTTTACAACTCATTCACTCTGATGCACAGGATTCCATCTGATATTATTAAAGGACAAAAAAGTGTACACTCATTCTCAGCCAAGTCCACAGAAAGAAGACGTGTACAATTTGAGAACCACAGTATGACCTTAACGAAAACAATGAGGAATACGTGTGGCACCTTAGAGACTAACAAATTTATTTGAGCATAAGCTTTTGTGGGCTAAAACCTACTTCATCAGATGCATAAAGTGGAAAATACAGTAGGAAGATATATAACAGTACATGAAAAGATGGGAGTTGCCTTACTAAGTGGGAGATCAGCTCTAATGAGCCACCCTGATTACCACTACAAAAGTGATTTTTTTGTTCTGTTGATAATAGCCCACTTTAATTGAATTGTCTCGTTAGAACTGACCCTCCTTTTGGTAAGGCAACTCCCATCTTTTCATGTACTGTTCCTACTGTATTTTCCACTCCATGCATCTGATGAAGTGGGTTTTAACCCAGAAAAGCTTATGCCCAAATAAATTTTTTAGTCTCTTTCTAAGGTGCCACAAGTACTCCTTGTATCAGCAAAAACAACAGACTAACACGGCTACCACTCTGAAGTATGACTTTAGTAGGACAGTGTAGGAAGCATCAGTAAGGGCAAGAATGACTGCCAGTCTTGTCAGCTCTTCTCCCAGTTCTCCTCTTTGACCCTTAGGAGTGCCATAAGAGGGGAGAGACTGTAGAGAATGTCATAGTGCTTAGGGCAATAAAGGGAGGCTTGCAGGAGGATGTGACTCTTCACTTATGGGGAGCAGTTTTTATCATGTAATTCAGTGCAGCTGTGGTTTTGGGGTTTTTTTTGGGGAGTGTGTGTGGAAATGTGACACAGGCCATAGAGACCACAGATTGACTTATGAGGAGAGGCTGAGGGAGCTGGGATTGTTTAGTCTGCAGAAGAGAAGAATGAGGGGGGATTTGATAGCTGCTTTCAACTACCTGAAAGGGGGTTCCAAAGAGGATGGATCTAGACTGTTCTCAGTGGTAGAAGATGACAGAACAAGGAGTAATGGTCTCAAGTTGCAGAGGGGGAGGTTTAGGTTGGACATTAGGAAAAACTTTTTCACTAGTAGGGTGGTGAAGAACTGGAATGGGTTACCTAGGGAGGTGGTGGAATCTCCTTCCTTAGAGGTTTTTAAGGTCAGGCTTGACAAAGCCGTGGCTGGGATGATTTAGTTGGGTTTGGTCCTGCTTTGAGCAGGGGGTTGGACTAGATGACCTCCTGAGGTCCCTTCCAGCCCTGAGATTCTATGATTCTAGTAAACAGTGGTCCGTCTTGATCTTGGTGAGCTACACATCTATATAAACAACAAGAGCAGCTGTTATCTGCTCTGTTCTATGCAAACTAGATGCAGCCCTCTAGCTTCTGGTAAGTTAAGAATTCAGCTCGGAAGTGGGCTAACTGGGTGGGTGGGTGTTACTATCTAAAGTGGGTTCTACTAGTAAAATGAGTGTAGTAGTTTTAACTTCTCCCCACTAATTTAGATAGAGTCTGTGCTTTTGTTTTTCATAATTAATTCTCTAATTGTAATGAAGCCCTCTTAATTTCAATTCTTTTAAATAAGTTAGATCATGAACTGGCTAAGCACTCATCTAGCCTTTTATTTTTAAAATACTCTAGCCTCAAATACCATAGTTTTTGATTTCTTGTTTATTTTCTCTGTTTCATATCTTCCTGGTATATTTTCTTTCTTGGTACAAAACAAAGAATGCATTTCTGTTGTAGTTGGAGGGAAGGAGCGCAGATATCACTTAGTGAAGGAGGAGTGATACTATCAAAATGTTAATTGGCAGGAAGGGCGAGGTACATACAGATAGTCAAGGGGTGCACATGTTGTTTTTCCTGTTATCTCCTGAAGAGATGGAGATTTTAATTCTATTCTTAAAGATGGAATATAAATTGTGGAGGACAGCTAACATTGCTGTAAGTTTTGTAGCAGAGACTACCGTTTCTGAAAGTCAAAGGCCAGAGATCCAGAAATGGGCAGACCTATGTTCCAAAGACACGTGTTTTGCTTATTAGACTAAGAAAGCTTTCCATGCTTAGTTATGTATTTATTATGGGATCCTGCCTCAGAACGAGCCCCACATACACCCAAGCAATTCACTGGCCAGAGTCCCCTTGTGGCTGGATGCATGAGTTGCTGGACCTTCCGCATAAGTCTCCTTCATCTGGGTTTGCCAACGCCTAGCTCTGCAGCCAGGCCACTTGAAAGTTCAGTCTCCTTCTAGGGTACTCCAAAGTCCCAAAATTAACACCATCTTTGACAAAAGTCCCAAGTTAACATAGGAGAAAGCAAAATAACTTGTTTAAGTTCAACTGTCACAGATCTTCTCACTCCTTATCAGAGTGCCGACTCCTCAGGCTTTTCTTTTGTGGGAATCCAAGTACAATGTAAATCACAACAGTCTTCCACCTCTCCTGAGCTTCTCTTCAGTTCCCTCTTTCTCTCTGTTCCAGTATAGAGCCCTGGATCCCTTGCTTTGGAGCACCTGGCCTCTTGCAGACCCTGGCCAGGGTTTTCCCCAGGAGCCTTCCCCACTCACTGTGGTTCCAAGTCCTGACTGATCTGACTCTGTCTTTTTTAAGGCATAGGTGTCCTTTTAAATTGTCACCTGACCCTCCTTAGTCTCTCCCTCTCAGGCTGGGAAGCAGCTAATCAATTGTGGCACTGGTATGGCTGGCATCATCTCCTCTTTAAAGGGTCAGTCATCCTATGACAGCATCTTTTTATTTAATTAGGAAAGAATCTCATCAAGAGTATTTTAAAAGACAGTCCTAACCAGAACCTTTTACCACCTATGTTCTCACAGTTTAGCATGTGTACAAACACTTCACAGCGATGTAACCGCATTGAGAAAAGGGCGATAAATTTGAATAAACACAGTAAATGACAAAGACTCTGTAAAATGCACAAAGAGCCATGTTTAGCACAATGCCTGTTGCCATGGTCTTCAGTTTACCTGGTGGGGCTACTGTCTGCTGCCTCCCCCCATGCCATATTTTCAAACAATGATCTCTAAGTTTTTTTCTGCAAAATGTACATGCTCAAATTGATACTTGGACATGCCACATGGGTAGCTGGAAAGTTTTTGCTTATATTCTGAGTGCGTAGTTATATGTACACATATTTTGTGGGTTTAGTTTAGATGCTATTGTTTGGAAACTTGTGCTAGGCCTGTGATTGAGTGGGGATGGAGCTCTGCTAACTGGTTAATACTACTCTATCTGCTAACTGCTGTCTAGATGTTAATGTTTTTAGTTAGCATTTTTTTATTTATTAAAAAATAAATAACAATCCAACATGCACTTAGTCCCTATGCACTTTGGGCCAAGAACAGTTTTTGTGAACAAAACCAGTTCCTTTTAAACTAGCTGATAAAAAGGTTTGGCTGGTCACTCTGACGTACACATTGTGTACCAGCATAGGCCTTGATATTCCATTAGAACCAGGTACTCAGAGGCTGTAGTGCTGAGCGTGGTCTAAAAGTTTTAACAGAATTGAATGGAATAGAAGCTCTGGTTTTTAAATGCCTTCAGTAACATATTATGTCCTAGGACATGAGATGACAGAATTATTGTTTTCTTCTGGTCTTGGACAGCTAGCTTTTAGGACATCTGCACTGATGTAGTCTATATTATTGGTAACTGGATCCCAACGTGACAGAGATTACAATTTGAGATATCCCTTTTCTTGTTCTTTTTTAAAAATAAATGTAATTGGTGGAGACACATTGTAAATTGTTTTTTTTTTTTTTAAATCTGAGATCTACTAAAAGGCAGATATATTTCCCCAAAACGTGTCCTGGTTAGTACGTTCAGCTTGTATTTGTGGTTATAGATGGTTTCTTCACATATAGCCCTTCCCTCTTTCTAATTTCTGAAGTTTATGGAGCAGAATTAACTGTTCCAAAGTCTTCCTCTTTGACTTGAATTTGCAATTTCCTTTGGAGGAACAACTTCCTATTGAGTACTACCCTTCTGACCACTTTTATCTCATATTGAGGTTTTTTTTTCTTAAGTCCCAAATGCATTGCAACACCAAACAGTGTAAGCTTCTCTGCCTGAATTTCATCACTGGCTGAATTGAGGAAGTGTACAAAGAAATAAGAACTTGTTGTGCTAAAAAATGAAAACTAGATCAGGTTATGCTTTGTCATGTTATGTCAAAGTAAAATGCCTAAATTATTCTAATTTCACGGTTGAATATTGGATTGCTTAAGAGGACTGAATTATAGGAAACTTGCTTTGACCAGTGATAAGTTTGACAACATTTGCTTGAAGGAGGGTACTCAAGATTTTTACATGCTTGTTTCTTATAGTGTGTTTCACACACAAAACACTTGACAGACATTACTTCTTCCACTATCATTCTGAAATAAGTATGTATTACCAATATCCTCCTTTTACAGGCAGGGAAACTAAAGCTAAAGCAATTAAGGCCACAGTCTTCAATTGTCCATCAAATCTGAATGCCCAAGTTTTTTGATGCCCAGCCTGAGAAGCCTAAGACTTGATTTTCAGAGGTGCTGCACACCCTCAATTTAAATTGAAGTCAGTGGGAGCTACACATGTTCAGTATCTCTGAAAAGCAGGCACTAGATTCTCAGATTAATTTTGGACAGCAAAGATCACTTTTGAAAACTTTTTTCGTAAGTAATGTTCCGCAAACTACATAGAGAGTTGGGGTCAAATCTGGTATTAGATGCCAGGATATCCTGACTCATAGTCCTGTGCTCACACCACTAGCTCATGGTTGGTGCGTGTGTGTGTGTGGTGGTTTTTTTTTTTTTTTTTTTTTTTTTTGGTGAGGGTTCACATGTTCAAGCTGTATTATTTTGTTAAAACACTTAAACTTTAAATACGTTTCTTGGCTCTTGAGGGTACAGCAGTAGTTTCCTCTTCTGTACCCAAATTAGGGAATTCCCTTGAACCATCTTTCTTCCTAATACCGAGTGGTTTTGTAGGTTCTAGTAAAAAATGATTTAGAACATTTAAACTGGGAAGCCTTTTGATTGGTTCTGCTTCTGCAACAATCATTAGCAAAACCTTTTCCGTCTGCCATCTACTGTGGATAAGTTGTTCTTTCATCTGTTTTTTCATCAAACCAGTTGTGCATGGCAAGTCTGCCATGTGGCTTTGGCCATCTGCCATGTTTCTGTCTGCTGCCAGGCTTAGATGCACACTAGTATATTTTTATTTATGCTTTCCATTTTTCTGGTTTCTACTCAAGTTTTCTAAGTGCCTCCTAATCGATAAGAGCTTGTCTACACTTAAAATGCTACAGTGGCTGCTGTGCCGCTGTAGGCTTTAGTGTGGATGCTCCTAGAGCAACAGGTGGGTTCTTCTGTCCAACATAGTTTAATCTACCTCCCTGAGAGGCGATAGCTAGAGCTACAGAAGAATTGTTCCATCTACCTAGCACTGTCCGCTCTGGGGGTTATGTTGGCTTAACTATGTCACTTGGATGTAGATTTTTGACACCACTGAGCAACCTAGAATGGTCAACTTTTCTTTTAAGTGTAGAGCTGGTCTAAGCCAAAGCACTTAACTCTGAAACGTATGGTATTTTAAATGATCAAGATCTAGTTACTAATTTATAGTTTAAAGGACTCTCCCACAAAATTTAACACACTCCATCTAACCATCAGATAACAAAGACTGTACCTGAAATAAATTCTTAATTTCTAGCCATCCTTACTCTGTAAGCACTAACCTCCCCAAATGCCAGAGAAAAGACATGAGGCAATGGTCAGCAGCAGTTGACAAAATTATTAGAGGAGGTTTTGGAACAAATTGATAAACTAAACAGTAATAAGTCACTGGGACCAGATGGTGTTCACCCAAGAGTTCTGAAGGAACTCAAATGTGAAATTGCAGAACTACTAACTGTGGTATGTAACCCATTGTTTAAATCCGCTTCTGTACCAAATGATAGCAAATGTGATGACAATTTTTTTTAAAAGACCCAAGAGGCAATCCTGGCAATTACAGACTGGTAAACCTGACTTCACTACCGGGTAAATTGGTTGAAATTATACTAAAGAACCGAATTGTCAGACACACAGATGAACGTGATTTGTTTGGAAGAGTCAACATCCTTTTTGTAAAGGGAAATGTTACCTCACCAATCTACTAGAATTCTTTGAGAGGGTCAACAAGCATGTTGGACCTGGGTGATCCAGTGGATATAGTGTACTTAGATTTTCAGAAAGACTTTGACAAGGTCCTTCACCAAAGGCTCTTAAGCAAAGTAAGCTGTCATGGAATGAGAGAGAAGGTCTTCTCATGGATCAGTAACTGGTTAAAAGATAAAAGAATGAGGAGTACTTGTGGCACCTTACAGACTAACAAATTTATTTGGGTATAAGCTTTCGTGGGCGAAAACCCACTTCATCAGGTGCATGCAGTGGAAAATACAGTAGGAAGATAGATAGATATATACAGAGAACATGGAAAAAATGGGGGTTGCCATACCAACTCTAATGAGAGTAATCAATTAAGGTTGGTTATCAGCAGGAGGAAAAAAAACTTTTCTAGTGATAATCAGGATGGCCCATTTCAAACCGTTGACAAGAAGGTGTGAGTAACAGTAGGGGAAAAATTATCATGGGGAAATAGTTTTCTGTTTGTGTAATGACTCATCCACTCCCAGTCTTTTTTCAAGCCTAGTTTGCAAATTAATTCCAGTTCTGCAGTTTCTCATTGGAGTCTGTTTTTGAAGTTTTTTTGTTGAAGAATAGCAACTTTTATGTCTGTAATTGAGTGTCCAGGGCGGCTGAAGTATTCTCTGAACTGTTTGAAATGGACCATCCTCATTATCACTACAAAAGTTTTTTTCCTCCGGCTAATAATAGCCCACCTTAATTGATTCAACTCGTTAGAGTTGGTATGGCAACCCCCATTTTTTCATGTTCTCTCTGTGTGTGTATGTGCGTGTGTGTGTATATGTATTGTGATGGAGCAAGGCCGGATGGCTACAGGAAAGTACCGAGGAGCAGGTATGTTAGCTCCAGGCTAAGCAAATCCCTAGTACCATGGGAACCAAAATGGCAGTTGCTCCAGGCTAATCAAGGCACCTGGGGCCAATTAAGAACTTTCTAGAAGGCACCAGAGAGAGCTACATTGATTGGAGCACCTGCAGCCAATCAGGACAGGCTAATCAAGGCACCTGGTATAAAAAGGGGAGCTCACTCCAGTCTAGGGAGGAGGAGCCAGAGGAAAGAAGTGTGCATGAGGAGCTGGGAGCAAGAGACACAAGGAACTAAGAACTGAGAGGGGGTACTACTGGAGGATTGAGGAAAACACCATACAATCAAGCAGCATCAGACACCAGGAGAATCCTGTGGTGAGGATAAAGAAGGTGTTTGAAGGAGGCTATGGGGAAGTAGCCCAGGGAGCTGTAGCAGTCAAGCAGCGGTTACAAGTAGCACTATAGAGACTGCTGCAATTCACAGGGCCCTGGGCTGGAACCCGGAGTAGAGGGCGGGCCCAGGTTCCCCCCTAGCCCCGCTACTCCTAATCAGACATAGGAGTAGTTGATCCAGACTATGGGTTTCATCCAAGGGGAAAACCACTGAGGGGAAGAAATCCGCCAATAAGCGCAGGACCTACTAGAGGAGAGGAGGAACTTTGCCACAGTATGTATATATATATATAATATAATCTTCCTACTGTATTTTCCACTGCATGCATCTGATAAAGTTGGTTTTAGCCCACAAAAGCTTATGCCCAAATAAATTTGTTAGGCTCTAAGGTGCCACAAGTATTCCTCGTTTTTGCTGATACAGACTAACACAGCCACCACTCTGAAACCTGGTTAAAAGATAGGAAACTAAGGGTAGGAATACATGGTTAGTTTTCAGAATGAGGAGGGGTAAATAGTGGTGTCCCTCAGGGGTCTGTACTGGGACCAGTATTGTTCAACATATTCCTAAATGATCTGGAAAAAGGAGTAAACAGTGAGGTGGCAAAATTTGCAGATGATAAAAAAAAAAAAACTACTCAAGAGATATGTTGAGAACAATGGGAGTTGTTGGGGGTTCGTCACTTTTGGACATCGGGCTATTGATTTAGGTGGATTTAAGTTCCTAACTTCATGTATCTACTTTTGAAAATCTTGTCCATAATGTCTATAGTAGCATCTGGTATGTAATGCATATGTATTTAGATATGATGCTATTCATAAAATAGATTGAATTTTCATGTACCTTTCTGAGCACCTTGCTTGCACTTTGGTCTTTAAACCATCTCCACCGGGAGTACTTCTAACATCTTTGAGATACCTCAGAAAGCTGTCTTTATTTCTTTGAAATCTTCTTAGGAAATGTTTTCTGCTTTGTTTCCAAGTGTGAAAATTTCCCCTCCAAATGTATACAGGCCTGAGGACAGGGAATACTTGGTCCTGTATTAGTGACAAGTTTAAGTTCCACAGTTTGCTTTTCAGGACTAGTAATGGCAGCTTTACACTGTTGGACAAGGGAGAGACCCAGCTTTCCAAAGACACATCATTTGCTTTTAGCACTGGAACTTCCTGGATATTGGCCTTAAATTTTTGTATATTTATATACAGAAAAAGCTATTTGGGGTTGCTTTTTTTTTAGTAGTGTTTTAATTTTGTTCTTCCTCTGAGACTTGTCCAGTGGGTCTCATGGTAACTAAGTCATCTAGTTTTATAGGTTGAGGGGTGCAGAAAAGACTCCAAAATGTTATAAAGTCTTTATTACATTGTATAAAATATTTAAACATTCCTAAATATGTTTTCTGTAGCACGTGGCATACACACAGTGGTTGACAGTATGGTATGAAAATTTTTTTCTGTGTTTTTATATATCTGTTGAATCCAAACATTATATTTATTTGTCTGCTTAGATAAAAATTTATCTTGAAACTGTATAGCCCATTAGTGTGTGGAAGAGGGTAAAGTAAAGCTAAGTTCTCCACACTCCAGGAGGAGAATCAAAAGCAGATTGAATTGTGAACCCTTGTGGCTTAATCATCTTTAAAACAAAACAGTCCAATCAGTTCAGCACTATCTAGTTCACTAGCAATGTCAAATATGTATATAATAATACACAAAGACAAAAATAAAACTAACAAAGGGATGTTGTATGTTATCCTAAAGGCAGAAACATATTGCTATTTAAAATCTCATTAATTGATTCAATTGAAATTTAATTTATTAAATATGTTAGAGGAAATAAGCATTTATTAAATGTGGGATTTTTGTTAACATTTTTCTTAAGCTGATTTTAAATTTCTTGGAGCTATTATTCCCTAAAATGTTGCCTTGACATAGAGTAATTCTTAAATTGTATAATATATTATAAAATTCCATCATTTTACTTACACTAGACAATGCATTTCACTGGTGTGTTTTACACTTTCATTACAATAAGTGTTATGCCATGAATTTTTTTAGCTGTATTGGAGCATTTTTCTAATAACTGAAATGAATGATTTGCCATTATTTTTGTGAATAGTAAAATGAAAGGGAAAAAAATCACCTATGTTTGATGCATTTCCCTCAGTTTATTCAAATGGTGCATTTTATATAAAACACAAGAAACTGTTTTCTTCTCAGTGGTCAGTACATAACAAAATCTGGCTGCTTTTGGCAATTTGGAGGGAAAATGCATTTAAAAATGGCTGAGATTTCCAAGTTTAAAATTTGGCTGTAGTAGATGTCAGTAAACATGTCAGAAGGATTTTTATCCTGAAGGCTTAGCCAAATTGATGCAGTAGATTGCAGCAGCTCCAATGAAAATCTTAGGTCACTGGTTTGAAAACAAAGAAGGATTCAAAGATGAACCTGCAGTTACTGTAGTTAAAAACAAAAACAAAGAAAAAAAACTGTCAAAATTATATTAATGCTGTGAAACAGCCTTATCCAAGAAAATTGAGACTCATGTCTGAGATTGCCTCCTGAAATCCCTAGTGAAATACACTGGGTAGATTTGCCTAGTGCTAGGGCTCCCAATATCTAGACACGACTGTGTAGTTTTGGTTTTATTTATGAATTTCCTTAATTGACTGAGAGCATATCTACGCTATGAAATTAGGTCAATTTTATAGAAGTCGATCTTTAGCAGCCAATTTTATACAGTCAATTGTGCATGTCCCCACTAAATGCATTAGGTCAGCGGAGTGCGTCCTCAATACCGTGGCTAGCATTGATTCTCAGTGTTGCACTGTGGGTAGCTATCCCACAGACCCCACTGCCCATTGGAATTCTGAGTTAAGTTCCCAATGCCTGATAAGGCAAAAACATTGTCACAGGTGGTTTTGGGTACATGTCATCCGTCTCCCCTCCCTCTCTCCTTGAAAGCAACAACAAACAATCATTTTGCACCTTTTTTCCTGGGTTATCCATGCAGATGCCATAGCATGGCAAGCATGGAGCCTGCTCAGCTGCATACTGCTTTTGTGAGCATTGTAAACACCTTGTGCATTATCCTTCAGTATGTGCAGAGCCTAGCTAGGAGCTGCCAGCACGAGGAAGATTGTGAGGAGGACATGGACACAGATGTTCCTGAAAGCATGGGATGTGGCAATTGGGATATTATGGCAGCATTGGGGCATGTTGATACAGTGGAATGCCAATTCTGGGCCCGGCAAACAAGCACAGACCGGTGGGACCGCATAGTGTTGCAGGTATGGGATGATTCCCAATGGCTGTGAAACTTTCGCATGCGTAAGGCCACTTTCGTGGAACTTTATGAGTTGCTTTCCCCCGCCCTGAAGCGCAGGAATACCAAGATGAGACCTGTCCTGACAGTTGAAAAGTGAGTGGCGATAGCCCTGTGGAAGCTTGCAACGCCAGACAGCTACCGGTCAGTCGGGAATCAATTTGGAGTGGGCAAATCTACAATGGGGACTGCTGTGATCCAAGTAGCCAAGTCAATCAATAATCTTCTGCTAACAAGGGTAGTGACTCTTGGAAATGTGCAGGTCATAGTGGATGGCTTTGCTGCAGTGGGTTCCCTAACTGGTAATAGATGGAACACATATCTCTATCTTGGCACCGGACCACCTTGCTAAAGAGTACATAAACTGCAAGGGGTACTTCTCAATGGTGTTGCAAGCACTGATGGATCACAAGGGCCATTTCACCGACATCAACATGGGATGGTCGGGAAGGGTGCATGATGCTCACATCTTTTGCATCTCTGGGCTGTTTGCAAAGCTGCAAGAAGGGACTTTCTTCCCAGACCTGATAATTACTGTTGGGGATGTTGAAATGCCAATAGTTATCCTTGGGGACCCAGCCTACTCCTTGCTCCCATGGCTCATGAAGCCATACATAGGCAGCTTGGACAGCAGTAAGGAGCAGTTCAACTATAGGTTGAGAAAGTGCAGAATGGTGGTAGAATGTGCCTTTGGATGTTTAAAGGGGTGCTGGTGCTGTCTGAGTAGGTTAGACCTCAGCGAAAGCAATATTGCCATTTTTCAGGTTTCGGAGTAGCAGCCGTGTTAGTCTGTATCCGCAAAAAGAACAGGAGTACTTGTGGCACCTTAGAGACTAACCCATTTATTTCAGCATAAGCTTTCGTGGGCTACAGCTCACTTCTTCGGATGCATAGAATGGAACACACAGACAGAAGATATTTATACATACAGAGAACATGAAAAGGGGGAAGTACGCATACCAACTGTAAGTTATTGCTGCTTGCTGTGTGCTCCATAATATCTGTGAGAGTAAAGGGAAGACATTTATGGCAGGATGGGAGGTTGAGGCAAATCACCTGATGGCCAATTTTGAACAGCCAGACACCAGGGCAATTAGAAGGGCACAGCAGGGTGCGATGCGCATCAGAGAGACTTTGAAAAACAGTTTTATGACTGACTAGGCTACGGTGTGACAATTGTGTGTGTTTGTCCTTGATGCAAAGCCACCCCCTCTGGTGAATATACTTCCCTGTAAGCTAATCCCCCCCCCCACTCCCCCTTTGACCACAGTTGGCACAGGAAATAAAGTCCCTATTGTTCTGAATCCATTCATTCTTTCTTTATTTATTAAAAAAAACTTGAGATCACTGACAACGCTGACTAGTAAAAGGTAGCCCGGGTGGGGTGGGGGAGGAGGGAAGGACAAGGCCACATTGCTTATTGTAGCCACAACACAAATCAAAGCTGTTTGAATGACAGCCTTCTGTTGCTTGGGCCATCCTCTGGAGTTGAGTGGCTGGGTGACTGGAACCTCCCCTCCCTGTGTTCTTGGGCATCCGGGTGAGGAGGATATGGAATTTGGCGAGGAGGGCAGGCAGTTACACAATGGATGCAGCGCGGTTCTGAACTCTAGTTGTCTTTCCTGCACATTGCGCCCGGCTGGGCAACAGAATTTGGGTTCCAGGCAGCCATGGTAAGCCAAAGGGTACGTCGGGTTGGCTTCTTCCGTGTTCATAACATGTGGGAATGGTTTCAAACTTCAGTGCTCTCTTTTCCCATAGCAACCAATGCCGGTTGGGTTTGCTGTTTAAAAGGAGGGGCTGCAGTTTTGCTGGGGCTGCACACCCCTCCCCGCCACGTGGCTATTCTCCGGGATGATTCTTTTTAGCCAAGCGCAAACAGCCCAGCATGACCAGAGTCTAATGTGCTGGGGATCACCAAACAGAGGGGATTACTATTTCCTTACAAAAATTCCCCTATTTTGACCATGAATGATATCACTCTCCTGAGGCTGACAGAAAGATAAAGACCGAATGTTGCATGAATATGACCAAAACCCAGGACCTTTCGCTGCTATGCTTTGTGCTGCAGTGATTCCAGACTACTTGCTATTGGCTTGACGTGGTAAAGAGTCCTACCGTGGAGGACAAAATAAGGCAGCCCTCTCCCGAAACCTTCTGCAAAGGCTTTCAGAGTACCTCCAGGAGAACTTCATGGAGATGTCCCTGGAGGATTTCCGCTCCATCCCCAGACACATTAACTGACTTCTCCAGTAGCTGTACTAGCTGTGAATGCATCCCAATTGTTCAGGGCAAATCAAACGTTAAACACAATTGCTTGTAAGCCCTGTAGTGTAGTTACAAATGTGCGCTCACTAGAGGTGCCTTCTCTGCCTTCAGGGGCCGGGAACAATTCGCCCTGGGAGGGTATTGGCTCCAGGGTGAGGTGGCTGCCAGGGAGAACAGATTCTTCTCCTCCTCCTCCTCCGTGTTGCGTTAGGCTGCCACCTTGCAGGTGTCCACGGACAGTGGTGGGGTAGTGGTAGGGTCCCCCCCCTAGAATGGCATGCAGCTGATCATAGAAGTGGCATGTCTGGGGCTCTGACCCGGAGCGAACGTTTGCGTCTTTTGGTAGGCTTGCCTGAGCGCCTTAATTTTCACGCGGCACTGCTGTGTGTCCCTGGTGTAGCCTCTGTTCACCATGCCCTGTGTGATTTTGGCATATATCTCAGCATTTCTTCTGCTTGATCAGAGTTCTGCCTGCACAGATTCTTCTCCCCATACAGCAATCAGATCCAGTGTCTCCCATTTACTCCATGCTGGAGCTCGTTTGCGATTCTGGGACTGCATGGTCACCTGTTCTGCTGAGCTGGTCACCTGTTCTGCTGAGCTCTCCACGCTGATCAAACAGGAAATGAAATTCAAAAGTTACCGATGCTTTTCTTGTGTAACTAGCTAGTGCATCGGAGTTGAAAGTGCTGTCCAGAGCACTGGGATAGCTCCCAGAGGCCAATACCATTGAATTGCACAGCGCTGCATCTACAGTACCCCAAATTCGACCCAGGAAGGTCGATTTTAGCACTACTCCCCTCGTCGGGGAGGAGTACAACAATTGATTTTAAGAGCCCTTTAGGTTGGCGGAACGGGGTTGTTTGTGTAGATGCATTCCTTATAAAATTGACCTAACACGGCTAAATTCGACCTAACCTCATAGTGTAGACCAGGCCTGAGTCTGTTGTATAGTTTAATGTTTAAGTATATTTGTTCTTATAATCTCTTTGGGGTAATTTTGTATAATTGGCCTGTTCTTATATTTTTTCATTGCTACTATAAAATAAATAGGTAGCATGAGAAATTAATCCTGTTAAGGTTGTTGTGGAAAAGCTAGTATACTAGTGTGCTGCCTTGGCCTAAACACGCACATGGCACTGATACAACTTTCCTTAGTTTGGTGAGAGCAGGCATGTGTCTATACACATCTCCATCTACAGAGCTCTGTAGTTAAGTCAATTAATTGTCCTACATTTTAACTATGGAATTCTCTACTGGTTATACAGGTAATTTAGATGCTTTCCACTTCCTATATAGCCAAGCCAATGGAAGTTGTTGTCGCACTGCTATCCCACACTGCACTGCTCATTGAAGAATTTACCTGTGTTAACCTTTTTGCACTCCACTGCCAAGGAGTCAACATCACCGGAAGTCACAGGTGACTTTGAGTTCTTCAGACCTAGACAGGACCCATTTGCAAGCCACCAATTTAGCAAGCCAGGTGTTAAGCATTTAATATTTTTTAAATCTTGCCAAAGCTTCTGTAATGCCTTGTACATCTTCCTGAACCCAAAAGGAGGTCATTGTCTTAATGACCCAGAGAGACAAAGGGTAGGCTGGAGCACCCAGGGTGATAATTGGGACAGCAAATTGTTTGTCTGTTGGGCAGTTGGAGGAAAAAATGTTCCTCACTGCAGGTTTTTAAGCAGTCCTGAACTTTAGGATATGCTGGCATCATGGACTTTTTCCAGACTATCCAGTGTTAATGTTGGTAAATCTGACCCAGTGATCCACCAAGGCCTGCAGAGCCCTTGAGAAGTAGTCCTTCCAGTTGACTAAATTAGAGGGTAGGTGTTGGGGAGTACAAAAGTGCTGTCCACAGCACTGTAACACCAACTGCTCAGTTCCATCTGTCTCATCGACCAGCCTGATAACTGTGCTGCAGAACAGACTAAATTGCCTTGCACACTTCCATCAAAACTGCCCCTAGTGTGGATTTCACCTCTTTAGCTGGTTTTTAAACTGACTTTGTAGGAGTTTGGCGTGGCACACTTTGTTTGCCACTCACTTCTCTATGCTCAGCACAGCTCCCGGAATGTGGCCTTTTGTATCCTAGTGTCTTGGAGTTACTGCCAGTTATCCCAGGTCTCCATAACTACCTGGTCTCTCTATTTGGTGCTTATTGGTTAGGCCTTAAAGCCTTGCTTCACTGACTTCAACTGCATTGAGATAGATGAAACAGGAATGCCTGAGTGGCATGTAAATATGTGTTCTCCCCTGGAAGTCCCTTTGCTGGTGGATTTGTCTAGCAGACATCTCAGGTACAGTGCTGCAGTCCAATGTAACAATCTTCTTGCTTGCCATAATAATGGACAGGAGCACTGCATTCCAGTGGACCTCATCCATGTTGGTGGGAGCAACTAAGAAATGTTTAAGACAAGAGGTTTGTTGTGGGATACACCTGAGGAGATCTTGAGAAATTGGCCCCGCTTCCAGTTTCATTGGATGCCAGCAAGTATCCCCCAAAATGTCATGGAAATTGGCCAGAATGCAGTGAGTTTGTAGACAGTATAAAGTACTTTGGGATACCTACCCACACTGTACAATGTTCACATTGCTGCAGCATAGCACTGTGTAGCTACAAGTCATGTTGCTTGTGCCAGTGGAGGCACAACAGTGTGAGTACACTCAGCTGAAAAACTTGTAATGATTTAACTAAACCAATATCCGTTAAACCAGCATAATTTGTAATTGTAGACAAGGATAGGGATGAATTATTTAACAATTTAGCTACATTAGGAGTTAAATTTTATATTTGTTTGAAAGAGACAAGGGGAGGGAGACCTTTCTCTAGACTTTCACCTTTTTTTTTTTTGAGTTATGAGTTAATCTTGTTCAAAAAGACTTGAGATTCCACTCCCCCCACCTCCATTGCTTTTCAATGTAGTTCCACAGCACAATATCAGGGGGTGCCAAATTCCACCAGTGGGATTACAGAGACCCTCAAAGAAGAATAAGGTTTTCAACCAACCACTAAACATCCCCCCCCGCCTCCCCAAATGTCACATTGCATAAAACTAATACTATATTTCAGAGAGGATAGTTCAACCAAAGAACAAAGCTACAAAGATATAAAAATAGCTAGGAAGTGTTGTGACCTTTCCTCTGTTTCTGGGATGGAAGGGCAGGGGCAGTTCCAAACACTTTAGGGGAAGAATTATGTTTGAGTTTCCTGTAGCTGGGTAGTCAAAAGAAACTATAATAGAAGCCCCACCAAATTAAAGCAGGTTTCTTCTATGTTTTCATTTTCTCTTCCCACTTTTCTCTTCTTCTGAATTATTTCATTTGGTCCATGCCTCCATTCCTGGGAAATATTTTGTTTTATTTTTGGTCCCCTTTTGTAATGCCCTCTGCTCTCCCTCCCATTGTTCTCTTCCCTCCCTGCTGTTTCCTACTCCTGCCTCTTCCTGCTCTGTGGTGTCACTCTGGCTACTAACTTTCCTACTCCATCCTCATGTGTGTCCCCTGCCCCCTCACTTCTTGCAGCCATCCTGAAGATGCTAGGGTGACTTCACAATCAACAGTGCTGGGCAGGTTGCAGGAAAAAACTGTACAACACCATATCTGAGAGTGAGTATGTGATCATGTAAAAACAGTTTTTTGTAATGCATGCACACACAGGGCCAGAGTTAAGGTTATATAATCAGTCTTAACTTTGGTATTTCTTGACCTCTGACTGCTTAACCATGTAACTTTAATATTGCTCTTAATGCTTAGCTGACATATATGAGCACAAAGGAAATATAACATTTCCAATTGCTTAAAAGTGCTTCATTGTTGTATGAGTTGTAACAGCTTGACTGCCATCATAAATGTAATATTGTGAGACTTAATGTCTAATAACTTTAAAACCACCCCAGAAATAGAGTAAAGGTCACAGCGGTTCCTATATATTTTTGTACCTTTGTTCTTTGGCTGAACTATCCTCTGTCTCTGAAATACAGTATTAGTTTTATGTATTGTGACTTTTGGAGAGATATTTAGTGATTGGTTGAAAACCTTATTCTTCTTTAAGGGTCTCTGTAATCCCACTGGTGGAATTTGGCACCCCTGTAGCTGTGGAGCTACAGTGAAAAGCAGTAGAGGTTGGGGGAGTGGAATCACAAGTTGTCTTGGGCGAGATGAATTCCTCACTCTGTCTTTTTATAAGGGCGTGCAACTCCCAGCCACCTCAGTTCCTTGTTGGTCACCACAGAGAGCAAACAGAACTTGTCTTTGTGTCCCCCAGATTAAACCTTCTCTTATCCTGCCTTGCTCTTATAGTATATAGTATAAATAGTGTTGAGTAGTACAGAATAGTTTTAGTTGGTTTAGTGTAAATAATCCAGTAAGGGGCCAAGGAAAAGACTGTGTTGGGCCCTGCGACCTGTAAAGACTTTAAGAAGAGCACCTTTTGCCTGAGGAGTATACCAGAGACAGACATCCATGTCTGATGCCTTCTGTGTGTGGGTGAGACCTACTCAGTAACCCAGTGTGTGGTTTTCTGTGTCTTCTCTCCCCACACAAAATGGGAGACACTTGAGGCTCCAGGCTCATCTGACTTCTCAATGCCCACAGCCTGTACTGATAGTCAACTCTAAATTGGGTCAGAAAATTAAGCCATCTGTCTCATAAAACTTTGACCTTGGTACCATCGCATGAGGTGCTCACCTCAACACTGACTACTCACCTGGCACTGGATATGTCCTCCAGCACAGTTACTTTCTCTTGGCATCTCACCTCAACTCCACTCTGGTGCCCATTTGGGTGAGAGGAGGAGGAGGTAGCATATTTCCCCACAAGAGGGACATAAACAGAAGATGAAGAGGATGTGCCCTCCATCCCCTCTTGCTTATTCCTTGAATCAAGAGTGTTTTTGAAGCCTCTCAAATGGCACCATTGTCACCTCTTCTCCACACTCCGGTGCGGGATGTCTCAGTACTGATAAAGTTGGACTCCTCCATGGATCAGATCCCAATAACATCTTTAATCTCTGTCTGTGTGTGAGGGTTTGCTGTTGAGACCACTAGCCTCTCTGCTGCATGCTTTTCTGCTACCTGACTCTGTGCCTGTACTGACTTTTCCATGTTTGATTGAGAGCTGTCTGAGAGCCTTCCACTCCTTTGAAATGTACTTGGAGGGTTCCCCAAATCGACCTTGGGATGCTGGACCTTTCCTTCACCACAGGTCCAGACATCATGGAAGGATGGTATACAGAGGGCCCACTTCAGTTGCTTATGTGGACCTACATACAGGACTCTATGAAGGCACTTTTGGAAGTTGCAACACCTGTTCTGGCATAGACTCTGTGCTGATGCGCTCTACCCCAGCCGATGCCTGCACCGTTACGAATCCCATATCCAGTACTCACTGCATGCACCAATACCAGCACTGGATCTCGCAGGTAGGCAGGAAGATCAGCCTGTCTGAGGGATGGGATGGGGCTCCTTCTGAGGATCCATACAAGTCCCTGTTGGGGGAACACATTCCTTGACACTTCACCAGAAGATAAAATTAGTACTTCATCTGTCTCCCCTCCTGAGAAATCAGAGACAATTTGAAGAGGTATCAGGGAGAATGGTCTGTACTCTGCAGTTGAAACAGAGGTTACTGTACCAGAGAGATCTGATCCTGTTTGATATTTTACAGATGCAGACACAGGAGAAATACTTGCATTAAGTTCCAGAAATTGTGTGTGGGTACAAGATACTAACAGTTTAGAGTCCATTTCCTGTCCGCAGGTCAACTGGTCTTTACAAAATGCTTTGTGGTGATTGCTGCTCACCTCGGGCACCAAGAAATATTTGTTTATCCGTATGTGGACAACTAGTTCTTAACAGCCAACTCTCAACAGGAGCTCTACACAGTGATCTGGTACATATGGAGCCTCTTCCAGTGATTGGGACTATTTATCAACTGGGAGAAATCCACCCTTAAATCTTCATTGGAGCAGTCCTAGACTCTACTCAGTCCTAGGCCTTTCTTCCAGAAGAGAGATTTTTCAGGATATGGGATTCCCTGACAACTCTAAGAGAACAACTTGTACAGACCATGCAGTTTTCTTCACGCTGCTTGTCCTGATGGCCTTATCAAACTATGTTCACATCCTTTGCTTGCCTTAACATGGAATCCTTGCAGCTCTGGGTGACAGGTCACTGCACACTGCATGTACACAACAGGCAGAGGAGACTTCTCAAGTGTTCCAACAGCTTCGCTGGTAGAGGAACACTAACTATCCCTAGGAGATAACCTTTGCTCCCTTCTTCAATACCATCACGGTTGCTACCAATGCTTTCAATCTGGACTGAGGTATGCATTGCCAAGACCTCCAAGTATGTGACCTCTGGAACATCTGAGAATTCAGACTCCATATCAACATACTGGAGCTCAGAGTAATCTGGTGGGCCCTCAAGGCCTTCTGTCCAGCCTATCAGCATTGTGTAGTACAGATTGTTACAGACAACACCCAGAGCCACATACTACAACCACCAGAGAGGAATGTGTTGTTACCTCTTATATGTGAACACAAGAAAACTATAGCTATTGTGCATCAAAAACCAAATCCATCCCACTGATCTTCACACAGTAGGAGAGAAAAGTGTGGAGGCAGACTCACACAGCAGGTGGCCTCAGGTTTTAACATGGGAGGTCCTTGGAACCAGCAGTGGCCAGAGCACTATTTTATAGATGGGGGCCACCCAGTAATAGACCTCTTCCCATCCAAAGAAGACTTCAAATGCCATATATATTTCACAAAAGCACACAGAAACAAAACTAATCTCCTGGGATGCATTTCTGCTGGCTTAGAGACAACATTCTACGTGCCTTCCCTCCCATTTCCTAGACACCCAGGGCCATAATGAAGATCAAGTTGGCCAGAGCAAATATTGTATTAATGGCCCCAAATTGGCCTTGTTGGCATGGGTGTCAATATCTTCTGCAGCTGGCAAGAGAACCCCATATCTGCTGCCTCCGTGTTCCGACATCCTGTCTCAACAGCAGTGGAGCATTCTGCATCCAAACCCAGATACTCCATATCACAGAATAGAGGGTAACCTGTTGACTGATGTGGACCACTTCTGCTCAGACTGTACAAGCCATCCTGTTCAGTCCAGGAAAGGTTCTGCCCTGAAGTGGTATGAACAGAAATGAAAGGTTTCCTGTCTGTGCCTCCATCAGTCTCTATATGTATAGACCCCATCACAGTAATATCTGAATGCCTGACAGTCTTTAAAGTATTTATCCTTGCAACACCCCTTTGAGGGAAGGAAGTAGTATTATCCCAGTTTAACAGACAGGGAACTGAGGGACAGAGAGACTAAGTGACTTGCCTGAGGTCACACAGGAAGTCTCTGGCAGAGAAAGGAACTGAACGCAGGTCTGCCAAGCCCTTGGCTTGCACCCTCGCTATTTGTCCATTCTTCCTCTCCCACTCCAGTCCCACCTTATTCCACAAGTGTGAATACACAGAGCTGACGTTCAAAGAACAATACTTACTGGTAAGTAACCTCTCTTTGTTTTCTTTTGAGGCTAGTTGTAGCTTTAATCATGTATCCCATAGAGCAGGGGTGGGCAAACTTTTTGGTCTGAGGGCTGAATCGGGTTTTGGAAATTGTATGGAGGGCCGGTTAGGGGAGGGGGTTGTGGCCCGCCCCCCCCCTCGAACTCCTGCCCTATCCACCCCCACCCCTTGCTCCCTGTCCCCTGACCGCCCCTGGAACCCCTGCCTCTGACTGCTCCCTGCTGCCCCATCCAACCCCTCCTCTCATTCTTGACGGCCCCCTGGGACCCCTGTCCCATCCAACCACCCCTTCTCCCTGTCCCCTGACTGCCCTATCCAACCCCCCTCTCATTCCTGACTGCCCCCCCAGGACCCCTGCCTCCATTCAACTTCTCTGTACCCCGCCGTCTGACACCCCACCCTCTATCCACACTCTGCCCCTTGACCATTCCCTGAACTTCTCTGCTCTCTATCAAGCTTCCCTGCTCCCTGCCCACTTACTGCACTGCCTGGAGCACTGGTGGCTGGCACCGTTGCCACTGCGCAGCACAGAGCACCGAGGCAGGCCGGGCTCTGCAGCTGTGCTGCCCCAGGAGCTCGCAGCCCCACCACCTAGAGTGTTGCGCCAGCGATGGGGCTAGCTGAGGCTGCGGGCAGGGGGGCGACAGCAGGGTAGGGTCTGGGGGCTAACTTCCAGAGCCAGGATCTCAGGTGGCGACTAGGAGGGTCCCACGGGCCGTAGTTTGCCCACCTCTGCCATAGAGAAAAGAGAGAGAACCTTCTGTTGCAAAAATAGTGTGTGTGGGGGGAAATATTTTATTAAAAGAAAAGTAAAAGGGTAGGAGTTGGTGGTTCGGAATGGCGGACAGTGACCCAAACTGGCACCTTGCTCAAAGCATACACTTAAGAGTTGTTTCCACATGGTTTAAAGTCCTCCTTTTTGACAGGAAAGGTATTTGATTCTTTTACACACCCACACCCATGCTCCCCTCCTCCTTAAAACGTAAGTGGTTTTAGGTTAAGAGAGAGAAAATTAAGACACTATAGAAGGTGCAGATACTTCACATATATAATGTTTTCCACCAAAATTCACCAAAACCGATTTTGGTTTAGAAGCATATGCATGTGTTCTCTTTTGATATTATGTTTACTTATTATTAGTTTCAAACTCATTTTAAATGTCACAACTTTTCAGGGTTTGTGCTCCTAGGCTTGAGGTTTCAAAGTATAAATGCAAATTGACATGCCCTATACTTAATGGAAAAGAAAATGAGAGGTCTGGATTAAAGATTTTTCCCCCCCTGTAATAAATGGAGAAATTGGTTGCTAGTGAATTGGTAGAGTAGTGATGTGCCAATCTCTGCTTTTTTGAGGTAATGGGGGGCAGGAGGCCAAAAGATCTTGGCAACAACTCATCTGAGGCGTATTAGTGTGCAGGCACATCTCCAGTTTTTCTTTCTTTCTTTTTTTTTAACTACAGTGATTCTTATTTATCATTTTTAATATTAGCTGATTATTCCAATTAGTAACAATACCATAATATAGCTCCCTTATGCATACTGTGTAGCAAGACTCTCACCTTTTGTAACTTCTGTAAGGTATCTCATCAGCCAGTTCTGAAGGAGTGTTGTTAGATGTTGAGTGCTTCAGACTACTTTTCAGGAAGGGAATTCTTACCAAACTCCAGCAGTGATTTGATATTTGGATTTATTTATTTATTTATTTTGGTGTGATGTGCTCCCACAATAATGTGCTTATGTCAGAACTCCAGTTGAGTGTCCTCTCTTGGCCACTCACCAGACTGCTTTGAGGGGACCAAGCTGCTGGCTTCTGTCTCAATACACTCTGGAGTCTGAACAGAACTATAATCCCTCTCTTAGGGCCTTTGGGTGTGCACTCTTCAGAGTGTACAGCATGCAGCCCACTGCCCAGTCCCTGGAACCAGTGCTGCCCCCTGAGGCTCTCCCTGTAGCTAAATACATCATCTCCCAGAACTCCAGCTGAGCCTTCTAATTTACCTCTTCAAGGGACATGTGATAGGTGTAGCATACAGCGCGCACACATTTTGCACAGAATTCTAATGCAGTATTTTTTTTCTTTAATAACATGAGAAATACACAGATATATACAAAAATAAACCATACTCTTATGTTCCTGCCCTCAATTTCCTCAGCACTCCAGAGCTAGGTCAGGGTCATCTGGGGCTGTCCAGGGTCCTTCTATTTCAGTGCATGAGTTAGGTTCCAAAATATAGAGCCTTCTCTGCCAGCTCACCTACTATGACCATTGCTGGTCCATTCACTTCCCTTCTGCACAAACTTCCTGCATGTGTCTCCAAGTACCACCCCACCGTTTATGACCTCCTGCTTTTGTCACCTCTGTCTCTTTGTCCTGCTTGGGAAATTTCGACACTCTAACTCTCCAGCCTTCTGTTGAGCGAAGTCATAGAGAACTGTTGTTTGCCCCAGGTAGGGCCTATTCAGGTACTGATAGTGCTTGCCTTTTGGATATTTTGCTTACTCTGGGAGGAGCATGCTTAAAGGCTTGTCAGCAATTTTCAAACTAACAATTTAACCAGAATTTGTAAGTTCTACATAAGTCCCCCAAATCATCACAGCTTGCTCACAAAAAAGTTAAAAACCTTAAAACTAATGATATAATAAAATAATGATTGTTGCCATATGTGCGTGGTGACAGTAAAGTGCTCTTTCTTGAGATTTAACTTACAGATGAGTTTTGTGCCTTTCATTTTAAAACATACTGATTTCAAATACGCATAACCAAAATAACCTAATACATAAAACTGTATTTGGGGAAAAACAGGTGACGTAGTAATATCGTGTGGTGATGATGATTATGATACTTTTTCCATTCCCCTAGTATCTCAGAAGTATGTTAAACAGCTGCTGCTAACGTTAGACATTTTTAAATCAGCAAGTCTGGATAATTTGCATCCAAGAGTTTTAAAAAAGCTGGCTGAGGACCTGGCTGGACTATTAATCTTGATATTCAATAAGTCTCGGAACACCAGAAAATTGAAGGAAATTAATTTTGTGCCAATATATAAAAAGTGTAAATGGGATGACCAGGGTAGTTATAGTTCTTTCAGTCTGACATCGATCCTGGGTAACATAACTGAGTGGCTGATGCTGTTATTTATTTTCCATAGACCCATGGAATTAATTTAATTAAGAATTACCCTCCTTTAATGTAATGAATGTTAATCAACATAGGTCTATGGAAAATAAATCCTGTCAACCTAACTTGATATCTTTATTTTAATGAGATTACAAGGTTGATAGAGGTAATAGTATTGCTATAATATACTTAGACTTCTGTAAGACATTTGACTTGGTACCTCATAACATTTTGATTAAAAAACTAGAAAGATATAAAATTAACATGACACACATTAAATGGATTTAAAACTGACTTAACTCATGGGTCTCAAAATGTAATTGTAAATGGGGAATCATCATTGAACCAGTGTGTTTCTACTGGAGCCCCCCAGAAATTGATTCTTGGCCCAGTGCTATAACATTTTTATCAATGGCCTGGAATAAAGCATAAAATCATCACCGATAACATTTGCAGATGACACACAAATTCGGGGAATAGTAAATAATGACAAGAACAGATCACTAATATAGAGTGATCTGGATTGCTTGGTGAGCTAGGCAGAAGCAATTATGCATTTTAATATGGCTAAATGTGTCTAGGAACAAAGAATGTAAGCCATACTTACAGGATGCAGGGACTCCATCGTGGGAAGCAATGGTGGTGAAATATTTCTGGGATTATAGTGGATAATAACCTGAACATGCGCTCCCAATGTGATGCTGTAACCAAAAGGGCTAATGTGATTCTTGACTACCGAAAAAGGGGAATCTCAAGTAGGTGTAGAGAAATTATGTTAATTCTGTATTTGGCACTGCTGCTGGAATACTGTGTCCAGTTCTGGTGTCTACAATTCAAGAAGGTGTCCACAGTTCAGAGAAGAGCCATGAGAATAACTACAGAATTAGAAAACATGCCCTATAGTGATAAAGTAAATTAATGGACACGTCAATCTAACAGAGAAAAGTGTATAACACAATCTAATGGCTGGAAGGTCAATATAGACAAAATCAGATTGGAAATATGGTGTACATTTTTAACAGTGAGTGTTAACCACTGGTTGTGGTAGATTCTCTATCAGTAACAATTTTAAGATCAAGATGAAATATTTTTTCTAAAAGATGTGCTCTAGGAATTATTTTGGGGAAGTTCTATGGCCTGTGATATACAAGATGTCAGACTAGATGATCACAATTGTCCTTGAAATCTATGAAAACATAAGAGATCTTTTGCAGTGGCTGGCACTTCTAAAGTCCTCTATAGCTCTTAAATTTTAAGTAAGCATATACAGTTTTCACAAGTCTTATCAGTTCCCTTACTAAACTTGTAGCCATTCTGAATTATTCAGGTTCTTTTTCAGTTTCGAGGGCATCTCTCTCATGTGCTGACAATCATCTCCTTTTGGGGCGGGATTTCCATAAATATTGACTTCTAGATCAGCAGGTCCCAAATTTCATTGGTTCTTACCATCTTCTTAGATTGATACTTGAAGAACCACATGCAAATTCTTCTTTTTTGTGCACATTTATTTTAGGCCTTATTAGGCTTCGCTTAGTATTTCCAGACTCTCTAGTATTATAAATGCTTCCCTGCCTCCCCCTGCAACCTAAAATGTTTGATTTATAACATCCATTTTAACCATCTCAGGTTTTCAGACTGCAGCAAAAAGAAATGCAATAAAGCGTCCATTATTATTATTATTATGTCTTTTGTGTTACTCAAATTACAAGAAACAAATGTCATAAATGAAGCCCGATTTATTTTGGCATAGACCTGACTTACATTCAGAGGCTTTGCTTTTTAACTTGTATAATTTGAGTTTGAAATTCCTGTTAATTACGTGGATTATTGCTGAATATGAGCCAAAGTTCACTTTACTTCCCTTTTTTAAAAGTGTCAACAGAAAAAATACAAAACATTTTGAGTAACTCTTGCTTAAAAATGAAAAGTGCCATTAACGAGAAGTGTGTGTGTGGAGGGAGGCGGGGGTGTCAGAGTCTTGGATGGGAGTGGGGGCCTTTATTTGGGCATCAGGCAGCTTCCACTCCAGGAGGCCTCTTGCTCCTCAGCGGCTACACTGTCTCCCAAGCAGGGCCACTGGGTACCTGCAATGCTGGGCAAGCTACACAGGAGCTCCTCTTAGCAGGGAGGAGGCTCAAATTACAGCCAGCTACTCTGTTGCTGAAGAGCCACGTGATTAATGTTGCCACTCAGTTAGGTTTTACCCAGACAGTCTGGTTTTTGGCTTCTGTGTCTGGGTGCTGTTCAGGGTTGCCAGGTGCCTGGTTTTCAATTGGAAAATCTGGTCGAAAAGGGGACCTGGCAAACCTAAATGGCACCCAAACCAAAAGTCCGGTTACTGCGGAGCAGGCGGAAGCGCTGGGTCACTAATCCACGCTCGACCTTACCCAGCCAGGGCTGCTTCTTACCTGCAGGCAGGCAGGCTTCTTGAGATGATCCAGTGAGCAACGCGGGGTGGGGGAGAGAGAGAGAGAGGAAAGAGCAATGGGGATGTAGTCTCAGGGGAATATGGGGTGGGGCCTTGGGGGAAGAGGCAGGGTGGGGTCTCGGGTACGGTTACCAGCAGTTAGAAAGATGGTAACCCTACGGGTGATTCTCTTCAGACCTGTAGTCAGACTTTTATCCACTGGACCTGACTGGCTTCCTGTCCCACTCCCCTGCCCAACTTCCCTGTGGAGACAGGAGGGAATTCCCCGTGCATCCTCTGCCTCCCAGGCCTGCAGGAACCAGGCTACAGCCTCTGCAGGGCAAAGAATATAGAGAGAGCTCCTGCTCTGCTACAGCGGTGGGGGTGGGATGGAAGGGCTTTGATCTCTGGGTTCCCTGCAACTGCAGGTTTTGCAGTTGCTCCGAACCAGCCCTGTATGCCTGCATCTTTTCGAACGAAAGGCTCTCTGGTTTTGAGATATGGAACTTTGTAGTTCTCCTCAGTTGCTTCAGCTATGTGGCTGAGTGCAAGCTGAAGGCTAGGCTTAGCAGAAAGCCATCCAGATGTGCACCAGATGAGAGTATAACACCCATCTGCACACAAGACACTACTAAATAAAGTGACTATGCTGGCATGATCAGTGAGTCTTTCACAATTATGGCTGAAAGCAGTCAGGAGTGTACATTTTGCTTCTTGGGCATTTTCTGGTGCGCTGTAATTCATGTGGCAACTTTTCATGTGAAAAAGAGAGATTTATTAAAGAGTTTTTGCTCCAGTGCTTCCAACAATCTCACAAAGCACCACTGGTACACCCATTATGTTTGGGACCCCTAGATGCTTTAGTGATGGACACATTAGAACAGGGGTAGGCAACCTATGGCACACGTGCCGCCTTCGGCACGCGAGCTAATTTTCAGTGGCACACTCACTACTCGGGTCCTGGCCACCGGTCTGGGGGGCTCTGCATTTTAATTTAATTTTAGATGAAGCTTCTTAAACATTTTAAAAACCTTATTTACTTTACATACAACAATAGTTTAGTTTTATAGCTATAGATAGAAAGAGATCTTCTAAAAACGTTAAAATGTATTACGGGCACACAAAACCTTAAATTAGAGTGAATAAATGAAGACTCGGCACACCACTTCTGAAAGGTTGCCGACCCCTGCATTAGAAGTACCTGAGGAAGAGAGTGAATTGAGATGATTGCTTATTCCCATATCTTATTTCTTATTCCTCTGTGGTTTTGGGTGGGTTAATGCAGCCCTTGTTAAACATTATCCTCAACTTGTTGAAAAGATTATCAAAGAAAACATTACATCTAGCAACCTGAAATTCCTCACAGATTTATAGAAATGTTCTGTCAGCACATTCCAAGGAATCTAGCAGGCATGGTATTTCAGTATCTTCTCATTAGTGGCTTATATAGTTATAAAAATCTGAATTATAAAATTTGAAATTGATAAACTTTTTTAATTAATTTTTTGTACAATAGCACATATACTGGATTTTTATTGAACTCAGTCTCCTGCCTTCCACGTTGCCACTGTCCTTAGATGCTTGGAGACTGGCCAAGCAGAACTACTCATTCTGCTAACAGGGTGTGTTTTACAAGCAGATGAGCAATGTTGACAGCATATTTTTTTTGTCTATATAATGCACGCGATTCTGCTAAATGTAATGCATTTCCCCAAAAACTTCCCAGGGACAGCACACCTAGCCCAGTTTCTGATGACTTACTTTCCCTCCTGTTCCCACCTCTCTACAGATTAACACACACGTTGTGATATTATATCAATAAACTTAGTGCATTTCTCTCAAAAACAAAGAATTCTAGTAGAGTTCATTTAATGTAAATTTATTTTTGCTCACTTTCGTGGGTATAGTTAGGAGATGCTGTTTGATTTAACTGGGAAAACAAATTAATACTTTCCCCATTCTACTGCTAGTTTCCTCAGTATGCATGTATTGTCATCATCATGATTAACAATCACTAAAAATGACATGATGCTTCAGACGTGTAGAAAAGACACATTCACTACCATGAAGAGTTTATAGTCTAAAATAGACAACGCCAGTAAAAATAAAACCTGGCATGGTATCTTACAAAAGGTAGGCAGGGGGGAGATGAGAAGGTAGGGAGAAGTAAAAATTTTAGGGAGGGATTTGAAGGAGATGAGAGCGACTGTTCCAGGCATAGGGGACAGAGCCTTATGAGTTGTGAAGCAAGAAGTGGGGCAAAGGGGAAGGGCAGTCAAGCAAGTGGTTTGGGAGGAATGCAGTGAGAGTGGGAGAAAATGAGTCCACTATATTGTTCCTTTAGTGCTGTAACCTAAATTCCCCAGCACTGCAGGAGCTGTTAGTGTGGAACATTAACCCTGTGTTTGTGTGTGCACCTGGATTTATTCCCATAAAATGGTACTGAGAGCAGAGATGTAAATGGAAGCAAGATTGAGTCCATCAATAAGCTTTGCTCCAGTTTACCCTTGAAAAATGCAGACCATCAGAAGTAGTACCTCTTCCCCCTCATCTTGAGCTGATAAGTGAACATTATTTCTGAAGCCTCTGACAAAAATTTCATACCGATTGTGAACAAAGCTGTCTACACGGCCAGCTCAGATGAAAGGGCCTAAGGACTGAAATGATTAGATAGTCCAGTTTAGTTCAAAGTACAGGTTGGTGATAATTGCTCTTTGGCAGATGTGAACTACCTGAAGTTGCTGGAAGAGGAGGAAATGGACTAGTTTGTTGGAGTTTCGACTGCTGGCACAGAGTCATGTCTAATCTGAAGTAGAATACCTGCTCAGAATTCAGCATTATGGCATAAGTGGCACTTATGCTTATACCAAGCTGTTCTGATCCCTTCTTTAGATAAGAGCTTGAAACATGCTACAGATTTTACTTCTAGTACATAGGATTTATTCCTGAATAAAATTCTCTTCATTTCAAAATCAAAAATCAATTCTGGCCTATTTTCTAGACAAGAATGTGGTCTTAAAACCTAGTTCTATTGTAGTTTTTCCCTGTTCAATTTAGGCAACCAAAGTGTTAGAAAGCAGTTTTGCAAGAATTGTATTTATATTGATTTTACTCAATCTCAAAACCCGGGGGTTTTATAGCCTATATCCACTCCATTTTCATAAATGAAACTGAATACATAACTACCTAAAGCAAAACAATACCGAGCAGGTTTAACGGTTGATGTGGTGATAGCTATCATACAGTTACTGATAGAAAGATAGTAATAACTAGCGACTTTAATGTCAGAAATAGTCCTTATATAAGTGACAGCAAGGATGAAGAGACTTCAGTGTTGTTGGCCAAAATTTTCAAATGTAGGTGCCTGAAGATAGACATCTACAGCCAAGTAAGTTCTTGTATAAAAGTGGCCTGATTTTCAGTGGTGCTAACCATCTACACCAGTGTTTCTCAAACTGGGGCTGCCGCTTGTTTAGGGAAAGCCCCTGGTGGGCCAGGCCGGTTTGTTTACCTGCCCTGTCCACAGGTCCGGCCGATCGTGGCTCCCACTGGCTGCAGTTCGCCGCTGCAGGCCAACAGGGGCTGCTGGAAGTGGTGGCCAGTAAGTCCCTCGCCCCAAGCATGTGCTTGGTTTGCTGGTGCCTAGAGCCGATCCTGTACATAGGCTAGTTATGTACACAGGTTGATCCAAATCATTTAAACAATTTTTTGAAAAATAAATAGATGTCCATAATCTTCATGGTCTCTCAACCTGACATAAGTGGAAGAAATTGAAGATATTCTTGTGTGATGATGAATCAGAGATTAGACAAGGCAATAAAACCTTATCTGGAGATTCAGCATTGAGACTTAACCAGTTATCAGGTTAATGGAAAACACAGGTTCTGTACACCTGTGCTACAAGCTGATGGAGAGGACAGTAGCGCTGTTTGAGGTAGAAAAATCACAAAATCCCTGATTTTAAGGTCTACCTACATTACAAAGACAATAGTGTAAAGAGGCTCAGTTACAACATGGCTGTTCCAAATACCTCGATTGCAAGTGAGTCTCCTTCACACAGTCATATTTATAATATGGGCAGGGCCTCGAAGTAACCCTAAAACGTCATCTTTGTAAATTGTCACTTAGCCAGTCATTTCCTTCTTTTAACCTGGACACCTCTCTCCAATAGATAGCACTTTGTCTTACTGTTCTTGTTAGTTTGATCTGTTTGTGCATTCAAAACTTTAATTTTAATATTATAGCTGGCACGTGCCTTTGGAAATAAAAATGAAATGAAAGGGGGGCACTTTTTTGTGTGTAAGAGTATACTTGGACCGAGCAAATATACTCTACTATTTCTGTTAGGAGGATCCATGCTTAAACCAACCTGTTCTGAGACAGGCAGGCTGAAACAGCTTGCAGACATCTTCAGAACTGTAACCTGCTAAACCTGTTTGCCTCAAAAGATGCTGTTTCTGCTCAGAGTTGGAGATTAGAGGACGCCTGTAGCTTCTATTTCTTTCTCCCTGCCACTGGCTCCTCACTCCTTTTTACCTGGCTAAAGCTTCACTAACCTGGAACTTTCCCACTAGGTCAGGGAAAAATCTATTTTGTTACAAGTTAAACTGTTCTCTTGAGGTTTTACAAAACCACAGCAGAAAAATGCATGTTTGGAGGAACAAAACCATGTTTCAGCCTCTTCTTTCATTTGTGTTTTCTAAAACAAGTGGTGCTGCGTGCAGCACCATGTTGGCAAATGAGTATCGTGTGTACTGGTAGGAGGTAGGATTGTGTGCGTGATGACGTGCTTTTTTTTAATTTGAGAAGTCAGTGCCAGCCAGGCTTTTTCTGAGCCAAGACAGTATCATCTGAACAAGGAGTCAGAGCTACTCTGTAACAATGCAGATAATTTGTTTTTCATTGCTGTTACTCTTTTTTGAGGCAATGGGTGTTAGTTGCTTGTAATAGAAGCCACAAAATTTCCTCATTCAGGTTGAACTCTTTTTCCTATTACTCTTGAACAATATTCTGGGCAAGATCTCATTTGTCCCTCCTCTTGGTTATTGGGGTTACTGTTTCCTCTAATGGTTACTATCACCACAGTTATTGTCCACCTGAAGAAGGTGAACAGTTTCCTGAAATAAATGACACTATGTAAAATTGCCTGACAGGAGGTACTTCTAGAACAAATGTCAAAGGTTGTGCAGAAATCGAAACAAGTATACCATTTTGGTGTCTTGAGTATTGTGCTTTGATCTCCAGTCATTTTGGGGAGCATCCTATTTTTTTCTCTTTTTTTCTCTCTTCATTTTAGTACTCATGTGGATAGCTTGTAAATAGGTGAGAGGTTTCCACAGAAGCTGGGAATGGGCAACAGGGGACAGATCACTTGATGATTACCTGTTCTGTTCATTCCCTCTAACGCACCTGGCATTGGCTACTGTTGGAAGACAGGATACTGGGCTAGATGGACCTTTTGTCTGACCCAGTATGGCTGTTCTTATATTCTTAAGGCATGTTGTTGTGAACATCAGCAGACTTAGACCAAATCCCTTCCAATTCCTTCACCCTATGGAAACTCTTCAAAAAATGTCCAATAGGCTTTCAGTGACAATACATGTTAGTGCTAGTGCTTTGAATTTGATCGCATGTATATTTGGGGCGACCTGCAGCTAATAAAGTAGCTAATGCAAACACAGCTTCTGGTATTGTGATCTTGACACAACTTTCAACCTTAGCAGTGTCAGAACTGGTCAATATTTCAACGAGGGACCTCCAAAGAAAAGCCAATGTGTTCCAGGAAGTGGCGCTGTTAATTTAGAAGCTGATCCTCTTCCTTTAGAGACAGTAATGAACCCATGTCCTGGCATCATGAGAGGAGCTGTGCAGCTGGAATTAACGTCTTTCTGATGAGTCATTAAAAATGAAGTGCTAACCACTTGTTAAAGATCTCATAGCACTGTTTAGAAGAGATGGGGTATTTGGCTCTGATTAAATTCTAATTTGAGAAACTACCACTTGTCGTATATCATTTCTCCTGCAGATTCAAGTGGATGTAGCATTCTCTCACTATTTGTCCTAAATGATTATGTAATGTTTCTGTGCACGGTTAAACAGCTACTTCATTCCACCCCAGAGGACGGTTGCATTTCATTGTGTCGATGTAAAGTGGCTATGTTGTGGCTTTTGTTGAGGTTGGGAGTGGTGGTTGGTGGAGACTGGGTCAGTGTACTCAGGAGAGGCAACTGTTACCAGTTCTTTAAAAGAGTGTAGTTGCACTCTCTGTGGTGTCAGCCTCAGAGTAATAATGCGTACAGAAAGGGATGTGGGGCATTGAGCAGGCCCAGGTCACTTCCCATTTTGCCTACTCAACACCACCTTTAATGATATGGAGTACATCTGACTCTGCTAGTGCCTGTGCACAGAGGAATTGCAAGGAAGCTTCCTGCACTTTCTCCTTCCTTTGTGCACCCACACAAGCAACCACAATTTGATCTGTACTTTTGTAAAGTAATTTGGTGTCCTTTGGGATGAAAGGCATTGCATAAATATAAGCTGCTATTATTAACACATTGCATTATTACTCCAGATAGGAAGTTTCAATTAATCTCCTCTATTAGTTTGGGCTTGCAGCTCCAAAAAATTAAGAACTAGTGATTTCTCTATCTTACTTCTTTTTGTCATCATAGTTAACTCAGCCCACACATTACTATTTAATCTCACAGACTCTGCTCTCTCTGTGGTTATGCTGTCAGAAGAAAGGTGGTGTCTCCTACAGTACTGCACACACACAAGCTTATACCCAAGAATTTAGGCTTTTAAGCAAAGGTGTATAGCTGAATGTAACCCTTAAGACTGAAAAGAAATACTTACCTTAACCGAATTATCTCCCTGGGTCTTAGTAAAAGATCCTGTGTTGAAGTCAATATAGTGTTTCAGTGAACGTTTTTCAAAATGGGGAGGGGAAGCTTTAAAGAGAAAAATATGTATAGCTTTTAAACTCTTCTTCGAGTGGTTGCTCATGTCAATTCCATTCTAGGTGTGTGTGTACGCCATCGTGCACAGTTGGGAGACTTTTGCCTTAGTGGTTGGCTGTGGTGATCTCTGGAGTGCCGCACTCATGTGTCAGTATATCAGGCACTACCAGCCCTATGCCCTCTCAGTTCTTCCATACCACCCGTAGTGGTTAGTCAGAGCGCCTCTTTTCCTTGCTTCGCAAATGGTCAGCAGTTTCTTTCCCTTTTGACTTAGTGGTCCAGCTGTAAATAGTTTTGTTTATTGTAGATAAGATAATAAGTAGCAGTTAAGTACTTTAGTTAATCAGTTAGGGTCCTGGTGGGGACTTTGCCCCAGATGAGGCATGCCCTGGTCGTTGGGTTTTAAGCCCTGGGCTGAGTGTAATCCGCTTGTGCAGGCTAGTGACCTGCATGGCAGCTGTCTGAAGTGCCTGGGGGAATCCCACATCAAAGAAAAGTGTCGCATCTGTAAGAACATTTGTCCCAGGACACGTCCTCACGTCACTCTCTGCCCAACCTCGGAGCCGTCCTGGCCGGATGCACACAGCACTTGGTCCTCAGTTTGTGGCGCACTCCCAGCACTAGGCTCTACCTGGCACCGATTCCCTTTGCCAGTGCCCAAGAAGACGTCTTAAGAAGCGCAACCCAGACCAAGGGGCATTGGGTAAAGGACCCTGTTTGGGCCACCTGCCCATGCCAGAGTTGGAAGGGGACACTTATCATAGAATATCAGGGTTGGAAGAGACCTCATGAGGTCATCTAGTCCAACCCCCTGCTCAAAGCAGGACCAATCCCCAGACAGATTTTTGCCACAGATCCCTAATGGTCCTCTCAAGGATTGAACTCACAACCCTGGGTTTAGCAGGCCAATGCTCAAACCACTGAGCTATCCCTCCCCCCCCGGGAACCTCCTATCCCCCTATGTGATCCGCCACTGACTTCGGGGAGTGGTAGGTGATCCAGACTGATGGAGGAGTCAACATCTTCCCAGCTCCTGGCGCCCAGAAAGCAAAGGACTCTCTCACCGCAGCCAGCATGCGTGCAGCACTGGACCTGGCAAAGGCTCCCTACAAGGGCAAGCCAGCCATGAAAGCCTCCCAGAAGGGAAGTGAATGCTGATGATCTCCGGAGTCGTGGCAGAGCTTTTTGTCGTCACGCCTCTGGTCTCCGCATCAGCCCAGGTCACCGGTTTGCCACAACAGATCGCCGGCACCGCGCTCCCAGTATCTGTCTTTATGTCAAGACTTGCCCAGAGAGAAGTGCCGGTCATCGTCTGGTCGGCACCGGTCATCCTCATGCCGACCCTCTGCATGCCGACGATCACTGTCACCTAGATGATGGGCACTCCCCTCAACAAAGCGCCGATCCCCCTACTCCTGGTCTGCCTACTCGAGGCACCTGTCACCCATGTCGATGGTTAGCCGCAAGATTCAGGTGTCGACGGCCCTGCCATGGTCACCGGATGAGGATTCCTCTGGCACGGAGAGGGAGTTCAGCCCATAACTGAGACAGCACCGTCATGACTGGGCTCCTGAGGCTGTGTCCAGCTCAGCGATACCGTCCTGGAATCATGGCCAGTGGCCGGCACAATGGCCTTACTGGAATGCCTGGGGTGTGCTGGTTATGCCAATGCCCCGTCTCACCAATTGTTGGTCGCTGCACTGGACAATCACCGAATGGCACTGGGCTGGTGTGCAAAGTGGAGGGACAGGTGCCCACCCTACGGCCCCCTCCCCACTCGGGGAATGATGCCCCAGGCCCTCCCCCAGTGGTTCAGATGAGGCTGTGGCGGAGCTCCTTCACGCTAGCTCACCAGACAACTTTAAGGAGCACCAAGCCCTGCTCCGAAGTGTGGACAATAACTTAGGCCTAGAGGCGGAAGAGATGGTGGAGCAATCAGACACTTTGTTTAATGTGCTCTCTGCATCCACCCCTGCATGCACTTCCAGGGCATGAAGGGGTCCTAAAGATTACCAAAGCCCTCTGGTAAGCCCTGTCCTCAAGCCTGCTCACTTCCAAGAGGGCTGAGAAAAAGTATTTTGTCCCTGCTTGAATAATTATACACCCCCCCGCTTCCCCCCCCCCCCCCCCAGTGTCATTAGTTGTTTGTTTTAGCGGCCTACGAGAGAGACAAGCAAGGGCATTCTAGTTCCACTCCCCAAGAATGAGGAGGCAAGAGACTAAAACTTTTCTGGCTTTCAGTGACAATACATATACTCTCCTTGCTTACTCTCCAGAAACAAAAAACAAACAAACAAACAAAAAAAACCAAACACACACACAAGATGGGACTTCTTGGGAAATTAATAGTTTTAATATGTGTATAGTAATAAATTCCAACAAAAATATTGCCTTGATTCAGGGGAATACACTTAAGCATATGTTTAACTCCCATTAAATTCAATGGGTCTTAAGCACATCCTTAGAGTTAAGAACATGTTTAATTGCTTTCCTTACTTGGGATCTATGTGCACAAACTACTTCATGTTTGCAGCCCTTTTTTTGTTTTTGATGTGATGGGTATTTTAGCCATTTATCTCAGTAAACTCAAGTGTCTCCAAAAGCAAAAGAATATATCCAAGGGTTATGTAAAAATGAAGAACTGGTGTACTAATTTATTACTGTGTGAAACCTTTTTATTTCTGGTTGCATTTCCAGGAGGAAAGCATTGTCCTTAAAAAACCCACACACTCCAAAAAACCACTGTTTGCTAAAATACAATGTTGATAGCTGTTGTGTTTAATATTAGCCTGCTTTTTTGGGGGGAGGGGTGCTAAATACGTTTTTTGCCATTCTTTTCCTTTCTGAGTAATTTTTAAAAGTCCTTCCAACTCCTTTTTGAAAGCATATGGGTGTTCTTTGAACACTTACCACGCATCTCATAATTTACACTAATCTTGTGTTGGAGAAAAATTTAGAGAATTTTTAAAAAAAATACAGTGTTAAACACAATGTTTTGTTGCAAATAATTAGGTTAATTATTGACAGATGACACTGCTAGCTTCTTGAGAGGAGGCATTAACCTCAGTTGTTATGATGGCACCAGTGATTTAAACTCTTCATTGGAGATTTTGTCTGCCTTGCTGGCTCCATGGGGGAAAAGAGATTCTGTGGTCAAGGGCACTCTAAGCTGATGAAAATTTGACCTTGAGCAAGTCACTTACTCTCTCTGTTTTTCAGTTCCGCTTCTGTAAAGTGAGGATACTACTTTCAAAGAGCCAAACAGGCTGATAATTGCAAAGATAATTCTGAGTCATGTATCTTGTGTACACTGAGGAGTTCTTTTGTCAAACTGTCCCAGTGTTGCAATAGCACTATTATGGCTCCACTGACACTAGCCCCCAGCAATTTTACTATGGTGTCATGTAACCCATCTTAGAGCAGTGATAGAGGCGGCATGTTTGTATAGTTTTTGGTGGTGCCCAGAACAGGTCCAAGTCCTGCCCCGCCGCCACACCTGCCTAAGGCTTAGTGAGGGAGTTCGGGTGTGGAAGGGGTGCAGGCTTAGGGATGGAGTTTGGGTGCTGGTTGCAGGCTCTGGGCTGGGGCAGGGGGTTGGGATGCAGGAGGGGTTCAGGGTCTAGGAGGGAGTTTGGGTGCTGTGTGCAGAGTCTGGGCTGGGACGGGGGCTGGGGTGCACAAGGGGGTTTGGGGTGCAGGCTCTGGGGGAGAGTTTGGGTGTGGGAGGGGTGCGGGCTCTGGGAGGGAGTTTGGGTGCTGGGCGTGGGATCTGGGCTGGGACGAGGTGCATGAAGGGGTGCATTAGGGGGTTTGGGATGCTGGGTGTGGGCTCTGGAAGGGGGTTTGGGTGCTGGGTGTGGGCTCTGGGCTGGGACACAGGATGGGGATGTGGGGCATGTGGCTGGGCTGGGGATGAGGCGTTTGGGGAGTAGCAGGCAGGTTGGGACAGGGGGCCAGAGAGGATGACGCCCCCCAGCCCTCTCCCTGCTGGTAGCAGCGAGCTCCGGGGGGGGGGGGGGGAGTTAGGGGAAGTGGGGCCCCTCCCGGCATGACACTAACCTAAGCCCCTGCCCCTAGCTGCTGCTCAGGAGGTCGAGCCAGGATAAGCCCTTGGAGTCGACCCAGAGTTGCCTGCTGGGGGACGGGGGGCTGCCATGTGCCTCCTTCCCCTCCCTCCACCCTCCCTCCGCAGGTGCAGCAGCCGCCTCAGCCTGCCCCGGCACCACTCCCTTGTAGCCGGCCATGGTAGCGGCCAGCAAGGGAGCACAGCGCGGAGCTGCAGGGGGCAGCTGCCCAGGGCAGGTACGGATGCTGGAGGTAGGCAGGGCCGGGAGAGGCCATGGGGACGGTAGGCGGGGCCGGAGGAGAGACCTGGCCCCAAACATTGGTGGAGCCGGGCCCCCTGAGCCCTGAATTTGCTGAAGCCCGAGCACCACGGGCCTATACAACTTGACACTCCTGAGCAGTGATGGGAGAATTTGAGGAAAACCTCAATGTAGACAAGGCCCATGAGTCGTCTTTAGTAGAAAGTTACAGGCCTTAATGTTACACAACATCCTCTGCCATGAGATTTTTGTATAGCAGTTTATAAAAACATTACTTAAAGGAATCCTGTCTATTCTCTGAGCTGGAAATGAGGAGCCCTAAGGGACACCTTTAAGTCCCTTTAGAACAAAGCTGACTTAATCCAGTATTTCAATAAAGTCGGATAGTCAGTAAAGAGATCTTTAGATTGTTGGAGGCAACTATTTTCCCTAATTTGACAAACCTACATCCAAAAATAAATCAGGCATACTCTTCTGTCAGTGTATGTTCAGACTTGATGCTCTATGTTTGTTCTTATTTTCATATGTCCAGACAGTTTCTACAGAAATTTCTGAATATTCATCTGAGAGTGAAAACCTGGAAGAAGACCTGGTGGACACAGAGTCTTCTAATTTTGGATTTAGCAAAAGGCTACAGTCAAGTTCTGAAGCAGATCTGGCACAGGCGATAGGCAGATCTGCAAGTGACTGGCTAAAATCGGCACAGGCCCTTCTGCAGACACCTAAGAAACAAGCAGATAAGACCTCAAGGACTCCAGAAGATTCTGCAAAGAAAAGGAAATTGCTGAGGTAGATTACAATTTTTTTCAAGGAAAAACTTCAATTGAAAAAATTTATCAAAACCAGTAGAATGTATTATAAGATTAATTTTCTTTTTAGAGTTAAAATTTTAAAGAAGAAAAACTTACTCAGACACTCTCTCATCTGCTTTAAAAAAAAAACCCACAAAAAAACGAGAAAGCATTTTCTGTCTTGAAATCAGTGAGGAAAGCGCTGGATTTTGAAGTCCAGCTCTCTATGTTTCAGTATAGTTGAGCACTTTTTATAGTGATTTAAAATGCCTTACAGACATTAATTCTATCCCCCTTCCCAGCTTTTTTAGGCCAGACTGAAGGGGTAAGTTAGCTTCAGGGTTGAAGTCAGAACAGAGGTACAGTAGAACCCTGTTTATCAAAGCCTCCATTATTAGACTCTCTGTATTAAGTGAACCACCAGCACACACAGGAATATGGGAAATTGATACTGCAGCTCTGGATGGCAGGGCTCTGGGTTTTTTTGCAGTCTGTAGTATAACCCCATGGTATGACTAGCCGTCAGGGACTGATGGACCCCATCAGGTTTCAGAATTCTCTAAAGAACAAAACTCTAGATGGTGGTCCATTCTGGTGCTGTGCTGGTAGCACATCATATCATTATCATCTTTAGTTCAAGTTGGCAAGGTCTGATGAAAATCATATGGTACTTAAGGAACTAGGTGAAGCAATCTTGGAAACATTAGCAATTATTTTTGAGAACTCATGGAAGACAGGTGAGGGGCCCTGGGGACTGGAGAAGGACAAACATATCACCTATTTTTAAAAAGGGGAACAAAGAGGACACCAGGAATTTAAAACCAGTCAGCCTAACTTTGATACCTGGAAAGATACTGAAACAAATTACAGTAACCCCTCACTTAAAGTCGTCCCTCTTAACATTGTTATGTTGCTGATCAGTTAGGGAACATACTCATTTAAAAATGTGCAATGCTCCACTCTTACATTGTTTGGCTGCCTGCTTTCTCCACAGCTGGCAGCCTCCCTACGCCCCCCCCCCCCCCGCACACCTCCTGCCCACCGGCAGACCCCGCAGATCAGCGCCTTCCCCCGCCTCCTGCTGTGGCAATCAGCTGGCTTGTGGCGTTTTGGAGGCAGGAGAGAGGTGGGAGGAGCAAGGACTTGGCGCACAGTCTCCCCCTGCCTCCCGAACACCGCAAGCCAGCTGATTGCCCCGGGGAGGGGGGAGGAGCGAGGACTCGGCGTGCCTCCTCCCTCCCTCCCCTGCCTCCCGAACGTGGCAGTCAGCTGGCTTGCGGCATTTAGAAGGGAAGGAAGAGAGCCAGGATGCAGCGTGTGAAGTAAAGGGGGAGGAGGTGGGGGGGGGGGCGAGAAGAGGCGGGTTAAAGGTAGAAGCTTGGGGGAAGGGGTGGAGTTGGCAGGCTGAGGGTTGAGCCCCCCCACCCCTGGTGCTTGCGTAGTAGGGGAAGCTGCCCTGGAACCTAACCCCCCCATTTACATTAATTCTTATGGGGAAATTGGATTCACTTAACATCGTTTCACTTTAAGTCACATTTTTCAGGAGCATAACTACAACGTTAAGTGAGGAGTTACTGTATTAATAGGGCTGTCAAGTGATTAAAAAATGTAGAATTATGTACAAAAAAACTGCATTCAAAAATAAAACAATGTAAAATTTTAAGAGCCTACAAATTTACTCAGTCCTACTTCTTGTTCAGCCAATCGCTAAGACAAACAAGTTTGTTTACATTTACAGGAGATAATGCTGCCCACTGCTTATTAACAGTGTCACCTGACAGTTAGAACAGGTGTTCACATGGCACTGTTGTAGCCGGCATTGCAAAGTATTTGTGTCAGATATGCTAAACATTCGTATGCCTCTTCATACTTCTACCACCATTCCAGAGGACATGCATCCATGCTGATGACGGGTTCTGCTTGATAACAATCCAAAGCAGTGCGGACTGACACATGTTCATCACCTGAGTCAGATGCCACCAGCGGAAGGTTGATTTTCTTTTTTGGTGGTTTGAGTTCTGTAGTTTCCACATCAGAATGTTGCTCTTCTAAGACTTCTGAAAGTTTGCTCCACACCTTGTGCCTCTCAGATTCTTAAACCTTGGGTCGAGTGCTGTAGCTATCTTTAGAAATCTCACATTGGCATTTTCTTTGCATTTTGTGAAATCTGCAGCAAAAGTGTTCTTAAAAACGAACAACATGTGCTGGGTCATCACCTGAGACTGCTAGAATGTGAAATATATGGCAGAATGTGGGTAAAACAGAGCAGGGGACATACAATTATCTCCCAAGGAGCTCAGTCACAAATTTAATTAACAATTTTTTTTTTTAATGAGCGTCATCAGCATGGAAGCATGTCTTTTTGGAATGGTGGCCAAACCATAAAGTGGCATATGAATGTTTAGCATATCTGGCATGTAAATACTTTGCAGTGCTGGCTACAAAAGTGCCATGCCAAATGCCTGTTCTCACTTTCAGGTGACATTGTAAAGAAGAGGGCGGCATTATCTCCGGTAAATGTAAACAAACTTGTTTGTCTTATTGACTGGCTGAACAAGAAGTATGACTGAGTGGACTTGTAGGCTCTGAAGTTTTACATTGTTTTGTTTTTGAGTGCAGTTATAAAACAAAAAAAAAATCTACATTTGTAAGTTGCACTTTCATGACAGAGAGATTGTACTACAGTACTTGTCTGAGGTGAATTAAAAAATACTATATCATTTTTACAGTGTAAATATTTGTAATAAAAATATACACTTTGATTTCAATTACAACACAATATAATATATATGAAAATGTAGAAAAATATCCAAAATAGTTAATAAATTTCAATTTAACAGTGCGATTAAAACTGTGATTAATCGTGATTATTTTTTTTTAGTTAATTGTGTGAGTTAACTGCAATTAATCGACAGCCCTAATTATTAAGCAATCCTCTAAGCACTGGTGGGACAGCAGGAGGGAGGGAAGAGTACCCCTGCCGCACCCTCCTCAATAGATACATGATCCCTTTCACATAACAAGTCTCTGAGTGCAATGCCCCCCCCCCCCAAATTAAAAACACTTTAACACCATTATAAATGCTGGAGGCAAAGCGGGGTTTGGGGTGGAGGTTGACAGCTCGTGACCCCCCCACGTAATAACCTCATGACCCTCTGAGGGACTATTTGGGCATTTTTCTTCGCCTCTAACTTAGGCATTTTCATATTTATCCATCTGAGAATAAGATCATCTGAAAAAATCATTTATGCAGGGCTACTCTGGAATAAAGCTGGGCGGCCAAGCCCCTGCACTAGTCTGTTTGTTCTTAAACTAGAAAACTGACCCCTTTGGGGTCAGTATCAAATGTATAGGAATTGCTTTGAAATTACCTTAAGTGTGTATGTTTCAAATGCCACTGTTCCTTTGACCTTGAGAATGTTGAATTAATTTCTGTGTGGAGAGTTTTCAGGCCACTGAAATGCACACTTGATCCAGCTTGTGAAATGAATCCTAGGGTAAAGTGTGGGTAAAAGAATATTTTTGCAATCATTCGTTGCCAGCGGGCAAACAATTTTGAAAAAGTGGCTGTAAAGTGAACCCCAGGTGGAAGTTATGGATAAGGTGACATTCTTGGCAGGGCATTGCTCTTGACAGATGTGGGCCTTTTCAAAATTGTCCTATATTTGTGTCTGTTTTCTAATTTAAAAAAAAAAAAGTGGAAGTGCAGAGGGAGGATGGAAATACTTCCTTAAACTCATATTGGTGGGGGACTGAGGGACTTGAAATTTTGAATACCAGGATGATGAACATTTCCATGTCTTGTTTATTGTACTAAACTCACATTTTATTGGGATTGTAGCCCAATCTGAATTGTCTGAGCAAATCTGTAGAGAGTAATTTTACAGTATGTCTCTCTGAGTGTCACAGAATAAATATTTCATCTGTCCTATGACTTGTCACTTGGCAAAACTGAATACTAATTCTTGGCTTAATTGAGCATTTCTTTATTCTCTGCAGGGGAGGGCTAGCAGAGAGGTTAAATCGGCTGCAGAACAGAGAGCGGTCTGCCATTAGCTTTTGGAAACATCAATGTGTTTCAGAGTATAAAACCTCTTCAGGTAAGAACCATGTATGTAGGCATGTTATAGGAAAGTATATATTTGTTACTATTACATCTGTTCATTAGAAAAATACTTTATGTTGCCATACATATAGTAATACGGTGCAAGTTTGTTTTCTGTATAGCAGTGGTTCTGAGTCGCAGCATGTGCACCATTGATATTCTGCAGAATGGCATCTCTTATCTAGCACACTAGGTATTCATAATGTCCCTGTCACTGAAGAACTTGAGTTCAAAAGGTGAAAATTTTCTGTCTATCTAGGGGCTTAAATGTTAGGAAATGCCAGAATTAAGATTGCATAGGAAATTTTAATTTACTTCCTTGCATGTATGCAGTTTTATGATACAATCTCCAATTACATGATCACATGCCTCTCTGAATCTTCAAAGAATGTAGCTGCCAAACTCTGAAGGCTCTACTGAGTGTGTATAAACTGTGATTGTTCAGAAGCTCATAAATTGGCTGAATTTGGGTGAATTTTCACAGGGACAACAAAGGGCACATTTTTTACATCAGGGCAACCCCACTTCAAAATTTCAAGTCTGTCTTGCAAAGGGTGGAAGTGCTAGAGCTTCTCAGCAACATGGCTGTGATTTTTTTTTATATGATTTTTTTTTATTTTGACATGGGCTGGACAACATATATTTCCCTAATCTAATCTAGTTCTCAAAAATAGCTGACTTGTTTTAGCTAAAAATTAAAAAAAAAAAATTCTACCTAGGTCAGATGCCCAGTATGGAAAATTTCACCCTGAATGGTTAAAATTTTGCTTTGACAGTTAGGCAACCTTAATGTAACTGCCTGTAATCTAAGAATGTAATATTTTTCTTGTGCTGCTAACTGTAACAGTTTTAGCTTTCATCTTACTGGAATTCAAGCTAAGAATCTCTTGCTGATCTCAGAAAACATGCATCCGACGAAGTGGGTATTCACCCACGAAAGCTCATGCTCCCAAACGTCCGTTAGTCTATAATATGCCACAAGACTCTTTGCTGCTTTTACAGATCCAGACTAACACGGCTACCCCTCTGATACTTGCTGGTCTCAGTGTAATGTTGGTAAACAAAGTGCCAGCTCTGGCCAAGGCTGTAGGCGGTAGCTAAGAACTGACAGACTTATAGCTGGAAACGAAACCAGCTCACCTGTATGTTAGTTTTGTTCAAAATAGGTATTAGTCTTATAAGAATGTATTTAGTGTTTAGACTCTATGAAATGCTTGTAAATTGCCTCATACATTAATCTCACTTGTAATGTCTATATTCCATGCTATAAAGTTTGTTTTACGATTGTAAAAATGCCTGCTCTGAAATTGTGAACTCAGACAGGAAGAGTCAGTCCTGCTACCCATCCAAGAAGACTATCAAATATTAAGTAGGCCATGGTAGGACAAAAGCTTTGTTGATTGCCCCATCCACCCATGGAGAAGTATGTGCAGAAGGCCTTGTGTCATCCACTTGAATTCTGGAAGAGGGAAATAAAAATTACTAGCATGAAGATTTTTCTTCTCTTTTCTGTTTGGAATCTCACGAGGGCAGGAGCTAAGAAACAAAAAGCAGAGATCACTAGGGTTGTCCTGGGTTAAGACCTAAAAAGATGTTTGGTGTTGACAGATTACTACATCTCTGTCACCTTTTGAATCACAGACTTAAACTCATTTGTGTATATATGCTTGCCTGCTTTAGCCTGTAAATAACTCTTTCTTCTTCTTTTTAGTTAATAAAGCTTTAGTTAATTTATTACAGATTTGGCTGTAGGCATTGTACCTTAGATCTCATCCCAAAGACAAATTGATCTGGGGTAAGTGACTGGTCTCTTGGGACTGGGAGCAACCTGAATATTTTGTGATTTTTGGTGTAAGTTATCATTTATCACTAAATCCAGCTTGCCTGTGGCAAGATAGACTGGAGAGCCCAAGGGGACTGTCTGTGACTCCATGGTAAGACTGGTACAGTGAGATAGGAATTCACATTTGTTACTGGGTTGGTGTAATCTAATTATAGAACATACCACCGATTTGGGGTGTCTACCCTGCTTTTGACAGTCTGCCCTGAGGTTGGTACTCTTGGCTGTGAGCTGCTCCAGGCAGCATGATACTCAGCCTTCTGAGTTTTCTTTGCTCTGATAATATTTCTAAAATGCAGGATTGTTTCTGACTCTCATGCAGCTCTTGTCTCTGCTTCTGTTGCTAAAGGCAGACACAAAAGAGACAGATGAGCACAGTGATCAGTGTGAGGAGAAGCAGCTTAGTTGTTGAAGATCTGTTAAGTCATTTTGGATGCTCTATATTGTATGTTCACATAGACCAGAAATTCAGTGATAAGGAGGGAGGGAGGAATTCCCAGTGAAATTAATCCATGTGATTTTAGGAGAAATGTTTCCAGAAGGCTGACCCCCTCATGACATTTTATGTTGCAAAAACTGAAGCTTTCATTTTGCTATTATCTTGCATGTTGTGTCAACCTCCATGTCATCCAATGAAATCTTTTTTTGGGGGCTTTATTCTTTAAAAATTCCTTTGTTTTGCCGACCTCCTTTCTGTTGCAGAGCTTAATTGTATGGAACTGGTGTGGTTTGGCTGCCTCTCTGTAGCAGAGCTGAGTTTTTGCTTCAGAAAACGGCACCCTCTTGAAGCATATGTTCGTTGTCTTTCATACAGTGAATTGAGACTCCATTGCAGCTTGGAATGTCTGAGAGTTTCCTGGGCTCTGCCACAACAGAGCCTACAGCTTATTCTGTAGAGAGAAGTATCTCCATTTTAGCACCTGTGGAATGGTGCATCATGTACTCCATAGTTGCCCCTTCTTGAGGTAGAGGCTAACTATGACTATATTACATCTGATTGCTGTTTATAGCTGTTGGTCTTTTGGAAGATTTTTCAAGTGTAGGGGGAGGGGGTTGTGATGCTCTGTACCTCGAGGGAGCACTTTGCAGCCCCATGTTCATCCTTATAATATGATTGTGTGGTATCCAATGCAAAGTTTGTCATGGGGTGTCTTTGGAAGGCTCATGCTGCACTGAGCATTGTTGTTTTAGTAATGTTATAGGTTGCATTTATATATAGTTATAGTGTGTGTGTGTGTGTGTATATATATATATATAGAGAGAGAGAGAGAGAGAGAGAGAGTTATATAGTTAAATATATAGTTATGAGGCAGAAAATGTGTCCTCATGGCTGAAAAAAAGCCTAAGCAAAACTCTCCAGGAGCAGAGGGGCAGTTCACACCTCATCAGGGAATGTATGGGACAAACCCAGCCCAGCCTCACAGGAACAAAGGACACTGGCCTAGGCAGCAACAAAAGATCTGTTGGACTCTCGAGTGAGTCACCCACCCTTTCCTTGGTCAGTTTGGGACTACAATGAGGTAATGCTCACATGACTCTGAAGGCGGGGAGGCAAAGCCAAGAGGGAAGAAAGAACTTGATTAAAAGGGAGATACGTTTGCCATGCTCTCTCTCTCTTCCACCTCCATCTACAGACACCACCACCAAGCGACTGAAGGGCCAATCAAAGGGGAGAGCCTGGCTGAAGGGCAACCAGCCAGCCTGTGGTGAGAAGCATCTAAGTTTGTAAGGGCACTGAAAGTGTTAAGATCAGCTTAGAATGCATTTTGCTTTTATTTCATTTAACCAAATCTGACTTGTTCTGCTTTGACTTATCACTTAAAATCTATACTCCACACCCCTCATCCCCAGTCCCACCCCAGAGCCCTCACCCCTGCGCACCTCAACCACTGCCTCAGCCCGGAACCCCCTCCCACACCCTGAACTCCTCATTTCTGGGCCCACTCCAGAGCCTACAACCCCAGACGGAGCCCTCACCCCTCCCGCACCCCAACCCTCTGAGCCAACCCGGTGAAAGTGAATGACAGTGGGGAGAGTGAGTGACAGAGGGAGGGGGGAATGGAGTGAATGGGGGGCGGGGCCTTGGAGGAGGGGCGGGGTAGGGGGCTGGGCAAAGGTGTTTGGTTTTTGCGAGTAGAAAGTTGGCAACCCTATGGCAGAGGGGGAGTGCATACCTAGTGAACTCCTGGGTGCCCCACTATGGGGATGTGAATGTCAATTGTGAACAATTTTAAAGAGAGGTTGTTGTGTACATAACTTCATTGGGTTCTTCTTGGCTGATAACTCCATTTCAGTCAGAGAGAAAGAACAAGGCTAAGATAACCCACTTACCCTGTTAGTAAAAGGTGTAATGAGAGAGAAGAGACAGAGTTCCTCCAAAATTTCTCCACAATGATGATTTGACAGGCTCCTCGCCCCCAAATGTAATAGAGACTGGGGTGATGAGTTTTTTCACCAACACAATACCAGTGTTTTAGGTGTGAGGGATACATGAAGGCACTGTAGTGATTGGGGGAGGGCAAGAACCTTCCCCTAACAATCTAATGTATTTTCTTTTGTTCTTGGGTTTGTGTTTTTATAGCCATCTGGCCCATCTATGTACATGTGGTTGTGAAGGTTTCATAATCCCTTAGACTACTTATCTCTTGGGGGTGGAATAGGTAGTTCCAAGAATCTGAAGTCACTGAGTGCAAGAGTCTGTGAGGTCATTTATACACACCTTTTTCCTCCTCATTCAGCTCTGTATCTTGCAAACCGGAAATGTCATTGGAGCAATGACTACTGACTAGGTCTGCCTGTTGCAGAGGAAGCATCTGCAATTTCTGAGGGGCTTGCATGATGTGGAAGGCAACAGCTACGTTGTGTTGGATTATGTTGTGAAGAATCTGTTCTTCATAGCAGGGGATACATATGGTATTAGGGGATTGTGTGCTGTAGATTTTAAGAATGAAAACGCTGAAGCTTTGTACAGTATACATTTTATTTATCTGAGGGTTGTTTTTATTTTCTTTTTCTGCAATCATTACAAGAGGCTTAATACATTGCTATGTTGCATATTTAGCATTTCTAATACAAAAAAAGGACTAGTCATAACTATTTATGCAAGCTCTATGGCTTTGAGACAGAGGACAGAAATAACAAGGACTTCAGGATGTGTGTTTTGGGGTTGTGGGAACTTCCAATTGCATGGGTTTATTAATGAGAAACTACTTTACTCCAGAGTTATAATCCAAACTTCTTTTGGTTGGGCAGGTCTGTGGCAGGGCAGGAATTCAATATGACACAGGAACAGAAAAACTAGTGGAGGGGCAGAGTTGTGAAAGTCCTTAAAACGAGGACAAGAGGTATAAACTTTATGCAGTTGAAAGGGGTAGTGCAGTTTTGAAGGAACTGCACATTGACATAGTCATGGTACTAAGTCAATGTGCACAAGGGAACTTGTAGTCCGCACTACCAGGGACCACATGGATAGTTAGTGTGCAACATGCTGATCTGTACTAGAATTTACACCCTAGCTGGAGTGCGCTAATGCATTGTTTAGACAAGCCCTAAGAATATGAAAATCTGTAAGAGTTTGAGCTTCACTTGCTTATTCATTCTATCCTAGTCTAGATTTCTTTTAATAGCTACTTAAGAGTTAATACTATACATTATTATTTTAGACCTACAGAGGAATGGCAAAGGGCCACATTTCAGTTTGTATCCTCTTTTACTAGCCAAATGTCTGAACCTGTTGCAGTGTTGAAAACAAAACCAAATGTAAATTTGCTCCTTCTTTGAATTGCTGGTACCTACGTGTATTCGCGTGGGTAAACGTGCACTCAGTGTGCCCAGAGCCAGAGAATTTTGAAAGCAGTGTCTGTTGGTCCACACTTGTCTCTGACCAAGGTGATAAAAGGCAGGGCAGACAGACCACCTCTCCATTTCCGACTCATTGCCTCGTAGTCTAGGTCAGAACCTCCAGTGTCCAAAGCTTTGACTTTCTTATCTGTTGACAGGGTTCCTTCCCCACTCTGAACTCTTGGGTACAGATGTGGGGACCCGCATGAAAGACCCCCTAAGCTTATTTTTACCAGCTTAGGTTAAAAACTTCCCAAGGCACAAATTCCTTTCTAGCCTTAGTATTGCTGCCACCACCAAGTGATTTAAACAAATGTTTAGGGATGGCCTCTTGGATCCCTACCTTCTCCAAATATCCCCCCAAGCCCTACACCCCCTTTCCTGGGGAGGCTTGAGAATAATATCCTACACACTGAATACAGCAACACAGTATTATAAGGATTAACAAAAAAAAGGGTTGCTGTAATTGGGGGCGGAGAGACAAGAGGCCACCACACTGTCTGAGTAACTGAAAGGGCTGATCGTGTGTCGGGGGACCACTGCAAAGGTCAGGAGCAAGGTTAGCAGTGAGTCGAGGTCAGGCTTTGATTAAAAGTTTCAGACAGAGACATCAGTCAGACTCCACATCCTCACCAATTGGTACAGGTGAACACAGACCCAAACCCTTGGATCTTAAGAACAATGAAAAATCAATCAGGTTCTTAAAAGAAGAATTTGATTAAAGAAAAGGTAAAAGAATCACCTCTTTAAATAACAAAAGACTCAAGAACACAGAGGATTTCCCCTCTAGGCAAAACCTTAAAGTTACAAAAACAGGGATAAACCTCCCTCTTAGCACAGGGAAAATTCACAAGCTAAAACAAAAGGTAATCTAACGCATTGCTTTTCTGCTGTTACTTACTATTTCTGCAAGACTAGATGCTTAGTTCAGATATACTTAAGAAGATGCAACTTCCCTGCCTGCTTTCTTGGCTGGCTCCAAGAGAGACAGACCAAAACCTTCCCCCACAGATTTGAAAGTATCTTCTCCTCTTATTGGTCCTTTTGGTCAGGTATCACCCAGGTTATCTGAGCTTCTTAACCCTTTACAGGTAAAAGAGGAATTAACCCTTTACAGCAGGGGTTGGCAACCTTACAGAAGTGGTGTGCCGAGTCTTCAATTATTCACTATAATTTAAGGTTTCGCGTGCCAGTAATACATTTTAACGTTTTTAGAAGGTCTCTTTCTAGAAGTCTATAATATATAACTAAACTATTGTTGTATGTAAAGTAAATAAGGTTTCAAAATGTTTAGAAGTTTTCATTTAAAATTAAATTAAAATGCAGAGCCCCCCGGACTGGTGGCCAGGACTCGGGCAGTGTGAGTGCCACTGAAAATCAGCTTGCGTGCCGCCTTCGGCACATGTGCCATAGGTTGCCTACCCCTGCTTTACAGGGTAAAGAGGGATTTTATGCTACCCGTAGCTGTATGTTTATGACATCTGTAAAAATGTATTTTATTATCTGTATTTTGCTCTGCTATCAGATGTCTGATCTTCCCTCTTCTCATGGGGTGAGAGCGCATTCCACAAGAGCATAAGCAATATCTATGGCGTTGCTTCATGATGTGTTGCTTCTTGATATTTGTAAGGGAGCTACTTGGAGCTCAGTCCACATGTTTTCTAGACACTATGCCTTGGTACAGGATTACTCTGCTGATGCATCTTTTGGAACAGCAGTCCCTCATTTGGCTCTGCCATCTATGACCTTGGACCCTCCTCCTATTTGAGTACTGTTTGTCAGTCACCCACAGTGGAACCAGCACAGGAAGAAGAAGAGAAAGTTATTTACAGTAGTGTGGTCCCCATCTGTATTTCATTATCTGTCCTCCTTCCCCTCTGCTTTGGATCTTCCCTATTTTGCAGTGGAGAAGGAACTGGAGAGGCAGTCAGTCTGCCCCACCTTTTATCTCCCCGGTTGGAGGCATGAGGTGAACCAGGGCATATGTGTGGAGCAGCTGACATTGCTTTGAAAATTCTCTAGGTGCATGTACCCCCACAGTGGAATAGGGATAGGGACCCCACATCTCGAAAAAGAGCCTACTGTCATCTCTCACCTGGTGGCAAGATCCTGTGTCGGTGCTGGAAGGAGTCCCCTTCGCAGCCCCAGTATCGTTGGTGACTCTTGCTTCTGACACTTTGGACCTAGGATGGAGAGCCCACCTGGGCGATCTCAGTATGTAAGATCATTGGTCCAGTTATGATCGATCCCTGCACATCAATGTCAGGGAACTCAGGGTGGTTTGCGTAGCCTGTGAAGCCTTTCTGCCCACATACAAGGCATGGTGGTTCAGGTCCTGAAGGACAACATGGCCACTGTCTTCTATATCAACAGGCAGGGCAGAGCCAGGTCGTCTGCCCTCTGCCTAGAAGTCCTCCAGCTCTGGAACTTCTGTCTGCAGCATGACATTCATCTTGTAGCTGCTCACCGCACAGGGGTCAAGAATGCTTGGGCAGATCGCCTCAGCAGGACATTCTTGTCTCACCACAAGTGGTCCCTTCTTCCGGGGATGGTCAGTTCTGTCTTCCACAAGTGTGGATCTACCCAGGTGGACCTATTCGCATCCAGGCAGAACAAAAAATGTCACGTTTTCTGCTCATTTCAGGGCATGGACAGAGGATCCTTGTCAGATGCCTTCCTGCTCCTGTGGTCGGGGGCTCTGATGTACACCTTCCCTCCCATGCTGTTGCTGCCCAGGGTCCTCATGAAGATCAAACAGGACAGGGTGAAGGTCATCCTCATAGTGCCAGTCTGGCTGTGCCAACACTGGTTCAGCACTCTGCTGTACCTCTCTGTGGCGACCCCATTTCAGCTGCCATTCAGGGTGGATCTGTTGTTCCAGAACCATGGCAGTCTTCTGCACCTGAACCTGGCGGCACTACATCTGACAGCTTGGTTCCTGTGTGGCTAAACGCACAGGAGTGGCAGTGCTTGGCCAAGGTCCAGCGAGTCCTCTTGGGAAGTAGAAAACCTCCACCAGAGCGACCTACCTGTCCAAATGGAAGCAGTCCACCTGCTGGAGGGTGGATAAGGGTGTCCGTCCTGAGTGAGCTTCATTGCAACTTATTCTAGGCTACCTCCTGCATCTCATGCTCCAGGGCTTGTCACTCTCATCGATCAAGGTCCATCTAGAGGCCATCTCAGCCTTCCACCCGTGGCTTGAGGGCAGGTCAGTTTTCTCTCAGGATATCATGGCCGGTTTCCTTAAGGGGCTGGAGTGCCTCTACCCAGATATCAGGGATCCTGTTCCTCCATGGGACCTGAATCTGATGCTGTCACAGCTCACAGGTTCCCCCTTCAAACCTCTGGCTTCCTGCTGGCTCCTTCTCCTCTCCTGGAAGGTTGCATTCCTGATCACGGTGATGTCAGCCCGCCGGGTATCCGAGATTTGGATGCTCACCTCAGAGCCACCTTACACGGTCTCCTTCAGGGACAAGGTCCAGCTAAGACCACACCTGACCTTCCTTCCCAAGGTAGTATCTCAGTTTCAGTTTCATTCAAGTTAAGATGTTTATGTTTACTCTGAAGCCGCATAAGTTGAAGGAGGAGCACAGCTACTGGACGTCAGGCAGGCTCTGGCCTTCTACATTGAGAGGACCAAGCCAGTCCGTAAGTTGAGGCAATTATTCGTCACTGTGGCCAACAGGATGAAAGGTCACTCTGTATCCACTCAAATAATTTCTTCTTGGAAAGCCTGCATTTGCTTCTGCTACGATCAAGCCAAGGTGCCGCCCCCGGTGATTGTCACCGCCCACTCTACCAAAGCGCAGGCCTGTTTGGCAGCCTTTCTGGCCCAAGTGCCTATCCAGGACATCTGTAGGGCGGCCACCTGGTCATCGGTCCATATCTTTGTCTCACTATGTGCTTAAAGTAAATAACTTTCTCTTTTTTTTGCTTGTTTTTTTACAAGCAAGTATTTTTTGTATTGTGTTTGGCCTTCCTATGAGAGAGTTCCAATGTGCAGCGGCAGTCAAAAAAGCGAACAGAATGTTGGGAATCATCAAGAAAGTGATAGATAATGATACAGAAAATATCATATTGCCTCTATATAAATCCATGGTATGCCCACACCTTGAATACTACGTGCAGATGTGGTCGCTCCATCTCAAAAAAAGATATATTGGAATTAGAAAAGGTTCAGAAAAGGGCAACAAAAATTATTAGGGGTATAGAACGGCTTCTGTTTGAGGAGAGATTAATAAGACTGGGACTTTTCAGCTTGGAAAAGAGGCGACTAAGGGGGATATGATAGAGGTCTAGAAAATCATGAGTGGTATAGAGAAAATAAATAAGGAAGTTTTGTTATTTACTCCTTCTCATAATACAAGAACAAGGGCCCACCAAATGAAATTAATAGGTAGCAGGCAAACACAAAGTATTTTTTCACGCAACATACTGTCAGCCTCTGGAACTCCTTGCCAGAGGGCGTTGTGAAGGCCAATACTATAACAGGGTTCAAAAAGGAGCTAGATAGATTCATGGAAGATGGGTCCATCGATGCCTATTAGCCAGGATGGGCAGGAATGGTGTCCCTAGCCTCTGTTTGCCAGAAGCTGGGATTGGGTGACAGGTCATGGATCACTTGATGATGATCTGTCTGTTCATTCCCTTTGGGGCACCTGCCGTTGGCCACTGTCAGAGGACAGGATACTGGGCTTGATGGACCTTTGGTCTGACCCAGTATGGCTGTTCTTATGTTCTTAAGTTGGGAGAGCATATCTACTGTGGTCCCACAGAGGTCAGTTCTGGGTCTGGTACTATTTAATATTTTCATTAATCATTTGAATAATGGGTTAGAGAGTATGCTTATAAAATTTGCAGATGACACCAAGCTGGGAGGGGCTGCAAGCATTTTGGAGGACAGAATTAGCATGCAAAATTACCTTGACAAATTGGAGAATTGGTCTGAATTCAACAAGATTAAATTCAATAAAGATAAGTGTACTTAGGAAGGTAAAATCAAATGCACAAATACAAAATGGGGTATAACTGGCTAGATGTTAGTACTGCTGAAAAGGATCTGGGGGTTATAGTGGATCACAAACTGAATGAGTCATCAATTTAATGCAGCTGCAAAAAAGACTAATATGAACAGGAGTGTTGTATGTAATACACAGAAGGTAAATGTCCTGCTCTACTTGGCACTGGTGAGGTCCCAGCTAGAGTATTTCATCCAGTTCTTGGTACAACACTTTAGGAAGGATAAGGACAACTTGGAAAGAGTACAGAGGAGAGCAACAAAAATTATAAAAGGTATAGAAAACATGACTGATGGGGAAAGGTTGAAAAACTGGGCATGTTTAATCTTGAGAAGAAGACGACTGAGGGGTGATCTAAGAAGTTTTCCAGTATCTTAAGGGCTGTTAGAGGATGGTGATCAATTGCTCTCTATGTCCACTGAAGGTAGGACAAGAAGTAATGGGCTTAATTGCAGCAAGAGAGATTTAGGTTAGATGTTAGGAAAACTTTCTAACTATAAGGGTATTTAAGCTACCAAGGGATGTCCTCGAGTCCCCATCATTGTCTAACTTCTTTTTCAAAGCTTCCAAACACCTGTCAGGGATGGTCTATGTGTACTTGGTCCTGCCACAATGCAGGGAGCTGGGCTTGATGACTTCTTGAGGTACCTTCCAGCCCTTCATTTCTATGATTCTATTAATATAAAATAAAAAAAAAAGTTGAAATCAGAACAAAACATTACAGTTGCCCTGAAACAAGAAAAATGATAATCTTATCCCTTTTATTTACTTTTATCCAATATCATAGCCATCAAATTCACAGTGACATTGTCTTGAATGTGTAAACAATAATGGTGTATATCATCAGCAGCTTCATGGGTGTCAAATGGGCACTTCCATAGCATAAGAGTTGTGCAGCTAAGGAACGTATCTGCCTGGTGGGGCTTTTGAGGTGGTGCACACTTGGAGTTCTAGCACACCCTCTGTGGATGCAGAAGACCCTAAACACTGTTGCTACAGTGCCTCTCTACATTACAGTGAAGGGATATGGGAGGTGGCAGAAAGTATCCAGGGAGTTCTCCTTTGTCTGTATGATTTGCCTACTGTCGCTGTGCATGGGGTATGCAGAGGGCCCAGGTGCTATTAAGGGCTATGGACTGTATTAGTGACAGGAGATTGGGTGCACAACAACTGTATGCCTAGCTACCTCACTGCAGGGGAAGATTCCCATCACCTGTACGATTCCTCCTTATTCTGACTGCACAGTCAAGACCATATTTGGCCATAGAAAAGGACAAAAGAAGCGAGGAATGGAAAATTAGGCAACATTAAAAGACAGTTTATTAAAAACGAAGGGGTGGTATATTGACAGCTTCAAAAATAGTGTTGGGTTTGTTTTTTTAAATGGTGTATGGTACTGTGATCAGTATTTGGAGTACACAGAGAGACTTTCATGCTTTGTTCAGTTCCATGACATCTATATAGAATATGTTTTGTGACCATGTGGTTTTTAACACAGCAGGTTCATAGCCTGGTGGTGTATTATTTCACTTTGTTTGTTTAACAAGGCCAAACAGTTTTGACTGCTTTGTCAAAAGAAATGAGAGGAGTCTGGAAATGGGATGTGAATCTGTGTACCACTACTCTGGTCTGTAGAACACGTCTTCCTAACTTTTTATTTTGTTTTTGTCACTTTGCTTACTTTCCAGGAGGCAAATCTGGTGTATTAATTGTGAAGATCTTAGAGGTGCATGAGGAGTGCTCTATGCAAGTTGCTCTCTGCCAGCATTTGGGACAGCTGTCTGCTGACAGCTCCTCTGAAGATGTTGTCGTTGATACTGAGCCCAGAGTCAAAGTTCTCTTTACAAAGGAAACAGCAGCTCACCTCAAGGGAGTCCCACAGGATATTGTCCACATCTATCCTCCCTGGTAAGTACAATACGTTGGTTGCACCGGCCATAGTGTTAAAATATAAGGTATTTTTATCAGACCGTTCATCACATTATTACAGAAAAGGCTTGAGAGAGTCAGGGCCTGTGTCTTTGGTGGCTTGTGAGAATTTCGGACAGACACGTTAATGCAATGCTAGGTTAGGTAACAAGAAAATGTAATACACCTCTACCTCGATATAACTAGACCCGATATAACATGAATTCGGATATAACGCTGTAAAGCAGTGCTCTGAGGGGAGCAGGGCTGCGCACTCCAGTGGATCAAAGCAAGTTCTATATAACGCGGTTTCACCTATAACGCAGTAAGATTTTTTTGGCTCCCAAGGACAGCGTTATATCGAGGTAGAGGTGTACCTGCTTGTGCTACTGTGGGCTTTGATTTTGTTTTTCATTTAATATTTTCATGTTTAGAATTCATGAAAGTTATGAAGAACATTTTACAACGTTAATGCCAATAAAATACATTTTCTGGTGGGGTAAAGTTAGTCAGGAATGTTCCTGTGTTGTCTTTAGTTTGGGTATATCCCTGTTGGTGGAAAAGTCTATTCTAACTGTGCAGTACTCAGCAGATACTCCCTGGAAAGATCATGTGTCTGAAAAAAGTGAATAGATCGCTCACTACTTATCAGTAAGACGACTACACTGAATGGCTGGTTATCATTTTCACTGCTAACTCTCTTCCACTCCACAAACTCAACTGTAGCACACGTTGTTAACTTTTTCTGGAATTTGTCAAAATATAACTTTGGCTGAACTGTTTTACTTTTCTGGACTGAGGGCAGCATAAGGTGACTATATTTTTAGAGTGAATGGTTGGTTGTAGCATATTGGCATTGTTGCATTGGGTCAGCAGTTTGGAGACTTTTTATAGTAGGGCTGTTGCTCCTCTCCCCACCACCCAAGGTTGTATACAAACTGAAAAATAGAAAAGTTTTTTTCTGCTAATATCTTTTTCATAGTCATCTTTGCTGTTATCCCAAACAGCAGTAGGTAAAAGTATCTGTGTCACCTCAGGGGGTAGGGATAAGAGATCACAGGAAGGCTGTTGGGAAGTTTTGGGGCTTGCTCCCACTCACTGCTTTCACAGTGCACACTGCCCAGGTGCCTTTGCGCACACCGCCTCAGGGAGAGCAGGGGTGGGGGAGGGGCCAGGAGCAAGTGGGCTGGTCTGCAGGGCAGAGGAACATAAGAACATAAGAAAGGCCGTACCGGGTCAGACCAAAGGTCCATCTAGCCCAGTATCTGTCTACCGACAGTGGCCAATGCCAGGTGCCCCAGAAGGAATCTAACAGGCAATGATCAAATCATCTCTCTCCTGCCATCCATCTCCATCCTCTGACGAAACAGAGGCTAGGGACACACTTAGCCACCCCACCATGATTTTTTCAGTTTTTTTTTAACATTTGTATAGTCCCTCCCTCCTTCACCCTCAGGTAAAGGAGAGTTCCATGTGAAGACTGTGCGAAGAGAGAAGAACTTCCTTTTTTTATTTTTTTTTTTAAACCCTTTTTTTATCATTTTTCATTTGGTTGTGTTATGGGAATATTAAATACTTATTTTTATCCACTTTCTCTTCATCACATCACTCTTTCATACCCTATATATTATCCCCCCTAGTCTCTTCTTTTCTTTTCTTGACTGAAGAGTCCCTTTAATCTTTCTCTTCTCTGGACTCTCCTCTCCCCCCCCCTTTTTTTTTTTTTTTCTTTTTTTCTTTCCTTTCCTTTGCTAGAATTCTTTTTGAGAGAGAGGACAGAGTACACAGTAGTAGTATTGAGATGTGTGGTGGATATGATATTATATATATATATATAATATTCTATTCTCTATTCTCTTTCCCTTTTTTTTTATTCCCCCCATCCTTTTTTTTTTTTTTTCTCTGCACACTGCACTGGACATCTTCAGAGAAGAACCCACTATAAAACCAAGATTTTTTTTCCTGACTTTGTAGCTAAATTAGCCCCCATCATTGTTGTATGTATAGTTGGGTTTTTTTTCCAATGTGCATTACTTTACATTTATCGTTTTGAGTGAGATTTTTTAGTTTTTCACAATCTGCTTCTCTCTTAACTATCTTGAGTAGTTTAGTATCATCTGCAAACTTTGCCACCTCACTGTTTACCCCTTTCTCCAGATCATTATGAATAAATTGAATAGGATTGGTCCTAGGACTGACCCTTGGGGAACACCACTAGTTACCCCTCTCCATTCTGAGATAAAAAAGAGACTGAAGTGGCAGGGCTCCCAGTTCAGCGTGGCTGGGGGAGGAATGACCCACAACATCCCAGTAGCTAAAGCCGCCTCGTGCCTGTCAACTTTGCTCCCTGCTCCGGGCAAGCTCCATGCAGCAGGGAGGAGGAGCCGGAACTGCTGCCGCAAGAGGAGCTGGAACAGGGAGTGGGTTTGGCCAGGCAGTAATGGTGCTTCCAGCCACTGCGCTGCTGCCTGCAGTGCTGCTCTGCTGCTGCCAGGAACTCTGGGATATATCCAGAGGTCTTCTGAGACCTGAGTCAAGCTGGGACCGTGTGCACACAGGAAATCAATAGGCCTTGGACCCTAGGTGCCAGCTTAAAACTGACTCGGACCCTCCAACCCTGCAGGGTCCTGGGATGCAAGGGCAGGTCAGGTACCAGCACTCGAAGAAGAAATGGCGGTTACTTACTGGTAACTGGAAGTTCTTTTCAATTTGTGGTCCCTATCTGTATTCCACTACCTGCCCTCCATTCCCTCTGCTCCGTACCTCTCTGGATTTGCATTAAGAGGAGGAATTGGAGAGGTGTCATCCTGCATGCCTCTTATGCACAAGGAGATCCACTGAGCACATGCGAGCCAATGGAACCTGCTTGTTAGAATTTCTGGACTCAAGCACATGGTGCATATGTGTACCCATGTGTGGAATACAGATAAGGACCACACAACTTGAAGAACTTCTAGTTTACAGGTGTGTAACCTCTATTTATGCATAGTCACTTGGAACCCAACACAGAAAAAAGCAGATCCTTTACAAGCTCCTTAAGCACTGAGCAGTCACAGAACCCCCACAGTGTTCTTCATATTGGCAAAAGATCATCTTAGGAAGTCAGAATATTTATGCATTGGGCATTTCAGAGTTGTTAGAGCTGCTCTCATAATTTCTGTTGTAAGACCTTATTTATAAAGACAGGTGAATAGTGGCAAAATTCCATGATATCTGATATACAGTCCCATTTTACATCATTTTGGTGGTATTTTGATGCCAAATTGTCTGTCTTCCTCACTCAGCCAAATGTTAAATGAAGTTGACCTGGATGTTGTTAAAATAAACATTTTTCTTGTTTTTAAAAAAGGTTATAATTTCGAAGTTGTAATTTTACATAAGTTTGAAACTTGTCTTATATTTAGTGGATGTTTCCTCCACTACACTTAAAAAATTATGCGGGAGTGAGGGTTATTTGGTTAAACTGTTACTTAAGAGTAACAAAATATCCTCCACTACCTTTGGATTGAATAAACATTTTTATTATTTGAAGGGGGAAAAAACATGAGGGAAAAACATGTTCATATCATATCAAATCAATGTCTCTTCCAAAGATAATGGGACAAATATATCCCTGATGTAAATCCACTGAAGTCAATGGATTTATGCTATGGATTAGTTTGACCCAATATGTTATGAACTGAATATCTTTTGTTACTGTGTTACAATATTTATGGCTACTAACGTTAGAAAATGTAAAACAAAAAGTGATTTTTTTTCAAGCTTAGAATAGGGCACTCAATGTTTATTTTTAAAGTCGCAATTTAAAGTGTTGGACCCAAGACTTTACATGATCCTTTTAAGCTTGGTACAAAATCATATACAGTAGATAAAATGAAGCTTTGAATCGTGTAAGATTCACTTCTATAACATTAGTAAATGATTCCATCACATCAGCGTTATGATTCAGCATTTGACTTCTCTGGATAGAAAATAGGAATCAATAGGACTGTGGATGTGGACAGAAGTATGTACAAGTCTACAATGAGTGTAATTTGTTGTAATGAAATGCAGCTGTGGCCTTTGAAGTTCTGCCAGTTTTCCTTTATTTTCTAAAATAAAGCTATTTTTTAACATGTGAACAGGTGAAAAAAGTATCTGAAAACACCAAAACGCTGTTTAAATAGAACTTCTGTTTTTTTAAAATGAGCTTATTTACAAATTTATTTTATTTATATCCTCAATCAGAAACAAAGCAAACTGAATAAGAAAATAGGATGTTAAAATAAGGGTTGAGGTTTGACTTATATCAACAAAGAAAGTCGTGGTAAAGGCCACTACCTCATTCTTCAATCACCCTGGCATACTTGGGACACATGGCACAGTATGTAAGATCATCCACTCTTTTGAGGTGCTTGCAGTGGGATGCAGAATGGGGTGAGTTAAGAGAGGCCTGCTTCTGTTGGTGTAAGTTGAATCTGTAGGGCAACATTTTCAAATATGTTCTTGAAATTACTCTCCAGAGTTTTGCACTGAATCTTTGTGTGCACAGATTGATCAACTGAGCATGTGAATAACGTCATTAGACACACAAGTGCTGATTTGTGCATGCGCAAGGCTTACATGCACAATTTAGGAGCCAGCGTTTAAAGACTTTGCTCTTTGCATTATCTATAGTTTCAGAGGATGAGTTTGAATGTGGACATTTGTTGAGCACAAATCACAACTTGACATAAAAAGACAAAAATGTTGCATAAGCAAATGGGTCCTGCAGAAAATATGCATGCATATTTTTGGAAGCAGTGTTTGGATTTGTCCCTAAACACTTATATACAGAATCCCGTGTTACTGTAACATTAAGACAAGTACTAATTTTACTAAAAATTATTCCTTAGTCACATGAACGATCTTTTTATGAGTACTCTGACTGATGCAAAGTAACTTCACGTGTGAAAGAGAATGTGTAGGATCAGACACTATTTGTTCCAATCATTGGATCAGTTTTCTTCACCTAATTAATGTTTCATACATTGTGTTAAACTTAAAATGTGTATTTAAAATCCTCACTGAAGGGAATTTATTTTACTGAGAATTACCACCGTCTGCAGGTAAACAAAACCTTACAAGGCAGAAGTGATCAGTCTTTGTTCCATTGGCACTGCTCAGCAGGGAGAAGGGAGTGAAGAGGAGCACAGGATTTAGTCCATTGCCAGTGATGAAAATTTAAATGAATACTTACTAGAATTATACAAACCTTTGTTTTTAGCATTAGATTTTTTGAATGACTGGATTGACAAAACGATTGAAAAAGTATTTAATTTTTATCATCATGACTTTTATCCAAGTTGCATGACATACTCCCAGTCAAAAGGTGTAAAAGGAGACCATCTCAAAGCAAAGACTCCAGAGTTCTGCTGCTTCTTGGTCATTATGTGGCCACAGCTTACCATCTGTAAAAGGGATATAGTTATAACTTACCTACCTAGTTGGAAACCTTGTCTTACAGTATCTCTATCACACCTGGGTTCCCCTTTTCTTGATGGCTACCAGGGGCAATTCAGATTTTTTGTCATTAAGCTCTGGACTAGAAGATATTTCTTCTACTTCCTGCTAAAAGTTCTGCCTGCAACAGTAAAAGCTACTTTTGCCTATTCAGGTAGAAGTTTTTGGAGTAGGGAAAAGAGGCACACTGAACATTAATTGTAGTTGTTAGTTCATCGTGTATATTATGAATTTCTGAAGTTCCAACCATAAACCAAAAAGGATTTTCTCTGGAGATGACTCACAGGAAATGTATCATTTACCTGAAGTGTGTCAGTTGACTTGTTCTAAACAGGCAGAAAAAAACAGAAGTTGTCTAATTTGTAAGATGTCTCAGTCCTGAGACTGAAGGAGACTTTTGTCAATTCTGGTCTTAGTCCAAAAACCCTTGCATGTTCAGAGAATACTGGATGTAGGAGGCATGGGTAGGGAGACAATAGCCAATGTTTGTTTTCTTACGGAGCCAATGCAGCATGTAGGGAAGGCATCAATCTTAATAAAACTTGGCAAGAAAAGTGATCCCAGAGTGTTACAACAACTTGGATTTCATAGTTGTTGTAAGTTCAGATATACTTACTGCTTCCTCAACATACGTTTGAAGGGGCAAATACAGTTCTAACTTAACTTTTCCTGTTCAAGTGGGTACACTCTTTGTTAGACAGGAGGAAGACGTTTTGCCCGTGTCACTTTTACAGACAAGGAGGCTTTTAAAAAAAAATGCTATCAAAAAATACCTCAGCCTGTTTGATAATGATAAAGTAGCAGCTTGGGTTAGCTCTGTTAATGAAACACAGGAACAGCATGTTCCCTAGTTTGGTGCTGTCTAACAGGAAAAGAACTCTATCGTTTGCATTCTCCTGTTCCTCGTAAACTTCTTTTTAAATCATAAAAAAATAAGGAAGAAATATCTTTGGCAAAACTTCAGTTCCTCTACGTGCTCCACTGATAAAGGCAAGCTCTCTGAATCAGAGGTGATCAGTCAGACCAGGATCAACAAGAGAGATTGTTTTCCTACAGAGCCCTTTGATACAATGTGTACGTTAAAAATAATTATCGATATAATAGACATTCAACCAGACAAAGAGGAGGAAAAGAAATCAACAGGCAAATCCCCACTATCAAAAAAGGAGTGAGCACTGTCTTTACATTCTTCCTTTGAAGATATTATAATAGCAGAGTGGAAGAACCCTGATAAGGGAAAGGAGGCTCAACCAGCAGATAAAATTCTACAAAATTCCAAAGCCAGCGTGGTGACTATTTCTAAAGTAGATATGGCAGTAGCCTCAAAGCCAAAGATATGATCTTGCCATCTGTAGGTGATTACTTTCTCAAGATCATGCAGTTAGGAAAAGTGAAGCTATCTTAAGGAGAAACTGAAACAGCTGCAGCCTTCTGAAAAGCATTTTTATCCCCAACATATTTTGTTAAAACAGCCTGCCTGTCCTGTTACATTGACTTAAAAAGAAACCTGTCCTTAAAATCAGAACGATTATTTCCATCTATTCTCAGGCCTGGTCAACACTACAAAGTTAAGTCCCCATAAGCCACCATGTGTAGACCTAATTGTGCATGTGTGTATGCCTACATTTGTCTTCTACAAGCTCTCCATTATGCCGACATAGTAACACCACCTCCCCAAGTGGCATTGAGTTATGGTCAATGTATTGAGGTTGACACAGTGCAAATGTAAATGCTCTGTTACCAATGTTGACGCTAACAGTCCTCCAGCATCTCTCCCACAGTGCCTGAAACTGACCACTCTAGTCACAATTGTGAACTCCACAATTCAGGGGTTACGCAGACCAGAAGATCTCTCCACCTTTAAAGCCCTGCAAATTTTTGAAGTGCTTTTTCCTGATTGTTCAGATTGGCAAGCACACCTAGCAGGTCTCCACAGTTATGTGCAACTGTCCAGCTGACCGTGTTGGCTACACAATCCAGACACATGTCGGCTTGGAGCAGACAGGAGATATTGGATCTACTGGGCCTGTGGGGGAAAAGAGGCTGTACAAGCACAGTTATGGACTAACCATAGAAATTTGGAAATATACAAGCAAATTGCATGGGGAGCTGCAGGAGAAGTAGTATGACGGGGAGCAGCAGCAGTGCTGTGTGAAAACAAGGAACTGAGACACGCATACCAGAAGGCCAGGGAGGCCAACAGTTGATCCACTGCTGAACTGCAGACCTGCTGCTTTTACTAAGAGCTGCATGCCACACTTGGCAGAGACCCCACCACCACCTTGCACACCACCATGGATACCTCATGGAGGAGGCAGAGTCACAGGCCCATGGTATGAACAGTGAGGCCGAGTAGGAGGAAGAGGATGGGGCACATGCGAGCTAAGACCTGATTGAGAATCTACCACAGTCCAGTCAGTTCTGGCAGTCAGGCATGGGCAAGCCCGATGCAGGCAAAGGAGCCTTGGATAAATGTGTTTATTTCCCATTACAGTGATGGCATCCCTAACTTAGCAGGACACAGCTATCGTCTTTTCATTTATTTACTCATACTATAAGAGGTAGCTGTAGAACAGAGAGAGAACATGAGTGGCCATACTGGATCAGACCAAAGGTACAGCTAGCTCAGTATCCTGTCTTCCGACAGTGGCCAATGCCAGGTGCCCCAGAGGGAATGAACAGAACAGATAATCATCAAGTGATCCATCCCCTGTCACCCAATCCCAGTTTCTGGCAAACAGACGCTAGGGACACCATCCCTGCCCATCCTGGCTAATAGCCATTGATGGACCTATCCTCCATGAATGTATCTAGTTCTTTTTTGAACCCTGTTATAGTCTTGGCCTTCACAACATCCACTGGCAAGGAGTTCCACAGGTTGACTGTGTGAAGAAATATTTCCTTTTATTTGTTTAAACCTGCTGCCTATTAATTTCATTGGTGACCCCTAGTTCTTGTATTAGGAGAAGGAGTAAATACCACTTTATTTGCTTTCTCCACACCAGTCATGATTTTGTAGACCTCTATCATATTCTCCCCCTGCCATGTCTTTTCCAAGCTGAAAAGTCCTAATGTTATTAATCTCTCCTTATATGACAGCCATTCCATACCCCTAATAATCTTTGATGTCCTTTTCTGAACCTTTTCCAATTCCAATATATATTTTTTTGAGATGGCACGACCACATCTGCCTGCAGTATTCAAGATGTGGGCGTACCAGGGATTTATACAGAGGCAATATAATATTTTCTGTCTTATTATCTATCCCTTTCTTAATGATGCCTAACATTCTGTTTGCTTTTTTGACTGCTGCTGCACTTTGAGTGGATGTTTTCAGAGAACTATCCACAATGACTCCAAGATCTCTTTTTTGAGTGGTAACAGCTAATTTAGACCCCATCATTTTATATGTATAGTTGGGATTATGCTTTCCAATGTGCATTACTTTGCATTTATCAACATGGAATTTCATCTGCCATTTTGTTGACCAGTCACCCAGTTTTGTGAGATTCTTTTGTAGCTCTTCCCAGTCTGCCTGGGACTTAACTATCTTGAGTTGCTTTGTATCATCTGCAAATTTTGCCACCTCACCGTTTACCCCTTTTTTCCAGATCGCTTATGAATATGTTGATTAGGACTGGTCCCAGTACAGACTCCTGGACGACACTACTATTTTTACCTCTCTCCATTCTGAAAACTGACCATTTATTCCTACCCTTTGTTTCCTATCTTTTAACCAGTTACCAATCCATGAGAGGACCTTTCCTTTTATCCCATGACAGCTTACTTTGCTTGAGAGCCTTTGGTGAAGGACCTTGCCAAAGGCTTTCTGCAAATCTAAGTACACTATATCCACTGGATACCCCTTGTCCACATGCTTGTTGACTCCCACAAAGAATTCTAGTAGATTGGTGAGGCATGATTTCCCTTTACAAAAAGCATGTTGACTCTTCCCCAACAAATTATGGTTATCCATGTGTCTGACAATTTTGTTCTTTACTGTAGTTTCAACCAGTTTGCCTGGTACTGAAATCAGGTTTACCAGCCTGTAATTGCCAGGATCACCTCTGGAGCCCTTTTTAAAAATTGGCATCACATTAGCTATCTTCCAGTCATTTGGTACAGAAGCGGATTTAAATGGTAGGTAACAAACTACGGTTATTAGTTCTGCAATTTCACATGAGTTCCTTCAGAACTCTTTGGTGAATACCATCTGGTCCTGGTGACTTATTACTGTTTAGTTTATCAATTTGTTCCAAAACCTCCTCTAATGACACCTCAATCTGGGACAGTTCCTCAGATTTATCACCTAAAAAGAATGGCTCAGGTTTGGGAATCTCCCTCACATCCTCAGCCATGAAGACCTATGCAAAGAATTCCTTTAGTTTCTCTGCAGTGGCCTTATCGTCCTTGAGTGCTCCTTTAGCATCTTGATTGTCCAGTGGCCCCACTGGTTGTTTAGTAGGCTTCCTGCTTCTGATGTACTTAAAAAAAAAATTGCTGTTACTTTTTCAGTTTTTGGCTAGTTGTTCATCAAATTCTTTGAGGTAGAGTCATTATCTGCTTTTCATTTCCCTGACAGTTAGGCAGGGGGACCACCTGGAACAGTTTGTTTGTGTACGCAGGGATGTCCCTTAAATCCTCCTCAGAGTCATCTTGACAAAACTTCCATGGGGGCACTCGGCAGTCCTCTCTCGAAGGTTTATAGGAATGGCAGCCTTATTTCTTCTTCTGCAGTAGGACACTTTCCAATGCCAGTTGGTGATCACTTTGGCAGGTACCATTGCAGTACACAGGTTAGCAGCATATGGGCGCAGGCAGCTTTGGGACATCAGCTGAAGCTGTGCTTTTTGTGCCTTTGTTACCATCAGGAGTGAGAGATGAGCTAAAATCACTACTGACTGTGGAAAATGGTGGCAGTATTTAGTGCCCTTGCTCTAAACTCTTTGTTTTATGTAACTGAACATATCTCTCACCCCTGGCAGCCCATACTCACCATGGTTGGTGCGGTGAGTGTTGCTGTGCACAAGCACTCCGAAGCAGAAGTGTCAGTAAGCCTGTCTTCTTTACAACTTTAAGGGAGCAAGGGAAGGGAGCTTTGAATCATAACTTTCACTTTCCATTGTGACTGCACTGGCAATGGTACCTCTGTGTGTTTTATCTTTAGCTGCTTCTGTTGCGGCCTTGAGAGGTTCCCCCTGTGCGCCTGCGGAATGCCTGAGCTAGTTAAGCAAGAGAAAGAATAGGACTTGGAATGACATTTTCAGTGAGAATCCTGCAAGCCAGTGGTGCATCAGACCATGAACAGGGGGCCTGTAGGATGAATATTGCAGACTTTATGGAGAAGGTGTGGAAGCAAGAAAAAAATTAATAAGGATTTAAAGGGGATTTTAATGCATGTTAGTCAGTTAGCAAAAGTCAGGCCATACTGTGACCCTAATAACGTAAAATTTGTAAAAGCAAAATAATGTAAAACAAAGTAAACTGTGTAAAAGTTATTACGACCTTGCAATGTGCAGTCTTGTTTTTTTCTTAGTAGTAAAATAAATAAAATAGCAAAAAGGCTTATGTATAAACAAATGCAAATGTTTTCTTTTTACTGTCTCCAGGATTGCTAGCTATTGTCTGTAACAAAGGTATAAAGGCTTAATGTAATTGTTTACCAGTTAAAAGACCTGTCCAGGACTAGGGCGACCCTGTGTCCTATAGCACTCTCTCCCTCCATTGTAATTACTAAAAAAATAATAAAGTATTTAATTTTGCTGCACCCAAACAAAAAGGAAAAACTGAGTTTTTCTCCGACAAAGGATACCATGGACAGGAGACAGGTCCAGGAGTGAGTCAGAGAGGGAGATGCACCAAGATGTAATGGGGCTTCTGCAGCAGCAAACACAGAAGCTTCAGACTGTTGTGTGCCTACAGATTCAATAATCCTGAGCTCACCTCCTTTGCAGTCCATGGAGAACAGCAGTATAGCATGTCCCTACAACACCCGGACAACATTTCCCATAGCATCATGGACCACATCCCTTTTCTTACCACTCCACACCAGGGGATGTCAAAGAGAACCACAGCTTAACATACATTGACCTACAAGAGCCACGGTTGATGTACGTGTAGCTAAAATGCACATGAATGTGGGTTCCCCTTCTTTAAGCTTTGTTCCATACATTTATTAAGGTTTTAATGTATTTGCTTTTAACTGGCACAGAATTTTTTGTCAAGTCTTTTTGTTACTCAGTAAAACTCTCTTGTTTGCGAAATAATTAATCTTTATTAGTTCCCAGTGTGTGCTGCAGAATGGCTGATGGTATTGAAAGTATCCACTTACTTGTGATTGTACACTTTGACAATTCATAGGATCAGTGACAAACATAGAGTAATAATCATAAATGTGCAGCAAGCAATACAAAAGTAATAGATGCATTGTTGGTGTTATTCCTACATGTGCACCAAGCACCACATAATTCCTAACAGTCCCCCCAAACTGCATGATGAGGTAGATCCTCAACACCACAACACATTACTGTGGCTCACTGTTAGTGCTCTTTCAAAGCCTCCCTATATATTTCCTTGTTGAGCTTTTCTGACAGCCTTTGTATCTGACTGTTCAAACTCAGCAGATAGCCACTCCACCTATGCTATCAACCCTGGCAGCAACTTTTCCCTCGTTGCCTCACAGATATTATGCAGGACACAGCAGGCAGCTATAACCATTGGGATATTTTTCTCATTGAGATCCAATCTTGTGAGTAAACAACACCAGTGCCCCTTCAATCTACCAGAAGCACTGTCATTCTGCGCCTGCTGAGTCGGTAGTTGAATCTTTCCTTGGTGCTATGGGAGTGGCAGATGTATAGCTTCATGAGCAAGGGGTAGGCTTGGTCCCCCAGGATCATTGTTGGCATTTCAACATCACCAATGGTAGTCCACCAGTTGAGGAAAAAAAGTCCCTGCTTGTAGCTTTTTGAACAGTCCTGTGTTCTTAAAGATGCAAGCATCATATACCTTCCCTGATCAGACCACATTGATGTTGGTGAAGCATCCCTGGTGATCCATTAGTGTTAGCATGACCATAGGAGAATCACCCTTTCTGTTGATGTACTCTGTGACAAGGTGGTCTGGTGCCAAAATAGCAATATGTGTGCCATTTATTGCTTCGCCACAGTTTGGGAACACCATATCTGCAAATCCATCCATTCTGTCCTGAACATTGCCTGGAGTCTCAGTCCTTTGTAGCAGGAGATGATTAATGGCCCTGCACACTTGCATGACAGTGGCCCCACGATACATTTTCCAAAATGATTTCCCATTGAGTGGTAGCAATCCAGTGTTGCAAGTTTCCACAGTGCGATCACCACCTGCTTTTCCACTGTTAGTGCAGCTCCCATATTGGTGTCCAAGCTCTGGAGGGCTGGGGCGGGCTTGGCACACAGATCCAGAAATGTGGCCTTTCATATCCAAAAGTTCTGCAGCCCCTGTTTGTCATGGCAAACCTGCATTACCATGCATTCTTACGAGTCAGTGCTCATTTTTCAGGCCGAGAGAAACAAGCACTCTACCAGTTGCAGCTGCTACACAAATGCTACGAACAATCTTGAATTGGTTCTCAGTTTGTTCCATCTGACCTCCTGGAAACTGTCATGTTCCCCGGGGCTGCTCTTGTGGTTCTGCAAATACCAGAGGATCATGTGTCCTTTGCTTGCAGTGCTCATGATAATTGTGCAGAGCTGTGCAGGCTCCAAGCTTCTCTCACAGATGGCAGACAGCAGCAAGTCCCATACAGATATCGGGGATTTTTAAAATAGGTATGAAAATTATGGGCTAGAGAGTGCATTATGGGGTGGAGAAAGTTGCATGATGGGAACTTGACCCCTTGCTCCCCGTCACTCCTTCATGACTTGTTTTTGCCCTACCAGGCATTGCCAAAATTTCCCAAAAGACAGTGTGCTGGATGGTGGCAAGCTCCATGCTGGGATACCTACTCATGGTGCACTGTAGTCTGCACGGCCACAAGCACTCCTGCTGAGTATGCACAGCACTAATGCAAGGCACCAAGTATGCATCAATGTGCACAAGCGATATAGTAGCTGCAGCGAGCTGGCAGCGAGCGGTTTCATGCCAACACAACTTGTGTCAGCAAAAGTTTGTAGTTTGGACATGACTTCAGAAAGCTATCTGTAGCAAGTGTGGTATCTCTTTCATATCCATTTTAGCATAATAATACTAAGGATTTACCCATTTTAAAAAAATGCAAAGATAAATTCAGTTGTCACACCTCAGAGTAGATTCTTAGCATGTTTTGGTTGGGATCCTATAGATGAAAAACAAAAAAATGTATGCCAGTACAGATATGGCATAAACCCGCTATCTGTACTGTACAGCCATTCAAACATATCGTAAAAAAACTAAACAGATAGTCATAGGTATTATTTGTGTCCTTTCATCCAAGATGTAAAAGATCAAAATAATTCAAATCCTTTTTAGCCAGACTGATAAATAATATATTTATATTAGGCTTATGCATAGGTAGGCAAAATAATATCAGGACAGAGTTAAGAAGGACTTGTGGGTTAAAGATCTTTGACTTTAAGAAAACATTCTGTAGATTCTATCTGTTCCTCAGTTCATATAATTGTCACAGCCGGTTGAAGCAATAGACCCCTGCAAATGCAAATTTCAGATGAAAAATCTCTATAGCAGTCATTGTCACTTGATCCAATTATTTTCAAGAGAATGAACAAATTCAGTTTTTTAACCACCAAACTGATGTATCATAGAAAATAATGCATAAGAGAGAGGCTATCCCTGTAAATTACAGGACAAGAAGTCACCCTATGTGGAAATGCTACACTTTCAAGAAAAGAGAGCAGTAGGATGTGTGAGAAGAGGTTGAGAGGAAAGGAGTGGAGTGGATGGCGATGAGAAGATGTAGGGCCAATCAGAGGGGGTGGGCAGGAGGGCTTCAAGCTCAAAGGGGACCTCAAATTTAGACACTTGTTAATTTTTTGACATTTGATAAGTTTCACAGCTTGTTTTTATGGGAAGTACAAAGGTGTACAAGCAGTTCTGCTTGAACATAATTCAAACTGTATTTTCTCCAGCTGTGGAAACCACACACTAAACCTTGTAGGTGTTGACTGTGCTGAATCATGCAAGGAGGCAATTACTTACTTTGGAACTGTTCAGCACATGTACAATGTCTTCAGTAACAGTCTACAAAGGTGGGAAAATCTGAAGCAATATCTTCCTGTTTCACTGCATGGGATGTTCAAAACTAGATGGTCTGCATGGATTGATGGTGTTCAGCCAGTTGCGCAGCATTTGAATTCAGTGAGAAAGGCTTTAAATGAGCCTGAATCTCTCAATTTCACTGTAAAAAGCAACAGAGTCCTGTGGCACCTTAGACTAACGGACATATTGGAGCATAAGCTTTTGTGGGTGAATACCCACTTCATCAGATGCATGTGGTGGAAATTCCCAGGGGCAGGTATAAATATGCAGGCAAGAATCAGTCTAGAGATAATGAGGTTAGTTCAATCAAGGAGGATGAGGCCCTCCTCTGGCAGTTGAGGTGTGAACACCAAGGGAGGAGAAACTGCTTTTGTAGTTGGCAAGCCATTCACAGTCTGTTTAATCCTGAGCTGATGGTGTCAAATTTGAAAATGAACTGAAGTTCAGCAGTTTCTCTTTGGAGTCTGGTCCTGAAGTTTTTTTGCTGCAGGATGGTTACCTTTAAATCTGCTATTGTGTGTCCAGGGAGGTTGAAGTGTTCTCCTACGGGTTTTTGTATATTGCCATTCCTAATATCTGACGATGGATCATGTGGTGTGTCCAGGATGGAAGCTGGAGGCATGAAGGTAGGCATAGTGGTCGGTAGGTTTTCGGTATAGGGTGGTATTAACGTGACCATTGCTTATTTGTACCGTGGTGTCTAGGAAGTTTCTCCTCCCTTGGTGTTTGCACCTCAACTGCTAGAAGAGGGCCTCATCCTCCTTGATTGAACTAACCTTGTTATCTCTAGATGGATTCTTGCCTGCATATTTATACCTGCCCCTGGAAATTTCCACCACATGTGTCTGACGAAGTGGGTATTCAGCCACGAAAGCTCATGCTCCAATACGTCTGTTAGTCTGTAAGGTGCCACAGGACTCTTTGTCGCTTTTTACAGATCCAGACTAACACGGCTAACCCTCTGATACTCAATTTCACTGCACAGGCTTGAACTGAACTTCAGTCTATTCAAAATCACATGTCCAAATTTGAATGCATTCTGATGTCTTCTTTGTGGATGAAGCTACTTACAATGATCCACCAAACTAATCTGGTAATTGAAGCATGCAATGCTGCACTTGATGTTGAGAGGGATAACATTGAAAGTCTTATCAATGACATTCAACAGATTCATGAACTATGGGATGCGATCCTAACTGAGTCCAAATTAGTAGCACAGAATATTGGCATTTCATCTGAGTTCTCCACCAATCACAACTTACCTACTGAATCTGATGCTGAGCAGCTTTTTTGGGTCAACGTTTTCCTTGTCATCATTGACTCCATTCAATCAGGTCTTACATGTTAATTTGAGTCACTGCAACTAATTTGTACCCTTTTTGGGTTTCTTTGGCTCTTCAACAGACTGAGTAATGAAGATCTACTTTCTGCAGCTGAACAATTTCAGCAACAATACAACAAAGAAATCTCAAAAGAGCTAAGTGACTAGGTCATCTTCCTCAAATGAATATATTCCACTAACTTTAAATTGGATTGCAAGCCAAAGGAATTGCTTCAAGAAATACTTGAACTTGGACTCTCTGGGGTGTTTGCTAATATCACAATTGCATTGCATATTTCTGTCAGTTTGCCTGCATCAGTGGCTTCAGGTGAATGCACCTTCAATGTATTGAAGCAGGTAAAGATCTATCACCGTTCAACTATGGGACAAGAGTGTTTGAATGGGTTCGCCATGCTTAAAATCAGCTGTGACGTTGCACGAAAGCTAGATTTTTCCCCAGTGCATTTGCACAGAAAAAGACTAGCAAAACATTTGTTAAATTATTTTTTTTTCAAATTATATGTCTTTTTTGGTGCCTTATTTTGTTTTCATGTGTCATCATTTTTTATTTTTATTATGGCTAGGGGCCTCAAAAGCTGGAAATGGCCTGGGCCTCTCTGGACCTCTGAGAGGGCCTGAGAAGATGAGACAGCCATGCTTATTGCAGGCATGTGGAATGGGGAGTTCAGAGGTCTGTAGAAAATGAAAGTACAAGGTTTTGTGTAATAGGAGTTTTTGAGACATAACCATCCAGTTGTGTAACAGTAACTGTACAGTACTTGAGAGCAATGATGAGCCAAGACATTCCACTTCATTCTAGCAGTGCATATAGCTATATAGAAGGTTAAAATGAAATGATCTTTATTATGAAATTCTATAGTTAACAGTCCAGCTTTCAGGTGAGTTGGAGAGGTTGGGTATGTCCCAGTAAAGGATCTGTCTGTGAGGCAATAGCCTGGGCCTTTGGTAGTGATTTTTTTAAAAACATTACTTTAATGTGAAAGGGGAGTCTCCAACAACCATGGGTGCTGGCTCAGTGATCTACTGGCATTATATAGTCTCTCCCAAGCTGGGTGTTTCAAACCTGATTCTATGTTTCCAGGCCCGTAGAAGCTATGAGTACAGTGGAAGCAGTTTGCTGAGACCCTGGCTGGAGGAAGCACCGTGTATTGTTAAGTTATATTGCTAAGTTATATTGCTGAGTTCTAGTGGGAGTCTCAACCCGAAGGATCAGTCAGTTCAGCATGGGACATTTCAGTATTAATAAGAAAGGCAGGGTATACAAGAGGAGAACCTCAATACATAGAAAGGGCATGACTTCTTATATTCTTATTTAACTCCAGCTATAGCATAAGAACATACAAGAACATAAGAATGGCCATACTGGGTCAGACCAAAGGTCCATCCAGCCCAGTATCCTGTCTACCGACAGTGGCCAATGCCAGGTGCCCCAGAGGGAGTGAACCTAACAGGTAATGATCAGATGATCTCTCTCCAGCCATCCATCTCCAGCCTGTGCCAAACAGAGGCTAGGGACACCATTCCTTACCCATCCTGGCTAATAGCCATTAATGGACTTAACCTCCATAAATTTATCTAGTTGCCTTTTTAAACCCTATTATAGTGCTAGCCTTCACAACCACCTCAGGCAAGGAGTTCCACAGGTTGACTGTGCGCAGTGTGAAGAAGAACTTCCTTGTATTTGTGTCATAAACAGATAGTTAAGGGTTAATGTCTCTTTTACCTGTAAAGGGTTAAGAAGCTCAGTAAACCTGGCTGACACCTGACCAGAGGACCAATAAGGGGACAAGATACTTTCAAATCTTGGTGGAGGGAAGTCTTTTGTTTGTGCTCTTTGTTTGGGGGTTGTTCGCTCATGGGACTAAGAGGGACCAGACATCAATCCAGGCTCTCCAAATCTTTCTGCATCAGTCTCTCATGTTTCAAACTTGTAAGTAATAGCCAGGCAAGGCGTCTTAGTCTTATGTTTGTTTTCTCAACTTGTAAATGTTCCTTTTTGCTGAGAGGATTTTACCTCTCTTTGCTGTAACTTTGAACCTAAGGCTAGAGGGGGTTCCTCTGGGCTATATGAATCTGATTACCCTGTAAAGTATTTTCCATCCTGATTTTACAGAGAATTTTTACCTTTCTTTCTTTAATTAAAAGCTTTCTTTTTAAGAACCTGATTGATTTTTTCCTTGTGTTAAGATCCAAGGGGATTGGATCTGGACTCACCAGGAATTGGTCGGGGAAGGGAGTGGGGATGATTAAATTCTCCTTGTGTTAAGATCCAAGGGGTTGGATTGGTGTTCACCAGGAGCTTGGTGAAAAAGCCTCTCAAGGCTGCCCAGGGAGGGGAAGGTTTTGGGGGGACAGAAAGTGATCCAGACACTGAAATTTCTGGATGGTGGCAGTGTTACCAGATCTAAGCTAGTAATTAAGCTTAGAAGTGTCTATGCAGGTCCCCACATCTGTACCCTAAAGTTCAGAGTGGGGGAGGAACCTTGACAATTTGTTTTAAACCTGCTGCTCGTTAATTTCATTTGGTGGCCCCTAGTTCTTATATTATGAGAACAAGTAAATAACTTTTCCGTATTCACTTTCTCCACACCACTCATGATTTTATATACCTCTATCATATCCCCCCTTAGTCTCCTCCTTTCCAAGGTGAAAAGTCCTAGTCTCTTTTTAATCTCTCCTCATATAGGACCTGTTCCAAACCCCTAATCATATTAGTTGCCCTTCTCTGAACCTTTTTTAATGCCAGTATATCTTTTTTGAGATGAGACCACCACATCTGTATGCAGTATTCAAGATGTGGGTGTACCATGGATTTATATAAGGGCAATAAGATATTCTCTGTCTTGTTCTCTCTTTTTTTAATGATTCCTAACATCCTGTTTGCTTTTTTGACTGCTGCTGCACACTTCATGGATAGTTCAGATCCACGATGACTCCAAGATCTCTTTCCTGTAGCTAAATTAGCCCCCATCATATTGTATGTGTAGTTGGGGTTATTTTTTTCAATGTGCATTACTTTACATTTATCCACATTAAGTTTCATTTGCCACTTTGTTGCCCAATCACTTAGTTTTGCGAGATCTTTTTGAAGTTCTTCACAATCTGCTTTGGTCTTAACTATCTTGAGCATTTTATATCGTCTGCAGACTTTGCCACCTCACTGTTTACCCCTTTCTCCAGATCATTTGAGTTGATAGGATTGGTCCTAGGACTGACCCTTGGGGAACACGACTAGTTACCCCTCTCCATTCTGAAAATTTACCATTTATTCCTACCCTTTGTTTCCTGTCTTTTTAACCAGTTCTCAATCCATGAAAGGATCTTCCCTCTTATCCCATGACAACTTAATTTATGTAAGAGCCTTTGGTGAGGGACCTTGTCAAAGGCTTTCTGGAAATCTAAGTACACCATGTCCACTGGATCCTGCTTGTCTACATGTTTGTTGACCCCTTCAAAGAACTCTAATAGATTAGTAAGACATGATTTCCCTTTACAGAAACTGTTGACTTTTGCCCAACAGTTTGTTCTTCTATGTGTCTGACAATTTTATTCTTTATTATTGTTTCAGCTAATTTGCCCGGTACTGACGTTAGACTTACCGGTCTGTAATTGCCAGGATCACCTCTAAAGGCTTTTTAAAATATTGGCGTTACATTAGCTATCTTCCAGTCACTGGGTACAGAAGCCAATTTAAAGGACAGGTTACAAACCATAGTTAATAGTTCTGCAATTTCATATTTGAGTTGTTTCAGAACTCTTAGGTGAATGCCATCTGGTCCGGGTGACTTGTTACTGTTAAGTTTATCAATTAATTCCAAAATCACCTCTAGTGACACTTCAATCTGTGACAATTTCTCAGATTTGTCACCTACAAAGATTTGTCACCTATCAGACCAAAAGTCCATCTAGCCCAATATCCTGTCTTCCGACAGTGGCCAATGCCAGGTGCCTGAGAAGGAATGAACAGAACAGGTAATCATCAAATGATCCATCTTCTGTCACCCATTCCCAGCTTCTGGCAAACAGAGGCTAGGAACACCACCCTTGCCCATCCTAGCTAATTGCCACTGATGGACCTGTTCTCCATGAATTTATCTAGTTCTTTTTTTAACCCTGTTATAGTCTTGGCCTTCACAACATCCTCTAGCAAAGAGTTCCACAGGTTGACTGCATTGTGTGAAGAAATACTTTTCTTTTTGTTTTAAACCTGCTGCCTAGTAATTTCATTTGATGACCTCTAGTTCTTGTGTTATGAGGAGTAAACACTTCCTTATTTACTTTTTCCACACCAGTCATGATTTTATAGACTTCTATCATATCCCCCCTTAGTCATCTCTTTTTCCAAGCTTGGACATCTCTTTCTTGCTTCTGTGTTTGTGGGCACGGTTCATTTCAGTTAGACAACTAAATATTTGACTTTGGTATTTAGATATCCATGGTATATTAATTGAATTTGTATGTAATTGTGCCCAAATTCTGAAGTGCAGGGAAAAAAGGTCAGCTTTTAAATATCTGTACTAAATTGTCAAAGAACCTGTTTTAATTTTGTCCTCTTAAGTTCCTGGAGTAAGAATTGTTATGTCCACAATTTTAACTAGTATGTCTCATTAAAATGTGGTGGTATGGTACTATGTAAATGTTGTTCACTCTTAAATATAGAGTATAGTTTAAATCTGTTTGAGGGAGAAAAACATTTCGTCACAATGAAAATAATCCTTCAGAAAAGATGTTCCAGATCTTAAAATTTAATAATGTGTACCATTCTATTAAAATAAAAGCTCTGTACTCAAAACTTTCCAGCACGTCCAAGTGAGGAAATTCCAAGCATTCTGCTGTGACAGATACTGTTAGTGGGTAGTTGTCCACTGACGTCAAAACAGAGAATGGCAAACAGCTTTGTTCATGTCATATAAAAATGCATAGTCTTGGATAAATTCTGCCTTAGTAACAGCACTATCAATGATATATGGGCAGCTTCACATGCATTCCCATGTGCATTCAATTCAATTCTACATTCCAGATTTTATTTAATGAGCAACTGATGGAGCCAAGACCTGGCACTGCACAAAATACCATAGCCTGTTTTATCCAGTCCCGAAGGAAAAACAAGATGAACAAGTTCAGAATTAACACAGGATTATTACAGAGTTGTGGCTTTTATTTCTCCATTAATGATTCTGAATAACACATTTGGGATGTATAAAATGATGCTTAATTTGTAAGAGTTTGTGCCAAAATTCCTGCAGTAGTTTAACTACTAAAAAGCCAGTTTCGATTAATGTGAATAATGTGTATGTAAAACATGCAGAATTATCAGGATGCATCTCATCTTTTTTTGTATTTATATTTTAAAAAAAGATATTTCCTTGTGTTGCATTGTCTGAACAGCATTGCTATATCCTTTTTTTTTCTTCTTTTTTTTTCAATACAATGCATTTCTTCAGGTTCATTGTGGAGAGACATTTTTAGGGTTAAGTCATGTCCCCTTGATGGAGTTGATGGGGAGTGTAGTGTAGTGTGATATTGTACAGTTAAGTATACATTTGTGCAAAGAGATTTGTGCATGCAATGCGGTGTGCAATTATTCATGTCCCTGAATTGATCAAGCTCTTCATCTAAATGGGAGTTTTGCATGTAAAATGAGTGCGGGGTATGCTCCTTTGTTTGTGCAATTCTGTGCTGGCAAGGAGATGGATTAAATCAGAGTTTCCCTATTTTCCTTCCAAAGACATGTTTTCTTGGACCCCTCCCCCAAAATTTCTTATTTTAACCATAGGGAGGCAAAATTTAATAACCGTAGCCATAACATAACAAATACAGTAATTTAAAAAAAAAATCAGAAAATGAACTTGATGAACTCAGCTGCCCAAAATGAATCATCAGAAATCTCCTTTTGCTGATGCCTTTAATGTTTCAGGAAAATATGCAGTTCTGCTCTTAATTTGAAGAGTCTGATCACTTCTGCTTCTAGCTTCTTGTGTTGTGCCACAGTTTTTAAGGCATTTTTAGCAACAAGAGCTTGGTAGTATATAAGAGAGTGAAACTGTGAGGTATTAGGTGCAGGGTTAGGCATCTGTTTGACCAGCCGTTAACTTGGCACCATCTATTCAGATGGCAGTACATGACTCCCACTGAATGTGGAAGTCTTTGCCAGCTTCCTGAAATATCTTGAATAAACATTCTCCTATTTTCTGTCCTGGCACGGCTTTACAAATGAACAAGTCTCTTTCAATAGAACAATCAGAATATACAATAGCCATAAATACGAAGTGGTGCAGCCCCAGAAATATTGGATGAATCAAAGCTGAGTTGTGTAGTCATTTAGCCTAAATTTTGAAAGCAATTGGCCTTGGACTTACTTCCTTGGCCATGTCACTAATGTGGCATGGAAGATTATTGTTCAACAAAGGCACTGTTTTCAGTTTGCTTTAAGCCCTATAATTTCTTAAACCATATTTTTCAAGGCTTCAAGTTTTCTCAGGTTCATTTATCCATAATAGATGTTTGTTTCTAAGTGTAACAATGACTTGAAGATCCAGATCTTCAGAATGTACTGTGGTACAGAATCTCTGTAAAGCATCACACGGTATATATTGTACGTTTGTGTTTTCATTTATCTCCCTGCACCATCATCAGAATAACTTCCAATGTCCTTCTCAGAAATGGACGCAGCTTTCTGAATTGCTTCTCAGAGCCAACTGAGCTGCAACACTGAATGAATGATACACGCAATGAAGTTCTGTGAGTCTCATCAAGGTCCTCAGGCCTTAGTGATTATAGAAGACGCTTCTATAAAATCCTATTTTATGACTCTTTGTCGTAAATAATGTTATAATAGGATTTGTACTATTTTATAGAAGGTAGATATAAGAGCACCTGTGCACAGGCTTAATATCATTTTATCAGCAGGAGCTGTAGCAGCCTGCCATGCCCCCACATTGTACTAATCTGTGCTGGATCACTAATTGGGCTTCATAGGTTACAAAAATATGCTGGCCTTAAAGAGGCACACTTCTACTATTCATTTTTTAATTAATGAGAATTAGAATTTTGTAAAATGTTACATTTTTTTGCATGATCTCTGGGACAACCCTTCATCCCCACATATCTTCTCCTTTTGCAACCTTTGGTGGTGGTGGTGGGGATTGGAATTTACAGTTTGCAGAACTTTTCATTAGACAACCTGTTGTTGTTAATGGTCAAGTTTATTACAGTAGTGGCCAAGGAACAGTCAAGAATGGGGTTCCATTGTGTCTGGCACAGAGTAACAGTCTGTTCCTGCCCCAAAGAGCTTGCAGTCTAAATAGACGAACAGGGTGGAAGAAGGGGTATAACATAAGCAGAGTGAACAATATGATGGCAGCAAATGTCATGTTAATTCCATGATTTGTGTGTGTGTGAGAGAGATTTAGTTAGGAAGGGATAAGCTACATCAGGGGTAGGCAACCTATGGCACCATGCCGAAGGCAGCACACAAGCTGATTTTCAGTGGCACTCACACTGCCTGGGTCCTGGCCACCGGTCCGGGGGGTCTCTGCATTTTAATTTAATTTTAAATGAAGTTTCTTAAACATTTTAAAAATCTTATTTACTTTACATACAACAGTAGTTTAGTTATATGTTATAGTCTTATAGAAAGAGACCTTCTAAAAAGGTTAAAATGTATTATTGGCACACAAAACCTTAAATGAGAGTGAATAAATGAAGTCTCGGCACAGCACTTCCGAAAGGTTGCCGACCCCTGAGCTACATGGAAAGAAAAGAAAAGGAAAGGGAGAGGGGATATTGAAGGGAAGGTGGGTGAAGGACAGAACAGGGAAGAAGAGGGTAAGAAGGGCAGGTGTGAGTGAAGCTGAGGAAAGGAAACTGAGTGGGGGATAGGAGAGGGTTGGACCAATCAGCACAGGATAGTCAAAACTCTAGAGAGTTCTCTGAATGTCCACAGGTCCCTGCTTTGGCTACTTCTGCAGCTTCTCCTGGAGTCTGTGGCTGATTCCTCTCTGGGGGAGGAGGCAACATCTGGGTTTTAGTTTTGCAAAGTGTCAGAGGGGATACTACTAGGTCTCTTCCATCTCTAACTTTTATGTTCTTGTAAAAGCAACAAAGAATCCTGTGGCACCTTATAGACTAACAGACGTTTTGCAGCATGAGCTTTCGTGGGTGAATACCCACTTCTTCAGATGCATCTGAAGAAGTGGGTATTCACCCACGAAAGCTCATGCTGCAAAACGTCTGTTAGTCTATAAGGTGCCACAGGATTCTTTGTTGCTTTTACAGATCCAGACTAACACGGCTACCCCTCTGATACTTGACTTTTATGTTCTTGGAATCTTGCTGTTTGGTTGTTCAGAGTTGGCGAATCTTTCCTCTTCAGACTGGGGTTTTGAAAAACTGAATAGTGTAAACGTCTAAAGCCTATAAAACTACTAAAGAATTTCGCCTATCTCTTATTCAAAGTACAATAATTACATAAAACTGTGTGTCAAGCTGCTATAGAATAAGGTGAATATGAAATGTTTTACCCTGGGATTATCATACTGTGTATATAGGTTTTTATATCTTGTATCGTATGCTGCATTTAATAGTTTTAAGATTATGGATGATAAACACTACCCGGCTTAGCTGCTCATGTTTAGCTTAGCAGCAAAGCTAAATATTTTGTAAGGAAAAAGGTCTAACATCATAAAATCTTTAAATGAAAAGAAATAAGCATTGCATGCAAATGTAATACATAGCAATAAACAAACTCCAATTGCATTGTCTGCCCACAGTGTGGGGAAAGAAGGGAGTCTTCAGTCGATTTTAGAGCATGATTAACAAGAACTCATAGCTAGTGGAGGCCTAAAATTTTAAGCAACTTAGTAACACCATAATTATATCCATAAATCTAACTTCAGAACACTGAATATTTTAACAGAGTCTCAGTGTTGTGGTACATAATTACAGATAGTCTTTTAAGACTTTGTCCCAGTTTTGAATAGAACACGCTTACTGACTTGATTCACAGATCTCTGGATTCATTTTTCTTCAACATTAAGAGCATACCAAAGCCATTAACGCAATAATTTAGCTGTGCAGATAGAACTGAAATTTTAAGGTTTGAATTGTCTTAAGCATAGTTAGCACTGTGTCTTGTATACTCTGATCTTCTTAAACGGTGTATCAGCCTCCTTAATGGCTTAGTACTAATGAAAATTCATCCTCAAGATGTTGGTTTAAATGAGTATCTAAACGTATGGGTACTAATCTGAAATGCTGATGTGGAAAGCTATGGGAACAGGCTATCTGAATTGAGTCAGTAATACAGTTGTATTGGCTTCTTTTGTTGTATTTCAACAATTCCACTACCCATGCCAGCCAGTAACAGAAAATGAAAAATACTCACAGAGGGTCTTTGAACTTCAAGGAAGGTTAAGGATGGGTTTGGGGCAAAGTTTGAGTTGCTAGGAAATATACCTTCTTAACACCAAAATTCAGAAACCACAAGAGGGGCTTGATACTGGAAGATGCTGAGCATTGCAGCCTCAACCCAGCAAAGCACTTAAACCCATGTGAACAAGGCACGAGGCGATGTCAGTGCCTAAAAGAAGAATTGAAACAGACTACTCTAAGGTGACCAGACAGCAAATGTGAAAAGTTGGGACACAGGTGGGGGGTAACAGAAGTCTATATAAAAAAAAGACCCAAAAATCGGGACTGTCCCTCTAAAATCGGGACATCTGGTCACCCTAGACTACTTGCAAAATGCTGCCAAATGAACAGTTAAGCAAACTGGAATATAGGATCCATTTTCCTCTAACTCTTTTCAGTTATAACCATTTTAGGTGTTACTTATGTGGACAATAAGTACAACATTTTCAGACAGAAACACAATTTTTTTTCAAGCTGTCCCTGCAAGACAGGTCTGTGCCTAAAACAGCAGATAATCTAAATTGATAATTTAGAGGCAGAAAAGAGCTCCTTTTGAAAAATAAAATGACATTTCTCCCAACTTTTCTCTCTAAATTCTTATCAACCTAATCCTTATTACTCATTATTTAATTCTGACAGAAGAAATAAGGTCCCCATGTTCCTTTCCTTCTGGAAATCCAAATCAGCAAATGTCAATTTGCCCATTAATAGCAAAGCCAGTTTGTCTTATTCTCTTGATAAATTATGCCCACTCAGTCTGTGGAATAGCATAACTCTTGGGAAGCGGAATTTACAATTTAATATCAAATACTCCTATTACTGACTGAAGTAGATCAAATCTCTTACCAAGTTCTCTCAGGGAAAGTTAGATGTTACTGCCTGACCCCTATCCTCTGGAATGGGGCACATAAGAGTCATAGGATTCTTCAGAACAATACCTCCAGCCTACCTCCCTGTAGCATACATATGGAAAAATTTCTGCTGTGGCAAATTGCTTTTTTTTTTTTTTGGTAGGCCGGGGAGAAATCCTGAACTTATTCCTGGTAATCAAGACTACTACAGAGGGCAGTAGGGTGGGTGGGTGAGGGGAAAGGCATGCAAACAACCTCCAAGTGTCAAAACCAAACAGAAAAAACTTAAGCTGCAGGCGAGCTCAACTCAAGCCTGTCCTTTGGTTCTCTGAGTCACTTTGTTCCCATTCTAGTCCCACCCTAGCCATTCACACCAGGGTGTTATAAAAATACAAACACTTTAAAACATTTAAAAATGTTTCATCCAACAGACTGAAGAAAACGAAAAAGTCTCTTGCCCCCGCACTCCATAAAAGTGAGAGAATTCTTAAAAAAAAAAAAAAAGCCCTGACACACCTGTCTTGTTACAAAGAAGGGGGTGTGGTTGTGATATTAAGTAAAAAGTATACTAACTACAAAGAGGGGGAAATAATTGATTTGGTTCTCCTATTAATTATCTACATATATGTATTTCAGGGCTTGGCTACACTTGCAAGTTGCAGCACTGGTGGAGGCTTTCCAGCGCTGCAGTTATTCTCCGTCCACACTTGCAAGGCACATCCAGTGCTGCAACTCCCTGGCTGCAGCGCTGGCTGTGCACCCGTTCTGGTTGGGGTATAAGGAATGCAGCGCTGGTGATCCAGCACTGCTCATCAGGTGTGGACACACACCAGTGCTTTAATTGGCCTCCAGGGAATAAGGAGATATCCCAGAATTCCTGTTCAGCCACTCTGCTCATCAGTTTGCACTATACTGCTCTGGCCTCAGGTGACCTGCCCTTTAAATGCCCCGGAAATTTTAAAAATCCCCTTCCTGTTTGCTGCAGCCAGGTGTGGAGTGCAATCAGTTAATCTTTACAGGTGACCATGCCTCCACGCGGCAAACGAGCCCCAGCATGGAGCAATGGCGAGTTGCTGGACCTCATTAGTGTTTGGGGGGAGGAAGCTGTGCAGTCCCAGCTGCGCTCCAGCCGCAGGAATTATGATATCTTTGAGCAGGTATCAAGGTCCATGCTGGATAGGGGCCATGATCGGGACGCGCTGCAATGCAGGGCTAAAGTAAAGGAGCTGCGGAGTGCCTATTACAAAGCCCGCGAGGGAAACCGCAGGTCCGGCGCTGCCCCCACGACCTGCCATTTTTACAGGGAGATGGACGCGATACTTGGGGGTGACCCCACTGCCAATCATAGGACCACGATGGACACTTCTGAGCAGGGTGGGGGACAGGAGGAGGAGGAGGACGAGGCGGTGGGGGGGGAGGAAAACGCGAGTGAAGGTACTGGGATGGGGGAAGACACCCCAGAGTCCCAGGAGGCATGCAGCCAGGAGCTCTTCTCAAGCCAGGAGGAAGGAAGCCAATCGCAGCACACAGCAGTTGCTGAAGGACAAGCAGAGGAGCGAGTTACCGGTAAGCGGCTTTTATTTTCAGGGTGGAAATGTTTCGGGAGAGAAGTGGGGGTTAGGGCTGCATGCATGCATGCCTAGATGTGGAATAGCCCATTGATGTGGTCTATCACGTCACGGTAAACGGCTGCAGTAATCTCCTCAAAAGTTTCAGCCAGAGCGTGGGCAATGTGCCTGCGCAGGTTTATAGGGAGAGCCACTGTGGTCCTTGTCCCAGTCAGGCTAACGTGTCCGTGCCACTGTGCCGCGAGGGGTGGGGGGACCATTGCTGCACACAGGCAAGCTGCATAGGGGCCAGGGCGGAATCCGCATTGCTGTAGAAGACCTTCCCGCTCTTCCCTGGTGACCCGCAGCAGCGAGATATCTTCCAGGAGTAACTCCTGTGGAAAATGTTGGGAGACTGTTTAGTGCAGATCCCCCCTGTAGCTGTTTGCTGTCCCCAACGCACAGAAACCCCTGCACAGCCCTGAAGCAATCAGTCTCCCTTTACTCACTATTTTGTGGCTCCTGTTGTGTTATGTGTGTGCTCTTATTTGTTATGTGAAAAATATGCTAAAGTGAAGACTGTAAACTCCTTCAGTGTGTGGGAATTACTGTTTGGATGAGATAATGAACAATGCTACCCTGTTAACTGTTGCAATTTTTGCCTTCCAAAAGCGACCTTGACTGCTGGACTGCCAATCTCCACCACAGCACAGAGACTACAGAATCTGAGGAAAAAGCCACGAAAAACCAAGGAAGACATGCTGAAAACAGTTATTGATCACTCTGCTAAAGAGAGTAAACACCTGCAGGAGTGGAGAGAAAGTGAAAGCAGGATCCGCCAGAGACATTGGCGGAGAAACGCTGTGGCAAAGAGGAAAAGCACAGACCAGCTGCTAGGCATCCTGGCGCGCCAAGCGGACTCTCTCCAGGCACTCGTAGCCATGCAGGCAGAGCAGTCCCGTGCTGCCCCACAGCCCCCCCCCCCGTCCCAAATTTTATTCTCTTCTGCCCCATTGTCAGCTCCAACCCCCCTTCCCCAGCATCCACGTTCTTACCACCACCAGCTGCCTCCAACACCTGTACGTTCACCAACCAGCCCTGAGAACTACGACCCTTACCCTCTGCACTCAACCCCCATCACCATGCAGTATATGCACCCTGAAGTGCAGCAGCCATTGCACAGCACTGCAGACAGGACATATGCAAACTTGTGACTGTACAGTTCACCAACCCAGCCCCCTGCCCTAGGTTCCTGAAATGTTGTGTGTCTGTCAATGAAGTATTTTTCTTTTCAATAAAATAAATCTTGGCTTTGAAAACAGTCTTTATTATTGCAGATGGTGAAAGATACCTTATCCCAGTAAAGAAACAGTCACTGGAAATCATGTTAGGGATAATAGAATCCTAACAGTGTAACCACTGCACTTCACTCCCATGCAAGGCAGCAAACATTACTGTTGGCTTTCAGCCTCAAATTCTTCCCTCAAGCCATCCCTAATCCTTGTAGCCCTATGCTGGGCCTCTCTAGTAGCCCTGCTCTCTGGCTGTGCAAATTCAGCCTCCAGGACTTGAACCTCGGTGGTCCATGCCTGACTGAATGTTTCACCCTTCCCTTCACAAATATTATGGAGGGTACAGCATGCGGATATAACCGCGGGGATGCTGCTTTCCCCCAAGTCTAGCTTCCCATACAGAGATCTCCAGCGAGCTTTTAAATGGCCAAACGCACACTCCACAGTCATTCGGCACCGGCTCAGCCTGTAGTTGAACCGGTCCTTGCTCCTGTCAAGCTTCCCTGTATAGGGTTTCATGAGCCAAGGCAGTAATGGGTAAGCGGGGTCTCCAAGGATCACAATGGGAATTTCGACGTCCCCTACTGTGATCTTCCTGTCTGGGAAATAAGTCCCTGCCTGCATCTTCCTGAACAGGCCACTGTTCCGAAAGATGCGTGCATCATGCACCTTTCCAGGCCAGCCTGTGTAAATGTCAATGAAACGCCCACGGTGATCCACAAGCACCCGGAGAACCATAGAGAAAGACCCCTTCCGATTAACGTACTCTGATGCTAGGTGGGGGGGGGGTGTGCCAGAATAGGAATATGCGTCCCATCTATCGCCCCTCCACAGTTAGGGAAACCCATTTGTGCAAAGCCATCCACAATGTCCTGCACGTTCCCCAGAGTCACGGTCCTTCTTAGCAGGATGCGATTAATTGCCCTGCAAACTTGCATCAACACGATTCCAACGGTCGACTTTCCCACTCCAAACTGGTTCCCGACCGACCGGTAGCTGTCTGGAGTTGCCAGCTTCCAGATTGCAATAGCCACCCGCTTTTCCACCGTCAGGGCAGCTCTCAATCTTGTGTCCTTGCGCCGCAGGGTGTGGGCGAGCTCAGCACACAGTCCCATGAAAGTGGCTTTTTTCATACGAAAGTTCTGCAGCCACTGCTCGTCATCCCAGACTTCCATGACGATGTGATCCCACCAGTCAGTGCTTGTTTCCCGAGCCCAAAAGCGGCGTTCAACGGTGCTGAGCATTTCCGTGAATGCCACAAGCACTGTAGTGTCACACGCGGCAGGCGACTCGATATCATCGACATCGTCGGACTCCTCACTGTCACTTTGGAGCTGAAGGAATAGCTCAACTGCCAAACGTGTTGTGCTGACAACACTCATCACAGTCCTCAGCAGCTCGGGCTCCATTTCCCACAGAAATTGCGATTCACAGACAGAGAGTAAAAAACAGCAAGCAACTCACAATGGCGCCAAACGTGGCCGGAAAAACTGTGAATGCTGGGATGCGAAGCGATGCACCACGGGGCGTTGGGACAGGAAGCGGAATGACCCGCACCCTTCCGTCCCCTTCCCACAACCCACAGCGCAAAAATGGGACGAGGTGCTCTGTGGGATAGCTGCCCACAATGCACCTCTCAATACAGCGCTGCAAATGCTGCAAGTGTGGCCACACTGCAGCGCTGGTAGCTGTCAGTGTGGCCACACTCCAGCGCTGGCCCTGCACAGCTGGACGACCAGCGCTGCAAACTACCAGCGCTGCAACTTGCAAGTGTAGCCAAGCCCTTAGTGGCTTCAAACCTTCTGAGTGTTTAGTTTTAAAAGACCTTAATGACATGTGTACCTCAATTTTTGTCTCTATCTGTTAACTCTGAATTTCAACCTGTTCAATGAGGCCTAAATCATTTTATTCTATTATTTATATTTTAGCTCAGGCAGTAGAATCAGATTCAATGTTGCATCTGTATTTTCTTCTATTTTTGTGCAGGCTTTGTGCACTTTCCCTTTCTCCTTGTTGCAACACACCTACAGGGTATTATTCCATTCTCACCTCCGTTTTACCCTGTCGTTCCATTGGCTTCAGTGGAGTTACTCCTGATTTTTTTTTTACTGACATAAGTGAGAACAGAATCAAACTCCTTGTCATTTGGATAGATCATGAATACCCGCTTTGTTTTCTACCTCTGCCAAGTGAGATTGCTGAAAAACTTTTTTTTGCTGGCTTCTCCCATCCAGGAATGGAGTCTGTATTAAGCATACCTTCACAAACAGGTGTTCCTTGTTGAACAAATTATTGTTGGTGCTTCATATGTTTATATTTCTCATTTCTAGGTTGAGAAGGTAGTGGTTATTTATTTGTTTTTCTTTTCCAGGACCTATTTATGTGTTGTAAGAGAAAATGAAAGAATTGTCAGATTTTTTTTTTTTTTGGTAATAAAGATCTTAGCTATTTGCTTTCACATCAAAGAAGTTTTCCCGATAAACTAATCTGCTTGAATATTCATGATCGGTAGAAGCCAAAAGTGGTTTTATTTTTTTTCCAGCTGATTAGCTGTTGGCCAACTAGTGCAACTAACATGCCATGTAAATTTCTGACCTGGAAAGCAGTTTGTTTACTTTCTGAAATTCCTCTGAGAATGGTTTTCTTTACTAATGTCATAGATGGTGTGGAACTAGTGTTCTTCATTTCTGTTGATTACCTTGATTCCATTTCCTCCCATTGATGAGAACAAACTTAACATTTTCAAAATTATCATGAGTTGAAATTAACAGCTATTACATCAGCATCAAGAAGGTGGTAAACTCACACCTGCTGTGTAATAATCTGAATGCTGAAATGTAGAACTATGACCAGACATACAGGACCCTCACTGCACATCATTGATTTAATTGTACCATGTCATATTCACTCTAAATTTGGAATTGCTTAATTGTCTTTCGTAGTAAAGAAAGTACTTAGAGAATACTGATTTTCTCACTATAGTCAGTCAAGGTTGATACATTATTATTTAATATGTAGATGCCTGGAAGAAAGAGGTATGCTGGAAGGGTTCATAACATCCTGTCCTCCTCCTCGTCTATTCAAGGTGGGGTTCTGGCTTTTTTTTGTTTTTCTTGGAAAATATTTAGTGATTAAATGAAGAGAGGTAGGTCCAAACTTAAGTTTTTGTTGTTTTTGGAATGAGAAGTGGTGTATTTTTAACTTTTTTTAATGTGAATGGGAATACATGGAATGCAAACATGTATTTGGAGAGCTTTTCCCCCCTTCTTCTTTTTTTTTTTTTTAATACCCTCTTGGTCCTTCCTTGATCACCCTTCATGCCCCCAGTGATGAGATGATAGTGGTCCATTTCAGCTTCCTCCCAGGTTCAGTAACTACCCTACTTCAGATTCTTATCTCAAAGTTTAGACTTCTCAGATACGCTACTATAACAGTATTACTTCAATGAAATTCATTAATCATCTTTGTAGTTGGCCTTTTAGTAGAACGAAAAATGTTAGTCTCCAGGAAATATCAGGCTAAATCCTGCTGGCTTTAGTCACCTGAGTAATCTGCAGTGAGCCTGTGTGTGTGAATAAAGCCAGCGGGATTTGGACCATTCAACCTAAACAGGACTATCCCTTGTGTAATTTTCAGTTGAATCAGTCTTTGAGAATAGGGCGGGAGGAATTTTTATTATTTTTTGTTATTTGACCATATTAATGTATACAGATATTAAGTTTTTATTTTAAACCCACAAAAGTAAGGAAATTCATAGCTGAAATTCTATTTCTAATCATCCCATTTTGCCAGACACCGTAAATTGAATATTATAGGTAATACAGGAAATATTGTGAGTTTCGAGGTTATATTGTTTACAAAAGCCCTCTCCCACCTACCCCTCAAAGACAGCACATTCATGAACAATTTAAAAGGGCTTATGTAGCCTCTAGATGTCCTTCACTCAGTTTATTGTTGATGTGGGGGTAGGGAGAAGGCCTCCTCCCCCTGCAAAAAAGTGCATTCCCTACTTGCAAATCTTTACTGTTTTTACTACATTTAAAATCTTATCCTACCTCTAAACAAGACAAAACAGGACAGCTCTGTTATCTGTGTTATCTAGATGTATTGTTGTCACTACTTGGTCTATCAGGGATTACTGTAGGGGAAACTGTTTTGCATGTTTCTATCATACCTCCTCCTCAGCACCTTTGGACCTAGAATTGAAAAGTAAAGTCAAAGAACAGTAAAAGCTAGAGTCCAAGCTGGTCACCCCAGGGTCTGACTTAAACCTACTGAAGAACCAATATTTGTTTGAGCTGGAAACTTCTACTTTGAGGCAAGATACTGTCCTGCATGCTGGAGGGTGGGGTTGTGGAATGGCTGTGAAGTGGCTGGTGCCTCCTATAAGGAATTCTGGCTGAATCATGATTACCCTCTGTAATCTTAAATACGCTTCTGGCTTTCCTCCTCGCTTCCCAGCTCCCTTATGAAACATTCAGAAATGGTACATCATCCTTTTAAAAAATCCAACCTACGTGTATCATCATATACCTCCACTTTAATGGGTCTTGTATTATTAAATATCACAGTAAGCACTGTAATATAACTTCTGAGCAAGCAGTTCAGGTTTGTCTTTGTTTTTTAAGCAGATAATATCACTGTCTATTGCTTTAACATGAAGGAGTTTTTAATGTGATTCAGTGCAGGCTACAGCTGTTATCACATTAAATGAGTTCTGCTGGAGACTGGAATTTCCAGACAGTCTTGACCACTGGGAGGTGGAATGTTGCACTGACGTCAGGAACTGCTCCTGGGAATGTTTTGCATTCCTCTTCCTGGCAATGGTCAGGTGGCTTCCAGCAAGAAGGAAGGAACAGCCGCTTCCAAAAAGAAGGGAAAAAAAAGAGGAGGAAAAGAACAGTTTATAATAAAAGTATTGTGGAGGCGGAACTCATGTTATAAGCCAGATTTGAAATTAGAACCAGATGTTTTGCTTTTGAAAGCTGCACGAATGTTAAATGCATCTATTAATGACTATGATGGTTGAAGTATTTGTCTATCTGTTGCACTCCAATCTCATTGCTCTGTATTTAAAAACAGTTGAGAGAAACAGATTTTTGTCACTGGAATTTAAACAGCTTCTTTTATAAAATTATCAAAAATGACCCTTCTAGAAAAAGACATACATATACATAAAAAAGCAACAATATGTGTTTGTCGTTTGCTTTTATTACTGTTTTTATTCTTCAGAAATAAAATTTAGTTTAATTCTGAAGAATACAGTCTTTAAGGCAGTGAATTTCCTACCTTGTGCTAGTTGGAAAAATGTACTTGGTGTAAATTGGAAGGTTTGGAGTGTGTAACTGCTGTTGTTTGCAAATGATTGCCTTTTCACTCACCCTGTCCTTAATATCACTGCCAAGTTATATATTTAAAGCAAAACAATAGCAGATTCTTAATGTGACATCAGTAAAGTAGGAATTACACTAACCGTGGGAAGTGCTTTTGAAATGACTACGTGTAGAACAAGAGAATTATAGTTAAGTTCATGGTTTTTCAGGAATATTTTTGCCACTTGTATTCAATGTGTACCCATTGCTTGTATGCAAATAGTTAATGTAGTAAATTGCTAAGAGACAAATCCTGCCCTCACTTTCAATGGGTGCCTGGGGTCACATTTGCAGCAGAACTGATCAGATTCTAGTGTATGTAGGAGTGGGTAGGATTTGGAGACTCTTCCCAGGGGAAGCACGCTCATTGCCCATCACTGAACCCAGGTTTGCATGGTGTTTTAACTGCTGTGTAGCAGAGGACTCTTTAGGAGCTGTTGAGCTGGGGTCACCTATAGATCCTCTGCGGTAGTCGCTGTGTAGTGGCTCCACAGGTGCTTTGTGGCCTTGGGTGTGGAAGGAGTCTTTCCCTCGGGCTCCACGGAGAACCCCACTACCTGTCTATTAAGGCTGGAGACTGATTTCACGTTAGTTGGTCAAATTCTGCCTGATGGCAAAACCATTGTGGTTTTGCTGCTCTCTGTGGATATGGGTATGAAGAAAACTTGGATGAGAACGTTCAGAGCCTTGCTGGGATCCCTGTGTGGCAAGAGACATGTGGCATGTTGGTAAGCCTCATGCCACATGGCAAGGACCATGGCTGCGGCTACAGGATCCATTGCTGCACTGATCCACTGAGATGAAGGCACATGTAGGGCTATTTCAGCTAATAATGATGTAGAAACTGCAGAGCAGCTGCTTAGACTATTTCATGTCCTGAGGAGGATTCTTCCTCTCAGCTCCCTTTTCTTCTACCTAGTGCCCAGCCCAGCTATTTTGGCTGGGTGCTGGGATGGGATTTAGCTTTCTATGCATTCTTCTTGCTTTCTTGCAGTAAGTCCTCTGTGTGGTTCAATTAAATCTCATATAATAGCAGGAATGTGTTGATAGTTCTAGTTCTAAATGGAGTAAATACAATAAAGGTTTAATATTTCTATGAGGAATGTTTAGTGATTTGAGCATAAGGTAGTGCCTTTCAGCTAATCTGATTTACTTATGATAATCATTGCTCTTTGCTCTCATGCTATTTACCTGCAGATGAGAGAGTTACTGAGCTTATTATGGTAAAAGGGAACATATTTGATATTTGATAGCCTCAGTACATTGCAATTAATATTTATACAGTCCAGGTGAAGCCTGTGAATGTGTGTGAGCTTCCTGTTGTACACTGGAATGGATAGGCTGTTTCCTGTTGCAGAGGTGGATTATATTCTGAGGAATTTCCAGAAATGTTGAGAAATGCTGACTCATAGTGTACAATCAAATGAACCAGCTAAGGCAGGGTTTAGGGAGGCTTTTGAGTTCTTGGCTGAAGCAAGCAAAAAATGTTGCTGTAATGTACTGTTTTATTTTTAGCAAGAGGGCAAGGCAGTGTTACTTAGATTGAGATACTTGGTGGTGGTTTCAAAATGACAGACACTTTTGAGGTTTGCTGTGTTTTTCTAATCTATTTTCAGAATTTGGAAAGCAGGTGGTTTTGCTAAAATACTTAACCTTCTCTATTTTCCCCCAATGGGATTGTTGTAAAGGTGTCTTAAAGAGTTTGTGCAAGAAAGGCTTTTACCACTCTCACAGATCAAGATGCCTTTTTCAGGTGTAAAATTATTTATTTGTTGCTGAATCTTGCTCAGTACCTACATTTGCTTAGTCCTTAGGTTTGAAGAGTTGGGACTGTAGCTCAAATGGTGAAAGGAGACACGTGAGATTACTGCTATGATGGGTTCAATTTAAAAGCTCCAGCACTTTTGCTGCCCCCAGCTCATATTTATTTTTAGCCGTCACTGTAGAAGGAATTGTCAAATTGCCAGTACTAATTTCTTTCTGAACAAAAACTGCTACCCATTGTTTTCTGCTTGTGCAGACCGGAGACGGGGCAAAGTTTTAGTGATGGTGTCCCTCAAAAAATGCTGATATGCCTGGTAACTTTTAAGCCTAACTTCAAAATCCATCTTCGTAATCTTTTCTTTCCTCTTTTTCTGCTGAGCCAAGCATGTTTAGTACTTTAGAAAGGTCTCTGTTGTGTATATTGTTCCACCGAGTCCTTCATAAACTGAATGTTTATTTGGAAAAGCCACCATAAACTGGCTAATTATTACTAAAATTTGTTTCAGTTTTAATATTCTAAGATGTCACCAATAACAGAAGAAAATATTTAGTTTTAAATATTAGTATGTACTTTTTAACTCTCTACCTCAGTCTGTAGGAAAAGTATTTGAGATATATATTTGCAAAACTGGAGATAATTTAATCTTTCAGTAATAAGAGGCTGTGTGTCCTAGTGGATAGAGTACTGGATGCAGACTCAGGAGACATGAGTTCTGTTTCCAGCTCTGCCTCTAGCCTGCTGGGTGATTTTGGGCAGGTCACTTCACCTCTCTGTGCCTCAGTATTCAACTCTGGGGATACTGAGCTTGTAAAGTGCTCTGAGAGCTACTGATAAGAGCTAGGTATTATTATTAACATCTCAGTAACGAGTATTCTAAACTTTCATGCAGCTGCTCACTCAAGGCAGCATATAGCAGCAAAATGGGAGACAACAAACACAGGGAGATTCTGTGGCTTTCACTTAAGCTCATTGTAAAGGTTTCCGTTGCTGATCTAGTGGTAAGGGACAGACTGTGTCACTTTACAGCATCGTAGAAAGATCTGTTTAACAGTAATTAAACAAGGGAGTATATGTGACTATCCTTCAGAACTGAGATAAGTTTGACTTATCTGCTGTGGGTCTATAAACTATGCCAACTTATCAGTTGCAGTATTGTTGAGTCTAAGTATTCAAAATCATGAGTAAGGCTCCCAAAATGTATGAAATTGGCTTAAAATCCATGAGGTTCTTTATTTGCTTTCACATTTTTATCCTTTTGCAGTCATGATTTAAAGCTTTTCTTCACAGCTGTGTGGCTAGAATTTTTTTTTAAATTAAAGCTGTTATTCTCACATAATCGCATGACTCCAGAAGTTTGGGGTTTTAAGAAAATGGCCAAATGTTGTCAGACTGATGATAAAATTGCAAGAGTTGGCAACTCTGCAAATTGTTGCCTTTTAGTACAAGCTTTCAATGTCTCATGGTCTGGCACAGACCTCCTGGAACCTGTGAAGGGTGGGGGTGGGAGTGGGAAGAGGCTTGAAATGCATAGGGCATAGAATTATTGAATACAGAACTGCTCAGGTAGAGAGTTACTCCCCAAAATGTTGAAGAAGAAGATATTTAAAGGACAGCCTTCTTTCATCCCATTATGTTGGATTTTCCTCCCTCTATATAGTACACCCAACTGTTGCCCTAGGAGTAACTTCATATTTCCTCTGCTATGAGTATCTCAGCAAAACCTTTCTGGAACTGGTCTTTTATACCATTCTGCTAGTAGTAAGTGCCTCAAGCTACATAATTATTGCTGACTGGAATTTGGCTCTCTTCCTCAGAGAATTGTCTTTGTCCTCTTACATTATGCTATAGGGAAACCATCATCTTCCCTCATTTTTACTGAAACATTTTCTGAGATATGGGCCTATGATGAGTTTCCCAACAAAATTGGCCTAGACTACTCATATCCCACAGTATTTCTCCCAAAAATCAAAATTTAGTGAGCCATGACATTAACCTAATCATGCTATCCACTACCCACCTTCAGGAGGGAGCTATTTCATCTTTAGTTGTGTCCTGCCATTTACCACTATAGTTTGATAAGCAGTATAGGCCCTACATTATTCCTAGACACTTGTTGGTAAACACCAGTCTATGAGCAATGACCATGCTAGTGTCCACTTAGATTGATATGTCACCTGACTTGGGTAAACATGTATCAGCTGAATCACTTCATTCCAGTCACTTCTGGTACAATCTGTTGCTCCTTGGTCCTTTTCAACTTTGGAGAGGCACTGCATGTTCCCTGAATGTATAAAATGCATGAGAGTGGTCCAGCTTTCCAGGAAAAATTGGTACAACGTGTATCAATTTAACAACAACATCTACTCATTTTACAGTCAGCACTTTGTAACTTAACCCATCCCATCAGATCCCAGGGTTCTTTCTAGTAACATCAGATTTTGCAATCCTATTCCTCTGGTATGGCTGTCCCATCATTAATACAAACCTGCCCACCACAGCGTCCGCTTCTTTGAAGTATTGTTATTTTTATGTCTTAAGATGGAGAATTCTCCAGTATTTTGTCCTTCCTTTGCCACCTATTTTTGTGTCTGGCTTCTTTCTCTCTCCAACTTGCATTATTCGATTTGCTGTTCTGTCAGCTGCTATAGTATTTTGGTTTGCCTGAGAAATCACACTGATACATATTGCCTGCATTCCAAATTATAGTATTGCTTTATGCAACTTCCCCTTCTTTTGCTGGAAATCTTGATTATCTTTGATCTTCTTGAACAACTTGGCTCACCTCTCTCATGCAGTGACTCCTCTCCAAATCTTCTTCACCTCCTGATAACACGGTGTGCAGGGCATCCACTGTAGTCACACACAAAAACAGGTCAGTAGAAGACTAGATGGTCCTGCTATCATCATTGCCACAACTACTTAGCTGATGATGGTGGCAGCAATCTCTGTTGCTAAAATAACTCAGTTTCTTTATAATCCTTCTGTATCACAGTCTTCAGGGCAGCAAATTCCTAAGGGTGCTCACATATCACTATGTCATTTTAGAGGAGGGTAGCTGAGGTCAGTGAAAGCTGTGAGTGCGAAGGGAGGAGAAGGGGGATATTATATCAATTTGGAAAAAGGAGAGGAGACTGGGGAAATAAAAAATATATTTCAAGTGTAACCCTTCTGCCAGGTGGATCTGGCAGCAACCAGGGCCGGGTTAAATATCTAGGGGTTCCTTTTCAGCAATACAACACAGAACTGGCTTGAGCTCCCACCTGGTAACCTGGGAAAATTACACCCCACCCCGGGCACCTCTGAGAGGCAATACTTCCCCACTTGCAAGCACAGAGTCTGAGTGTAGAAAAGAAATTTTTAATGAAAGGAGAGAAGTCACCTGACATTAATTAGGGAAAATGCCACAAGTGGGATTCATAATCATAAAACTGTGAGCAGGACACCCACCCCAAAGTGTGTGGGGCAGTGCCTTCCGCCTCATGTTCTTGAGTTCTACTACCAAAAATTCCTTTATTGTTCCCCTTTCTACTCCTTCACCATATCCCACTCACAGTGGTTGTCCTTGGTCAGTAAGGACCCAGGGTTCAGAGGCACATCTGTGTGAGTTCACCTCCCACTCAGGGAAGAAGGCACCTTGCTTGCGCTTGCTCTGGCTGGCCGCCCCACCAGCCACTGCTCCTCACCACTGGCTGCCCCACCAGCTGCGGTTCCTCTCCCCTGGCTGCCAGTCACCTTCTGCTGCCGCCTGCCTCTCCTGCTGTGACCTCTGCACATCAGTTTCTTAGAAATTTTCAGCTGTTTGCAGGCTGGGCAGAAACACTGCCCATCTCAAGTAATTTCAGCTCTCTTTTGAGCACTTTAGCATAACAAAGAGATTCCTAATGAAGCCTGTTTAGCTTTTTCTTTGAACAATGGGGAGAAACATCTTAAACCAGACTGGGGGCCCTTAGAGAGAGTCCACACCTCTTGGCTGGAACACCTGTCACCACCCCTCAGACTTTCACAGGGCTCTGGCATTTGAGCCCCTGGCTTAACGAGGTCCTTTCAGCTGAAGGTTACCCCCTCATTTAGGACAGGTTAAGTTCAGTTCTGCTCTCCTTTATTCATACAATAATGACAACAACATTGGTAACAGCATTTTACTACCCCTGCACCCAGTTCTAAAGTGATTTGTAACCTAACACCAGCTAAAGTTGATTACTTTGAGCAATACCGCTCTATCTGCTGGATATCTAAGCAGAGTAGGTGTATTCATGTAAATACAGTTTGCTCCTGAAGTCTCTCCCCCTCACAGCTAGCTGTCAGGGGAGAATTCATTCAGACCCTGCTTACACAAGAATGAATGATCAGGGAAATCCCAGCATCCTACGTAGCATGATTAGAAAATCCTACCTTACTTACAAGTAGTTTGCAGTAATCAAAGGCAATTTATCACTAACTGGTTCAAAACAAAGTTTAGCCCATCTTTCTGAAAATAATCCAGAGCCATATTTCATTTTATTTTTTTAAATGGTGGGGCAGGGAGAGGAAGAAAATAATCATTCACCAACCCTTCTCCCCACAAGTTCTCCACTTCTTGCAGCCCTGTCTTAACTCCTCTTGAACTTCTTGGGGTACTTTTCAATCCTTTCTTATGGCTTGTCTACACTTGAAATGCTACAGCAACACAGCTGCACCACTGCAGCACTTCAGTGTTAGATGCTATCTACTACACTGACAGGACGGGTTCTCTCACCGCTTTAGGTAATCCACCTCTCCGAGAGGCAGTAGCTAGGTTGACAGAAGACTTCTTCAGTTGTCCTAGCACTGTCTATGCTGGAGGTCTAAATCAGCTTAACTACGCCACTCAGGAGTGTGTGGATTTTTCACGCTCCTGAGCAATGTAATTAACCTGCCTTAATTTTCTAGTGTAGACAAGGCCTGAATCTTTTCTTTGAGCCTTCTCCTCCTAGATTTCTTTTGATCTATCTTCTGTTAGTCGTCACCATCTTTCGGCTTCCTCAGCACTTGGCTCAAGAGCAGCCATCTTAAGCTGAATCCAGACTAAGGTGATGATCTTAAGAAAAGACAAGTACTGTTAAGGTCATCTTTCCTCAAATTTTATTTGCTTACTTGTTGGACTCCTCAATGTTTATTGGATCATGAATAGCTGTGGTGGCAAAAAACATCAGCCTGAAGATTGTGCTCATCCTCTTGGACACAGACCTGATCAAGATGATCCACACATGCACAACTTTCAGGCTTGATTATTAAAACTCATATCTAGAAATGAAGCCTCACATCCAGAAAAAGCTCCAACTTGTACAACACCTAGCCACCATCTGCTTGCTAACCCAGATTATAGTAAATGCATCACTCCAGTACTCCATTCTTTGTACCATTCAGAACAGAGTCCAATTCAAAATTTCTATCCTGATATATGAAGCCTTCGATGGGTCTGACCCTGCTACCTGAGAGTTCATCACTCCTTCCATGACCATGACCTCCCACAGTAGCTATGTCCTACTGCAACAGTGAAATGGTCAGAAAAGATAGATACGGCCAGAGATCCAAATTATTCTGGTCTCTCTCTATGTATGGTACTTGTATGTCCCCCATCACTGTAGTGTATGATCACCTCACAATCTTGTGACTTATTTATTCTCACAACACCCCTTTGAGGTAGGTAAGTACTATATTCACCCTCAAAATGAACCTCTGCTATTAACACAATTCTACTTCATCCTGATCACATCAACACAAAGGAAACAAGTTGCAATTCAGAGGTTGGGCATAGGAAACATTAAAAGCTTGTGCTGTGCACCAAAAGAAGAAAAGTACTTGGGGAAAGACACAGTCTTAAATGTTAGTCCCTTTCCTTCTGAAAAAGAATAAGCAGAAGTTTGCATTTTGTGAAATATATCAGAATCATAGATGTTAGTGAAGAACAGTCATGTGGTCCATTCCCCTATCAGTGTAAGTAAAGTAAATTTGGCACTTCAAGACTGAATTTTGGCTAAGTAGTTGCACAGCAAAGAGATTGGTGCCTAGTCATGGTGTCTCTTTACACTCCTATTTGATGTTTATCTATATTATAATAAAAGTCCAACGTATGGCACTGAATAAAAGCTCCAAATGATAGCAAATAATGCTGTAAGAAATAAATTATGCTATATGTAAGCCTTGAGTTACCACATGTAACTGCTATGGGCACAGAGTTCCAGTTGCCTTAGATAATAAAAAGACATTTGAGGGAGCAATAAGTGTATAATGTAGAAAGCACCCTTGCTTCATAGGTTTTTCGTTTCATGTGTGTCACATTCTATACAAGAATATGTACTACACTGAAGGCAAAAAGAACATGCTGTCTTGACAGCTTTCAGTATGCTATGAATTTGTGCTGCTGTTCTGAGAGGAGGGGCGTAACTCCCAAGGAGGATGTCAGAAATTATATTTAGACACTTCTTCTTCATATGATGTATACAATCTGTAGTTAAAGCATCTCAGCTTGTGTTTAGGTACAGGTCACATAACATTTTTATTGATATAATATAGAACTTCAATGTTTTATTCATGATCTCTGGGGCTGTGCTCCCAGACATAGTTTAGAAATGCATGACATTTCTTTTTATGTTTAGAAGTGAAAAGTGAGCCAGGATGAGCAGGAAGGGCATGCCAGTGCTGAGTGAGTCTTTTATTTTAGCAGTTTTTCATTGTCATGTTTGTTTTGCAGAAGGATCCTCTGGTTATTGCAGCATGCCCAGCAAATAATTTGTTGCCTCATATTTAAAATAAACAAATAAGACAATGGAAATCTGCTAATTTGCTGTAAGAAGTTATTGTTGAGTCAGTTATATTCACAACATATTCTTTTCTCTCCTTCCTTTCTTTCCTCCAATTGGAAACAAATATAACTTCTTCAAATAACCCTACAAATGCTATTTACCTTCCTTCCTCCCCTCCTCTTTCCCCCGCCCCCCCATCCCCTGTAAAATCCTAATAACATCCTTTTAAATTTCTGTGTTTTGTAGTCTTGGTTCTTCCAATTATAATGTGTCTACCATAATGCTGATAACAGGCAAACTACTTCCTATCTTCACAGGCTTCCCTTTTTTTACTTTATTTTTATTTAAGAACTCAAATGACACACAATCATTATTAATTGGAACAACTGCTTGCTTTTTTCCTTTTCAGAACAAGGGATGGTAGCTCTGGTAGAGAAAATGCCAATACACATCTGTCCTATACCTGACTTGATTTTTACTTTCTCTTTGGATCTAACCGTCTTTGAAGTAATTATAGAGTCTGAACCAGTATCCTGCCAATGTAACCACTTACTCCTTCCTCTGCTTCTCTGTGGCCTGATAAAGAGACTGTGGCACAATGCACAGATTTTAGGCGATAACTCGAAATTTGGCAGATACATTGTTTCTGGGTTGTGTATGTACCTTCCATTGATCTCAGGAAACTCAGTTCCTAAGGTTTCCACAGAAAACAAAAAAACCCTCTCACAAATGAGCCTTTGGTTAAATGATGACACAACTATTTCCCAGTATTTCATTGTCAATGTGCGTGTTGCACACACAAACTGATTGAATTGTGGAATGTGATCTGTGAAGGAGCTGTGTATGAGAAAAGACATGCCTTCAGAGCAATTTGGCCTCCTTACGTATGGTTAAGGCCCTTTGCTTTCACTATTTACTCATTTTTAACTAAAAATTCCCAGGTTTTACAAAAGATATCTTGATTTTTATTAATTTTCACCCAAATTTTGGACCACTTAAGTACATGAAAGTATTGATTATGTTAAGAAAGTACAATACGTTACATTACATTAGGTCAGGGGTCAGCAACCTTTCAGACATGGTGTGCCGAGTCTTCATTTATTCACTTTAATTTAAGGTTTCACATGCCGGAAATACATTTTAATGTTTTTTAGAAGGTCTCTCCCTATAAATCTATATATTATATAACTAAACTACTGTTGTATGTAAAGTAAACAAGGTTTTCAAAATGTTTAAGAAGCTTCGTTTAAAATTAAATTAAAATGTTTGATCTTATGCTGCGGGCCCGCTCAGCCCACTGCTGGTCTGGGGTTCTGTTCACCTAGGCCGGCAGCGGGCTGAGTGGGGTCTGCAGCCAGAACCCCAGACCGGCAGCAGGCTGTGCGGGGCCAGTGGCTGGGACCCCAGACTGGCAGTGGTCTGAGTGGCTCAGCCCACTGCCATTCAGGATCCCGGCTGCCGGACCCGCTCAGCCCGCTGCTGGTCTGGGGTCCCGGCCCTGCCCACATACAGTGGGTACCTACCTTCTCCCTGGTTCTGGCCCATTCTCTTCCTCTCTCTCTGCACTGAGCTGAGGATGGGAGTGCACTGATCACAGGGCTGGGGATGCAGGGTCTGGCCAGGAGCTAGAATGAGGGAGGGGGCTCAGGGTTGGGGCAGGAAGTTTGGGTGTGGGGCACTTACCTGGGCAGCTCCCATTTGGTGTGAGGGGTGCAGATGGGAATGTGTGTGTTTGTGGGGGGAGGGGGTGGAATGCAGGAGCTCCCGTTTGGTGCTCAGGGTGATGGTGGGGATGTCCAGGGTGCAAGAGTCAGGATGTGAGGGGGGGGTGCATGGGGTGTGCGGGGGTGCTAGAGTCGGGGCTGAGGGCATGTGAGGGGAGTGCATGTGTCAGGACGGGGGGCTGGGTATGTGAGCGGGGTGCAGGTGTAAGGGCTGGGGTTGTGGGGGGGGTGAAGGAGGCAAGCAGAGGGCTGGGTACAGGGCTCAGGGCAGGGGCCTGGGGGCTGTGCGGGGTCAGGGCAAGGCCTGGGGCGGGGCGGGCTGCAGTGCTCAGAGCTTTGTGTGTGTGGGGGGGGTCAGGGCAGGGGGCTGGAGGAGATATGCCCCTATTTCACCCCCCACCCCCACTCTCTGCCTCTGCTTCTGCCTCTGCTTCTTCTCTGCCTCCACCAGGAGCAGCGAGTACGCTGACTCTGCTTGTTCCCGACCCCCTCCCTCGCAAGGGCCATCAGCTGATCAGCAGGGAGGGAGGGATGGAGGAGGGACAGGAACCCAACTTCTGCCTCCTTGCCCCCTACCCCCTACCAGCTTTGGCCTGGAGCAGCGAACCGCGGCCACTGGGAGCCGCGATCGGACAAACCTGCAGACACGGCAGGTTCACAAACTGGCCTAGCCCGCCCCGCCAGGGGCTTTCCCTGCATAAGCGGCGGAACAAGTTTGGGAACCACTGGTATAGAGCCTTGTAATGCTCCAAATCAAAGAGCTGAAAATGGTGGATTTTTATTTTTGAAAACTTTCATAGGAAATTCCATAGTTGGGGGAAAAATATATGTGAAAAGAACATTAGAGTTGCAAGGTAATGCAGGCAAAGTTCAGGAACTAACAAGGTGAAGGTTATTTATGCAGCCAAAACTCCTGCCTCCTTGTGCGTGAGCATTGCAATACAGTCTTAAATTATCACATACTATTTTTCCTCATGACTCTTTCCTAATTCTTTATGCATTTTGGACAGACAATGAAGCAGGGTTGTATGGCACCTTGGTCTGATGACCAGAACACCACTTTTTTTATTTACCTCAGGAACTCTCAAATTAATTTAGTGTAGTAAATAGTCAGCGGCCTATTGAAAGAGAAAGCATGTTCTTGTGTTTTAGGCAACGAACTGGGACCCAGAAGATTGGGATTGTGCTACAGAGTTCCTGTATGACCTTCAGAAAGTAATTTCTCTGTGCCTCATTTCTGCATATGTCAAATGGGTGGTATTGCTTGTCAAATTTGATAGTATTTCCCAGCTTTACAGGGAATTTGTGAAAATAAAATGTTAGCAAGGCATTCACATACTACAATGAAGAATGCTGTAGAAAAGCCAATATAGAAAGAAATAATTTCCTACTGAGTGCAGAGTTTGGGTACATTACACCATGGGGCCACCTCAGTTCCTGAAGCACCCCACAATTGGGAGAGCATAGAGAGGATTTAAAGCCGCCTTAACCTATCTTCCCTGTGTCCACCTCTTAGAGGCGCAGCATGGATTCTCATCCATAGTATATATTTGTATGTCTGTGAAATATGCCTGAACTGATTTTATGTAATCTTCCCAAAGAACTTCACCTCTAGTAAATTCATCCCATAGGAACATAAACTGACAAAGTTTGGAGCATCTACAGGGATGGAGGGGAGAAGAAGAGAACAGAATGGAAACTGGAATTTAGCATGTGCAACCTATGCCCAGTGTAGTATAGTTTACAAAAGAGAAAATGAATGTAATTTTAAATTGACAATAAGCCAATGTATTTGTGTGTGTGTGTGTGTGTGTGTGTGTGTAATAGGATTTTATAAATTTGTAAATGTTATTCACATGTATAGATTTCTTATTGAAATCATAATGTAAAAGCAGAAACGTCAAGCCTACTATATATTGTACAGACTATGCAGCCTTTAAAAATCATTGTGCTGAAAAAAATCCCCACTTAAATAGGTCTTTGGAAGTGAAATTTCTGTAACAGGAAACTTTCATTACAAGAGAACTGCATTAAAATCCAGGTGTAAAGTCTCCATAGTGAATTAGATGACCCATTTTTGCTTTGGTCTAGATTTCCTGTTAAAGTTGGGATCGAAAGCATTCTTCCCGTATGAGGGCGAATGCCATTCTGATGTGTTTGCTTAAAAACTAAATCCAGTCATTGTGCTTGAATTTTGGCGTCCTGCCCACTCCGAAAGTACAAAGCAAACTTTAGCCTGCTACTCCCAAGCATGATATCCTCATTAAAGATCAGGGAAAAGAAAGGGGAAAACCCAAGGAGGGTGAAAGAGTTCATTTACATACTGTGCCAGAGGTCAGCATGTAGTTCATCACATGATAGAACTTTTATGCTGTTCTTACTCAAGCCATTGAGCTGTACTTCAGATTGCACTGAAATAAGGATTAAATTCCCTATATGTCAGCCAGCATGATAAAGCTTCTTTGTAGCATTAAAACTGTAATTTTTACATCCAGTTTTCAAAATTAGTAACACTTTCATGTGAGTATTTGTGAAGCAACATAGGGGGCAGTGACAACGCTTGCTGTTTTAAGTCTTACCATGGGTATTTTCAATATGAAGCGAATATTATGTGCCAAATGTCTGCAGTATGCTAGATGCTTATCTTCATATTTGTCTATAAAGATCCCTGTTTGCAGATGGCTTACAATCCATCTACAGAATTTATCAACACAGTAAGGGGAACGAGAAGCTATTAAAACTGTTCAAGTTAGCCATAATTTTGTTTCATTCTCTCTGTTTGGATTTTTTTTAAAGGCTAAAGATTTTCAGTTGGCTTGTTTTGTTAACTCTTTTTCAAGGGAGAAGACTAAGGGTATGTCTTCACTACAAGTATCAAAGCACTGCCACGGCAGTGCTTTAACATGGCTGTGTAGTTGCAGCACCAACGCTGGGAGAGAGCTCTCCCGTGCTGGTGCACTGTCTACACTGCTACTTTACAGCACTGAAACTTGCATCGCTCAGGGAGGTGTTTTTTCACACCCCTGAGCGAGAAAGTTTCAGTGCAGTAAAGTGGCAGTGTAGACAAGGCCTAGGATAGAAAGGCCTTTTAGCAGAAGAATGTTTTATGGGGGACTAGAAGGAAGCAGAGGGTGGAAACATGATGGATTTGTTCAAGAAAAAGGTTTCTGTAGTTAAGAAGCAGCATGGAACCAGGACCCAGAGCCAAGAGTGGGAGGAGACACAGGCCTTTTTTTTCTGAAAAATTTCCTGCCACTGCTACCATTTAGTTCAGTTCCACTGGTGGTAGCAACAGTAATAGTACAAGTGCAAACACAGAACTGGGAGCCTGTGGCATTATAAGCACCATGTTTGAAGACCTGCTCTGAGCAGGGTTAGATCATTCAGTATTCAAAAATATTGGTAATTGCACGAGCCTTGTCTACCCTACTACTCGCAACATCACTAATACTGGTGGGAAATATTTTAGGCCGGCCTACATTCACTTTTTGAACAGTATCACTATTTTGGTGAGGGGGTTGATTATTACTATTTTTTTTAACTGAAATAGTTGTAAAGTTAACCAGTTATACCAGCTTATTACCCATCCTGACCACGTATACCAGTATGAGCAGGGCTGGATTTACACTTTACGCGCCCCTAAGCACGGCATCTCCAGCCTCCCCCCGCCTACAGCTGACCTTCATGTTTTCCATAAAAAATGAAACTTTTAACTCACTTTTAACTTTTAGGTGCCCCTAGGCTGGTGTGCCTAGGCACATGCCTAACTGCCTAATTAGAAATCCAGCCCTTAATATGAGCTATACCAATATAAGCTCTTTTATATTGCTATATCATTGTTTGTACTAGGGAGGTTATACTGTTGTAGCTATAGCAGTGTAGTTAAAGTGGTAAAACTTGTGTGTAGTCAGGGACTTGACAGATTATGGTGGACAAGAGGCTGAGGCAGGCACATTCATGTATTCAGCTCATCCAAAAAGAGTACAAAGGCCATAATGGTTTGGTTGGGGCAAAATGGATTGTTGGAGAAATAGTTTTAAATTGTCCTCAAATGATGGTATGAGCTTTGCTTGTGCTGTGATGCTTGAGGAAAGATGAAAGTAAAAATAATTGTTATGCTACTTATGGAAAAATGTTTCCACATGAGAGTTTTTCATGTTGAAGTGATGAACTTAACTTTGTGGCCCTTTATTATTTGTTAGTTTGAAGTTACTTTTTAAAGACAATTAGAGTTCTGTAAAATGATTTACCTTTCAAAGTAAGAAATCTCTGTAGTTTCCTCATTAAAATTAGAAATTTTTATTATACACAAATACTATGCAGTGTGGTCTACCTGAGCTTTGTCTTAAATATCTTAGTATTTCTATCAATATGTTAATATAAATGGGATAGTTTTTAGCTCCTGTTTCTTTTATTTTCTAGTTTGGACTAATAGACTTATTAATTTTTAGGAAAAATTAACATTCAAAATAAATTGAGACCTAGTCCCTTTTGATGTGCACATAACTAATTTAAATGTTAATGGATGCTACATGTGCTTCATGAGACTATACTTCTCAAAGATTTTATGAAGCACTGTGGGACTTCTGTCTGTTGGGCCTAAACTGAGAACATGAGACATGTTTATTATGATCTCAGTTGTTAAATTTTCTTAAAGGTCAGAGTTTAATTTATGACTATACATTCTAGTAACTAGAGCTTAGTTAAAGTGGAGCCAGTGACTGATTTCCTGTAACTTTTTTTTTGGGGGGGGGGGAGGTGTTAGAACTGAGGCGCCCCCCCTTTGACTACACACAGAAATGTTTATTTTGTCCCCTAATTTATTATTATTTATTTTAATTAGAGAACATATGAGTGCTTTCCACTTAGTAAGTCCTCAGTGAGGAAGAACAGAAATGTTGTTAGGTTTTAATAATTAATTATTTGAAAATATATAACCCCAAAAAGAAACCAAGGGTTTGGTTTGTAGTCTGGCAGCAATACATAGTTTATTCATGAGTGAAAGAGATTGTGTGTAGAGGATAAATTGGAGTTCTCTGGTCTTGGGAAGCCTCATTTTAGTTTAGGTAGAGGTAAGATCACATCATGAAGAGCAAGCTTTTAAAAAAAATAATCTTAATCATGACAGTAAAATAAATTCCAATCCTGTATGATTGGACTGTTGATCATATGGCCTGGTTTTGTAGTCTACTCGGGCAAATATACCATTGACATAACTAGGAATTTTGCTTGATTAAGGGCTTCAGGATTGGGTCAGTGTTGATCTTAAATTTTGCTGAAAACACTTTTAAGAGAACACTTGACTTTTTTATTTAATCCTTGACCTTATATAATTAACATTACTGTTCTAACTTAGCAGCCAAGTTATTCTCCTGCAGGATTTCTGATTGCTTGGGTTCAGTGATTGCAAACATGCTGTATTACACTGCATCATTGTTTTGAAATAAGAATTTAAACTTTAATGTTTGAGTGGTGATTTAAGACCACATTTCTTTTAATGTCATCTTTGCAATTGACACAGTCAGAAGTAAAGGCCAATCTTTCTTTAGTTCCACTTGGTTAACAAAGTACTTAATTTTACTTACGTCTGGAGTCTTAAGAGTTTACTTAAGAAAATGAAATGTGGAGTGTATGCCTAGTTTGAATGCAAGCTTTGTTTTGCTGCTTTGCTTACAAAAGGCTCTACCGCTCCTTCTCATACCTGGTAAAGTACAAAAGCTCAAAACAGTAAATGAGAGGAAAAAAGAAGAAGATTGATCTTCTTGAGGTGGACAGGCAATTATACCTTTAAACTAAAAAAAAAAAAAAATAATAATAAAAAAAATTACTAAAATAAATAGTCCCTGTCTGCATTAGAAAAATGTAACCCTGTATTCTAGCAACTTCTAGAAATGGTGCAGCTACCATAACGTAAGCACTAGAGATTGGTGGTGAATGATTTTGTATCAAGTGAAAATTTAAAAAAAAAAAAATCTGTCCCAAATCTGGACAAAAGGTCAAACTCTGTTTTAGCAAACCAAAAGTCTGAAAATACCATTTGGATCCAGTCAATCAAAATATTTCATTTAAGTGATTTCTGAAATGTTTAGTTTCAATTTTGACCTTTAAAAAAATTTCTATAAATGTACTTAATTTTGAAACAAACAATAATTTCAATCCCCCAAATTGAATTTTGTTGCAAAGTGTCAAAATGTCCCGTTTCTTAATATTGGAACATTCAGCATAAATTTACTATGGTTGTGGCTCTCTAGAGTTTAAACCCAATCTCTTTGACTTTATGTATATATACAAAAAATGCATGGAATAATTTTTTATATTGGTGGGAATAGACATAAACAGTGGAGCTACATTGATTAATCCTATATTTCTGCTACTTTCTGTCTAGGCAACCCCTATTTATCTTGCTCCCTTTACTCCCCTACTTCCCACCATTCAGAGAGACTGTCCTGTAAATTAATCATTTGCATTTTGTGTATACTCAGGTTATTAGTTTGATGAGGTTCAAATTGACTGTTGCATTGTTTTCTTTACAACATTCTAGCTGGGCTATGACATCCCTATGTGCTTTTATATGGTCTTCTTGTTTGATTAGATTAAGGATGGCATTAATGGAATCAATTCTCTTACCAAAAAGCAATTGTGGTTTAAAAATCTGTAAACAAGTTTTAATTGCTTTTCTGTTCTTTACAATGCACTAAAATATAACAATGGGAGCTTCAAACTGATAGAGCTGACACCATGTTGGAAATAGAATGCAAGACAGTTTGCTAGTTCAAAAAGTTCTTAATGAGGTAAAGGATATGGGTACCAGTCAGACCCCCTTCCCATAAACCTCAGAGGTTTGGTTGATATGAGAAACTGTTTGTGGCAGCTTTGATCTCTTTCTGCTCTAGAAAATCATTTACCAGGTCAGACTTTGCATAAATTTCTAACCCTTTCTGACATTGACAGAATGAAGGGATGCTGGTGCATCAGGTCTAAATTAGGAAAATTAGGACCTATAATTCTCCACCAGTGTTAGCAGTAGTGGAGGTTGTGCTGTGGGTGTTTGAGTAGTATTAAACAATATAGTGGTTTAAAAATTCCAGAGTCCTGTCCATACTACAGCTTCTAACTTTGCTTCCACCAGAGCTTTATGGGTAGTGACTCTGGGTCTTAGACCATGTCTACATGGAAAAATTGTGCTGACCTAAGTTATGTTGGCATTTAGCTGCCGGAGTTGTTATATTGCTTGTGTGTGTGCACTTTACTCCTTGTATCAGTAGTGTGCGTCCTCATCAGGAGTGCTTGTATTGACGCAGAGTGCAGTGCACCATGGGTAGGTATGCATTGTGCGATTCACCACCATCCAGTGCAAGGTGTTTTGGGAAGATTTTGCAATGCCTAACAGCCGAAACGAGTTGCAAAGGGATGACTGGAAGCATGGGTTCAACTTCCCATAACGCAGTGTTCTCCATCACATAATTTCATCTGCATGCAATAATATTTCATGCCTTCTTTTCAAAAGCCCCACAAACCCATTTGTCCCTCCATCCATCTAGCCGCCATCTCTGATGGAAGCATGGAGCCTGCACAGCTCTGCACAATTGTCATGAGCATTGCACAATCCTGCAGTATTTGCAGAACCACAAGAGGAGCTATGGGGAATATGACAATTCTTCAGAGGCTAGATTTCTGTGCAACATAGAAACAATTCAAGGTGGTTGGTGGCGTTCACAGAGCCTATGGAGATGGAGCATCAACACCTGAATGGGGGTGGGCAGGGGACCATGGCCCCCCCACTTTTTGAAAGTGGATGGGCCTGGCCTGTCCACTTTTTGTCACAGGCCCTCCCGCCCCTTGTCTTCCCTCCTGAGGACCTGCCGTGACGCAGACCTCTGCCTGCCTGGGATGGGAGGGCCAAGAGCAGCCCCTGGACTTTCTTTCCTGACTAGCAGAATACCACTGGGAATGTTGAAATGCCAATAGTGATCCTTGGAGACCCAACCTACCAGGGCCATCCATAGGATACGCAGCTGCGTAGGGCACCATGAAATTTGGGGCACCAAATTGCCCCAAATTTCATGGTGCCCTAGGCAGCTGTGTGCTGTATATGCAGAAGCACCAGCTCCGGCAGCCAGCCCTATCCCCTGGCCGGCTCCCCTGCAGGGGCAGGGCCATCCCAAGAGGGGTGTGGGGCCCAGGACAACTCCCTCCACCCCGCCTCTTAGCCTTCCATCCTGCTCTGCGCCTGGCCTGCCCCATTTCCACCTTTTGCTCCCCCCCAGCCTTCCCCCCTCCCCCAGCCTTTCCCCCAGTGACCTCGCGCTCACCTGGCAGCAGCGGGAAGTGGAGCAACCCAGCTCCCAGCTGCATCGCTCTGCTTCCCACTGCCGATGAGTGTGGGGGGTGGTCCTTCCCCCTCCCCCAATCGACACGGCTGGGGCTGAGGAAGTGGAGTGGGCTGGGGCTGGGTTGCTTCCACTTCCCACCACTGGTGAGTGCGGGGAGGTGGGAGGTGGCCCCCTTCCCCCAAGCCCTGTCCCCCGAGTGACACAGCTGGGGCGGGGGGAGCAGAGCGGGCTGGGGCCGGGTTGTTCTGCATCCTGCTGCCAGCACCAGGCCCCCTGCTAATCCTCCGGGCCACTTTGTATGAACCCTTTGAGTGCTGTGTGTGTAGTAGGGTGACCATATCACCATGCTAAAATATTGGGACACATGGGGGTGTCATCAGCTCTGCCCACAGTCCACCCCCACTCCTCCCAGGCTCCTCCCCCACTCTGTCCCAGGTCCAGCCCCCGCCAGTGTCCCTCCTCAGTCCCCCACCCACTGCTCGCCTCTTCACCCCCCTGCCTGCCAGTCTCCCCTATGGTGCCAACTTCCCTGGTGCCAGGTGGGTGCTCACCCACCCCCTGCCTCTTCCCACCTCTGCACCACCCTCGCCCCGTCCCCATTCCACACCCTCCCCCCATGTCCCTGCCCTACCTCTTCTCCACCTCCTCCCCTGAGTGTGCTGCATGCCCGCTCCTTCCCCCTCCCTCCTGGAAAGTGCTAAGGGCCACCAAATAGCTGTTAGGCAGCGGGAAGCACTGGAGGGGGGGAGGAGCTGGGACGCGGCACGCTGGGGGGAGCGAAGGAGAAGGAGGCGAGGAGTGGGGAGCTTGGCTGCAATTTTTCCCCGTGGGTGCTGCAGCCCCGGAGCACCCACAGGGTCAGCGGCTCCCTCCCGCTAGTCTCCTTACCTGAATATCGGGACAAATGGCATCCCGATCGTACATTGAGCAGGACAAAAAGTTAAATATCGGAACAGTCCTGATTTTATTGGGACACCTGGTCACCCTAGTGTGTAGTAATATAACATTGCCAAAGCACCTATTAATACTATTTGTGAATGATGTCATCACCCAGCATATGTTGTGAAATAATAAAGATGAATTATGTTTCCAAAAACAGACTTTTATTCCATTATAATGCAAATAGAAAAACATTTATAACTTAATAAAACATAATAAATTAAGGGAAAAGAACTTATGAATAGGAAAGCACAGTCATTTCCTTTTCAGATACATACACCAATCGTGTCTTTCATAGGTCAGTGTCCGTTAATGTCTTTACTGTCCCCAGGGATGGAGTGATAGAAGTAGTGCAGAGGTCCCTCATGGCATGTGGAATGTTGAGGGGGGCCATATGGAGGTCCCGATATACAGTTCTCTATGGTGTAGTGCAGACCAAGCTTAAGTGACGACATCCACAGCTAGGTCAACATAAGCTGCCTTGCGTTGACCTAACCGTGTCGTATAAACCAGAGCTAAAACAGATTAAGGAAATTAAAAAAAAAAAAAATCTGACTGGTTTTAAAACTGATTAGCACTTCAGTGTAGACTGGTTTCATGCTGGTCCATACTATGGCTCCTACCAGTTGTAAAACATTAGAATTTCAGGAGAATTTCCCCAGAATGGATAGGGCCTTAGAGCCCAGTCTTGCTCCCATTTCATAGGAATGTCGGATGGAATCAGGTCCTTAAATTTGTACGTAGTTTACATTTTGAGGAAAAGCAGCCTGTACTACTTGATGGTAGGAAGAACATTCTATAGTCACATATCCATATTACTTTAAAAGGAAGTTTATTTCTATTTGAGATTCTCATTTGAGAAATGCTAACACTGATGCCTGTCTTTTTTTTTTTTCCCCCTCCCCCAACAGTATGGTATATAATTCAATTACAGTTTTAAATACTGGTTCTAAAGCGCCCACAGAATCCCTTGTTACACAGGTACTAAAATAATTCTTTATTTGAAAATTCTTATTTTTTTTTTATTTCCATGTTACTCAAACTTCTGTTTCTGCTTTTGTTTCTTGTAGAATGGAAGATAAGAAAATCAGATTTGTCCTGCAATTTTTTGGACAGGGCAACTCTTTTTTGTATTTTTTTTAAATGAGTAACATTTTTTCCACTACTATGAGTAAGTTGTATTAACTTTTAACCCAGGATAGTTCTGAAAGTAAACAGTCTTTCCCCCCCCCTCCCTCTCTCTTATTACACTATCTATACTTTATATGTTGAGTAGGAGTGCCTAGTAGTAGTATCTCAAACAGATCTGTAACTGGCTAATTTTTAACTAGATACCTCTGGAAGGACTTCCAGATCTATCTAATTGCAAGGTAGCTGGCATTGATTGTATGTGCCTCTTTGACAACCAGTGTCGTCATTCATATATCAGAAATGACATCAGTAGTCCGTGTTCAAGGTTATTTGTTTGTTTATTTTTTAAGCCCTTGAATATAATCAGCTCAGAGGTGGTCAAGTTTTTTAAATAAACAGAAGTTTCAGTGGAACAAGTGTACACAGCTTTTCTGCTTGCCTCATGGCATTCAAGGCAGTAGTCGAAAGCATTCTCCTGAATGTAATAAAGAGCTGCTTTTACACCTTTTAAAAAAGATTGTTGTTTCCTATTGCCAAAAGTATAAAATGTGTTAATTTGGGAGATAAGAAAAGATTATGTGTATTGGGACAGGAGACAACACATGTAAAGCAATGCATTAGTATGATATATAATGAACTCAGATCAGATAGGGAATTCTAATAGATAAGTATCTAGAACTAACTTAAACATCCTGTTGGTTTGTTTTTACCTTTTTTTTTAGCTTATGTCTCAGATTAATCATCAAGTGAAGGTTTGGCTCATTGGTTCACATCACTTAGAGTCCTGCGTTGCATTAAGGGGGCACTTGTGCTCACATTATTCTTGCTGGATATCTACCACCTTTCAGAACTACTTGTATTTAGTTTCAGTAATGAACAGATTATTTCTCTCAGAAACTGCACCCATATCCCGCCCCCCCCCCCCACCAGTCCACTTCAGGAGTTCCCAGACAGGTCTCAGGTCTGTCGCTATCATCTGTCTCTAGGTAGGTACCCTTGTCCCACTCCCTTCTGACTGGGAGCTTTTAAGGATGCACAGCTTCCTTCCGTACACTATGGTAGGTTTGCTGGGTATATCTGCCAAAAGGCCAGTACCTGTTCTTTGCTTTCTCTCCAAGGGCTATAAACTGTATTGTGACAATTACAAGTTACCACACAACTCTTTCTAAGCAGCACGTTTATTTTTAAGGTAAAAGCAATACAGATAATTCATATATAATTAAAATGGATTTAAACACACCAAAAAAACCCACGAGTCTTATGGGTCCCCAGAAGACCAAAGGTTTTTCTAGCCCTCCCCCAGGAGTTGCAGGCTGCCCTTGAACAGAAGATCCTGTCCATTTGTTGAATCAGAAAGAAGACCTGAGTCAATTCAAGTTCATCCTTTTATACCAAAAGTCCTTTCTTTGTCTTTTTTTCTCTGGAAAACCCATCTTAAACTAATATATGCAAAGCATTCCAGGGGGTGGTACCTTTGTAGAGTTGTTTTTAAATTAATCATCCACCACTGTTCTTAGTTCCTGTAGGAACTGTGGTAACCCTCTCCCATGCAGTGGAGCACAATCATACATAAATCATTCATGGATTTAATACAAGATGGTATGTCATGCATTAGTAAGCCAGTAGTTATTTTTTTAGCTTCTTTAAAGGCAATAGAAAGACTGGGAGGTGGTGTGGTTTACTAATCAGAGCACTTCACTGGGAATCAGGAGCTCGGAAACTGACTTTCTGGGTGACATTTGGCAAGTTACTTAACATCTGTGTCTCCATCACAGCTGGTAAAATTCGGTGTGGGGACATCTGTAACTGAAAATAATTTATCAAAATAAATTTAAATTTCAAAAAACTAATTAAATTTTGTCAGGGTTTAAACCACATTTTTAAAGCTGTTTAGGCATTGCTATGCTTAGCCTTGCAATGTCCAACTGCTTTGAGAGCTTAAATCTCATTGTCAAAAGGCACCTAGCAGCCTAAATCCTTTTGGCTGTAAATGAGATTTTTGGTTCCTAAGTGCCTAAATCCCTTTTGACAATGAGATTTAGGCTTCTTAAATGAGTTAGGAATTGCAATGTCTAAATATTTTTACAAACCTGGGCCTTAATCAGTTAATGTTTGTGAAGTACTCAGATCTTCAGATGGAAAGTACTATATAAATGCTCTTTTTCTTTCTTTTCAAAAATCATCTGCATGTATACTCTTGCAATAACAAGATAATATCTTAATTAAGTTTGTCTCAGTGAAGATAGGGTGGAGTTTAGTGGGACTCTATCAGACGTAGTCCTGGTCATGGTAATCCATATGTTTATGACCTTCAGGGTTTAATTTACTGCAACTCATTATTGTTCCAGGAATGAAGCCGTGTGCTTTGAAAAGCTCCATCTGGTACAAAATGCAGCAATCCTTCTTGATAGGTCTTTGTGAAAACATCACCCAATGCTCTTCTTTCTGCTCCCATTCTCCATTGAATAGAATCTCTCTCAAGATCTCTGTCCTAATAATCAAACACTTCTATGGGATTGGCCCTCCATGATCTCTCCATGACCATGACCTTTCATGGCTTCTGTGTTTCACTGGGGGACAGGGGGCGCGCATGGGCATGGGAGATGGAACTTTCTGGACTTAAACTATCTCCACCTAGGAGATAAGAGTGATCATGGAGCTAAGTACATTTAGTCCTAAATGTAAAAGTAACTTTTTCAGTTTAGCTCTTCCTCAATAATTTCCTCACTTTTTCTGACAAAGGCCAGCACACTCCCATACATAAAGAAGCAGATAATCTCTAAACTAATCAAACTCACTTTCTCATAGGCTTAAAAGGAAGAGGGAGGGGGTGGTTGTCGTTATTTCTATTTTTAAATATTTCAAGACACTCGGAGATGAGCACAGTAATGGAAGCCATATAAACACCTAGTTAGATAGTGAATCTTAGAAATTCGCTTTTAACATTTGGCAAGATGGTTGTGGTATGACTTACTGTAGATTTTTTTTGTTTGTTTGTTTCAGCCCTGGAGGATTTCTAAGTAATGAAGCCTTTCCTCTTGTCATACAGGAAAATGTACAACTGAGATGACTGGGTGGGGGTGTGGTTAAGATTCTCATCAGGCTATACTCTGATGCTTTGAAATCCTGGGAAAGTTAAGAATTTCTCAATTTAAAAAAAAATCTTCAACATGTAAAATATTTGTTTTCTTCATGGCAAATTTCCCATTGGTAATGGATTTCTATATGTCTGGTTTAAGACTGCAAAATTTAAACACTTCTTGGGACTTCTATATTCCATAGATCCAAAATAAGTACAAGAAAGGGCCCCTGTAAGGGCTAGAGGGAGGCCCTGGGAAGAAGCACCACATATTTTTTAATTCCTTTTGTCAGAACTGTAATTGGAATATGGTTCCAAGTTCACTAAGTGATCACATATTACAATTATAATACAACACTGAAGGAAATAAGACACTGAATTTTGTAATTCCCTGGAAATCCTGGGGAAAAAATCCTTGCATTTCAAATTCCTACATCAGTGGACACCCTGGTATAGCATCATATATGAGATTTTGGAGTCTATCACAGGACACTGTGTAAAATTGGGATCTCTCTTACTTTGTGCATTCTTCCATGTTTCAACTACAACACTGTAGGATTAGGCAAGATGGAGATGGCAGAAGAAGCTGTATTGCAAATCTTTGAGGTTAAAAAATTTACAGTCTAATGCATAGAGTAATGTTAGTGAAAACAACTGAGTAAAGCCACATGTCCCTGAAGCAACCAAGATCTGAGAAAAGGAATTTATTAAACTAGAGCTAATTTTAAGGCTTATCTACATTAGAGTTTTCTGTACTGGAGTAGGCACAGTGATGCAAAGCTCCTATGTAGGGGCCTGTCTACACTTAAAATGCTACAGCAGCGCAACTTCACCCAGTGCCACTATGGTGCTTCAGTGTAGACAGTGCCTGCTCCATCAGTGTAGGTAATCCATCTGCCTGAGAGGCGGTAGCTAAATTGATGGAAGAATTCTTCCATCGAACTAGTGCAGGGGTGGGCAAACTTTTTGGGCCGAGCTATATCTGTGTCTGGAAATTGTATGGCAGGCCATGAATGCTCACGAAATTGAGGGTTGGGGTGCAGGAGGGAGTCAGGGCACTGGCTGGGGATGAGGGGCTTGGGGTGCAGGAGGGTGCTCCTGGCTGGGACTGAGGGGTTTGGAGAGTGGGATCAGGGATGGGGGAGGGGGTTGGGGCACAGGAGGGGGTCAGGGGTGCAGGCTCTGGGCGGCGCTTACCTCAAGCAGCTCCCAGAAGCAGCGGCATGTCCCCCCTCTGGCTCCTATGCGGAGGAATGGCCAGGCGGTTCCCAGCCAATGCGAGCTGTGGGGGTGGTGCTTCGGGCGGGGGCAATGTGTGGAGACCCCTGGCTGCCCCCACGTATAGGAGCCAGAGGGGGGACATACCACTGCTTCTGGGAGCTGCTTGAGGTAAGTGCCGCCCAGAGCCTGCATCCCTGACCCTCTTCTGTGCCCCAACCCAAGCAGGAGTTTGAGGACTAGATTAAAACATCTGGAGGGCCGGATGCAGCCCCTGGGCTATAGTTTGCCCACCCCTGATCTAGTGCCATCTACAGGGAGACTTGGATCAACTTCATTACCCTGGTCAGGAGTGTGGATTTTTCATACCCCTGACCAATGTAGTTAAACTGACCTAATTTTCTAGTATAGAGCAGATCTAGGGGTGTGACTTTCTGTGGTTTTAGATAAAGTGGAGCACTAATTGAAGCTGAGCTAAGTTGTATCAACGTACATCTACATAATTGAAGTTGCACTGGTATAGCCACTTGGGTAAAAGTCCCTAAATGTAGCCAAACTGCATACATTTAGATTTTATTCTAAAATTAATACTTAATTGTTATAAATAAAAAATATGATAAAACTTAGTATGAATAGCAATGTTTACATTTTGGTTATAAAATAAAAATAAATGCTTTTGATTTGATACATAAGAAATATTTATTGTTAAACATAAAGCATCAGTAGTATTACAGATTAACCTTGTAATAAGGTCTGAGAGGTATTAACGTGCACAGTGCCATATCTTGTGCTTTATCTGACCTTTATCTGTTGACTTTAATATCCTTTGTGGTTGCTGGTGACGTGGTTTGTTTTAGACAGTGAGAGATTTGGGCTCCTGTTTGTTTCACTGGTTTATCCCTGTTCTCTGTATTCTTTCCTTTTAAAGAATTAACTAGGTAAAATACAAGAAAACAAACAACAAACTGCATACAATGGGTATGTCATGAGACTGATGCATCTGAAGTATACGGTCTGGATTACAGAAAGCATGTTGAATAATTATGTAGCATGAAAATGTGTTAGAACCTAAGGGAAAAAATGTTTGTAGTGGTAACAATGGGAGAAGCTGATGACTGAAATGCTATATTGTAGCTCATCTAGAGTAGGTTCAGGAGAGAGCCTTTTCTTTTTCCAGCATGGTGTCCCAGGAATATGGACACAAGGGCTTTCTGAGCACTTTGAGATGGTAGGGGGTATAGACACTGGTATATTAGCGTCCCAGGTAGTATGGCTAGAGCTACACCCTATCTTCATCTGGAAGCAGGTATTCAAGAGCATGCAACCTTCACCTTTCACCAGCAGATACAGGCTATGTCTACCCTGCATACCTTACAGCAGCACAACTGTGCTGCTACAACTGTGCCCCTGTAAGGTCTCCCGTGTAGCCGCTCTTTGCCGGCAGGAGACAGCTCTCCTGCCAGCAAAATAAAGCCACCCCCAGTGAAAGGTGGTAGCTTTGTGGTCAGGAGAGCGTCTCCCACAGACACAGTGCTGTCCACACCAGTGCTTTTTGTCGGTAAAACTTTTGTTGTTTTTTCATTGGTAAAACTTGTCATTTTTGCACACCCCTGATGGACAAAAGTTTTACCGGTGAAAGTGCAGTGTAGACATAGTCACAAAGTGCTACGCAGAGCATTTCTTCCAGCAGTAGAGGCATTGTACCTGCTCCTTCCATGAGCAGAATTCCCTGAACACCTTCCACATGTCTCACTGTTTTCCAGGGAATATGGCAATTTTAATAAAACATTTAGGGCCAAATTCTGTCTGTAGACGCACACAGGAAGCTTCTGTTAACTTCAACAGTAACTCCACGTGCACATTTGGAGGCAAATTTGGCCCTAAGTATACTTTGGCCAAATGTTGCCCCCAGTTACTTTAGTGAGATTGGACATATGTAAATGAAGGTAGAATATAGTCTTTTGGGTGGTGGTGGTGGTAGAGATTAAAAACAAATTTCTACTCCATGACATTTAAAGATTAGTTTAAAAATGACATGAGAAGAACTCCCCCTCCCAGTGTACAGGAGACAAAAATGAGGGAAGACCTGCTCCTAGGAGATAGCGAGGATGTTGAGGGGAAGAGCTCCCCTTTCCCCAGACTGGCAGGAGAAAGTGGACCTCTCCCCAGAACACTTCCCCGTGATTCCAGACAGGTTACCAAGCCTGACACAGTATAAATAAAGGAGTCTGCCAAGGAGACATCTGGTCAGCATATTGGTGGGGAAACTCAGTCACCCTTCTCGGCAGCGGAGAAGGGATTGCTGGCTTCCTCACCTGAGCACTGCCTCAGTACCTTGCTGGTATGACCTCCTGTCTTTCCCATCAACCTCTGGTTAGACAATGTTATTCCAAGCTTGAAAAATGTCTCTTCCTATAGTAGAATAGCCATCAGGTTGGTGTATTTTAAAGGTTTCATTTGCATGAGTGTACTGTGACTGAAGTGAATAATCTTGAGTGAATAAACATGTTTACTCTTCCTCTAGGACATGTGCTGTATTTGAGTCACAGGAGTAGATTATTATTGTTTTTAGAAGCTATGGCTTTCTTGTTTGGCTTCAGTTACTTCAGTAACTACTGTTGAAGGTTGAGTTTGGAAACTGTTTCTGTCTGAAAGGATGATGTCATTGATTTACATAGGATTCATCCCTGCCTCTTTCCTATGTACCCCACAAGCATAGAGGGACCTGGATGCAGGAGACCTAGATCAGTTGTTGTGCTGGATACAGGATCCTGGTAGTTCACTGCACCACTTGTACACAGAGAATAGGTTTGGGTGGCAGAGGCAGGTCAGGGGAAAAGGAGGGGCTAATGGGATTTGTTACTGTTAATTCATCTGCTGTTTCCCCTACCCTTACACTTTGGAAGGGCAGCAGCCAGGAATTCACAATATTGCAGCCCTGAGGATGAAATATTGGCTGTGGAGTAGCTCTGCTTATGTGGTATGATCCGAGGGTGAGGTTTCAGCTCCCCAATGGGATGGTCTTCTTAAGCACACAGCCTAATGACTTGGGTCACGTGTGGGGTCAGGCTTTTCCTTGTAAGGTGTGCATTTTTAATTAGCCAGAACAGATATGTTTCTATTGGAGAAATATGCTCACTGTTGCCTCCATCCTACTCCAACAGAGCCCTCAGCAGTTGCCGTTGGTAAAAATTTACCCTCTCCCTGGCATTTGGCTTTATTGACAAAAGAAACTCAAAATTAAAACTACAGAAAATCTAGCTCAAACTTGGCTGCCACCCGGGTTCCTCCCCAGAGGCTGCTCAGCCCACATCTAAGGCTCTCTGTAGAGCCACATCCGCTTCCCTTGTAGCCAGGTGGTGTAATGAGCCACCTATGATAATGAGTCAGCAGAACCCACTTTAGATCTTCCAGCAGGATTTTCACCTGGTAATAAGTGTGCACTTTCAGGAAACAAAGCAAGCCTGCTGTAACACTTACAGTTTGTTGAAGGGGCACTGTAACCATGTGGGACTCACCCCTGCGGCGCCTCCTGCTGGTACCTTCAGGGAATTAGCTCTCCAGCCATCAGAGCACCCTCTGCAGGCTGGTGTCCTGCTCTTCCTGGCTCCAGACCCAGTGCCCTTTGCATGACAGGGTGCTGCCCCCCGGCAGCACACCCCTCAGTCTCTGGGTCTCCCCTCCCCAGGGAAACCCCCCTCCCCCACTATCCCCACCTCGCCTCAGTCTTTGTCTATTGCCCAGTCTCCATCTAGCCCCCGCTCACTGGGGCAGACTGCAGTACAAGCCACTCATCACAGGCAAGGGGGTTTGGACCTGCTGCTTCCGCCTACCCCTTTGTGCTGCCCCCTGCAACCTCAGGACCTATTTGGCTTTATACTAGGCCTGCAGCCTGGGGGTTTCCAGGCCAGAGCTCCGCAGCTCCCTGGGCCTTCCCCCAGCCCTGCTTCACCTCAGGTACCTTGGTATGCTCCCAGCAACCAGGTCCCTCCCTCTCAACAGGCGAGAGAGAGAGTCTGTGCTCCTAGCCCACTGCCCTCTTATAAGGGCCAGCTGAACCCTGATTGGGGTGTGGCCACAGCTGAGGCTGCTTCCCCACTCAGCCTGGGAACTACTTGCTCGCAGCCATGGCCCTCTCCTGATCTGTTTTAAGCCCTCTGAAGGCTGGAGCAGGTGACCACCCCGCTACAGGCACCATCAAGTAAAATTTGGCCAAAATGTAAATTTTGTATCAGCAAATTTCTACAAAAGCTAAAGACCATAGAAATATTCCTATGGCACGAAATATATATGAATATAGCCAATAAATACAGTAGTTTTTAAACAAAGAAACCATACCCTATAATGTGTGCAAACTAAACACTGTACGTGGAGTACGTGAAAGTGAAATTGGTTTAATTTATTTTCATTATCCAAGATAAGGAAACAGGAAAAAGCAAACAGCATAGAAAATGATTAGTAAATTTGATTTTTTTCTTTAATCCTTTCAATTTTACTAATCTAAAATAATGCTAGTTTCATAGACATCAGCTGAAAAATCCACATGCCAGTGGGAAGCTTTCCGCAGTGAATGAGTCTACATCATCCCACCCATAGAACCTGGATATGGTTCTAAAACTGCACTTGATCAGTTGATGCTTGACCTCTTGCTGGTGATGGGCAAAGAACAGGTGCCTGTGTTGATATTATTAGCTCTATTACCTGTCTTTGATATCATGGACCACCAAGTGGTGGTAAAAAAAAAAAAAAAGCTGTGCATGCATATATAATTTTATTTTATTTTATTTTGGTTCATTGGTCAAACAGAAAAATCTGAAGGAAGAAAATATGTTAGTTTTGAACCAAAACTGAATTTCTTTGGGGTTTTTCTCACTGAAACAAAAAATATTTCTTTGGATTGGAATGAAATGTTTTGAATGCCAACTCAAATCAAAAAGAAGTGTCAAATCAAAACAATCTTTTCTAAATAAAATGTTGAATTGAAATGACATCTTGACACAATGTGAAATAGATTGAACATCTTTGAAATGGTTCAGTGTGATTAGTTAAAAAAAATTCAACGTTTTCAAAACTGTTTTCATTTTTTTTCAGCCAACACTCTGCCAAATTTGCACTGAATTTGCAAATAGCTTTGGTGCCCTGAAAAATGCATTTTTTGGCAAATTGATTATTCACTAAAAAAAATCACCTATTTCTAGTGGTGTTAGCTCACCGATGGATCCTGTTGGGAGTGGGCAGAGTTTCTGTATATTTCTGAGTCTTTCCAGAGGGTAGCAGTGGATTAGTCTGTCCCGTGTTATTCTGCAGGGTTATATCTTGCCATCCCTTTTGCTAATCATATTTATGAGTTTGTTAGGTGGTTAGTGAGGAGATATAGGGTTTGTGATCCCTTCAATATACTGACCACCCCGAGTTCTGTGTTTCCACCTTGTCTAACACACATGGTGTTATCTCAGTGTCTAGTTGAGACTGAAGTGTGGATGAGGGCTAGCTGGTTGGGGCTCAATCCCAGTAAGACAGAGATGATGGGATGGGGAAGCAACCAGGAGAGTTGAAGATTTTATTAGCCCCTATACTGTTTGTGTAAACCATCTAATTTTTATATAAGTTTGCAATTTATGGTTTCATGAAGGCTTATGCCCAAATAAATTTTAGTCTCTAAGATGCCACAAGTACTCCTCGTTGTCCTGGCTGGTTAGATTGTGTTAAAAATTGTATGAAGTGAGGCATGTTTGAATACAGATCCTTAACTGGGTTTCAGTAGGTTTGGAGCCTTAGTTTAGAAGTGCATGCTAACATGTTAGCAAACATTTTAAAAAGAGAAAAAGTTTTTTGTTTTGTTTGTAAACATAATCTCCTCCACTCTCTTTCCAGAAACATTCTCTGCTATTATTGTTTGTTTATTGGGTACTTTTACAAAATTAAAGTTCTGTAAGTCTTTGGTTTCATTCACTCCTTAATTCTGGGCTTCCTTCTCCGTTCTAGAATCCCATCCATCTTTCCAGTATGTCAGTCTCTATAGAATATTGCAGTGTTTGCCTGAGGCAGAATGAGCCGACAGTCTCCTCTGAGACTGTAATACTGCTGTTTGGCTGGTGTCCCAGGGGTGCTGGAAAGTGATGTGGTCTGCACAATCTCTCTCTGCCTCTTGACCAGAAACTGTCAGGGTCACAAGACATGAATATCATGTTTGTGACGCTTTGAGCAAGCAAACAGATAATATTTTTTAAAGAATTTTTAATGTAGTCGGTTGAATGTAAAAGCACAATATCTTTGAAGAGCCGTTCCCTGCAGGGAATCTTCTAATGGCTCATCTGCCTCCTTAGTGGAGCACAGAGAGAAAGAGAGAGTGCTGTAATTATGGAATTGCCTCTGGTCCTTTGATGAATCCCTTCTGTTCTTTCTGACATTAACTAGGCAAGGGAACTTCTCTTCCGTACTGTATAATGGTCTGGAAAGCTTGCATTTTTCAGCTGAATGCATTTACGTACCGGAAGTCAACCATAATCTCCTCTTACTTTTAAAAGCATTTGTACTAGATAGTTATGCTCATATGGCTTCAGGTATGCATTTAGTTTTCATAAATGCTAGGTTAGAGTATGCAGTCTGTGCTGGGAGACCAAAGGATGGTTACATAAATAATAAATTTATAAATATGTTTTAAAAATATAATTTCCTAAAAATATTTATTTGCACAACTTTAAGCAAGAATGTGCTGCTATTGGCCCATTTTTTTTTCTGTTCCTCCTCAATGCAAGGGTTGAGTAAGCTTGGATTCAGATTCAGTTTTGGGTTCAGCTTCCATTGTAAAAGGCATGTGAATGCAGAATCTGCACTTTTTGTTACCCACTGACCACTCCCCCACCCCACTGTCCACTCCCAAATCCTTAAGTTGCTGTGCAGCATGTAGTAATATCTACCATCTTTTCAGTGAAGTTATATACAATAGTATGAAGTACATCAATGATTGTTGTTCCTCAGGACAATTGAAATAATTGCCGGACAATTCCTCTCTAGTTAAGTCTTTCAGCATTCTCATTACAAGCCCTTATTTCCAAGAAATTAAGACTTGGCCATAAAAATCTTTGTTCTGGAACTTGGCATATAGGATCTTGGCCTGGGAGAAGTTATTTTTTTGTTTTTGTTTTTTTAAATAATAAAAAAGTACATTAAACTATTGTTAAGGATTTCTTCAAACCACAAATATGAGGGAATCTTCAATAAAGGATGAAACCCCCTTATTTTTCATAAACATTGCATGATTCTCCACATATTTTCTGATCTTACTCTTGTTAAAAATGTGCCTAGCCCAGTGGGGTTACTTTGGGACAGAATTTCAGCCTTAGCTTTAAAGCTCCTCCTTTTTTTGAGTTTGCCAGCATTTTAAATTTACTTCAACTTAATAGTTTACCTTCCTGTATCTCGCTGCCTCATTGACCCTCCACCTCATTCCAAAGTGTATTTGTCCTTCCTTGCTTATACCTTTTAATTTCTCTCTTGCTATTATTATACATTGTTTTATTTGATTAAAGCATTTGGGGATATAGTTTGAAGGAAAGATGTTACAGATAAAATAAAGTTGTTTTATTAATGCAAGTAGTGTTAAGTTTGGCTGCATAGTTTTTCGGACAATAACAATCTTGAAAACAAGCTAGCTAATCTGAAGAATTTCATCTTAATAAGCAGGCTGTTGCAGGAGTAAGCCCTACATACATTTCCAGCACTTTTCCTTCTAAACTTAATTTTATGTTCTATGTTCTCTGGTTATGGCAAAAAATATATATATATATTTTTTAAATAAAAGACATCATTTAAAAATTGTTGGAGAATAATACTTTAGCCTTAGATGTCTACAAGGGCTACCTTAAACACCCTGGAAAGGCAGGGTTCAGAGCTGTAACTTCATACCATTTGGATTGGGTAAATATTCTGATAGAGGGCAGAATTATGAAGATCCAATTTGGCTCAACTCCTAGCCAGAATCACTGAGGTGTGGTGCAGTGATCACTGTTCTGTAGTCAGCAATGTAACAGGATCATGCATATTCAATATTTTAGAATCGCTGCCAAGCCTTCCAGGCTCAAAGGACCCAAATGTCTTTCCTCACCTCAAAGGCTCTGTGTCCATTCTTTCCAGCAGAGGGGGGCTGAATACAGTTTCCTCGAGAGCTTGTCAATGCTGATCCATGGGCCATTTAGAGAAGTTGTTAGACACCTACGATGCTTCCTTCCCTTGGGAACATGCTGTTTCTACAGAACTCTTATCTAGAGCTGAATGAAATTTTTGTCTGAAATTTTTTGGGGTTTTTTGGTTTAAAAAAACACATTCGGATCGGCTGAGACATTTAGTGATTTCTTGCTGATTTAAGTGAATAGTTTTTTTTTTAAGTGGGCAAAAAAAAATGGAAATGTCAAAGTGGTTTGTTCTGACATCAAAATGAAATATTTTGATTTTTCAGGCTAGGTTCATGAGCCGATTTTGGCGCCATTCCAAAATCTGGAGCTCAGGCTGAGGAGGTGGTGGTGGTTGCCCCTGATACTCAATAGCTGCATAGTTAAGGCATTCACCTAGTAGGAGGGAAACCCGGGTTTGAATCTTTGCTCAGGAGCAGAGCAGTGACTGAACCCAGGTTTCAAAAGGGCTAACTTTACTAAATTGAGGCGACTAGTTAGGGAAGTGGATTGGACTAACATATTTAGGGATCTAAAGGCGGAAGACGCCTGGGGTTACTTCAGGTTGAAGTTGCAGGAGCTGTCAGAGGCCTGTATCCCGAGAAAGGGAAAACGGTTCGTAGGTAGCAGTTTTAGACCGAGCTGGATGAGCAAGCGTCTCAGAGGGGTGATTAAGAAAAAACAGAAAGCGTACAAGGACTGGAAAATGGGAGGGATCAGCAAAGAAACCTACCTTATTGAGGTCAGAGGGTGTAGGGAAGCAGTGAGAAAGGCAAAGAGCCGGTTGGAGATGGACCTAGCGAAGGGGATTAAAACCAATAGCAAAAGGTTTTTTAGCCATATAAATAGGAAGAAAACCAAGAAGGAAGAAGTGGGACCACTTAAAACTTTAAACGGAGTGGAGATTAGGGATAATCTTGGCATGGCATAATATCTAAACGAATATTTTGCCTCAGTCTTTAATGAGGCTAATGAAGGGCTAAGGAATAGTGGTAGAGGGACTGACGGGAATGAAGATATGGGGGTAGACATTACGGTATCTGAGGTAGAAGCCAAACTTGAACATCTTAACGGAAGTAAATCAGGGGGCCCGGATAATCTTCATCCTAGAATATTAAGGGAATTGGCGAGTGAAATTGCAAACCCGTTAGCGATGATTTTTAATAAATCTCTAAACTCGGGGGTTGTACCGTTTGACTGGAGATTAGCTAATATAGTTCCTATATTCAAGAAGGGGAAAAAAAGTGACCCGGGTAACTACAGGCCTGTTAGTTTAACATCTGTAGTATGCAAAGTCATGGAAAATTTTTTAAAGGAGAGAGTGGTTACAGACCTTGAGGCCGATGGCAACTGGGACAAATTACAGCATGGTTTTACGAAAGGTAGATCGTGCCAAACCAACCTGATCTCCTTCTTTGAGAAAGTAACAGATTTTTTAGACAAGGGAAATGCGGTGGATCTAATATATCTTGATTTCAGTAAGGCGTTTGATACGGTACCGCATGAGGAATTACTGGTTAAATTGGAAAAGATGGGGATCGAAATGAAAATCCAGAGGTGGATAAGGAGCTGGTTAAAGGGGAGACTGCAGAGGGTCGGAGAGGGGTTACCAGTGGAAGTGCCTCAAGGTTCGGTTTTGGGTCCGATTTTATTTAATCTATTTATCGCTGACCTCGGAACCAAAAGTAGGAGTGGGCTGATAAAGTTTGCGGATGACACCAAGTTGGGAGGTATTGCCAATTCGGAAAAGGATCGGGATATCCTCCAGGGAGATTTGGATGACCTTGTAAACTGGAGTATTAGTAACAGAATGAAATTCAATAATGAGAAGTGTAAGGTTATGCCTTTTGGGATGACTAACAGGAATTTTAGTTATAAGCTGGGGACGCACCAGTTGGAAGTAACGGAGGAGGAGAAGGACCTAAGAGTCCTGGCTGATCGTAGGATGACTATGAGTAGGCAATGTGATGTGGCCGTTAAAAAAGCTAATGCGGTCTTGGGATGCATTAGGCGAGGTATTTCTAGTAGAGATAAGGAGGTGCTAGTCCCGTTATATAAGGCGTTGGTGAGACCTCATTTGGAGTATTGTGTGCAGTTTTGGTCTCCCATGTTTAAGAAGGATGAATTCAAACTGGAATGGGTACAAAGAAGGGCCACTAGAATGATCCGAGGAATGGAAAGCCTGTCGTATGAAAGGAGACTTGAGGAGCTCGGTTTGTTTTCCTTAACCAAAAGAAGGATAAGAGGAGATATGATTGCACTCTTTAAATATATCAGAGGGATAAATACCAGGGAAGGAGAGGAATTATTTCAGCTCAGTGCTAATGTGGACACGAGGACAAACGGATATAAATTGTCAGTCAGGAAATTTAGGCTTGAAATTAGACGAAGGTTTCTAACCATCAGAGGAGTGCAATTCTGGAACAGCCTACCGAGGGAAACAGTGGGGGCGAAGGACCTCCATGACTTTAAGATTAAGCTGGATAAGTTTATGGAGGGGATGGTATGATAGGATAACGGGTTTAGTCAATAGGTCAATAACGTGCCACACTGGTAATTAGTACAAAGGGTCAATGTTGGGATATTGTTAGCCTTTTCCAGAGGGTCTGGCTGGAGAGTCTTGCCCACATGCTCGGGGTTCAGCTGATCGCCATATTTGGGATCGGGAAGGAATTTTCCTCCAGGGTAGATTGGCAGTGGCCCTGGAGGTTTTTCGTCTTCCTCCGAAGCATGAGGCAGGGGTCGCTTGCTGGTGGATTATCTGCTTCTTGAAGTCTTTAAATCATGATTTGGAGCATTCAGCAGCAGAGTCAAGGGAGAGAATTAGTTCAGGAGTGGGTGGATCGGCTTATGTGGCCTGCATCTTGCAGGATGTCAGACTAGATGATCATAATGGTCCCTTCTGATCTTGAATTCTATGATTCTATGATTCTCTCCTCCCAGGGAAATGTCCTAATCACCAGTATCAGAGGGGTAGCCATGTTAGTCTGGTTCTGTAAAAGCAGCAAAGAATCCTGTGGCACCTTATAGACTAACAGACGTTTTGCAGCATGAACTTTCGTGGGTGAATACCCACTTCTTCGGATGCAAGACCAAATCACCAGGTTATAGGTTAATGTGGGGCAGATCTTTCTCAGTCTCTCCTGGTGGAGCGTTTCCACTTTGTGTAAATAACTGAACAGTCATTGGAGCAGGGACTGGAACCTGGATGTTCTCTCTCCCAGGAGGGTGTCCTAACCACCAGGCTATTGAGTCATTCTCATTTTTTCCCTATATCTCTGACCCAGTGACTCTGTTTATACAAAGTGAAACAGCTGCAACAGGAGAGATTGACAGAGAACCACTGCAAAATAGACTTGACCCTCTCTGGGCAAAGAATTTATCCCAGGTCTCGCCTCTCCCAGGTGAATGCCCTAACCAGCAGGCTATTGGCCGTAAGAGGGGTGGCACCACTACCACTTTCTCCATTTTGTGGATCTAGTCCTTTATTTCCTTTTAAGTTAAAAAGGTTAAAAATGTCCAAAATTGTAATGAACTTCAATTCACCAACAATTGTGAAAAATGTTGGTTTCGGTTTGACCCAATCTGATTTAAAAAAATTTTTTAGACCTAATAATGAACCAAAAAATCAGTTATTTGCACAGCTCTGCTCTCAGCCTGAACATGGGGTGGCTGAGAATGGATCCTCTGTATGTCAGCACAACACAGTACCACTATACTAGGGGACAGCTTCCAATTTGTTTTTTACCCTAGTTGGCGTGCTGTTTTTGTTTCAGACTTGAATATAGTTTATTTCAAATTTAGTGAAGTTTATTATTATTTTACTTCAGTGTATCGTGGTAATACCCAGAGGCCCCAATCAGAATGGGACCCCATTCTGCTAGATGTTGTAGAAACACAAAGGTACTTCTGTTCCCTGCCTTGAAGAAGTTATTCATATTTCTCTCTGTAGAGCTTTTTCTAGAATGTTCCTCCACCCCTCAAGCCTAGGGTGACCATATTTCCAAAAGGGAAAATGGAACTTCGTGCAGGGCTTGCCCGAATGCACCCCCCTCCATGCATGGAGCTGGCTCAAGCCGCTCGCCTGCACTCTGCCACCCTCCCCCCCCCCGCAAGGCTGGGGCTGGCATCACTGTTCACCTGAGCCCTGCCTCTGCCCCTATGTTGGGGCTGGCATTGCTGCTTGTCCTCCCCCCAGATGTTCCTCCACACCACACCCCACTTTTTTGACAAAAGTGAACATTTGTCCCTTTTTGCTCTTGCCAACTAATCAAATTGGCAAGAGCAAAGAGGATAAATGCCCACTTTTGCCAAAAAAGTAGGGACAGACCGAACTGGGCTTAAAAAAATGGACTGTCCTGGGAAAAATGGGATGTATGGTCACCCTACTCAAGCCTGGCTTTCAGTTACAGTTTCAAAGAAACAGTACTCATATCATTGCATGTACCACATCAGAATTATATGTTTCCCATTCACTTGCTCATTTTGTTGGTAATGTTTGTTATTTTATTTCTTTTTCTTATGGAGAGTGCGGTGTGTGTGTGTGTGTGTCATAGGTCTCACCCCCACTTAGAGCTGTTGGGTTCCAAAATGGGGACCTGCACTGGTTTCCCGCTAAACTAAAAATCCTAGTTTAGATCTGGTAAAAGCTGCCACCACCCAATCAGGTTCGTGGATTGGGACACAGTCCTTCCCCAAAATCCTTGGGGATCCCAAGAGCCCCAAATCTATGGAGTTCTTACACCCAGGAGAAATAAACCATTCCCTCCTGCTTCCTCCCCACTCCCTTTTCCTAGGAGAGATACCAGGATCTAACTACAGAGGGATGCCTCCCCCTTCCCTTTCCCTGAGAATCCACCCAAAGAAAGATTAACCAAGTCCTTTACAGAAAAGATTTATTAAAAAATAAAAGAAAGTCACTGTCTCTGTAACCAAGATGGAACAATATACAGGGTCTAAACTTATCAATCTCTGGAGAGAATTCCCCCTCCTTTCTTTCTCAGTAAAAGCAATAACAGTACAGACTTAAAGAAATTCTATAGCAAAACACAGAATTGCAAATACAGAAATAAAAGTATAAGAATACTAGTTCCTTGCTAATACTCACTAGCTTGAATAGAAGAATTTATTGCAGAAACCTGGGAGGACTTGATTAAGATGTCTGGACTCTCTTAATTCCCAAGAGAGACTCACTAAAACAAACAAAGAACAGGAAAAAAAAAAAACTTCCCTCCACAGGGATTTGAAATTATCTTGTCCCTGATTGGTCCTCTGGTCAGGTGTCCACAGGTACTGCTTGTTAAACCTTTACAGGTAGACAAAAACCTTAACCCTTAACTAACTGTTTATGACAGTGTGTGTGTGAAAAATTATAAAAATGTGTGGTAGGTCCTCTGCTACTGTAGGTAAAGGAGAGGAAGAAAGGAACAAAGTCCATTTCCTTCTTGCAGTAGATGTCAAACTGACTAGCTAATGCAGGAAATATTCCACCTCCATGGCTTTAATGGGCTAATAGGGTTGTTAAAGCTGCAATGCACTGCTACCAGGGGAAGCATGAATCTCATGTCATTACACTAATGAGTCTCACCAGCAATTTAGAAGCACCATTGAATGAGTCAAAAAAGTGACATTAGTTAAAAATAGAAATATAGTGTGTTGTTGGATGACAGTTATGTGAGTTTGGGGTGACCTGATGCCTTATTGTAATTACAGGTACTTAGTGAAATAAAACAAAACAACAAGCCTATCAACAAATCATAACAATACCCGCCACACCTCTTCCCCTGAGGCTCCACCCTCATCCATTTCTCTTTCCCCTTCCTCCCCATTGCTTGTTGCTTTCCCCTCCAGCCTCCGCCCTAAGCGCCAGCTCCCATTGGCTGGGAACCTTCTGCAGACGGGCAGTGTGCAGAGCTGCCTTTCCACGCCTCCGTGGAGGAACCAGAAGGGAAACATGCCGCTGCTTCCAGGAGCTGCCTGAGATAAACGCTGCCCGGAGCCTGCACCTCTAACTCCCTTCCGTGCCGCAACCCCATGCCCCAGCCCTGATTCCCCCTCCTGCTCTATGAACCTCTTGATCCCAGCCCGGAGCATGGGCTCCTCGCAGCCCGGGCTGGGAGGTAGATCCAGCAGTTCCTAGGGGAAGTCTGGCCAATTCTGCTCCGGGGGTTCCTTGGGGTAACAGCAAGGGAGTGGGGTAGTCTCTGGCGGTTCCTCCTCGTATGTGACGCGGGGAAGCTCCGGCGGGTCCTCCCAGTAGCGAGCGAGGGGAAGCTCCGGCCAGTCTGGGCAACAGCTCTGGGCTCCAGCGGCTTCCCAGTCCCGAGCTCTCTCAGGCAGGTCTGCTCCCAGCGGTGGCTGAGCTCCAACTGAGCTCTGATGGCCGGCTTTTATGCTTCCGGGTCGCCGCCTGACCCTCTGAGGGGTGGGCTCACTGCTCTGTAGCCCTGCCCCTTCCGGTGTCCGGGGCTCAACCCTCCCAGGGGAGGAGGGGAGCCACACCGGCCTGTTACAGTACATAATCAATGGTGTGAGTTGATTGTGCAATATAATGAAAGAAGTTACTCAGCATCCTGTGGACAATTCATACTCTGCATTATTTATGTTTCTAAAACATTTATGATGCAGAATGTGCCGTTGACCCCCAGTGTCCAAAAAAGCAAAATTTACAAACTGAAAACCAGGTGAAACAAGAAACATAATTGCTATGCTATTTTTTGCCATGACATTTTTAGTATAGTTAAAAGCATTTCCCTCCCCTCTGTATGTATCTTCATGTGTCAGTTTGTGTTTTGCAAGCATAACTGAGAACCAGTGCAGAAAACTAATCTACATATTTTCAGTGTGTTGCTGACGTTTAGGGTCATATGTTAGCTAAAAAGAACAGGAGGCAGACCACATCTGACATCTTTCACTTTCAGTGTGAAAACTGAAAATACAGAGAGCACTAATATGAATCCAAAAAGCTGATGTTTCAGTACAGAGTTCCTGTCAGCTTCCTATTCTACTTCACAAGCAACTTCTCACAGGGAGAAGGATTTTTTAATTGACAGAATTAGCAGTATTTAATTGTTAAGGGAGTTGGTTTTGAAACTGAGATCTTGATCTGACCAGTTGTGTTCTGTAATAAAGATTTTTTTCCCCAAAACTAGAGAGGTACAGTATATGCTGTAGATTCTTTGCAATGTTTCTTAAGGGAAAAAATCTGTCTAGTGTCTGTCAGAGTACTTCTCACCATGGGATCTGACTGCCTCCCAATATTATAAAATAAAGAATTTTCTCTCTCACATACACATCTTTAGAAATTAGACATTCCGTAGATCCATTACAACGGGTCTTCAGCCTGCAGGCATCTCAGGACAAAACTAGATATCACTGACCAGCAGAAAGGAGTGCCCCTTTCCTTGAAGAGCCCACCAGTTTTGTTCTACCTCCATAGTTTCAGGCAGGATCTATTAGACCTCTCTGCTATTGACAAAAACAAAAATAGAAATTGGAAATTTGTAAGGAAGTATTTGAGGAAAAAGGGATAGTCTCATGATATAGTCAGTATGCTGTTGGTATCTAGGAAAAGGCAAACAAACAGGGCATAGTATCAAACCTAACAAAGATCCAAGTACTGGGTGCAAAGACCATGGTGTGCTTCCCATAGTAGCAGAAATTAAACATGTCTTAGAATTTCTACAAGAAGGTCTTAATTTGTACATCAGAGCTACTATATTCAAAGGCAAAGTGTTCCGGGTATGTATTGAAGAACAAAATTTTTTAAAAATCTGGGTAAAAGGCTCTTCCTCAGGACAGCCTGGATGGTACTCTCTCCACAGATCCGGGGCTATATATATTTTGTTATGCACTAGGTGCTCACTCATTAGAATATCAGTATTGTGCATTCTGTTCAGGCTATGTGGGCCTTACCCCCAACTCCAGTACACATCCTAAAGTAAATACGTTTTTTCTTATACTTTAAGAAATAGTCCAATGTCCTCTGATGCCCCAGAAGTAGCTCTGCCACATGCTAGTTGTTTGCTGGTTCCTCAAGAATCTGCTAATCCTGCAGGAAATCCAAAGCCCAAGAAGTCTTCAAAGTAATTTCTTTCAACATGGAATAGACAGAGAATTTCAGAGTCATAAAAATCAAACCTCCTTTGAACTTTATGGTTCATTCCTTATGGCAATGATGACAGCATGAACAAAATATTCATGAAAATTTCCTTGCTGAAAGTTCACACACTTGACCCACACTTGGCAAAGAATCTTTATTGATCAGACGAGTATAAATTTGCATTTTTTACTACAAGAATTTTCATCGTGAGAAGTTTATTAATAATTGCTACTTAGTAGTAGTAGTAAAAGATGTCTCTACTGGTGGGCCCTTTAGAGAGGGGGCATTCTTCTCAAACTGATGATGGGCATGTCTGCTTGTGCCATCGAGTGGCAAGTGTGCTTGAAAACCAAACATAATAGATCTATGGACCTTATTACTCAAAAAAAGGAGATTTTTCAGTTTAAATACATTTTCCTTTTTAAAATAATGTGGTTGTTTATTGGGTTCGTTGGTATTGTTGCAAGTAGTGGTTTTATATATTGCACTGAAAAAGCTGAGATTAGTGGTGGTAGTACTTGCAATTTTGCAAGTAGTACTTGCAATTTTGGTACCTCCATGTAAACATAATAACAAAACTCTGGAGCCTTAAACAGATATTTGAACATTTTAATTATCTTAATTGTTAGTTAAACATTATTTATTGTTTGTTGTATAGTGGAGAGATACATACACCTGACATAAGTATGACAGTCTATAGATGTATGTCCTTCTTTACTTTAATGCATGGGACGTATGTTTTGCCAAGAATACTCTAATAACTACAGGGAAAAAAGGTTTATCTACAAGTATGGAAGAAACAAAAACATTTTCAATGCCTTTTCAGAAAGCCTTCTTGAGACTTTCCAAGTAAAGTCTTGTTAACACAGCATCTACCTGTGAGTTTAAATGCGCCTAAAGTGTTCCCAAGGTTTTTCATATATGTAAGAAAACTGGCTTAGTGCTGTAGTTAAGAACAGCTTTCATTGTCTAAGAAATAAGGACATATGACAGCCTGTTTATGTTGGCCTGTGTTTCTGGGTATTATATTTGGGTTGTCACGGTGGGAAGGGCTTACTCATCAGTCTGTGCAAAACATTAACTTTTATTTAAAAGAAAAATCTCTCCCTTATAGTTGTGAAGATAATCATCCACACTGGAATCAACATAAGAAGTGTTATCTTTCTGAATCTCCAGAAGACATCTTGGAACAATAGAGAGGTGAACTCTCTATGCCCCAGATCTTGGCTCTAAAACAGAGCCCCAGTCTGTACACTGGATAGCTCCAGTGGGGCTGAGGGGAAGCCCCTCATGTTACTTTTGTGATAGTGAAACTGCTGCATGGTTGTCATTGCAGCTTCATAGGTGCCATTCTGCTTGTGTTTCCATCGCAATAGGAGTGACTAGTAGGTCCATATAGTTCCTTGTTCTGTCGCCACTCCTCACTGTACAACGGTGCACAGGAAGCCACTGCATAGCTGGGCTCTTGGTGTGCAGAAAGCATGTATCCTTTCAGAGGGCAAGATTTGGGTAGCCCATTCTCCTGGGCAGTGGAACCAGGATGATTCTGCTACTATAGGTGTCTCTTTCCAGAGCTGTGAAGGATGGGGCATCACTTGTTCAGAAGAGAGATCCACTGTCTCCATTCATCTCAACGGAACATTACTTCTGAAGTCTCTCTCCTTGTGTCTGTTTTATTGCTCAGAACTACTACTGAATTTCTCTGAACTGCTGGGTGGCTTTAATAATCTTTTCCCAGCCCACCCCATACCCTCCATGCACTTTAGCACTGACAGCATGTAGGATAAGTCTTCTGGATAATGATCTAATGGATAATTTGTCAGAGATTGATGTGTACTATAAACACAGAAACTGGAATTCTCTCATAATAACATCCTAATTATTAAAGTCTGGTGATATTTATGACCCCTCCCTCCCAATCATTTGTAACACCTTCATAGTTGCTCTTTTTCACTTTCTAATGTTGTCTTTCCTTTTGGGCATTTTCTTCTATAGTGTTTTTAATACAATTTAAAGCTAACATGACTTTATTGTATTCCACTCGAAATAAGAACATAACAGCCATACTAGCTCAGAGCAATGGTCCATCTCGCCCAGTCTCCTGTCTTCCAACAGTGGCCACTGCCAGGTGCTTCAGAGGGAATGAACAGAACAGGTAATCAAGTGATCCATCCCGTCGCCCATTCTCAGCATCTGGCAAACTGAGGCTTAGGGACACTTCTGAGCATTGTTTTGCATCCCTGCCCATCCTGGCTAATCGCCACTAATGGACCTATCCTCACTGATTTCTGCACTAGGTGCACAAATGATGTCAACACAGGATTCTTAGTTCATTGCCTCAGAAGGGATAGCACAGTAGAACAAGAGATTGTTTTTGTGCAGATCTTAGGAAACTGCTGCTGTGGTGGAGTTTTTTATATTTTTCATTTCTTGGTGCTGAAAGTCTTGAGTTTTGTTGTATTAAATGGATCGATATAATTTTGAGGAACTTCCTTTGCCACATTATACAAGTTCTACGGTCATTCAGATTTTATTCCTAAACTATTAAATGACACTCACTCTTTGAAGGTCAGTCAGTGGTCTCTAAATGCCTTAAGACCTACTTTCTCATCCTCTTTACACCTGCCACCAAGGCCTTGAATTATGACAATCTTCTCTGAGTTGGAGACTCCATCCATGGCATTCCTAAGTGAAACAGAAGGTTCACTGAAGACTAACACAGTGTGCTGTCTACTGCAAGGAATGAAGCCTGGCAGCTAGGCCTGGGTGTCTGATGTAGTAGTATGTAATGCTCACCACAGGCTCATCATATTAGCGCCCTTTTAAAATGTTTGAAAATTTAGTTAAACGGAAAGTGTCACATTTCAAAGGGCAATACTGTGGCAAGCCTGTGATTTGTGCTACATATTTACTATGAAATTAGTAAAATGATAAAAATAAATAAATTTGCCGTCTTTGTGTAGGGCAACTTCTGTCTGGAATGTTTTCTCAGGTTCATAAATGATCTTGTTTAGAAGGGCAAGGTTATTTCTTTTCCCCAAAGAAGTTTCTGTATTCCCCAAAGAAGGTATATTCCTTGTACCCTTTTACTAATTTCATTTGCTATTTACGCTCTTCATTTGGGGTTGAGGCAGAACAAATGGCGATGGCTTGTGTTAAAACAATCCACCAGTTAATAACAGCTGTGGTTTCTTTGTTTATTTTGGATGCAATCAAGATTTTGAAAAGAGATTGTTTTGTCAGGAAATATAACTGCCATTGTATACTTACATAAAACACATAATGTTCTGCAAATAGTGTACATAGGAACACACACACATCAATACATCCAATGCAAGTTCAGCACCTATAGTAAATTGGTACAGAGGATGTGAAAATAGGTGGAATATTATCAGAGAGAGCCTTTGATCTGCATATGCTGTGCTGAGCCAACTAACCAGAAATACTTCAGTTTGACTTCTTTGGAGGCTGGTTATATACAGAATTGCAAGTTGAGTGTAAATTATTTTGGGCATTAGTCTAAATTGGTATTTTATTCCTTTTAAATAAATCCTTTACAGCACAAGTGGTGGAAAATATAGAGAGAGCATAAGAGTTGTGCTCCTGAGTAATCTCTCACTTTGTGAGAGTTGGATAATTTTAGTGTTAAAAAGAATAATAGCAAGATATTTTTATAGTTGCTTGTATTCCTGTCTCAGATGTTTGAAAATCGTTTTTCCCAATGATTTTTGGAAATGATCTTGCAAACACTTATATGGCAAAGTACTTTACTCGAGTGAGAAGTCCAAATAGGAGGCTGACATGAGTGCGGTGAGATTACTCACATGAATAAAGTTACTCATGTACATATTGGTAGTACTGAGCCTTTTGTTAGGAAATATGGCAACTTTGAATAGTACATAGGGTTGCCAGGTGTCTGGTTGAAAATAGACTCTGTTAACTCTGGTTAGCACCACTGACCAGGCTGTTAAAAGTCTGTTTGGTGAAGGCCTGGCAGGCTTCCTGTGTGGCTCCGCATGGAAGTAGCAGACATGACCCTCTGGTTCCTAGGCACAGGGGTAGCTGGGGGGCTCTGCACACTGCACCTGCCTGTGGTGCATGCACCGCCCCGAGCACTGGCTCTGTGCTCCCATTGGGTGGGAATTGCAGCCAGTGGGAGCTGCGAGTATGGAGTCCCCTGGCTGCCCCTGCACCTAGGAAGCGTAGGGACATGCTGGCCACTTCTGGGAGCTGCCTGAGGTCAACGCTGCCTGGAGCCCGCACCCTAACCCCTGCCCAAGCCCTGAGCCCCTTCCCGCACTCCGAACCCTTCAGCCCCAGCCCGGTACCCCCTCCTGCCCCCAAACCCATCATCCTTAACCACACCCCAGAGTCTGCACCCCCAGCCAGAGCCCTCACCCCGTCCTGCACCCCAACCCCCTGCCCCAGCTCAGAACCCCCTCCCATATCCCAACCCCCTACCCCAATTCTGAGCCCCCTCCTGCACTGTGAGCCCCCTCCTGCACTGTGAACCCCTCAGACCCATCCCAGAGCCTGGTCCTACACCCCAAACCCCTGATCCTCAACCTCACCCCATAGCTCTCACCCCTAGCTGGAGCCCTTATACCCACCTGCAGCCTAATCCCCTGCCCCAGCCTGGAGCTCCCTCCTGCTTCCTGAAGCCCTCATTTCTGGCCCAACCCTGGAGCCTGCACCCCCAGCCCAGAGTTCATACTCCCTTCCACACCCCAACCCTCTGCCCCAGCCCAGTTCTCCCTCTCACACTCTGAATCCCCCAGTCCCATCCCGCAGGCCAGAGTCCCCTCCTGCACCCCAAGCCCCTCATCCCCGGCCCCACCCCACCCCAGAGCCCGCACCCCCAGCCAGAGCCCTCCTCCCTCCCCTACCCGGTGAAAATGAGCGAGTGAGTGAGGGTGGGGGACAGTGATGAAGTGGCGAGATGGAGTTAGTGGGGGTGGGGCCTCAGGAAGGGGCAGGGGTGGGACAAGGATGTTTGGTTTTCTGTAATAAGAAAGTTGGCAACCCTAATAGTGCAAGATGAATGAATCGGTTCCAGCTGGCTAGTTGATTTGGGCTAGGAATTGGGAGGGAATTTACTATAATTGGTGGGATACTGGTAGGGATTAATCTGTTTTTGGGTCAGTTGTTTGTTTGTTTGTGTTCAGTTTCTCTAGATGTGCCCAGACATTGTTCGGGCTTGATGTAAATCACCATGAGCTACACTGTGCAAACCGCACACAGCCCAGTATAAGAAGCAAAGTGTATCCCTGGGGCCACATACAGGCAGCAGTGACTGTGCCTCACTAGGTATAGTTATGGACCTTTTTATGAGGCATATAAGGGGGAAGGCTACTTGCACTTCCCCTCTTGCTCCTGGGTTCCCACATAACTGCCTGTCAGACTTGTACCCTCTGTAAATAAATACAATTTCATTTGACAAATACCATACTGAATTTTCTTTCTCCTTCAAAAAGTTTTGAATGGACTTGAAATTAACATGTCTTGTTTGTTTTTGTTTAATAACTTCAACTTCTGTTTACTAAAACATATTCATTAACTTATTCTTTCAATCGATACAATGCACTTGTCCAAAATTCTTTAGGCCCTTGTACAACGTGTGATGAAAATGTATTTTATAAAACAAATCTGACAAAATGTCATCTTAAGTTCATGAACCAACGAAGCATCATGGTTTAATGTCAGTATGACTCTGGGGATGTTTGTGGTTTGTTAGTTAAGTGCAGCCATAGATTCTAAATCTGTCTCTGACTGAGTGTGAGGCTACATACAATGCAAGCACAGAAGTGGGTTATACAAGACATGCCACAATATGAGCCTTCTCAATTTCTGAGAGCAGGATTCAAACCCCTGGTCTGGGTTGAAATTTTAGCCACTTGCTTGTTCTGTCCTTCAGGGCCATCCTATAAGTGATTTTCAAAGCAATAGAGCATTTGCTGGTGGTCTGCAAAGAGCTGGCAGGTCTCCTGCATCTATCTTTAGTAGCAGCCACTCCTACATACAGGGAAGAGGAAACAGGAGATACCCTTGGGGGCTGGAGTTGCTGATGGAACAGATAAAAATGACACAATTAATATTGTCCATGTAAGCAGTTACTGCAGTTCTCAGAAGGATGTTAGCACAGGTGGTCTGTGGGACTACAAATGAGGAAAAAGGTGATCCGCAAGATACATCACTCTAATGGTGATCCATACTATAAAAGTTCAAAGCCTCTGCTCCAGATCATTACGAAGTACCTTAGAATGTTTTTTGCTCAAGCTGATCTACATTAATTTAAATTTTACAGGCACTCAGTGGGTAAGTAGAATACTGACAGCACATGTTTTAAATACACTTTGCTGAGTAAAGAAGAAGCATAAAGTTCACTACAGACATTTTTTTAGGGTACATGAGCTCTCTTTTCTATACATTCAGTTTTTATATAAGTGATTGTTTGGGGCAGTATTTTTTCTCACAATATGAAAGTAACAGTTTAAACCTAACAAAATGTTAAAGCATTGATTTTTTCCTAATTTAAAAAGAGAGAAGAAAATTGGAAGAGAGTCTGTCGCAATCTAGGAAATGCTTCATATTACAATACATCTGTTAAGATTGTTGGAAATCTTAAAAATGAGTTTTCTTTCCTCTTAATAATAATCCTTCACGTTTTTTTTTAAGTTTGGGAGGAAAGTTTGCTGGGTTGCTGTCTGTGGGTCTGATTCTGCCATCTTTACTCTGAATGAAGACTCAGTAGACCTTCATGTAAAGTAAGGTTCATCTGAGCATGAGTAAGCATGTGTAAAAATCGGGACTGCAGAGGATAGCACTCTAGGAGAGCCTCATGAGAAGAGCCCTCAGTACAGAGATCACTCAGTATCCAATGGGCTGTGTCAGAAAGAAAGGAATGGAGCTGCTCCAGAGACTACTAGGAAATGCAGACATATCCCCAAAACCTCATGGTAAATATTATCAAAGGCAAGCTTCTAGGTCTGGATTCTTAGGTGCCCACTGCACTTAAAGTTGGATTGTTTAGCCTCCCTATCAGCTGAAGCAGAAGGATTCCAAGCCCTGTTCACACATGAAGCAAAATTCTTCAGATTTTTAAAAGGTTTTAAAGCAAATAGTTAGTTTGCCTATATCACCTCAGAGCACCTTCCCATCAAAAGGAGATGAGGGGTGTTTTTCACTGATTGCTTCTGTTACTAAGGGAGGGCTCTCAGCGTTATACAATGGGGATGTAAAGCCCAGAGATATTGATCCAACTTGCCAGCTTTGAGAATTTACTTGAGTTTAATAATTCTGGTTGCAGCATCTCTTCCTGAAAAGAGATTTTATTCTAGGTATGTCCTGATACCTGAAAACAGAAGTGGGCACATGCCCATCTTAGGTCACAAAAACCTCAGTTTTTAATTGGTCAAGAAAAATTTCACATCAGTGCCTCTGGGAACATGCTTGTCTCTTCTAGAGCAGGGGTTCTCGGCCTGCGCCGCTTCCTGCAGCCCCCATTGGCCTGGAGGGGCAAGGGGAGCCACAGTCGGCCGAACCTGCGGACACGGCAGGTAAACAAACCTGCTCCGCCTGCCAGAGCTTTCTCTGAACAAGCGGCGGCCCTAGTTTGAGAACCACTGTTCCAGAGGGAGGTGCCTAACTGTGCACCCAACCGCATATGAAAGATGACTGCTGGTTCAATATAGAGTGTGGGAGTAACCACTAGGCCTCCATGCAGGTATACATATCCAAAAAAAAAAAAAATCCATTAAGATGTGTATATTCAGTAAGTAAATGTTATAGGTAGGGAATGAACTACTTTTATACCTGAAAATAGATTTTCTTATGGAAATGCAGGCATACCCTTAATTTGTGACATCACTTATCTAATGCTTTTATGAAAGATGAATGAACTGTTAGTGGTAATGAAAGTAATCAGAGGACGGAAGGCATAGATGTAGCAAAACAACACCATTCAAGTAATATGTGTCAGTGAAGCCTATCAACCTTAATTTAAAGCTGATCAGATTTCTGTGCTGTAGGAAAATAAAAACAAAACCCTAAACCTCAGCCTTCCTGAGATGGTTTGCTACCCACGTCAGTGTTTTTAGAGAATGAGATGGCTAGATCAAGCAAGTGTTCTTCTGACATTGGTGACGTAACAAATACCTGGGTTTAAAATGTTTCCTGTTTACTTGTGTTTTGAACACAGCAGTGTCAGGAAAGTAGATTCTAAAATCCTCTTCTAGGGTGTGCTCAAGTATAGCTATGGAATGAATTGTTTTGAGGTTCTTGACAAATTGTGGATTTTTTTTCTTTCAGAAAGTAAATAAGTAATGCATTTTTATCCCCATAGATCTATAAATCTAATCAGATCACAGTTGTCTTATTAAACTGAAGTGGGGATAAGATTACTATGCATCATTAGCTTGTTCATTTTCAAATATATGTAATATACAATATATTTGAAACTGTATCTATTAGGATGCATGGTGCAATAACCACCTGTGTGTATAAAATCTGGGAGCTAGATAGCCAGGGACGGCTCTAGGTATTTTGCCACCTCAAGTATAGCAGGCAGGCTGCCTTCGGCGGCTTGCCTGTGGGAGGTCCCCGGTCCCGCGGATTTGGCGGCATGCCTGCGGGTGGTCCCCCGAAGCCGCAGGACCAGCGGACCCTCTGCAGGCATGCCGCCAAAGACAACCTGCCTGCCGCCCTCGTGGTGACCGGCAGAGTGCCCCCTGTGGCTTGCCGCCCCAGGCACGTGCTTGGCGTGCTGATGCCTGGAGCCGCCCCTGTAGATAGCTCATCAAATTTGTGCTGGAAAATAGACATTCATATGTAGGTCACCAATTTGAACACAGACCAGATCAGTAATACCAAAAGTTATTATCAGAAGACAACTACCGGTATTTGGTGGCCATGAGTACCTAAAATGAGTTACCATCATAATCTCATTGATTGTCACCCTTGCTAGCTATCTCAGTCAAGAGTTTAAGGACTGAATGTCTGTAGAGACTCAGCTACTTGCCTGCTAGATGTCCTTCCAGGTCAGAGTTCAGGCATGGTAGCAGGGCATTCTGATGAACCTTGTAGTTGCTTTCTGTGCTGTAACTTTCTATTGATAAATAGAGGAATTCGGTTTCTAATGTTGTCAAAGTGGCACTTCTGAGTGCTCACATTCAGATTTTTTTAAAATGCATCCTATTTATAACTAATTTTAAGATGAAAGAGGATTTAAAATATATACCTTTTTAAAAAAATCAGTCTTTTTGCAAAGGGTGCTACATTATTTTACTAGTTATAAACAAATACTCCTGGGGGAATTATGCGCCATGGCGCATGTGCAGATTTCATGTCCCCCGCAGATTTCTTTGCTTCCCCACAGAAAAATGACTTTCTGACAGGGAAGCTGCAAGAGCAGTCACGCACCGCTCCTTAGCTGCGCAGGTATATCATTTCAGACACCCAGAGCAGCTGGCAGAGAGGTAAATCACTAAAGGGCTGGGGACACCCCAGCCAGTGGCTCCTACCGTGAGCTGGGATCAGCTGCTAGTCCCGGCTGGGCTGGAGGCAGGAGAGGACGGGACTTCCTCTTCCCCTGCAAGGAGTCCCTGGGGCTGTGTCAAACCCACCCCCAGAAACCTCCCCCTGCTACAGAAGCTCAGCATCCTCCCCTGCTGCCTGCCCCCATTGTTCCTCAGCTGCGGGGGGAGGGATCACTGTACGGGGAGCCCCAGTGCATCTGGACTTCCCATACCCAGACACCCCCTGCCAAGCCTCACCCCTTACACCCAGAACCCTCAGCCCTCCATACCCAAATCCCACTTCAATGAATCTCAACCCCTGCATCAGGAGCCCCCTGCACCCAGATCCCCTGCCTCCGGACCCCAATCCCTGTCCCCATAGCCCCTCCCCCCCCACTGAGCTCCCTGTACTCAAACCCACACCCTGACAAGCCCCACCCGCTGCACCACCCTGAGCCTCCACATCCAGACCCCTATGCCACTGACCGCCAGCTAGCTACACCCAGACTCCTGCCCCACCAAGCACCATTCCCCCAGCACCTAGGCCTCCCTGTTGAGACCCCCACACTCAGACCCCTCCACTGAGCCTCAACCACCTTCACCTGGAAGTCCCTGCAGTGTCCCATTGCCCCTGCACCTGGAAACCCCCCAACGAGCCTCTGTGTGTCCAGATCCTCCCACACCTAGACCCCAAACTGAGCTGTCTGCACCCAGATTGTTCCACACGGAATCCTCTCACCCCACACCTGGATCCCCTCACACTGAGCCCCTCCACTCTTGGATCCTGCCTGTTTGAGCCTGTCTGCCCCACACCTGGTGTGCCTGTCGCAGAGGGACAGGGCCCCCAGGGTGTTTCTGGGACAGGCCCAGGCCTCATGCTGTGTCAGGGTTAAGTGCAGCCTTTCCACTGAGTCTGTGTCCCCAGACTGGGAAGGCTGCAGGGTGAAGCCAGTGGCCTATGCTCCCCACTGCCATGCTGGAACCTCTACATTTATTTATTGACAAATAAAACTTGCAGAGTTTTTAAATATTGTGCACAGATTTTATAATTATTTGGTGCAGAATGCCCTCGGGAGTAAAACAAAATAGGGAAATTATTGAATAAAGTAAATGTTACTGCTATGTCAAAATTGTATGGTTGAGTTTTTACACGTACAAAAATCAAGAAATCTTACACCTAATGTAACTTGGCCTTCTTATGCATGTGCAATATTTTGTTTGTCCTGCTCATGCCAAGTTTAATGCCTTTATGAGTATGTTCAGTATGGCTAATTTTTTTCTTTACACAATAACCATAACTGGATACTAAAAAACAAAACAAAAGTAAAAATGATAGCTAACTGGACTTTCAAGTGGGACAAAGTAGGTTTGAGAACTAAGCAAGAGGCTATGAGTTTGGGATTATTGAGTTCTAATTTTCGTTCTGGCTCAGCCTCTTTATGGGCTTGTCTATACTAGTAAGACAAAAGGTGTTTTTTTTTTTTAATGACAGCTGTCATGTTTTAAAATCCATCGCATGTTAACTATTACATTTTAAATACACACCTTTTTATCCTAGAGTAGATTTTTTTTCCTTTGTGAGATTTCTGCAAATCATCTCACCTCTTGGTGTTTCAGCTGTAAAATGGGAGTAATAATGTGATTCAGTTAGCAGACGTCTTGTTGCAAAGATATATTAATGTTTGTACAGTGGTTTGGAAATGTAATCTATAATCTATTATTTTTCTTCAGATTTACCAGGCATAAGAAATATTAACCCAAAGTGGAGCTATTTTTAAAAGGTTAAAGCACATTTTAATGATTGTGCCCTTTGAATCATAAGTATTGTATTCTGTTCATAGATCAGCAGAGCAGTGTAAATAACTCAGGAGAAGTAAAAATGACTGACAAAATAAGGCATGTTTTTTAAAAGTGTGTGTGTGTGTGTGTGTGTGTGTGTAAAGCAACTCCATTTAAGAAGCCTCTGTAAAATTGTGCAACTAAGTATGCCAGAATCAGGGCATGCCAAAGAGAGAGTTGAATGTGATACTGTAACTTCACCCCTTTCTGTGAGTGCTTTATAAACTATTCTTTAATTATGTGATCATGTATTTTTCACAGTATCCGTGTTTTCCTACAGCCAGGTATCTATCTGTTCATCCTAATTACAACAAACTACATTGGTTGTACCAGATGCATCCATGAAAGTCATTTTTGTACAATTGAACAGTGAATGAGGCAATGCCCTGTCCCATGTGAGATGCATAATGAATTTGGTAAAGGCTTCTGATCACCCCGCCCCCCCCACACACATCTTATTCAGTGTGCACCTTACTCCATGAGACAAGAGTTCCTGTGAAATTCTGCCTCATTGAACTTGTACTTCAAATTATTAAAATCTTCATGTGCTGGGCATATCAGCTTTTCAGCATTTTGGATTATTAAAGATAGGACATCTGAATGAGGCAAGTTCCTACTGCACACATCTTGGAATATTTTATAAAGACATCTCTAATTCAGTGAACACGCACACCACAGACTATCTTCTCTCCAACTGCTCATTTAAAAAGCGCTGAAAAAGCAGATCATTTGCAATGTATATGCATTAAGTAGTAGTACCAAAGACACTCAACCTGGGCAAATCAAAACCAATTTTGGAACACTCCAAAGCACATTTATCTTACTGTGGGTGGGAGGGCATACATAAGTATCTGTGCTCTTTCTAAACATTTGTGGATTTATCTTCACAAACACCCCTGTCGATTAGGTAGTGTCCCCTTTTCACAGAGTACTTGCACGACTTACTGAGGGTCGTGCAGAGCTGGGAATTGAATCTAGATTTCCTGAATTCTAGACCTTAACCACAAGACTGCTCTTTTCCCCTTTGTTCTATCTGAGGACTGTTTCCCTGATAAATTTTAACTTTCCACCCCTAGTCATAAAGAGGAGGATGCATAAATAGAAACCTTATTAATAATAATAGTTACTATTTTATTTGATAGTGCACTATTTTATTATAATGTTTGTTTTATTGCATGCCAATGTAGATTTCTATTTATTTCTGAATTGTTTTCTTAATACTGAATGCAAGTGACCCCTGGAGACAAGCTGAATTGCCATATTTTCCCATTCCATCTGCAAAGGAAATTGAGTCAAACTCATCAATATGCACCCTGTAGATTCCATGTACCCAAGCTGCTGGCATTGCTTAAAAAGAAAGCATGCCCTGTTATATCAAAGAGTGAATGTAGAATGATGATCCCATCACCGTCTAATTTATTATGGCCACTGTATGAGTGAGCTGTAGAGTTTCTCATCCTGGGTAATGAATAGAAAGAACAAATTAAGAAGTCTGGGGAGGTGGAATGAAACAGTATCTATGATAATATGAAACAAATATTTTTGAGGAATTATTCACCTTGTTTTATTTTTGCCATAATGCTGTAGTACTTAATCCCAGATGTGAAGACAAGGACATGAAGCAAACAAAATACAATGGTTCTGCAGTAGCCTGGGGAACTAGAGTCCTGAGGTTGCTTCTGAACCCGGGTCAGCTGCATCTTTGCTGCCAAGAAGGAGGCCTTGTTTTACTCCCAAGTGATACTAATCTAACTGGGGAAAAACCATAGCTTTCAATAAACGCACTAAATTGATTTCATTTTTTTTTTGACAAGCACTAGAAAATTAGATTAGTGGTTGTTTTTGTTAACTGGCTTCAACAGACTTGCATTCTTTGAGTACAAATATACCCGTCTCCAAACATAAGACTATGATATGTGCATGTAGGAGCAAATATCAACATCAGAACATGTTTGGTATTGAATTACTCTGAGGTTATAGATTTTTTTTCCCAGCTGTTACCTCAATTAACGAGCAGAAAAATTGTTATATGTGAAACTGTTTGGAGATCTACTAAAGCAAGAGGAGCCAAAATACTAGTGATCAGGGGTAGGGTTGGGAAGGAAGGTTTACAAGATCAATAACATCAAGCAGGAAGAAAATAAATTTGAGTCAAGATACTATGCAGTATATCTCAGTAAAAGCACAAGAGAGACAGACACACACACAGAGGAAGAAAGACACATGGAAGAAGTTTTTAAAATAGGGTATTGGTGACATAATTTTTAAAAAATAATTTAATATTTGATTCTTACTCCTTTTTTCCAGGCAAAAGCTCCTTCTCCATAATGAAAATGTCCCTGTTATCATGAATACATATTTTAGTCAGAAGGTTCTTCTCAAACATCGTGCAGAAGTGAAAGATAGGACACGTTGTCCAGAGAAGTTGCATATTAGAAGGAACGTTATATCTTTGGCACAAATATTCAGATTAAATTACCTCAGAGACAGTCTGCCCCAGGAATCTGCAGTTAATCAGGTAAGGTTCATTTTGTTTGAAGTTTAGCACTTTTTAATAATTTGGTGACCAGATGCTTGGAAATCATAACATAAATATTGAAATACTGATGTGCTCTCTTGCCCTCCTATTTGGCCAAAACTGAATGATATGGCGTGCTGTTTGTTTTAATAATATTTTACAAGTAGAGACTTTTGGCCAGCCAAATGCTGAACTGCTGTGAGATTATTTTGTTGTGGCTCACTACTGCGCTGAATAATATTGGTGACATTATGACAGCTTCGGTTTTCATTGATTCACATTTATTCTTTGTAGCTCAGTACCCAGTCTCATTTTAAATAATTACTATTTTCTTAATAAACTTGGATGTTTCCTTTCTATACTCCCATCTTTGAGCCTTCTTCCCGTTCCTCTTGTGTCCTTTCTTTAAAACACCAATGATTGCCTTTAATAGAAATAAGGTCAAGATTTTAAAAATGACTAGTGGTTGTGGGTACCTCAACTTTGGACAATTTAAAAAGGCCTGGCTGATAGAGAGTGAATGTCTAGCAGTTTCTGAAAATCAGACCCCTTTAAGGTATTTTGTTGGACAACCAAAAATGGAGGCACCAAAAATAACTTGTCACTTTTGAAAATCTTGGCCAGAGTTTCAGGTGACTCCCTTGCAAAGCTTTCACCATTCCCATCATATCTGATCCCTCTTTTTAGGCCTGGGAATGAAAAGGTTAGATATATCAAATCAAAGCCTAAGCTGACTTCACATTTTTAACCTATTTCCACTATAGATGTGCCAAAACCAGAATAATTTACTCACACTCCTACATTTTGGTGGGTTCAGAAAAAATGGGGCCTGTATCCAAACCATCCTTGGTTTTGGTTTTGCAAAACCAAACCCAACAAACAAACTTATAAAAAAACAAAAACACTTTCTTTGATATGTCAACTAAAAAGCTCACTGTTTCAACCTTGTTTACATGTATCAGCATAGCTTTTCTGCAGAGCTGCAAATATCTTTATACACTGATGCAGTTTATCTACAGTGGAGTTTGTATTGGTTGCAAGTACTTTGATTTAGCTACATCAGTGTAAAAATTCAGAATCAGCAAGGACTCAGCCAAGTCTACACTATGCAGCTTTTAGTGACAGGGCTGTATTACTACAGCCGTGTGGCTAAAAGGCACACCGTGTAGCCGCTGTTTGTCGGCTCTCCTGTTGACAAAATACTTCCACCCCCAATGAGCGGCGTTTTTTTAACACCTCTGAAAGACAAAAGTTTTGTCGTTCAGTTGCCAGTGTAGACATAGCCTAAGTGGCTGTGAGCCATTTCTGGTAACAAGCGCCCTTTGAATTGCACTGTGTTCTTGGAGACCATCCTGGTCCTACTGACGTCAAAGGGAGTTTGGCATTAATTTGAATGGTATCAGGACAAATCCATTCATGCTAGTGAGTGACAGCTAGTAGGGATTAATTTTATGTAGTGTTTTTCTGAAAATGGGGTTTAGATTAAGGATGGCAGAGGGGAGATTGAGGGAAGCAACAATCTTACTATAAGAAAATGCAGGTGTTTAAAATGGGATGAATGTGATATGGGATGAAGCAGCAGACAGCATGGTTTTTATTCCAAAATAAACTTACTTTTTTCAGGTGTAATGAAAGAATGGAAATAGATAGGGAAATAAATTAGGGTTCCTGTTTTCCTCATCAGTAATCTGGTTCCCTTGACTTCGTAGTTCATCAATTTGAGAGCTGAATTACTGCTTCATAAAACTATGCACCCTTATATTTTCCCTCAATTTAGAAGTTGTACAGTCAATTTTGAAGGCTAATGCTACAATTTAAAAGCAAGTAATAATTAGAACTACCAAGAATTAAGTAAAACATAAAATGGTGATTAAATACTAATGCCAATTCTTTCTTCCCCCTACAGTCACCCTTGTCTCACATGAACGGAATTTGTTTAATCCAAGGCAATAGCTATACACAGGAGACCACTGTGTGCTGAACTGTAGGGTTTCTTGTGCATTTATTTAAAATCTTAGATTAAAGCTGGCCATGTGTGGAAATTACAGTTTATATATACTAAATACTTTGCAAATAATCTTGTGGTGCTTTTCAATAATGAATCTTGTTGAATTTTACTTTGTGTCACTACATGGTTTCATAGTCCATAAAGTAATTTAGTTTATGCCTTTGTCTTTACCAGGTTGCTTGTACCAATACGATTACACCAAAGACTGTACAGACTAACAGCAACCCTGAGTCCAAACTACATCCCTTTGCACTCAGTGCCCCAAATGACTCTCTCCTAGAAGTGGTGGAAAGCCAGGGAGCAGTGGGGTGGAAGGAAGTGCAGGTACAAGTGGTTGTCCAAAGGGCATATTATCTGCCTTCAAGAGAGGGTTTCAGATGTCAGCTTCAAGGAAATAACCCAATTCGTTATGCAACGCCAATCTTAAATTTGGATCTGCCAAATGTTAGGTGAGTAATAAAACACTTGCAAACTGGTCTGGTGGGGTTATAATATTAGGGAAACAAAAGAAAGAGGGGAAGTTGGGTCTGGCATTGTGATGCCCTTAGCTAACACTGGCTAAATATATTAAGCAAGGCCTAGTGTTCTAGTTGTAATAATATTACACCTCCTTAATAGGCACAGGTGCAGAGCACCACTGATGTTACCTGAGGGAGGGGACGACCTTACCTCTTGCCTAATATTCCTTTGCTGCACCAAGAACTACTGGCAGAAAGTTGAAAAATGAGTGACTGGATGATAATTTAAAATAGGTGATGATTATGTTCCTGTCTTATATTATTACATGAGTTGCACTGTACAGCTACTCATTCGGTTACCTAATAGTTACCTAACTATTTCAGTCTTTAAGGCACTCGACAAATAATTAATTGATCCTCTTATAACACCCTTATGAAACAGGAAAGAAAAATTAGCTTTAATTTAGAGGTGGAGAAACTGAGGGTTTGTCTAAAATGGGGATTTTACACTGATGTAGCTGCACCAGTACAACCCTCTGGTGAAGTCTGGCCCTACTGAAGTCAGTAGCAAAACTTCCATTGACTTCAGTGGGACCAGCATTTCACCCTTAGGGCACCAGTGTGAACAATTATTTGTACTGCACAGTTACATCAGGATCCGTGCAAAAATCTCCAGTGTACACAAGGCCTGCAACATCTAGAGGCTTAGACCAGCATTTTCAGTCTCTTCTGTTTCTTCCTTTGCCTCCTGCAAATGGAATGTTGTTAGTGTCTGCAGTGTAGGAGAGTCACAATGGGATCTCACCTTTCCAGTGCAGAAGACATGCCAGATGCAGTTCCCTCTTGATGCCAACAATACTGACTACTGCTGCAACTTTTCGTTCTCATTGTTTTGACCCTACAAGTGCAACGCAGAATTGGAAAGGAATGAAATAAAATGAGTGTCTGTGATTATGACCACCATGATTTTTATTAAATCCCACTTTTGGGGGGGTTTATATCTTAGCACTTTCAAATCATATTGAGTTGAAACTTTATACAGCAAATATATTACATTTTGTTCTCCTACAAAAAGCTTTATTAAGGTTAAGTTAAGGTTGCAGGCATGTATCAGAGTTTTGAGTGTATATGCCTTTCAAGACCTCAGGAAGTCCTTGCAGAATTTTGGAGCTGCATAAGAGTGTCGCTGTACATGGATAAGTGCCTCAGATCCCCTGGGGAGCCGAAGGAGGCTCATGAGGGACCCTTCAAGCCTTAGGGCCTTCACTGGGGATACTTCCAATCACATCCCTGTAGGTGATAGAAGGCTTGTGAGCACCCCACTAGCCTCAAAAACGTATAGAAATTTTCCTCAACCTCATTTCTCTGCAAGCCTTATGATGCTCTACAGAGGCCAGTCGATCCCTAATCTTTCTCCACAAGCCTTAAGAGGCTTATTTTTCCCACAGAACTAAAACTGGATCATCAGCCACTCAACAAACCTCAACAGGGTCATGAGTATTCCAGTGTTCTTAGGGCTCATCCATATGCTCAAGTTTCACAGGTTTAACTGAAGCCACTTTAAAAACTGTGTTAAATGAATGCACTTTGTGTCCACTATTACAGAAAAATGATAGAAAAATTCTGTATCGGCAAAAAAACAACCTGCCTAGGTTTCTTTCTTCATAGATTTTAAAGAAGGGGCTGAAATTGGGCTTCTGATGGAAAACCATTTGCAATTTTAACTATGGAGTGGCTATTATCACTCCATAATTTAGCTCGATTATGGTCTAAAATCCTAACTCCGTCCCCTCCTTTTCAGTTTCAATGTTTAAACAAACAAACAAACAAACAAACAAATTTGGGGGGAGGGATAGCTCAGTGGTTTGAGCATTGGCCTGAGTTCTAGGAGATTGGTATATCTCCAATTATTACCAAATTGCATCCATGAACACAATTCCAGATAGTCTTTGGTCTACAACCTTCACAGGAGTGGGGTGAAACCACACACAAATCTCAGATTGTATTTTTACATCAAACTTGAAATAAAAATAGATCCTTTTGACTTTGGACATTAAACCCCTCAGTTCAGAACTGGATAAATGGTTATACAAGCAGAGAACATAGGGTTCTGGGTTTCTAAATACTCCCTACAGCTTTAGATAAGCTGTCTCGTGTACAGTAGTTAAACTAAGCCATTGATAGTGCCTTAGAATTTTTGCAAGCATTTCAGCTGAGAAGTGATCCTGACCTGTATCAGCCATAAGAAACTTCCTTCTACATCAGAAACTTTCATGCTCATCATCTTTAAAGTGACCTGGTTGGATCACTTCCTCACAAAGCTAATGAGCTCCTTCATTTCCTGTCACAAGTTACCATCCCCTAAACCAGCTGCCAATTCTTTACCTAAAATGTTTGTCATGGAAACAAGATGTATAGCTTATGAGAGAATATGAGTGAGCAGAAGTCTTTAATTTGTATACAAAAGTTTGAACTAAGTATCAGGGCAGCCCAACAGTTTATTGATTTAAGCTGTTTCTGACAGACTGTTTTACAGTTTTCTTATTGTTATAGCATCTAAATGTCACTGCAATAGAGAAACATTTTCTTAAAAAAGGCAGTAAAATGAAAAGAAGCAGAAAATAAAATATGGAGCAAGGAGATGTTAATCCTGGTTGTCTGCCTGGTTGTGCTGGATTTGCATCTGGAATATAGTGTTTAGTTCTGGGCACCTAAATTCTACAAAAATATTTACAAATTGTGGAATATTTTTTAATTTTCACTTAAGAAAAATTTCAAAAACTGTTGCTAGTGTAATGTAAATGGACGAAGTACTAAAAACTGTAATACCTACCTTTATATAGCTACTGCATAGGTACTTATATAATTTGTACCTACAGTAAAGTGCAATCCTTTACTGGTAGGCAAATGGACTAGATGACCTAATAGGTCTTTTGCATCTCTAACATCTATCAATCTATGAAATTTGGGGTTCTGGGCATTTTCCAGGACACTTAAAAAACACTATATTTGCCATTCCCTCTAGTAATGCACTTCTCTTGAAGATGTACTATACATGCTTAGCGAGCAGGTAAAGGAAGAAACGTGCCTTGCCATGATTCTTTTTCTTTCCCATTATTGTCTGGCATACATATTGCTGCTGTTCTCCCCTCTTGGTGAGAGAGTAGCTTTTACAAATCATGTAAAGTTGATTCTCAATTAAATTGCTTTACATTTGCTTAGAGGCATCTGTCTGGAGAATTATGGGGTGGTTTGCCTGAATGGATTCAGCCCATCCCTAGAAGAAGGTGTGGAGCACAGGTGTAAGCCAAAAACTTTTCCATCTAACATTACTCTTTTCAACTCTTTTGGAGAGAGCCTAATTGGTAAGAAAATACAAAAAAAAGGGGAAAAAAAGAAAGAAAGAAAGACACCCTTTGTGTTAAGGAGCCTTCTACTGATGAGATGCCTGATTTGCTGAGTCAGCCTTGTATTTTGTGTTTGTGGTATCAAGCAGTGTATAATTTGCGTTTTGTTCTTGCCAGTATGATCTTGTGAGTGGGCTACTTGAGTTCAGGAAAATGTAGTTGGTCAATTTTATTCTTAAAGGACAGGAATCATATGTAGTAGTTAGTGTAACCAATACTCAAAGTTTGAAAGGTTACTGGATAATTAACCAATCCAAGAGCTCAAAAGATTTGGGGTTGGAAAAAGGATGTGGCCTATTGATGAAAAGCTTAGTAACTTTTAAAAGAGAACAGTGCTAGTTATGGCTGTGTATCCACATTTTAAAATCTCTGTGTGTGAATATAGGAATTTTCCATTCACTTCTTTTGGCATATGTCCTGACCTACTTCCCACCTGAGTGTTAAAATTCTAGCTTACAATAACATTCTATTCTCAGAATGTATACATTTTAAAAAAAGGTATGTAACCCTTTTTTCCCTTTCAGTAATGAATAGTCCTTTTATTCTTTCTCTCTATTTTTTTATTTTCTAGTCACTTTTCTTGTCAGGGCCTTGAGAAGCAGCCAGAGCTGACTCCACCGTTCAAGCAGGACCCCAGAGAAGCAAATAATTAGGGAAAGCCAAGTGTTTGTATGTATAAATAGGGGAATGGGGGTAATCTATATTTCCATTTTGACTAGGGCAGCAAAAAAACTACAGCCATGTCTGCTGGGATTGTTTGTTTCCCAGCAGGTTGTTGTGAGTTTCTGCACAGTGTATGCCTATGTAATGCCAGGTAGAAGGGATCTAGTGACCTGCGCCAGTCCTCTGAAACTGATTTGTAAACTCTATCAGGATCATCTTTCTTCTTTCCCTTCTTCCCTCTTGCGGTCTTAGGACATTCTCATTCCAATTTGTTTTAGTGCAAACACAGTTGCATTATGGATCAAATGCTACAGTTAACATTTCTAGCAGCTGGTGGTGTTTAGGTAAGTCATAGTGTCTAACTTAAGGAAAATCTCATCTTGAGGTATAAAAGGCCTTTTTAAAATTAGTATGTTTTTAATGTGAAAAAGGTCTGAGATGGAAAGGAGAGTCATTTAAAGATCCATGCTCACAGATGTTAGCATCTGTCAAAACGTTTTCTTTTGTGGCCGACTTTATTCTGTTTACAGCATTCCAGTCATTTTTTCAACAAAACATTTCTCAACAGTGTGTTCTAAAATGTATGATGGATTTTTAATTGCATTGGATTTCTGGGGTACAATTTTTCAAGTGGGAAGTAAACAGGAAATAGGTAACTGAAGGCTCTTCACTGCAATTCATAAACTAGAACATTTTCCCTGATTTCCTCTTTTCAGCTGCTTCTTGTGAGCAAAGATATGTGCTTTTAATATTCTTGTAAAGTTGTCTAATTGCTATTTGAAAGGCTTTTAATAGTTCCCTAAGCAGTTTGAGAAAACATATCCACTGCAGTTCAAGGACTAATAACTCGCTTCTGCTTTTCTTTCTTTCTCTGAGTAAAGTTATGTCTATAGTACAAGTATTACAGTTGCAGTGTTGCATCTACACCACTGTATGCTGTAATGCAGATGCTTCCTACATCAACAGATGGGGTTTTTCTGTCAGTGTAATTAAATCTCCTCTCTGAGAGGCGGTAGCTAGATTGACGGAAGAATTTTTCCACCAACCTAGCCATGTCTATGCTGGGGATTAGGTTGACCTAACTATGGTGCCCAGGGCATGAAATTTTTCACAGCCCTGAGCAACATAGTTGGGTTGATTTAATTTTTAAGTGTAAACCAGGCCTTAGTGTCCTTCACAGTAGGATTGTTCACTCTCACCAACCCTTCTTTGCCCCTTCTATAAGGAAAGCATTGCCCTGATCACAGCAACTGACTGACCAATGGGGATTTGAAATAGAGAAGAAAGAGACCATTTGCTTTCTGGGAGTCCAGCTTTGGCATCTCACTGTCTGGCTGAGACATTAAATTATAATATATTTTGTGCCATCGATTCCCCGTACATCCCTCCCCAAACTCACTCCTGAAAAGCTGCCTCCCAGGTGCTGATTATAAAGTTTGATCGATGGAACTTCAACTCCTTCCAGTGCTACTCCTTCACAACACTCTGGCGTGGTCTATACTAGGAAATTAACTTGGCATAACTGTTGCTCTGAGGTGTGAAAAATCCACACCCTAAGCGACACAGTTAAACCAACCTAATTGCCTAGTGTAGACAGCACTAGGTCAATGGGAGAATTCTCCTGTCAACCTAGCTACTGCCTCTTGGGGAAGTGGAGTACCCATCCTGACACGAGAACCCCTCCCATTGGTGTAGGTAGTGTCTTCACTGAAGCAGTGCAACTGCAGTGGTGTAGTTGTGCTGCTCTAGTGGTTTATGTGTAGACATTGTTAATTTTACATTACAGTTTATTTTTCAGTGCTAAACACAGAATCTTATTCCTATGTTAGGTAAACAGTGAAGTGGAGGGTAAAAGAGGTATCTAATAAATGTGTTGCAGAAGAACAAAAACTTGCCATTCTTTTCAAATCCAGCACTGGGTATAACAACTAATAAAATGATAGAAGTTGTCTTTGTCTCTATATTGTGTCAGAAATGTAGTAGACTAGCTGGTGTACAAGAACAGTCCCAAGAGTGTGGTGGTCAGTAAAAAGCACACGTGTAAAGGGTACCGATCCTTCTGGCAAGGAAATTATCAGAAATGACAATTACTAGCTGTCCAACTGTGTGTGGCGAGGGGGGCAGGAGGGTGATGGGTGTGTGTGTGTGGGAGGGGGAAGGGCTGATGGAACCTTTGATCACTCACTAGTTCTTCCGAAGAATCACACTCCATTTCAGCGTGTTCAGATTTAAAATTTTTATTAAACCTAATGTTAAAAATAATTGTATAATAAATAGGTTGGGAAAAGAGTGTCTCTACATCTGGGTATAGCGCTTAGATTATACACAAATACAAAGTTAGTTTTTAAAAGTCATATGATACATACAGTACATAATCAGCAATAACCCAAATTTAGGTGAATAGATTTAACAATACAGTTTAAATATTAGAATCCGAATACTCGGGTACATCACTCATGAAAAGTTGTAAGGAGATTTGGTTGTAGAAAGCAAAATATATCAATGAGTGGAGATTGTTCCTCAATAATTGAGAATTAGGTTGGTTGTCCATTTAGAAGATTCAATCTATGAGGAAAGTAAGTGCTATTTTCCTGACTGCGCTTCTCATCGGCACTCCAGCTCATCCCTGCTGGTATTGCCGATGTCCAGTGTTGTGTTCTATGTAGATGTCTCTCGACCACCTAGTGGCCTTCAGCACCATGAGTTGCTGCATCAGCCAAGTGTAGCATTGACCGATTCCATATTCTCTCAGCACTCACTCATTACTGGGGTCCCATGCGCCTAAGGTTCTGATGATCAGTGCATGTGTCTGGACCTTAGCTCTCAAGGAACAGTGCATGTGTCTGGACCTTAGCTCTCAAGGTTTCGGCCAGAGGGGCATATTTCTCTACCTTTCAAGTTCGGACATCGTGGAAGGCCGGAGTCCTGTTCTCAAATGGTGCTGTGATGTCCACCATGATGATCATCTTCCAGTCCACATTGGTGGTGATGATGTCCGGTCGCAGTTGGCTGTCAGTTCTGGGGATGGTGGAGTTTAAGGCCACCTTCCCCACGGGTGGGGGGATGGCTCTGGCCAGGCAATCTTGGATGGCGTGTCGCAGCTGCCAATCTCTGGAATGGGGCTTTCAGCTACACAGGACATGGGGTAGCATCTCATTGGTATAGCTGCACTTCCTGCATCGCTTGTCCCGATTCCCATGGTGGACGGCTCCGTTCAGTGGGATACAGTTGAGCTGGGCCCTGTAGATGAACCTCCAGTTGGCAAATTGGGTGAAGCTGCCCCCGGGGAGGAATTGTTTACTGGCGTCCCACTTGCACGTCACCTTGAATGCCTGGCCCTAGTCCAGCTTTTCATACAGTGGTGGCAGCCCTATAAGTACACAGCTAGAAAGTAACTCCCTCTGAAGATTAATACTTTGTTCAAGAAACAGTAGAATTCCTACTAATCTGTGGTTTTCCCATTATTATATACATGCATGTTTGCTAGCTCACTCACTGTTTCTCATGGAACTACCATTATGCACAATTCTGTATTCACCACCACCTACATTGTAATCACTCCCTTCTCCATCCTCTCCCCCTCCCGCACTGAAACGCATACAACACTAAGGGCTTACCTATGCTTAAAATGCTACAGCGGCACAACTGTACTGCTGTAGCACTTCAGTGTAGACACTACCTATGTCGACGGGAGGGATTCTCCTGTCAGCGTAGGTAAAGCAGATAAGTCAACAGAAGAATTCTTCCTTCGACCTAGAGCTGTCTACATCTGGACTTAAGTCAACTTTACAACACTGGTCAGGGGTGTGGATTTTTCACACCACCGACATAGTAAAAGCCCTCCTAATTTTCTAGTGTAGACAAGGCCTAAATTGAATCACAACCTGTAGTTAAGGAAACTTTGTAGCATATGAACATCTTGTCATTCTCCCTGTCTTTTCTCCCTTCCCTCTTCCCTCCACTCCTCTTCCCCCCCCCCCCCCCAGTTTTATGTCTGTGCACCAAGTATGAAAAACCTAATGATTCCGGAAAGAATATAGAACAGGGGTCGGCAACCTCCGGCATGTGCGCCAAAGGCGGCACGCAGGCTGATTTTTAGTGGCTGCTGCCAGCCGGGGTCCCAGCCGCTGACCCCACTTAGCCCGCTGCCGGCCTGGATTACGGAACCCCAGACCAGCAGCAGGCTGAGCAGCTCAGCCCACTGCCGGTCTGGGGTTCCGGCCGCCGGCCCCCTGCTAGCCGGGGTCCCGCTGTCGGCCCCGCTCAGCCCACTGCCAGCCTGGATGGACAGAACCTGGGCCGGCAGTGAGCTGAGTGGGGCCGGTGGCCAGGACCCCGGCTGGTAGGGGCCGGTGGACGGAATTCCAGACCAGCAGCGGGCTGAGCCGCTCAGCCTGCTGCCGGTCTGGCGTTCCGTCTGCCGCCTGCGCTGCCAGTCTGGCATGCAAAATCTTAAATTAATGAAGACTTAGGACACCACTTCCCAAAGGTTGCCAACCCCTGATACAGAAGAAATATAAAAGTAATATTGTTATTCCCCATGTGTTATCTAGTGGTAGAAAATCAGTTTTGGGAGTAGAAAGCGGGCAACTTGCAAAGGTAATTTTCCAGCCCTAGATCAAAGATCAAGGTATGTGCAGTCACTGTTCTCAGATTGTAGTTTAAACTAGGGATAGTAATTTTCCAGCATCTGTTGTTTGTCAAGAATTGTTCCAAGATGGTCTACGTAAAAGGTATGGAATTTTCCCCCTTGTTTTTGACCTCTCTTCCCCTTGAATTTTGTGTCTTTGGAAGTTGTGTGGCTGACGGTGCTGAATGCAGAAATCTTCCATGTGTGTTTTTACCCCTACCCCTCACCCAAATACATGACTTGAGGCTGACCTGGAGGCAGTGTTTTAGTCATGCTGGAGCAGCTCTCCAAAACTTTTATAAAAGCCAGTTTGTGTCTCTGGAATTTGTTATCCTTCTACTGTGGTGCAGAAGGCAAGAATCTCAGATACAGAGGTGATAAATGCATTATAAATACCGCGATAGAGAGTTAATAGTTGGGCGAGACTCTAAATGGTTCCAAATATGTTGCCTGGAATTTGTACATGCAATTACATTTTTGCTTGAATTGTGTAAACACTGTTTGTACAAATGATTTTACGTGCAAAATTAGAGGCCTGTTCTGGAAAAAAAGTCTTTGCAAGTTGATCTATAATGAGAGGCTTGCCTGAGTGAAGACCACCTATATTAACTTTTAAAATTGGTCATCGTCAGCCCCAGAGAAGCCATAATTTGAAAATAACTACTAGAGACACATTGGAGAGAAAATAGGAACATGGCTTTAGCCCTCTTAATCTTACTCGACTGGACTCAATTCATTTTATTTTATTTTTTTAGGGACAGAGTTAAAAATGTAAGAACATTCATTAGTGTCTACTTTCAGAGAGTTTTGATATAATCAGGCCAGACTGGAGAGTCTGACATGGCAGGGCTTTACACAGCCAATGCTACTTTCCTCTCTTTAGCCTTTGATGTTGCAGTGAAGAAGAAAATTCATATTCATTGGTTGAATAAGAATACGCATATTTTAGGCTACAAATTATAATGACTTTACACTTATCCATATTCATAGTGGGACTTTTGTGGCCATATTTGAAATGCCCATTCTTTTGTGCATCCACCAAAATCCCACCCCTGTGTAACCTGATATCTTTTTGTACTGTCACCCCACTCTTTCCACTTTCCCTTCTTCTGCCACATTGTGCTGATTTACTTATATATTTGTCTAATTTAGTTCCAACCACCAATTTTCATCATGTTGAATAGTGTCCTTCATATCATTGGGAATACTTTTGAGTGAAAAGAGGGCCTTTAGGTTCTAAACATTGTGTCTTATGTGTTAGTGCTATAGTGTGTAGGGCTATTTACAATCTAAATAATAATATAGATCCTCAGATTTTTCAACTTCTGAAGGGTGGGATATCCTGTGCACTATACACTAATAAATTGGTGTAAAAGATAAGGAACATTGAGAAGATATAAGAATAGAAAAGAATGGTCCTTCGTAAGGTCTATCTTAGTTCTTATCTTACTCCCTTTCTTATGCGCTATAATATGTGATTTTAGTAGTGATTAAGATTTCCTCTCTATCTCTATCAGTTCACTTCAGTCCTGATTTGTTATAATTCCTGGTGTTCTACATCTGTGTTTCTCCTAGACAGAAACTTCCAGCCTTCCCAAACTCTGTCATTGTTTAATGGTGTGGCCAGATATCCAATATGGACCAAACTCATTTCAGTCAGTGTCTTAACTCCTCCCTCCCCCCACCCTCCCGAATAGAATCATAATTGCAGCTTTGTGTGTGTGTAGACGAGCACATACCTCAAAATGATGTAAGTTATGTGTGGGAAAACTACTGCAGTAAATAAATACGAATTTACTATTTAACAAACTTTGCAATTTATATATAGTTGTATAGGGGTTAAAAGGGATTATTTGCTGCTGCTGTTACGTACTTCTGTGGAAAGAAAAAGGAAGTGATTTGCACTTCTCTGAAAAACTGACAAAGATTTTAAATGTTTTTATAACTCTGAGTTTTAGGTGTTTGATTTGAGGCCTAAATTTGGCTGCAGTACACGCTTCTCTGAATGACCTATATTAGAAGCACTTGAGGTTAAGATTGAATGCAAATAATTCACAGCAATTTTTCTTTTAAACTGACACAGTGATGTCTTCAAACTATACAGATTGTAAGTGGAGTAGGCTTGGTTCCTCTTAAAGATTTTTCTATTGCATAATGACAGGACTTTTGACGTTTTGGTTCTGTATGATAGGGTCTTAATATAGTCAAAAGACTTTACTATCTCAGTGCTTACTCCAGAATTTATTAGAGCTATAGGTTTCTTCCCAGTCCAACAGAGTGAACTAGGGATGAATTAACACTATCGTAGTGTGGTGTACCTTTCATTTTTTGTGTGTCTGTCCATTAATGTCCCTTGAATCCATGTAGTTCCTGCACCGGAGCACTTTTGTGAGTGAACAGGGCACTTATCAACACCAGGGTTCCCGATTGAATTTAGATATGATTCACTCATGACTGTAGCAGATGTTTTTGCTTTTTTAGATCAATGCGCATGTTGTGAGGCTTTTTCCCTACCCCCAAACAGATGCCCAGATTTTTAAACACGCCATCCAACATGAGAGGGAAAAAGTGCCAGGATGTGAATATGGTCATTAGGAACAAAAATACTTTTATGTCATCTCTTCTATATGGCACCACAGGTTAATCAATCACCTTAGAATAACCTAAATACAAAATATAAGAGCTTGTTAACTAAAGAATTCAGGACCTCATTTCTTGGAAAAAGTCATTTCCATTTCTCACTGGACTTCTATTTAATGCTAAATACATGTTTGCTTGGCACAGTGGCTGAACCAACAAAGGCTGCTTGCAGCAGTTATGCTCAGTACTAAATGTCTAAATATATCAGCAATAGGAGACCAGCTGCCAGGGCTGAGGGACTCAGTTGGTAGTATTTAAAATTTGAGAAAAGAGAATTTTTAAGTAAACACCCTCAAAATCAGGGAAATCAGTGGGTCTGATTCTGATCTCATTTACACCAGTATACAACAAGTAACTTCACTGAGGCCAGTGGAGTGTTGTGATTGTTAAAAAATAAACAAAAAAACCCCCATTGGGTTGGGAAGAGTGATAGCAAAAGAGATGGAAAAACATTTTGGTGGGGAAGAGATGGATAGGATAACTGTAGTGGGTCGATTTAATTGGTCAGCTACACATATGTAAACGTTGATGTGATCAGGGTTGTACTCATGTAACTGAGTGCAGAACTTAACTCGGTGCTTTTAAAAACTACTCTGAGTCAGACTGCGATTGAATGTTTATTGCTTATTGTTTATTGCTTGTCCACATGGAAACTTAGTATGTCGCAAGCTCGGGTGTAAATATACAGCTGATTAGCCTGCCATGTGCTAACTAGTCAAATGGCCCCTCCTAACTCATACTAAAAGTTCCCTAGTGTGCTTTCATAGAGTCATAGAAATGTAGGACTGGAAGGGAGCTCGAGAAGACAAGTCCAGCCTCCTGCACTGTAGCAGGACCAAGTAAACCTGGACCATCCCTGACAGATGTTTGTCAAATCTGTTTTTTAAAACTTCCAAATATGGGGATTCCACCAACCTCCCTTGAAAGCCTATTCCAGAGTTTAACTACCCTTATAATTAGAAAGATTTTCCTAATATCTAACCTAAATATCTCTTACTGCAGATTAAACTCATTAATTCTTGTCCTACCTTCAGGGGACATGGAGAACAATTGATCACTGGTCTCTTTATAGCAGCCCTTAACATATTTGAAGAGTGTTATCAGTGATACGGTTTTTCAATCAGTTGTGCGCCCACATTATGGTAATTTCATCTAGACCACATTTCCCTAGTTTGCTTATAAGAATGTCATGTGGGACTGTGTCAAAAACCTTACTAGCATCAAGATATATTATATCTACTGCTTTCTTCCTATACAGTAGGCCAGAAACCCCGTCAAAGAAGGAAATTAGATTGGTTTGGCTTGATTTGTTTTTGACAAATCCATGCTGGCTATTCCTTGTTTCCTTATTGTGCTCCAGGTGCTTATAAATTGATTGTTTAAAAATTTGTTGCAGTATTTTTCTAGGTATTGAAGCTAGGCTGACCAGTCTATAGCTCCTCGGGTCCTCTTTGTTCCACTTTTTAAAGATAGGTAAAGATTTGTTTGCCTTTCTCCAGTCTTCTGGGACCTCACACATCCTTCAGGAGTTCTCAACGATCATTGCTAACAGTTCTGAGATTCCTTAGCTAGTTCCTTAAGTATCCTAGGATGAATTTCATGAGGCCCTGCTGAATACACCTAATTTATTTAAATATTCTTGTTTTTTCCCCTATTTTGGCTTGCATTCCTCCCCCTTGTTATTAATATTAAATGTGTTGAGTATCTGAATGCCATGAATCTTTTTAGTGATGGCTGAAGAAAAATAACGAGGAGTACTTGTGGCATCTTAGAGACTAACAAATTTATTTGAGCATAAGCTTTCGTGGGCTAAAACCCACTTCATCGGATATATGCAGTGGAAAATACAGTTTGAAGATGTGTATATATACACAGAGGACATGAAAAACTGGGTGTTGCCATACTAACTATAATGAGAGTAATCAGTTAAGGTGTGGTATTATCAGCAGGAGAAAAAAAAAACATTTGTAGTGATAATCAGGATGGCCTATTTCCAACAGTTGACAACAAGGTATGAGTAACAGTAGGGGGAAAAATTAGCATGGGGAAATAGGTTTTACTTTGTGTAATGACCCATCCACTCCCAGTCTTTATTCAAGCAAACATAGGTATTAAACACTTCAGCTTTCTTGATGTCACCTGTTATTAGCTCTCCTTCCCTGATAAGTAGGGGACCTACACTTTCCTTCCTTCCATCTTGCTCGTGCTTCTAATGAATTTAAAGAATCTCTTCTTTGTGCCTTTTATGTTCCTTGCTAGATGTAACTCATTTTGTCCCTTAGCTTTTCTGGTTTTGTTCCTGCATGCATGTTGTATTCTTATATGCTCCTCCTTAGCAGTTTGTCCAGGTTTCCACTTTTTGTAGGATTCCTTTTTCATTTTCAGGTCATTTCAAGAGCTTCTAATAGAGCCACATTGACCTATTATTATTCTTCCTCTCTTTCCTTCGCATTGGGATAGCTGGCAGTTGTGCTTTTAATATTGTTTTCTTGAGAAACTGCCCTTTCTCCTGTACTCCTTTTCCCCTTAGATTTTCTTCACGTGGAACCTTCCCTGTCAGTTTTCTGAGTTTGTTAAAGTCTGATTTTTTTAAAGCCCATTATTCTTAGTCTGCTTCTTTCATTCTTTCCTTTCCTTAGGATCATGAGATCCTTAGAATCATGATCAGCCAAATTGCCCTTCTCTTTCAGATTCACTACCAATTCCTCCCTGTTGGTTAGAATCAAGTCTAAAATGACTGTCCGCCTGGTTACTGACTCCACTTTCTGGAACAAAAAGTTGTCTTGAATACATTCCAAGAGCTTCTTGGAAATTTTATGTTTTGCTGTATTATTTTTCCAACAGATACCTGGGAAGTTAAACTCCCCCATTACTACTAGGTCTTGTGTTTTGGTTATTTGTCATTCACATCCTCTTTCTGATGTGGTGGTCTATAATAGAACCCTACCATGATGTCACCCCTGTTTTTTACCCCTTTTATGTTTTCCCCGGGACTTTCAGCTGGTCTGCATCCCATCTCCTTCTGGGCCTCAGAACAAGTGTATGCATTCTTGATATATAATGCAACATCTCCTCCCTTTTTACCCTGCCTGTCCTTTCTGAACGAGCTATACCAATATTCCAGTCACAAGACTTGTCCCATCAAGTCTGTTTAATGCCTGTTAAGCCATAATTGAACTTATGTACTAATACTTCCATTCTCCTTTCATTTGTGCATAGACTTCTAAGATGTTGGGCAGATTTCCCCCACTGATTTCCTTCTTGTTGCTCCTATGACCCTATTCTAATTGTCCAGGTCCCCTCCAACATCTCTGTTAAGGTCACCTTTTTTTTTTTTATACTTGCCTGTGGGCTTTTGTCACCTGCCCCGTTTAAAGCCCTCCTCACTAACATGGCAAGTCAGTGCTTGAAGATGCTCTTCTCCTTCTTTGTAAGATGCACTCCATCTGCTTTGACCTACTGCTGTTTTTTATGGAACTTTGTAGTAGCAGGGTCCATTTGGCAATTTAGTGTAAAGCAGGCTAGTGCACTGTACGTTCAGATCCTAAGTCTTCCTGTGGACAAGCCCTTAGATATAGAATAGTGTTAGGGCTTCTCTAAGAGAAAATACATTGTTAGAAAACATGTTAACAAACATAATGTTAAATGGTATGGCTATAGTCCTTAGTGTGGACAAGGACAGTCATGTTTGAAAACCCTAGCTAACCCTAACTAACACATTTTAAAAAAACAACTGCCCTTGTCCAGTGTCCCAACTTGAGAGTCCCAACTAGCCTCTGAAGTTACATCTTGATGGAATAAAGCGAATGAGTTGACACATTTGCTGCTGCTGTTTTGTGATGGTTTTCTGCACGGCTGTTTCAGTATAGTTAGCCCCATGTGCTCAAAAAACCAAGAGCCAAAAGTTGGCTTTAAAAATGAGATATTTTAAAATAAGACTACATTTTGGGTTCCTTTTATTTACTTTCTGGTTTTTGAACCTTTAGGTTACACTTGGGTCACATTCTCAAACTTTTCTCTGCAAGCTTGTGGATAGAAGATTACTTTTAACCAAAACATGAAAGCTGAGCTTCTCACGTATTCATATGACTTCAGAAGTTGAAACTCATGGTGAAACTGCAAGATCTGGCAACGCTGTTCATTTTTGTTTATATCTTTGAAATAAACAAGGAAATTGAAATCAAAACATATGTTAATGTAGCTTTAAGGGTAAACTGTGTAAAGGGGCGTAGGTGTTGCCTTACCCAGTAGGAGCTCTTGGGGGCAGACACAACTGCTTTTGGAAGAATTGGGGGAATTCAGGTTGGATTGGTTCGTGCTACACCCTTTGAAAGGGTGGCTGGCACAGCAGGTAAGTCTCCCTTCTTGCATGCTCACCGAGGGCTTGTCACAATCTAGCAATACACACTGAAACACACACAAGTTCTGCAATGATAAGGTAACAGTTCTCATACCAACATTAGCTTACTTTAAATTGAATATAATTACACATACTGTAAACAGTTTGCAGCCCAAATAATAATCAAGAATACTTAACATATTTGCAGTGTACTTGTTACCATTGCTACCTGCAGTACCATAACATTTTAATTTCCTGATTTGATTATGTCTAGATTTGCAACCTTAATGTTGCACCTTTTTCGCATTAAATAGAAATACAGATGTGGTTTTATTTTCCATGTATGTACATGCTAAATTTGTATCTGTTCCTTTTTCTATCATTTTTTTAAATGATAAAGCTCAATAAAATAATGTTAGCACAATTAAAAAAAAAGTGCTGTTATTTAAAAAAAGCAAAGAGACAGCAAAGAGGTAAACCTATAATGGGTCCCTTCTCTTTAATCTTGCAGTATATCATTGTATGCACTGAATCTAGACTTTTTTATTGCATAGTAAAGCATATGCTAAAATTAATAAATTTCAGAATATCAGATAGTATTCAGCACAGGTAAAGATGGTTACATCTTTGTTTATAGCTCAATATTTTTTGTTTATAAACACTATTCTCCCCCTTATTCTATTTGTTATTGAAAAACCACATCATTCAAGGCTGTCAGTAAAACTGGCTGCCTGAGCCAGCTGATCATGTGATTTGTCTCTCCCCCTCCATCCCCCATGATCAGCCTGTCTCTCTGCACACGCCGTTCAGTAAACAAACTTCAGAGAACCAGCCCAAGCTGGTTCAGAGCAGCCAGTTCATTCACACAGAGCACTTGGAAAGTGATGCTTTTGCGCAGCCTTGACGTACTGGCTCAGGAGGGCGGAGACGTTAGTATTTATGTTTTCATTAATGCTTTTTATAGCTATGAGCCAGCTGTATCTGGTTAACATTAGCATGGGACATTTATTAGCGTGCAGACTTCTTACGCAGGAAAAAGGGCTTCTGATGGAAACAGAGTTGTTACTCATGGTGTTCATGGCTGTGTTTACATGAAAACTGTTTGTGCTGTCATAGAATATGTATTAGAACAGTATGCGTCTCTTTAACGAACTAGAACTCTCCAGGATCCAAGGGGACTTCATATAAAACTTTAACATAGCAAAACACAAGACTTACAGAATTCAATTACATTTTTATAAACAATGCACTTAGTTATTATTTTAAATAAGGCTCAGCTAGTATGCAGCTGCATAAAGTATTTTCTATTTGGCATTTAAAGTGAGTTAGGGATATGTCATATTCCTGCAAGTTTTGAATACGTCAGTCTGAACTGCTGATCTAGTTGTTTTGCATTGATTCAAGTGACTGGCTATTGGACCAAAGATTTTGGATAACAACTCAATTATCCTTTCCAGTTTCTCTCTCTTTTTACTTTTCCTTACTCCTCTTAAAGAGAACTAGACAGAAAGCTACTTAGAGAGAGAGAGAGAGAGAGAGAAACCAAGGGGGTAAGAAATGCTGTCCTTGGAACACAACTGAGGTGGTCTCTGACAATCCTATCAACCCAACCTCTCTCCCCGATGTAATTCAGGGTCCCCCACCAACTCTGACAAGTCTTCTTAATCAGATTACAGCACAGAAACCCAAAGAAGTAGTAGAAATTTTGTTTCTGCTCTGCCTACCATTTCTGCAGGAGATGTGGAATTAACAGTCCCTTTTACAAGCTAACCTAGCTGTTCTAACAGCTAATCCCAGGAGTGTCCCCCACCCCAGCATCTCCCTCCTAAGAAAGGCAGGCCTACCACTGCGCTCAAGGCTATAGCTGCTGTTCTTCCACTCCCTCGCATTCACTCTGCCTCCATTCACAGGAAATCTGAAAGGTTTTTTTGGTGAAAGGGCCATTCCTCTCACCTCCATTACACTGGTAAGAATTGCCTCAGATGCTAGTGGTAAGAAATAGAGTTTTCAGAGTCAAGGGGGGCTTAGAAAGTTCACTAGTTTATTTATATGTACAAAAACATCCCAATCTTCTCAGAAAACAGCTCACTACATCAGCCAACGTCACATAGTAGCTACACTTCACTGTGGAAGAGAAGGCTGATAATGCTATACCTTTTCACCCTCAAAACATTGCCCTTATTAAAAGCTATTCAGCAGCTCCTGTGGCCTAATTTACACTGTCAATTCCCAAAGCTGAATTATACTTTCTGTAACTAAGGCAAAAATCTGGTTCTCTCCGAAGACTGAATCATTGTAATCTGTTGGGATAAATTTTCTCCACCCATTAAAGATCATTACCCTATAAAAGAAAGTGAACAGTATTTGTTCCTTACTTATGGCCTGTGCCCAGAAGGTACAGTTGAGAAAGCATCCTGATTTTCCTACAAAATAGCCCCATATGATCTGGCCTCCTGTTATACCTGTGCTGTGGCTCAAGGCTTATTCATCTCTCAGCTTGCAAAATGGCTAGCCATATGGTGGCTAGAAGATCCTTTTGATTGTGTTCTTGGGCTAAAGGAGAGTTGATATAGTCATCCTCCATGCTATTTTGCAGACCCCTTAGATCAAGCACAAACCACTTAAGTTGGGTTAGAACATTTTAGACTATCATCTTGCTGATCCTGGGTGCCAAAATGGAGGAAGATTTTTGACAGACCTTGTTGACATTCATCTAAAACTTCATTTCTTTTCTTTTGCAGCCATATCTTAAATCCTTGGAAAACTTTTTATTCTGATGGAACCTTAGTCTTCTGTACATATGTCCCTTGGTCAGGGTCGGCTCCAGGCACCAGCATTCCAAGCTGGTGCTTGGGGCGGCAATCTGCAAGGGGCGGCAGTCCCTGTGTTTTCGCCGCCCCAAGCAGCGCGCCGAATTGCCACCGGACGGCGGGGGCAGTCCGTGCGCCTTTAGGGCGGCAGGCGCGTTTCCGCGGTGGCGGCAATTCACCAGCAGCTTCTATGTTTAGCTATCCGCGGTGGTTTCAGCTAAACATAGAAGCTGCAGATGAATTGCCGCCGCCGCGGAAATGCACCTGCCGCCCTAAGGGCACACGGACTGCCCCCGCTGTCCGGCAGCAATTCGGCGCGCTGCTTGGGGCGGCAAAAACTGTAGAGCCGGCCCTGCCCTTGGTCCCAATCCTCCATAATTGATCTCATGTTGTCCTGTATGTGCTCATGCTGTGAGACATTTCTTCATGAGCTAAAGATACTAGCAATGACATTGTGGCATGAGAGGTTAAACCTTTCTGCAGAGATGTTTTTTCCACCAATGGTGTTGATGTTCTCACTCAAGAAGATCTGGGACATAAGCCACATATTACTGGATTTGGAAAAGTTTTTTTTCCTTTGAAATTGGTGCAAATTCTGTTTGATCCATCACTTTTGGATCACAGCACTGATTAATGCAAAGACCCTGAGTCTGTCCTCAGAATTCATGCTTCAGTGAAATCTGAGAGAGAGAGTCTACCATAACAGAGTTAGGCCGTGACCCCCTAGTAATCTGTTTCCTCCAGGCATTGGCCCTATTTAGCCTTTCCATTGGACATGTTGATCAAATCTAGAGCCTGAATTTGTTGCTCTGAGTCTGTCATCTCTTAAGCCGCTAGAACCAGGAGACTTTGATCTTTAAGGTCCTTTTTTTATGGATTTTTCAGTTAGAACAGTTACAGCTGACAGCCACTTCATTCAGATCTCCACATCTGGGATTTTACTGAAATAAGGTGGCTCTTCGAGCCCATCTGCACTTCCGTACTACAAATACAACCATATCAAGGTACCTGGTTACACTATGGATCTTCCCTATCCTGGTTGCAACACTGTGCCAGGTGATAGGTTAGCACATAACTGTGTTCTGAACCAAGCTAAAGCTTTATATGTGACCCAAGTTGAGAGAAAGATTGAGAGCCACTGCAATAGAAAATATTACTTCACCCACCACTTCTCTCTGATATCCTGGAACCAGCACAGTTGCAGCAACACTGCATACAACTATGACAACTAGCAGATGAGGAGAGCATTGCAGTGGGATAGGTGTAGTATGTCAAGTAAATATACCTAGAAGGGTTTGGGAATCTTGGGGAAGGATCAGGCTGTGATGAGACCTAGGGTTTCACTGGGCAGCTTCAAGGAAGGGTTGGCAAACCTGGTGGGGCTGGCTCTTTAGGTGCACATGTGCTCAACCAGCCTGCTGTCAATGTCACTGGCTGGTGTCTGCTTCAGATGTCCAAGTGGAAAAGTAGGGCAAAACATTTGTATTTTGTTAAGTAGAGACATTCTCAGTTTTCTGAGACAAGTGATTACTCTAAGAATGCAGAGGATGCCACTTTTTTATTTTTACTGGTTCAGTAGACAGTGCTCAAATGCAGAGAGCAGTTGGAACTCTTTTCCCCACACAGTTACCTCCACTCTCTTTTCTAAGACCTTATCTACACTGTCACTTTACAGCGCTGCAAGTTTCAGCGCTGTAAAGTGGCAGTGTAGACAGTGCACCAGCACTGGGAGCTACTCCCCTCATGGAGGTGGTTTTTTACAGCGCTGGGAGAGCTCTCTCCCAGAGCTGGTGCCGCTTGCCATAGCTGCGCTTTAACACTGCTAGTGAAGACATGCCCTAATATGCCTGATTTCTACTTGAGAGTTCTCGGTTCATCAGCATTATTTTAGAGCATTCAAGAGTGTAGTTGGCATCTCACAGTACAAATAAAATATGGTCCCTTCCCCAAAAAGTCTGATTTTTAGACATGATGCAATGAAGGAAGTTACAAAATAGTAGGTAGGAGGAGGCTGGATAAGAAAGAGTTACATCAGTGAGATTGTGTGGTAACTCTGCAAAGGCTAATGTAGATTGTAACAACAAATTTGTGAGTGTATGTATATTGTACAGGGAGTTGGTAGCAACTCCTCTACTTAGGCAGTCTAACATTTTCCATTATAAAGGATTCTTGTGACCTTTTATTTGAGAACCTCCAGATCTTTGATATTCGGCAGGGGGAATGCCCTCAAGGTAGAAAGTGCCTTGTTTTCTTTGGCGGCGGCAGCAGCTGCCACTGAGCAGGGAATACTTGGAAGCTGGCAGGAGGGAATGGGAGAGTCTGGCTGGGCTTCCCCTTTTCAGACCAAGCATATCGCCCCCTGTGGAGGAACCACATGGGTCAGGAGCTCCTCCAACTCCCAGGACATGTAAAGAGAGCTGGGCCAGGATCTCCCACATTATCCCCAGATCCTGCATGTGAGCCCTAGCAGCAGTCTCTCTCTCTGGGAGCACTACATGAGGCAGGAGCTACTCAAGTCCTGGGGGTGGGGAAGGGAGAGAGAGAGGCTGGGGCTGGGGCTGGGGTTGGGGTTGGGGCTGGGCTGGGCTCCTACAATGATCTCCTGAACCCAGCCTTCCACCACCAGCCCCTCTGGAACAACAGCCTTCTCCTGCTGCCAGCTAATGTAGTTAGAACTGTAGCCAAATGGAAGCAGCCTATGCTGCATTGCTGAAGGCTCAGAGCAGAAGCCCTGCTGATGAACTGATGTTCTCCAGCTTGGAATCCTCCATTAAACTCAAATAGAGACATGAGGAGGGTAAAAGAGAGACAAATAGCTACACAAGCCCTTTAAGAGGACTGCCTATCCTCTCCCCTCAGTACTGAGTGAAAATCTGCAGAATGGGTGCAATTCAAGAATGGGTGCATCTGGAGCTCATGGGAGATATGGACTGCGACCGACGGTATTGGGAGCATCTAGCACTCCAAAACTGTCCATGAAGGAGATGGGACCAGTCCTTTACACCAAGGAAGGATAGGAAGGAACATTCGCCTTCCACGTAGGGAGTACCGTGCTGCATCCAAGCTTGCACTGTCGGACCAGCCTATATCAAAAACTCCAGCCAGCTTGTTACACTCCTGTTGAGGACCTGAAGATTTACACCAGGGATCGGCAACCTGTGGCATGCGGCCCGCCAGGGTAAGCTCCCTGGCAGGCCGGGCCGGTTTCTTTACCTGCCGCCTCTGCAGGTTTGGCCAATTGCAGCTCCCACTGGTCGTGGTTCACTGTTTCAGGCCAATGCGGACTGTGGGAAGCGGCGGCCAGCACATCCCTCAGCCCACGCCACTTTCCGCATCCCCCATTGGCCTGGAGCGGTGAACTGCGGCCAGTGGGAGCTGCGATCAGCTGAACCTGTGGACGCAGCAGGCAAACAAACTGGCCCGGCCCGCCAGGGGGCTTACCCTGGCGGGCTGTTTGCCAAAGATTGCAGATCCCTGATTTACACTGATCTTGAATCACCGATCCTTTCTGATCCTTTCAGACAGTTGAAGAACCGGTTCTTTCGAAAGCCATCATCACCTCACATGCATTGGTCCCAAGTATTAGCTGTGACGTGGACACTCCAACACCATTTAGGCACTATTTTCCATTGTATGCGTCCAGCTCTGCTGCTACAAGACGCAGTGCAGTCAACTCCACCTATAGAACTCCTTGGATGAACAGGAGATGGTACCAGTAATTCCCCTGACAGCACAAGCATGAGTGGTTAGCCTGGACAGGGCTTCCAGAGCTTACCAGAGGTTTCTGCATCCCTGTAACCTATACTGTGGGTCTAGGAACCCACAGTAACATCTCCGGGGCCTGCTTCCATACCCTTATGAACTTAGCTGCTGGCCATATTGGGGTCCATGGGATCCGTACTTTCAGGTCCCAGCCTATGAGGACCCTGAGCACTACGTTCCGCAGAGATTGCCACCAAGAGAAGAGCCTCAGTCCCTCTCAGAGCATGTCACTGAGCTGGAACAGCCAATATTGACAGAGCTGCCAACAGCATTTCCTTTACATCCAGACGAGGCAGTGGCACCAGCCACTCCATCTTCCCAGGATGATTATAGCCAATACCAGGACTTCCTTGGACCTTCGCAGAAACCCTTCAGATCGCAGTGGAGGAGGTTCAGTATTCCACCCATAAACTTCTGGACATGCTCAATTCTATGGTTCCTTCCAAGGTGGTGATCCCTACCGGTGAGGCTGTATTGGAGCCTGCTAAATCTATGTGGCACACCCGTGCCCTGACCCTGAAGAAGGCTGAAAATGAGTACTTTGTGCTGTCCAAGTGGGTAGAATACTTGTTCTCCCACCCTAACCTGAACTCTCTCGTCTTCCAGGTGGTCATGGAGCAAAACAGGCTCCACCAGCCTAGGTCCACTCCATGGAACAAAGAAGCCGAGAGACTAGATCCCTTCGTCAGAACAGAGTAGATTTGATTTAAATCAAATTTATTTAAATCATGATTTAAATCACTAGTCAGGAAGACTCGATTTAATCATGGTTTTCTACATAAAAGTGCATTCTTGTTGGTTGTTATAACCTTAATACATATTCTTCACAACTCAGAGATAGATGTATGTTTCATTTTTAGAAGGTATACACTATACATTTTTAAACAGTGTTTTATTTTGAAAACTTTTCAGATTAGTTTTACAACTGTATCAGAAAATGATTGATTGTTTGGTTATTTCATTTACCAAAGGTAATTGAAGCAGATATTTATGAAGTCATTGGGAGGTGAACTACCTCCAATTCAACAGGTTAATCATTAATATTTGGAGGATTTTCTTGCCATGCTGTATTAGGAGGAGAACGTCACCAGACAGACATTTACATTGTTTTATTTAACTAAAACAACAATGTTAAGTATTCTGGATATTTTTCTTCAACAGCAAACATATAATATTTTAACAAAACAAACATATGTCCCTCGCTTCTCACCTTTATCTCCAGACTTCTTCTCCTTGTCCAGATCTATTCTGCCCCCAACAATCTTCTATTCATTGAACTTTTTGAAACTTTGCACTTTTAGAGAGCTGTAAGAGATTGACTCTGTGTACACAAATTTGCAGAGGGACAATAGAGTTGAGGTCTGTTATTTCTCACCTCTAAGTATTATTTATTTATTAAAAACATTTTTGCTGTTAACAACATGTTATCTCTGGAGACACAAATCCACAGTTTGAGAACTTCAAAACTAAGCATCTCTGGTGGTATCGTCTAGACTGAGCACTGAGTTCCATTGGGTAGATAGAAAGACTAACCTAAATAAGCTATACAGAAGCCTGTGGAACCCCATAAGATTGGGTCCCTAATCCATGAACTATTGTAACTCATTTACAAAACTTTTCTTAAACATTCATAGAATCATAGAATATTTGGGTTGGAAGAGACCTCAGGAGGTCATCTATTCCAATCCCCTGCTCAAAGCAGGACCGACACCAACTAAATCACCCCAGCCAGGGCTTTGTCAAGCCAGGTCTTAAAAACCTCTAAGGATGGAGATTCCACCACCTCCCTAAGTAGCTCATTCCAGTGCTTCACCACCCTCCTAGTGAAATAGTGTTTCCTAATATCCAACCTAGACCTCCCCCACTGCAACTTGAGACCATTGCTTCTTGTTCTGTCATCTGCCACCACTGAGAACAGCCTAGCTCCATCCTCTTTGGAACCCCCCTTCAGATAGTTGAAAGCTGCTATCGAATCCTCCCTCAATCTTCTCTTCTGCAGACTAAATAACCCCGGTTCCCTCAGCGTCTCATTGTAAGTCATGTGCCTCAGCCTCCTAATCATTTTCGTTGCCCTCCGCTGGTCTCTCTCCAATTTGTCCACATCCCTTCTGTAGTGGGGGGACCAAAACTGGACACAATCATAGACTATCAGGGTTGGAAGATACCTGAGGAGGTCATCTAGTCCAACTCCCTGCTCAAAGCAGTCCCCAACTAAATCATCCCAGCCAGGGCTTTGTCAAGCCTGACCTTAAAAACCTCTAAGGAAGGAGATTCCAATACTCCAGGTGTGGCCCCACCAGTGCCGAATAGAGGGGAATAATCACTTCCCTCAATCTGCTGGCAATGCTCCTACTAATACAGCCCAATATGCCGTTAGCCTTCTTGACAACAAGGGCACACTGCTGACTCATATCCAGCTTCTTGTCCACTGTAATCCCCAGTTCCTTTTCTGAAGAACTACTGTTTAGCCAATCAGTATCCAGCCTGTAGCAGTGCATAGGATTCTTCCTTCCTAAGTGCAGGACTCTGCACTTGTCCTTGTTGAACCTCATCAGATTTCTTTTGGCCCAATCCTCCAATTTGTCTAGGTCCCTCTGGACCCTATCCCTACCCTCCAGCTTATCTACCTCTCCCCCCAGCTTAGTGTCATCTGCAAATTTGCTGAGGGTGCAATTCATCCCATCATCCAGATAATTAATAAAGATGTTGAACAAAATTGGCCCCAGGACCAACCCCTGGGGCACTCCGCTTGATACCAGCTGCCCGTTGAGCCTGACAGTCTAGCCAGCTTTCTATCCACCTCATAGTCCATTCATCCAAACCATACTTCTTTAACTTGCTGGCAAGAATACTGTGGGAGATCGTATCAAAAGCTTTGCTAAAGTCAAGATATATCACATCCACCGTTTTCCCCATATCCACAAAGCCAGTTATCTCCTCATAGAAGGCAATCAGGTTGGTCAGGCATGATTTGCCCTTGATGACTGTTCCTGATCACCTTCTTCTCCTCCAAGTGCTTCAAAATGGATTCCATGATGAGATATCTTTGTGCTATAATGTATCTTAATTAAAACTATTTTTATATAAGTGTTTTCCTCAAAAAGCATTTTATCAAAAAAATCCATTTTTTTTAAATCATTGATTTTTATCCTCCTGGTCAGAAATAATTTCTCATCAGCCAGCCTATTATGACAGATTGTGAAATACCAGACAGTCATGTCAAAATACAACTTTATCAATTACAACAAGCTCTCAGAGTTTGCCATTAAACTACTGCAGGAATGTGGACTTCCAATTCCAGATCATTCCTCCAGGCATCACTTGAAGCAGTGGACGTGGCTTCATGCTCCATGATGTCGTCTTGGTTATGAGGTGGGCCTCTTGGTTGCAGTCATTGGGGTTCCCCAGGGAGGTCCAAGTGACAGTTGAAGATCTCTTCTTTAAGGATAACAATCTGTAGAGACCTGCAAATTGGATGTGGACATCTGCGGACCATTTTTGTGGATCGCAGATGGATGCGGATCCAAATTTTATATCTAAAGCCCTGCAAATCTGCAGATACCATGTATCATTTTTGCAGATCAGATGGGGATACAAATTTTGTATCTGTGCAGGACTCTAACAATCTGTTTAGTGAAAAGACTGATGAGTCACTTCACTCCCTCAAGCACTCTCCCGCCACTGTCCTTGGGAATATATACCCAGGGAAATTTTGTAAACTGCCTCAGCCCTTCTATCTTCAGAGGGCCTTTGAGCCTGCAAGGAAATTCCAGACAAAATGCATCACCACCATTTTGACAGGATGCTCAAGAGCCATCAGCCAGCCCACACCCAACCAGTTTCCCCACTCCCCTTCGATGGCCTCCAGGCCCATTTTCTTCTGATGTGGCAGCATATCACTTTAGACAAATGGATCTTGACATCATTTCAATCAGCTATATGATCGAATTCCTGTCTACCTCTTCTCCAAAACCCCCCTTCCCGAGAGGATCCTCAAACAAGAGATGGACTTCCTTACCCACTGAAGGGTAATAGAGCCTGTTGCTTGTCAACACAGGAAGAAAAGCTTTTATTCCAAATATTCCCTAGTTCCCAAAAGGAATCGGGGCTGGAGACCTATCCTGGTTCTAAGATGGCTGTGTCTTCATCCACCATTCATGATTCAGGATGACTACTCTAGCTGCTATAATCCCCTCCCTGAATAAAGGTGACTGCTTTGTAACTCTCTATTTGAAGGACTCTTATTTCCCTATTCACCCAGCTCATAGGCGATTTCTGCTGTTTACCGGGGGCCTAGAGCACTTCCAATATGGAATGCTTCCTTTCAGCTTATCAACAGCCTCGAGTCTTTACAGAGGTCCTGGCTGTGGTAGTAGCACACTTGTGCCAACAAGGCAACCCAATATTTCCTTGACTAGACAATTAGCTGCCCACAGGGCGGTCGTATCAGGAGGTTGAACTAGCAGTCTTCTCCTTACTCAATCTATTTCAGTCCTTGGGACTTCAGGTAAATGCAGAAAAGTCCACTTTAACCCCCACACTTTGAAGATGTAAACTGTGTGTGTGTGTGTGTGTGTGTATATATATATATATATATATACACACTGTTTACATATATATGCATTTATTTTTAATTCTATTTGTGCCAGAACTTTTGCAGCTTGGTTGTTGCTTCTTTCTGATGCATGATGTGAGAAATTGAATCTTTCCAGTTTGATGTATCAGAGATCATGAAATTCAATTAATACCAAAATCTTGAATTGTTTTCTAGGGTGATTATTTTTAAATTGTTGCCAAAATTAGATATTTTAAAATGTGAAAATCTCCTACATTAGAAAAATGTGAAATATTCTGGGTATGCAACTTACTGTGTTTCTGCAAGGAAACTAATAAAGGAGTACAACCTCACCTAAGAATGCAGCTAGATCTTCTGATATGATGGAGTCTACGGTATATCTTTGATGACTGTGTCTTTTTTAATTGTGCATATGAGGCCTAGATACCAAAGTGATGGGCACATTACATAATACATCAGAATGCTAAATGATCTAAATAAATTTGCATGCATTAAAAGTTACTTATGTTTTAAAAACCCAGCAATAAAAAGTGAAATGACTAATTAGTTCACATATTTTAGTAATAATGTTTTCTCAGATCATTACTGTTCCCCTTTACTGAATATCCAAGCACAGACTACACGCATGTCAGTAAACAAGCTAATGTCAAATTGAAAAATTACTTTTTACAACCATGGCTGGTGAAGCCCTAGCTGGCAGTACATTCAGTTCCACGTTCAAAAACCTCACAAGACCCAGTTTAAAATACTATTAGAAATGTTTATGATTATTACCATTAAGGTAATTTAAAGCTAGAAGCAAGCTATAATTCTTTATGGCTGGACAAACAGATGCTGATTTTTGAGAACACAGTCATTTTTTAAATTTTTGCCTCCTTGGTACAATTACATGATTCTTCATTTTCTATTGTTATATTAACAGTGCGAAGGACTGCTAACACAACTATACTAGAGATAAATATTGAGAGTTTAAAGATACTGCCAAGAGAAGCAGCATGATTTTAAAAATCATTTTGATATGATTTTTTTTTTTTTTTTTGGTAAGGGAGAGTGTCAGGCTATGTCTACACTTAAAACACTGCAGCTGCACAGCTGGAGCGCTTCATGTGTACACAATCACTACAGCAACGGAGGGGTTCTCCCATCACTGTAGTTAATCCACTCCCTGAGAGAAGGTAGCTAGGTCAATGGAAGAATTCTTCTTTCGACCTAGCGCTGTCTACACTGTTCACATCCCTGAGAGACGAAGCTATGCTGATGTAGATTTTCGGCATAGACCACCACTCAGTTAAGTTTAGCATAGGGGTCACTATGTATCCTCCTTCAATAAATCCTTAGAGGTTTAAAAATAAAATCTCTTTCCATAATAAAAGCCAATCACTCATGTAGGCCTGTTATTTCATGGTTGCTCATAAATGCTGGTCAGTGCTTTGAACTAAAGAAATAATGTTGGAGATTTGTTTCTGAAGAGGGAAAAACCCACCACTACACACAATTAAGCAATTATAGAACAAACAACCACTGTACGGGGGGATGAGGAAAGATAAAGGAAGCAGAGTCAAATTTTGAGTCTGTCCTTTAAGAGAGCCCTTTAAATCAGGGCTTGATAATTCATTGACATACGGCAAAGGACCACACCCAGGAAAAAAAGTAGTATAATGGCCTAAAGCCATGACTATTTATGTACATTGCCACAACTTCAGTCCCCTCTCTGAAGTTCAGCTCTGTCCCCTGACACCAATTAATTGATTTTTATCTCCACAAATAAAATCAGCGCTGTCATTCGTTTCCCACATAACGCAATCCCAGTCAATCAAATCTGGGCACTCCCTTCAACCCCACAAGAAGGAGGCTATTTCATTTATTAGAAGGAATGTTCAGACGTGTTTAAGTTTTTAAGCCTTTCGTATTTTGTAGAATACTGTAACCATTAAACATGTTATAAAATGTATATCTAGAAACAAATCTCAAAGACTATTGGAATTCATAGAGTGGTTTAGGAAACACCCCTGATATGTTACTTAGTTTGTTCTTGCACATATTTTTCCTTCCTCCTGTTAAATCTAACTGCACATGTACATAGGCCAAAAATAACTGCTTTTATTTCAGTCCATTCAGAATGCATACCCTGTGGTAATCAGATCCATGTTAATACTATCTTTAGCTGCAAATAATGATACAATAGTATTGTATTGGGGGTGAAAAAGCATAGTTTCCCAATAACTGTAAAATTGGGAGTCTTTGTCAGGTGGGGAGGAGAGTAGATACAGACTATATCTGCCTTTTTTAAGTTTAGTGTTATAAGTATGTCTCTAGCATTGTGTTTTTACCAGCTACCTTTATGGAGGGAAATATTTTACAATTTATTTTTCCATAAATATTTACCTGAGGCACTCTTGTATTGAGAATTTCTCATTCTGCAGGAATCTGTACTAAAACCTAGTAAAGCTTATATGTTTCATAACATAGACAGTCTTGCCATCACTCTGGCCTGAATTTGGCATTGGCCCCACCGTCTGAAGACTTGTGTCCTGTGGACAGTTAACTTTTTTGTTTTGTTTTACCTCACCTCCTATTGATAGGTAAGATGATACTGGTTCTAGCACTAATTCTCCATTATAAGCATAGAGAAGATACTGGTAGTATCTTAACTACCAGTAAAATGGTAAAAGAAACCTTTTAATTGGTGGGCTTTCTCATTAAGTACATTACTTGGAAATAGCCTCTATTCTTTCCCTTCACTAGCAGATAGTTGTCTATGTGAGAAGTGGAAACTGTACAGCTTATCCAGTTTGACTGAACACTATAACTTGTCATTGTGGTATATGTCAAGATGCTAGCCCTCAACAATTTGGTGTTACTATAGACTACTACTTTTAGTAACACCAAATTGTTTACTTTTAGTAAAACTTCCCTACAGGAATACAAATGAGAGGCAGTGAAATAGAACTCTGAAAAATACCTAAATTTTAGCTAAGGAGTTGTATAAATTCAGCAAACCATCCTGAAAATATAAATAAATAAAATGGGCTAGCATATCGTGGATGAGGCTTAGACACAACTTTTAACAGAAGCTGCAGCCTGACTTTCATTTGTGGAGGCCTTTTAAGAAGGGGAGTTAGGCTGTATATATGTGTGCGTGGCACAAATTCCTGTCTATGTACTGTATGCTGGGAAAACTAAATTGACTTCAAAACAGCTTAAAAACAGAGAAACTTGACATGATTTTTATCTCAGAGATGGGATTTTCCTGGGTTTTGTTGAATTTCTGCCATTTATTTAGATATAAAGGTTTTTGGGTTCTGTTTTGTTTTTTAAACTGGCCCATTCCCTAAATCTCTGGGAAATTTTACAATTAAAATGCAATTGTTTTTAACATTTATACTACATACCATCAGCTGTATAAAAGGATATTCCCCAAATGTACAACTCACATAGAAGAACACAAGTGGCAAACCAACCAAAACCAAAGTTAAATTTAAGAGCATAACACCTTCTTTCACCGAAAGTCTGAGTACACAGACAAGCCTTGTACCATTTAGTTTCTACGATGTTTGGAGGAAAGTTTGTCTCCCACCTCATCATTAATACAATATTAGGTTTGCTTTCTCTGCCTTTGAACTGTGGAGGTGTAAAAGGTCAATGTCAGGGTCCCATTTGTACTGTGGACTGACATGGGTGTTTTGGAGCTGATGCAGGTAATTGTCCAAAGACCCACTAAAATTTCTCTACATTTGTCGATCATGGATCCCAAAGGTCATTATGGCCCATAAATAGATTTGTTATGGTCTGTAAGATTAAAGTGAGTTATGTAGATTTTAAAAAAAGATTGACAAGAAGCACTCAGGGCAAAATCTTGCTTCTCAGGCAGAGCAGAGCAGTTTTTAAAAAAAGATTAAATACGAAATTGTATGATTTAATAGAAAAAATGTTTGTTTATTTGTATTACCATAGCACCTAGGAGCCCTAGTCTTGTACAAACACAGAGCTAAAAACCATCTTTGCACCAAAGAGTTTACAAACTAAGTTACTTTAGCTTAGTTATATACTTCAACAATCTTCTGTTATTGAAAACCAGAATTGTGTTGAAATTTACACCAGCATAAAAATGCATCTGAGCAGAAACAGCTTTTTTTTTTTTTTTTTTTAAATTGAATCTAATCTTTACATTTATTTTGTGAGAAAAAGAGAAGGTTAATATTATTTTTTTCATGACTCAACCAGAATTTTTTATAAAGAATATAAAAAAGTTTTGTTGTGTGCTGAGATTTTCTAAGCTAAGTTTCAGCCCAGAGCATTTTTTTAAACAGCACACAAATAGTGGTTTCTAATGGAAAAATTGATTCAGAAAGCATACCAAATCTTCTAGCTTCTGGAAGCCTAGGCAGCCAAAGCTTTCTGTCTATAAGCTTTAGATTTGTGACTTTTTTTCTCTTTAGCCAGTCTTGCCTCTGACAATACGTGACTGTATAAAACTAATAAGAATGACTTAGCACATTTCTTTTTCATGTTATACTTTTCTGCATGTTACTTGCATACTGTACTTTGCCTTCATCAAAATCATTCTGTATCTTGATTTGATTTCAAAGATATGATATAAAGCAGTTGCAAGGCTGCCTCTGGCTGCTGTAGGTGAGGCTGCCTCTGGCTGCTGTAGCGGTATTGTCATACCTCTGAAACAATTATTGTCTAAAACCTGCAGATGGAGTAAAGCCTGTGTGGAAGTCATATGCTCTGTGCTAAAATATTGCAGAGATAAGGGATAGAATCATAGTATACGTGCAGTGCTTAATTTGTAATGAAAGAGGTGCTGGGGCTCAAGCAATTTTTTTACATTCATAACATGCAGCAAGCCCAGAGGTGCCAGGGCTCAGCCCTGACAAGCACTGGCACAAATTAAGCACTGTATATGTGATGCTGCTCTATAGCTACTATACAGTATGGGTGAAGTAGCAGATCTTGACTGCTGCCTCTTCCCCCATGTGAGGTTTTGGTTAAGTTGACTTGTGCCATGTGCATATATACTGTCTGAGTCCTTGATGCATCCTGCACCCTCCGCATGCCAGGGAGAAAGCTGCTTGCATTTGGTCTGCTGCTAGGGTGACCAGATGTCCCAATTTTATAGACACAGTCCTGATTTCGGGGTCTTTTTCTTATATAGACTCCTATTACCCCCCACCCCGTCCTGATTTTTCACATTTGCTGTCTGGTCACCCTATCTGCTGCTGCTACTTCCAGTGCAGCCACCTTGAATTCTTAAGCTGCTTATGGGCTTTCTACACCCAGGGTATTCCAGAGCTTGACTTTATCTGTGCCTGGTATATTCTGCAAAGTGTTTACCGTGTGTGATATTTATCTCATGCAGGTTAAATAAGTGATGGGACATGAAACTTTAGGATTTAATTCATGCATTTCCAAACAACAGCCTTCACTTTCCTGTACAAGTGTCATGTACAGAGTTCAGGAAAGGATCTGGAACCTGTTGTGTTATATTCTGAAGTAGTGACAATCTAATTGAAGTGCCCAACTTCGTAGGATGCTCAGTAACCTTTTCTGTATAAGCTGTGTATACCTATCAGTTTATCACTTCTAAGTTCTGTGACTGGGTATTGGCAGTGTACATGTGCATTCTCAAGGACTTGCAAAATTTGTTGAGGTTGCCTTGTGACTCCTGTTAGCATCTCTAATTTCACTCTCATACAGAGTGAACAGGACAAGTGACTTTACTTTTCAGTTCTTACTTTTTGACTTGCTTGTCTCAGTTTAGTTAGGCACCTTGAGGGGTAAAAATTAGAGAAGGCTAAAGAGAAATCAAATAAATTTGCCTCCTGTGGTGAGATTATGCAACATATTCTGTGCCTTATGCCAGAAATCTCAGCCACTGTACATGGTGCTGTTTGAAATAGGGACAGTTTCAGCCTGTCCTTTCATCAACTTCAGTTAGTGAGGAGCAGACCTCCTCAGCTGAGGAGCTCTGAAACAGGAAGATGCCTACCATGCTTTTCGTGATGATAATACTTTGCAATTATAATGGTACCTTCCATCTGGAGATCTCCCAAGGCTTGTACAAACATGAAATTAAGTCTCACAAAGCCCCAGGAGGTAGACAAGTTGCTGGTGTTATTTTGTAGATAGAGAAAATGAAGACTGGAGGTGAGGGTTTCTTTTCAAATATGGGTGTCTACCGTTAGGCACCAATGCCCTATCTAGGCACTTAAATAAGTGGCCTGATTTTTTGGAGATGCTGAGCATATGCAGCTACCATTGACTTCATTACAATATAGTTCCAGCCAGATATCTCTCATCTCCCTCCTGGTGATTATTGGTTTTTATACTAAGGGAAATGGCGTACACAGTAGGGAAGCTAACAGGAACCCCAGGAAAACCTTTGTTGGTGCTTAAAATTTTCTGATACTCAGTAAAAGTGACATAAATAAAAACTGTTCTGTTCTATTTAGGTTTTTATACTACTCTCCTCACCGTAGTATCTGACTAACTCATGTATTGTAGCTGGAAAATTAACTCGTCTGTTAGAGAAATACCATTTACTTGTACAAAAAATTCTTATAATCACTCATTGGACCATACAGTAATGATGAAGGATAAGTATTATTGATAACTCCACAAAAGGGAGTTTAATACATAAAATCCAGGCTGTGGAATTGAAACCCAACCCGCAGAGTGAAGAGACAAGAAATACCAGGAAGCTTTAATTGTCAATAAATATTGAAATTTGGGAACAGAATGTACAAAGTGTTCAGTATGTAGCCTGGAGCCACGGGGTGGAGTGTTGAAAAATGTGTGTCGTGTAGTGGTTATTGCGGGGGGGAGGTGTTATAAATCCTAACTAGTTTAGTACTGCCTAAAATGCTCCTTCAGTGTCTAATTTTGATTCAAAATCAGCTGCTCCCAGTTACATGTGCTCACCCTCAAAAAACATCATTGGCTTTTTTGCTATTGACAATTCTTAGGAATACAAGCAAGTTAATTATTTGTAAACAGTGGCCACACAGTATATACTTCTCATCAGCATTGATTCCTCTGACAAGTTGGAAAATACTAGTGTTTCTAAGCTGCAGTGTTCCCACTATCTCTCAGACTCTGTCTTAAACTCCAGTTCTTTTCCTGGAGGTCTTTTCTCCAGTCACATCAGGGCAAGTTCAGAGGAAAATATTACCCTTAACTTTTCAATCCCTTGCTTACCATTTGGCGTGCAACCCGTCTCTTATCACGGAAACAGAAAGCTTTTTGTGCGTTCATAGTTCCCTACTTGGGTTAAGAAATTAAGTCTAAATGATAATAAACAACTGGCTGTGTGCTTAAAATGTAAATGCTTTGTGGTCTGGAAAGGAAGGTTTGCGTGGAATTAAATGTTAATACCAATAGAATACAGTTCTGTGTGGGGGACATTTGCGTCATATTTCATGGGGTTGCCTAGAAGACCACGTATCTGAGTAACTGGTTTTAAAAAAACCCCAAAACCTCTATTACATGCCTGTCATTTTTTTTCAAATTAAAAACAAGGGTGATCTGAAGTTACTACCTTCCTTCCACCCAGGAAATTCTATTTTTTTTAAATTGGAAGCGCATACAAACCACCATTGAACCATATATTCAAATAATAGAATAAAATAAACAATCCTTAAATAAAATTGTTATAGCCTGCTCTGATCCTTCAGCTCTTGTTCAAAGGCAGGACTTTTTCTTCCCATGCAGACATGTTAGATGGTGTGATGGAGAAGAGAAAGAGGCTATCATGGAAGTCTCTCTCATAGTCATAAACCATGGGGTTTTCCTTCTTCTGTACAAACTTGGACCCCGATCCTGCAGTTGACAGCATTCAGGAAGGCTGCTGCTCTCATGCAGAGCCCCATTGACTTCAGTGGGTGTACACAGCAGTCTGCCCATGTGCAATTATTTGCGGACTAGGGGCCTGGGACCAGAATTGTCAGATACTGAGACTGGTTCTGCACATATGGGAACACAGCCATTTACGTAATGCCTCCAGGCATGCTCTCATGCAGTCTTTTGACTGCTTGATTTTTCTGTAGAGTGTAAGCTTTTCCCTCTTCTGACCTTAAAGTTTAATTTTGTACATATCTGGGTTTTGCCTTTCCTATGCTTTAATATGATTTGTTTGTTTATTTATTTATTTTGGTAGCCAGGGAGTGCACCTTACTCCAGAAGTGCACCTTTAATTCATATAATTCTCTCACCTAAATTTTGTACATACTTACATTAGCTTTATTGGGCCTTTCCTTACATTTTTACAGCTTTTAAAAAATTAGTAATAATTTCCTGCATATGAGGGACAGAAGGTTGGAGATTTTTTTTTATCTAGTAAGTTCTTTTCTCTTAATAGCCAGGCTTGCTATTTTTTATGTACATACACTCACACTCTGGATAGCTAGGTATTTTTCCTTTAATTAGTCTTGGACATGTTGGCCAGTAATACTCTTAGGGAAAAAAAAATCCTACATACTTTCATGTTGATGAGTTTATTTAATGTATCGCAGCATTGGAAAAACTATTGATGGTAGAGCTAGTTAGGAATTTTTTTGCTTAAAACATTTTCCCATCAAAAATGCTGATTTAGCTTTCTGCGGGAAAGGTCAGTTTTAGTTTCCCTTTTTGATTTTTTTGGGAAAAACAAGTTTTGAAATGGTCAGAATACTGGTTCAAAACCATTTTTTGGTTTGATAGCATGTAAGCTGGTGTGGTCATCCCTTCGCGTCTGAGGTAGGCCACGTGTCCTGGCAGTTTGGTCTGCTAAGAAAAGACAAAGGGGGGAACTAGCGATTCTCAATGGGCCCGGCCTTCAAGCAGGGTAGGGCCGTAAACAGTCTGGGCTCTGGCCTGCAACCAGCAGAGCGGTAGTAGTTTATTTGCCCAACCTTTAAGCAGGGCAGGTTGGCAAGCAGTCAAGGCTCTGGCCTGCAGTCAGGCAGAACGGTAGCAGTTTATCCACTCAGTCTAAGGGCTCAGGAGAGGGGAGTGCCAAGTTCAGTCTTTGGGGCTCTGGCGTGGGGATGAGGACCAGTACGGTCTTTGGGGCTCTGGCGAGGATGCCCAAGGAGTGCAGGCCTCCTGGCCTAAGGAGGGGGAATACTGCCATCCCAGGGGTGGGGTGTCGGGGGGATGTGGGCCCACCCAAATCCAGTGCATCTCTGCACAGGGTAGCAGTAGCAGCTTCTCAGCACTGGAAATGGCAGGGGTCTCTGGAAGCTCAGGCTGGTCCTCAGGGCAGCAATGGTTCTCCTTGGCGTCCTACTCCAGCAGTGGGGAAGAAACGTGTGTCTCCTTCAGCAGCTCCCTCTCGACCGAGCTGCTGGGCCGGCCTTTTATACTTCCTCTTCCTGTCTCGCCCCTCTGCTTCCAGTGTGTAGGGCATGGCCCACCTAGTTCCACCCACCAGGCAGCTTGTGGCGTCCCCTCTGTGTCTGCCTCTGAGGGAGGCCATGCCTCCTTGCTACATAGCTGAATAATAATAATAATTAATTTAATTTAAATAAGTTAAAAGGTCAAAATCAAAACAAACATTTAGAAGTGATCACAACAAAACGTTTGTTTCAAATCAATGTTTCAAACATAAATCATTCTTTGGATTTTTGGTTCACAGACATATTTGAGATTTTGACTTTTCATCCTGATTCAAGGTGGAGTATTTTTCAAAATCTTGAAAATGTTCACAGGATGGGAAAATGGTTTCCCGTCCAGCTCTAATTGATGGCTAGGTTCTGAGGTGGTGGGGTCAAGTCATCACTCAGTCCTTCATTCACGTCTGCACATCAGATGGTGAACCTGGACATTCAGAGGAGATACATTATTAGATAAGCACAAATGTATTTATTTTCTCCTACTACCTTTTGCAATGTACTGTGCTTAGGCACCATAGATGATGATGACCATGCTAGTCACCTCAGTTTCAAAGATGAGGACAAGAAGCACAGTTTGTACTAATTGGGTCTTCAAGTGACTCCATAGGCCAGTTCGGGAAGAACAACGTTTACCACAATGGCACAGAGCCATTTGGCTAGTTGTGTTGATTGAGCTGCACATCGCTTCCATGCCTGGTGCTATGCTTTCAGCTGAAACTTGATTCTTCTCAAAGTCATGGACACCCACTCTTACAGCATGGCTCCAGGCATATGATCAGTCACCAGTTGCTCAAAGGAACCATATATAAACCTGTGAAAACTGAACTTAAAATAAATTGGATGAGTGAGAAAGGATAACATTTGAGAGAAGTTAGTTAGAGCCCAGGGTTCTCTGGTGATGCTTCTTTCATGACCTATTTTGTATCAGAGGGGGTAAGTGTGAACATTAACAAATCTATTATTAAAAATACTGACAATTTGTCTTCTGATCTCATGAATAACATTTAATTTTTTGTCTTTACGTATATTTGTTTTAGAATGTTGTTTCCCTTTTCATTTAGGAACTTTCAGTCCTTGTATTTCTGCATGTGTGACATAGACAGCATGGGATGATGTAAAAATTGAAAGTGGCTGGCAATACAAATTGAAGGCAACAGATAACACATTCAAACAATGTATGACCAGCATTTTGAGCAATAACTCACCACATCTACCTGTCAGTGTCTCTCCAGCCTTTTTATTATATAGACCCATAAGAAAGCTCTCCCTTCAAGGAACATCTGCCCTGTCAAAATCTCACTTGTTGGTTCACAAATTGTTTAATTCTGTGGACCACTAGGAACGGATCCATGGTCGAAGAGTTGTCCAGGCAACCGGGTTTGAGAGCCATTCCTACATTCAACAGAAAGAACTTCTATTTAGTGGAGAACCCAAGAGACAAGTATGGAGATGCTGTAAGGCTGACAGTATTTTCTCTCTTCTGGGGATACAAGCACTAGCCCTATCACATATTATTCAGTGGGCTAAGTATAAGTAATTGACATCTAAGCAGCTTCATTCTTGTAGGCCATGATTTTTATTTATTTTTTGTAAGGCAATAATGCCCATCAGAATTAGAGCCCTGTTTTGTCAGCTACTACACAAACACACAGGAGGACATGCTCCCTGCCCTGAAGAGCTCACAGTCTAATTTAAAACAAGCAATAACAAGGGAATGTAACAAAGAATAAGACGAAACAAGAGAGAGACAATGAGGGTAACAGTAGTAAGCATTATGAGTAGGAAATGGAACCTTTAAAGACAAAATGTATGCTACTATCTTGACTTTGATGTTGTCAGATCTCATGCTTAACTGGCCGGGCCTGGTCAGTACTTGGATGGGAGACCTCCAACAAAAACCCAAGTGCTACAGGAAATGTTGCTGGTGATTCTCTTCCTTCTGAATGAAGGCTGAGTCGAGCCAGAGCTAAGAACACCAGCATTATGATTGAATGATATTCAAGTGTAGGTACTCTTTTGGATAAAGCACAAAATCTTCCACAAGTCTTCCATTTGTGCCATGAAATATTAAATCATCACTTTTGCCATCAGTAGATATTTAATTAAGTGCCGTCGTCCAATTCTAATTTTCATTATTACCTTCTGTCTATCTAAATTGGTCCTGTAGTTTTGAAAGACATGGTGCTCTTTTTCTCTTAGAGCAGTGGTTCTCCACTGGGGGTACGCAGAGGTCTTCCAGGTGGTATGTCATCTCATCTAGATATTTGCCTAGTTTTACATCAGGCTATATGAAAAGCACTAGCGAAGTCAGTACAAACTATAATTTCATACAGACAATGACTTGTTTATACTACTTTATATACGGTACGCTGAAATGTAAGTACAATATTTATATTCCAATTGATTTATTTTATAATTATATGGTAAAAATGAGAAAGCAAGCAATTTTTCAGTAATAGTGTGCTGTGACACTTCTGTATTTTTATGTCTGATTTTGTAAGTGAAGTGGAACTTGGCGTACACAAGACAAATTAGACTCCTGAAAGGGGTACAATAGTCTGGAAAGGTTGAGAGCCACTGTCTTAGACTGTCTTGAAGTATTAAACAGATGCTGTGTTTCAGTGGTAGATAAATGGATTCTCATTGCTTTCGAGGAAATTCTGTTTATGTAGGGAGAGCAGAAAATCTGAATCTGTATCCATTATGCAGTTAGTTTTTTCAAGTGCTTTGAGAGTTTTTTGGGATGAAAGGCACTATGTAAATCAGAGGTGGGCAAACTATGGCCCGCGGGCGACATCCGGCCCTCGGGACCGTCCTGCTAACCAGCCGGGGAGGTTAGCCCCCAGCCCCTCCCCTGCTGTACCCCCTCCCCTGCAGCCTCAGCGCGCTGCACCGCCAGTTCTCTGGTCTGCCACTCCTGCCGGGCAGTGCTCCAGCTGGGTGGCGGGGCTGTGAGCTCCTGCTGCTCTGAGCGGCATGGTAAGGGGGGGTTGGATAAGGGGCAGGGAGTACTGGGTGGCAGTCAGGGGACAGGGAGCAGGGGGCGGTTGGATGGGGTGGAGGTTCTGGGTGGGGCACTCGGGATGGGGAACAGGGGGTTGGATAGGTGTGGGAGTCCCAGGGGGCCTGTCAGTGGGAGGGTGTGGATAGGGGGCGGGGCAGTCGGGACAGGGAGCGGGGGGGTTGGATGGGGGCGGGGTCCCAGGAGGCCTGTCAGGGTGTGGGGGTGTGGATAGGGGGCGGGGCAGTCACAGGAGAGGGAGCAGAGGGGTGAGGTCCCGGGGAATGGTTAGGGGTGGAGGTCCTGGGAGGGGGCGCTCAGGGGACAAGGAGCAGGGGGCAATGGAGGGGTCAGGGGTTCGGGGGGGGGGGAGAAGTGGGAGGGGGCCGGGCCAGGCTGTTTGGGAGGCCCAGCCCTCCCAACCCCCCCCACCCAAAAGTTTCGCAACCCTGATGTGGCCCTCATGCCAAGAAGTTTGCCCACCCCTGATGTAAATGTAGCCTTATTATAAATTAAAATGGGACAAGGGGCTATTAGCCTTCTGCACAGTGTTCAAAGGAGTGCAATAGAACTTCCAACAGGGTGACATTTAGAACTTATCCATCATGTGCCTTGTTCTATATAGACTGAAAGCATTTACTTATTCTTCCTCAAGTGCTTGCTCATGTCGATTCCATTTTAGGTGTGCACACGCCCACGTGCGCGGCTCTCAGAGATTTTTGCCTTAGCAGTATCCATAGGGCCGGCAGTGGCACCCTCTGGAGTGCCGCGCTCATGCTGTGGTATATCAGGTGCCACCGGCCCTACGGCGTCTCAGTTTCTTTTTACCACCTGTGTTGGTCAGTCAGAGCGCCTCTCTAGCTTGGCAAGAGCTAGCGTTTGTCTACCATTTTTTACTTTGTGCCTTAAGGCCGTTGTATTTAGTTTGCTTTGTTAGTCTTAAGTAGTTGTTAAGTGTGAATTAGTTAGTAGTTAGGGTCCCAGCAGGACTTTGTCCCATGCGAGGCATGCCCCAGTCTCCCGGGTTCAAGCCCTGCTCGGACTGCAGCAGGCTTATGCCTGTGAGTGACCCCCCACAGCAGCTGCCTTAAGTGCCTGGGGGAGTCACACGTTAAGGAGCAGTGCCAGATGTGCAAAAACTTTTGTTCCTGCACCCAGAAGGACCAGAACATCTGCCTCAGGGCTCTCCTGGTGGAGTCTGCCCTCCGCCCAGCTTCCGAGCCGTCCAGGCAAGTCGCAACAAGCAGGGATTTCCCTACACCTCCCCTGAATTTCCCCAACACCCCCACCCCGCCCCCAGTTTTGAGTTAAATGCAGTGTTGCCAATTTAGTGATTGTTTGTAAATTTGAATTGAAATTGAAACATTAATACACACTTTAAAAGCATATACAGTGTATGATAAAATACGTGTATCTGAAAAAGTATAATAGATTTGAAAAGTATGAACATAGACTAGCTTCCTTATACAGCTTTTGTTTTTATGAACGTGTTAGTGCATTCGTTTCAGTGATGTTGGCCAACCTAATAATTTCAAATTACGATTTGTAAGCAAAGTCTAAATGAGCTCTCCCTGACAGCTAGTCATGAGCTAGGGGCAGGGGGAAAAGGCTTCAGGACCAGACTATTCATATTCGCACCTTATCTGCCTAGGTATCCAGCAAACAGAGCTGTGTTGCCCAAGTGATAGATTTTGGCTGAGGCTGGGTTACAAATCATTTGAATGCGGGTGTGGGTGTGTGTAATGAAATGTTGTTGTTCTTATTGTATGAGTAAAGGGCAGTAGAACTGTACTTAGCCTGTGCTGGTTGAGGGCATCAAGAGAGAGGGTGAGGACAGGTGTTTTGCTTGATGGTCTGCCTGAGTCACAAGTACTATTTGACCTGCCCCTTTCCACTGTTTAAAGACAGAGCTGATTAGGCTCAATAGATCATCTTTTGTTTTGTTAAGTGACCACTACAGCTGAAATCACTGATAATCACGTCTAAGTGCTTAGACCTGCTGTGAGACAGTGTTTCTGTGGAAGAGACGGCCCAGTCTGCACTAGCAACAAGGTTCCCTCACTGAGCGCTCAGTTGAAATCACTGAGAGCTGAGTGCAACCTCAAGAGACCAACTCACAGAGGTCACAGTGGCAGGTGACGGCGCAGGGCCATTGGCAACAGAGCAATGGAGTGAATGGTGGCACAATGAACAACAGTGGCCAGAGCAAACAGTGAACAGCTGGAGGAACAAGCAAGGTGCCTTCTTGGCCCCAACCTGTGAGGTGAACTCATGTGAAAGCACCTCTGAACTCTGAGTCTCCACTGACCAAGGACAACACCGGTGAGTGTTATTGAGGCTGTTAAGAATGCTGGAGACACATCACAGTTCGTGCGGAACAAACATGGCTGTGGCATCATACTTTCTATTTAAGCAAAAGATACCACACACTACAAACTGGAGGCCAATGTTAAGTGCATTGTCACTTGTTCATCCTGAAGTTGAACACTGGTTCCGAACAAGACCAGCAAATGCTCACTGTCTTTCTGCAAGAAACTCAACTGACTGGCTAGAAGCATGCGGTGCAACAGTGAAAGACTCAACAGTTGAAAAAGTGAAGAACTCTCTCACCACATTCAAAAAATGTGCATACATGGCTAATGAATGCACTGATGCAAATGGGCATCAAGTATTAAGTCATTGTGTACACTATCTTGATGTCAGTGGTAGGCCAGTAGATGCATTTCTAGATGTTCAAGTTAAAGAAGACACATTGGCTTCAGCTGTGACAACCCACATCTTAGAAGAGTTAAATGCTTGTCAGTTGGATCCCAAACAGACGACTGCTTGTGCATTTGATGGAGCTGCAAACTTCTCTGGAAGACATGGTGGAGTACAAGCTTTGCTCAGAGAAAAGTGTAACCCTAATCTCTCCTATACACACTACAGAGGCTATCTACTCCAACTAGTACAAGTTACAGACTCTTCAAAAGACATTTAAAAAGCTATCAATTTAATGTCTTCATTATATTCTTTTTTCAGCAAGAGTCCAAAAAGACTGAATATCTTGGAAAATATAGAAGATACACTGGGATTGAAGTTCAGATTAGTCCAACCTGGGAAAACCCTCTGGCTTTCTCATGAGCAATCCTTAGCTGTTGTGTTAAAATTTATTCCAGCCATTATTACTGACTTAGGAAAGTATCTACCAAGATGGGATGGATCTAAGTAGTGAGGCTGGTGGTTACTTTTGCTACTACATTCAGAGAAGACTAATGCCATTCTCTCTCGTGTAAGTAGGGTGACCAGATGAGAGGAAGAAGATATTGGGACACATGGGGGGGTCTGTCAGTGGAGAAAAAAAAAAAAGCCAAATGCTGCTGGCAGAGGGAAAAAAAAAAGCCGAGTGCTGCCAGCAGAGCAAAATATTGGGACAAATTGTCCCGTGTCCCGACCGATCTTTGGTTGGGACGCAAACACCTAAATGTAGTCACCCTACTTGTAAGTCTACTGTTTAAACCACTTGGGTCATTAAACAATGCCATCCAGGCATCTGCTACAACAGTAGTAGATCTTTGTACAGCAATAGAAGCTACAATCAGAGAGCTATCCATTGAAAAAGTACTGGAAGAAGCAAAGACTTTAGTCCAGAAGTTGACTAATGAAGGCATTTATATTGAATATATTGAAGTGTTTAAGACAACTGAAAAAGTACACAGACTTGATTATTAAAAATCTACAACAGCAACTTCTAGATTCTACTCAAACTCTATGTAGCTTTTACAGATCCCTGTCCTATAAAACATTGACAGTTGAGTGGAGTGAGGCACTACCAGCAATGGGGCTGCCATGTGCTCAGGACAGAATAGAGAATTTGAACGCAGACTGGAATATCATACGACAAATGAAGATTTGACTTTAACTTCTTTTTATCATCACTAGTGGCTCAACCCGATCTTTATGCTGTGTTTCCTGGGATGAAAGAAGTAGAAATTCATCTCTTGCTATTCCCAGTCACAACAGCTACAGTTGAGTGTTCTTTTTCATCATTGAATAGAATTTTGTGTTCTGAAAGAAGTCGCCTGCTGCCTGATCATGTGAATAAACTAATGAGCCTATCAGTTGAAGGAATGGAAGTACCGGACACACGAGAAGCCACCAAAGATGAACACATTGCATTCAAGAAGTTCATTAACAGACTTGTGCAAAATTATAACAAGAAACCAAGAAGGATGTAAATGTAGTGCTTCATAGAAGGCTTGAGTATTCAACTTTAATTTGTGTGATGATTTTAAAACATGGGTTAAATCTAATAAAATGGTCATGAAACATTTTTCAGTTTTTACTATTGTGTCATACAGCCCACCTTCATCCTCACAGTCTCACCCTTCATTGGTCCTGACCCCCTCCCCAGTAAATTTGAACCCCCCCCCCAATTTCAATGCCTGGGGAAAACAGTGGCAACAAATGCCTCAGGCTCTGTGTGCAGCGCACCACTGGCACCCAACTCTTCCAAACCGTCACCGGTAGCCACGACCAGCAAACAAACTCAGGCATCAATGGCTCCTCCCTGATTGCTGGAAGAGGGTTCCTCCGGTATGGGGGTGGGGCAAGGCTGTTTGATTTTGTGTAATTAGAAAGTTGGCAACCCTAGCCAGAGCAGAGCTGGGAGCGGACATGGGCTGGGTGGTGCTCCCTCCATGGCCCCCATAGGGGACTGGCCTGGGTCCCGCTGTGTGCCCTCAGTGTTCCCCATACCCCCCCTCAGAGGGTGCAACCCACAGTTTGGGGACCTCTTCATTAGAGCCTCTCTGAAAAGTAAAGGAGTGGTAGAACCATGACTGCCCCTGCAGATACATACTCCTCAGGTTTCCTAATGGGGTGGGGCAGAGTTTGTGTTCCACAGGAGCTTTGGGAGGCATTGTTCTCCATACTTCTCTCAAGAGGTTTAAAAAATAAATTAAATACAAAAGTATTTAAGCGCTCAAATCAGTAACAAAATAATTGTGTAAGCTTAAAACGTATTAATACATTTAAACATAAAAGATATGAAAATCTGCCTCACAAGTACTTATTTTCCAAGAACCAAAATGAGAGGTCTGTTTTTCCCCCATGAACCATTGATGATATCATCCATTCTACTGCGTAGGAAACCCAAAATCGTAAACTAAAGACTAGTCAAATAAATATTTTTTTTCAAATCATATATATTTATGATTATAAGAAACCAAACAAATACTCTGTTAGTGATTTAGGATCTTAAAAACTTTTTAAATCTTGAATTTTTCTGTACAGTTTTAATTTCTTAGTGTCAGAGGTTGGGATTTCCTACTGAAAAGCAGTTACCCTGCAGAAGAGTACTCACCAGTAATAAGTAGTTAATAGGTATAACATGGTGGCTTCATAAAAACAAGATAATCAATTCCAGCTGTTTTTCTATTTAGTCATCCTTAGGATGCAAAATCAGGGACAGGACGAATTTACACAGTTAGCACGTATTGTGAAAAAGAGGAAAAGCAAGCAACTTATCAATTCATGGTGAGAAAACTACATACAATACACTCTCCCTCCCACCCCCACCCCCTTTCTTGTAAAGAACTGACTAACACAGCTACCACTGAAACCTGACGAAATCAAAGTTTGGGAAGAAAGGAATCTCATATATACAGTATAGCATTTACCTATCCCGCAAAGATACCGCATGTAACAGTTTTTACCAATTTTGCTTGTTCATGACAGAAAAGTAGTAGTTAAATGAGAAAAATAACACACTGTGTTTGAGACTCCAAAAATAAAATATGCAAGAGAGGGAAAGGTCTTATTCAGTTTTTGGCATCATTGTGTTAAGTCAGTTTAAGCCAAGAGAGGTTGGTGTTCCTCACTGCCTGCCAATACTAGAAAGTTTACATACTTGATTATGTGTGGGTTTTTTTCCCCTTTGGAGGAAAAAAATCTGTATGAATTTTAGGGGAAAAATCTTTACTTTGCTATGCAGAAAAGATTGTTCTGTTAACAGCTCATCAAGAAAAAAAAGATAAACAGGATTAACTGTTTATTTTAAGTGAGGAGAAGTCTGGTTGTTTTTCAGAAGAAGAACACAATGTACTGTTGTATCTGGTTTCCAGAGTGGTGTTTATCATAATTCCTTGTGCTGTGGTTGGTAGAGTGCTGGGAAGGCACTCCGCCCACTCACAGCTCGCTGGCTTTCTCTCTCCCATTGAGGCCTCAGTACAGGATTTTGCGATTGAGTGAGCTGTCCTGTGTGATCTTTACTGCCTGTCATGAGCTGACATTGACCTAGAATAAAATAACAGGGGCCATTTCCTGGAATTCTCAATGGACTGCTGAGAATTGCTACCATAACTCTTGTAAACAGTCTATACACACACACTCTCCCTCACTTATTCACACACCTATGAAATTGAGCCAATGAATGAGAGCAAAGAGAAAAACAACCAGGGGTGAAAAGAAACACCAGAAACCTCAAGGAAGAATTGAGTTGTATTTTTGCCAAACAAGGGTCCCCAGAAAGCCTTCACTTGTGATTTTCTTCGTTGCTGTTTTTTTTCTGCTGCTTATTTTGATGAATAATAGATATACATTTTAGTATTGTTTCAGTAGGGTGACATTACATTAAACTGTAGAAAGAATTTCTTCCTGAATGCAGCAACATAAAAAACCTTGCAGTGTTATATTTCACTCACATTAACATGTTCACTGAAGCAGTGAATGTTTTATTTATCTCTTTTGCTTTATGTTACCAGGAGTATAGTTTTGGAATGCCCTATCACTCTTCAGAATGTGGGCTGTTCCCTTTCTTTGTTATTAAAGTTCATTTTGTATTGTATTTTATACATTCTTCTCACAGCCCGTTCATAGTCTATGTGGCTTAAAAATGAATCCACTATATCTACAAATGATACACCGTTGAAAGATTCAGTGATGCCACTAGTATTGCTACAGCATTCTTATTTTGTTTCAGTGGCTAGAATATTTGAAAAGTGCTTGCCATATGTATTATTAAAGGTACTTAAGTGTTCTCTCAAAGATGTTGCTGTATTTCAAAAAGAATGGGCTTGAAAGCCTTTCACTTACAAAACTGCCCTTAATTTAAAAGCAAGTTTAGTACATGAAGGGCTTGCATCAGGGTATGTCTTTCTAGGTACTTACATTGCCTCCATCCCCACAGTATCTGTGCTCTTCCTGAGCATTTATTCTCACAACACCCTTGCGAGGGAAACATTTCTATTCTCATGTTATAGACAAGAAACTGAGTCACAGAGGGAATGTGACTTGCTGAGTGTTAAACAAACAACCTGTGCCAGAGCCAGGAGTTGAACTCTGATCTCTTTGGAATTGAGGGCACCCACCAGTGTGCAGAACAAGATCCTCTGTTAGCTCCCCATTGAAAAATGCAGTTGAACATTCAAACATTCAAAACAAAAAACAAACAAAAAAGCCCTTCGTATCAGTCTTATGTTGGTATGAGCCTACTCAGATTCATGGATAAAAGTGCTATTTAAGTGCCATGATGATTGTGATTGTATGTTAAATTTAGAATGTGATCTTCTCTTGGAGATTTCATATCACCCTAGATGGGTGGTGTTCATCTGAGTCTGTGGCTTTCTTCACCATAAAGTTTTCCTGTTGTTTAGTAAATTATTTTCTGTAGAAAAATGTTACCTGTTCTAAGCTGATCCATACAAACAAATCAGGTAATTGTTACGAGACTCCATATGGAAGCTCTCCATAATTTAACATTACAGTATATGATGGGAGTCTGCATTTACTACTTTTTTTTAAAATTACATTCTACCTATAGTTTACTGCCACAACAGTACTGGTGGCAGCAATTCTGAAACAAGGTGAAATGATCTCATGTTTATTTACTTATATATACCCAGAATGCTCTTCTTGTTCTTAGTTATTTTATAGCAGTGCTGTTGCCTGCACTCCAAAAACAAAAGGAAATGATTGAAGATGCTTATGGATGTAGTTTTTTCTCATTCTATAATTAAGACTTTACCCTGGTGATGTATTATGGATGGATCCAGTCAAATTACAGAAAGCTATAAAATAATTCTCTCTCTTTGGTCCCACTGGACTGTTTCCCCTGAAACTTCATCCAAGTTCTGAGATAAACATTTGAACAAATAACTATTTTCTTTACCCCTGCTAGCCCCAACGACAGCTTGCTGGGAATGTTTGTTTCTATTTGATGTAATTTTTTTGGCTGCAACTATTAATAGAATTATTTCAATATTCAGGAGTCCAAGACAACCAAAACAACCAGAAAAATGTAGAAAATATTTCCCAAATGCATCTCTGAAAGGGTTTGGAACTGTAACTTAAGCTTGATATTGAGCTTGGATAGATAATGGGAATGTCTTTTTATCATTTGTAAATGTTTGTTTTTTAAATAAAAAGGGATCTCACAAAACTTAGTTACTGGGTGACTGGGCAGTAAACTGGCAGATGAAATTCAGTGTTGATAAATGCAAAGTAATGCACTTTGGAAAACATAATCCCAACTATACATACAAAATAATGGGGTCCAAATTAGCTGGTACAACTTAAGAAAGCGATCTTGGAGTCTCATAGACTCATAGACTTTAAGGTCAGAAGGGACCATTATGATCATCTAGTCTGACCTCCTGCACAATGCAGGCCACAGAATCTCACCCATCCACTTCTATATCAAACCCCTAACCTATGTCTGAGTTATTGAAGTCCTCATTGTGGATATTTCTCTGAAAACATCTGCTCAATGTGCAGTGTCAGTCAAAAAAGCTAATAGAATGTTAGGAACCATTTTAAAATGGATAGATAAGAAGACAGAAAATATAATGCCTCTATATAAATCTGTGGTGTACCCACACCTTGAATACTGCATGCAGTTTTGGTTACCCCATCTCAAGAAAGATATATTAGAATTGGAAAAGATACAGAGAAGAGCAACAAAAATGATTAAGAAGAGTTTATAAAGACTTTTCAGCATGGAAAAGAGACAACTAAGAGGGGAAATGAAATCGTGACTGGTGTGGAGAAAGTGAATAAGCAAGTGTTATTTCCCCTTCACATTACACAAGAACTGGGAGACACCCAATTAAATTAATACACAGCAGATTTAAAACAAACAAAAGGAAGAACTTCTTCACACAATGCATAGTCAACGTGTGGAACTCATTGCTGGGGGATGTTGTGAAGGCCAAAACTATAAAGGTGTTCAAAAAAGAACTAGAAAAGTTCTTATCTGTGAACATATAAAAGAGAAACAAACATCAGGAGTTTAAGAATTACAGGAAAGTGAATTACAGAGAGTGTGGTTCAGTTAATTTAAAACAGTGCATTGGTGCTTTATTAAAAAAAACTGCATAGGAAAAATGTATTCTGTTGAAAATGATCGTCCAGTTCAAGTTCTGGAACCATTGCTTGTGTGCTGACAAATATAAATAGTCCATTTCTGTGCCACATGCTATCCATGGCCTGTTGCCTATGTTCAGCTCTCACCAGATATTTGGAGTGTTCCACGTTGACTGGGAAAATTTAAATTACTGTGCAGCTCCAGTCATGTGTATGTTTGGCATTAACAACATAGCCAGGCCACCACATGGCTTCTGCAAGCCTGTTCCTTCCTACAGAAGCAGTTTTTATCAGCTCCTTTTCCTCAAGGCACAAAAGCAGCAAAGAAGGCAGTGGAGGAGTAACGTGGGTGGAGAAAGGAGTCAGCCAGGGGAAGGTCATAGAAGTCCTTGTAGAAGATACATTTAATTTTCCAGGTTTGAGCTGCATTTGTTGATGATTCTTTGAAGTGGGAGAAAAGGCCATTTTTAAAATACTGGCCATGAAAACACAAGTGACTAGACAAATGCAATAAATGTACAGAACCTGTAATTTTGGAATAAGGACACTGCAAAATGTGTCATTTACTTTGTTTAAACTTTCTGCTGTATGTATGCCTGGTGTGAAAGTAATTGCTAAGAATGTTTTAGTAAAACTTCTGGAGGTCTCTGCTACATATTTGTTATTTAGGATGTTATTTCCCTGGCCATATCTGGTGTTCTGGCTGGGGTCCTGGATTTTATTCTCAGCTCAGCTGCGACCGTGCTGATTTGTGGACAGATAATTTAAACTCTAGACATCGATTTCTCCATCTATAAAATGAGCACACTGCTATTTACTCTCCACTATCGAGTTCTTTGAGACCTGTGGATGAAAAAGGCAGTTTGGTAGCTAAGTATTAATAGTATCTTCTTTTTTTATCAGTATCCTTCAAATTGTAGTTATTGCTGGTCTATAAAACATCCCTGTCTGTGGTGGCAACAAATGACGTGCATTTTAAAGGAGAACAGAACAGTCTGAGTCTGCAGTGGCAATAATACAGTAGAGATATACTATTTAAATGGAGGCATTAAGCAATTTGTGGTCCATTGAATATGGTATTTTTTACAGGAAAATCCCTGTGTTGTTACAGGGTAAACAAGCTGATCATGGTCCCCCAGTGTTTTCAGATCTGTAGGGTTGCACCTTTCTAATTGCTGGTAACTGGACCACTGCCCCACCTCTTTCCCCAAGGCCCTGCCCCTGCTCTGCCTCTTCCCCCCAACGCCCTGCCCCCATCACTTGCTCCTCTCCCCCCACCCTTGCCCACCCCTGTTGCTCACTGTATCATCTCCACCTCCCTCCCCAGCTGTGCTTCCTCTGCTCTGGTACTCGGAGGGGAGCTGTTGCAGCCTGACAAGAAGGTGGCCCTGGCTGAACAGGGGCTGACCCAGTGCCTCCCCCTGCCCTGCAGTAACTGGACTTTTGGTATTCAGTCTGAACGCTGCCAGGTGCCCTTTTTGACCAGACTCTCCGGTTGAAAACTGGGCACCTGGCAATCCTAAATGGTATCCTGACACAGAAGCCAAAAACCAGACTGTCTGGGTAAAACCCGGATGGGTGCCAACCCTATCTATGTCTCTGGTTCTGATTTTTCCAACAATGACAGGTACAATTAGCAGAATGACTGCTTCATTTGCACGATGGTGGGTGGCTTCTTGTGTGCATGTGTGAGGTTCAAATAAGTTAAATCCAGCTTGGGTGATGTCCTGAAGGTTACAGTGTGAATCTAAACTATGTTTACAGGAGTTAAGGAGCTCCACCTTGAGACTTGACTAGACAAGTTGCTGAATTGGAATTGTGTAGGCAGTGTTGTGCCTGTGGTGATTGAGGGAGAGGGGAGTGTTTTTAGGTGTGCTTTGTCTCTGCTAGGAGCACTCAAAAATAGATAAGAAATTGTAAAGATGCTGCCCATGGGAGCCAGCTGAGGTCACTCAATTAGGGTGAACTGCAAGCGGAACAAGGCAGACAAACTCCAAAAGCTGGTGGATATTCCAGTACTTAGATTTACCAAGCCAGCATAAGACTGCTTTTGTAGTACCTCACTGGTTACTCAGAAGTCCAAACAATGCAATTCCCTTAAAGTACCCAGCCTCAGGCCTCCATCCAGACACACGTGTCAAACATATGATGATAAATTCTGAAAATCATATTTCATCATATAAAAGATTATTCCAAATCCTCCTGATTCCAAAGGACCAAGCCCCAGACCCAGATCAAATGATAACTTATATCTTACCCAAAATACACGCTTATAGTCAATTCTTGTTAACTAAACTAAAATTTATTAAAAAAGAAGAGAGAGAGAGAGAGAGAGTTGGTTGAAAGATCAATATACATACAGGCTTGAGTTCAATTTCTTGAGGTCCAGATACATAGCAGAGGTGAGCTTGTAGTTGCCAAAAGTCCTTTTAGAAATAGTCCATAGGTTATAGTCCAATGTCCATATTCAGGGTGACTCCAGTCAGTGACTGGGGATCTCAATCCTTATGGCTTAAGGTTTCCCCCTCTTCAAACCCAAAGCAGATCTGAGATGAAGAAGGATTGTGTCCCAGGGTTTTTATACATTTCCTGCAGCTTTTTGGCCTGAGGAAAAAATAGGCTTAACTTTCCTTCTCCTAAACATCATGGCAATTAGCACAGGATAATTTATCCATTAAACAGTTCAGATACAGGTTACCACAACCTTCAAAGAGATATATAGACAATAATACTATTTCACTCAAGTGTCTTCCTAAATATTAATATAAGTATTAATAGCGTAGCTGAAGTCGGTGTATCTTAGGTTGATTTACCTGGCCGTGAGGACGACGGTGCGTCGACCACTGCCGCTCCCCCGTCGACTCCGCTTCTGCCTCTTGTGCGCGGTGGAATTCCGGAGTCGACGGCAGAGCGATCAGGGATTGATTTTATCGCGTCTACACTAGACGTGATAAATCGATCCCCGATAGATCCCCAATAGCTCAATCACTACCTGCCGATCCGGCGGGTAGTGTAGACATACCCTTAGTTAAGTTCTGTTTATGACAAATCTGCTGCGTATTTCTACATGATGTGGAGACAGGCAACTGCAGCATCTTCATTCAGTGCCGCCTTGCTCTCCAACCTCAGTCCTCTCCTCTCCTCCTATGCTAGGCATATTTTTCAATACACTGTTCATCTCACTGGCAGAGATGGTGGAGGTAGTTGTCAACTGTGGAATGATTAAGCACCAGTGGGTTCTACTCATGCCCATCCTTCCAGAAGACTTAAGTGCAAGATACGAGGCAGCGCCATAGATGTATGGTATGTTTCACGTATAATTAAAAAGAAGAAAATGGAGTTTTACTCCTTCACTGTGAAGGATGTCTAATTAGGAGGAGCACAACAGTGCAGTCCTGTAATCATCTTTGCATTTCCAGTGGGAAATATTTAGTCCTTAATATTACGTCAGTCATAAAAATAATGCAAGGTAATAAACCTCTCCTACTCCCTTCCCCATCCCCCAGGGCTTTTAGGAAATTAACAAAATCTTCCCAAGGTTTAAAATAAGACTCATTGTGTCCTTACATTTAAAAAAAAGTAACTGATTTAAGCTCTGCTTCATTTCTTATCAATCCCTGCCCTTGCCCCCTTTGCTCTTATCAATGAGTCAGACCTCACTTCTTCCTTAGTTGTCTTCTCTCACACTCATCTTCATGCCGTCTCCCATGTCACCGTCTGGGATAGAACTAACTCTCTGTTCAATCTCAACAGGAGTCTTTTTTTTCCACATCCCTCCTTTAAATTCAGTACTTCTGTAGGGCCACAAATGCTAAACCTTATGGACTATTCTAACCTTATGGACTATGCATTCCTTTTATAAGAATCTCATCTGTCCCGAATGATTTGATTTTTATAAGTGGTTGATTCTTGCAAGTGGAGTATTTTAGTTAGTATAGGAATGATTTTGTCCCAGTGGATTTGATCACTATATGCAATTGAGTCTTCTGTCAGTGAGTCTTATAAATTGAGTGCACTGTATTTTGAAAAAGAGGATATAGACCCCCATCCCCACAACACACGCACAGACACCACTGATTAATAGTAGTGTTTTTTCATTTATATAGTTCAGGAATATGTATAGCAACAAACAAGTGTTAAACATTTATTTAGAAAATGTACAATATTAGTCAAGCTGTTAATGCATATTGCATTTTATGGAGAAATGGATTTGTGGTAAATACATTGCTGAATTTTCATAGATGTGTAACAATTAGATTTTGGATTATATATTTGGTCTCTTGTAATTTAGGTTTCAGGTTTGTTCGGCATAGTGGTTCCAAAGATAAATTGGTATAAATTGTTGTTTAATTTTGTATATATTGTTTGATTGAGAACCAAATTTTGAATGTATCTGATGAAACGTGAGCCAACATTATAATATGAGAAAATGATGCAAATTCAGAATTTATTTCAGAAAACTAAAGTAAATAGAATCCTCTATATCCTCATGCATCAACATCCTCAAGGAGCCACTAGGCTGCATCCGTTCATGGTGGTGCTGGTAATAGTGTATGAATAAATCTGTAAGAACTGAGCCAGCTGCACCTGAAATGACTTGAAGAGTTTCTGGGTCCTGTTGTGCTGCTAGGTTGTTTTTGTTGTAGGAGTGAAGAGGAAAATTGATTGTCATTAATTAGATACTTGTAGGATTAGACTGATTTTTCTGTCCTTGCACAGTGAGATGCTGGGTCTATGATCAGTACAATCTCAGTTTTTTTCATTATATCACTTGTACTTGCAAAAAGGTTTTAAGGAGGTGAATATTTTTTGTGATGTCCTCAGTCGTGTTGTTAGTCTGTGATGTTCCTTATCTTGAGTTCCAATCTGGAATTCAGTTTTGCAAATAAATCGATGTGCTAATCTCAGTTTAGATTTGTGTATACTAGCGTAATCCTAACCACTATTTGGTGCCCCCAGCATATTTGTAATAACCCACATGCCCACTTACACACATTCTCCCAATAATGTAAAATCAATCACATAGGCATTTGGATTAGACTCCTGGTGAGCAAAGATACTGTTTGTGCATCTCTACTGTACCGGTAGATGCAGTACTATTGTGGATTGGATTGTTGGTGTTATAGCTCCAATAGTACAATTCTCCCACTACCATTCCACATCCATCATTGCTCATGCAGCCTGTCCGGTATACTTTATGCACTTGACTATACATGGGTCAAGTTTGCTAGAAGCCACTTGTCTGTAAAAATAACACTGCACACAATGTGGGGCTCATTTGTGCACTATATTGTAATGATCAACTTCTTCAGCAGCAACTGAGTTCATTTTGCTTCAGCCACTAGACTGTTTTAAGCCACTGGCCTTAATATGAGCATGCTGCCATTTGGCCTGATGCTGACTTGCAGGCACTGAAGTCGATCTCGAGAAATGAGAATATGCAGTGCGTCTTAAAAGAACATTGGCATCACCAAGTGTCTGAGGTAATAGCTGAGATGGACCTCACTTGGAGTGGCAAGCAAGTTCTGTGAAAAGAGTGACTGTCGATAAAAATAGGTCCAGGGTGGAACAAAAAACGTATCTGTTTTTTGATAGGCTGGACCAAGTCCTTGGTATGCAGCCCAATATGCTTCTGGGTAGCGTGGAGGCTCCATGTATAGCATGAGTGAGAGATGAAGAGAAAGCTGATTTCATGGATCCAGAGGGATGAGGAGCTGAACTAAGAGATACCTGACTCTCTCTACCATTCACTGGTTGCAGTCCTTTCTCTGTGTTTGGATCTTTTTAAAATGGGTTTGTGCTCTACCAGTGGAGGATCTTCAAGAATGGTGCTAACATGCTTGACCTACAAGGAGATTTCACAGGAAGCCCCTCTAAAATCTCTTGAAGCAGTGCCTGCATTTTTTAAATTTATCTTAATTCTACCTTCTGTCACACCTCTCAAGTTTCCTCCAAAAAAGAATCAAGTGTCTCCAGATGTTGGAGGCATCTACGCTGTCTGCAAGGATGCTCCGTAACTCCTTTCCATCTTGAAAGGTCTCTCCTTGCTCAATCCTTCCCCCCCGCCCCCAGCAGTGAAGCCAGTTTTGTATCCAGCAGCCCCGTTCACCTACTCTTCTATGACTCATACTATTTTAGCTGTTAATCTCTGATGTGGAACCTTGTGATGAAATACCTTTTTGAAAATCTAAATATACTTGATCCACTGACTCTCCCTTATATACCATGACAGTGATATCTTCAAAGAACTCCAGCAGGTTAGTTAAGCATGACTTCCCAAGCTTGATTCCATGTGGGCTGTCCTTAATCACACTGCTTGTTTAGGGGTACTCTTACCACATCCCTGAAGATAGTTTCCAACTGTTTCTATACAACAAACGTTAAACTCACTGATTTATAGTTCTGTGTTTTGTTTGTTTTTTATTCATTTATTTAAATAATTGGGTTGTGTTTGCCACTTTCTAATCCTCTGGATCACTCTGATTTCAATTAAATTAAAAAAAATATATCCAACTGTTTCCTTTTTCTTGACTCTTGCTCATCTCATCAAATCCAGTGTTTTATTTAAGTGGATCAAATATATAATCAGTTGTGTTATCTGTGTATACCGTCTAACAGTTCTAGGAGATTCATCCCCACTTCGGGCAGATCTATACTCTTTCGTTATAGACACAGGAACAAAGTATTACTTATCTACTGTTTCCTAATCTCCAATGTAAATCCTTTAATTCCATTTTCACTTGTTCTCTATAGCTTTTATCCTTTGTCTATTACAAATATATTTGAAAAAATCTAGTGCTATTGTTTTAATGTATTTATTTGTCCCAGAGCCCATTATATGCACAGTGCTTTAAAAGCATTTTAGGCTAATTCCTACTCTGAGGAACTCACAATCAAGTTTTCTGCAATTTGTTATCTATTGTTTCGTAATTGTGAGCAATTTGCTAACAGAGAAACATTAAACATTGTTTTGCAGATTATGCCTCCTTGTTCAGGATGCCTACGGAATGTTCAGTGAAGTGCAGTTGCAGACCCCCTGTTCTTCAGAGGACATTGAACAGCATAGCAGGAGATGGGAAGGAAAATCCTGCACGTTAGCTGGAATAAGAATTTTGCAGAGAACCACAAGGGGAAGGTGAGAACAATCCCCTGAAAAAATATGCTGTGAACTGTGGCAGAGGTGATGTAATTTTATTTAGTTAAGTATCAAGATACTTTGGAACACAAGGCAGACTTTGTTTGATCTGGTATAATAATCACCATTTGTAGAACACCATGCAGGTAACAAAGCAATAAAGAAAAAATATAATATTTGAACAGCTATACTCAATCAGCATAAGCAAGTTTAGATAATATTAAGTATTTCCCAGGAAAAGGGGTGGAGGAGGAGGAGAAGCAAGCTCATCATTGTTTACATTACATTACAAATAGTTTTCCTCACATCTAACAAGATTCAAAGACTCAAAAAGACAGATAAGATCTTGTAGATAATGTAGTCCATCTCCTTCCCATTACAGGAATGGCCTGTACAGTACATTTTCTAAAATTTTGTCCAGTTTGGTTTAAAATGTCTCAAGCACTGCAGTTTCTTTTAGTATAAAAAGGCCTTTTCAGTTTTGCTTACGTTGCTTTGAAAGGGGTTTAAGCAAAACCGGGGAGAAAATCCCATTTGCAGTCCAGAATAAGCATGTCCACAATGAGTTATTCCAGTATAACTATATTGGTTTAACTATACTGGTAAAATTATACCAATATAACTGATAAAACTTTCCTATGTAGACACTTCGTAAGAAAAGACTGTAGCAAGAAATCTGGAATACAAAATTAACCTATGGTACCTGGCTTAGTTTTGCTAATTGTGTGTAATTTATTTTATTTTTCAATATAAATGTCTGTAATCAGTTACAGAAAACTTATTTTAATGAGATTTATTGTTTTGTGGAATAGCTTCTCAAGGGAAGTGGTGTAAGAGTGTCCACAAGGGGACATATGCCAATATAACTATATCAGTTTAAATTCTCACTCTATCTTATACCAGTATAACTTTCCCACGTAAACAAGCCTTTAGCATTAGTGCAGGTACAAATATTTTTGATGAAAATGTTTTCTGTTGAAAAATGACTGAGTTGAAACTGAAATGTTTCATGGAAACATCCGTTTCTGTAACAGTTTTGTTTGGAAGATTTCTCAGATCCAGCTCATGAGAGACAGAAAGAGAGACTTTAAAAGCTTTCAAAATGTCAAATTTTCATTCTGTATCAAAATAAAAACATTTTGAAACACTGAAATGTGTCATGAAATAGAATTGTTGTTTTCTGGCCAGACTATTTAATATAGTTTTCTTCATCTGCGCCTGAAACACCTTTTGTCACTCTGTACCTGTTTGTGCAGTATTAATTTTTGGATCATCTACTTGGATTATTTATGTATCTTAAAGAACAAATGCTTCTCATTATTCATAGTTCATGATTTTGATTTTTTTTTAGAAGTTACATATTTTCCAAAGAAATTATGGCTTTGGAATGTTGGATACAAATGTAGCCTTATAACTGGCTGTTAGTGAGTCTCAGCACTGCCTAGTAAATAAGAGACAGACTTTACAAAATTTAAATTCTATTTCAGAGCAACAGTAACTCACTTCTGGCTGCCCTGAGGAGGGTCAGACAATACAGTAGAGCTGGGGAAAAATTTTCTCACACGACTATTTTTCACTGAAAAATGCAGATTTTGGTCAACCAAAACAGTTTGCAAATTTGCATCAATTTCAGCAAATTGTTTGTCAGGAAAAACAAAAAAAAAACCCCAAATGTTGAAACAGTTTGTATAGTCATTTCTGAAATGAAATATGAAGACATTTTGTTTTAGAAAAGTGTCTTGGTTTTGAATTTTGCTCAGTATTGTTTTAATTTTTAAGTTTAAGAACCTCAAAATGAGCACAATATTTCATTTCAGGTTGACCTAAACATTTTGGGTTGACCAATAATTTTTTTTCCCGGATCTGCACCCAAACCAAACATTGTTATTCAAACAGCCCTCCTATGCAGTGCTTAAAACACTAGTGGCTGGTCTGGGCTAGTGCTGCTGGAGCTGCATTGGTGGTAACAGGAAAGGAATGGGTTACCTAGGGAGGTGGTGGAATCTCTTTCCTTAGAGGTTTTTAAGGTCAGGCTTGACCAAGCCCTGGCTGGGATGATTTAGTTGGGGACTGGTCCTGCTTTGAGCAGGGGGTTGGACTAGATGACCTCCTGAGGTCCCTTTCAACCATGATATTCTGTGATTCTATGAAGAAGGCTAATGTAAATCCAGGGATAGCTAAAATGATTTGCAACATGGCTTCTCTGTCCAATGTTTAAATTATGCTTTATTCCAGCGGTTCTCAAACTTTTTGCAGACCCCCAAGCCAGCTTCTAATTTTCCCTGGGGGTGCTCAGCCCCAGCTCAGCCCCAAGCCCTGCCCCCACTCCACTCCTTCCCCCAAGGCCCCACCTCCGCCCCATCTCTTCCTGCCCCTACTCCACCCCTTCCCCACCTCTTTCTGTGCTTCATTCCCTGCTGCTCTCCCTCCCTCTCAGCACCTCTGGCACACCACGGAATAGCTGTTCCACAGCATGCAAGAGACACTGGGAGGGACAGGGAGGATTTGATCAGTGGGACTGGTGGCACTGGACATAACTCACGGACCCCTAGAGGTCCACAGACCACAGTTTGAGAACTACTGCTTTATTCTAAAAATTGTTTCTTTTCATTCATGTTTCTGTCATCCGTGTCCCTAGCCACGACTGTTTCAAATGCTGCAGGAAATGCCAAAAGGTGACTCTTAAGGTGCTGGTTTCAGGAAAACCATCAATGGATTCTAAAATGGATGTAACGGAATAAAATATGAGGAAAAATATTTTTTTCTCTCTGCCCCTCTTCACCCTTGGGGCATGTGAGTCTGGAGTAAGCCAAAATGGGTGATAAGCATCAACATGTCTCTGTTGTCCCACAATCCCAAGGACTGGAATCTCACTAAATACTCAGAATGCTCTCTGGTCCCTTAGCCTTGGGTGTTTGGTAGACAAGATTTTTCTTTACAGTCTGATAAGCATGTGCTTACTTTAAGGACCAATATTTAGCCTACGTTCAGAAGGCAATAAAGGGTATTTTAGACTCTGACCACAGACTGCTAACTAGTCTGAATGAATTCTGGGGATGGTGGGCCTGGCACATTAGGGTGGGGCAGAGGGAACCATATTCCCTTCTGTTAGGGGACATGAATGCTCTGGAAGAGGTGGTGTCTGAGAGCTCACACAAATGAGTCATATCCTGACCCAGAGCAGCCCATGCAGAGCTTGACCATTGGGATTATGATGGTTGTTGCTATAGGGCTGCAGTAATCCCCATGCAGTGCCATTGTGGGGGAAGAGGGAAGAGGTTGGTTACAGGGTCTCCCAGTGTTGTTTTTTGAAGGAGGTCACTGGGGGCTCTCTCTCCACTTCTCTGATGTTGGGGTTGGGATGTGCCTTTGGTTAAAAGGACAATCTAGGGCTATGCAGTTCATTTAGGCCTTGTTCTAAAGCCCCTTGTAGTTAATGGAAGGATTCCCATTGGACTGGTTTAGGATTGGGAGCCTAGTGTCTACAAGGAACACCTTCTGCAAGGCTCTCACAGCAATGAACCCTTTCGCCTGTCAGGACACGAAAGGAAGAAATGTCTCCCCTGACATCATTGTCCAGTATCTGGCTGCCCTATATGGCAGATTGATAGTGTGAAGTCACAGAGAAGCTGTCGTGACTTACTCAGTTTATACAAGTGATTACTGTAGAAGCTGGATTAATAGCATGTGGTTCGGTATCTGTTTCCTCACCATCTTTTTCCTCTCCACTATTCTCATTCACATTAGTCCACCAACCCTCCCTGCGCCTCTCTTCCCTGACCTGCACATTTGCATCAGCCTAACAGAGACTAAAGTATGTGTATATTCTATATTTCTCAAACCACCCCTGCCCCCCCACTTGCTAATCTTATACATTTAGTCTCTTGGGAAAGGAGAAGTGAGATTGCCTCAGGTTTTCTTAGGGATGTAGATAGCAATTTCCAAGTGGTACACATTCCAGCCTATATGTCACCTCCCCTCTATCGTATACTCCACATTTTCCAAGATAGCTTCAGTATGATTACTAACCAAGTAGATACAGTTATGGGTAAAGATTGAGTAGTGTGTTCAATAAAAGGTCGCATGAGGAGGAAAAATAACTTGCAAATTGCCTGTGAAGTGCTTCCTTACTGGAAGTTAAAATTGTATGCTGCGATGTACATGGTGCTTGTCTGTCTACACTTATGGATTTCTCTGTGTTGGTTCTTTAGTTCTGATTGGTGTTGGAAATAAGGTGTACATTTTTAATAGTGAAGGTAATTAATCTTTGGAACAATTTGCCCACGGATATGGTGGATTCTCCATCATTAACAATTTTTAAATCAAAATTGGAATTTTTTTTTTAGAAAGATATGCTCTAGTATAAAAGGAAATATTTTGGGGAAACTCTGTGACCTCTGTTTATCAGGAGGTCAGACTAGATGATCAAAATGGTCCCTTTTGGCCTTGAAATCTGTGAATACATACAATAAATTCTCCTTTAGTAGTTTATAAAGCTTTTTACCTGGTCAGGGAGGCACTAAGTGACTTCACGATGACAATTCCAAAAGCAAACTATTAGTTCTTTTTCAAGTAGTATCCTTATGGGTGCTCCACTCTAGGTGCGCTTGCCCTCCGTGCACCTTTGATCAGAGATTTCTCATCTGTTTGCCCCGTGCACGGATGTTACTCGGTCTTGTGATCCATGCAGTTGTGATATAACACTGCATGAGCTGCAGGAAGCAACGCGAACTGGAGGATGTGCTGGCCACCGCTTCCCGCAGCCCTCATTGGCCTGGAGTGGTGAAATGCGGCCACTGGGAGCTGCGATTGGCTGAATCTGCGGACACGGCAGGTAAACAAACCGGCCCAGCCTACCAGGGGGCTTACCTTGGCGGGCCACATGCCAAAGGTTGCCGATCCCTGCTGTAGGGTATACCCTGCTAGGAGGGGTACAGAGGAACATATGAGGAGTGTGCAGTAGGGCCCAAGCTAGCCCCTACCAGGGGCAAGGAGGGAACACCACTCAGCCCCACTCTGCCCCCAGCCCAGCTCCAGCCACAGCTCCACTCAGCCCCCTGTCCACCTCCAGCCAAGCTCAGCTCAGCCCTCATCACTCTCTGCCCCCGGACCAGCTCCGCCTCTAGCCCTAGCTCCTCCTCCATCCCCAGCTCTGCCTTCAGCCTAAGCTCCTCTGCTGAGCCAACTGTGCAGTAATAGAGGAGTGGCGTGGACAGATTCCATTACTGGTAAGGGGGGCACAACAGGAAAAGTTTGGGCACCACTTCTATAGAGGCCCCTTTCCAGAAGTCTCTGAAAAGATGAATACCACTCATGAGAGACAACCTCAACCACCATCCATGCATGCCTCCACCACACCATATGCATCACCTCAGGGACTCTCGAACAGCCTATCACCATCAATTTTCTAGGGCCTTAAGCACCACCCATCACAGAGATAGACAACCTTCATCATCTTCCCTCTATAGGAGTCTGGAACCTCAGGGAGAAACCTGTGAGCAACAGGAAGCTAGAGCTGATGAAGACATCTCTCCACTGCCCAACATCTCTTCTTTGTCACCTGATGAAGGAGTTATGCCACTTCCTCCATCCCTACCAAATGATTTTAAACAGTTTCAGCAATTCATCAAGAGAACTGCGGACTCTTTAACCTCCTCAAGAGGGATCTGCAAAGAACCACATCATAAGCTCCTTGACATCCTCCATATAGCTTCATCTGCTGCATTGCCTTGCCAGTTAAACTTTGCAAGGTCCAGCAGGGCCTCGTTATCTGGTACACCCCGTCCTCAATTCCATCTACATGCAAGAGAGTGGATAAGAAATATTATGTCCTATATAAAGACTCTCACATTTTATTTTCTCATCCCTCTTCTAACTCTTTGGTGTTTCATGTGGTTAATGAATGTGGAAGGTAGCTCCATGCTAAATATTTGCCCTATGACAAGAATCATAAGCACCTAGACCTGTTTGGAGAAAAAATCATATTTGTCAGCTACTTTACAATTCAGAATCGCCACTACCAGATATTAATGGCTAAATATGATCATACAAATTATGCCAAGCTGAGTTCTTTTATTGAGCATCTACCAGCTGAACATACCGAGCAATTTCAGGCAATTATTGTAGAAAACCAGTGGCTCACCAGAAGATCTCTGCAGGCCTCCCTCGATGCTGCTGATATTGCCACACATTCAATCTCTACAGCTGTAGTTAGGAGGCGGGCCTCCTGGCGACAGCTTTCAGGATATCCAAAGGAGGTCCAAAATATGGTTGAAGCCCTTCTTTTTGATGAGGTATTAAACTGTTCAACTGCAGCACGGATGAATTGCTACGCATGCTAAAGTACTGCAAGGCTACTTTGCATTCTCTCAGTATCTGTACACCTGCCCACAAGAGAGAGGTTTACTAAGACCCAGACAGCGGAAAAATCCTGTCCGCCCAATTATCGAGCTCCCAGAGATCATACGGACCTCAACACAAAAGTTACCTCTCTTCTGCCTGCGAACTCTCTCCTTCCCCATTCCTCTTCAGGGACCCCTCTCATGAGAACCAGCTTCGACAAGAAATAGACTCTCTCCTACTCTTGGGTGCTATAGAACCAGTTCCCAGGCAGCACAGAGGGAAGCAGTTTTATTCCAGATATTTCCTGGTTCCAAAAAATAATGGTGGTGGGAGACCCATCCTAGATTTAAGGTTTATATGAAGGTTCAAAAATTCAAAATGGTGATTCAAAATTCAAAACTGCAGCAGTAATTCCATCACTGGACCAAGAGGATTAGTTCTCAGCCCTACACCATCAGGATGCATATTTCCATATAGCGATCCACCCATTTCATAAACAGTTCTATCTTTTACTGTTAGACAGGACCATTTTCAGTACAGATTGCTCTCTTTCAGCCTGTCATCTGCCCCAGGGGTCTTTTTGAAGGTTATGTCAGTAGTAGCAGCACACCTCTGCAGAAAAGGAATTCTGTTCCCTTACCTAGATGATTGGCTTCTGAAAAGTCACTCCTTGGATGTAACCTCACGGGCAACTTGTGTCGCTGTAGACCTCTTCATCAACTTGGGCATACAATTGAACATTCAAAAATCCACCTTGACTAGTGCAAAAGTTAGAATTCATAAGCACTTATCTAAATTCAATAGAAGCAAGAGCCTGCCTCCCAATGTACAGATTCATGGCCATATCCAACATAGTACAATCCAGATCAGCCCTCAGACCACAGTCAAGAACTTCTGGGGCACATGGCAGCTGGCACTTTTGTTATAGACCATGCAAGACTCTGAATGCATTGCCTTCACGAGTGGCTCAGAACTGTTTATTCACTGAACAATCACAGTCTAACTACACTACTGTCCATACCTACCTGTGTGAAGGAATCACTCAGTTGGTGGAAATACCCTCAGAATGTGCATGAATCCCTTTCACTCACCCACCCCCAACAGTGTCATAATGATGGATGCATCCCTGCTAGGGTTGGGAGCACATCTGGACACTCACACAGCCCAAGGCAGGTGGATGCCTCAAGACACCACTCTGCACATCAACCTCCTGGAACTCAGGTATGCCTGTCTCCAGTTTTTATCACTAATTAGGGATAAACACACAAAGGTCCTGATGAATAACATACCTTGTATGTTCTATATCAAGTGACAAGGAGGGGCAAGATCCCCCTCTCTGTGTGCTGATGCTGTCAAGTTTTGCAGTCGGTGCATGCCCAGTCAGATTGCCATCACAGCAGCTTACCTTCTAGGAGTTCAGAATGTGACCGCAGGCAAACTCAACAGGCACTTCTCTGAAGACCATCCATCATACTACACCACATATTCCAGCAATGGTGCACCCCGCCAACATACCTATTCACAATGGCAATGAACAAGAAATGTGCCCAATTCTGCTTCAGAGGTGGGCTGGATCACCATTCCTTGGGGGACGCCTTTCACCTTCAGTGGTCATTGGGTCTACTGTATGCATTTCCCCCAACTCCTCTAATATCCAAAGTTCTACTCAAAATAAAAAAGGACAAATCCAGAGTTATTCTAATAGTTCTGATCTGGCCCAGACAAACATAGTTTCCTTACCTGATAAAGCTAGCCATTTACTCACCAATCACTCTCCAAGCCATTCCTAATCTCGTTTCCTAGGGAGGCGGGAAGATCTTTGACCCCAATTTTGGACTTCTTCATCTCAAAGCATAGCTGGTAGATGGTCCATGGGATTAGAAACAACCTGCTCAGAGGAAGTAAAGAGAGTGCTATTACACAGCAGAAAACAGTCTGCATGCTACATTTACTTACAAAATTGGATAAGATTTGCCTGCTGGTGTGACTTCAAACACATTCCACCAACAACCTCATTGCTGCCAGGTCTACTGATCTATACCCTAGAACTAAAAAATAGGAGCCTGTCGGTGAGCTCCACTAGAATCCACCTGACAGCTATCTTGGCTTTCCATTCTCCTATCAAAGGTTATTCCAGATTTGCCCACCCAATGACAATGAGTTTCCTCAAGGGGCTTGGAAATATTTTTCTGCCAATCAGGAGTCCTTCTCCAGTTTGGGACCTCAGTATGGTCCTTAAATGCCTTTCAAAATCACCATTTATACCAATGGCTACCTGCTCACTGTTCAATTTATCAATTAAAATAACATTTCTGATAGTCCTCACTTTGGTTCGATGCATTGGGAAAATAGGGGCCCTTATAGCATTTCCCCTTTTTACAATATTTTTCAAGGACAAGATCACATTATAACCACATCCCAAGTTTTTAACCAGAAATATCTTCCGAGTTCCATGTTAACCAACCCATTCACCTTCTGATCTTCTATCCTAAACCTCACCTAGGCAAAGAAGAGGCGCTGTTGTACATGCTTGATGTCAGGAGAGCCCTGGCCGCCTATCTTGACAAGAGTAGACCTTTCAGATGGATTCCCAAATTATTTGTCTTGATTTGCAGACAAAAAGGTCTGCAGTCTCTAAACAAACACATTTCAAATGGATATCTGATTGCATTAGTTCTTGCTATCAATCTTGAAATATCCAAGCACCTTGCACATACAAATTCACTCTACAAGGTCTATTTCTAGCTCTAAAGCCTTTCTCCAAAATGTTCCCATTATCGAAATATGTAGAACTGTGATTTGTGTCTCTATACATACCTTTGCTGAGCATCATGCAGTAACTGATGCTGCATTCAGCTTGACTATACTTTCTTGGTATTGGACTCAATTCTGAAGCCCCCTCTTGCTTAGATGGAACTGCTCCATAGTCACCTAGTGTAGAGACACTACTTGAAGAAGAAGAAATGGTTACTCACTCTGTTCAGGAATCGTGGTTCTTCGAGATGTGTCCCCCTATTGGTGCTCCACTGCCCGCCTTCCGTCTCTGCTTCAGAGTTCTTTGCTATAGAGCTTCTCAGTAGAGAAGGAACTGAGGCTGGTTCACCTGCATAGTGCTATATAACAATGTCAGGGAGCATGAGACTGAGTAATACATATATGTGGGCTGGACGCACATTGCTATGAGAACTCTCCAATCAAAGGCGCAGAGGGCACAAGTGTAAGTAGCGTGCAGCACCCATAGGGGGACACATGTCAAAGTACCTCAGTGACTACACAGGATGAGTAACCATTTCTTCTAGTTATTCTTTCTCGGAATATAAAAGCATAGTCAACAAAACAAAGACAAATTTTAAAGTGGTAAAAAGAAATACTTTAACATGATTCCTAACTAGCCTGGAAACTTGCTTTAAAAGATATAATTGATGCTGAAAGCTTAGCACGATTCAAAAAAGGATTAGACATTTCTATAGATAATGCAGATCTCCACAGTTACATTAATTGATGGGGTTTGGGAAGAAACTTTTCTTATGGCAGTTTGTTCCATAATTGTTCACTCCAGGGTTTCTTGCATCTTCCTCTGAAACACCTAGTCCTTCTGTCTGTGTCAAAGGCTGGATGCTGAACTAGCTGGTCCCATAGTCGGTTATGACAATTCCTATGTTCCGAAGTTGTTGTAAAGTTTACCTCATTGATGAGTGAAATCCTGGCTCCACTGAACTTAATGGGATTTTACCCCGTGTTTCCAAATAGAGCTGTGCAAAAAACTGGTTTTGTTGTTCACTGGCTGTTTTGAGGGAAAAAATCTTTTTGGGTGACCCAGAACAAAAAATCAAAATTTTCAGTGAGTCAAAAAGTGAGGGGAAAAAATAATTTTGGGTCAAACAAAACATTTGACCTAAAATAAAGTGTTTGGTTTAGTTTTTGAGGTCTTATAAAAAAATGTATTTTTAAAAAAAATTAAACAACCTTTTTTGTTTTGAATCAAAAAATCTAAATGTTTTATTTTGAAAATGTCAAAACAAAATATTTTTATTTATTTATTTAATCACTGAAACAATTTGGTGAATGCAACACAAATTCAGAAAATGTTTCAGTCAACCCGAATCTCCATTTTTCGGCTAAAAAAGTTTTGGCAGAACTGTATTTCTAAATCATTATGAGCTTCTCTGATGGGAAATACTATAGAAATACAATTTATTTGATTATACCTGACCCTCTGTGATGAGCAGTTTATGTTCTGCATGAGGCAGAGGGCCGACTTCCTGAGTTTCTGGGGGATGCTCGACCCCCCCTGCTCTGCCCCAAGTCCTACCCTCACTACACCCCTTCCCCAAGATCCTACCCCCACCCCGTCTCTTTCCCGCATCTCTTCCTGCCTCTGCTTCTCCCCCTCCCTCCCAGCACCTTCTGCCAATCGCTATCAGCTTTTCAGAGGTGTGCAGGTGGTGCTGTGGGAAGGGGGAGGAGCTGATAGGTGGGGCCCACCGGCAGGCAGGACGGGCTGGGGGAGAGGGGGAGGAGCTGATCCGCAGACATGTCAGTTGGTGCTGAGCACCCACAATTTTTTTCCCGTGGGTAGTTGGAACCTATTGCATGAGGTCTTTTCTATGTAAATTAGCTACAAGTGTTAGTATTAGTCAGTACATCACCTAGCCCCTCCTGAAATCCAGTGTGTCTCTCTCCCTTACCTTTTCTTCCAACCGTTCGCTCTGTGATTTACTTTCTCTTATACTCTGTTTCACATGCTGGCTTTCTATAAAGACATGGTTGGTTATGCAGGACAACCTAGATGACTGCTAACTGCCATAAAAGAGAGTTCTTCAACTGCTGGATGGTAACAGGAAACATGTAATGGCCACAGAGCAAGGAAATAGTAATTTCCTTCCTTTTGGTTTTCCCTCCTCCAAAAGAGTGCCATCTAAAGGAACCACCCACTTCCCTGGGGTTTTGAGGTCCTTGAAACCATTTAGTAATTGCTGTGGTTATAAGTTGAGTGCCTCAGTTTAAAGCATAACTTAAATAATTTAATGTTTTAAGATACTTTTACTCTTTATTGTTTTTAATAACTGCATATATTCAAAACTAATTTATTTTCTAATTGGGTGTATTTTTTTTCCTTTTAACAAACTTTGATTATTGCTTAGGTTTCAGTGGCCCATAAAACTGGTGAGGATATATTTATTAGCTATCACCACCACCTATATGTATATCTGAGAGTACAAAATGGACTTATATTGTATAAGAAAGCATTTCAGTCTCTCAGTGATGTGATATGGATTTTGGTTTTTTGTTAGCACTATCCAGATTATTCCATGCAGTATATGTAATTTCTAATGTCCCATAAAGAATATAATTATACTAGCTAAAGTTAACAAAAATGGGAAAAAGTACAATTTGACTGAAATACTGAGTTATTAGTTCCAGGTTTTGACTCTCCCGTCCCCCAGGCTCCCATAGGTACATGTAGAGCTGAAGTCTAAGAGTGTATATTGTTTCATATCATACATTCTGCAATGACTATGTGTAACAGGGGAAGTTGAGGAAGCAGTGCTGGCCGGCAATTACAGATTTACATTTGGCTTGCCTTGGCTTTTGATTGTTCAGATTTATGCTGGGGGAGGGAGAGGGGGGATTTGTTTTTAGTGTTGAACAAATTGAAATCGTTCATGGAAGGTGAGTAATTGGTTCTCCCCCCCACACCCCGCTTTAATATTATTTGTGTGTGTTGTAATATTTGCCTGATGCAAGAAAAACAAACAAACAAACCACCTGTTTCTTAAAAATGTCTCTTTCTGTAATATTTTTAGACTAAAGGAGGGGGTGTCAAAGAGGTGAAGTAAATTATTTTCTTGCAACTTTTATAATATTGAAGCGAGATTTTTTTTGTTTTGTAGTTGCAGAAAGTTTCAAAGACAGTGGAAGACCATTGCTTTCTAAGAGTAGTTTGGCTTCTCTCTAGTGTAGGCTGGTGGTTGCAGGGCCTGTATGTCTCTATTGCTGGAAATAAGACTTTTACTTTGTTACAAGAGGCTCAGTTAAGCAATAATTAGCCTACTGAGCAACTAGATGCAGAAACTCAGCAGGCCCCATGGACGGGTAGTGGTACTGGTGCCAGTTCCTACGAGGAATTGTGTAATCTCTGCACTTTCCACCAGCCACAACTTTAGATGTTCTATGCTGCACTTCTCCAGTATCCCTGATGCTGCCAAATCCAGGTACCATATTCTGTTTCATTAAGTGTACTCCACCGAACATGTTTGAGGTAATATGTGTTCTAAGATACGGATGGTCTTTTCCCTGGAAAACTGACAGGGTGATTTAGCCAAAAGAAATATGGTGTGTATGCCAGATATTCGCTACTGTGTTGTCTAGTACCCAAAAGATTGAAGATTCAATTTGAGTAAATATCCTAATGTCTTTGGCCTGTAGACAGGGCTGGAAATCTCATTAGATCAGGTTTTCTCACAAGATATGCAGTTCTCTAGCTGGAAATGAAAGAAGAATATTCTCTTCATGTATGATTTTCTTTTCCAATTCTAGCTGTGATCATTTAGGACATGTAGTTCTATAGTACCTTTCATCTGGGGATCCTGAAACACTCTAAAAGGTATTAATTTCAGCACCACTGTGACGTAGGTTTGTATTATGCCCATTACAGTGGAGTTTATTGAGAAATAAAGAGGTTTAAGTAACTTGCTCAAATCCACATGGCAAGCCTATGGCAGACCTTGGGATGGAACCCAGCATTCCTGCTTCCTGACCCCTTCTGCAACCATTACACTACATTACCTAGCATCTTACGTTTTACTAATTCGTAGACCCATTCTCTCCCTTCTTTCTTCTTTGTCCTTTTCTTCTTTTGTCTGTCTTGGTCTTTATCCTTTTCTCCTGAATTTGCTGTGTAATCATTTTTAAGTAAAAATATTTATAAATTGCATTTTGCTGCAGAAAAACAAATATAGATCTAATCTAGAAACATAGTCAACTGCTTTGAGTGCATCAGTTAAACTTTCTCCCGGCAGGGTTAGGTGACATGGTGCCAGAAGGTTGTCTGCAGCTAAACACCTGTCTATATTAGAGCTTCTAATGTTGCTGGTGTTCGCAATGTTGGGAAATTTATCAAAAATGTCTGTAGTGTCAACAAAGTCAAAGTCTCAGCTCACCCATCTGTTAAACAGATGTTAATAATATCTACCTTCTTTATCAAAAATCAAACACACATACACACTAAAAGACAAAAGGTAAGAAACAGAAGGTGGTTTGTGTTTCCTGATCACACTGCTGAAATGTGAAACTGGAGAGGGAGGTGGTTAGGCATATAAATGAAAGCAGCCTCAGAGCAGGGCAGCACATTCTTTACTCCAAGGGGGTGGGGGTGGCAGCTTCTTGTCTCTGTCATTGTTCATATCAGCATCTATCTTCTAGTAATTGTTCCATTCAGTGGTTTAAGATGATTTATTAAATAGGTCATGAGTTACTTCTGCACATGCAGAAGGTGGTGGTTTCGTTTGTTTTGTTGTTTTTTCATTCTGTCAACCATGTGTTCAGCTTGTTTAATAATATGGATTATTAAAACCTCAACCAGAACTGAGGGTTCAGGCAGGACAGTTTGAGTTTATAGATCTACAGAAAAAGAGGCAGCATGTTCAACTTTTCAGAGTAAAGTTGTAAATAATGATTTTCAAGTATAATGGATGTAAAAACAAACCTGAACAGTTCCCACTGGTATGGGGTTTGAGCAGAGCTGGAAAGATTCAGGGCAAGAGAAAAGGAGAGCACTTGACATGGAGAGGGGTTCTATGTCATAAGACCACTATTCCCTGCCTCCTTGTACATTATGGTTATCGATAGACAACATATTTCCGCATTCAGTGTGGGATGGAAGGATTTTTTCCACATGTATATTTTAGTTTGTTATGGAGATGCTGGTCATAACTCCATTAGTTGAGGGGTTTTGTTTGTTTTTAATTTACAAAAGGGATTCAACCCTTTGTTTTGTAGGAAGAATAAGAATACAGAGTAATATATTAGATTCCTTCTCTTTTAAGTAGGAAGAACGTTATTTAAAATATGATGTTTTTTTCCTTGTACCTGTTGCTTCTTTTTATTTTGTCCATGTTTCTTTTGTCATGAAAATATTCAAAAACATTGTCTTAAAAATGTTCAAAAAATATTGCTATTATTCCCCCCTCCACTACCATGCACAAACACAGAGCAAACTTGCAGGGAGTTCTCCTTTCTTATTATACAATGAGATAAATTCCTTACTCACTGTAGCACAGAGCCAGCTGGAGTTGCACACTTTGGCTTGGTTCCATAGCGAGTGCTACCAATGTCGGGTGAAATATAACCTTTTTCAGAGGGCTTACATTAGGGTGACCAGATAGCAAGTGTGAAAAATCAGGACAGAAGGTGGTGGGTAATAGGAGCCTATATAAGAAAAAGTCCCAAATATCGGGATTGTCCCTATAAAATTGGGACATCTGGTCACCCTAACCTGCATACACACGGCCTATGCACCACTCAGTCCTTGAAATTTGGGCTCAAGTGGGACATGAGGGTTGCATAGGCCTTGTACTACTAGCTTGTTGTGCAGGGTTAATTTCACTCATTGTGAGGGGAAAGCATTTTCCAAAGATGAGGATATAGTCCCTGTGTGGTTTCCAACCCCTTCTCCCCAACTGCCTAGGAAGCAAAGTCCATGACTGTTTGGAGTGTAGATATGCAAATACAATGCCTTCTGGACTCCATGTGGGCAGGGAAGCAGGTCCTTTGCAAGGGGCACTGACTGGTACTCCCCTAGCATTCACGAACAGCAGCTCCAAAACAGAATTTCCAGCCTGGTAGAGAGAGAAGCACAACTTGATTTCTACCTTTGCAGATCCCTCTGGTATTATAACCCCCATATTACTAGTCTGACTAATAACATCAAAGGAAAGTGTGAGGCCAAGATATTTAGTCGCTAGACAGTTGCTAAGTAATTTTGTTTACAAATCCATTCAGGGAAACAAATACTGTGAATTACTGTGCTATTAGGTGCTTCTAGTTCAAGCAAGATACGCTGCTTCCCATTGTATGCTTCCTTACAGGAAAGTCAGTTACCCTTCCCCAGTGAAAAGTAAGCAATAATAGCAAACTTCACACCTCCTGTGTGAGGCATCAACACAGCCTCTGGGAGGAGACAGAATCATCCCTTGGGCATTGGAGGCAGGGCATGGGTCATCTGTGCAGCTGAGCTTCTACAGTTTACTGCCTGTGTTAACTATTCCATTCTCACTTTGCGACCTCCACATGCATGCACTAAACCTTGTGTGTAGTCTCTTATACCGAAGTAAGGTTGCCTTGGTTCCTGTAGCTTAATCCCCAAATGCAGCTCCCTGCACTAGCCATGAGACTACGTTGCCTCCCACAAACATCAAGGCCACTTTACTTCTACATTAGAGTGACCACACAGGGCTTTCTATGAATTTGCAATTTGCAACACTTCTATGAATTTGCAATTTGTCTTAACTTTCCTGAGTGTAGACAAGCCCTTAGATTCTCCTCGTGGCTCTGCTAGAGACATGTACTCAACTTTGCTGTTCCACAGTTTTCCCATCTGAAAAGCACGGCCATTAGTAGGAGGGATATCAAAGGTGTACAAAGCACTATAAAATCAGCTTTGTGAATGCTGATAATCCACTTTGAGATCCTTGAATGGAAGACATTAAAGAAGAGCAAAGTATTATTTTCATTTCTTTTTTTATTTGCATCCACCCTTATTTCTCCTCAGTCTGTTATTCCTCTTTCCCTAAACTTGTCTCATCCCAGTCCACTTATCCAGGGTGTCTCTCCATTTTGTATGATGACCTGGGGAGTCATTCCCATTTTTCTCCATGCACCCCCGGCCGACCACAGCGAGGCCAGCCAGGAGCACCCATGACAGCAGCAGATGGTACAAAAGGACTGATAACCGTCATCACCAATTTCCAATTGCAGACGGTACAAAAGGACTGATAACCGTCATCTCATCGCCAATTTCCAATTGCAGGCAGTGCTATAGCTGGTAACCGTCTGCTACCTTGCAAAGGCAAATGAATGCTTCTGTGTAGCACTGCAGTACCACGGCTGTCAGCAGCATCCAGTACACATATGGTGACAGTGACAAAAGGCTAACCGGGCTGCATGGTTGCCATGCTATGGCATCTGCCAGGGCAATCCAGGGAAAAAGGGCGCGAAATGATTGTCTGCCGTTGCTTTCACAGAGGAAGGATTGAGTGACAACTTTTACCCAGAATCACTCGCGACACTGTTTTTGCATTGGGATCTCAACCCAGAATTCCAATGGGTGGGGGAGACTGCAGGAACAATGGGATAGCTACGGGATAGCTACCCACAGTGCAACGCTCCGGAAATTGACGCTAGCCTCGGTACATGGATGCACACCGCCGAAATAATGTGCTTAATGTGGCCGCGTGCACTCGACTTTATACAATCTGTTTTAAAAAACCTGTTTCTGTAAAATCGGAATAATCCCATAGTGTAGACATACCCTAGGTTTCTAAATGCAAAATAGAGTACTTAGTTTAAAAAAATGGATAAAGGATGAACTGCAAAGGAAAAATAAAGTGGGACTGTGCTAATTTGTGCTTCTTTATGATGTATAATGAAGGCTTGGAGTTATTTTAAAATAAATAAAATAAAAACAAAATTCTGTTTGTTTTTTACATTAGAATATCACATCTACCCTGGCTTTCTTGAAAGGTTCTATGGCCAGTAGACTCAGAGGTCAGAGAAAAGCAAGAAAGTAAAACATTTTTAGTTCAGTGGCAAATTGAGTTTTACTCTGCTTAATGCAAATGTTGTAGATTGAAAACTCTTGAATAAGGAACTGGATTGATATGTGTCTTGTACAATGTCAGTATTTAACAATAATTATATTGCATCTTTTTATAGGCAAAGAATTGAATGAAACTTTGATATTCAGCAATTAATTATCTTTCTTTTTCTCTCTTTCTCTGCAGCAGAGATCATGGGGATTAAATTAGGCCAAACAAAACCCAACATCTGATGAACAAACATAACTTAGATTTGTTTTCACAGTCAAATGATTATTCAAATTAAATGTCTTTTTAATACAGCATGTTCAATTGAAAACATTTTGAAACAGGTTGTATTTTTTTTCCTAAGGGCATTGGGACTTTTCAGTCTGATAGACAGTTTGTGGCCTCCATTAGTGCCTCTAAAAGTTCCTGGTCAAAGTCAAGACTGTGAAGCGGTAAGGTGTATTTTACTGAACTGTGTTTCTTCATCCAAAGTTAAAGTTCTTGTATGTATAGTATGCACATGTTTATTTGGGGTGTCAGATTTCTCCCGGTCCCTTTAGCCATACAGCTATGCTCTCGGGCTTCTCCCTTCATTCTAGACTAACTGCCTACCCCCATACCTTAGACCAACACCTTGATCTCATCCGCAGAGGCGGATTACAGTTTTGTAGGGGCTAGTTCACCCTCACCTCCCCAGCACATGGGGGTACCCATTTTTCCAGGGCCTCCCAATTGGCAGGGGCCCCTGGGGAAAGGCCCCATTGGCCCAGTGGATAATCCGCCACTGCTCATCCGCCACTGTAGGTGGTGACTACCTCATCATTAATTCTCTGTACGCATCATGGTGGGATACACTGTTGGTCACTAGTTTGGTAGTCCTCTCCTTCTACAGGAAATACAAATTAGATCAGACGCTATGAAGGCAAACCAGAAAATATAATGGTAGAACTCAGCAAGGACAGTGCTGTTCTACAGGTCAAAATCAGGGCTGTTCTAACTTCCTTTGCATGCTGGAGTGATTCTGACTGTGGTGCTCAGCCTGCGTGAAGATTATAATCTGGAGGTTTAACTGAGCACTAAAACAATCTTGGAATAATAAAAAATAGTGTAAGCATTTCTGTGAATTTCAAACTAAAATGTGATGCTAATGTGCACTTCAAATCTGGGATTTTATCTGTAAATTTCCCTTAATTCATATTGTATTCAGAAAAGAAATGTTGCCTATTGTGTGGTGTTTGGGAGTATTACTCTGATGGGAAAGTTTTGAGATGTGGTGGTGGTTTTAATCATTAAGAAACAGGTACCTGTGCTGTTCTGGTATTCCTGTATAACTCTCATGTTGGAGAAAAGTTTGGTGTTATTTAATTATGTGCATAACATTAGAACTTAGAGGTCTCATCCACGGTAGGGCCACAATGTGCTAGGTGCTATACAGACTCCTACATTGGGTGTGCATGATTTAAAAATAAAGAAACTTACCCAGGGGGAAAAAGTAACCAACACAAAGGAAATTGAAAAGGTGATCATTGTTGGTTACTCTAGGGAAAAAATCTCATGAATCTCTTTGCTACAATGTACTTTTTACATTGCTAAGGGGTTTACATTGGAGAACAAAATTAAAACCCTGTTGTTTTAAAATAATACCATTGAAGTTCTGACTTAACCTGAAAAAGCAAGACCAATTCTGAATAAAACTACCTGTCTGTCCTGGATTCACACCTGATACAATCTAGGTATTTCACAAGTCTCAAAAAAATTGATTGATGTGTGTGCTGCAACAAGTAGGCAGCAGTGGGAGCATCTATGGACGGAGCAGCACTCTTAAATGCTGTGTAATATAGTTATAACTTTCATTTGTTTTTAAATTCTTTTACTTTAATAATAATAATTATAATAATTAAAAATAAATAATCAATAGAGAGGAAACTTTCCATTGCCATACACTTCAAGTGTATTTCACAAACTAGGATTCTAATGGTTGAAGATGCCACGATGAAGTTTATTATTCCTGCCAATTTTGGCAGTTTGTTGTTTAATTTTGATACATTTCTTATTGATATAAATGTGCCTAGAAAGCAGAATCTTTTAGATATAATTAAAAATATGAATAATAAAATGTTACTGTATGAAGAGGTCTCTGGAATAGACTTCTCTTGTGCCATACATACACCAAGCTATCTTTTTTGATATATTCAAAAGGAAACATTTTGTTTTGACATTTTTTTTTCTTATGTGGAAGTTCTTTTTAATGGCTGAACAGCTGTTTTCATTAATTCAGCTTTCCTTTATTATATTACGTGTTTCATTAACTCCTAAACAACATCCCCAGAGTAGAATTATACAAACTGATAAATAAAAATAAAGCTATAGGGCTGACCCTGCATCCTGAGAAGCTATTCTAGTTTGAAGCCTCTTTGACTGGGGATTTCTAGTGTGGTTATACCATCACATAACTGTTTAAGGGAAATAAGGGCTCGTCCTAGCACAGAGAAAAGTTCATGTTGTTGCTAAATTGCTGCTGTTTTCCATTTTCTCTCTGTGCTGCCCAGGATTTAACTTGGCAGCTTTCAGCGTTCTCAGTAAAGCTGCTTCAGCTGTTTACTGTCACCCACCCACATGCAAAAAAATCCCCAAGTCTCAGAAGTCGCACTTTTTTTTGAAAAGATGAAAATCATAGAATTCATAACTCTCACAACTGCCCTGTCACAAAGCTGTCATAGTGGTTGTCCATTGTGCCAAACTGTGTGATATTTTTGAGCTATGGATCAATGTCAAATTAGGAAAAAGGATGACTTGCAAACTGATTTAACTTGCGACATGAAAACATTACATTTTCATCGGTTCCTACTTCACCGCGGTGTTGTATCTGTTAAATGTTTGGATAGTGCTTTGAAAATGTAAAGTGTGATGTAAGTCCTAAGTATTATTACTTATCATTATTGGTCATATTGAAATACTTTTAATTAGGTTCCATATTTCTTTTATTTATTTTCAACAGATTAAAACTAACCTTCCTCCTCCCAGCTTCTGTTACATTCTTACAGCTCAACCTGATCCAAGACATGTCAATGTAGGTGAGGAAGGACAGATTTCCAATTTCTACCTGCCCCCAACTATACGTAGTCTAAAGGAAATTCTTCAGGTAACTTTTTTTAAAAGTGCAATAACAGGTATTTTGTACTACTAATTTAATAGATTTATAATATCATATTTGACTAATCTTCCCTTTTAAATTGTGTGGCAGGTTGGTGATTTTAATCAACGTTGTAGCTTTTGGGCACAAGTTATATATCGAAGGCTGCAGGTAATTTTACTTTTTAGTAATGAAATGTATTAAAATCAATGTAATGTGTATAAAGAAGCAGCTATTTGCTGTGTTTAGATAAAACATTTACTTTTCAGATGCTCTTTAAGAGCTGTCTGAGTGGATCTATCAGTAGGTAAGATATCCCTGTGAATGGGCAGCAAGAAGAACTCACTTCTGTTTGGTTTAGAAAACTAATTTCTTCTGAATCAAGTGCTGTTTATCATGGGACAGATTTTCACCTTATATATGACCAGGCAGCTTCCATTGAAACCAGTTGGGATCTGCAGTGACAACCAAAAAGAGAATCTGCTTTACAGTTAAATTCTGCCCTCAGATACACCTGAGAAGCCCCCATTCAGTGGTACATCTGAGTGCAGACTTTAGCAGATGATGGGTGTATATAGAGAGAGAGTGATTCTGTCCTTGTGTGCAACTGGGCAGCTCCCTCTCGCTTCAAGGGGAGCCATCCAGGTGCACCCAAGAGCAGAATTTGGCTCCTCTAATCTACTAGTAAAAAGCAGGAGCTCCTAGATAAATCTGTCTGCCATGCACATTGGATTTTCTACTTCTGGATTTTTTTCAAAGTGATGCTCATCCCTCAGTAGTTGAAAGGATTTTGCATTACTGATTTTCTGCAGACTACTGAATATGCAGTAGATGGAGGATTTCTTGACAAGAAAAATAGTGTCAAACAAAACTAATGGACAAAGATAAGGAAATTTGAAGGGATTTAATTCTAAGACCAGCTAAGAAGCTGGAGGTGCTCCGCACCACCATGACATAGACCTGAATTAAATTTCAGGTCAAAAGGCTCTCGTTTCCAGGGCTCATGGGTTATAATCTAATATTTAGGCAAGCAGCACAATTGACTCCTGAGAAATTAGTGCCTTTTATTGCTCAATGATGATTTTCCCAAGCTAAATGGCATGGGCATTTGTGTGGGTTTTAAAGCAAGATGAAATTATGAGATCCTGAGGGCTTCAACAAGGGAATTAGATACACAGATTTGTCTCCCTGCCCTATTTTCAAACAAACAAACAAATAAGAAAAAGAAACTTTCCTCTAAAAATTGTTTTAATCACAGAAAAGTAGATTGTGTTTGTAACTGGATGATTAGGAGATCACTGATTTCAGATGTGCCTCTATCTGAATCAATATTGTGTAGCAGTATCCTATTCTAGGAGTTCCTAGCGACTTAGTTAGAAAAGAGATTGACTAAGCTAGGATGTACATTACTTTGAAGAATTTTCATGTGCCTACTAGGAAAGACCTATATATACACTTTCATGTTGTTAAAATGTTTGATAAGCCAGGTGTTGTTGTAAGTGATCATTTGCTATTTAACTGCATGCACTAGACTTCTATTAGATTAACAAGGTAAGGACTCATAAATTATTGGAAAAAATACTGCAAAGGTAATGAAAAATGTTTCACTTTTGGATAGCTGCTCTCGGGATGTAACTTACCTGTTGTTTGTGTGTCACTCATCTAATCCTTCCAGAAATAAAATGTCATGTGCAGCAACTTGTTGATTGCTTCAGTCTTTGCCAAGAGGAGTTGTCCTTCACACGCAAGATTATTGTGCAATAAATGTGAAGTGAGGACCTTGATTCAGCTTTAATGTCTTCTTCAGACTTGTTATTCGGAACTGGGAAAATACTCTCTATGAATTGTGTACATTTTGTAGTTAATTTATATTATTGTACTTTAAAAAGCAGCAGTGTTCAGTCCAAATAGCCACTTGATCAGTATTCTGCAGTGTCTCATTTGGGTGAAGGGGGAATGGAAATATGCCTTTTATTATTTATTTATTTATTCAGAATAAGTACTGTGGTATAAAAGGAAAATGAGGAAATATATTCCATCTGTGCTTGAGGAGTTGTCCTTTTTTATAACTCAATCCTGCTGCTGTTTGTCTGTTGTTTCCTTTCTGTTCAGAACAAATTGTCACACATACAAAGATGATGATTTTACAATGACTTGTGATTATTACTGTTGTTGTTATTTTACTTTTCGGCTGACTCTTCTGTTGTGTACCTCCAAAGACCAGCTTTTAAAAGCTCTGGGGTAACTCTCATGTGACAGCTGTAAAAGTCAGTCTTTCATGACTGTTTTAAAACTCTGCACATATGGAAGATGATCAGATGCATGTAGCTGTTACAGAAGGAACTTGGCGATAAGTACAATAAAAACATATACTAAGGAATCAGAATAAATTGTTGCATCTAAGTTTATGAATTCTGCCAACTACCATTTCCAATCAACGTATTTGTTCTGGGAGCTACTAATATGAAGAAATGGCTAGTTTTAAAGGGTCTGATTTTTTCAGAGGTTTGAATTTGCTGTTGGAAACAAGAGCTGAGGTTCTCGTTGCCTCATAACCTGTAATAGATGAATATGGCTTTAAGAGTTCATGTATCTTTATTTTTAGAAATGTAGACATTCTGTTGGGGCGGGAGGTGAGGTGAAGGAAGTTAGAGTTAAACTCCAATAAATAATTGAGATGATAAAGATTCTGGTATTTGCAGAGTATCTTCTACCTATATGATTGAATAAAAATTGTAATGTATTCTTGAAAATTAAAAGGATACATGATGTTCTGGTACCACCCATCACCATATTATCTAAGCTCTGAAGTATTGTTTTAAAAAAAATCATAAATCCTTTAGAAAAAAAGTTACACAATGTTTATATTTCCTTGAATACTTCGATCTAAAATAAGTTTATTTACCTAAAAATCTCTTTTCTCTATCATGCACACACACACAACTTCATCATTATAGAGCTGCTCCTGAGTGCTCTCTTTGCATTAATTGTAGATATAAAATAAAATGCTGAAGCATTTAAGGTGGATTGGGAACACACAGAGAATTACATAAGCTTTGCAAACAGACACAAGAAAACGCAAATTGCCAAACTTTAGCACAGCTGATCTTGGTAGATCTTTTAATAAACTTAATATCTATCTGTCTAGTTTTTTCATCAAAGTAATGTGAAACATTTAAAAACATTAATGAGCTACTGTTAATCATGTTTTCAGATATGAAATCGAACATAAAGTGTAGGTATTTTGTCTGTGACATTATCTGTTTTCATGTTGCTTATTTTAGCAATACCAGAATATATTTCTCCCTGTCCTAAACAGGCAGAACACTTATGTAGTCAGAGTTGATTCCCTCGTTTCTTTCAGAACACTTTATGAATAATTTAGTTTATATTTATATGTATTTTTCAAAATTTTTGAAAGATGCTATTTGTTCACCAGTAAGAAAAACATCAAATTTTGTAACCTATAGCAGCTGTTACCCAGGGAGTGGTGCATATGAGAGAGTCTGATGACAATATTTGTTGAATTTGCTTATGCAGGAATAACGTCAGTGTGAGACTTTTTCTTTTTTTTTTTAACTACAAAGCTCATATAGGGCCTTGTCCAGACTAGCATGAAAGGTGTATTTTTAAAACTTTGCTAGCTAATACATTTTAACTAAATATTTTAAAACTCTAGTGTGGATGGAGCAAACTGTATTATAACACTAGCTGGTTGAGGTAACCCCAGGCTCCCCACTCAGGTCGACCAGCTAAATTAAGATAAAAGTTGTTAATCTGCATCTGTGTCAGGGAAAGGGTTAACACATGTTAACTAATCCTGTCCTAACCCTCACTTCTCTTGCTGTCCAAACTCTAAACATCATGGTCTAAGTGAGTTTTGTTTGTTATGAGGAGATGAAGCTGTTTTAGTCTTCGGTTCTGCTATTAGTTTAATCAAATTGTATTACAATTAAATAAAAATCTTTTGCCCTTTCTTTTGAAATCCTAGGTAAAATGTAGTGTTTCTGTGGGTCAAAGGGAGTTTTGGTTATTTGTGACTGACTTCGCACTGCAGAGCGGGGCTAAAGACAACTGTGGAACTCCAAAGACTGTACCTGTATATTTTGCTTCATCATGTGTTCTTGGTGAGAAAGTTATGGAGGCACTCACCAATGCGTCCCACTGTGTTATCTTCTTCAAGGATGCTTTGCGAGGAAATGGTAAGCTGTTTATTCATGGTACTGGGGCAATTGGAGCCAAAATAAATTAACTGTGACCCATGGGCATTCAAATCTTTATTATAGACATTCAACCTTCTGAGACTCTAAGACACTCAGATCAAGATGAAGCATTGCAAGCTGGGACCCAGTATCTGGGGAAGGGGGAATTGTAACTGTTGTTTTCAGTATTTTTTTCCATTATTTTACATTGTTAACTGAATTTACTTCCCCTAGAAGGAGAAGGGTTAATGACAACCAGAGACCTGACACCTCTATTTCCCTACAGCCAGAGGCATTGCAAGCTGCCCCACACTGCCTTTTCAATGTAGCTCTTCAATGACCATATGGTCATCTATGGGAAGATAGTTCCATTTCTATGCCCATTCATTCTTTGGCCTCTCTTCCAAGGCATCCAATTATCATTCCAGTTTAGTGCCAGTGGTTGTGACAATATTAGGATGTGCATATTTGTCCACCAGGAAATAGAGTGAGAACATCAAATTGATTTCACGTAAGATGTCAGATATTAGTGACTTTCTGTCACCATCAATCCAACCTAGGTTTGAGCCACTGACCTACTTATGAAAGGCTCCATGTCCTGTTACCAAATCCATTGAACAATGTATTTACCCATAGGAGTTGAAATCTGGTCCATATTATGCAAATGAGATGTGGCATTAGGTGCAGGTGAGTAAAAGTTTGGGCAATTTCTGCTTTGGAGAGTAAAGTACTGCATGTGCCTTGCCTTAGGACAGATTTAAACAAATAAAAACACCTCTAAGAGAAGTACAAACTTATATGATTAAACAACAGATAAAAACCACATGCTTCCAGTGAATAAGTTACAATCCTGTTTGAATTGAATTTGAATGTCTCTTTTTAAAAAAATCTGATGTAGCAAAATCTTTTTGCCCAGAAGGCACTGAGTTTACCAAGAGCATTATATGTGTTTCATTCAAAAAAACAAATATGCTGTTGTGGAAGAAACCTGAAATAATCCATCTATCTGGTTAGTAACTGGCAGAAAGCATTGTCTTTATTGGCCATGACAATATGGTCACCTTTTTCCTTGTTACTATAGTAAATTGAAATGTCTTTGTTGGCAGGTAGGATTATTTGTGTTGAACGTACCGTTCTCTCGTTACAAAAGCCCCTTTTGTACACGGCTGCCGAGGCTGACTTTAGTGAGCTGACTAGCCCTGTCAAACTAGATGAACTGGATTCTACAACACAGGCCAATTCCATTTGTACCATAAGAGGTTGGTACAGCCTTTTTTTGCTAACTATTTATGTTCATTTTAAGCATTTAGGTCCATTGAATAAAACAGTGTATTGAAGGGGGGAAAAGGAGGGGGGAGAGGGGGTGGCTTGGGGGAAGTTGCTGTGTGTCATTAGGACAGTCAGGTATATATCTCTCTTCCTGGGTTTTCATTACCTTGTTGCTGCGGAAGAGTCTTTTCCCCTGCACACTGTTGCCCATCTGAGCTCTGCACGGTCAGTGTTCCCATTCAGTGCCTGTGTGTGCATGTGTGTGTGCATGCATGTACACACAAATCTTTGCTGTAAAATGTTCCATTCTTTCACATCATATGTCAGTTTGCACCAGACTTTCTCATCTTACCAATTGGGTATAGCATTATCTGTAGTAAAATTATTTTTCTACAGAAAGATTAGGTGTGCAAGCAAGGACTTGTGCGGCAGGGTTGGTTCTTCCACTGCCTCCTTCCCTTGGTGATATGCAGAAGCAGGGCAGTTTAATATTCTGGTGAGGGCTCTTAGCACAACTTGGCCACACTAGCTCCCCAACCAGTGCTGCTGGCTTTTGGACATTGCTTTGTTTAATCATTTAGTCCATCCACTACTAGGGCAGGAATATTCCCTACAATGTATTTTCTAATGCTTTGTCTGATCTGCTTCTAAAGGTTTCAAGTTGTGGTGCTTCATTTCAGAGATTACTTCACAGCCTAGTAACTCACACTTTCAATAAAAAAAAAAATCCTTTCTTAATTTCATTCCATCATTCCTAAGGCTAGGATTTAGTCCTGGGTATTTTTAGTACAAGTCATGGATAGTCATGGTAATAAACAAAAAGTCAGGTCCCGTGACTGTTAACCTGTGCATGACTTGTACTATAAATACCTCTGACTAAATTGTAGGTGTTGGGGGCACTCCAGTGACAGAGCGGCCCAGGGCCATGACAATGCTTCTGGGGGTGTGGCCCGGGACCCTGCTGCTGCTCCCAGACTGCTGCCCCAGGGCAGCTCTGGGACCAGCTGCCTGGGGTTGCCCGAGCAGCAGCCAGTTCGGCTGGCCCTGGGCTGCCCTTGCTGCTTGGGCGGCCCTCAGATCAGCTGCATCTACCATTTCAGAAGTCATTGAGGTCCCAGAAAGTCATGGAATCTGTGACTTCCGTGACCTCTGTGAAAGACTCGCAGCCTTAATCATTCCTATTTATGTCCTAGACAACTCTTTACCTTCCCTGGAGTTTGCACCCATCAAATACTTACTAACACACCAAGTGATTTCTAGAATATTAGCAATATTGACAAGGGGTAGTACTGAATCCTTACAGACACAGATCCATATAGTTAAAAGCTGGTGGTGTTACCAAAAATACCCGTTCTGTTGTTGTGATAATGCCCTATGTGGCTAGAATCTCCGCCACTAGTATGAGTATATTGCATTGAAAAATCTTGATTTCTTGCACTGCATAATGAAGAACAACTATAACTGTAGGGGACTCATTCTGAGCCCTGGTGAGTTCTAATGTCTCAGATCAATATTAGCAGCTATTTTAATGGTATTTCAATCAACATGTTTGAAATACTGCTTTTTTTATTTCAGCAATTTACTCATCTGCTGTTGCATTTAAACAGACCAAGTATGAGAAGCTCTTCCTTCTCCATGTCAGTCTGCACCACTCTTTATGGAGTGGGATCAATGCAAGATACCTCCCCCCGCACACCTTTCAACATCTAGAGGAGAAAAAATCCACCTTCATGTTCCTGTGCAAGTTAAAACACATAATTGTAAAAATGAAGAGCTATTTTTAATGCTAAAGGTACACCAAAAAACCCCTCAGCCCCTGCTCTTCCTTTAGTTGTGAAGGAAGGGTTAAAGAAGAAATTAGAGAGGGAGTTGTGCTGCTGGTGATCTGGACAGATGTGTTTTATGGAACTTCCTCTGGCGTTGGTCCCATTTGATTTTACAGTTACTTTCACTTAGGGTAACTGTTATTTTATTAATATTCTCCTGGGTCCTTTTGTTCTAATGCAGAATGTAAAATATCTTCTCCTATTATAGGCAGAGCTTTCTCTGTCTGTAGATAATCTCTCTTCTTTGTATTTTCACATAGTAACTAATAGTTTACAGTGTTTAAAATGGATTTTCACTGCTTTGTAGTTTCTTTGGCTACTTCCTCTTTGAATCTTTCTCGTGGAAGATTGTGTAGCACGGCTGTTCTTGTAGTAACAAATGTATTTGGTGAAATGATTAACAAAGGAGGTGTATCTTTCCTGAAATGTTTGCAGCTTCTCCATTTGTATTTGATAACAGCATAAGATTATTAATATTTCGTATTAGGTCCAACTGTTCATATGAGAGAGTTCTAGTAGTTTGTACCACATATGCTTTGTGGGAGGATTAACTGGTTAACAGTATTTTTTTTTCAGTGAATGATTCAGATATGATATTCTGATTTTGACACTTGATGTCTTCATATTTAAGCCCCACTCCAAGAGGCACTGTTTCCAGCTGTACTGATAAACTGCTCGAATGATGATAATCACCACCCTGCCTGTTCCTAAATATTGTCAATTGACCAGACATTCTACCCACTCATTAATCACTGTGACAAGCTGAAGAAAACTTCATGTCTATTGGTTTTGGAGCTTTCAGTCAACACACTTCCTTTAGCTACCAGCTCTCATTCCCATTAGTGACCAGTGTCCAATTTTCTAGAGCAGCCCAGATAGGCCATTCTCAGTCTCTTCATGCTGATGACAGCAGCACTCCAAAGAAATATAAGACATGTCTAAAAGTCAAATTACAACTACTGATGGGTCCTTAAAAAGAGAGATCTCAGGGCCAGAGTCTAAAACTGCTTGAAGTTGAGGAAAAACTATGGACTTGGTAATGCTATACAGCATTTAACCCTGTTTAGATTCTGTATACCATTTTATGTTGTGGGACTCGTGTGATTGTCACCTGATTAGTGTGTCTGCCACTGCTTTCACTTGGGTTGGTACTCACCTTTTGCTATCATCTTTGATGGTTTCACTGGGGAGTTCACCTCTTCATCCAAGTAAATGTGAGTTCCAACACTTCAGGTAATCTAGTCAATAAAATTTGTATCCATTTTTCTCTCTAATTACTTGGATTACATAGTGCTGGTGTTAAATAAAGTATCTGGAATACTATACAAAAGATTAAAATAAATCAGATGGTTGAGGTAGAAGAAATTGATCTACCAAAATAAGGACAGTTTAAAAATAACTTTAAAAAAGTTCTGGTGGAAGAAATGAGGGCAGAGATGTACTTAAATATGGATGACTATCCTTCCTCCATTCAGAAAAGAGGCACTAATATACTGTGGCAGGTTATGTAAAAAGCTTGTAATAACAAATTCTAATTAAATATATCTTGCACATCCCCCCCCCAGGCATTATAAATATTTTAATTAATTTTCATCACAAAAACAAAAGAAAATGGATGAAAAAGTTATCCACTTACTTCATGCTGTGTCATGCCTGAGGGTCTCTGCTTACATGTTATAGATCGCTCTTCAGCAAATGTACACTGCCCTTGAAATTCACTTTTTATCTGAAGTCTGTGTTTTCTTTGCTTATATACTTAACTGTCAGGTCTTTTGAGCCATTCGTTCAAGCCACATAAATGCTGCTTCAGAATTCAATTATTGTCTTCTTGATGTCAGCTCTTGGATTTCTTCAAATTTCATGAAACTGAAAATCAAAGTTTTGTTGATTTGTCCTAATTGCATGCAATGTATCTCCCCCTCCTTCCTGCCTGTTCCTTTCAGTAATGTTTTTATAATGGGAAAGTAAATGTGTTGCCACATGGCTATTAGCCACCTCCTTGTCTTTCTGGGATTTTATTTTATTGTATTGGATGTATTGTAAAATTGAGAGACTTTTGCTCAAAAAGATCTGGAATTACTAGTCAGTGCCTTTGCCATATCTGCTACAGGTTGATTTAATGTAGTTTGTCACTTGCAGATGTCCAAGATCATGCCATTCAGAAATGTTTATGGACACAGAATGGTGCACTCATAATTCTAACTGGTCATCTCAGCATATTATCATTAATCTAAATCTCTTTAATGGCTTCCCATATTGTCATTAGTGGGGAGTGCATTAATAATGATCCAGAATATATCTAGCATTCTCTCCCTGATCAAACAGTTAATTTTATGGGCCAGATGTGTAAATCAAGTGTAACTCCATTATTTATAGAATTCAACCTATTCAGCTGTTTTAAAAAGCAGCCTCTATTTTCTGATTACCTAGCATTTCCTAAATATCAGTATGAAATTTTCTGGTCTAGAGTACCAAGCAATCATTCTTCTCTGCCATGGAAACAGCAAAGGGTAAAAATAAATCTGTTTGGAGCTTTAGTTTTAAATGAAAGAAATGGAGATTTACATACTTTTTTGAAGTACACCTCTACCCCGATATAACGTTGTCCTTGGGAGCCACAAAATCTTACTGCGTTATAGGGGAAACCGCGTTATATCGAACTTGCTTTGATCCACCAGAGCGTGCAGCCCCGCCCCCCCAGAACACTGCTTTACCGCGTTATATCTGAATTCGTGTTATATGGGGTCACGTTATATCGGGGTAGAGGTGTATTTGAAGTTCTGAGCACCCTGACATTAAAATGAAGGATTCATATTTGTATTGTCAGATTTTTTCTTCATTTGCCCACTTTGTTGATGATTGGAAAGCCATTGCCTGCTGTCAGATATTTACCAGCAAAGAAAGAAGAGGAATTATTAAACTGAAAAGAGTGAAAAGATCAAGCCAAATTCCTACAATGAAGTAATGAGAACCTAAGAATGCCTTTACTAAGTTAAACCAGTGGTTCATATAACCCAGTATCTTGTCTTCAGACAGCGGCCACTGCCAGGTGCTTCAGAGGGAATGAACAGAACAGGCAATCATTGAGTAATTCATCCCTTGCCATCCACTCCTAGCTTCTATTAGCCAGGATGGGCAGGGATGGTGTCCCTAGCCTCTGTTTGCTAGAAGCTTTCTGAAAGTCCAGCTACACTATATCTATTGGATCACCCTTGTCCATGTGTTTGTTGAACCCTCAAACAATTCTAATAGATTGGTGAGGCATGATTTCCTTTTACAAAAGCCATGTTGACTCTTAACAAATTTGTTCATCTGTGTGTCTGATAATTCTGTTCTTTACTATAGTTTTAATCAATTTGTGTGGTACTGAAGTTAGTCTTACCAGCCTGTAATTGCCAAGATTGCCTCTGGAGTCTTTTTAAAAAATTGATGTCACTTCAGCTATCCACCAGTCAACTGGTACAGAAGGTGATTTAAATGATAGTTCACATAGTTCTGCAATTTCATAGTTGAGTGATGCTTCAGAATTCTTGGATGAATACCATCTGGTCCTGGTGATTTATTACTGTTTAATTTATCAATTTGTTCCAAATCCTCCTCTAATGACACCTCAATCTGGGACAGTTCCTCAGATTTGTCACCTAAAAAGAATGGCTTGAGTGTGGGAATCTTGCTCATATCCTCCGCAGTGAAGAATTATGCAAAGAATATGCCTTTTCTTACTTGAGTGCTCCTTTAGCATCCCAATCATCCAGTGCCCCACTGATTGTTTGGCAGGCATCTTGCTTCTGATGTACTTAAATTTTATTTTGCAGTTAGTTTTTGAGTATTCGGCTAGTTGCTTTTCAAATTCTTTTTTTGGCCTGCCAATTTATACTTTTACACTTGACTTGCCAGAGTTTATGCACCTTTATATTTTCCTTGGTAGGATTTAACTTCTAGGTTTTCAAGGATGCCTTTTTGCCTCTAACTGCTTCTTTTACTTCGTTGTTTAGCCATGGTGGCACTATGTCGGTCCTCTTACTATGTTTTGTAATTTGGAGTATACATTTAATTTGAGCCACTATTATTTGAGCCATGTTTTTAAAATGTTTCCATGCAGCTTGCAGGCATTTCACTTTTGTGACTGTACCTTTTAATTTCTTTTTAACTAGCTTCCTCATTTTTGTGTAGTTCCCCTTTTTGAAGCTAAATGCTACTGTGATGGTTTCTGTGGTGTCCCTTCACCCACAAGGATGTTAAATTTAAGTATAGTTACTATTACCAAGCAGTGCAGCTATATTCACCCCTTGGATCAGATATCCCGTGCTCCACTTAGGACTAAATCAAGAATTGCCTCTCCTCTTTTGGGTTCCAGGACTAGCTGCTCTATGATGTCAAGAAACTTTATCTCTGCTTCCCATCCCGAGGTAACATGTACCCAGTCAATATGAGGATAGTTGAAATCCCCCATTATTGAGTTTTCTATTTTTATAGCCTCTCTAATTTCCCAGAGTATTTCACAGTCACCATCACCATCCTGATGAGATGGTCAGCAGTATATTCCTACTGCTATATTATTATTCAAGGATGGAATTTCTATCTATAGAGATTCTGTGGTACAATTTGATTCATTTAAGATTTTTACTACATTTGACTCTGCTGTCCTTCACGTATAATGCCACTCCCCCACCAGCCTGGCCTACTCTGTCATTCTTATATACTTTGTACCCTGGCATTACCCATTAATTATTATCGTTCCACCAAGTTTCCAAGATGCCTATTATATCAATATTCTCATTTAATATCAAGCATTCAATTTCACCCATCTGAGTATTTTGACTGCTAGCATTTGTATACAAGCATTTATAAAATTTTTCACTATGAGCTATCTGCCATTATGTGATGTAATTGAACAAGACACTTTTTTCATTTTTCTTCATTTCCTACCTGTACTTTACCAACTTCCATCCTCTCCTCCTTACTAGGATATAGAGAATCCCTATTAATAGATCCTTCCCTAAGGGATGTATCTATCTGAACCACGTGCTCCTCCACATCTGTCAGCTTTCCCCCAGCCCTTAGTTTAAAAACTGCTCTACAACTTTTTTAATTTTACATGCCAGCAATCTGATACCATTTTGGTTTAGGTGAAGCCCAATCTTCCTCTTTAGGCTCTTGCTTTGCCAAAAGGTTTCCCAGTTCCTAATAAATCTAAACTCCTCCTCCTTATACCATCATCTCATCCCCACATTGAGACCCTGCACTTCTGCTTGTCTGTCTGGCCCTTTGCATGGAACTGGAAGCATTTCAGAGAACTGAAGTCCAGGTCCTGGTTCAATCTCTAACCTAGCAGCTTCAATTTGGCCTCCAGGACCTCTCTCCTACCTTTCCCTACATGATATCTACATGTACCATGACCATCCACTTCTCCCCCAGCACTGCACATAAGCCTGTCTAGATTTCTCGAGAGATCCACAACCTTCACACCCAGCAAGCAATTCACCATGCGGTTCTCCTGGTCATCACAAACCCAGCTTTCTGTATTTCTAATGATCAACTCTCATTACTACTACCTGTTTCTCTGTAATAACTGGGATTCCCTCCCCCGGAGAGGTATCCTCAGTGTGAGGGGAGACCATGACATCATCTTGGGGAAGGGTCCCAACTATGGGCTCATTTCTCTCTGCTCTACTTTGATGTTCTTCTTCCCTGAGACGTCAATCCTCTTCAATAGCACAGAGGCTGTCAGTGGGACTGCTCTGCTATGCCCAGGAAGTCTTATCTATGTACCTTTCTGTCTCCCTTAGCTCCTCCAGTTGAGCCACTCTGGTCTCCAGAGCCTGTACTTGATCTCTGAGGGCCATGAGCTCCTTGCAGTGTATGCACACATACAGGAATGCTGGAACAATTTGTACAGTAGGGGTGCTGAGAGCCATTGATCCAAACTAAACCCTATATATGATGGAAACCACTTCAAGCTAGCGGGTGTGGCAGCACCCCCAGCACCTCTACTTTGAGCACCTATGCACACATATGCCACCTGCCCCCAAGGCAGGTAATCATACATGCTGCATTCAGTGTGATAAACTGGGTAGCCCCCACTCTGCTGCTGGACTTTGCCTGCATTCTTTTTACTCCTGCAGATTTTTGTTGGGTTTTGTCTGTCTCTTTTAGGAGCAGGTGGTGGTATTTATTGCCCTAAGTTTAGAGGTGTATCTAGCTCTCCTACTCCCTCAAAAAACTCCCATTAGCTGCTCCTTTTTTGCTAGCTTTTCTAATCACTAAGGAGCTGGCTTTTTAAGCCCCTTTTCTTACTGGGTTAAGGGTTAAAGATGTTAAAGGGCTTAAGGATCAGAGCCTTGTTAAGTTCTCAGCCTTGCCTAGCAGGCTGCTGAGCTCAGCACATGGCACCCCAAACAAACAGACCACACTATATATTTCAGTCAAGCAGCAAGCACACTAACAAAGACAAACTCACCTGGGGGTCATGTAGTCTCTCCTCCTTCACCTGGAGAACTCCCTTTCTGGGTAGTTGTATTCACCAACATATATTATACCTTTGTAAGAATTTCACTTTTGTTTAGGCACCATCTCTGGAGTTAACAAGAGCACTGCCTTCTCTTGTCCCACATGTAACAGATGTGGCAATGGAAAACTGGAGCAGCATCCACAGGATAGGTAAGAATCAGTGTGGTGTTTAATGTACCGAGGCTTTTTTTGTGCAGATGCAGCATTAAGAGCCATATGTGGTACACTCATTCCTACAATGTTGTCTATGCCTGTATTCTCCCCCAACAGCTACACAGGGCGGGGGTTGGGAGGGAGAGGGACAAAACTGCGGGATTTTTATTGCTGATGGAATGACACAACCAGTAAGGGTAAGATTCACCTATTAAGGAAGACACAAGTAGAATCAAAATGGCATCAGTTTGCTATGATATATTTTTGTAGGTTACCTCAAACTAGTAATAATATAGTAGTTCTCTCACTTTTCGCTGGTATGTATTAACTTCTGTATTATTCCTCCTATTACATTAATGTAAATGAGAGGAGAATCAGGCCTGTTAAGTTTATAAGCCTTATAAAAATGATGCTTTTCTACAAATAGATCACAGCTGTAAAATCTGATTCTTCTTCGAGTGCTTGCTCATATAGATTCCAATTAGGTGTGTGCGCGTCACGTGCATGTTCGTCAGAAGATTTTTACCCTAGCAACACTCAGTGGGTCGGCTGGGTCGCCCCCTGGAATGGCGCCGCTATAGCGCTGAATATATACCCCTGCCGACCCAACGGCCCTTCAGTTCCTTCTTACCGCCCGTGTCGGTTGTTGGAACAGTGGAGTGTGGCTTAGCTGACCTCCACTTCCCTAGCTACTCGTAGTTCTCTCATTAATTCTTGTATATATAGTTCAGATTTATATAGTTGTAGTTAACTTTATTCGTTTATAGTATAGTTAGTGTATATAGTTCCATTGCCATAGGATTATTCCCTTCCCCGCACCCGGTGCCGGAGCCTATGCCCGGTTCACCGGGTTTCAAACCATGCTCGGCTTGCCACAAGCCGATGCCGACAGGAGATCCCCACGACTCCTGTCTTAAGTGCCTCGGGGAATCTCACCTAACAGATAAGTGCCGCATTTGTAAGGCCTTTAAGCCGAGAACAAAAAAGGAGCGGGACTTTCGTCTCAAGCAGCTCCTGATGGAGGCAGCTCTTACTCCTCCGCCCTCGGCACCGAGCACTGGACAGTCTTCAAGAAGCGCTCCCTGGGCACCGGATCGCGCCGGTACCGCCAAGGCCTCTCGGCACCGGCCGTCGCCGGCACCGACGTCCGCTCAGCACCGATCCCTTTCCCCGAGGGCAAAGAGGCACAAGACTCCTGCTGCGTCCGCGCCGCCTGCTCCGCAGTCCGAGCGCTCTACTAAGTCGGACCGCCCGGCACTGATACCTGGCATGGCACCGATACCTGCCGTGGCACCGACAACATCAGCACCGTCGATTCCGGCCACGCAAGAGCCGTCGAGTCCGTTGCCTGAAAGCTCCCCGGTGCGAGCCGTGGTTGAGCTCACTATTCCCTCCACGCCGGAGACATTTTCCACGGCGAGGGAGTTGATTGCAATGACGGAGTCTGCGCTGCCTCAACCCCCGGCACCGCCGGTGTGGGTTATACAGTCGATCGGCAAGCTTGCCTTGATCAGACCACCCTCCGTCAGCACCACAGAGCGGCACCGTTCACGATCGCGGTCCCGCAGACATTCTCGGTCCCGTCGCCGATCCAGGTCCCGACGCCGCTCGCAGTCCCGGCACCATTCTCCATTTCGGTACCAGTCGTACTCGCGGCACCGGTCAGCGTCCCGTTTTACGGCCCGGTACACTCGGCACCGATCCAGCTCCCGGCACCGCTCCAGGCACCGTGACTCTCGTAGCCACTCCCGACGTCAAGCCTCGAGATCTCGGTCGATCTCCCGGCACTGCTCTGGTCGCAGGTCCCAATCTCGCTCCCGGTACCGGTATGCCTCCCGGTACCGATCCCCAAGGTGTACCTGTCATCCCATCTCGCTCTGTTAGCCGTCCCCCTCCGACCGGTACAGAGGAAGCCCCGGTTCAGCTTCCGGACTCCCAGATCCCACTGGAACAGGAGGTCGTCCAGGAGCACGAGCCCACGCAGGACCCACTTGTCCCCGGCCTTTCTTCTTCCTCCTCCCCAGATGAGGCAGTGGCAGGAACATCCTCCTCGGGCCCTCCTCCAATCAACCTGAGGGCCCATCAGGACCTCCTGAGACGGGTGGCACTCAATATGAACCTCCAAGTGGAGGAAGTCTCGGAGATAGAGGATCCGGTCATAGACATTCTGTCGGCTGACGCCCCCACTAGAGTGGCCCTACCATTCATTCGGACGATCCAAGCCAATGTGGATACCATCTGGCAGTCTCCAGCCTCTATCCCGCCCGTGGCCAGGGGAATCGAATGCAAGTACATGGTACCCTCCAGGGGGTACGAGTACCTCCTCCTTGCTCCCTTGTCGTCCAGTCCGTCAATGAGAGGGAACGCCATGGCCAGCAGGCACCAGCCCCTAAATCGAAGGAGGCTAGGTGAATGGACTTATTGGGCCGTAAGGTGTACTCGGCAGGGGCCCTGCAACTCCGCGTAGCAAACCAGCAAGCCCTGCTTAGCCGCTACAATTACAACACCTGGGCAGCGGTGGGCAAATTTACGGAGTTGCTTCCTCAGGACTCCCGTCAAGAGTTTGCTGCCCTCCTGAAAGAAGGGAAGAAAGTGGCGAGAACTTCCCTCCAGGCCTTGTTGGATGCAGCTGACTCCGCTGCCAGGACTCTGGCTTCGGGTGTTGCTATGAGGCGCATTTCATGGCTCCAGTTGTCAGGCCTTCCCCCGGAGCTGCAGCATACTATACAGGACTTGCTCTTCGATGGCAAAGACCTGTTCTCTGAAAAAACTGACCCTAGGCTGCAAAGCCTATAGGACAGCAGGGTCACTATGCGCCGACCTTTCTGTCCCCAGCCTCACTGCCCTTACCCTGCGCCTAGACAAAGACAGGACTTTGCCAGCAGGTGTGGCCGAGGCGGTCGTAGGCGTCAGTCAGAGCCCCAAAGGGGCCAAAATCAGGGTCCCTCTAAACCACCAGCGAGGCCAAAGCCAAACTTTTGAAGGCACGCCCGAGGATGGCGTACCAGTTATTACCCAGGATCCGTTTCCTCCCTTTTACAACCGCCTCTCCTTTTTCCTCCCTGCGTGGTCCCATCTAACCTCAGATTGTTGGGTCCTACGCACGGTAGAACTTGGGTACCGCCCCCAGTTTATTTCGCCTCACCTCCCATCCTTGTCCCTCTTCACGAGCAATTCCTCTTGCAAGAGGTGCGGATGCTCCTCGCCATCGGAGCTATAGAGGAGGTACCAAAGGATGAAAGGGGCAAGGGGTTCTACTCCCGCTATTTCCTAATCCCCAAGGCGAAGGGAGGTCTCAGACCTATCCTAGACCTGCGGGAACTCAACAAGTTCATGATAAAGCTGAAGTTCCGCACAGTATCCCTGGGGACCATCATCCCATCCTTGGATCCCGGAGACTGGTATGCCACCCTCAATATGAAGGACGTGTATTTTCATGTCACCATTTATCCTCCACGCAGAAGGTACCTCCGGTTTGTGGCCAACCGTCAACATTTCCAGTTTACGGTCCTTCCGTTTGGCCTCTCTACAGCCCCAAGAGTATTCACAAAGTGCATGGCTGTAGTTGCCGCCTCCCTCCGCCGCCGTCGGATACACGTTTTTCCGTATCTAGACGATTGGCTAATTCGAGGGACCTCCGAGGCCCAAGTTACCCATCATGTGGGCATCGTCAAGGACCTATTCCTGCATCTAGGCCTGATGATCAATATAGAGAAATCCACTCTGATTCCCACACAGAGAATAGAATTCATTGGGGCCATCCTGGACTCCAATCTCGCCAGAGCCTGCTTACCTCAGCCTCAGTTTCAGGTGATGGTAACAATTATACAAGGTCTCTGGAACTTCCCGACAACTTCAGCTCGCACTTGCCTAGGTCTCCTGGGTCACATGGCTGCCTGCACGTTCGTAACCAAACATGCTAGGCTTTGCCTCCATCCACTCCAATGGTGGCTCACCTCGGTGTACCACCAGAGCAGAGACCGCATAGACATGATCGTGACAATCCCCCCGAGCATCCTAGGCTCCCTCGACTGGTGGTCGACGCCCTCCCTGGTGTGTGCAGGGATGCCGTTCCATCCACCTCACCCCTTGGTGTCCCTGACAACGGACGCCTCATCTCGGCTGGGTGCTCACCTAGGTCAGTTTCGCACTCAGGGCCTTTGGTCAGCTCAAGAGCTGGCCTTGCACATCAATGTCCGAGAGCTGAGAGCAGTCTACCTTGCGTGCTGGGCGTTTCAGCAACACCTGCAAGGCCGTTGTGTCTCAGTGTTCACAGAAAACTCAACGGCCATGTATTACATAAACAAGCAGGGAGGAGCACGGTCCTCCCTTCTTTGCCAGGAAGCTATCCAGCTCTGGGACTTCTGCACAGCCCAGTCAATAGATCTGGTAGCGTCCTTTCTCCCAGGGGTCCGGAACACTCTGGCGGATCGCCTCAGCAGATCCTTCCTGTCTCACGAGTGGTCGATTCGTCCAGACGTTATCCATTCCATTTTCCAGAAGTGGGGCTTTCCCCGCATAGACCTCTTCGCTTCTCGCAAGAACAGGAAGTGCCAGACGTTCTGCTCATTCCAAGGCCTCTCCCTGGGCTCGATCTCGGACGCTTTTCTGATGCCGTGGACAAACCATCTGCTGTACGCTTTTCCACCGTTCCTGCTGGTTCACAAGGTCCTGCTAAAACTCCACACCTGATCATGATCGCTCCAGCGTGGCCCAGGCAGCACTGGTACACCATGTTGCTAGACCTGTCGATAGCCAACCCGATTCCCCTGCCTCTTTGCCCAGACCTCATAACGCAGGATCATGGCAGACTTCACTGCCCAGACCTGCAATCCCTGCACCTCACAATATGGCTGCTGCATGGCTAAACCGGTCCGAGTTATGTTGCTCTGCCTCGGTACAACAGGTACTCCTGGGTAGTAGGAAACCTTCCACTCGGTTAACATATCTGGCCAAGTGGAAGCGTTTCCCCTGCTGGTGCGAAATGCACAATGTTACTCCCACCGAGATCCTGATCCATTCCATCTTGGACTACCTCTGGTCTCTCAAACAGCAGGGCCTGGCGGTGTCATCATTGAGGGTGCACTTGGCAGCCATCTCTACCTTCCACCCAGGGGAGAGTGGCCGCTCCGTATTCTCGCACCCTATGGTTTCTAGGTTCCTCAAGGGCTTGGAGCGCTTATACCCCCAAGTTCGCCGCCCCGCCCCAACCTGGGACCTCAACCTGGTTCTAACCAGATTTATGACTGCCCCATTCGAGCCACTGGCAACCTGCTCACTGCTATACCTGTCCTGGAAGACAGCTTTCCTCATAGCCATTACATCGGCTAGATGAGTCTCCGAGCTTCGGGCTCTCACGGTGGACCCACCATATACTGTGTTTCACAAGGACAAGGTGCAGTTGCGACCACATCCGGCCTTCCTCCCTAAGGTGGTGTCGGCCTTTCATATCAACCAGGATATCTTCCTTCCGGTCTTCTTTCCGAAGCCACACTCATTGTGAAGGGAGCAACAATTGCACTCCCTAGACATCCGTAGGGCGCTCGCATTTTATATCGAGCGGACAAAGCCCTTTCGTAAAACGCCCCAACTCTTCGTCGCAGTGGCAGACCGAACTAAGGGCCTACCTGTCTCCTCCCAGAGGATTTCATCTTGGGTGACGTCGTGCATCCGCACCTGCTATGACTTGGCCCATGTTCCATCGAGCCACCTCACTGCACATTCTACGAGGGCTCAGGCTTCTTCTGCTGCCTTCCTGGCCCACATAGCCATCCAGGAGATCTGTTGTGCAGCTACCTGGTCCTCGGTCCACACCTTTGCCTCCCATTATGCACTGGTCTAACAGTCCAGAGATGATGCAACCTTTGGCTCAGCAGTTTTGCATTCTGCAACATCTCACTCCGACCCCACCGCCTAGGTAAGGCTTGGGAATCACCTAATTGGAATGGATATGAGCAATCACTCGAAGAAGAAAAGACGGTTACTCACCTTTGTAACTGTTGTTCTTCGAGATGTGTTGCTCATATCCATTCCAAACCCGCCCTCCTTCCCCTCTGTCGGAGTAGCCGGCAAGAAGGAACTGAAGGGCCGTTGGGTCGGCAGGGGTATATATTCGGCGCAATAGCAGCGCCACTCCAGGGGGCGACCCAGCTGACCCACCGAGTGTTGCTAGGGTAAAAATCTTCTGATGAACATGCACGCGGCGCGCACACACCTAATTGGAATGGATATGAGCAACACATCTCGAAGAAAAACAGTTACAAAGGTGAGTAACCGTCTTTTTCTCAGAATCTTTCAGGGCTCGAAGCAAATGCTATCTGTTATCTTAAAAGGGGCACCGGGGCAACTGCATTCTGGGACATTGGTTCAGTACTGGCTCAGGAAGAACTCTACCAATTAAATTACAAATGCTACCTCCCACTACAAATTCTACCAGCTGAATTACCCATGCTACTTCCCACCAGAATGTTCTTGGGAAGTCTCCCATCTAAATACTTACCTAGTCTCATCTTGCATAGTTTGAGAGACCTTGATGGGATGACAGCACAAGACAATAATGCTGTAGGCATAGTGTAAAGGAAAGAAAAAAGGATGTCTTCTAGTGACATAAGATACATAGAGGGATAGAGTGATTTTGATTCCAGATTCTGGTAATTTACAGCTAAAGGGATAAAGGAATATTTACAACAAAAAACAAAACAAAACACAGTGTTCTGTGTTTCCCCTGAAAAACCGCAAGCCAGAAATACAAAGCTTGCCCTAAACACCTCTATCCCGATATAACACAAATTCAGATATAACGTGGTAAAGCGGCGCTTGGGGCGGGAGGCGCATGCTCCAGAGGATCAAAGCAAGTTCGATATAATGCGGTTTCACCTATAACCTGGTAAGATTTTTTGGCTCCCGAGGACAGCGTTATATTGGAGTAGAGGTGTATTTTGGTAGGTTAAGTATATCTAATTAGTAGTGCCTCTGTGTATGTGTTTTCCAATGGATCAGACCCTCTCGTTTGAAAGAAAATTTGCTGTTATTTAGCTAATAATATAATGTAAATTTATTCCATAAAACCCCAATTCAGCAAAGCATTTAACCATGTGCTTAATTTTATTCATGTGATAAGTCAATGAGACTTAAGCATGTAGTGAAAGTTAAGCAGCTGCTTGAGCACTTTGCTGAATCAGGGCCAAAATCAGTACATTTACTTATTTGCTCTCTGATCTATTGACTGATACTTGTCTTTCATATGTCTCTTCCATCACTATTTGTTCACCTATGTTTCAGGGGATCATATTATTGCAGCCTGTGCTCCCAAACAGTAATTTTACCAGTTCTCAAAATGCAACTGGAAGTCTTTCTGCACTGTCCATCCCGACCTCATTGTACAGTAAAAGTAAAGGTGAGTGTAGATAATAAAAGTGCTAATTGTATCCAGTATATTTAGGGTAAGTGTGTTGATATCAGGTGCTCTGATACACAATTTTCTATGCAGCCCCTGATTGAAGAAAAATGATAACTTTATGAATACAACAAAAAGAAATTCCTAAAATTAATGTGGTACTGAAATGGAGATTAAGGGTCTAATCCTGCAGTCCTTACTCAGGTAAAAAACACCTTCAGTTCACTCTTAGAGCTTCATCCCACAAAATGCTGAGCACTTCCTACAAGGTGCTGAGCATCGTCAACTCCCATTGAAGAACTTGGCTGGATTGGGCCCTTAGGAAGTTATGAGCCATGGATAGGTTTTCTTCAATGAGCCAACTGATAGGCCATAGCTTAAAGGAAATATGGGTGTTTTGACTCGCATCCTGAAGTTCTTTTTCATAGGTCTTTTGGTTTTGTCAGTCAACTGTGTTGTAAAACATAGGACAGACAGTTCTAGGCTCAAGATATTAATTTTCATTTTTAACATGCAAAGTGAACGTTACACATAAATGTGATTTTTGTCTTGTCCTCCTTTCACTTTCTTACTGCAGCTCTTACAAAAAACAATTTCTTCTGTCCTGATGTCATCATCCAGTGAGGATGGGGTAGGTATACATAAAATTAAGATAAAGAAATTCAAACTTCTTGAAGTTTAGTTTAGAGGCAGAGTTCCAAAGTGTATAGTAGATATTCTGAGCTGTACGTGAAGACACTGGAGCAAAACATGCTAAGAATACTTTACTCTTATAGAGCACCTTTCATTTGGGAATCTGAGAATGCTTCAGGAAATAGTCTCACTATACCAGGGGTGGGCAAATTTTTTGGCCCGAGGGCCACATCTGGGTATGGAAATTGTATGGTGGGCCATGAATGCTCACTAAATTAGGGGTTGGGGTGCGGGAGGGGGTGAGGGCTCCGGCTGGGGATGGGGACTCTGGAGTGGGCCAGAAATGAGGGATTTCAGGGTGCAGGAGGGTGCTCCAGGCTGGGACCGAGGGATTCAGAGGGTGAGAGGGGGATCAGGGCTGGGGCAGGGGGTTGGGGTGCAGGAGGGGGGTCAGGAGTGCAGGCTCCAGGTAGCGCTTACCTCAAGCAGCTTCCAGAAGCAGCAGCATGTCCCATCTCCAGCTCCTATGCGGAGGCACAGCCAGGCGGCTCTGCACGCTGCCCTGTCCACAGGCGCCACCCCTGCAGCTCCCATTAGCCACAGTTCCTGGCCAATGGGAGCTGCGGAGGCAGCAGTTGGGGTGGGGGCAGCGTGCGGAGCCTCCTGGCTGCCTCTACACATGGGAGCCAGAGCGGGGACATGCCACTACTTCCGGGAGCCGCACGGAGTGGGGCAAGCCCCCGACCCTGCTCCCCAGCTGGAGCACCAGAGCGGGGCAATCCCCGGACTTGTTCTCTGGTGGTAGCTCAAGGGCCAGATTAAAACATCCAGAGGGTCAGATGCGGCCCCCCCGGGCCGTAGTTTGCCCACCCCTGCACTACACCCTGACAAAAAAGTATTAGTGCACCTATTTACAGATGGGCACTTAGTGCAAATCAGTGTCAAAATTAACAAGAGCCCTGGCCCGCTAGTTCTTTCCTCTAACACCCAGACCCAATTGCTCTCAAGTAACTGCCACTGAAGTTTCATCATAGGAAGTAGCACTAAAGAAACCTGTAAAATATATAATAAATTGTGTTTTATTGGCACCTGAATAAATCAAACCACAGATACATGAAACACAAGCAACCATGAGCTATATATAAGACATAGTCATCAAATGGTTACTTTCTTGGTCTGAGATATCATCAGAATAGCCCTATTTGCTTGTCTTTGTGTTTTATGTAGTATGTTTAGTTGTTACTTACACAATACACTGTATTAGTTTGATCTATAAGGAATATTTTAAGTGGAAAGTTTTTCTTAAAATTATTTTGCAGTGAATTGTTTCATGCTCTTTTATATTGTAGATAGTACATGTAAGCTAATAGACTTATGGTTTATAGAAGACCGTTTTTAAAATGATTAATAATCTTCCTGCAACTCTTGAATACAAAGCCAGTGTTTGATATAGTACTTGCACACTCTATTCTAAAGTCTATTCAAATGTCATTTGACACAAGCTTCTTTCCATTAACTATTTTTTGTTTGGAAAGTATAACAAAATAATTTAGCCCTTTTTTGAGTTAGTTGGGTTAGTTAACTAAAACAAACAAAACCCAAAGAAACTCACTTTCATGCGTGAAGTTTTAAGAATATTTACTGGTTATCCATAGAGATTACACCTGAAAACTTGCTGTTTGGAGGGGGGCGGGGTTTCTGGCTGAAATCCAGTGATAACTTTTTTTCCCATACTCCACTAATTCAAACTGCAAAATTATTTTAAAAAGAAAGTACATTTAGGGAAAGACTAAGCATGAGAAACATCACTCCAAATTGTAATTTTTGCCAAAGTTAGTGTTGGAGTTCAAATAAAAATGTCTTTTTCAAGCACGGTTCGAAGAGCCACTAGTCCTGTTTTCTAATCCTGGTTCTACTATATTTTTGTGTAACCTTGGACAAATCACCTAACCGTTATATCTTAGTGTACCACACCATAAAATGAACATAATAGTATTTACCCCACAGAAATGTTGAGGCACAATTAGTATTAAGCTATATTGTGATCCTTAAACATAAAGAGCTATATAAATGCAAATACATATAACTATATGTAGGGCAGTACAGGAACAGGTGTAAAGTTTTTTTGTTTTAAATGTTTAGTTTCTAATGGGATTTTTTTCATTTGTTACCTTCTTACAGACCGTGCGTGCGTGCACACACACACACACACACACACATGCACACCCCCACATGCAAAATCCTTGGGTGTCCAAGAAAGCTATATAAAGAAGCAGTTGGCTATGCTTTCATGGACTGGGTACTCAATTGCAGTAATCATTGTACCTACTGCAGTTTTCAGAGCCGGACAGTGAGATCCATTCTAACTGTGACTGCTGGGAGATGTTTTATTTCTAAAATTATTGAAAATCTAATTCATTTATCAGACTAAGTACATTCTTTGCAGCAGCATTTCACAATCTTATTTTGTTTAGCTTCCTTTTGAGCAGTAAAAATGTTGTACACTGGAAGAGGACCTTACACTCTATCTTTGAGTTGTGTGCTGCCTAGAACAGAACGTACAGTACTGTTTGTTTAATCAACATGCCTTTATCACTACAGAGTTATGAGGTGAAGAGTGTGCTGGGAAAGGAGGTGGGGTTATTAAACTGCTATGTCCAGTCTGTAACCAACCATCCTAGCTGTGTTGGATTGGAGGAAATTGTCCTTCTGGAAGCAGGAAGAAACTAACCTGAATGCTGTCAGCTACTATATCTATGGACTTTGTAATGTGGTTATTTGATAACTATGCCCACAGATAATGTATAATGCAAGCATGATAAGTAGTGAGGTACTTTATTAAAACTGTGATTTATAAAATATATTATTGCTAAACTTGAAAAAACTAAATATGTAAAAAAAAATTTTTTTTTCAATGTTTATATTGTCTTTGATCAGTCCGGAAGTTAAGAGTATAGTTCTTGAGAGTATTCTGTTGGAATAAATGTTCATGAATGTAAAACAACTTGTCCTGGAGATTTGAATGTTTGTAAAGCATGTTTTTGGTGATATTTTTATAATGGATGTTATGAATATTTTAATTGTGTATCAAAAGAATAACTTTTTAAAAAAATTTTGAGTAAAGGTTTTTAGCATGAATGGTGGACCTTAAGTTATCTGTTTTAATAATTTCCAGAAGCATTATACACTGCACACCATTGATACTTAACTGTAACATTATTACCACACTGCAATAAATATTACAAATACAGATTTGAATGAGCCTCGTTATCTTTCAGATGCGATAAATGGTGTCAAAGGTATATTCAACTAATGTTTTATAGTTAGTTATAGTCTAAATATAGAAATACTGTGGCATCTAACTTCCCATGAGGTGGATGTTTCATTATATAGTATGTGTTTGAAAAGTAAAGAACAAACTGGTTCAGGAGTGGTATAATTGTACTGATAGCTGCACATAGGGTGATATGGTTATAACCTTAATACGAGTTGTTTTTATCTCAGTCTTCTTTTGTGTTCATAACTGAACTTTAATGTAAGACTAGACTGTAAGGTTAAGGCACCGACTGATTTTTTTTTCTTTGTTCTGTACAGCACAGAGCACAGTGTCTGCACTTAGTGAAAAAAAACAATAGACCAGAGTTATACTGTAACTAGTTTTGCATGCTGAAAAGATTTTGCCGCCTGATTTGTGGCTATTGAATAGACAAATAACTGTAAATCTGTCTCCTACTAGTCATTTCTGGGGTCATTTTAGATAATGGAATGACTTTTAGGCACTCTTTTGAGCACTAATAAATAACCAAGCCTTTGAGAGTCAAAAAAGACCTTTTCTTCCTTAGCCATTTTACCTTAAGAAAAAGCTACAAACACTGGGCCTAGTCCATCAGATAATACCAGGTGTAATACTTACTGCTGTGAATAGTCCCATTGAAACTATTTTCTGCAGATAAGCACTACGCCCTAGTAGTATTTGCAGCATTAGGTTGGTTTTCTGCAGGCCACTGCTGCCCCCACACAGCTGTGCTGTTAATAAGTATACTTCCAGATTATGAACAAATTTAGGTGACTTAAATATATGCAGTTATTTTCAATGGCAGTTCTGCCTCTTGGACCCTCACTGTCAGTAGAACTGCACAGCAAAGGTGGTCAGTTTTTTCACTGAGTACAATTCAGAATACTAAAATGTATCCACACACAAACTAAAGATTCATGTACTTGCAGCAATAATGTAAATAACCTGTTCATTCCACAATGAATGCATTTTTCTTGTGAGACTGCATAGCCTTAAAACCTCTGTGTAGAAGTAACGATATACATGGCTTGACCTGATTTTGGGTTATCTTACAGCTGGAACTCTTAACTGTTGTCTTGAGGTTTTACAATTTAATAGCAAAATTTAGCTTCCCTTGTGTTGTTATGCTACTTGAGAACCATGATAGGAAATGGCCTACTTGTTATTAAGAGTTCAGCCACCGGTGGATACAGTTAGCTTGAACTACTGTTGTCAGTAATTATTATTTATAACATTTGTACAGCACAATGTAGTCGGTGCAGGAAGGTATACTTTATAACCATTATACTGGAAGAAATGAATTTTAACCCTACTAATGAATTCCAAAGTGTTGCCTCCATTTTCTTTTGAGATGTTTAAAACGTTTAGTGCACTAAAGAAGCCTACTCATTCTCCCCCACCCCCAATTTAATAATAGCATGGAAATTAAACTTTTTAAAAAGTTGTACTTAAAGCACACCTCCAGTCTGAGTTTTACTGATGGATCACATTTTCATATTAAGAACAGGATTACAGACTAACACGGCTGCTACTCTGAAATTTTCATATTAATAATACTACGCATGGTTTTAACTCCTGAGAAGTACAGGTCCACCTGTTGCATTTACTCTCAACCCCTGGCTCCACAGCATAGGGCAAAGACATGAAGCAGAAGTGATTAAAAATGCTTTTTTATTCTTAGAAATGCTGTAAAAATTGATATAAAAGGTTGAGCATGCTCACTCTTTTTCCTCCTACTATCTACAGTATAAAGGGTTTTTGAATCATTTTTACAAATGTACCATAGCTGCATCAATATGAATAAAATGTAGAAAAAGAACAAAAACGACTATTACAAAAATAATTTAAGGAGAAAACCACAAAAGTTTAGCTTTTTTCCCTTTCTCTCTCTCTCTCTATATAATTTTTTTTGGCAAGTTTGGCGGTTAAAAACCCAGGCCGAGCCCAATCTTGCTACAACAATCAAAAGAAACTGAAACCCAGCACGATTTCACTGTTGTGCCTTCCTCTCTCCCTTAATGCCGCTTAGGGAGCCGAGCAGCAGTCCTGAGGGGCCGTCCCCGCCGCAGGTAGGCCAGTCCTGTCTCTGCCGCGCCGGCTGCTCCGTGCAGGTCTCTGAGGTATTGGTAGCTAAGGCAGTCCCTGCCCACGGGGTTACCGGCAGTCGGTGCCCGAGGCGGGCTGCAGGAAGGAGGCGCCAGGCAGCTGCTTGAAGAAGTGCCTGAGGCTGGTCAAGTCCCGGCTCAGCTGCTCGATCTTCTTGTGCAGCTTCTCGTTCTCGGCCGACAGCTCCAGCAGCTTCTGCTGCATCTCCTGGTTGCGGCGCTTCGCCTTGTCGCGGCTCTTGCGCACGGCGATGTTGTTGCGCTCCCGGCGCTGCCGGTACTCGGGGCTGAACCTGTCCACCCACTTCTTGCCGCTGCGCTCCTTGCCCGCCGCCGCCGGCGGCCCCTGCCCGCAGGAGGAGGAGGACGAGGGGGACCTGGTGCTGCAGCTGGAGGGCGAGCTGCTGCCCGCGGGCTCGGGCGAGGTGGGCGGCGTGGGCTGCCCGCTCAGGTTCATGATGGTCTGGGCGCAGGTGGCGACCTGCGAGGGCAGCAGCGAGGCGGAGAGGTCCCTGTCGCTCCAGTCCGGCTCCCGCTTCAGGGCGGCCCGCGGGCCGGAGGAGGAGCCGGGCCGGGGCTCGCCACCCAGCAGGGCGCCGCCGAAGTCCTTGGCGGGGTCGCGGCCCGCCGGGGGCAGGTACTCGCCGTAGTCGCCGCCCCGCTCCGCCTTGTGGTTGCTGTTGAAGAGGTCGGCGAAGAGCTCGTCGTTGCACAGCTCCAGGTTGGGCACCGCCGACATGGAGTCGATGTAGGAGCTGAAGTCGATGGCGCTCTCGTCCTCGTACATGGCCGGGGCGGCGGCGCTCAGCTCGGCCAGGCTGCTGGAGCCGCCGCCCCCCTGCTCCTCGGCGCTCATGCCGCCGCCGCTCCCGGGCTTGCAGGAGGGGCTCAGCCCGCCGCCGCCCGCCTTAGTGTCGTAGAAGTTGGCCGGCTCGAGGGACCAGTTCCTGTAGCATGCCGGGGAGTCCAGGCTGTACAGGGCGGCGGCGCTCATCGGAGCGCGGGCAGGGGCTGCACCGGGGCTCGGGCTCCGCGGCTGGTAGCGCCGCAACAGGTGAGCGGCTCCCGCTCCGCTGTCACGCTGGGCTGGAGGCTGCGCCTGGGCTCACCCTGCCCGGCGCCTTCCCCGCGGAGCAAGCGGCGGAGTGTCACGCTGGGTCCGCCAGGAGCGGTCAGTCCTGTGCCGAGGAGCAGTTTGCTCCGAGATCGGGGGCAGCGAGTCTGAGCCTGGGAGCTGCCGCCCGCCCCGCTTTTATACAGCCCGGCCCCGCCCCCTGCCCCAGTGACGGGGAGCGAGTGTTCCTGGAATCCCTCGGGCCCCGGGGCGGCGCAGCGCGAGGGGAGGGCTCGGCCCTGCGCCGCTGCCGGGCGGCGACACAGCGGGGGGCGGGGAGCAGCGTAACCGAGAGCTTAGGCTGTGCCTCGTAAATCTTTGCTGCAGCAGCAAGTGGGGGGATTGCGGCGGGGGGCGGTTGCTTCCGCCACAGAGCCAGAGCCCGTGCAGGCTCCGCTGGCTGCTGCTGGGAACGCGCCTGTGTTGCCAGTGCCTAGGACGGGCGGCAGGACTTGCTGTTCTCATTCCCACCTTCCTGTTTATCGGAGTGTGCGCTGCTCGGGTTCCTGGGGAGGGGAGGGGAAGGGGGGGCGGGGGCGAGAAACCACTTGCCCTGAAACAGACACGCACAGTGCACGTGGGCTGCAAACGTCGCCCCTGGGCAGGACCAGGGTAACTGTTAAGTCAAGTCCCAAGAGCAGCGCCAAGTACTTGAGAGCCAGAGGCGAGTCGCCGGGGCAGAGCGTATCCGAGCCGAGGACTCCCGTGGTTGCCAGGGCTGGAGCTGGGTTACAGGCTGACGAGGAGAGTCTCACCTTCCGCCGGGGGGTTGCCTAGTGAGGCGGCGGCGAGCGGTTCTTCGCCTGCTGCACCTGAATCTGTGCGTACCTCGCACTTTGTGTAGTGCAGTGAGCGGCGTCAGACGCGGGTTAGCGGGAAACTACGCCTGGCCGATGAATTCCTCCCACCCCGCAGCAAGGCTCCGCTCCTGTGCAGCCGCTGTCTTTTCTAAAGGTGCTCACACGTGCATTCTAGCAGTGCCGTGCTGCACGTTGGAGTTTTGACAAGTGGCACGTACACAATGCATGAAGCAGTCCGGGGGGGGGGGGGGAGAGAGATAGTCTTGTGCTGTTTGTTTGACCATGTGCTAGATTTTAGCACCATAGAAAATACTTTCGCTGCATGCAAAACCATGAAGTGCTTTGCCTCATTGGTACACGTTGCCCTCGTGTGGCTGAATAGTGCATATTTTTGTATCTGTCACTTCAGCCTACAATGTAGGTCACTTTAAAAGTGTGTGGGGGGAGGAGGGAGTGTTATACTGCCACCCACAGCTACGGTTGGGAACGCACTGGTGCCCAGGTTCCTAATTACGGTCTTTAAGCACTCACTCCCATTGTAGCTAATGCGAAGCGTTTTCCTCGAGGTAAGTCGTGAGTAATGTAAATAGTGAAAATGTAACGTGTGCTGCTTTAGCAATACAGTCATTTCTCTGTTTCGTTTTGAGGAGACGCTGTAGAATTACAACAATGGTTTGCGCGGTTTTGATGCTAATGATTAGCGTCTGCACAGCTTTGTGACCGGGTTGCAGCTAGTCACACTATAAAATAACACTCCAAATAAATAGTTAATCAGAGTTTCCAAGCAAGGAAGGAATGACAAGCAAAGAAAAACTTGTAAGTAGAACTGACCTGAAAACTGAATTGTGTACACTATAGCCAAGTATTTATGGGCAATGAAACTATCCCTATCCTTTCCCAAAGGTTCCAGTATAGTAATACACCTGCCAGCATTTTCAGCAGGAGCCCTTATGACAGGGGATTTATGCCATACTAGATATGCCAGTTCACAGTCACTATCCACTGGGGGGTCAGGTGGGGGATGTCTGATATCATGACCTCAGGGGCAAAACCCAATCTACTTTCATAAGAGTTTTGTTTGAGCAATCACTGCAGGATTGGGCACATCCTGAAAAGCTTGTCTTCCTAAATACCTACCTCTAAAAGTGGATATTATCACCGCACAGGCTTATAGAGCTGTTGCTGTGAGCTTTTAAAGAGCTGCCACCTCCCCAAAAAGAGAATTTGATGGCAGCAGTGAACAAAGTATTCCACTTGCTCTGAAACAAACATTTTGAGATCTTCCAGGCTGAAAGGTACTGTAAAAACATAAAAAGAACTAGGAGTACTTGTGGCACCTTAGAGACTAACAAATTTATTTGAGCATTTGTTAGTCTCTAAGGTGCCACAAGTACTCCTTGTTCTTTTTGCTGATACAGACTAACATGGCTACCACTCTGAAACCTGTAAAAACAGTCATTACACGTTCTTTATGTAACTAATTATTAGGCTCACAAATTTTTGGTGGTGGGGAAGCTAATAAAAACACTATTAGAATTTAGGAAATCTTCCTGCTGGTTTGCAGTCTAGTATTGTTAAATGAACATCACCTCCGTCATTCATATTGGCTAGAGGATTGCACACCAGTAGTTGCTTGACATTTTGATGCATAAACTCTTCCTTTTGACCTTGCACACTGCCAAAGTCACTCTGAAATGTACATGAGTGTAGAAAATACAACTTTTTCCAATGGAGGCTTTAAAGAGGAATCAGTATATACTTATAAAATAAACATACATACACCTGAGTGTTTCACTTTGTGAATGTCACTCTAGTGCCCTCCTGAGGTTCAGTTAGTTTAGGAGAAACTACTGTGGCTACTGAAAAGGCAAGAACTCAGCCTGACAGATTGGGACAATGTTTTAACTGACAATATGTTTGCCTGTATGTTTCATTACAAGATGTTCTTTTGACAGCAATAATATTGTAAATGTAGATTTATGGTGTTAGATTACTAACTAAACTGTCTTCATTTTACTCTCTAAAATTTCTCTCTTCCCCCATTCCTTTCAGTTGCCTATTAAAAAAAGTTTTGATGAATATACTCCTATTTGAAAATCAGTAATTGATACTGGTAAATGAACAAGTATACTTGAAACAAAATAAATGTAATAATAATTAAAGATACAATGTGTAACGTGAAATTTTCCCATCTCCCAAACATTTTAAAAGAATAGTCCACTGGCTGCTTACAAAAGGGAAAACAAAATTGTTGAAATATGTTTGCTTGGTTTTTTTTAAGAGAATTAGCTAAAGCAATTAATATTCAATATGAGTTGTCTAGTTTCTCTCTTCATAGTTAGACTTTAAAAGGACATTGCTAATAGGGTGACCAAATGAGAGGAAGAAAATATTGGGACACATTTGGGGGGCGGGGGGGGAGGGGTCCACTGGTACAGCAAAGAAAAAGAAAGTGTGCTGCTAGAGGAGCGAAATATCGGGACAAACACCTAAATATTGGGATGGTCCCGATTTTATCGGGACGTCTGGTCACCGTAGTTGCTAAGGCCTGGTCTACATATATTAGTTTTTGTACTGGTATAACTATTACAATTAGTGGTGTGCATTTTTTTTGTTTGTTTGAACCAAAATAGTTACAGCAGGATACCCCTCCTTGTGTGGATGCAGTTATACACCTATAACTTATTCTTCTTTCTTTATGGGAATAAGCTATACCAGGGGATCTCAAACTTGCATTGCAACCCCATTCCGACAACAAAAATTACTACCTGACCCCAGGCGGGAGGGGAACTGAATCCTGAGCCAGCCTGAGCCCTAGGTGGCAGGGCCAATGCCAAAGCCAAGCCCCATTGCCCCGGGTGGGGGGATCAAAGCCGAAGCCCAAGGGCCTGTAACCTGAAGCCTAGGCCTGAAGTCCCCCACTTTGGGGTCCTGACTCACTCTCAGTTTGAGAACCACTGAGCTATACTATCTCAAGTACCTTCATACCAGTACAACTGTCCACACTAGGGGGTTGTATCACTTTACACACAAAAGCTGTACTGCTTTAACTATATAAGTGTAGTTAGACCAGGGGTCAGCAACCTTTCAGAAGTGCTGTGCCGAGTCTTCATTTATTCACTCTAATTTAAGGTTTCGCGTGCCAGTAATACATTTTAACGTTTTTAGAAGGTCTCTTTCTATAAGTCTATAATATATAACTAAACTATTATTGTATGTAAAGTAAATAAGGTTTTTAAAATGTTTAAGAAGCTTCATTTAAAATTAAATTAAAATGCAGAGCCCCCTGGACTGGTGGTCAGGACCTGGGCAGTGTGAGTGCCACTGAAAATCAGCTTTAATAAATAATAAATAACCTTATTAAAACCTTCAGCTTGGATCTATTAATTCCTGGATGGAGGAAAAGGCTATCGTAGTGAGATAGAATAGTATCAGTATCACATCACTCAGAGGACTGAGTGGTCTGTTGCTTATAAATCAGACATCAATTTTATATCTAAAAATCATCATTGAAGTAGGAAACGCATGATAAAGTGGTGCCCTGGGACAATTAGTACGTTTCAGCAGCTGGGCTACATCAAAGGCTTCCACTGCTGACTCTTGAGCTTACACAGTACTCAGAACTGGTATGTAAATCTTTTTGGTGTTCTATTTTCCCCCTCCCCTGATCCTTTGTAGTCCACATTCATCACAACTCCCTTCCCCTTGGAAAAAGTGTCAGGCTGGCTGGGACAATGGCTATGGGCATTGGCTCTCACTTCATAAGTTCCACTGCAGAATCCTTTACACCAACCCCTTCTGAGAGTGTTGGGGCAACTTAAAAGTGTCCAAAAAAAAAAATAAATTTTTTTTTTGCAGTGCCCAGTCAGAAAAATGCAAATTCCTTGTGAAAGCTTCAAAACTCCTATGTGAAAAACCTGGTTAAAGTGTAACCCTAAACTATCTATTTTACAGGTCAAAGTACTCAGCAAGTATAAGAGGAATGTGCAAAAAGGGCAATTTAACACCTCGCTGGAGTCAGCCACTTGACTTCTGAACATGAACTCAGGTTTTCATGTGACTCTTTACTGTGCTTTATGACTTCAGAAGAGACACACAGTCCTTCCACACAGACCTTCCACACAGACAACTTTAAGTCATGTTGTCTCCTTTATTGATATCAAAGATAAAAAGGAGCAACATGCATTCAGAAGAATCATACAAAGGTGAGTATATAAAAATACATTACTACATTGCACATGTTGCAGTGGACAAAAAAACAACTTTGCATAAATAGTGCCCTGCAATTTAAGAGTGGGGAAAAGCAGTTTAGCTTCTTTAGTAAGTGTCCTAAAACTATTAATTTAGAAATGACCCATTACTTATTCTACAGCTTGTTTTTATTTTTTTAATAGACAGACCTCCTGTACAGCACCAAGGAGTTTTTGTGCCAATGGTTTTCCCAATAAAGATCTAGTATGGCCCCAGACTCGGTTGTACTCATTCAAAATGCTGTTGACTGAGAATTTGGAGATGTTGATTTACAGTGCTAGAACGGAATCAAAGTGAACAAAGCAAAACTCTTAGCATTTATGGTTTAGAAAGGATGGTAAAATGTTCAACCTTTTTAGACGGGGGAAAAACACCTCACAGAAATATTATTTGTTGCTGCTTTGTGCCACTCAGTTTCCAACTCTGAACAATTCCCTTTATGCTCATTAGCTTCAGGTTTAAACATTTACCTGCTCTTATTTGTTTTATAGGTTCTTATCCAGCAGAGAGACTGATGGTCTGTCTGCTTTCAGGTTGAAACTGATGCCAGGGAAAGGAAGTCAGTGTAGAAGCAGGCCTGAGTAGGGCTGAGATGACCTATAACAGTTGCAATGAAGAGCCTACCACTGCAGAAAAGTCAGTGGTGCTTGCTTTTCATTTTTTAAAGTTATACTTGTTCACTGCTCCATGATAATCACGCATTATTAAAATGTCAGTGGGAAATGTCTTCTTAAATGAATTCATGTTAATAACTAGTCATAATATTCTGAAAGACACTAATTCATTCCCATATAATCTCTGCTGCACTTTGTTTGGCACACACAGGTTACCTCTAAAAAACTGCTTTACAATAGAGGCTCGTGCTCTTGGTGTGGCTAAAGTCAGACTTTCCCCCCTTAAATCACCTCATAAGCAAGTACTGGAAAACAACAGACTACGTTGTCCTGTGCTGCCAGCTCATCCACAGCAGAAAACGGTAGAGACACCAGCAATGCCTGCTTTCAGGTATGGACTCAACACTTCTGTTAAATATGATTCTTAAAACACGAAAACTTTGCAGTTTAAATTTTATGCAAAACCATAAAATATCTTTATAATATAGTCACAACTTACTAAACATCTCCTATAATTGTTAAAACAGGCTATGTTGTGGTCATAATTGGTATTATAGCAACTGATTTCTACTTTTAAAAATGAGAGATTTCAATGTGTATCATTCAATAGGTTGTATGTGTTGACTTTTATCTAATCACTCTTTGCGTGGATTAAACAATACAGCATGTTAAACATCCATTCAAAGATTGTGCAGTTATTTTGTTTGTGGTTTCTTCTGTTAAATACAATAGCTTAATATCATGGGCCTTAGCCTTCAGTTACCATATTCCTTTCAAGTTCCTAGTACAGAGACATTAGTTCATAAATTGTCATCTTTGAGTAAGTTCTACCATGGTATCACAACCCTTAATCAGTTCAGACTTACCACTGTGGAAAACACAAATTAATTGTTTTTCTATCCCTGCTCCTCCCCCACCACACAGTAACTTGACTGTAGTGGTTTGGCTTAGAGAACACACTCCATTTGATTATTTCCTTACAGCCCTTCTTTCACATCCAGGGCTCCCATCCTTCCCAAACTCTGCCAAGGAGATTGGGATCTGTTGCTTGATCTATAAGGCATCTCACTTGGATTTCTTCCAAAAGTCCATCCTCTGGTTCTTTGGCTCGGATGTTGTGATCTCTGCAACCTTGAGCTACAGCTACATATTCCTTGTAGGCAGGTGATTTCTCATGGCCCAGTCGTAATTCATCACTGAAAAAAAGAAAATTCTGAAAATCTAGACCTTGTTTTTTTTATTTTCAAATGAGAGCTTTAAGGCCTAATCCTACGAGGTAGTGAGCATTCTTGACTTAATAGGTGTTTAGAGTGCTTAGCAAGTCAAGATCAGGTCCTTAAAATGAGTGATCTCAGGCTCTTCCCTCATCTGTGAGCATTTACTATGAACATCTCCAGCTTGAGCTCAAGTCTGTGAGATTTTCAAAGAGAGTATGTCTACACTGCATCTGGGAGCGAGCTTCCCAGACTGGGTCCACAGACTTGTGTTAATGGGGCTCGCACTAGTGTGCTAAAAGTAGCTGTGTAGACAGTGCTTTGACATTACAGCTTGGGTTCTGAAAGCCGCCCCTGCCCCGGCATCTGAGCCGCACCCTTAAAGCACTATCTACACAGCTACTTTAGCAAGCCACAAGTCTGTGGGCCCAGTCTGGGAGGCTCATTCCCAGATACAATATAGACATATAGAAATTCTGGGTAAGCCTCTCAATCAAACTGCTACTTGTATTGTACTGTTTCTCCCCTCCCTCACCTGCAAAGTGCTCATCTGAAAAAAGGCAGCCAGCTGCTTTCTGCAAAGTCTGCCTCACCAATGGAGGCCAGAGCGGAAAACAGTTACTCATTCGGTCACACAGCAACCTAAAGGCAATCAAACCTGTTGCTGCCACAGCTCTCCTGGGTGATACCAATTGCACTTGGTCCTACTAGCGAAGGCAGGGGGCTGGACTAGATGATCTTTCGGGGTCCCTTCCAGTTCTATGGGATAGGTATAGCCCCATCCCCTTCCCCCCACACCTTTCTATTCAGCCATTTTAAAAGTATTTTTATAATTTTAAACAAGCTTTTCATTCATTGCACCAACCCAAAATGAATTTAAAAGGAAGGGATTAATTGAATTTTAAAGAGTAAAATACTGTGATTTCTAGCTTGAGCCAATCTTGACTGAGCTGATTAAATCTCAGGCCGTCACATTCCTAAGCAATGTAATGAATTTTTTTGGAAACTAGCTAATTTACTTGTATGCCTCCCTGACAGTTGCCTCAAGATTCCTGCTAGACTATTTATTTATTTATTTTTTTAAAAGGAGTCCATTCAAATTTCACCTCTACCCCCAAAGCTTTATGAAGAGCAACAGCTTGTGAGGGATGGGAAATAACTAGGCTTACATGGTGTGACCACACATGCTGCCAAGAAAAATAAATGCCCAGGAGTACAGAGGAAAACTGAGCTGGAACAAGGACACTCAGGAGATACAGGGTAGTTTAGCTACTAAGATGATTCAGACAGCTTTTGTACATCAAAACAATTCACTCTGCCAAGAAGCAAAATGATTAAATTGCCCCCTTGTCTTCCTTTTCTGCCATTAAGTCTGAAGGTAACAAGTCCCTGACTCTTTCAACTGCAAAGGTTCTTAGTCTCTCCCTTGGATTTCCAAGTCCTTTAATGCCTTACCAGGTGAGTACTGCTGGATTGGCACCTGCCAGCTTTCTTTTGGCACAGTTCACTTTCTGCAAGGGATACCAGTTTATTTCAGCTGTGTTTAGTTCCTTAGACCATGTGCCGCCTTTTTTCAACTGCTTCAGTTCAAAATTCTAATGAGAGAAAATATTTTTCTTCATTTATCATAAATTAGACAAACAACCATACGCCTAAACCTCTCCTACATTCTCACAGCCACCCACATCCTCAGGAACAAGTCAGCAAATAATCTGAATTGCAAAGAAAGTGGAGGGCAGGATATTTAGCAGAAATTTACTTCTGCCTGTGACTTAAGTTACTTTGCAACTGAAAATATGACAAACATTTGTATTTCTGCAGATTCAGCAAAGTGGATGAACAATGCTAACCTGAACATAGGAAAGCACATCTTCTTAAGCTCTACTTTGATCTGCTTGAGTGAAATCTCAAAATGTTGCTGCCTCTAAAACTAAGGAATAATTTATTGCACATAATTACACCAGTTTAGCAAGTTCTGTACAGGTAAAGGTAGTCTGAAAACATTTATACTCAAACTTTTAATTCAGTAACTGGTTTCAGAAGTATTTTCATAAACAGCACATTGTATGAAATGCATAGTTTCATGTAAAACATGACACCAAGTTGTGCTGCTTATCAGGTGACAAACTGAACATACTCTATTTATAGTACATAGGGTGATAGCATGAATCACCATAAAGATTTGACAATCTCAAGATCACTCATTCAATACAGAAATGAAACTAAACAACACAAATTAGAAATGGATAAAAGCTATCCCTCTGTCCAGTCCCTCTCTTACCCCTATAAGAAATCAGTGTCTTATTTTACATGTTTCAAGAACTTGGCTTCTGCTAGTATCTCTGAAAGATTATTCCCCAGCTCAATAAAGCTGCTGATAAAGATAAAAGGGAAACGTAGGCTGACTAGCAGGAAGGACTTCATTGTTCTATCATGAAAAATGATCAAGTAACAAAGGCAAAACTAATCAACTTTAGGCTTTGTTCATGAATAGAAAGGCAAAACAGAAAGAACAACAACAACAAAAATCTACCTGCCAGTCTAAGGAAGGTTCTTTTACAAACACGTCCATAGTGCTGATCAGGAGGTCTGGCTCTGTGCGGTAGGCTCTTAGGGAATGTACCATCACACTATAAATGAGACCTGATTCTTTCATTGGCAACATCAGATTAATGAACTGGCGAGTTAGACGAAAAGGCATCAACTCTGGCACTTGCAGAAACTACAGAAGAACAAGGAAAAACCGAAACCCATGAATTAAAAAACCTTGAAACTAAGATACAAAGATAAGTCTTCTGCGTGAACCTTAAAACATTGCTGGCTACTGAACTGAAAATAAGGAGGAGCTCACTGAAACCAGAGTGCTCTTGGGTTAAAGTTATTGCTATGAATATTTGTCAATAACTACTGCTTGAAAGCATGGATGAGCAAGGCCTTCTGATTTTCAGAAAGCATCAAATACTGATACCAATACAGGCAAGTCTCATCTTACGCGGGGGTTCCATTCTGCCGTTAGCACGTAAAGCGAAAACCGCATATAGTCAAAATTACATTGAGTTGAATGGTGGGCGGAATCACCCGCACTACAGGTACAGTATTAAAATTGTTATTTTTCTCTTTTTTGAGGTTTTTGTTTTTGCTGACCGCGTAAAGCTGAAATCACGTTAAATGCGCGTAAGATGCGACAGACCTGTATTAAAAAAAATACTTTGCTCTCTGCATAGAGCTGTAGAATTTATCAACCTGTTAGCATCAGCCAAGTTATCTGGAAAAAGATTCTGTTCTAATGATAACTAGAATCATTTTCTTAACTTATGGTGTCAAGTATGAGAAATCATCAAATTCAGCACAAATAAAATACTTTTAAATACTTTAACTTCAATACAAAATATAAAGTAATTGACTGACCACCAGCCACCATCAGCCCCCAAGACTCCCAATAGAGTAGTCAACAGAAAAGGATCAGAGGAAACATACCTGCGTCGCTGAACCAAATGCATGTCCAAAGTCTATTCCCACCATGCCGCCTGTCTCCATATTAATCATGAAGTTGGATAGATGTCTGTCTCCAATACCAAGAATCCAGTGGCTGATGCACATCAGTGCATGAGAGCTGGCAAAATGGGATCGCAGAGATAGAAAGGCCTCAGGAGCTGTACTCATCTTAACAAATGCTCTCCTTAACAAAAACAAAAAAGTCAGATATTGTGAAACAAACATTGATATAACTTTTGTAAACACACAGTAACTGTCAGTGTACTCACCTTAAAAGGTCTCCTGGAACAGTGTTTTCCCTGTTTCTGAAAGACAGGACTGTTTCTGTACGATTAGCTCTACTGCAAGTCAACAACAGAATGCACTAGTTATTGAAACTGTACAATGAGAAGATATAACACTTTTAAGAGAATCTGGGTCCTTATATCAAAGCACTAACACTTTGTTTAACTCTGGAACTGTGCCAATCACAAGGAGTGTTTCCTCAAATTCAGAGGAGAAAAGATGACAAAATGTTGTTTGTTCCTAGGAAGATAGAAAAGACCTATTTTCCAGGCACCCATTCCCAGAGTGAAATCTCCTAATTAATCAATTCAATACAGTGGAAATCAGGGAGAAAAGAAAATAGATGGGATAAGCTTCAATGTTAATGCAGAAATACAATCAAACTTAAATCCCAAAAAATTGGTTTAGCTTTAGTTTGGAACAAAAGTCCAACATTTTGAAGTTCTCTTTGAAGCAGAGTTACCGTTTTCCACCCAGCTACGCTGAAATCCCAGGCTCGGGCAGACAACCTGGCGGGGTGTGCTGGTGTTGGGGATCCTGGGCTTCCAGGCTCTCTGCTCCCTGTCAGCCTACTAGATGGGCTGTCAAGGAGGCAGATGGAAAAGCTGGCAGGAAACAAGGCAGGATTTTGTTGGAATCCTACCTGGTTTCGGGCTGAATTTCATCAAAATCAACATTGTCCCGGGAACATTTAGCAAATTCCACCACAAATGTTTTGTCGACGTTTCTTACCAACTGTTTTTCTGAAAATTACGTAACTGTGAGACCTACCTGTACATAGTCTTATAGCGTGCAATGCCTTTCTCTTTCCCAGCCATCTTGGACAGCCAGTCACTGTACATGATACGGGGGCCTTTTCGGCTGTGGACAAACAAAAGGACGGATGATTTATCTACATTTTTATGTGCGCAAAATGCAAAAGAAAGTAACAAAATACAGTAAACCAGAGTGAAGTACAAATATTTTGCAATCAAGTTCATACAAAGCAAATATTAGACACAGGCCTTCACCAGCCACAGGGCTCTCTGACTCGCTGCATTCTGTTGAACTGTTTTTTTCAATAGGAACAGCAAGGGTCTTGAGAAGGAAGTGTGAGAGAGCATGAATTGATCCGAAAGCTGCCTTGAAAAGAAGGGTCTTGAAATTTTTGTAACGGGGCAAAAATCTATTTGACCACTTTTTACCATGCTAATTGATGATAGAGAAAAACCTGAATGATATTTTATTCACCCGCAGCAAGTAGAATTTTGCCAGGTTGTTCTAAACAGGAAAAACACAGTGTCTGAATCTGCACTACAGTAAAGAGAAAGCATATAGTGGAAAGATTCAAATTTTCCATACCCTCCTATCCTTGAAACAACTGTCTACAATCTGCAGCTGTGCTGCTCTGTGCTTCTCATAGTTAGTAACAATATAAGGAGGGTCAGGACAAGTCAATATCTGAATAAGAGACCTTTAAATGAATGCTTAATTGCTATAGGAAATTGTGTTGTGGTTCAGTAGGTGGCACTTTCTCAGCACTGGGAGGAAGAAAAGACTGTGGTCAAAGGCCTACCATAGGGCTTCCTGTCTGACATTGGGCAAGTTAGGTCACTTCTGTGCATCAGGTTCCCCCATCCATAAAAATTGGGGGTAAGACTAATACTTTCCTATATCATAAGGGTGTTTAGATACCTAATTTAATGTTTGTAAGAGCCTGGAGAGCCTCAGATGGAAGTTGTTATGAGGCACAATTATCATTGTTACTGAACCTATTACCCACACTGGCCCCTAAGCACTGTGTGCTGTTGAAGGTTCTGTCTTTGTAAAAAGAATATGTAAAGCTGAGGTTTCGACCTCTTGTAGTTTAATGCAGGTCCCATCATATTTTTTCATAAGGGAGAAGAGTGCTACCTTAGCTGGCCTGGCCAATTGCCTACGCACATAATTCCATTTTGCCTGCTTAAATTGCTCCTGCAGTTTCTTTTTTTTCTTCCCGTATGTCAGGTGTAATGTTGCTGGGTGCTGTTAAACAGTTGTGTGTTCCACCAAAGGTATGAATGCTTTTTAGTAAATGGTGAAGTGATATGTACCCATAACCCCCCACCCCTGCTCCCTGCCTTACTTTCTTAGCATATAGAGGATATTCTGAGGTTAATTAATGGTTTGGAGGTCTTTGTTGTTCTCAGATGAAATCTTCTAGTAAAGTATTAGTATCCAGACTGATCTCAACAATGTCTTTAGTTCTCTTATCTTGAGTCTTTGCTAGTCTATATAGTTCTTTCTCACCCTCCTTTATTTAAAAGACATTAAAAGATGGAAGTGGAAATATGTTAATCAATGAGAACCAGATTAAGGACGAGTGAAGAAATTACTTTGCAAGGCTCATGAATGAAAAGAATCCAAGGGAACCAAGCCATATATAAAACCAACTCAGGGCCTGGTGGCATCAGTCCTAGAAGAAGTTGCAGAAGTATTGAGGAACATGAAAAAGAAACCTCTCAGTCCCAACTGCATACCAGCAGAAGTATGGAAGCACTTAGGGCAAGCAGACAACTGTTTAATTTCACCATGAAGACTAAAAAGTTGCCTGATGCCTGGAGAAAGAGTGCATTAGTACCAATATTTAAGAGAAAAAGAGACATTTAAACTCATGATGCACACAATGAAGATCTAGGGAAAAGTTAGGATAAGAGACTATGAAGAGAAGTAAAGGTCAGTGACTATCAGGGTGGAGTCATGCCAGGCAAGTCAACAATGGATGCTACCTTTGCATTAAGACTGCCTGTCGAAAAATATAGAGAAAAGAGAAAAACTCTGCACATGGTATTCATCGATCTTGAGAAGGCTTAAGACCATGTTCTGAGAGAAGTCAGCTCTCAGATCTGTATGAGAATGAAACTGATACCTGAAGACTACATCAGACTTGTCCAGGACATGTTCAAGGGTGCTGTTAGAAGGCCCTGTGGAGAAACTGAACAGATTCTAGTAAGTGTTGGAATTCATCAAGGCTCAGCCTCTTTTTGTTCACATTGGTGCGCTTGATGGATTTACAGAAAACATTCAGGTGCATGCTTTGTGCAGATGATGTAGTGCTCATGGGAGAGAGCAAAAAAGATTTAGAGAGATAGAAGTGTGTAGTTAAAAGAAATGGCATGAAAAAAAATCAGCAGAAATATGGCCTGTACATTTGATGTATATTTGCAAGAAGGCAATGAGACTAAGTCTTGGGGGCCGGCCAGCCACTACCAGAGGTACAGAAGCTCAAGTACTTAGATTCAATAATACCAGGGCCGGCTCTGGGCACCAGCAAATGAAGCAGGTGCTTGGGGCGGCCAATGGGAAGGGGCGGTACGTCCGGGTCTTCGGTGGCAATTCGGCAGCAGGTTCCTCAGTCCCTCTCGGAGCAAAGGACCCATCGGCGATTGCGGCTTTTTTTTTTTTTTTTTTTCTCTGTTCGCCGCTTGGGGCGGCAAAAAAGCCCAAGCCGGCCCTGAATAGTACAGGATGAAGGTAAACTCAATGATGAACTTACAAGCAACACTGGAAAGGGATGGACTAAGTGGAGAGAAGTGAGCAGAATGATCTGTAATAGGAGAATGCCTATCAAATTGAAAAATAACGTAAGATCTGTAAGATGGTAATTAGGGATGTCCTTTTGTATGGCTCCAAACACTGGGCACTGAGGAAGAGACAGGAGCAGATCTGGAATATAGTGGAAATGAAACCATTAAGATGGATGCTTGACATTACAAGGATGAACCATGTTTGGAATGAACAAAGTAGGGGAAGTGTGAAGGTATCATCAATTATAGAAAAGCTGAGGAAATCCAAGCTTGTATGGTTTGGGTGTGTGAAAAGAGGAGCAGAAGAATATATAAGAAACTGGGTGTTATGAGAAATGGAGGGTAAGAGAAGGGTTGGAAGACCCCAAACTAGTTGAATGGATGTCATACAAGAGGAATTGATTAGCTGTGGAGTTTCCAGGGAACTGTTTCAAGACAGACTGGAATGGAAAAGCCAGACTCGAAGAGCTGACATATTTAGATGGGACTAAGGGTAGAAGATGATGATTAGTATCCAGGCTACATGGTGTGTCTGCTTTGCAGAAAGCAGAGCAAAGAAATTCCAAATCCTCCTATCATTATTTTGGTTTTTTTCCCCCTCCCTTAAACTGAAGTTTAGTCAGTGGGAATTCTCATCAGTATTTCTTTTGGGAATGCTGCTGTTCCCTCAGCCAAGTGTGGACATAATTAATAAACTGTATTTACAACTATAAAATAGGCTTATGTTTTAAATTATAAAACTGTTTTCACAAAGACACAAACATACATTTCTATGTACTTACCCTACATATTAGGATTCTCTCTTTTTTGCGCATTGTGATCCCTCCCCCGCAACTTTCCCACCACCCAGAATGGGCTTTACATGACCCCTTTCCCACTCAAGGTACAAGCCCATTGCAAAGCAATGAGCTAGGTGCTGGTAATGCAGAGACTTTGTAGGCAAACTCAGTAGTTCTTACATGCTCAGTGATTACTCCACCACCCACTTGGAAAATGGAGACAGACTCTTTTCACAGCTCTCATTTCTATTGGAAAAGTGCTAAAGGACTGTTAACTTGGTTTTGTACAAACAGAAGATAGGAGCACAGTTAAATGTCTCAACTGAAGGACACAACCAGTAGTGCAACTGATGTGTCAAACTGGATGCGAGCCTTGGTGTGAGACTTGATTCCACAACCCTGGTTCAAAAACGAGAGAGCTTGCAAATGAATCATGCCAATATTAAGACAAATTTAAACAAAACTGTGTAATGGGAACAAAGCAAGTTAGTTAAAGTTATTCCTAAAGCCCCACAAAGATAATAGAGATTGAAAAATTAGAATTCATCTGATTCTACAAACGTTCATCCTTTGAAAACCAACAGCCAGGAGTTAGAAAACTAGAATTTCTAAAATCCACTCTTCATGCAAAGGCAACATTTCTTTTAAACTCAGATAGACTTGTATTTCATGTAGTTATAGGCAATATTCTCAGTTACTGACTCATTGCTGAACATACAGTTTTCTAAGTAGCTCTCTCTCCTTGCTGACCTAAGTCCACTTCCTGCTTGTTCAATGCAAGAGATCAAAATCCTTCACTTGTAAAACCATAATCTGTTGATAAGAAAATAGTGACGATAACGTCAGAGGATTACAAACTCCCTGTTTACACAAGTTGGGTGGAGGATATGGATGACTGGTACAATGGTACTCATTAAACAGCTGCCAATTACTAATTTGGGTCAGGAAGTACTAAAGAGACTTCTGTCTTACAAATACTTTATTTATTTTACACCATTAAGCCTAGGTTTTTCATCGGACAAACAGATTGTCAGAAAGAGCCCAGTAATAGTTATTTCTATTCATGTGGACAGTTAAAACCAGCATCACCTGTGATAGTCATCTTTTTCCTCTTCGGACATGCTTTCCATAAGGAAATTCTTTAAGGTACAGGTATTTTCCAACCACTCAATCAACCCTAATCTGAAACAAAAGAAATCATGTGTGGGAACAAAACCCTCAGAGTTTAACTGAAAAAGAGGAGCAATATAACTAGAAAGCAGCATGGTCCAGTTGATAGGTCACAAGACTGTAGGTTTTGTTCCTGACTCTGGTAAAGATCATTGTTTTGGGCAAGTCTCAAATTTTGTGCCTCAGTTTCCTTATCTTTAAAACAGGATAATAGGATTTACCCAACTTTGGGACATGCTGTGAAGTCTAAACTCAGGAAGTTTATATAAAACCGCCAAGTTATAATTATAAACCCAAATATATTCAGAAAAATAATTGCCAGACATGGCACTTATGACAAAGATTAAAAATATTATGTAAATGGTCTAAAAAAAATTTCTATATCATATAAAAATTCCCAGAGCCAAGTGCCAAAAATTTTTGCACCAGCATTTGGCACAAAGAAATCCCACCTCCCAGCATAAAGAAGCTATGTGACTTTTGATGTGAGGATTTTTATCCCTGAATGACAAAGACCACAAAGTCCCTACCTGGTTGTCATGGGTATGACTTTGTAAGTTTTTATCTGCATGTTCCTTTGGCTGCAGGCAGCATCTTGGGAAAGGATAATATTCATGACATCAAAGAGCTGCTCAATGCGCTGGTCCTGCCGGAGATCTTCACCACCTTTGACAAGAAAGGGATGTTCCCGCTCGTCACTGCCGCGGATGTTTATACGTTTTGGTTTCCTGATAGACTCCATTACTTTTATCTTGAAGGGAGGGAAAAAAGCAAAACATTTTTGGCACAGGTGAGAGCATGCATTGCTGTAGCATCAGGGCTCTCCCATAAACTCTTGGGCCTCTTGTATTCCTGTGTACTGTGATCATGTTGTTCTTGTACCACTAGACTGCTTTATTTTTTACTAAATTTAGAAAAGTGTAGCTAAATCCATTGCCTCTGCAGAAAGCACCCAATTATCCATGTAGAAAACACCGCAAACTAATATCAATGTGTATTTTATGATGATGTTATAATGGCCATCTAATTAATAAGATTAATCCTTTGTGTACTGTTAGATATCTGCTCACACCCAGCTTCCCTCCCTCGCAAAAACGCTACACTGAGCCATGTTTTTACATTAGAAGCCAAAAGAGATATTGCCTTTAAAGTTGTTAGCATACCCGTTCATCAAATCCAGAGATTTTTGCATGGTATTCTGGCAATGGTTTACCTTTACCATCATACTGACCTGAAGAAAAACAACACAAAGAGGCATACAGTCTTCATTTAAATATTAAAATATTTAAAAATTAAACTGTAGTTAACGATGGCATGCATATTCAGCCTAATATTGCATCTTATTAAACTAGCAGAAAACTAAGTGTATATTTAAACATACAGTATTTCATTTTGTCATTCAGTGACATGTATTATTTTTTCACCTATGCCATTAGATTTTGGAACTCATTGCTTTCAGAGGGCAGAGCTTTTTCAAATTAGAATGCAAATCCATTAGATTTAAAACCTGCTGGGATCAAGGGGTTAGAAGCAACAACATAAAATTACAATGATTTTATTTTTATTTTTGTTTTTTAAAGAAAAAAGACATTTTAAAACATCACAGCAGTAAATATAGCTAAATCTAGTCTTAAGAAGAGAATCCTGGTAGTCTGAGACAGAAAAGATCCCTCTGATTACCAAATGCATTCCCCTGCAATGGCAGGATACAGGGCCACAGAGAGGACGCATAAGGAATCAAACTGAGAAGACTCTTGTTCTTAGCTAAAGAAGACTGGAACTTAAGGGTAACTACTATTTTTGTAAGAGTTCACTATCCATAGTGAAATGGTAACATACCAGGGATCTCCAGTTCGTTCCTCATGAATTCAGCTTTGAAGTCACTCATCCAAGGTGAGCATTCTTTCAGATTTCCAGGTTCTTTCTGGTCTTTCATTTTTGAAAGGAGAGAGAATGCAATTCTGTTGAAGTCATCAGCCTTCATATCTAACAGCTTTGAGCCGCTTTTCCCAAAATGACTGTTAAAATCCTTCCCAAAGGTCTGAAGTTGAAATTAATTTACAGAAAAGGAATTAAAGTTCACTTCATACATTGCAAGATCACACTGAGCCTCAGAGGCACAGCACTGCATTTTTAGAGAATCAGTTTCATTCTAGTGGGGATTTGTTTTTGGAATCCCTGGACATAGTAATTAATTATTAAGACAAGTCCTCTCTAACATCTTACTTATACAAATAGCTATAAGCAACTTAGAAGTATGACCTATCATTTTATTTGTCTATAAAGCATCATGAACATCTATGACCCTGTAGTAAGAAATAAAATGAACTGTCAAGGGCATTGCATTCTGATTCCCATGGAGACTGTGAAATGAGGATCCACTATGGAGGATCTGAGTAACATTCTAAGGTGGCTCAGACAACTGTTAAGAGTATTTTTTCCTATCATTTATGTTTTAGTTCAGAGGTGGGCAAACTACGGCCCATAGGACCGTTCTGCCCAGCCCTTGAGCTCCTGGCCAGGGAAACTAGCCCCCTGCTGTCCTCCCTCCCCCACAGCCTCAGCTCGCCGTGCCGCCAATGCTCTGGGGAGTGGGGCTGCGAGCTCCTGCCAGGCAGCGCAGCTGGCTCCAGCTGGGTTGTGCGGCTACCAGTCCTAGTGCTCTGAGCAGCATGGTTAGGGGATAGGGAGACTGGATAAGAGTCAGGGGATTCTGAGGGGCAGTCAGGGGGCAGGGGTGTGGATAGGGGTCGGGGAAGTCATGGGACAGGGAGCGGGGTGGTGGTAGATGGGAGTAGGGTACGGGGGGTGGTGGTTAGGGGCGGGGGTCCCCGGAGGGGGCGGTCAGGGGACAAGGAGTATGGGGGGGTTGGATGGGTTGGGTGTTCTGAGGGGAGCAGTCAGGGGGCAGGAAGTGGGAGGGGGCGGGGGCCAGGCTGTTTGGGGAGGCACAGCCTTCCCTACCCAGCCCTTCATATAGTTTTGCAACCCCGATGTGGCCAGGCCAAAAAGTTTGCCCACCCCTGTTTTAGTTGAAAGTTTTTTTGGCTTTGAGTTTAGTTTTCTTTCTTGTTTGGTTACTAGATTAAGAGATTCTAAGGCCCGAAGGGACCACTGTGGTCATCTAGTCGGACCTCCTGTATGACACAGGCCATAGAACTTCCCCAAAAGAATTCCCCGAGCAGATCTTTTACAAAAAACATGCAACCTTGATTTAAAAATGGTCAGTGATGGAGAATCCACCACAATCCTTGGTAAATTATTCCAGTGATTAATTACTCTCACCATTAAAAATCTACACCCTATTTCCAGTCTAAACTTCTAGCTTCAACTTCCAGCCACTGGAACATGTTATAGATCTTTCTCTGCTAGACTGAAGAGCCCATTATCAAATATTTGTTCCTCACTGCAATCAAGTCACCCTTTAATCTTCTTTTTGTTAAGCTAAATAGATTGAGCTCCTTGAGTGTATTGCTACAACATCCTTATTGAATTGTGGGCACCACAACTGGACACAGTATTCCAGTAGCTGTCACACCAGTGCCAAATACAGAGGCAATAACCTCTCTGCTCCTACTTGAGATTCCCACTTATGTTTCACAGGATTGCATTAGTTCTTTTGGCCACAGCATCACACAGAGGGCTCAAGTTCAGATGATTATCTACCACCCAATCTTATTTCAGAACCAGAGTCCTCCATGCTGTAAGTATGGCCTACATTCTTTGTTCCCAGATATATACACTTACATTTAGCCATATTAAATGCATTATTTTATTTTTTTTGCACCCTGTTAACTAAGTGATCTAGATTGCTCTGAATCGGTGACCTGTCCTTTTCATTATTTACCACTTCCCCATTTTTTGTTTCATCTACACACTTTATCAAGTGATGGTTTCATATTTTCTTCCAGGTCATTTAAATGTGTATATCACTCACAGTGCTGTACTGAATAGAAGATACTGTATGAGGAATGGCCCTTTTAAAAAGCTGTACACAGATATTTTTATTGTATCACAGTCACTTGGTAAAAGTAGGCTGGGCTGCACAAAAGTAAAACAAGTTCCACTGAAGACAAGATCAATGTAGTGTGTGTGTTGTGCTGCACATTTAATAAAATTTATTATTAAAAAGCCTCCTTTCTTTTGTGTGTTCTTGAAATATATCAGAATATTTTTAATTTTGATGAAAATTAGTTAAACTAGTGAGGACTTGACCTAATAATTAATTGCAATGTCCAGAGAGTCCAAACTCAAATCCACTAATCCCCATTAGAATGAAACTGCTTCTCTAAAAATGCAGTGCTGGAAACCATCAGCATGTTTAACATTTAAAAAAGCACACACTATATACACACACACACACACACACACACGTACACAAACTCTTCTTCCTCTATTTCTTTGTCACTAAGTGCTCAGATATTTCAGGATTCTCTGCAGAGCCACATCTATCAACAAGACCCCAATTAAATTGTCCATCTGGTGCCCCTAAAGCATTAGGTTAGGAATAAGAGGCCAGAGTACCACACAAGTATATAGCAGAAAGCTCTGGGTAGGGACAGAGGCAAATGCACTGGCATGTAAGCAGAGAGGAATCGCTGAACACGTGTAAACTAATGCCTCAGGTGGGAACATTCTACATGGCAGAGCAGTCAAGAAGTGTCAGCTGAACCGTAACAAAACTAAAACATCACAGATACCAATTAACAAGTATTAAAGGCCCAGTCCTAACTCAATCATTCATATGAGTGAGGGCTGCAGGACTGGGCCAGAACCTCCTATCCGATTGATACTGTCCTTCTTAACTTTCCAGTATAACCTTCCCACCCCATTACACACCAACAGTATTCGATATCATTGAGAGGGATTTCATACATACCTCAATAAATCTCCTTCTGAACGACCCAAGACCTGGAGCTTGTAAATCTCCTAAGTTTCTGTACATTCCTTCATACATTTCCTTAAGGTTATTTTTATTTCTCTGAGTTTTTCCCAACTCATTTTTGACATCCTCAACCCAATCCTGTGAATACAGAGAGAAAGGGCTGAAGACTGAAGAAAATGATTTACACGCCCTCTCTTTTGTAACCCAGTTAGATGGTATTAGGTCTACTAATGATGTGAATTAGAATTAAAAGTCTGCTATAATCATGTTAGAGCAAGCTGAAAGCTACAGGAGTGCTATGTAAAATGCTGTTTCTTATACTTTATTTTTTATAATGTTTGTTACATTAGTGAGTACAGGGCCCCATTGTGCTAGGCACTGTACAAAAATAGAGTAAGACAGTCCCTAACCTAAAGAGTTTAAACTCTAAATACACAAGACAGACATAAGTAAAGTTAAGGAGTATATCGAACAAGCAGAAGGAACAATGCAATGATTGAAAACATTATGTTAGTTCTACCATATCTTCCGCTTTCATTTTGTTATTTAAATCCTTTCAGTGAGGTTATAGTAGGAGGCGATTAGCTAGATGAAGAGCTAAAGGGAAGGAGCAAAAATGGTTAGAGAAAATGAGGCAGGGGCTAACAGCCGATCAGAACAGGGAGAGAATGTTCAGAGTGAAAATTGCAGAAAGCACACTAATGACATCATCTGTGGCCATCAATCCCTGACAATCCCTGCAACTGTTCTCCAGCATCAGTCTGGTTGGCTCCTCTCTGCATTGTCTCTCTCAAAGGCCACATGGCTGAAGGGTTCCTACTGTACCTTAAAGAGCATCACTGGATTAGAAAGCTGTTCCAGGGCATGAACAAAATCTTGAATCACTCCTCCTCTGTCTAATTTACTCTTTATCCTGTGAAAGAACAGACCATCAGAATTGGGCAACAAAAGCTGCCATCAGCATATTCTTGTCCAGTCTTCACACAAATACTTTCTATGTGTAAAACCTGAACAAATAAAATTTTGTGGAGCTCAGGGACAAGAGGGACTCGAGGATGGGAATTCTCTCTCAGGCTGCAGAGGAACAGCAGCGCCTCTAATGCACTTAAGTCTGTCCATCTCTCTCTCTGCAACTTGTTATTTTTTGGTATTTGCTAAGCATCTGCTGTGAAAATAGCAACATTCTGAACTGGCAGCTCTCTGGTGGGTACAGCAAATCGGCATTAACAAGACTGTATACATCCAGCACATGCCACTGAAGCTGTGTGTGGGTTATTTATTCTGAGTAGCACAAGAAGTGTGGACCTTTGCCTTCTTGTCTCAAACTGAGAAATAATGCAAAAAATCATGAACAACGACGAAGAGACACATACAATAATGGTAATTTTACAAGGGCTGTGTGATAGCCCATATGAGAAAGTTAGGCATTACAATGACTTGGTAGTCAACTAAAACAGCTCTTGTCCACCATAGATGGTGGTGAAAAACAATGCTAGGGAGACTGTGATGGTTCAGAGCCCTAGAATAAGGGAGCAGCGTTTTTCACAACAGGAACAACCTTCCAAAAAGGAACGGCTGGGCACTCACCTCACTGCTCTTTTTGATGTACAAGGATAGTTTTTTTAAATTCGTTAAATTACTTTTTAATTAACGAGTGTCCTTGCTCGTTTTGTTACATCTGAAAGATTATAAATGTCAGGGCCTCACTTTCCTCTCTTTGCTAAAGGATCTTAGCAAACGTTAGCAGATATGAATAGTGATGTAACTGGAGACTGAGTTGTGGATTTCCCTCAACCCTAGCAGAGCAGACAAGGAAGGAACCTCACTCTATGATTTTTCACCTGAAACTTTATACTTCAAAAGAGCAGGAAAAGGCAAACATTTTTCTTGTATGTTTTGTAGTTCATTTTTATAGGGCTGTGAGAGGCTAAGCATAAGCAAGGATTGTGGGTGCTCAGCACCTCTGAAAATAATCTAGCCACTTATTTAAGTTCTTAAATATGGATGTAGGTGCCTAATTTTAGGCACCCACATTACAAAAGTTGGCTTAAGTACCTGTTTTTCATGCCTTCGACCCAAGCAAAGGAGATACCAGAATTTATCTACTATTTTCTATGCTTTTCCCAGACTATCACTTCCTATTAAAATCTTATAGATTTGTAAGCAACATTTCAAATACCACCTTGCTACAAACTCCTTGTTCTTGTGGCCAGTTGCAGTGTCTTTGAAGGAATAGTTTTCACTGCTGATCAGGAAAGGATAGACGATTGCCTGTGGGTAGCTATTTGCAATCTCTTCTACAGTATGTTGCACAGCTACAGCTTCCTCTTTGTCAAGCACTGCCATCAACTGGCTAATCCAACCAACGAACTGCCAGCAGGGAACTGACGAAATCTGCAAAACAGACAGTGTTTTCACCTTCTGTATATCTTTAAAAATCCAGACTAAAAAGAAAAGCAAACACAACTACTCTGTGTTCCAAGTCAGCAGGCAGAAACAGGTGGAAAAATAGAGAACATTAATTAGATTGCACAGAATGTCCCCCTACCAAAGCAATCATTTTCAGTTCTTGATAGGTTTTCATCTGCAAACATTTATGTCTTATTTGCTGAGCTCACTGAACTTGATGGCATTTCTGTGTCTGGTTGGATGTAACACAATAACATTTGCATCGTGCATCTGATCAATTCCAACCTTTCAAGGAATGTTCTAGGCATCAATGGACAGAACCCTATTGATTTGGGGGAAACCTGGAAAAGGACCACTTGCTGCAGGATCCTCTGCACCTTGAAGTCTTTAAACCATGATTTAAGGACTTCAATACCTCAGACATAGGTCAGGGGTTTGTTACAGGAATGGGTGGGTGAGATTCTGTGGCCTGCGTTGTGTAGGAGGTCAGACTAGAAGATCATAATGGTCCCTTCTGACCTTAAAGTCTATGAGGAGAAAATAGGGGACACAGAGCTCCTAGCACCTGGTTAGCCCAAAATCAATAGGGTTCAACACAGCAGCTTTAACCAGGTCTGCGTTTGATGGGAGCCATTAACACCTTCCAGCATCACAACATGCCCTGATCTTAGCTCTGCCCTTTGCCGCAATGGAATTTAAAATGTTGACACCCTAATTGACTTATCCAGACAGCAAAGAAACAATAAAGGACCCCTGATGAGTGGCTATTGTTTTTGTGGCATCTGTTATCTAGGACAGACTTCATCCATAATGTTCTAATGGGGAATTCATTACTGTCAAGTTCTTAGGCCTGGTCTACACTACGAGTTTATCTCAAATTTAGCAGCGTTAAACCAAATTAACCCTGCATCCGTTCACACAACGAAGCCCTTTATATCGATATAAAGGGCTCTTAATATCAATATCTGTACTCCTCCCTGACGAGGGGAGTAGCGCTAAAATCGGTATTGCCATTTTGAATTAGGGTTAGTGTGGCCGAAATTTGATGGTATTGGCCTCCGAGAGCTATCCCACAGTGCACCATTGTGTCCACTCTGGACAGCAATCTGAACTCGGATGCACTGGCCAGGTAGACAGGAAAAGCCCCACGAACTTTTGAATTTCATTTCCTGTTTGCCCAGTGTGGAGCGCTGATCAGCACAGGTGACCATGCAGTCCCAGAATCAAAAAAGAGCTCCAGCATGGACCGTACGGGAGTTACTGAATCTGATCTCTTTATGGAGAGATGAATCTGTTCTATCAGAACTCCGTTCCAAAAGACGAAATGCCAAAACATTTGAAAAAAATCTCCAAGGCCATGATGGACAGAGGCCACAACAGGGACTCAACACAGTGCTGTGTGAAACTAAGGAGCTGAGACAAGTGTACCAGAAAGCCAAAGAATCAAATGGACGCTCATGGAGGGAGGGGCGACTGACAACTGTAGCTATCCCACAATTCCCGCACTCTCCGAAAACCATTTGAATTCTTGGCTGAGCTCCCAAAGCCTGAAGGATCAAAAACATTGTCGCAGGTGGTTCAGGGTATATGTCGTCGCCCCCCCGTGAAAGCAAAGGGAAAAAAATCGTCTCTCGCCTTTTTTCAACGTCACCGTATGTCTACTGGATGCTGCTGGCAGACGCGGTACTGCAGCGCTACACAGCAACATCCCTTTCCCTTCCCTTGCCTTGCGGACGGCAGACGGTACTGTATGACTGATATCCATCATCGTCGTCCTGTGAGTACTCGTGGCTGGCCTCGGTGAGGTCGGCCGGGGGCGCCTGGGCAAAAATGGGAATGACTCCAGGTCATTCTCTTCTTTAAGCCTTTTCTAATGGAGATTCACTCCTGCCTGGAATCTCATAGCAGCTGGAGGCTGCCCTCCTCTCCCCCCTTTGATCTCTACTTGCAGAGGCATTAAAGTCAGTGTTGTTTCTTATTCATGCATTCTTTATTACTTCATCACACAAATGGGAGGATAACTGCCACGGTAGCGCAGGAGGGGTGGGGGAGGAGGAAAGCAACAGGTGGGGTTGTTGCAGGGGCACCCCCTAGAATGGCATGCAGCTCATCATTTCTGCGGGATGTTTGGGGCTCTGACCGGGAGCAGCTGTTTTCCTCTCTGGTTCTTTAGTAGGCTTGCCTGATATTCTAGGCAGGACTGACTCTCCCTTAACTTAAAGAAGAGAATGACCTGGGGAGTCACTCTCATTTTTGTCCATGTGCCCCCGACCAACCTCACCGAGGCCAGCCAGGAGCACCCAGGACAGCAGCAGACGGTACAGTATGACTGGTAACTGTCATTGTCAACTTACAAAGCAGCAGACGGTACAGTAGAGCTGGTAACTGTCTGTGCTAACTTTCAAAAGGCAAGGGGATGCTGCTGTGTAGCGCTGCAGTACCACGTCTGTTAGCAGCATCCAGTAGACATACAGAGAAAAAAGGCTGAATGGGCTCCATGGTTGCTGTGTTATGGCGTCTGCCCGGGCAATCCAGGGAAAAGGGCGCGAAATGATTGTCTACCATTGCTTTCACGGAGGGAGGATTGACTGACGACATTTACCCAGAATCACCCGCAACACTGTTTTTGCCCCATCATGCATTGGGATCTCAACCTAGAATTCCAATGGGCGGGGAAGACTGCAGGAACTATGGGATAGCTACCCACAGTGCAACGCTCCAGAAATCGACGCTAGCCTCGGTACATGGATGCACACCGCCGAATTAATGTGGCCGCGTGCACTCGACTGTATACAATCTGTTTCCAAAAATCGGTTTCTGTAAAATCAGAATAATCCCATAATGTAGACATACCCATAGGGTGGGTCTATGCCAAGTGGCTACAGCAGCACAACTATGGTGCTGCAGTTGTGCCGCGACAGCCTCTGTAGTGTAGATGCTTCCTACATAGACGGAAGGGTAATTTCTGTCAGTGTAGTTAATCCATGAGAGGTGGTATCTAGGTCAATGGAAGAATTTTTCCATCAACATACTTGAGCCTATTAGGGTAAGGTTGAGCTAACTATGTTGCACAAGGTGCAAAATTTTTCATAGCCTTAAGCGATGCAGCTAGGTAGACCTAAGTTTTAGGTGTAGTCTTCCAGTCTTGGCTTCCACAGATACATTCTCAGTTCAGTGGGGACAGCCAAGCTGCTATTCTGTTCCTATGATGCCTTCTCAGGATACCCCTATATCAATGCACTGCCCACCAATCTGTAAGCACTAGCATATAAATTCAGTTAAAAAAGGGGGGTTGAAACAAGCCTGTGCTAACAAATGCAGCAACTATACCAGCATAGCTATGCCAGCATAAACTTTTCAAGCAGACACAGCCTGCACCAATGGAGGAGGTTATACCCAGTGGGGTAAGAGCACCACCTTCCTGGAAAAAGTTTGATTCTGTCAATGGACGCATTCTTCCATCAAACACAGCTACGTCTACACTGGGGGGTTAGATCAGCATAGCTGTGTGCATCAGGAGTGTGTGGAGAACTTTTCAGTGTAGACCAAGCTTAAGATAAGCAGTCACAAGGGTGGAGGTGAGGATGTCACAGAGGCCTGGCATGGGGAGAAAGGTGGGGTATCATACTGAGCCCCTGGCATGGAGGAAAAGGGTTACAAGGAGTCTTTGAAAGTCAGGGATGGGAAACTTGTGGGGAAAAATGAAGGGATGCAAGGAGCCCCTCGTGTGTGCAAAGCACTTGGCTGACAGAAGTAAAGTGTGCAGCCTCTTAGTCCAGTGGTTCTCAACCTATTTATCATTGTGGGCCGCATATGCGGCTCAAAGTGTTAGCTGGGCCTCAGGTCGAGAACTACAGTGCCTCCCACCCTAACTCCCCCACAAACCCCTATGCTCAGCGCCCTCCGCCCAGAGACCCCTCCCCAGAGTGGGGCCAGGAGCGGAGAGCTGGGTGTTGGTCAGGGACCCCAGACCCTGCTGCACCAGGACCCCGACCCCCGCTGTGTGGGGCCAAGGGGAAGCCAGGACGCTAACTCTGGACCATGCACCCGCTGTGCAGGGCCGGGTGGCAGCTGGCTGCCCAGACCCCGCTGCAGGCGGCAGCCAGGACCCTGACCCTAGACCCTTCCAGAACCCTGTTGTGTGGGGCCGAGCAGCAGGGCAGCTGGGAGCCCAAGGCCTTTAGATCACAGCTGAGCTAGGCTGCAGCTGTGTGCTAATTGGGCTGCATGCAGCCCGTGGGTTGAGAACCGCTGAAATAAAGGGTCTGGAAATGGCCAGCAGGGGATGGGCAGGCAGTCGCTGTCTGCTGCAGGCAGCCCAGGGCACACTGCAGCCTGGAGTATGCTCATCCCCCCGGAGGCGACACATAGCAGTGACTAGTGGGGAGAGACGTGCCCCCACATCTCTCCAGACAGACACCCAGAGGCAAGGAGGTAGCACTCCCTCCTGGTGACAGCACTCTCAGTCATCCCCTTCCCTTTCCTCTCCCCACCCCATCCCCTTTCTTCTCCACACTGTCTCATGTCCCATTCCCCCATCCTATATCATCTCTTTTCTTTCCCCACTGCCTCTTTCCCCCAGGACTGGCTCTGGCCACCCCAAGCAAAAAACAAACGAAAAAACCCTCCCACACATCCCATTAAACTAACATAAGATTTACACAAGAATCCAAAATTCAACTTGAACTAAAGGGATTCTGTTCAGTAAATATTTGGTTCACAATCAACTTTGCTGTCCCAGGAATGGAAGTAACTAACCTCTTGCGCCATTAGGCCCAGTGTCTCTGCTGGATACCTTTCTATTATTTGCAGCAGCCTAGGAAATTTTAGCCTGGCATCTCTGGAATTCAGTTTTAAAGCCTTTATCATTTTCTCCACTACAATGGCTGGGAATGTCTGCAGATCCAGAGCACTGACATCTGCCAAGAAACGTTAAACAAAAATTATCAGAAACACCATCTTTTTTTCATCCCTTTGATCATCTAAAACATTCATCTTTACTTTTAATTGTATTATCTGCCTTCTTGGTGCTCTGTAGGGAATTTTAACTTTTTTTGTTTTTTACTTTGTTCTGTTTCCCATTTGAAGACTTGTTTAAACTGCACACACCACTAGTATGTGTATTCTTGGATTGTAAGCATTAACTTTTATCAGGAGGCTGCATCATCACTAGTATCTTGCCCATTTTATACACAGCATTGTCGTGGTCTGGGAATGAACAAGAGGAGCATCTCCTGGATAGGATGCATATCCCACCAGTAAGATGGAGACCTCATGACTCACTAATGGTGAAGCCAGAAGGAGCTGTCAGAAAGAACAAAAAGGATGTAAATAACAGCAAAGTTGAGGACAATCTGTTTACATTTAAATCCAAGCCATATAACCTGCTGGGATTTCAGGAGCAGGATGAAACCTGATGTATTTTAGGTAAATCTTCCACAACAGGAGGGAGTTGCTTGCTATTAAACACCACCTCTTATAAATTCCTCCATGTACAATAATATTTTCTTTTTAAATGGCCCACCTCTAGCCCTCGCACTTGAATGCTCTCTATTGGCACTCTCCCATCTAAAATTTGCATAACAGCAGGATGAGAAAAATATTTTAATTTCTGACTTACCAGATGAACCTTCTTCCTCTTTACGGAGATGCTTGTCACAGAAATCAACCAAAGTCATGTAAGCATCTATGACTCCAGTCAGGTCTACGTGCTCCATAGAGTGAGACTGCACCTCTTCTTCAGCCTTCCTCACTGCAGTGCTGAAGTACTGGAAAGCCTTCTTGTTCAGACCTGCTATCACCTGAAATTCAACCATAAGTGGAAGCCACAATAACAAGGAGAGTTCAGCAAATAGTTCATGGTGAATATTCAACAAATTTAGTTCTTTTTCTGTTTGCAAATGAAGATTGAGCATGTACTTGTTAAATACTTTATGTGAACAGTTCTTGATTGGTAGATCTTTCTTGGCTGCAAGTATTCAATATTTGAAATTTGAGCTGTATTGGATACACAGATCATATGGTATTAGTTCTGTTCCCTCTCTGGACAGGCATAAGTCTTAGATTGGGGCTTCCAATGCAAGTCATATTTACTAGTTTAAAATTCACTTTCTGTGAACACTCTCTACAATTTGGTATTTCCAAGCCAGTAAACTCATTCAATAGACTATTTGCAAACAGTTAACATGAAAGAGACACAAACACAATTGAAGAAAATTAAGTTTTTTAGTTTGAATGAATGTTCATGAGAATAAGTGGAGGATTTTTGTTTGTTTTGTTAAAAAGCTCTTTGCCCAGCTCTAGTTTTAAACCTTTATTTATATACAAATTGTGTTTCTTCTGTTATGAGAATTGAGGCACAATGTCGTCATCCCAGATTTCTCTAGTACAATGTACTTAATGGAAGAAATAATTTACAAAGCATTTTACAAACAAACTTATCTAAACTCTGCATACAGATTCCGTCATTTACCAATGCTATCACCTCCTCGGCAGAAATGTGCCAGCTGTTTAGCAGTATTCAGCTATACCACCCAACAGTTTAGGAACAGCAAGTGAAAAATACTGTATCCCATATAAACTACACTGAATTTTTTTGGGACAGTCCCAGGATATAATCCTTTCAGCTAGAAGCAGGCAGGAGGATTAATATGATAACAGGCATCTCCTTAAAAATCACTTCCTAGAACTGTATTTCGTGAGTTCCCATTATCTTGGAAACTCAACAACTCATGGAAAGCTTGGTTTTCTAGAGCTGTGTCTGTAGCAAAATGATTCATATTACCTTAGATGAAAGAGCAGACTGTGGCCAGGGATAGAAGCTTGGCTCAGCAACTTGGCTGACCTGGCAGGTAACATTTTGGAGAAAGGGACTTACTTCAGACAAATTTGAAAAGACTTGGTTTAACTTTTGAAAAATGTTTGATTAATCCCTAGTGGATGGAAACCGAGATGTCACTCTCCTTTCTCTGCCCTACTCCCACTTCCTTTCTTCCCTTACCCTCCCTTTCCATTCTTTCATCTTTTCTGTTCTTCCCTTATTTGTTTGCGGGGAGGGAGGGAATCAAAATATAAACAAGAAAAACCACATTGTGAATTTTATGTAGGCAAAGGGAAATTACTGAAGTTGGAATTTGGTCAGGAGACAAGTGTTAACACCCTTAGGTCTTGCAGAAGGTACCATGTTATCTCAGTTTGGTATCTCATCCAGAAGGCAGTAGAGTGCCCTCTACTACCATGCTGGGACACTGGTTAAATACCGACTCAGAGGGAACAGAATCATCCACAAAGATACTTCCTGCAGTATCTTTCTGGAGGTCTCTCAAATAATCTGATCTTTCTTAGTTTTTAAGGATCACAGTGAAAGGTGCTATAGAAGAGATTTCATATTCACTTTTCAACTGCTCATTATAAAGAATGTTGTCATTCATTCTGGTAGAGTAACTAGCACAATAATTTTTAACTTCATTTATGAAATATTTATACTAATTTTTGTCCTTGTTGTATTGACACTGTTCATTTGCAGATTGTACTTGCTCCTAGAGAGACAAGTAATGGTGTTTGTTCATTCTAACTGTAGTTACTCCCAAGGCTCTTAATAGAGGGTAGCTATCAAGATCAGCAGATATAAATTGATATATGCAGTTTAACTCTCCATTTGGATCCCTTTGAAAGACATAACTTCATTTCTGGGGCATCTTGAACAACTCTGAATACATACATTTGAAGATCTGGTAGGGTCTCCAATTGTGTGCTCTTTATATTGTACTCCTGCTCAATTAAGGCAAAGGACAACAGGACAAATTTTACTTTTTTTTACTCCTAACTATCGCTGATCATTAAAATGACTAAGCAATCATTAAAATAAATAGAAAATTAGCTATATTAGTATTAGGAAGTGACGATCTTCATGGGAGATTCATGCGACTAGCCCTGCCTGATGTTAGCATGGATATCAAAGAGCACCACTCATCCAACTATCAGGCTGGCCTCTGCTCCCACATCCTTCTTGCCCTTGTGCATGCACATGCTCTCAGACAGACGTCCTTCCTCCATGTAAGATGTCGGTAGGGACAAACATTAGCACAATCATGGAGGCTCTGGACACAGCAGATTCAAACCTGCTTCCACAAGTTTTACTTTACCATCTTGGTGGGAGTTCGGGGCCTGGAACCTCCTCTCCAGCAGTGAGTGGGACAAGACTGTCCAGGGGCAGGAGCCCATGACTGACTACGCGTGGTCCAGGTCAGACTAACAGCAGCTGCAGCACTACTCTCACAGCTGCAGCTCATTGGAGAAATCAGTGCTAGCAGCAGAGAGTTCTAGCATGGGTTTACTGTAGTAACATGGGCTTAATGTAACTGAGTTAATGAAGTACATAACAAAATTAGCAATCTACAGCAATGAGTAAGAAGCTCCTTTCCTTTCTCATTTACCTTCTCAGAATTTTCAGGCCTCTCTCCAGAAAGCATCACGACTTTTCTAGCTTTTTCTTCCTCAATTTTTTTAAGACATCCTGGATCTTTGCTAAGGGCACTGGCCAAAATATAGTAAGTGGTACCCAACAAAAGGTTTTGGTTGCGGAAGGCCACTATGTTCTTACTCAGGTAGTCAGATTTACTCTCATCTGTTGGAATTCAGAAACAAAGTTGATAATTTGGCAGTAAAATGGATTCCCATTACAAATAGGAAGAGAATCCATAGAATGGGTTCTGCATCAATGGAGTATGAATAGATAAAATTATTACCCAGTAAAGAGATGGTTTTCAGCACAGTGAGCATTTGTTCAGGACTATTCTGGCTCTGACTGCGACTATGGCTAAAGCGGCAATAGCTGTGATTCCATCTCAAGAGCCAGTCTTCTCTGGTTTTAGACTCTCTGTGCAGATCCTTCAGAAGCTTCATGGCAACTGAGAAGCTGTTCTACATTAACAGATCAAAACAGGAATTTTTAATAATGCATTAGAAGAAGGGGAAATAAAAAACTACTGTTTGCAGCGAATGAAAAGATCCAGGGATTTTGCAAGAGCCATTATGGGATTCACAAAGTATATCAGGAAAGGTCCCGGAAATTCCAGCAAAGTGTGAGGGGCTCCAATGCCAGGTGGGCTTGGTGTGAAAAACAGGCGTGCGCTAATGGAAGTATTTGTTTGTTTGTGGTTTTTTTAATTTTTTAATCAATCTATCTCATGTCATTTTTAACTCATATCCTACTTAAAATACAGAGGTCACCATGTCAACATTTTCCAACTTGATATCTAAAATTAGGTCTCTAAATCTATCTTTAGACCCATTAATAAGTAGTTTGACTTTCAGAGGTACTGAGTACCATAACTCCCACTGATCTCAATTGAGACTTTGGGTATTTAGCACTTCTGAGGAACAGGTCACTTAGGGTTAGATTCAGTAAGGATTTAGGTGCCTAACTTCTACTTTTGGTGCCTAGATCCCAGGATCAGACACCACTGGTATTAACAAAACTCCCACAGCTCAACTGCTGCTGAATCCTGTAGATGTTTAATTCACTTGGTGCCTAATTTTTTGCAGGCAAAGTTTCCTAGGCACCTATGTTTCTGCCTCTGCGTATGTGAACCTCTGCTCCACTCTAGACATCTGGACACCTAAGCCCCACTGTGATGCACAACCTGGGGAAAAACAGATGTTCCTCCACCTAACTTGCAGGGCCTGAGCTGGTAAACAGGTTCAGCGCTTGCCTGCTGGATTCAGCCCCACAGGTAAGCTCACACAAAACAGACAATGGGACTTAGCTCAGTCTTTATGATATTTATATGGAACATGGAAAACCAGTTCAAGAGCTCAGCAAGTGAGGACCCCGATCATGAGGTACAGAATATTCTGATGTGGCCCTCTCTCAGTCTCTCCTGTAGAAGCAGTTCCATTGTGGATAAATAATTAAAGAGTCATTAGGCCAGAAAGTGAACGAGACCCTGGTGGTTTGAGCACTCACCCAGGATGTGGGAGTCCCAGGATCCAGTCTCCCTTCTCTAATGACTAATTATTTTTCCAGAGAGGAAAAGCTTCAAAAGGAAAGACTGACGGAGTCCCACATAACAATATCCCATAGCCCAATGGTTAGGGCACTTGCCTGAGAGGTGGTGGCAGACCCCTTCTCCCCCTGTTCAGACCCCTTCTCCCCTTCAAGAGTGGGGGAGGAGGGAAGAGCTTGAACCCGGGGTCAGCCACACCCCAGGGGAGTGCTTTAGCTACTGGGCTAAAAGTTATGAGAGCCCCTCTTCCTCTCCCCACACCTGGCATCTTGCAAAAATGACATAGGTGCCTAATTCCAAGACAGGGTTTGCAGCTGAGACTCCCAAGTAGAGGAAGGTACCTCCCGGCATTCCAGACTTAGATGCTGTAGTCCCTGAGAGGGTTGGGGTTTGAGACACTCCCCCTTTGCCTTAGCATCTCCCATTGGCTAGCTTAGGCAGGGGGCATCCTAGCATGCTGGCTTTTGTGAATCCTATTTTTAGGTGCCTATCTCACTCCATTCATCATAGAGGCTGCCTGAGAACGTAGCTCAGGCTTTGTGAATCTCAGTTATTTTCTAGGTACCTATTAGTTAGGCATGGTGGCATGGAGTATCACAATGCCTCAGCCCCTTTGTGAATCTAGCCCCTCGTTGCTAACTTTAGACAAACACTGGCCACAATCTATTAATGTTATACAAGAAGAAACAAAGCGTTTCAGTGTTAGTGAGTGGGGCAAGGTAAGTGATATTGGTTCAGTCTCAGTTTGGTCTGTATTGTTTTGTTTTATACAGAACATTTATCTTATGCGCTAGTAAATTTACAAATCAAAGTATGTTGCTAGAAATACAAATGTATGAAATTAAAGAGCTTTAAAATGTGATACATTATGCTACTTTTACTTGCACAGACACGCCCCCCCCCCCCCCCCAGCCCACAACTATAACATTTCTGATGCTTTATTTATTTGTTCTGGAAAGTACCAGGACCATCTGGTGAACAAAAAGAGCCCTTTGGGCACATTTCCTGAAATAGCACATTTTAGAAAATATGTTAATTAACAGTAGTCATCTACAGTTCAGTAGAAAAGGAACCAGGCTTCCCCAAGCATTCAAGAACATACTGTTGGGGGAAATCCTGCATTGGCAGCAGTATGACCTGGACAACCTAATCTGTCTTTTCCAGTTCTAATAGCTATGTTTTTTTGATGAATCAAGCACTAACAGACAGTGAAGAATCACCTGCTTCCGGGCACTCTCTATCATCTTCATTTTCATGTTAAATTTGCAGCTTCTAATCATTGAATGAATGTCTTCTTCCTGCATATCTGTTTCCATTTTGTCACCAACATCTCCCCTTCCATCCATCTCCATACTATCATCAGCCTGGATGTTAGGCAGTTTCTCCTGAATTTTTCCAAGAAAGAAACACCTGCACAATGGTGAAAGTAAATAAGATATTAATATACAGTGGGAAGCACACAGGTGATTTCAATCCTTCCTCTCCTTGATCTATATTCAATGCTGCCATATTTCCCACTGGTAAATATGTCTAAGCGGCTTCAATCACTGACTGGTGTCATTATTATTAGTATCAGAGGGGTAGCCGTGTTAGTCTGGTTCCGTAGAAGCAGCAAAGAATCCTGTGGCACCTTACAGACTAACAGACGTTTTGCAGCATGAGCTTTCGTGGGTGAATACCCACTTCTTCGGCTTGCATCCGAAGAAGTGGGTATTCACCCACGAAAGCTCATGCTGCAAAACGTCTGTTAGTCTATAAGGTGCCACATTATTATTAGTGATTGTGATCCTCTTCAGTAAGGAGTAGGCATATTCAACTAACAGAATTAACAGTCACAACCAGGGTGGACTGACCTAATGACTACCCCTAGGTCTTGAAATGGTGTCCCTTACACATGGCTCATTTTTTAATCCTGGCTATTGGGTTAGGATTTTTATTGGAGACTATGGAGTTTAGGTGCTAGAAAATGTCCATAATTACATTTTTACTAGAATACTGCCCCAAATGTACCAAGACAAACCTATAGCCCTTGCCCTGATGCCAGCATATCTGTAAGAAACATGTAGACTGGCTTATAAACTATAAATGCCAGCTAGAACTGACTGAAACTTGGGATTCATGGACAATTTCAGTATTTCAAAGCGCAGTGGTGAAGCTGACAAAAATCATGTCAATTACAGTCAGCAGCTGCCAGGGTTCCCAGCCTCTGGGGTCCAGGGCAGCCCCACTATGTGCACACCCCTGACTGGGGGCTGCAGAACTTCCAGACATCTGGGCCTGCTGGCTCCAAGTCTTTCAAGTGGGTGGGTCCTGGGAGCCAGTTGACCTGGGAGCAGTCTGCATGGGGGGGCTGCCCAGACCCATGGACCCTAGAAGCCCAGGCTCCCCAGCAGCCTTCCATGAAACCAAGCAGAGCTCCCTTGGAAACCTGCCTGTGATTCAACTAAAGTTCGTCAAACCAGAGATGCTGCTGTGACGCACTTCAGGTTCAATAAATCGGCATTTCCCAATGAAACTGTGTTTCACTGGAAAAATCCTGACCAGCTCTAGCACTAGCCTATATTTCATGTCTCACTTTGACCCAACTGCAAGTTTACATAAGTGCCCTTTAAGAGTTGTATAACAGTAATGCCCTGAGACTCCAGTCACTATCAAGGGACCCACTGAGATATCCTTACTCACAGTGACTAGTACCTTACTCCATAAGTAGGCCCATCAACTTCAATGGGACTGCTTACCATGTAAACCAGGGGTCAGCAACCTATGGCACGCATCCCAAAGACCTATGGCACGCCAGCCGATTTTTAATTGCACGCTGCGGCCGACGCTGGCCCCGCTCAGCCCGCTGCCGAACCCCGGCAGGCAGCAGCGTGCCATTAAAAATCCTGCCCGGCCCAGCCTGCTCTTCTCCGCCCCCTGCCTACCGCTCTCTCTGCTGGGGATGGGGCAGAAGCAAGCTTGGTCCTGCCAGCTGCTGCTGTAGGGCAGGCTCCACCAGCAGCCAAGCTTCCCCCTCCCTCACCTCTTCCCCAGCGTGCTGCGTCATGCCCCATCTCCTCTCCCTCCCTGCCGCCGATGGACCTTGCGAGGGAGGGGAGAAGAGGAGCCCCAGCGTCCTCGCTGCTCAGACCAGGAAGGAGGCGGAGAAGAGGCAGGAGCGGGGCCTTGGGGAAGGGGGGTGGAATCAGGGCGTATCCCTCCAGCCCCCTGCTGTGAGCCGCTCAGGGCAGGGGGCTGGGAGAACCCCCGATCCCGGCCCACCCCCCAGCCCTCTGCCCTGAACCCTGCAACCCCCCCACGACCCCCGCCCCCTGAAACCTCCCCCACGACCCCAGCCCTGACTCTGGCACCTCCCACACATACCCATCCCCACACCCCATGCCCTGTCTCCTGCACCCCCACACACTCCCAGCCCTCTGCCCTGACTCCTGCACCCTCCTCACACACACCCTGCCCTGACTCCTGCACTCCCCACACATACCCAGCCCCCCCCCCACACCCCATGCCCTGACTCTTGCAAACCCCACATCCCCACCCCGAGCACCAAACGGGAGCTCCTGCACACACACCCATTCCCACCTGCACCCCTCACACCAAATGGGAGCTGCCCAGGTAAGCGCTCCACACCCAAACCTCCTGCCCCAACACTGAGCCCTTCCCTCATTCTAGCTCCTGGCCAGACCCTGCACCCCAACCCCCAGCCTGCTCCTTCACCCCCAGCTCTGTGCTCAGTGCACCCCCCACCCTCAGCTCAGTGCGGAGAGAGAGGAAGAGAATGGGCCCGAACCAGGGAGAGGGTAGGTACCCACTGTATGTGCGCAGAGCCAGGACCCTAGACTGGCAGCGGGCTGAGTGGGACCGGCAGCTGGGACCCTGGCTGGCAGGAGCCACTGAATGGAACCCCAGACCGGCAGCAGGCTGAGCTGCTCAGCCCACCGCTGGTCTGGGGTCCCAGGTCCCGGTCCCTGGCCCCGTTCAGCCCGCTGCCAGTCTGGGGTTCTGGCTGCCAGCCCGGGGTTCTGGCTGCCAACCCCTGGCCAGCTGGGATCCTGGGCGCTCACCCCGCTCAGCCCGCTGCCAGCCTAGGTGAATGGAACGCCAGGCCGGCAGCGGGCTGAGCAGGCCGGCAGCGTAAGATCAGCATTTTAATTTAAATTTTAAATGAAACTTCTTAAACATTTTGAAAACCTTGTTTACTTTACATACAACAGTAGTTTAGTTATATAATATATAGACTTATAGAGAGAGCCCTTCTAAAAAACATTAAAATGTATTACCGGCATGCAAAACCTTAAATTGAAGTGAATAAATGAAGACTCGGCACACCACTTCTCAAAGGTGGGTGACTCCTGATGTAAACTGTTATTAAATGGGAGTCTGGGTATCACAGTCTGGCTCTGTGCTAGGTGCTGTGTAAATACCATAGAAATACAGTCCCTGTCCCAAGGAGCCTTACAGCCTAATTTAAGAGAAGACATAAGTGGGTATCTTAATAGCCCACCACAAGCTTTCAGCAGTCTGGCAATTATCCAAAGCTTGTAAGTTTTGGGGCTTTCCCAAAGGATAAAGTATGAAATGTGTTTTGGTTCACCTCTAACCTAAGTAAGCTCCTTTGCCTAGGAGGTTTTGGCTCATGGCTGAACAAACACTGCCAAGCCTGCTGAGACTCCATAATCAGCAAATTCTAAGGCACTTATTTGGCTCAGAGAGGTAGTGATGAAAGACTGAGTTCTGGTCCACACTATGGGGTTAGGTCAAATTTAGCCACCTTAAGTCGATTTTAAAATGAATGAGTCCACACAACCAACCCTGTTCTGTCGACTTAAAGGGCTCTTAAAATTGACTTCTGTACTCCTCCCTGGCGAGGGGAGTAGCGCTAAAATTGACCTTGCTGGGTTGAATTTGGGGTATTGTGGGCATAAATCAACGGTATTGGCCTCCGGGAGCTATCCCAGAGTGCTCCATTGTGACCGCTCTGGACAGCACTTTGAACTCCGATGCACTAGCCAGGTACTCAGGAAAAGCCCCACGAACTTTTGAATTTCATTTACTGTTTGTTCAGCGTGGCAAACTTAGCAGCACAGGTGACCATGCAGTCCCCCCAGAATCGTAGAGCGTAGAATGTTTTTACGCTCCCCCTATCGTCTGTCCCTGAGGTTATCGCAGATTAGAAGGCGAAGAAAACGCACTTGTGATAACATACTTTCCAAGCTCATGCAGTCCTCCTGAATTGATAGGGCACAGCTTAATGCATGGAGGCATTCAGTGGCAGAGGCCAGGAAACAATTAAGTGAGTGCGAAGAGCGGAGGCAGGACACAATGTTGAGGCTAATGGGGGAGCAAATGGACATGATGAAGTGTCTGTTGGAGCTGTAGGAAAGCCAACAAGAGCACAGACCCTTGCTGAATCTGCTATATAACCGCCTCCCCTCCTCCCCATGTTCCATAGCCTCCTCACCCAGACGCCCAAGAACACGGGGATGGGGGAAGCTCTGGGCACCCAGCCACTCCACTCCAGAGGATGGCCCAAGCAACAGAAGGCATCATTCAAACAATTTGAATTTTAGTGTGGCTACAATAAGCTATGTGGCCTTGTCCTTCCCTCCTCCCCTACCCCTTGTCCGTTATCTCTCTCTTTTTTTAAAAAAATTAATAAAGAAAGAATGCATTGTTTCAAAACAATAATTACTTTATTTCGAAGGGGGGAGGGTGGTTGGCTTACAGGGAATTAAAATCAAGAAAGGGAGTGGGTTTGCATCAAGGAGAAAAACACACAACTGTCACTCCAAAGCCTGGCCAGTCATGAAACTGGTTTTCAAAGCCTCTCTGATGTGCAGCGCACATTGCTGTGCACTTCTAATCACCTTGGTGTCTGGCTGCTCAAAATCGGACGCCAGGCGATTTGCCTCAACCTCCCACCCTGCCATAAATATTTCCCCCTTACTCTCACAGATATTATGGAGCACAGAGCCAGCAGCAATAACAATGAGAATGCTGGTTGCGCTGAGGTCTGACCTAGTCAGCAAACAGCGCCAGTGAGCTTTTAAATGTCCAAAGGCACATTCTACCACCATTCTGAACTTGCTCAGCCTATAGTTGAACTGCTTCTTACTACTGTCCAGGCTTCATGAGCCATGGGAGCAAGGGGTAGGTGTGACTGCGCGGTGCCTCCAGCTGGGAGAGCAGCCTGAGGCAGAAGCCTCCAGCTCGCATGATATTCTAGGCAGGACTGAATCTCCATGAGACGAAACTTCAAGAAGAGAATGACCTGGAGTCTCTGGCTCCCATTCCATGCTCTAAGAGAAGGATGGCCATGTCTGTCCAGGCGCCCCGATCGATCTCATCAAGGTCTTCCAGGGGCACCCAGGGATGTACGACAGCTATCAGTCCTACTGCAGCATCTGCCGCAAAGGCAAGGAGCTGCTACTGTGTAGCAATGCAGTACCGCATCTGCCAGCAGCACCCAGGAGACATACAGTGAGGGTGAGCTGAGCAGGCTCCATGCTTGATGTGGTATGGTGTCTGCACGAGTAACCCAGGAAAAAAGGCAAGCAACGATTGTCTGCCATTGCTTTCATGGAGAGAGGGGGGGCCTGATGACATGTACCCAAAACCACCCACGACAATGTTTTTGCCCCATCAGGCATTGAGAGCTTAATCCAGAATTCCAATGGGCAGCTGAGACTGCAGGAACTGTGGGATAGCTACCCACAGTGCACCACTCTGTAAGTCGATGCTAGCCACGGTAGTGAGGATGCACTCCGCTGACTTAACGTGCTTAGTGTGGACATACGCAATCATCTGTATAAAATCGGTTTCTAAAAATCGACTTCTATAAAATCAACCTAATTTCGTAGTGTAGACATTCCCTGAGGAAAGGAGAGTGATCTGAAGTTGCATTGAGAGAAAGGAGAAGATGGGGAGAAATATTATGGGGAGGCGAGAGAAATTAAAAGGTTAGAGAAAGCATCTGAGCCTCTTGAGAGCTTGTCTAAAGAAAGTCTCTCAAGGGTCAGCCATTTCAGGTAACTGTTGCACAGCAGACATTTTGGTTATAGTAACAGTTAAAAACAGTCACATAAATACCTGGAGAACATGGTGATGACCGGGGTTGGGTTCTTTGTATAAAACCTTGTTAAAACTTCTAGCTGTTTAAAGACATCCGGTAATTGAGGGCCCATTTTTGTGACTTTTACTCATGTTGAGGGGCACTTAGTGAGTAGTCCCATTGTGATAAATGTGACTATTCACCCACGTACTCTTCAACATATGTAAGGATTGAAGAATTGGGCCGAGGATGGCTGGCAGGCAAAAATTTTCATTTATAATCCTGATTTCTTTACAGTGTACCTAGCTATTGATGGATGACAAACAATTTTAAGCTTTAGGCTATTGGTCTAATCTGCTAACTACACTATTTTATATGAAAACATCCTCTTATCCAACTACCCAGCCCGTCTGCCCTTTGCTCCTCTCCATATGTTAGTAATATGAAAACAATTTGTTCCATCTGAAAGGCAAGACATAATAGTACTTAGAAATCACCAAGTGCTGGATTCCAACCAAGAATTTCTACAGGCAACATCAGGAATATAGCAAGTTTATCTAACATGTAGACTCATAGTTAACAGACAAGTGTCTCATCTTACCGGTTTGTAATGATGTCATCCCAGATGTTCATGGGGTCCATTTTATCATCTGGATATCTGCTTGTCCAAATTCTGAGAAGTCTCTTAAGGGAAGCTTGAGAAGCTAAGCTGCCTAAAATCAATTAAAAATACTTTAAGAAAAGGCTGCATGGAGGTAATGTGAAAATGTAGGGGGGTCAAACCATGATGTTTAGAATCACAGAATATCAGGGTTGGAAGGGACCTCAGGAGGTCATCTAGTCCAACCCCATGCTCAAAGCAGGACCAACACCAACTAAATCATCCCAGCCAAGGCTTTGTCAACCCGGGCCTTAAAAACCTCTAAGGATGGAGATTCCACCACCTCCCTAGGTAACCCATTCCAGTGCTTCACCACCCTCTTAGTGAAACAGTGTTTCCTAATATCCAACCTAGACCTCTCCCACTGCAACTTGACACCATTGCTCCTTGTTCTGTCATCTGCCACCACTGAGAAAGGCCAAGTTCCATCCTCTTTGGAACCCCGCTTCAGGTCATTGAAAGCTGCTATCAAATCTCCCCTCACTCTTCTCTTCTGCAGACTAAACAAGCCCAGTTCCCTCAGTCTCTCCTCGTAAGTCATGTGCCCCAGCCCGCTAATCGTTTTCATTGCCCTCCAGTGGACTCACTCCAATTTGTTCACATCCCTTCTATAGTGGGGGGACCAAAACTGGAAGCAATACTCCAGGTATGGCCTCACCAGTGCCGAATAGAGGGGAATAATCACTTCCCTCGATCTGCTGGCAATGCTCCTACTAATACAGCCCAGTATGCCATTGGCCTTCTTGGCAATTTTAAAGAGATAATTTCTATTTTAAATCATCATGGAAAGATTTCATTGCAAGGGCGAGAAAGATAAAACATAACATAGCGAATGACCCTTTTAAAAAATATCTTCACTATATCAGACACAGATTCAGAGTCTTTTGACATGTGAAAATAACTACAGCCACTCTTTCCAAAAACAAAAAGGTCAATGCCACAATGTATATACACAAAATAAGAGAAAAATACTGTGGGGAAAATATCTTACTTGGTTTGCTTGTAAAATTGATGAATTCCTGTATTTCTGTTAAAGCTTGGACAGACTGCAGCTTTGTTAGTCGACTTTGGTGTAACAGAGTGTCAATACTGGAATAGTTCTAGGAGAGGGAGAATGCTTTTTAAGTGATTTCTTACCATGTTTTTATTTAAAGCACTGTAGAGCAGATAAATAACCGATCCCTCTATGTGCTATGCTCAACTAGATTGTGATTCAGACCATCCTAAGGAAAGATGCATAAAACCAACCAGTATCAATTTACGCTAGTTAGAGGTTTTCAAAATGAAACATCAGTGAACTAGGCTGAATGAACTCAGTATGATATACTAGGGAAGAAGAGGCGACAGAGTGAATAAACTGAAAGAAAGGAGTAAGACACCCCCAAAATAGGGCAGGCATGTTGCACCGAATGGCTGTTTCCATTTCTTAAGTTCCTGGGGTGAAATCCTGACCCCAGGGAAGTCAATGGAAGTTTTGCCATTCACTTCAAGGGGGTCCAAATCCCATCCTTTATATTTTTATCTTGAAGCAATGTTCCAGTAGCAGCAAGGGCTGCACCTGACATGACTTCCTACAGAGAATCACGGCAGACATGTCACAGCAGCTTTGTTACCTGCATGAAGGCCTGCATGCCACTGCTGATGTAATATCTGGCTCTGTCAAAGTCATCCTGCAAGATGTAGAGAAGACTCAGCTCTTGGCTGTAATACATTTCTATAAGGGCTTTCCTCTGTTCTATCTTCATAGCCTCATCAATGAAGGTCAGCAAGGACTGGTCATTGCCTCCATGGAGCAGTAATTTCAACTTACTCCGTATTATATATGGCAGATAGGTTTCCTACAGAGGAAAAAAGAAAAAAAGTATCTTTACTCCTAGGGCAGGATACTGAATAAACACTTCGGCCATCTGTTGCTAGTGATGTAGAACCATATGCAAGACATATAGGGGCCTGGTTCCATCTGCTACAGGCCTAAAGATTTTCAAATTAGGAATAGACTAACATATTTCACTAAATGTAATTATACTTTTCAGTGTATCTTAACCTTTTTCAGCTTGACTCATCACCCAACAAGTCACACCGCACCCTCTTCTGGTGGGCTCATGCAGTTGCAAAGGTACTGGTGCTTGGCATTTCTTATCAGCTTCAAAATAAATTCTGTGGGATCCTCCAAATACATGAGGAGGAGAAAAATAAATGACAGCAGCATGAAGAGTGCAAAGAGGACAAGGTGACCAGGCTGGAGCCATTTTCTGAGTCATGGGACTAAAGGGCAACATAAGACGCTACAGAATAGCAAAAAATACTTATAAAAATTACAGTCAACAGTAATTAAAGTAAGAAAACTCATCTTAATTGTGCAAAGTACCTTTGTGATCAAGTCACTTTACCTCTATCCCTAATCAAGGCATCGCAGTAAAGGCCCCTGTACAAATGCAATCAGTGTGATATCAATTCTAATCTAGCAATGATTTCACAAACCTGATAAAATGGATCACTCCACGTTTTGTTTAGGTCTGGAGGTTGACCACTATCAATATTAACAGTGGAACAATACTCCAGTGACTTCCACTCTGTCAGATGGTTGTAGCATTCAAGAGATGCAAGTTCCCAGAAATCCTTTTCTGCTTCAGTAGGTTCACCATCCAACCAGTCTTGTTTAGAGAGAGCCTAGAAAAGGAATGTCAGATGAAAAAAAACTAGTAGGTTCTGAGCTGCAATATTACGATTTTTTTACTATTCTAGCTGAACACCTTCAGGAGAACCCATAATGTTTTCACTGTTGCATGACAATATTTTATTCCTTTATCGGCACTTGTGTTTAATCAGCAAATAGGATCCAAGAAAATGTTCCAAAGAATTCTTCAAAATGTAAGCCAGTCACACCTTTAACATATAAAACTCAATTCAGATGTGAGCTTCAGTCAACCTGCACTTGTAAAGAGCTGCATTTTTCCACCTTTCATTTAGACACAAACATTCTGTAGGTAAAATCATATTTTTTAATGATTATCAACTTGTGAACACAAATAGAACTTACATGTGCAGACCATAGGCACTTAATTTCCATTCTCTAATGATCTTTTGTGTGTACTGAAATTATATTGATTTATGCCTGTAAAGTTGTGTGACACCAATGGATAACTTGAAAATCTGTCTCAATAAGCACACAGCCCGCTGCCGGTCTGGGGTTCTATCTGCTGGCTCCTGCCAGCCAGGGTCATGGCTGCCGGCCCCGCTCAGCCCACTGCCGGTCTGGGGTCCCGGCTCTGTCCACATAGAGTGGGTACCTTCTCCCTGGTTCTGGCCCATTCTCTTCCTCTCTCTCCGCACTGAGCTGAGGGTGGGGGTGCACTGAGCACAGGGCTGGGGGTGAAGGAGCAGGCTGGGGGTTGGGGTGCAGGGTCTGGCCAGGAGCTAGAATGAGGGAGGGGCTCTGGGTTGGGGCAGGAGGTTTGGGTGTGGAGCGCTTACCTGGGCAGCTCCCATTTGGTGTGAGGGGTGCAAGTGGGAATGTGTGTGTGTGGGGGGGGGAGGAGGATGCAGGAGCTCCTGGTTTGGTGCTCAGGGTGCGAGGTGAGGATGTGGGAGGTGCAAGAGTCAGGGCATGGGGTGTGGGGGGGCTGGGTATGTGTGGGCAGTGTAGGAGTCAGGGCAGGGTGTGTGAGGAGGGTGCAGGAGTCAGGGCATGGGGGGGCTGGGTATGTGTAGGGAGTGCAGGAGTCAGGGCAGGGGGTATGGGGGGGGGTGCAGGGGGCTGGGGTGTGAGGGGGTGCAGGGGTCAGGGCAGAGGGCTGGGATCGGGGGGTGGTCCCAGCCCCCTGCCCTGAGCGGCTCACAGCAGGGGGCTGGAGGGATATGCCCTGATTCCACCCCCCTTCCCCAAGGCTCCGCTCCTGCCTCTTCTCCATCTCCTTCCTGGTCTGAGCAGCGAGGACACTGGGGCTCCTCTTCTCCCCTCCCTCGCAATGGCCATGGACAGCAGGGAGGGAGAGGAGGCGGGGCACAATGCAGCACACTGGGGAAGAGGCGGGGGAGGGGGAAGTTTGGCAGCTGGCTGAGCCTGCCCTACAGCAGCAGCTGGCAGGACCAAGGTTGCTTCTGCCCCCTTCCCCCGCCAGAGAGAGCGGTAGGCAGGGGGCGGAGAAGAACGGGCTGGGCCGGATTTTTAATAGCACACCGCTGCCTGCAAGGGTCCTGGCCGTCGGCCCTTCTCAGCCTGCTGCCGGGGTTCAGCAGCAGGCTGAGCGGGGCCAGTGGTGGCCGAAGCATGCCATTAAAAATTGGCTTGTGTGCCATCTTTGGCATTCATGCCAGAGGCTGCCGACCCCTGATTTAAAGCAACACGCTGTCTCAGAATTTTTATTTTGATAGAAGTAAAAAAAGGGGTCTTAAAAAAAAAATCTGAGAGGAAATAAACTATATTTGTCATGTAGTTTTTTACCTCATCATATTGTTTAGCTGCTTCAGCATAATCGCTTCTTGCCTCTGCTAACAGTGCATTCTGGGTAATTTCCTTAGTTCCAATCTTTCCACTGAAAATACCACGAAGAACATCATAATCTCCAACAGATCGATAAAGCCTAGTAAAGTTAAAAGGCAAAAAATTATTATTTGAAAAAGATCAGCTTTCTATTCAAGTGCAAAGTATCCAGGTACAAAGTACTTCAGTATTAAAACTGATGCATGTTAGAGAGTCTATGCAAACTTACTGCTCTATAACTGCCTGGCTGCATAGAATGCATTACTGATGCATGGATATTATTCTTCTATCAAATTATTAATTTATACTGGATTGTGTAAACTTTACTCTGGCCAAAAAATACTTAAACAATGCTGCACACACTACTCCGAAATCACCTGCAAGAGTATAGCATTTAACTGGACTGGAAACCAAGTTGTTGAATCCGTACCAGAGAATACGTTGGAAAAGATTTATGACATGGGAGTAGCCCTGCCTGAAAGGTCAATAATTAGCTCAGAAGTATTAAAAATATACCTAGTATGAAAATCAAGCCTTATATATGACTAGAACTCCTGGCTGATTTAATTCAAACAAAAACTACCACAGTTAATTTCTGCCCAAACAAGCACTCACTTAGCAAGTTCAATCCATCTGATTACATCTGAAGAGAGCTCTGCCCTTCCACGCATTCGTTTGGACAGTGGTTCTTCTTCTGAAGAAAGACGAGTTAGAGCCTGTTCAAGAAGCAGGATACCCACAGGTTGCTGTAAACTGGCTAAGCAGCTAGTGCTCACAGTGGCCGAGTCGAGGTCTAGCAGCTCTCTGTGCTGGTAACTCATTTCCTGTAAAACAAAGACATGGGCAGTTAACGGGCCTGTAAGTATTGGAAATAGGCTTTAGAGAGAAAATCTTTTGGTTTTCTTTTCCTAAATTGAAAGAAAGCTTGGAAGGAGGCCGGTGTATCTAGTGATTTTGTGAATAGTTTTTCGCATGCCAGCTGGTGCAGGAATTTTACATCTTGCCTGCAAGCAACTTTGAGGCCCTAAGACCTTGGCATTTTGGATAGAATTAAATGAACAGACTACATTTGGTGTATGTATGCCACGTGCTTGAGACATATCTTTAGAGCTCAAGGAATGCCCATTTATGCCACAATTTTCCAAGGATTAGAACAAAACAATGGGAGAACTATTCTCCAGGAACTGTGGAAAGAGGAATTTACCTTGGACAGAAAGGTTTCTGGAGCTCTAAGAATAACCTTTCCCTTATGACAAAGGCAGTGTGGTTCTTGTATGGATATGAGAACTAATTCCAAAATCTGCCTTTTGGACGTAATGGTGACTAAAAATGCCAGCCACATGCTTGTCTAATCTATCATTCCGATTAAATTTGGAAGAGATACTCAAACAGAGGAATCAATGTGCCTGTCTACAAAATGCTGCTGTGGCTGGTCCCACATTTCTAAAAGGTGCTTGATTGTAGGGCTCCAACCAAACCTCCTGAGAAACTCTAGTGTATCTATCAGAGGGGTAGCCGTGTTAGTCTGGATGTGTAAAAAGCAACAAAGAATCCTGTGGCACCTTATAGACTAACAGACTTATTGGAGCATAAGCTTTCGTGGGTTTCGTCTGTTAGTCTATAATAGGGGTAGGCAACCTATGGCACGTGTGCCGAAGGCGGCACGTGAGCTGATTTTCAGTGGCACTCACACTGCCCGGGTCCTGACCACCGGTCCGGGGGGCTCTACATTTTAATTTAATTTTAAATTAAGCTTCTTAAACATTTTAAAAATCTTATTTACTTTACATACAACAATAATTTAGTTATATATTATAGACTTATAGAAAAAGACCTTCTAAAAACGTTAAAATGTATTACTGGCACATGAAACTTTAAATTAGAGTGAATAAAGACTCGACACACCACTTCTGAAAGGTTGCCGAGCCCTGGTTTATAACGTGCCACAGGACTCTTTGTTGCTTTCTAGTGTATCTGAGTTCACCAGAACTTTGAGATTAATATTTGTATCTAGAGATCAAACTCCTTTGTGCTGGGTACTGTGCAAACAAAGAAGCAGTCCCTGTCCCAACGAGCACCAGATACGTAAATCTGACCAGACCAGTGAATGAAACATTCTGATTGTTACAGTTTGGTTTCCAGACAGAACTCAGAAGTTAATGGAGAATCCATGCTGAAAACTAAACTTCTCTTCCAGCACCCAGGCTGTTAACTGTATGTGTTCCTGTAGGAGTCCCAGTTTCAAGGGATCTGGTGTTTTCTGCATGTACAAGGTGGGGTCTTTGGTTATCTAACAAGTCCAACATGCCTTCTGGGCCCCAGTGGAGGACTAGCAAGAGGACCACAACTCTCCTTTTTCTTCTTTTTGGTATCCTTTATGTGAACTGTCTTGAAAGGCAACAGATTCTACTCTACCCAGGACATTATTTCCATTGCCAAACAGAAGCTTTGACTCTGGTTACTCCCTAGTTAAGGAAGGAATATAAACACTCATGCCTCAATCATAAACCAACCTCTAACAGGAGTTAGCAGGATATGTTCTCTGAAAGTACCATAATTTCCCACTAAATGGTTTCTTGCACCTTCCACTGATGCAGTCAGTATTGGCCACTATCATAAAAAGGATATTGGATTGCATGGACAACTGGATGACTACCCTAGGGTCCATATTTGCAGGTTTTGCTTTTTTTTTTTTTTAAATAAAGACATGCCCTATAGAGATGTCAAAATGAACTGAAATGTTGCGTACTATGAGATTCTGTATATTTGTCTTCCAAGTACGCTTGCTTCCATAGTGAGTATGCAAGAGTCTAGAGTGAAAGCTAGATTGGCTTTCTGCATGATGTTTGCACTTACCCGTCCCCAAAGGGTCATTTGGATTTGATCTGAGAATTACACCTAACTTTGCATTGCATCAAGTGCATGGCTCTATGTTCTCAGAAGGAATTTCAGCAGGAGCATTTTGAGAAACCCACACAAGGGATGAAGGTGGTGCATAACACTAGCAACCCTAGCCATTGGAAATAGCTGGTTACTGATGACCCCTTCAGAAATGACTGATGCCATGAAGTTTTGGATTTCTGTAAATCTTTACCATACGGCAAAATTACAGCCAAAGCCGTATCTATTTTCATCTCTGGGTAGGAACTCTGCATTACGATCCAAAGTTCCCCTTGATTATAAAAAAACTGGTGGCTATGAATTCTTTCCAGCAGCTGTTAACTTAGGATTGGGTCTGTTTCTCTTGATAGAGTGCTGTAGAGGTTTATTTTTGTTTTGTTTTGTGATGCATGTGTGGTATTTCTTCCCCTGGCTGCATATAGCAGAGAGATAGAACATTATTTATCCTGGCATGGGAACACAACAGAGGAGGGCTACTGGTACACATACTTCAATTGTGGAAATAGCTTGCTAGAAGTTCCTGAGAGCCTGAAGGCTGGCACCCAAGTAAGTATTGTAGGAGCAACCTAGAACCACTCAGGTTACTCAGTAAATCAGGATAATTTTGAACATGAGAAAGGACTTGCCCTTCTGTAACTCCCTTTGTGGGGAGTGGAATACTCATGTGCCTCCATTTGAGTCATCGACTACCTCAAGTGCTTCTAAGGTTTTAGAGTGGAGCCAGCCTGTGGAGCAGGGAGTATCTGGGTGTGGGGACTCTGGGTCTTCTCCAGGTATTTTCCCCTTCAGTGCCTGTTTATTGTGGGACCTACCCCATGAGCAGTCCAGAGAACTTCCTCCTCCTCCTTATTAGGCTCACTCTCCAAAACCTCAGAAAGTCATGATCAGGCTTTTCTGCACTGGAGTCATGGCTCCTTGGGGCAGGATGGGGATCCAACATGCTGGTCAGATTCTGAACTCCGTGCCCTAGCAGTACAAGGGTCAATTGGCTGGTCACAGGCAGGGCGTAATTCATCCTCTCTAGAGCCCATACATGATGTCTCACATAGGGAACATCACTTAGATTTAAGCCAGGTGTTTGCAGGATAGCTCTGCCATGCCTGACTGAGGGCAGAGGAGTCTGGCAGGGAGGTGCTATGCCTACAGAGGCAGAAATGACCATACAGCTATTGCCTGATCCAGGGGAGGAGGAAGATAAGTTGCAACTACACACACACACACACACACACACACACACACACACTTTTAAAAACAAAATGGTCAGGATAATCTGAACCACCAAATTATTCCACTGCCAGAGGCAAAAAATCCGGTGGCCTGAGCTGAAGACTGGAGCTTAGTCCTGGAGTTTCCAGCAACAATATTCCACCTCCAAATTCCACCGGTGAGGGGCATTAGCCAATGAGGAGAGAAGCTGAGCAACAGAAGTAGGTCATTACTCCATGTGCATATCTGAGGTTCTTCAAGATGATTGTCCCTGTGGGTGCTCCACTTTAGGTGTCTTGATGCTCTGTGCTTGTAATCGGAGATTTGTGGTAGCAGTGCCTGGTTAGGCTGCGCATGCACTGTAGTCATCTCATACTGCATCGAGCGTTTACATAGCAGTGCACAGCCAACTGTCCCTCTGTTCTTTCTCTGCCTCAGAGAATTGGCCTAAAACTCCAAAGTAGAGGGGAGGGTAGTGGAGCACGCACAGGGACACCCATCTAGAAGAACTTCAGTTACTGCACAAGGTGACTAACCCTCTCTTCTTCTTTGATGAATGCCCCTGAGGGTGCTCCACTTTAGGTGACTGTTGAGCAGCGCCCCTCTGTGGAGGGGAGGGGCTTTGGAGTTGGTCTATTGACAGCGGATAGCACTGCAAGTCCAAAGTGAGCATCTTATGCTGACTGTTGTACTAAAGCATAATGTTTAGTGAAAGTACGGACTGATGGCCAGGTAGCTTCTTTGAAAGTGTCAGTGATGAGCCAGAGATGCCACCAGCGCTCTGATGGTGTGCGCGCACGAACTCCCAGTGGAGGCTGTAGGTTGTTTTGGTAGCACAAATGGATACATCCAGATATCCATTTGGATAGTCTCTGTTTTGAAATGGTTTGAACCATCGAGCGTTCTGTTATGGAACTGAATAGTCTAGGTGATTTTCTAAATGTTTTTGTTCTTTCAGTGTAGAAAGCTAATGCTTTGTGAGCATCCAGTGGAGTGAGGCCTCCTTTCCATCTGCATGTGGCTTCAGAAAAAATACAGGTAAGTAAATGGATTGATTTAAATCAAAGGGGGAGGCAAGCTTGTGTATGAACTTTGGATGTGGTTGCAGGATTACTTTATCTTTAAAGAATATTGTATAACGTGAGTGTGCCATTAGGACGTGATGGCAATGAGGAAGACCACCTTCATGGATAAGGGCAACAAAGAACAAGTTGCAAGGGGTTCAAACGGTTTTCTTGTGAATCTGCGTAGAACAAGGTTGAAGTCCCAAATGAGCGTAGGGTTTCTTAGTGTGGGATAAGTGTTTTCAGTGCCTTTAAGGAAGCATTTAATTGTTGGGTGAGCAAACACAGTGACCCCACCCACCTTGTCATGGAAGGAGGTAGTAGCAGCCAAGCTTTTTCTGATGGAGCTTGTGGATAGTCCCGATTTTTTAAGTCCTAATAAATAGTTGAGGATCCTTGGTATGGGAGACGACTGTGGTACGATCTGTTTTTCTTGGCACCAGGTGAGAATCGTTTCCACTTACGGATATAGATCTTTCTTGTGCTTAGTCTGACTGTTCAGTAAAAAACGGTTACTCACCTTCTCATAACTGTTGTTCTTTGAGATGTGTTGCTAATATAGATTCTAATTAGGTGGGCATGTGGCATGTGCACAGTCGTCGGAAAGTTTTTCCCCTAGCCGCACCCGTTGGGTTGGCAGTGGAGCCCCCTGGAGTGGTGCCTTCATGGTGCTCAATATATGACCCTGACGACCTGGCACCTCCTCAGTTCCTTCTTGCCGGATACTCCAACAGAGGGGAAGGTGGATGAATTTGGAATGGATATGAGCAACACATTTAGAAGAACAACGGTTACAAGAAGAAGAGTACCAGTTTTTTCTTCAAGTGATTGCTCATATCGATTCCAATTAGATGACTCCCAAGCCTTACCTTGGCAGTGGAGTCGAGTTATAGAATCTCAGATTGGAGCACTGCTCTGCCAAAGACTGCATTATCTCTGGCATGCTGGACGATGGCATAATGAGAGGTGAACGTATGCACCGAGGACCAAGTTGCTGCCCTGAAAATTTTTTGGATCGGGACCTGGGCCAGGAATTCTGCCAATGAGGCTTGTGCCCTTGTGAAGTGTGCCGTAAGTGCTGAAGCTGGTGTCTTGGCCAGCTCATAGCACATGCAGATACAGGACATGATCCAGGAAGATGTTCTTTGAGATGAGACCAGTAGTCCTTTCATCCAGTCCGTTACCGCAACAAACAGCTGGTTCGATTTCTTGAACGGCTTGGTGTGTTCGATATAGAAGGCCAACGCTAGCAGAACATCCAAGGAGTGCAGCCTATGCTCACGGCTATTGGTATGCAGTTTTGGATTAAAAAGCATGCAGGAATGTGTCTTTGCTGGTATGGAAATGAAACACCACTTTAGGTAGAAAAGCCGGGTAAGGTCTCAGCTGCACCTTGTCTTTATGGAAAACTGTATACGGTGGGTCCGAGGTAAGGGCCTTCAATTCAGACACACTTCTTGCTGATATAATAGCCACTAGTAAGGCTACATTCCACAACAGGTAGAGGAGGGAGCAATTCGCCAGTGACTCAAATGGGGGCCCCATTCATTTGGAGAGGACCAAATTAAGGTCCCATGCAGGAGCAGGCTGTCTAATCTGGGGATGTAGCCAGTCCATGCTCTTGAAAAACCGGCCAACCACAGGGTTGGCGAAAACGGAGCGTCCCCAGACCCCGGGGTGGAAAGCTGAGATAGCTGCGAGGTGTACCTTTATGGACAACACTGCCAGACCTTGCTGTTTCAGGTGCAGGAGGTACTCCAGAAGAAGAGGTAACATAGCCTGAAATGGGGGCATAGGACACTGGTCACACCAGCAGCACTTCACAAGGGCCACATATCTGGCAGAGAGCTTCCTGCTGCTGAGTAAGACCTCCCTCCCAGCTCTGAGCACAGCAGTTCTATGGGGTTCAGCCATGAAGCTTCCAGGCCATGAGGTGGAGGGACTGGAGGTCTGGGTGGTGAAGACAATTGTGGTCCTCAGTGATCAGGTCGGGGAGGAGCGGCAACATGATTGCCTTGTCCATCGACCGATCCAGAGGCATGGTGTAGCAGTGTTGCTGAGACCACACTGGCACCACCATAAATTATCTCCATTCCCTCCACCTTGTGCACGAGAGAAATCGGGAGGAGTGGGGGGGAAGCGTAAAGCACACGGACTCCCCAGGGTAGTAGGAACGTGTCTGTGATTGAGCCCAGGTTGCTTTTCTGGAAAGAGCAAAACACTGGGCACTTCCTGTTGCTCCAGGTGGCGAACAAGTCGACCTGGGGAAACCCCCACCTCTAGAAGATGGAGTGAATGACATCCAGCCGGATGGACCACTTGTGGTTGAGGAAGGACCTGGCTGAGGTGGTCCACCAGTATGTTTTGGACTCTTGGCAGATATGATGCTTCCAGCTGAATGGAGTGGGCTATACAGAATCCCCAGAGATTGAGAGCCTCCTGACAGAGGGGCAAGGAACGTGTTCCACCCTGTTTGTTGATGTAAAACATTGCAGTGGTGTTGTCCATCATGACTGCCACATACTGGCCTTGCAGTTGAGTCTGAAAGGTCTGGCATGCGATACACACAGCTCTCAGCTCCTTGATACTGATATGGAGAGAGGGTTTGTCCTGTTACGAGAGGCCCTGCGTTTGGAGTTCTCTGAAATGTGCTCCCCAGCCAAGAGCTAATGCATCTGTAACTAGAGACAAGGAGAGTTGAGAGCTGTTGAAGCGGACTCCTTCGCAGACTATTTGAGCATTGAGCCACCCCTGGAGTGACTTTAGCACCTGCTGTGGCACCGTGACCACTAGGTTCAGGCTGTCGCGTCCCGGGCAGTACGTCGAAGAGAGCCATGTCTGCAGAGGCCTGAGCCTCAGCCTGGTATGCCAGACTACATATGTGCAGGCAGCCATGTGACCAAGGAGACTCAGACAACTCCTCGCTGTAGTGGTCAGGTACTTCCTCAGGCCTCAAATGATGCTAGTCATGGCAGGTGGCACCACTGTACCGCTCGGTGCTGAGATCTTCTTTGGCTCCATGGGTGCCGAGTGAGAAGGTTTCACTTTAGTACGTGAACCTCCATTAGAGCTTGCCTGCATAGGGTCTTTAGCTCATCAGGAACTCTCAGTGCCATCGGTCCCTGGGCAGGTCCTTCAGCAGGAAATTGCTTTCTTTTGGTCAACTCTCAATGCAAGTGCTTTTCTGTAGCCTTTCTAGGAGCAGGCTCTGACAGCCGCTGTTGAAGCAGAGCCCCTATCAGAGGCTGCCGCTGGCGACTGATGACCAGAATGCAACCTGGACTTGTGGTCGGAGGCTGGCCTGAGGGATTTCTCCATCATGAGGAGCTTCAGTTGGAGATCCCTGGCTTTTCTTGTCCTGGCTGTCAGTTTTCTGCAATGTGGACACTTTTGAGTAACGTGTGTCTTGCCGAGGCAGTGGACACACTGAGCATGGCCGTCAGAGACCGGTATGGCGAGCGTACAAGTTAGGCAGCATTTAAAACCAGGTGATCCTGGCATGTCTGAGTTGGTCTCTTAGAGAAAAAATAGGGGTAAACCCTGTTTGAGGCTAAGGCTGTACACCTGTCGGAGAAACAGGAGAGGTAGAAGGGAAAAATATTTTTTTTGATGAAATTAAAGAAATTAGAGTAGGGCGAAGGGAAAGGGAAGCTAATACTACCCTATGAATTATCTACTACAATTTTTTTCTGAAGTAGGAGAAGGAGCTGCTGATCCTTCCGACTCGAGCCAAATGTGGTAGAGAAGGAACTGGGGGACGGTTGGCTGCAGACCGCTGTGTAATCGCTTGGAGTGGCACAAGATGGCTACGGCGCCTGCATGGCACAACCGGGCACTGCTGCCACAAATCGCTCATTACAAGCACAGGGCGTCAAGACACCTAAAGTGGAGCACCCACATTCTTGAAGAACAATATCACGTTTCCTATCCAATTTTTGTCAGGAAGGGGTCTTGGGATAGGAGATGAAGCTAAGGCCAGGCTTAGAACCTGTTGGTGTAAAGAAACGTAACTATTTCAAACCAGACATCTAAAAAAAAAATAATTATTCTCATGAATAATTTTAACTTGTTTTCACTTCCAACCCCCCATTTATGCAGCTGCTGGTGAAAATACCAGGTGACTTCTCTGAGCAAAATTCCTGTGCTTTTTATTAAGTTTAAAAGGTGAAAAAGTAACAGCAGAAGCAGAATTTCACCATTTAGTTGCTGTGTGTTTTCATCTTACTTTTATTTTTCCATAATTTTCTGTAATTTCATACCGTGAGCAGCCAAAATACAACAATGATATTGATAGAGGCTAACAGGCAGAGAGCACAGTTCAATGAAAGTAACAATAAAATACTGAGCTTGGGAACCAGCAAAAAAAAATAAAGAGAGCCAAGAGGGAATACATGATGAATAGAAAGCCATAGTCAGATGCTGGCCTGGAAAGCACAGAATAATTCCCAAAGCATTCAAATTTATGTGCAGCTGCAGAGAGGAAAGTAAACAGGAAGTTGTAATTTTTCATATGTGCAAATATTAAGTGCTAGGAAGTGAGGTTATCACAGTTTAGAAAACTGGTTTGACACTAGATACGATTTGCAGAACAGCAGCATTTCACTGTAATAAGTATGACACCTGCTGCCACAGATTAGGTTTTTCAAATTTCTGTGCTAGAAAGTTGAAGCTAAACTAGTTGCCGTTCTAAAGGAATGTTATTGTGTAATGACTTCAGAGTTTTATAAGTTACAAATAGATTGATCAAAATTAACTCAAATGAGAAGAGATGTTAACTATAGCGAGGTTTGTATATGAGAAGTGTTTAATTATTACTGTGATTACTTGGATAACCATAAATTTTACTAGAATCTTTGAAAAATAAGGTAAAACTGGAGTAGACATGCTATTAAAAATTGTGTATTGGTGATATGGAAATACACCAAAGTGGAAGCAGAGAAGAAAGGCTCGAGGATCAGTCTCAATGGGGAAAACTTTCCCTTCAGCAGAAAGCTGTCTGCATCACTAGTGAAAGTACATTGGTAATTATTGTAAGGGAGTAAAGTGAAGACATTGCCAAGCAATGAATAAGAGTTGCTGGGAAAAAAAAACATATGCTATCAGTGTTTGCGAGCCTTACACCTCAAAGTATTTCTTAATGCAGCATTTCCGAAAATGTGAAATGCGTGCCCTTGAGTGAGTATGAAAGATTAGCTGGGATGCCCAGACTTCTCAATTATTCTCTGAACTTTTATTTAAAAACAAGTATCTCTCTGTTGTGGTTGCAGAAAAAAATGTGACCTCAATGTACCAGATGTAGCAATGCATGCCTGAATTTTGCAGATAGCCTGAAACAGTAGCTCTGAGGTGTGAGTTAGCCTATTTACCTCAATAGGTGCTACTTCAAATTGCCAAGTGATAATAGTTTAATATCACTACTATTATTCTCAACTGCTCATCAAATTAGGTAAGGAAGGAAAGGAAGTATAGCATTATGAAGATCTATACCAGCACTTCCCAGTATGTCCCCTATGGTGTACATGTGAGAAACTAGCCAGGCAGGGTGAAGATGATGTTTATATTAAAATGGATAGGTCTTTAGTTAACATGTGGTGGTGCTACAGAGCAACTGGTTTCATCTTCCTGAATGGGGACTTAGCTTTCAACATTTTGGGAAATGCTGCCTTAAGGCATTCTGGCCTAAGTCACGTATTTGGTATCTGTTGTTTAGTACACATGGAACACAAAACTGTAGGAAGGATTTGCTATGTCACATCATTCTCACTTTTACAGAACAGTTATTTTGCCATCTTCATTCACTGTTTGCCTCCATTTACATTCCATCTCCTTCTTTGGCTTAACCCTCTAATAGGATTAAAATGCACTTACTGGAATTAGTTGAGACACCATAATTCATCAGTGTTAGGGTAAACCAAGACGACATGCCACACAGAAAGTTTTACCTGGATGCAGGCTATGAATGGTGGGAAGTAAGACACTGTCGTGCTCAGGACGCGGTTGAAGTTTTGCAGCAGCTCCTGGGTGATGCAGTTTTTCTCAGAAGGATTCTTAAATTTGTTCATTTCTTTCAAAATTCCAGTAAACAAACTGCTGAAGAGCTGCTTGGCCAACGGTGGATCTCTCTGTAAATTATCAATAAGGCCATAGCACAAGTGACTACGGCATTGTAACTGATTTCAGCTCAGAGTGCTAGAAAGGTCTTCACTGCATGCCAAGTATGGTGTATTCCAGACAAAGTGGACCAAATTTGAAGTGTCAAGTCTTTTGAAAGGATTTGAAGGGGCAGTGGAAGGTGACCACTAGTTTTCTTCACCTAATTACAGTCACCATATTAGATATTTTGAGGAAGATCTATCTAATACAGCATCTTTTAAATGTCTCACTCAAAACATTTGTGAAGTGTGACCCTTTACTTTTACTGTATGAAATAAGGAGTTTTCTCTGAAACCTGTTCAGTGAGTGTGCATACAAGTATCTATAGGAGGGACTGAGGGCTCAGAATGTATTCTATTCTTCACATCCCACCCAGCCAGGCCACTTGAAAGGACTAGGAGAGGTAGTAACTCCTTCCAGGTGTCCTTCTCAATCTGCCCTGAAAACCTTGCTGTTTGGGCGCAGACAGCCAACACCCTTCCAAAGACATGAGAGACAGGACACGGGATCAGCAGGCTCAAAGAGAACAGGAAGCCACCAATGTGTGAGGATGGAGCAAAGAGATAGAGATGAACATATCAGCCCAGATTCACACACATTTATTGAAGGGGGGTAGATATTTGCAAGCGTAGCAGAGTCTAAACCCACCCTAATCTTTAGTGGGACTGGAGTTTAGGCAAACTATTCATGAAGCCTGACTTATGTACCCTTATTCCTCACTATGGTACTGCGATGGGGAGGAAGAGGGCTAGGGTGGCCAAAGATGCTGTGAGGGCCTGACCATCAAAAGTGACGAGGAGTCCAGTCCACGACTGCTGCTATTTCCAACTGGGAAACAGAATAAAAGGCCAGCTACCCCCTTTTCTTCATTTTTGGTTCCCCAAATTAAGACACTTTAAAGAGGCCTGGTTTTCAGAAAGTATTGAACACCCACCATCTGAAAACCTGGCTCCTTTAAGGTGTTTAAAGTTGGTTACCCCACAACTAAGGTACCCCAAATCACTAATTATTTCGAAAAAAGCTTGGCTGTCACATACTCAATTTGTCTGGCTCAGAACAGTTTTGGAACACTTAGCTAGTGACTTGTGAACAGAAGACAGACCTGTGCCACACCCTGCAGAGGAGTGATTAAGCTGCTGTATTCAATCTGGATATCAGGAAGGTCTCCTTGTCGGTAACTCCTGTACAGCGTGACCTGAGCATCATGCTTCATCTTCAGCTCAGATTTTATCTCCTGCAACAATTGCCAGCAAAAAAGCAGCCTTGATTACATGTAGAAACAAAAGATCATGTAATACCTACTCAGTGACATCTGTTTCTGGTTTAATGGAGGAGATGTAGTAAATATGATCAAGTTTAAAAATTCCTTCAAAAACTCTCATAAGTGTTAATGGATAAAAACAGTTACAGAAATCATAATAAGGAGTTAAAACCAAACACCAAAATGATCTTGTTCTGTAAAAATAAAACAAAAAACAAAGCCACTTCCTAAAGCTACTTTCACCCTTCCTTAGTACCACTGCATCTTAGGCCTTATATACAGAAGTGGCATTAGTTTACCTTAAGTCAATTTTTTTAACCGATTTACCAAAAACAGTGTAAACCTGTAGATTAATTCTGTTTTAAGAATGGCTTGTTTCACTTTGTCTTAAACTTATTCCTAATTAATTAAGCTAAGCAGAAATAAACCTGCTTTGAAATGAAATAGGACTGTCCAAACAGCCTTTTGCACCAGTTTAACTAATCAGTTTTAAATTACATATTAAACTAAACCGGTGCAACTCTCTCATGTACACAAGCATTTACTTTTCTCTCCAGATTGCTCTGCATTTTTCCTTTTATACAAGTGAAAACACTGTGGCCTTTAATTTCAAAAGGGGGAACTATACAAAAATGAGGGGGTTAGTTAGACAAAAGTTAAAAGGTACAGTGACTAAAGTGAAATCCCTGCAAGTTGCGTGGGCCCTTTTTAAAGACACCATAATAGAGGCCCAACTTCAATGTATACCCCAAATTAAGAAAAACAGTAAAAGAACTAAGAAAGAGCCACCATGGCTTAACAACCATGTAAAAGAAGCAGTGAGAGATAGAAAGACTTCCTTTAAGAAGTGGAAGTCAAATCCCAGTGAGGCAAATAGAAAGGAGCACAAACACTGCCAACTTAAGTGCAAGAGTGTAATAAGAAAAGCCAAAGAGGAGTTTGAAGAACAGCTAGCCAAAAACTCCAAAGGTAATAACAAAATGTTTTTTAAGTACATCAGAAGCAGGAAGCCTGCTAAACAACCAGTGGGGCCCCTTGACGATGAAAATACAAAAGGAGCGCTTAAAGATGATAAAGTCATTGCGGAGAAACTAAATGGATTCTTTGCTTCAGTCTTCACGGCTGAGGATGTTAGGGAGATTCCCAAACCTGAGCTGGCTTTTGTAGGTGACAAATCTGAGGAACTGTCACAGATTGAAGTGTCACTAGAGGAGGTTTTGGAATTAATTGATAAACTCAACATTAACAAGTCACCGGGACCAGAGGGCATTCACCCAAGAGTTCTGAAAGAACTCAAATGTGAAGTTGCGGAACTATTAACCAAGGTTTGTAACCTGTCCTTTAAATCGGCCGTACCCAATGACTGGAAGTTAGCTAATGTAATGCCAATATTTAAAAAGTGCTCTAGGGGTGATCCTGGCAATTACAGACCGGTAAGTCTAACGTCGGTACCGGGCAAATTAGTTGAAACAATAGTAAAGAATAAAATTGTCAGACACATAGAAAAACAAACTCTTGAGCAATAGTCAACATGGTTTCTGTAAAGGAAATCGTGTCTTACTAATCTATTAGAGTTCTTTGAAGGGTCAACAAACATGTGGACAAGGGGGATCCGGTGGACATAGTGTACTTAGATTTCCAGAAAGCCTTTGACAAGGTCCCTCACCAAAGGCTCTTACGTAAATTAAGCTGTCATGGGATAAAAGGAAAGGTCCTTTCATGGATTGAGAACTGGTTAAAGGACAGGGAACAAAGGGTAGGAATTAATGGTAAATTCTCAGAATGGAGAGGGGTAACTAGTGGTGTTCCCCAAGGGTCAGTCCTAGGACCAATCCTATTCAATTTATTCATAAATGATCTGGAGAAAGGGGTAAACAGTGAGGTGGCAAAGTTTGCAGATGACACTAAACTACTCAAGATAGTTAAGACCAAAGCAGATTGTGAAGAACTTCAAAAAGATCTCACAAAACTAAGTGATTGGGCAACAAAATGACAAATGAAATTTAATGTGGATAAATGTAAAGTAATGCACATTGGAAAAAAATAACCCCAACTATACATACAACATGATGGGGGCTAATTTAGCTACAACGAGTCAGGAAAAAGATCTTGGGGTTATCGTGGATAGTTCTCTGAAGATGTCCACGCAGTGTGCAGAGGCGGTCAAAAAAGCAAACAGGATGTTAGGAATCATTAAAAAGGGGATAGAGAATAAGACTGAGAATATATTATTGCCCTTATATAAATCCATGGTACGCCCACATCTCGAATACTATGTACAGATGTGGTCTCCTCACCTCAAAAAAGATATTCTAGCACTAGAAAAGGTTCAGAAAAGAGCAACTAAAATGATTAGGGGTTTAGAGAGGGTCCCATATGAGGAAAGATTAAAGAGGCTAGGACTCTTCAGTTTGGAAAAGAGGAGACTAAGGGGGGACATGATAGAGGTATATAAAATCATGAGTGATGTTGAGAAAGTGGATAAGGAAAAGTTATTTACTTATTCCCATAATACAAGAACTAGGGGTCACCAAATGAAATTAACAGGCAGCAGGTTTAAAACAAATAAAAGGAAGTTCTTCTTCACACAATGCACAGTCAACTTGTGGAACTCCTTACCTGAGGAGGTTGTGAAGGCTAGGACTATAACAATGTTTAAAAGGGGACTGGATAAATTCATGGTGGCTAAGTCCATAAATGGCTATTAGCCAGGATGGGTAAGAATGGTGTCCCTAGCCTCTGTTCGTCAGAGGATGGAGATGGATGGCAGGAGAGAGATCACTTGATCATTGCCTGTTAGGTTCACTCCCTCAGGGGCACCTGGCATTGGCCACTGTCGGTAGACAGATACTGGGCTAGATGGACCTTTGGTTTGACCCGGTATGGCCTTTCTTATGTTCTTATGAAAATACTGATGGGCTTTGGGCAAAGGGGCAGGAGGGAGGATTAACAGTAAAAAGGTCTTGGGGTTTGCTTCCTCCCTATCCTCTGCAAAAAAAATTACATATATATTGCTACTGCTGTTTGGACCACCTGGAATTGCATTTCTGCATCTTGGAAGAGTGTGCACACTAGCGTGGGGAGGGGACTGCAATTTCTTTTCTTCTGTGCAAATCCTTCCTCTTCCTGTTCTTTTGGGCTTCCCATTACTCACCTCCACAGCTCTATCCCTCATCTTCCTCTTAAGTGGATCACTCTCTCAAAAGATTAGAAGAGATGTGTCATGGGGGAAACTAGAGCTTTGGTGAAGCTCTCAGAGCACTAGAAAATTTTTTGGCTGCTATCTATTCACTCCTGCTGCCCCATCAGACATGACAAAATTGATGCAAGGCTTTGTCCAGCTGCATCAGTTTCCAGGCAACAGTGCTTGCAATTTTTAGTAACATACCCTCATTAAACCTAGTAGTCTCCTAAAAAATGTGAGAAAGGTGAGTTTTACACATCTAACATGAATGGGTTAAATAAACAGCTACTACAAATGATTTTAGAAAATTTTGTCAAGACCTGACACATCATAATCTGCAATCTATAAACCCTGAAGGAAATCCAGTATCACACTTTACACAGGCTAAAATATTATCATTCATATCACCATAGTGCCTAGGAGCCCATCATGGATCAGGACCCCTTTGTGCTAGGTGCTGTACAAACACATACTAGCTATGTGACATTTCAGATTATTCCATCAGCCATTTCATATTCTGTATATGAGGGTGAACTCTATCAGAGTTGCATTATAGAACAGGGCTCACTGGACGTGTTATCAGGCTTGCATGTACCTGCAGATCTTGAGCAGAGTACAGAAACTGGCCAGTTTTCCAATGTACTTATCTAAAAATTGTCAATTTAAATCCATATTTAGGCATCGAAAAAAGGGGCGGGGTTATTTTCAGAGGTGATTAGTACCTTCAACTCTCACTGAAGATATTGGAACTTGCGGGTGGTCATTACCCTGATTATCAGGACACATTAAAGTAACACACTTAAATAAGACATTTACATTGGAAAACTATGCCCTATGCATACAAGAAACATTCAAGTAATATTAGAGTTTCACAGTATACCACAACCGCTGAGGACTTTAAAGTTAAGAATAGCCCTTCCATTTTTAACATGCAGCATCGCTCCCAGGAGTTGTGATACAAGTGGTGCACAAAATCACATAGTCCAAAACCCCCACACAATATGGGAGAATGGAGTAAATACCACCAGTGCTTTCCCTACTGGAGAAGTTTAAGTCACACTCAGCTTTACACGCACAAATAATGTATTATACAACTTGCAATACATAATCACAGATACTATCTCTGTAACAGAACCTATCTAGGTTCTTCCAATGGCACCCAACACCATAATTTTCTAATGACATGATGCTACTATAGGTAAAATATCAGACTTCTCAAAAACAGCTAACACATCCTATCAGTCCTTAAAGATTTTAACCACTAATTATTAAGAAGCAAACAAACCTTTTCTCGTTTCTGCTCAGCAACACCTTTCCTTGCATAAATCAAGCTGAGTTTCTCTTGGTCCTTTAAGAAACGCCTGCGCAACCTTAGAATTTCTGCCCGTTCGTCTATACCTAATAAATGATGAGTAAGCACCAACAATTTACACTCTCATTTTGGAGTATCAAGCCTTATAGCTATCCCCTTTAAAGACAACCTTAACTTATTCCAATTTTCATCAGCATTTCCTCATATACATTCTATGTCTGACCTGTAAGTATGTAAAAATTTGTGAGTGAATTGTACTATTGTCACTACTGTCTATGTGATAAATAGATCATAAGCTCCTCAGTCCAAGTATTGTATTTTATCCAAGTTCTGAAAAGCATTCAGCATGTTTACAGCTTCTGTAAACAACAGAGTTGGACAGATCAAGCGATTTGGTAATAGATTAGACAGCTTTCCATCTCAAGCCTCACTGGTTCAAATCCAACGCAGGACAGTAATGGACAAGAGTCCTTCCAATGGCTGTTCAGTGGGGCCCTGTATGAAATAAGTCTGATCTCAGTCCAACTCTTGGTAAACAGGTGCCCATAAACAACTTACATCATCACAACAGACACCCTGGCTAGCAGTCTCAACAGGAAGACTGTGGACTGATTGGCCTGGAAACTGGACTACTACTTTTTACTTTGAGTATATTCCTTTCAGAACAGGGCTGAAGTACCTTGACCTGGCAGCGTGAGGTACATTGTCCAAATTGAAGGGGTCAGACTCCAGAGCTGTCTGCCTCACACTTTATTTTTAACTATACAAAAAACCTCTAAGCAGTTCCAGAACGATTCTAGTGTTTTTCAGACGTGGAGTGGATAAATGAAAGCTCATTTTCAGAGATTGATTTAGAAGAACAGTGGTTAATTCTGCTGCCAAATTGGAATCCACTTGAAAAAATGTCTGAGGCACTACTCAAATTATTTGAAAAAGAAATAACTGTTTTAATGTTTACTACTTGTTAGGTTTATTTATGGAGACAATCAGACAAATCTAAAGATACGAGGAAATATAGATTTCCCTGACATTTGCTTTCTGGTCATCTTGGAGAGAACAAGGAACATAAATAAGGAATGCTAGTGTTAGACAATGGAGGTTTTGTTACCCACCCTATCATTTTAGCCAACAACATTCCATTTTGTAGACACCTAAATAATTCCACTACTCAACCACCACTTATATTAAGAACAGACACATTTGATATATTTATCTGGGGACAATGAATGAAAGACATTAAGTAGGGTACAGTAGCCCACTCAAACTGAAGGACTCACATCTGACATGCTCCTTACATCAAATATGACAGGAAGCAGAATTTCCAGATTGTCCCTTCATTACAACATCCCAAAGAAGATGTCCTTCCACCCACATCACTAGCACAGAGTCAGGTCTTCTTTAACAATATATATATATATATATATATTACGTTGGCATTGCATCAATAAGGTATTGATACCTTTAGCTTTGCTGTCCACCTCATCTCCTGGCAAACCCAACCTTTTCTTCCCAAAATTGGGTCCCAATGGTTTTAAGGTTGCCCTCTGTGATTTCTCACTCCGCTTGCTAACAAACAGCATGGATGAGGACAATGATTCAGAGGATGAAGGGACCATATACTCTGCCAATGTGTCAATGCTGCTTCCTGTTAGCCAGTTAAAAGAGCTTCTCCCATCTGTAAAAAGCAGAAAAATGAAATATCAGTATATGACTTCATTGAAGTCAAAACATGCACAACATTTCCTTCCAAAAAGAGCACAGTTCCCATATTTATAGTCCAATTATGGGGGGAAAATCAGCATTCACATCTTGGTCCCCATCAGTACCCAGCCTGGGTAAGCTAATGATCCAACCAGTGGACCAAATTCACAGATGAATCCTGGTCATGTGCCACTTGAGGCACGTTGCTCATAAGCAAAGAAGAGTCCAATTATTATCTAATGAATGCTGCATTTTTGCACCTAAGTAGATCAATAGGAAGTAAAATGTTCAGCTGGGAGGCCAATCTTTTTAAATGGACATGAGGCTTAACAAAATAAGACCAATCAAAGGAAACTAAGTGTGCAAGGCTTATTAGTTTGGAATTGGAACAAATTAGTAACATACTTCAATTTACAGCTGGTCAGAGTGTTTATTGTATAAAAATGATACACTAAGTATTACATTTACTTATACCTTTGCTTTAAAAAAAAAAAGCATACACAAGAAGAATAAGGAAAGAAGAATTGTTCCTTTGGGGGACAGAAGAGCTTCAGAACATGCTGATCTGTACTTACTGACATTCTGTGTAGGTGTAAATTCATACTGCTGTTGGGTAGCCCTCACTTGACCACCTAGTGATCCCTGAGTTGAAAGGGATCCTTCTTGTGACCGATTCCTCTTGGCACTCTGGGTAGCTTGAGTCTCCACAAACATAGGTGTGAGAACAGTACTTCGATAACGCCAGTTAGAATCAATAGTGAAGTCCTAGGCATGCAAAACGGTCTTAATAAGATCACAGGGAATTGAAACTTTTTTCCACCATTGAGATAAAATGGCTAGTATGTAATATATCACTTTAAATTCAGTACTGACTGGTCTCCTTAACATATAGAACCATGTGACAACTGTTCATATTTCAGTAACATTGCATGATCCTGGTTCAAATACGAAGCAGTCATTTAGTATCAATTCTGCTATGATAACACTTGAACCCCAAACTTTATTCTTTATTTATTCAGTTATCTTTCCAAGCTATAGGTGCCCTTTTTATTTATTTAATTAGCACACAACACATAGTCTAACAAAAGGATCTCTGACATTAGCATATATCATATATAATTACCACTTCAGTTATAAGTAAGTTCTTACCTTCGATTTTTTTAAATAAAAGTTCACGTTAAAAATGTGAAGTTATCCACCCAAAATAAATATCAAACACCTAAGAATCTGAATAACTCATGACTGCCTCAGCTGTTACTGACGTAGCACGCAGCACATATTCAACAGTCTCCTTCATTACTTCAGCTCTATTTAACTCTTGCTAAGGTGATTGCTACATTGATAACTGGACACTGCTGCATAGTTCTATAGCATTACACAAATATTATAATTCACCTGAAATCTGCATTCAGAAAGTGGATGCTCAAACATTTTTCTGGAATAATCTGGGCTCTTGCTGGTCATTTCAAGCAGAAAATTCGTCGCTAAACTCAAAAATTGGGTTTCTATCTTGGTAGAGTATAAGGAATTTAATAAAGCCAACATACGATCGAGAGTATTTGTAGGCAACCTAGTTTCATCACTCCAAAAATTTCTAACAATCAATCTGTAAAGAGAGGAAAAACATACCTGAACACCTACAAATGGGACACTATAGCCTTACACAATGCTTGACTCAAAAACTTCCATTTTTTTTAAATTAGTGAATAGCAAAAATATATAAAAAGGATTAGGATTAGGACTATATCACTCCACTAATTTCTTTACCCCAACAATTCCACACTGGTTTATGTTAATCATCTCATTTCCCACTCTCTACCCCCAATCTGTATTTCATCTAAATGGTATTAAAAACTTTAGTAAGGTCACAAGGATTTTTATACTTCATAAATTTGAATTTTACTTATGATTATGAAATCATTTCCATGCAAATAGAAGAGAGATTGTGGGCACAGATATATAAACACACCTTTTTTCCTACCGTGCTTCATTATAAAAGTTAATAATGAAACTATCTTCCAAAAATGGACCTAATTTCTTACATCTGTTTATAAAGCAAAAGTTTAGGTGTAGGCACAGGGACTGTGTTATATTAATAGAGGATTAAGTCTAATATAAACTGAAGAGATTTATTGATTTAGGGCTCCCAACTGACTTTGTAGGTTTGAACCAGATCCTTAACATTTTTTCAAATTCTCACTATTTCAGCTAAATGTGCAAGAGAATAAGATACACACACTTCTTAAAATGTTAATCTTTTGTTAATTTTATACAGTAGAACCCTGTTTATCCAACCCTCCCTTAACTAGCTCTCTACATTTACCTAACAACTAGGACTTCAGGGACAGAAGCCGGTGATCTCTCCTGGGGCCACTAGATGGCACTGCAGCATCGTATTTTCCCATTGTCCAGTTTTATCCAGAGTTTTGATTATCTGATCTGGCCCCAATCCCAATTAAACCGGATAAACAGGGTTCTACTGTACTTTAAAAAGTTTATAATATTGTCTTTACTTGCCAAATTGATCATTGTTAGTGATACTGCATCAGCAGGTAAGACCAGCAGCAGCCGAAGCTGGGACTGCTGCACTGGGGTTGGGATAAAATGTAACCCAGGCAGACTCATCTCTCCCGCAGCATGCCCCGGTCTCAGAAATGCATAGTGGAGACCCTACCCAGTCTGGGGGCACTAAAACCCAGATGGTGCTTCCCTGCCTTTCCACCATATGTTTTTGGGAGAGAACTGCAGAGAGAAGCCAGCCAGAGGCTCCACCTGGCAGGAGCAGAAGCAGCCAAAGCAAAGACTTCTGGACATTCCAGTCAGAACTGCAGAATGTTCTCAAACTTTTTCTGCCCTGTACTGATTTGCTCTAGACCTCTCCCTGCCCCTACATCCTCACAGCCTCTTCACCTCAGCTTCACTCCATACCTGCCCATCATACTCTCACCTCCCTTTCCTTTTCTTTCCATTTAGCATATTCCCTCCTAGCTAAACCCACACTCCCCAAAAATAATTGTGGAACTAACATGACTTTTGCCACCATCACATGTGTTCTATCCCTTCCCCCACCTTGTGTCTCCCTCTTGTCTATTTAGACTGTAAGCACTTCAGGGCAGGGACCATCTCCTACTTTGTGTTTGCACAGTTTGCACAACGGGGCCCTATGCTTGATTGTCCCTTAGGTGCTACCATAATAAGTATGATTAATAGTAGTAATACTATTGCCCTAGCCTCTTTCTGAAATGTGACTGGAAACTTTGAAATAGGGAAAGCTAGGTCTTCCAATTAAGAAGGAAAAACAAGATAACCATCACCAGAAACAAACATGAAATTTTTGAGCGACATGTCACTATTACATTTACTACTTAACATATCTTAATAGCCTAAAACCCCCTAAAAAAAAATCTGTCGTACAAAACAAAATAAAACCGTATTCAAGACTTTAGCATCTCAGCTGACCCATCACAACACTCGGTGTGTTGACTCACTGTAGTCCGGAGTTTTCATCCATCAGTCCCTGAAGCAGCATTTCTTTTGCTAGTTTGAACACTTCCTGAGATTCCGCCTCTGCTTGGCTTTCTGGATCTCTGATATAAAATGAAAAAGAAAGTCTTATTGATTTCCCTCTCATGCAACTTGCAACAAAAGGAACAAACAGGGAAAATAAACCTGATGGCAGTGCACTTGGCTCATACATGCTATGTTTTCTATGCCCGAAAATAATGATGGTTTGCTGTTTGTTTTAAAGACAGATAACTAAAGCTTGTTAGCTACCGCATGCAAGACCCTCGCAGGGACAAAGCTCTATAGCAATGGTCCCCAAACTGTGAGGCGCACCCCGCAGAGGGGCACAGAGGAACTCCAGGAAGGTGCAGTGGGCCTGGGCCAACCCCCTGGGGGTTGGAGGAGGCAGCACCACCCAGGAATGCCTGGTTGAAAAGGGACCCTGGCGGCTCCCATCAGCATTGTTGACTGGACTGTAAAAACTCCAGTCAGCAGCGCATCAGGGCTAAGGTAGGCACCATACTTACCCTGGCTAGGCATGGCCGGTACATCCCTGCGGCTCCTAGGCACAGGGGCGGCCAGGGGGCTCTGCACCTTTCCCCCGCTCCAAGCACTGGCTCCGCACCTCCCATTGACTGGGAACCGCAGCCAGTGGGAGCTGCAGGGGCGGTGCCTGCGGGCAGGGACAGTGCGCAGAGTCCCCTGGCCCCATCCACTTAGGAGCTGTGGGGACATGCCGGCCACTTCTGGGGAGCCATCCCAGGTAAGCGCTGCCCGGCCAGAGCCCGCACCCTGAACCTCTTTCCGCACCGCACCCCAACTGCCTGCCCCAGCCCTGAGCCCCCTCCCGCACCCAAACTCCCTCCAAGAGCCAGCACCCTCTCCTACACGCCGAACCCCTCTGCCCCAGCCCTGAGCCCCCTCCCCAGCCGCAGAGCCCGCACCATCCCCTGCACCTCAACCTCCTAACCCGGCTCGGTGAAAATGAGCAAGGGTGGAGGAGAGCGAGCAACAGAGGTGGGGGGGGAATGAAGTGAGCAGGGGTGTGGCCTCAGAAGGAACATGGCAGGGGCATGGCAAGGGTGTTTGGTTTTCTGCAGTCAGAAAGTTGGCAACCCTAGAGATATCGGTGGCTCCCTGTCCTGCCCCAAGCGTAGCTTCTCCGTGCCCCCCTCCCCGCCCTCCCCACTCAATCCCTGGAGCACAGCAGACAGACCCTCTCTCCATACATAAGAGAAGATCCAAAGCAGAGGAGAAAGAGGGTGGGTAGTGAAACACAGATAGGAACCACTCATCTCCACGAACTCCAGTTACAAGTCAGTAACTTCCTCTTCTTCTTCTTTGAGCGAAGGTCCCTATGTTATGGCTGCAAAGCATGAACATTCTAAGGATGATGCCTATCTAAATACCAAGCCCTGAGGTGTAATGGATACATATCGGGGTGCTTGATCTTGCTGTTCCACTGAGTGAACAGCAATGGAAGAAAGGGCTCGCAACCTTCCACAGCAACAGAAGAAAGGATGGCTTGGGAACTTCTGGGCTCTCAAGATGTCCAGGTAGCTTGTGCTTTGTGGCTGTTCATGTGGCCTCCCCAGCCGAACAAGAATGCAGCTGTAATAATGGTCCTGTCTGGTGAGGAAGGGAGAAAAGAGATGCCATACGTACCAGACGAGGATTTATCCACAATAGCAGGGAAGACCCTATTTTGGTGGGAATCTCACCATGAGGTTCCTGGAATGGCAGTTTGGAGAATATACCAACTGCAGCCATGTTTGAAGGCAATGAAAGTGGAGTCTTGCAAATGATGATATTATGCATGGTCTGGATCCTACCCTTGGGCAAGTACACTCTTGCAATGATAGAATTCAAGGTGGCCCCGATGAAGTCCAGAGACGTGTGCAAGTGAGAACAGATTTTTTCGGCATTTATGCTGACTCCCAGTGAGGAGAGGGGCGCAGCATGATAGAAATTGATGCATAGGACTCCTGGAGGGACTTGGCAACAAGGAGCCAGTTGTCGATGTAAGGGAAGGCAATGAGACCACAACGTCTGATGTGAGCTGTCTCTCTTGTTCAGTGCTGTCTTTTGGACAGTGTCAGTGGATCTCGGGGTTTGGGAGGTGCCAAGGATGATGGTACCAACTGATCGTGGTCTGCTACTGATGTAGCTCTATGCTTACGAGCTTTCTTGTCATGTCTCTGGGACTTAGGACATATTAAGTCCTTACGGGCCAAACCGATGAGTTTGCTCAGAGTTGAATCCGACCTCCTTGAAGTGGATTTAGAGAAAGACTTAGGGCCCTACCAAATTCATGGCCCTGAAAAACGCATCATGGACCATGAAATCCGGTCTCCCCTCTCCCCCTTCCTCACACCTCACACCGGTGAAATCTAGTCTTTTGTGTTCTTTTCCCCTACACTATACAGATTTCACGGGGAGACCAGCATTTCTCAAATTGGGGGGGGGAGGTCATCACAAGGTTATTTTAGGGGGGTTGCAGTATTGTCACCCTTACTTCTGCACTGCCTTCAGATCTGGGCAGCTGGAGAGTGGCAGCTGTTAGCCAGGCACCAGCTCTAAGGGCAGCGCCCACCAGCAGCAGCACAGAAGTAAGGGTGGCAATACCATACCATGCTACCCTTACTTCTGCGCTGCTGCCTTCAGAGCTGGACAGCCAGAGTGTGGTGGCTGCTGACTGAGGGCCCAGCTCTGCAGGCAGCAGTGCAGAATTAAGGGTAATACCATACCCTTATACCATACTAACTTCTGCACGGCTGCTGGCAGCGGCTCTGGCTTCAGAACTGGGCTCTCAGCCGGCAGCCACCACACTCTGGCTGTCCAGCTCTGAAGACAGCACCGCTGCCAGCAGCAGCGCAGAAGTAAGGTTAGAAGTACCGCAATTCCCCCCCCGTCCCCGCACACACAATAACGTTGCAACCCCCACCCTACAACTCCTTTATGGGTCAGGACCCCTACAATTATAACACTGAAATTTCAGATTTAAATAGCTAAAATCATGAAATTTATAATTTTAAAAATCCTATGACTCTGAAATTGACCAAAATGGACTGTGAATTTGGTAGGGGCCTACTTATGACAGTGCTTCCTCTATTCTTGACAAGATCCCACTGGGGCATCTGTGGGGCTAGACGCTCCTACACCAGAGTTGGACTTTGCACCAGCAGATACAGCGCTTCCTGAATCAGGCCAATGTCCGGGGATGGTTCCCTGGCCTGAGTCCAACTGAGGCCTTATGGCCTCTTCATGAAGTGTTTCTGGAGATGAAGTTCCCAGCCTTCTTAGGTAAGGCTGAGGAATGATCAGCAAATACTGCAACTCACCACGATGCAGGCTTCCCCAAGGCATACAGGCAGTGCAGGGTAGTGCGGGTAGTCATCGCTGATCAAAAAGGATTGCGGGCAGCAAGTGCAGAGTATGAAGCTTGGAAACCTGGGTATAGTCGAGTACTCGAACAGGGAACGGTTCCTCCAAAGAGACTAAATCTAAACACTAAGAAATCTATAAAACACTAAACTGTACAAGCTGTTAAAACCATTTACAACGCTAAATCTAAATCTTATCTTGTAGGACGAAACCAAAACTACAGACACTGGAGGTTCCATCACAGACCAGGCAGAAGTGAGAAGGAACTAGAGAGATGGTCAGTCTGCCCTGTCCTTTATTCCCTCCATCAGAGGCCGAAGCTGAGCCGGGTGCATGCACAGACCAATGGATGCTATTTTCAAATTCTCTGGCTCCAGGTGCATGGGTAAACCCACAGTGGAATACAACAGGGACCATCACTAGAAGCAGTACACAATTATCATCCCCATTTAACAGACAGGGAAATGAAGATAGAAAGATTTAAGTGAGTTTTCCAAGCCTGTATCAGGAAGGAAATCAAGAATACAAAGTTTCTGCTTCCCATGCTGTGGTAACACCATCCCCTCACTTTTTACATAGGGAAAGTAACTATTCAGATCACTTTTATATAATTTCTCTTATCCAGTTGGAAGACACTATTTGCAACTGAATCCATACCTGTAGTTATCATAAATCCACATCAGGATGTCATACATGCGCTCCCGACATACTGGAGAAGGGTGAGAGATGAACCCTGTTACTCCAGGAAGAAATTCTCTTAGTTCTAGGGGTTTCAGCTTAGGCAACATTTTGTATACAATATCCAAACACACCCTCTGCCTTTCATCATCTCTAAAGGAGATAAAAAGCAACTGCATTGGTTTCATTATTCTATTTACAGTTACACATACAGCTGAACATTAAAGTAATATTTAGCAATTTAAATTGCATAAAAATGTTTTTAGTTACTATTTCTGTGTTTAACTGGAAAAAAAAAATCAGTCTAACCAAACTGATTACATATTAAGGGTGAAATCCTGGCCCACTGAATTTAATGGGAGTTTTGCCATTGATCTCAGTAGGGCCAGGATTTCACCATATGGATAATGAAAAAAGCTACAATAAGCATAGTTTTCAACTTAAATAGGAGAAGTAAAAAAAACCTGTCAGATTTTCTAATCTACATTTGCTCAAAGAAAAAAACTGGAACTGTAAATGCATGTGGAATGTAAAACTTGCATCATTATTAGAAAAAGACAATGATGCAAAATTCAGACTATGAGCCCAGGTTGCTATGATGATCATACACTGGTCGTGTGCCCACTTACCTGTGACTCATGACTTGGATGAAATCTTTACTCCTTAATTGTAAGTAGAGATCAGTTATCTCCTCTGCACGGTACATCACCACCTCCAGACAGTATGTTTTCAGAACACCATGAAGTTTTGGTATCAAGAAGAATACTGCATTCATAAACCTTTACATGACACGGAGTCCATAAAGCAAAAAATAAGAAGTTGTATTCTATTACAGTGGTGCCCCAACTTTTCCTGTTGTGTCCCCCATTACTTGTAATGGAATCTGTCCACACACCTCTCCATTACTGCTTGGCTCAGCAGAGGAGCTTGGGCTGAAGGTGGAGCTGGGGGCTGAACTAGGTATGGGGGAGGAAAGAGAATGAGGGCAGAGCTGCAGCTATAGCTGGGAGCAGAGCTGGGCTGGGCGGTAGTCCCTCCCTGCCCCCCTGGAGTCTGGCCCAGGCCCTGACCTGAATGTTCCTCCACCCCCTCTCGGGGCACTCCCCACAGTTTGGGACCACTGTTCTATTAGATAATGATTTTTCTATATACAGGGTATCATATGATCTCACTACCTGTCAGCAAGAGGAGGAAAGTTCTTTGCCACTTTATTTAAGCACACAATAAACTTGTCCTCTTTGGTGCTTTGATGCTGTTTTATCTGTTTTATGACACAGTCATAAACCGGACCCTCAAATATCTGAAAGATCAGAAACATTTTATCATTAAACAAATGCCAACACCAGAACTCAGGAACATTCAAATTATGTAACAGTACTATTACATTGGGGATATTTTTAGTTACAGTGAAACTTCACTGGCTTAATCTTGACATTTATGACAATTCACAGCAGTAGTACAACATGCCTGGATGAAATACAGCTTGTCTGCTTTAACAGAGCTGCTGTCTAACCATTTATAAGTTTCCATTAACTGTGCAGAGACCAACTGCTTAAGTACAGAAAGAAAAAAAAGTCACATGATATTCCTGTTTCAAACACTAAGTAATTCCTGATTGTGCGTGCCAGGTTTCCAGTAAAATGCTATACAATAATACTATACAAAGCCATTTTCTATTAAATTAACATTATCTGCAAAGAAATACAAGGTACACACAGAATATTAACCACCACCACACCTGCTTACTCATTCAAAAATCACATTTTTATTTTTTATTTTTTTAAAGGAAAGGAGGAATGGATAAGACTGAAAATGAGAAGAGGGCGATGGTCCAACAATATTCATCATGCATCCTAGAGAATGAGAAAGGATGAACAAAATGGAATGTACTGGACAGGGAAGACAGCTACATACCTGCTTTACAGGAGTGCCACAATTACAGTCCAAGAGCAGCAGCTGAGGAAGCATTTTCATTCGAAGTCCCTATTTTCAGGTTCCTAAAAAACTTCTAGTAAATAGAGCCCTGAGAATCCCTACTTGAACATTTATTCACCTTCCTTCATATTTGAAAAATTTCTTTCTATTGTGTCAATCCCCCAGATTCATTCACTGTCACGGTCAAGACAAAAGGTTCATAAGAAATGAGGCAAAGTATGCCCAGCCTGTACTGATCTAGTCTTGAATTCTGATCCTCATGTGATAGCATCTTCTGCTACTGCCTAACTTCTGGGGAGGCCTCATTAAATTTAATATTCTCTCATTCTGAAGCTGGAACTGGGTATTCAGTTTAGACTTATAGATAAAACAGTCTTTAATACATTGTGTCTTTTATCATTATTGTAACACACTCACATTTTCCTTCTCAGCCATGTATCGAAGAATAAGTCCCAGCACTTCTGCTGCAGCTGCATAAACTTCCTTATACCTTATTAAGGACATGTTATTGGCCAAAGCCTGAAAGTACCTAGCATACAAAGGAAATCAGTTGTGATCCATTCACCCTAGTATTTGATTTTCCATTAAAATCAGACATCTAAGAAACTCTAAAAATATTCTTTGCCCCTTTCCATTTCATGCATTCACATTCATCCTCTTAATTGCAGTCTTTGTGGCGCTATTACACTAACACCCCATAGTCATGAATGTTTCAGAGCATCACAACACTTCTCCTTTGAATTTTTGGGTACAGTGGGATCTGGAGTGCCACAAATACCTGTTTTGCTACTCTTGACTCCACTGTGTGCCAAAGAACTCAACAACTGTAAAAGCAGTGGTCACAATAGGGCCCAGTGCAGATATAGCTACACCCCAGCCAGTTCACTTCCTAAAGTAAGGAACAGCTTCAGAGTTAACATAGGAGTTTAAGGGTAGTGGTGGGGCCAGAAAGAGTCAAGAAGATCCAAAAGGTGAGCATTCCAAATCCCACCCTCCATGCGGCCAACATCCTTCTTGGTCAACTTATTGTAAGGTTTATAATAAAAAATTAACTCTCTGAATAGACATGCTTCTCACCTCAGGCTGTCTATTTCACACTTTGGGTCATAGGGAGACAAGTTGTTAGCAAGAACAATACCTAACAACTGAATTCCCACTGAGTTGTCCTTTGTATTAGGATCTCCACCAGAAAATTGTTCGAATATTAACCTGCAGCACAAGAATGTAAAAAAAAGGAGCATGTGACAGAGTACATGCTAAAGACAGTACAAATCTGGTGAAAGTGACTGTGGCTACATGAACAATACTTTATTGGGCATGCACATAGTATAAAATGTTTGCAGATTCCCAGAAATTATTTACACCCCCCGCCTCCCAAAAAAACCTTTCATCCTTTGATTTCTGTGTTCTACCCTCAATGACTAAACACCAGCTGCTAATTCAGTGGTGCAAAAACAGACAAAAATCCTCTCGGTAGTTTCTCCTGCCTTCTGCTCTCTCATTGCATACGGCCCATTGTAATTCTTATCTATCTAGGATTCTTGCAGCATGAGTTGCATATGTTGCTGCCTCTGCAATTTTGGTGTCGACAACTGACAGAAATGCAGGTGAAATTTATCACAAAGAGAGAGAGAGAGAGAGAGTGCAGCTGGCTAGAGCAATACGATTTGTTTTTAAAAAATGGTTAGTTGGTCAAAAAGCCACTAAAATCCATGTGCAATCCTGGATTGAGCTACTGTTAGCCAGAAGCATTACCACTTGAAGACTTACAGATGCCTCACTGCTGCCTGTGAAAGGACCAGATCTTCAGACCATCTGCAAGTTGTTTGTGCTACAGTTTGAAAACCACTGGGCTAAACCTTTCCACTCTGCAGAGCTCAGGTCACATTTTCCCTACATTCTTTTTATACTGAGAAATACTACCTGTATGGTATGGAGAGACAATCCTTCCAGCACTCCACAACTGTCTTTATAATTTCCAAGTTGTGTCTGAACACTGCTCTTTTCTGGTGAAATACATTCTTCATCAAGAATTCAAGTAATCTGTTTGCCAGTATCTCATCTTTAATATTCCCCTAACATGAAAGAGAACAAAAAGCAATATGGTAATTCTGTATAAAACAATATTTTTGTTCTTAATCTGAATGCACAGAACTTTTTCATTCTCCACTGGTTTAATGTTTAAAATAGGACTGTGAATTCTCAAGTTAGCTAACACAATGTTGACTATGAGTTTGCAATCAGTGTACACAAGGATAAGTCATGTTCAGTAATGTAAGTTTGTAGGGAGGTCAAGCTCGGAATTCACCAGAACTTTGGTAGCTTTATGTAGGCGAGCGCTGCCATCTTGTTATGAAAACAGGTGAAAGTCCATACTTTGAACTATAGCAGCTGGGGCAACTAATCCACTATATGTGCAGTATCCCTCATACAACCAACGAAACTGTTCCATGCAAATTATCTGTAGAGTAATGGTGGTGATGTATGATATCACAATGGTCTAGGACTCTTGGCATGGAAAAAGATACCATCCAATTTTTAAATTCTCAGTGTAACAGACCCACAAATCCCAGTGATGACTGAATGTGGTGATATTCTGAATAAAAAGTGCTCTAAACCATGCTAGTGACTGTTTCCACTGACTCAAAAAAAGTTCTAGGCTTCAGAGTGTCACAGAGTAACTATCCTGGCATCTTATTACAATTAGCAAACTGAGTGTCCAAAAGGCACTAGTAAGTTATACCAGTACTGATAATTCTTTTGGGCAAAGAACTATGAAAGTAGCCCTAACTTTTACCATCAGTCTAAGTATTACAAGACAACATGACAGAGTGTAGATTTTTGAGTCCATTAATACATTTCTAAGGTAGGTTGTGGACTTGTGCATTCCACAACTTAAGGTGTCCATTAGTGGACCAATAAGAAAGAACCTGGAGGATCCCATGCTCAAAAAGTTACTTACAGTGTTGCCAGAGAGACTGATTTAATTAATGAACTAAACTTGCTTCTTATTAAACTGATCTAGTTATTTACAGTGGTTAATGATTAAAGCAGCACTGAGGAAAGATCAATAAAATAATCAAGTACATCATCCCATTAAAACAGGGAAAGAACAAGTTAACAATTACTCAGACAAGCTAGATGTCTTCTCCACCAGGGCCTGATTAAATAAATCCTAGAATACACAAGGAGCTGACAGAGGAGATATCTGAGCCACTAGCAATTATCTTTGAAAAGTCATGGAAGATGGGAGAGATTCCAGAGGACTGGGGGAAAGGACAAATATAGTGCCAATCTATAAAAAGGGGAATAAGGACAACCTGGGGAATTACAGACCAGTCATCTTAACTTCAGAATCCAGAAAGATATGGAGCAAATAATTATGCAATTAATTTGAAAACACCTAGAAGATAGTAAGGTGATAAGTAACTGTCAGCATGGATTTGACAAGAACACATCACATCAAACCAACCAAATAGCCTTTTTTGAAAGGGTAGCAAGCCTTGTGGATAGAGAGGAAGCAGTAGATGTGGTATATCTTAACTTTAGTAAGGCTTTTGATACTGTCTCGCATGACCTTCTCATAAAAAAAACTAGGAAAATACAACCTAGATTGAGCTACTATAAGGTGGGTGCATAAAATCGATTGGAAAACCGTTCCCAGAGAGTAGTTATCAATGGTTCACAGTAAAGTTGGAAGGGCATATCAATTGGGGTCCTGCAGGGTGCGGTTCTGTTCAATATCTTCATTAATGATTTAGATAATGGCATAGAGCGTATACATATAAACTTTGCAGATGATACCAAGCTGAGAGGGGTTGCAAGAGGTTTGAAGGATAGGTTTAAAATTCAAAATGATTTAATTCGCCCCTGAACCCCGGGGTGATTTAAAGGCCCTGGAGCTCCTAGCCACAGCTGGAGTCCCAGGGCCTTTAAATCTTGAAAGGCCCCGCCTCTTCCGGATGAGGTCACGCGTCACCCAGGACTCCGGCATACCGGTAAGTCCTTTAAGTTACTTTCACCCCTGAGTTGCACATATATAAAATGAGAAATGACTGCTTAAGGAGGAGTACCGTGAAATAGGATCTGGGGGTCATAGTGGATCACAAGCTAAATAAGAATCAATGGTGTAACAAAAAAAGTTGCAAAAACAACTGTTGCAAAAAAAGCAAACATCATTCTGGGATGTATTAGCAGGAGTGTTGCAAGCAAGACACAAGAAGTTAATTCTTTTACTCTACTCCGTGCTGATTAGGCCTCAACTCGAGTATTGTGTCCAGTTCTGGATGACAACGTTTTGAGAAAGATGTGGATGAAATGGAGAGAGTCCAGAGGGGATTCAGATATTGGCAATGGCATGCTGTTTATTAAACAACATTTTTTGGAAGAGGCACCACCTGCAGGCAGCTTTGTGGGGCTGTAACCAGGGGAAAAAGTGCAGGGATGTGCCTTGCCTTGCTGCAGACCTGCAAACCTGCCTCTGGCCAGTGCTCAACCCATTCTAGGGCTTCCTTCTGGGGCTGCAGCACCAGAAACCTGCCTGTTCATACAGGAGGTAAGGGACTGCAGGCTGGAAACAGAGAGGAGACTGAAACCTGCAACCTGGAGCTTCACAGTATCTCTCCCTGTGCTCCTCAGGCTGCTCCCCACTGCAGGGTTTCATGCAGAGAAGAAAGCGCTAGGACATGCTGAATCCTGATTCCCAGATAATAGAGAAAGAGGTGCAGTGCAGCCCTATGGGCCTCCAGCACCACTGCTCCCCACAGAAAACCCCACCATCGGGGAGAAAAGCCTCTTTCTCACTGCTGCCCTGCACACAAGCAGGTTGCAAGGCTACAGCCACGGAAGGCATGTCCCAGCTCTTCCTTCCCTGGCTACTGCCCCAAAAACCTGCTTCTGCTTATTTGCAAATGATGGATAATAGCAACTTTTTACTGACAACCCATGGGTTGCAAGTGAAGTCTACTGTAATTAAACGTGTTCCAGATTTCCTTACTTTGGGAGCCGCTACAGTAGTCCAGGAAAGCAGAGTAACTACTATCTCCACCACCATGTAATGAATTCCTTCTCCTCCATTATCCCTAGAAACAACAAGCTGCAGTAAAGGACCAAGCCATTGTCTTGCATAAGGTCGGAAAACCTAGGAGAAATAAAGAACAGTCATCTATACAAACCTACTATGCAAAAAGCATTTATGCATCACATTCTTACAGGAATAGTTATTTTTTACATAAGAACATAAAAATGGCCATACTAGGTCAGAACAATAGTTCATCTGGCCCATCATTCTGTCTTCTAACTGTGGCCAGTACTCAATGCTTCAGAGAGAATGAACAGGACAATTATCAAGTGATCCATCCCGTTGTCCAGATCCAACTTCTAGCAGTCAGACATTTAGAAACAGCCTTCTCTGTAAAGTTTTTGCCTAACACTGTACGAAGCCCTCATGATAGTAATTTCAAAAGCTCCTAAAGAAAATTTCCCCATTGATAAATTAGTTACATACCCTGTTCGTATTTCTGTGTGCAAGCCCCCAAAAGTCAAGTTCGCTATTACTGGCAAAGCACATGATTTCTTCTACTGGAGCCCATCTACCAGCTTTCCATACACTAAGTCTGACCCATGGAAGTCAGCAGGGCCGGCTCCAGGCACCAGCTCAGCAAGCAGGTGCTTGGGGCGGCCAAGGGGAAGAGGCGGCGGTGGCGGCAGGTCCTTCGGTCCCTCTCGGAGGGAAGGCCTGGCCACCGAAGTGCTGCTGAAGAAGAAAGCAGTGTGGTGGAGCTGCCGCCGATCGCGGCTTTTTATTTTTTCTCCCCCCCTCACTGCTTGGGGTGGCAAAAACCCTCGAGCCAGCCCTGGAAGTCAGAATAGTAACTCACCCATCCAGAATGAACAAGCAAGCGAGTGCACGCACACGGGTGCACACACACTTCTCATTTAGCTTTTAATGTTAAAAGCTGCTACTCTGTCACCAGATTAGTACTAAGCTATTTTGAAAACAGTACTGACTGATAATTCACTGAATTGCAGCAATTTCATTTAGGATCTGATATACAATGTAATCGGACGGCATGATTCATTTGGTCAATAATACATTGTTTTAAAGAGAGTGGCTGAAGTAGGATGAAAACATTTTACACCTGAAACAGAGGAAGAAAGAACATTTCCATAGAGTCACTACAGACCTCAATCAGTGACTATACAGCTTTATATTCTGTTGCAATTAGAGCTGTACGAAAGTCTGGAGTTTTGATTCACAGGAGTTGCTAAAACTCATTTGAACCAACTAATACCACATGGTTTTCACCTGAAGCATAAGCCAGGAACGCCCTCCCTTATGGGTCAAGTAACCAAAGCTGAATTCAGGAATTCAGGAAAGGTTTAGGTGTGGGATTTTGTTCTGAAAGTGTTACACAGCTGAAGCTGTAATCAATTTATGATAATATTTTACTAGAGTGACAGAACATGCTACAATTAAAAAAAAAAAATCACTCACTTCCTCAGTATTAACAACAAGTTTTGCTAAGAATAGGCGAATATTTAGTGGCACAGATGGATTCCCCAATTTGCCATGTATAAACTTCATCCATGGAGGAAGGTCTCGTGGAACTATTCCCTGAAATCAAAATTAAATAGGTCACTTGAAATGCATATAAGTCAAGATTACCACAGGTTTTATTCTATTACACTAGGGACTGATAGCAACAAAGGTTACAAAACAAGATTTCCATTATAACCCCCTTTCTTGAGTTTAAAAAGTCATAGAAATATGGGAGGTTATCTAGTCCATCCCCCTGCGTCGAGTCACGGCCAAGTGCACCTAGACCATCCCTGACAGATATTGGTCTAATCTGTTGTTAAAAACTTCCCATGATAGGGATTCCACAATTTCAATCAGCAACCTATTCCAGTGCTTACCTATCCTCTTAAACTAGAGAGGTGCTAAACCAGGAACCAATACTGACCTCATCTACTTTGGGTGTAATCTGATTTCTCTGCATATGTTTAATCAGGGTCGTCATAGAGCCCATACATTCATGCTGATTGAGCTCATCCATCTCCAGTTCCATCAGATCATCTGGATCCATGTATTCTGTGGGTTCCTGTCAAAATAAGGAAAGCCAGTTAATTACGAGGGGCTCTATTCACCGTTTTTTAAAAGCCATAATTATACCATTTGTTATGCTGGGTTTCTGGTCAAGTCTATACAAACTGTATTACAACAATGAAATTGTATTCAACAATATTTAAACAAGCAATAGGTCAAATATGTTATTCAAACCAAAATCTCCTCCCCAAACATAGGAACTAATTTTGCACATCTCCAAATCTCTGTATCTAAGGGTGCCAGCTGCATGTCACTCTGACTCAGATATGTAAAAGGAGTATGGCGGCAACAATCTGAGATGTAAAAATTAATTGGCCTCCACAGAAGCTGTAATACCACTTCACAGCTGAGAGTGCCACCACCATACACCTTCCTCAAGACTTCATGCATTTTCCCTAAATTTTACTCCCAGTCAAACTATTTGTAAAGTAATTAATCTCTGATGAATTCAGAGGCTGTTTTCCAGTGAGGGCCACCATAGCCATTATACTTCCCAGAAGAGACCTCATTTGACAGTAAAGAACAAATAAAAATTTGGCTTCACCATTACAAAGAAGTGGAAATCAGAATTCTTTGAAATTGCTTATGGCAAGTTCTATAATTACAATAAAATTTTGGTTAATTTAAGTCAACTGTTAAAATATCCTCCTCACTATAAAATATGAAAAGAGGTAGTTATCTGATATTAGATAACATTATAATTATTTTGATAGATCTTGCTTTAAACACCTATGATACCTGGATGACCAATGTTTTTAAAACGGTGAAGATGATTCTTTCAATCTTACTTTCAATATGGCAACCTCTTGCCTAAGGGTATGTCTACACTACGAAATTAGTTAGATTTAATAGAAGTCGATTTTTTAGAAAACAATTTGATACTGTCGTTTGTGTGTGTCCCCACTAAGCGCATTAAGTTGGCGGTGTGCATCCACAGTACCGAGGCTAGCGTTGACTTTCGGAGAGTTGCACTGTGGGTAGCTATCCCACAGTTCCTGCAGTCTCCACCCCCCAGTGGAATTCTGGGTTGTGCTCCCAATGCCTGATGGGGCAAAAACATTGTCGTGGTTCTGGGTACATGTCCTCAGCACCGCCCCCCCCGCCGCCCCCACATGAAAGCAACGGCAAAAAATCGTTTCTTGCCTTTTTTCCTGGGTTACCCACACAGACAACATACCACGGCAAGCATGGAGCCCGGTCAGCTCACTGTCACCGTACATCTCCTGGGTACTGCTGACAGACACGGTACTGCAGTGCTACATAGTAGCAGCTCCTTGCCGTTGGAAGTTGGCAAAGACTGTTACCAGTCATACTGTACCATCTGCTGCTGTCTCCTGGTTGCTCCTGGCCAGCTTCAGTGAGGTCAGCCGGGAGTGCCTAGGCAGACCTAGGTGCTCCTGGCTGGCCTTGGGCAGACATGGGAATGACTCCCCAGGTCATTCTCTTCTTCAAGTTTTGTCTAATGAAGATTCAGTCCTGCCTGGAATATCAGGCAAGCCTACTAAAGAACCAGAGAGGCAAACAGCCATAAACCAAAAGGGGTACTTTTCAGTGGTGCTGCAAGCGCTGGTGGATCACCAGGGACATTTCATCAACATCAATGTGGGATGGCCGGGAAAGGTACATGACGCTCGCATCTTTAGGAACTCTGGTCTGTGTCAATGGCTGGAGCAAGGGACTTGCTTTCCAGACCAGAAAATAACCGTTGGGGATGTTGAAATGCCTATAGTTATCCTTGGGGACCCAGCCTACTCCTTAATGTCATGGCTTGTGAAGCCGTACACAGGCAGCCTGGACAGTAGTCAGGAGCTGTTCAACCATAGGCTGAGCAAGTGCAGAATGGTGGTAGAATGTGCCTTTGGACATTTAGAAGTGTGCTGATGCAGTTTACTGACTCGGTTAGACCTCAGCGAAACCAATATTCCCATCGTTATTAGTGCTTGCTGTGTGCTCCACAATATCTGAGAAAGTAAGGGGGAGATGTTTATGGAGGGGTGGGAGGTTTGAGGCAAATCGCCTGGCCAGTGATTACACGCAGCCAGAAACCAGGGCAATTAGAAGAGCACAGCAGTGCGTGGTGCGCATCAGAGAAGCTTTGAAAACCAGTTTCATGACTGGTCAGGGGGCGATGGTGTGAAAGTTCTGTTTGTTTCTCCTTGATAAAAACCTGCCCCCTTGGTTCTCTCTACTTCCCTGTAAATAAACTGCCTTCCCCTCCCCCCCTTTGATCACCGCTTGCAGAGGCAATAAAATCATTGTTGTTCAAAATCCATGCATTCTTTATTACTTTGTCACACAAATGGGGGGATAACTGCCAAGGTAGCCTGGAGGGATGGGGAGGAGGGAAGCAACAGGTGGGGTGGTGGAGGAGGGGAGAACAAGGCCACACTGCACTTCAAAACTTCTTGAATGTCAGCTTTCTGTTGCTTGGGCAGTCCTCTGAGGTGGAGTGGTTGGGTGGCCGGAGGTCCCCTCACCGCGTTCTTGGGTGTCTGGGTGAGGAGGCTATGGAACTTCGGGAGGAGGGTGGTTGGTCACACAGGGGCTGCAGTGGTGGTCTGTGTTCCTCCTGCTGCCTGTCCTGCTCAACAATACACCGGAGAATATGTGTTTGATCCTTGAGTAGCCTGAGCATTGCTTCCTGCCTCCTTTCATCACGCTGGTGCCTCCTGTCCTCTCGCTCATTTTGTGCTTTCCTGCACTCTGACATTGTCTGCGTCCATGCATTCTGCTGGGCTCTTTCAGTGTGGGAGGACTGCATGAGCTCAAAGAATATGTAATCGCGAGTACATTTTTTTCACTTTCTAATTTTCACTAGCTTCTGGGATGGAGACGATACAGCGAGCGTTGAAACATTTGCAGCTGCAGGAGGAAAAAAAAAGGGACAGTAGTATTTAAAAAGACATTTTAGAGAACAATGGGTACACTCTTCCATGGTGAGCCAAGCTCTTAACATTACATAGCATCTGTATTTTCTTTACAAGGTCGCATTTTGACTCTTATATTGAGGGCCTGCCAGTTTGGTGTGAGAGATCAGACATGCAGGGCCGGCGGGCAACATAATTTGGCTTGCAGGCAGCCATGGTAAGCCACAGTCTTTTGACTTCTTTAACCTTCATAACATGTGGGAATGGTTTCAAACAGCAGCGCCCTCATGTCCCATACCAAGCACCCATTGGGTTGGCCATTTAAAAGGAGGGGCTACGGTTTTCAGGTTAACATGCAGCACAAACCCAACTAAAGCCCTTTACCCCACCCTATTCTCTGGGATGATCGCTTCACCCCTCCCCGCACTGCGTAGCGCACAGCAGGGACAATTTCTGTTCAGCCACAGGCAAACAACCCAGCAGAAACAGCCACCTCTGAATGTCCCCTTAATAAAATTCCCCTATTTCAACCCAGGTGACCATGAATGATATCACTCTCCTGAGTATAACACAGAGAGATAAAGAACGGAAGTTGCTTGAATGCCAGCAAACACCGGGAACACACACTGCCATGCTTTGTTATGCAATGATTCCAGACTACGTGCTACTGGCTTGGCGTGGTAATGGAGGACGGAATAAGGCTGCCCTCCCCAGAAACCTTTTGCAAAGGCTTTGGGAGTACACTCAGGAGAACTTCACTGAGATGTCCCTGGAGGATTTCCGCTCCATCCCGATACATGTTAACAGACTTTTCCAGTAGCTGTACTGGCCACAAATGCATCCCAACTCTTCAGGGCAAATTAATCATTAAACATGCTTGCTTTTAAACCATGCACAATATTTACAAAGGTACACTCACCAGAGGTGCCTTCACTGCCTTCAAGGTCCGTGAGCCCGCCTTGGGTGGGTTGGGAGGGTACTGGCTCCAGGGTGATAAACAGTTCCTGGCTGTCAGGAAAAATGTTTTCTCCGTTTCCTTGCTGTGTGCTAACATTCTCCTCCTCCTCTTCCTCATTCCCTAAATCTGCATTCCTGTTGCATGAGAGTCCATTAACGGAGTCAAAGCACACTGGCGGGGTTGTTGTAGGGGCACCACCTAGAATGGCATGCAGCTCATCACAGAAGCGACATGTCTGGGGCTCTGCCCCGTAGTGGCCGTTTGGGATTTTTGGTAGGCTTGCCTCAGCTCCTTAAGTTTCATGCGGCACTGCTGCGGGTCCCTGTTATGGCCTCTGTCCTTCATGCCCTTTGAGATTTTTACAAATAGCCCAGCATTCCGTCTTTTAGAACAGAGTTCTGATAGCACAGATTCGTCTCCCCATACAGCGATCAGATCCAGTACCTCCCGTTCAGTCCATGCTGGAGCTCTTTTGTGATTCTAGGACTCCATGGTCACCTGTGCTGATGAGCTCTGCATGCTGGGCAAACAGGAAATGAAATTCAAAAGTTCACGGGGCTTTTCCTGTCTACCTGGCCAATGCATCAGAGTTAAGAGTGCTGTCCAGAGTGGTCACAATGGAGCACTCTGGGATGGCTCCTGGAGGCCAATACTGTTGAATTGCATCCATCAAGGTCGATTTCAGTGCTAATCCCCTCGTCGGGTAGGAGTACTGTAATCGATTTTAACAGCTCTTTAAGTCGACAGAAATGGCTTCGTCGTGTGGAAGGGTGCAGGGTAAAATCGATCTAACGCTACTAAATTCGACCTAAACTCACAGTGTAGACCAAGGCTAAAGTGTTAAAGGGCCACTGTCAACTTCAAGTCAGGCTTATATAGGAACATACTGCCGCAAGCAATACATAAGACACTATATAAGCACAAGAGTAGATTAAAAATAATACTGCTCTCTCTCTTTTGTTCAGTTTATTGTGTACATTCTATACCAACTGGCCGGTTTCAGGGTTTTCCCTACATAATCATTCATTCATTTTTGTGTGTTGTTTCTGTGGATCTTTCACATCGTAAAGGAAAGCAGGAGGTGGGAAATAGGAATCTGTGACTAGTAAACAGAAAATGTCAGGGGAACTCAGGCACAGATGTAAGTTATAAAACCACTTTAAATCTAACCAAATTCAGAAAAGTACAGAAGACAGTGGCCCTGTAACCTATATTATATTTAAGATACTTCTAAAAAATATTTTAGTAATGGATTTTTCTTTGTAATTAGATTCAGTGATTTAGAAACCCTGTACTACAGTTCCCCTTCAACAAAGCAAGGCCTCTGCCTTTGTGAGCAAGTCTCCACCTTCAAATTAAAGGAAGATTAAATAAACTCTAAAACAGAGTAGAAGGACTCAGATTGATGGCAAAAAATACTGTACTGCCAATGTGTGTGTCTGTCTATAAGGGAGCCCAAGGAATACCTCACAGGCTCCATAAAGGTCTAAGTTTGATCTGTACAACTTCCCTCTATCCTACTTTCCTGTGACTCAAAAGGCTAAACAAGGCCTCTCGTGCTGCATCTCTTCAGCAAATGGGGCATCCTACTGTAAGGGAAGAGGCTCCCCTTCTATTCCAGAAGCTGAATAACCCACCTCTTCACAATCTGAACTCTGGTCTCTTGCAAAGCAACATACGTAGTACTAACAGGCTAACCTATATTGATTTTTTTTTTTTAGACAACGGATTTGTTCTTTGAAGGCCAGGCCTACCAACACTCATGGATTAAGGAACCAATCTTTATTAGCCAGTATGTCCAAAATCTTCATTTTAACATCAATACATTCAAATAACGTATCTCCTATGTCACACTTATCAGTGCTTCTCTGACACCTTTTCCCAGTTGTCAGAATATTCTTCTCAGACAATAATCCAATTGTATATTTCTCTTCTCAACACTGTGCTCCAGCAGAGGGGCTGATGCTCTTCTGTCTCATTCTGATAGCATTTTAACCCTTTTCCTTCTTCTACCGCCTACTTCACAACTGAATAACAACTAATGATATATTCTTATCTGACATTTTGTAAGTTTACAGGCTAGTTTTCAAAATGTAAAAAGTTCGTTTGCATCACTCTTTTCCCTCGACTTTTTTTTTAAAGTTTTTTTTAAAAACAGTAAGGATTTTTAATTGTAGAAAAATATATATATTACTGACCACTGGAAGTACTAACATTTTTCTAATAGTCAAAATAAGACTTGGAGCCATCACCATCATTTCATGTTAATGTGCAAGTTTATATCGTTTAAGAGTACACCAAGACAATATATCAACAATCTAAGGCCTCTGCCTTCGTGAGCAAGTCTCCACCTTCACATTAAAGGAAGATTAAATAAATTCAAAAACAGAGTAGAAGGACCCAGATTGATGGCAAAAAACACTTGCTCTGATGCCTCAAGCTTCCCATTAAAGACAGACTTACCTATAGACAGACAACTGTATCCAATATTTACTCCCATTGAACCTTTCACCTTTCCCAGCACAACGTATACATTAACTAAAAGAGCAAGTTTCATGTACAAGTTTACTGAGAGTTTTAGAATAGTGACACACTTGTTCCTCCACACAGTATACCTCTCTAATCACCTTTCTCCTGAAGTGTATACTGGTAGCTGTAGGGTCTTGTGAGTTATAAGAAAAACTTTGGACTCCAGTTGAGAAATCAAATTGGCTCATTTCCTCACTCAGACTGCTGTCTACCATATAAGATGCAGAAGGCAAATACTGAGGCTCATCTAAACAAGAAAAATAATGTATTGTTAATCATAACACTAATTAGAGTGAAAGCTGTCTTCAGTGACTACTCAAGAAAAATAACAAAATTTGGTTGCTTAACCAAGGAGATATTCTAATGAAAGCTAGACCAAGTACAGTGTCTGTTTTTAATTGCATCTGGAACAGTAGTGAGCACATCAGTGGCACTTTTATAAAGGTGGTCACTTGTCCAGGTTTCACTGTAAGGCACAGGCCTGTTAATAAATATGATGAATTGGTCTCTTTCTTTGTATAATTCCTCCACAGACGTAACAAATTTTCTACACATTTATATCTGTTAGCAATTCGCAGTTTCTTGCACTTCAGTATTAGAAAGGCATGGAATAGATCACTTCCCCAGAAAAATGAAACATACTGAGTGAGAAAATGTTCTGAAACCATTTAGTAAACATGTTAAAATGCAAAAATTCAGTCTCAGTTAACAATTCTTATACAGTTATCTGTTTTCTTGGGGCTGTTGAGAAAGAGGAAGGAAATCATACTTTATACGGTCCCATTCTAATTACTGAAAAAAAACAGCTTCAGGGCCTCTTGCAGTCAGAAGATGCACAGGCACTGCCACCTGTAGGATCAGCTGCAATTTAGACATGATAATCAGCTTTTCTAGATGCATCTCTACTAAAATCAGCACATTCTATATAAGTGCAATGCAATGGTGAATTGTACATTTAAGGGGGGAAAAAAGATAGAAAATTTTAATCATTATAAATGTATGTCATACCTGAGTCCCTATTTACTGCATCCCTGGCTTCCTCCCTAATAGTAATATACCTTTTCTTCCTTTCCATAGGCACCTAGAACACCAACAAAAATATGAGCTTTGAAATTAGTTAAATTTGCTTTTCAAAAAATAACTAGCTAATAAAAGTAAGAGTTCTATTTTGAGTATCTTTTACAAAAAGATTATATAGAGAATTATATTTATTACCTAGCAAACTCAATAGAATTTTTATTTATAACATAGCTTTTTAACCAATGCGGGGGGAAAAGAATTCAAGCTATTTAAAATGAACAGGAGTTCCAACTTATAAATGCTAATAATCAGTATTACAGAATATATCATATCAGCTGAACTAATGACACTAGAAATGATTTATCTTTGGAATAAATCTGCCAAAACACATTAAATGTGTACATCCGAGTTGTGCTTTTCATTCCTTGGACTTGGGATTTTCCAGAGGCACGGGGATTTTACTATCTCAGTAACATTCTAAAGGGTCAGAGGTCTCCACTGGTATTTGTCATGGTTTCAAACAGTATCATTTCTTTCTATGTATAATTATGTCTCACACACACACACACATTATGTAGTATTAAAAGCAATGGCCATTTTCACTGTATTACAATAAAGCACAGAACTTACCTCAACTTCAACAGGAAACGAATACTGGTGCTTCAGATCTAGCAAGTTTTCAAAAATAAACAAGTTCTGTGAAACAAAGCATATTTGGAAATTTAAAAATTAACATAGTGTAAACAATAGCTGGGGGCCTAGCAATATTTTATTCAAAAGACAACAGTCTATTTCAAATTACCATACAAAATAAGGGACAGTCCATTCCATTACACTAATTTATGAGAAATTACCATTATGCAGACATCTAAGAACAAGTTAAGCGACTAGCTACTTTAAAAGAGTAAACAAAGCCCTGTAACATTATTTTATTCAAGAATATTTCAAAAGGTTGGAGGGCTTTTGTAATATTAAGCACTTTCCATAACTAAAAATAGTGATTGAGATAGAGTAGAGAAGATGAATATTGTTACTGGACCCCCACCTCAATCATATGCAAAACCTCCATCAGTGATTCAATTGCCATGCAGGATCAAAGGAAGCCATCTACATAGAATCATAGGACTGGAGGGGACCTCAAGAGATCTTCTAGTCCAATCCCCTGCACTCAAGGCAGGACTAAGTATTATCTAGACTAGACAGGTGTTTGTCTAACCTGCTCTTAAAAACCTCCAGTGATGGAGATTCCACATCATCCCTAGACAATTCGTTCCAGTGCTTAACTATCATGACAGTTGGGAAGTTTTTCCTAATGTCCAACCTAAACTTCACTTGCTGCAATTTAAGCCCATTGCGTCTTGTCCGAACCTTTGAGATTAACAAGAACAAATTTTTCACCCTCCTCCTTGTAACAACGTTTTATGTACCAGAAAACTGATATTCTGCCCCCTCCCTCAGTCTTCTCTTCTCCAGACTAAACAAACCCATTTTTTTTTTTAATCTTCCCTCATGGGTCATGTTTACGAGACCTTTAATCATTTTTGTTGCTCTTCTCTGGACTGTCTCCAATTTGTCCACATCTTTCCCGAAATGTGGGTGCCCAGAACTGGACACAACACTCCAGTTGAGGCCTCCCTGCTTGTTTCCTCTCTCAGTTTCTTACATAACAATTGCATTATATAGGCTCAATTCTTGGGTTAAAAGTATAAACTTTCAGTTAATGTCCAAAATATGCTGTATGGACCTTGCAGACCTTTGACATGACAGTAGCCTCCTCATTAAATCTCACCTTTTCTGGTTTTTCTGTGAAGAGAAAACCTTGGTAGAATTTACTTTCGGTGAAGACACAACTGATGACAGCAATGGCACAGTTATATGCAGCACAATGGTACTGTCTCCTCTTTTCCAACAGCTGACTCTCACCAGCCATGTTTTCTGTAAATGCATCATAGCATGACCTTAAAACAAAACAGACCAGAAAATATTGTCAAAATCTTTTTCAGAAGGCCATATAGAGTCCAATCCACACGTCAATGAAAAATCAACAGAAAGACTTCCATAGGCTTTGCATCGATGTCATAGCACAGCCTACTGATGCACCATCTCAATGCATCATCTCAAATATTAATTTGCCTTTAAGTCTTCTCATAGAAATATTTTATTAAAATTGAATCAGCAGCACTACTGAAGCCAAACATTAGCTGGTATTTCCACAGTGATCCGCAGTGCTAGGGATCTAATACTTTGACAAGTTGAAATCAGGCAGAGAACATTTTAGAGACAAGCTCTCAATCCATATCAGAGACTTTCACATGCCTCTTATCTATCAAACTATGTGCAAACAGGCCAGGCTGGCTATATATAAGAGATTAGCAAAATTATACAAAAGAGCTAGACTCTCTCAGTGATAAGCCACAGTAAAAAATAAGGGAAATCCGCTGAGTCATTTTAAAAGATGCTGAGTCTCACACCTTTCATTAACAAACAAACCAAACAAAACCCCCAGCCATCACAAACACACCCATGAAAAAAGTGGTACCTACTCTGACAGAAAAGTACTCCAGTTTCTATATTTGGACATCCTCACATCCAGGCATAAATTCAATTCAACACCTTATACTGTGGTTTAAACCAAATCTCAGTTTTCAAATTAATTTTTTCCTTGGATATGATGAACTTTTGCTTTAAACTGCATATTTATAAAAAATATCTGGCACGAAGACAAATCGGTAGCAAACAAGTCTGTGGAACAATGAGAGCCTTACTTTATTAGTGTCTTGGTAAGTTCATTTCCTTCTACATTTGTGGATCCCTGGTAAGCCTGGTTAATTCTAGAGTCCTTGGAGTAAATATCCTCTTTTGAGAGACGGGAGTACATCACTTCCAAAATCTTATAATATCCCATTTTCTTGGTGATTTGTGTACCAAAAGCAGATTCATTTGACTAAAAACAAAACATGTACAGAGGAAAAGATCACTTAGCTTTTGTCCTTGCAATGGATCTCCAAAAGCTACTCAGTAGAAACTAAAGTAAACTATTTTTTCCCATATTCTAAAACTAAAATTCCATATCAGAAGTCTCACTGTATAATGTTAAAAATAAACATCCAGCCACTAACTACTTTTCATGATAAAATAAAATGTCAATTTTAAATTTAAAATGTAATGAGTGCATCTTAAATATTTCTTTGAAGATTCTATAAACATATTTATAGAGTGCATGCAATATTCAACTATTATCCAAAATATAGCTCTAAGGTTTTGAAAAAATGCAGTACCAGTACACAAGAGTGTAGGAACAAATAAATGCAGAAATAGAAGATTAGGAAACAGAAGAACTAGGTTCTATTTCCATTTGTACCACAGATATCTCATATGACCCTGGACAAGTCACAACCTCTGTTCCCACATCCTCATCTGTAAAATGGGGAGAACAGTACTTCCTTACCTCACAGGGGTGTTGGGAGTCTTACTTAAAGGTTTGTAAAGCACTCGGATCTTTGGCTGAGATATATTATGTAAGTACAAACGTTATTAAAAATATTTATCAGACAATATGTCTATGACATTAATCATTAGTGCTCAAAAACCCACAGCTTTTAGATTTTATGGCAATCCCACTGCAGCAAAAAAAGAAAAGCCTTAAATATAACCTGCATCTGTAACTTTTTATATCAGAGAGAAGGCGGCCCATAGAAATACAGGCTAATAATTCTATTTTTTCGCATTGCAATGAGCCTTCGTATTTATGTATTTAATTTTTAAAAATAGGACCTTGATATGATAATATAAAATAGGAGCCATAAGTGAAATCCTGTCTGCAAAGAAGTCAATGGGAGTTTCACCCTAGGATGGTCAGCACTTTGGTATTTTGAAATAAAAACAGTAAGGATTTTTAATTGTAAAAAAAAATTATATATAATATTTTTATATACATAAAAATTATATAAATATATATATAAATAAAACTGACCACAGGAAGTACTAACATTTTTCTAATAGTCAAAATAAGACTTGGAGCCATCACCATCATTTCATGATAATGTGCAAGTTTATATAGTTTAAGAGTACAGTAAGACAATACATCTCATAGACAGACACACACACCCCAGTTAAGGTTAGGGCAGGATTTTGTCTTTGACAGGACCTTAAGCCTCTCTGGATATACACAGATGACACTTTTTCTCTCTTTTCATAAGCAACATATAAGTTAATATACAGTAACTTCACAGTAATAACATGTTCAGGCCAGATCCAACACACATTCAAGTCAATGCAAAGACTCACAGTGACTTTAATTTGTGCTCTATAATGTACTCAAAATTGGAAAAAATTATCTTTATTTCAATGTTGTATTTATAGTTAAGAAAAATATAATCTGTAACATCACGGAACAATACTGGCATTTTAGAGGATTTGTTCCAACCTTAAAGAATAAATGAAGCTCACCTTTGTAAATCTGGTCTTCAGTGTATCCATGGCTTCCAATACAATCTTGCTAAAGAAATCTTTCAGTGCATCCAAGCTGCAGTGCAACAAGAGGGTGAGGAAAGAACGATCCACAAAGGCTTGTCGAGTGGCATTTGAAAGAAGGGCTTCGCTCTGGAACATTTTGTGCACGGTGTCTAACAGCACCACTTGTTTTTCACAGCTACTCCTAAGGAGGATGAGAATTTTAGCTGAACCACTCCTATACCAAATTTCCATTTAAATTTTTAACTCCACAATATTTACTTTGTGACTCTCTTCAGCAGTCATATCAACTTGGGTTGTAATCTCAGCGGATCTCACATGGTAAGCAAGGTTGTCAGCACTGCGGTGGGATACCTATGATATCCAGGTGTTGCAGGAAGAAGTTTTTGTCATTCAGTAAGTGGCATTCTGCTCTTTGGCTACATCTACACTGCACACCGCTGTCAGTGGTATGTAGGGTACATGTAGCTATATTCCTCATTAAAAAGGCTGTGTCCACACTGCAGCGTGTAGCTACATGTGTCAATAAGGAAAGGCTCTGGCAGGGTGAGACAACAGGAAAAGGCTTCAGCACCTCCCCATTGCCTCACCCTGCCCAGAATCTCTCCCTGTGGTGGAGAAATGCTGGAAAAATAGCAGATTGTACAAGAGTAGCAGATTGTGGAGGCTCTGCTTTGGCTGTAGAACAGGGGTAGGCATCCTATGGCACGGGTGCCAAAGGCGGCACCTGAGCTGATTTTCAGTGGCACTTCACTGCCCAGGTCCTGGTCACCGGTCTGGGGGCTCTGCATTTTAAATTTAATTTTAAATGAAGCTTCTTAAACATTTTAAAAACCTTATTTACTTTACATACAACAATAGTTTAGTTATATATTATAGACTTATGGAAAGAGACCTCCTAAAAACGTTAAAATGTATTACTGGCACGCAAAACCTTAAATTAGAGCGAATAAATGAAGACTCGGCACACCTCTTCTGAAAGAAGAGCAGGAGTACTTGTGGCACCTTGGAAACTAACAAATTTATTTCAGCATAAACTTCTGCGGGCTACAGCTCACTTCTTCGGATGCATAGAATGGAGAACACAGACAGGAGATATTTATACATACAGAGAACATGAAAAGGTGGAAGTACGCATACCAACTGGAAGAGGCCAATCAATTGAGATGAGCTATCATCAGCAGGAGAAAAAAAAAACCTTTTTCACTTCTGAAAGGTTGCCGACCCCTGCTGTAGAGAGTCACAGAGTATATACCCAGATACATACCAGGTATATCCAGGCTTGTCTTTAATTGCCTAAGCAGTGCCTCACTATCTACACTGCTATTTGTACCTGTGCTGTGTGGGGGAAGAAGGGGAGCTGTGTATGTACTCTACATGATACCATAAAAAGCGTGGAGTGTAGGCGTACTTTTTGAGTCATTGTTAATCCAGCAACACAGCACGCCATTTGAAGGTTAGTGGAGGTGCTATCTGATGGTTTATAAATGAGAGGTCCAACTCTAGACCAATTGTGGTCATGAAAGATTCTACGGCATTCTACAGAACAGTATTAGTCCAAGCATTTTAGTTCAATTCCAGATTGGATAATTACGTTTAGTCTACATGATCTTCCCCCTGCATTGTCAATATATGCTACGCTTTTCTTCACTTCCTATCAAGCAATAATGCAGTGCTGCTGTGTGCTGTTAAACGGAGGCCATATTTCACCCCAAAGACAGCTGCATTTCAGTAGTAGATGACAATTCTTGTACATATGTAATTTTCAAGTGTTTTGGGAGCTTTCAGGACAAAGGCCATTATATAAATTCAAAATAGTACTTGCACACATGAGCACTTGAAACACCAAACCATTAAAACCCTGTACCTAGGAAACAAATACCCAATAGCCTAGATATAGGAAGCTTGTTATATAGAATCATAGAAGATTAGGGTTGAAAGAGACCTCAGGAGGTCATCTAGTCCAACCCCCTGGTCAAGGCAGGACCAACCCCAACTAAGGCATCCCAGCCAGGGCTTTGTCAAGCCGGGCCTTAAAAACCTCTAAAGATGGAGATTCCACCACCATATACAATTCTTAGAAATATTTAACAGGATTTATATTCTCCTGTCCAGTTTTGCTTAATTTTCAGAAGCAGCCTGCAAGTAAGCAATAGCATTAGCATCAATCACAAGTGTAAAGAGGGCTCAAATACTGGAGTCTGATGATCCCTGGGAATGAAGGTTAGCTGCCCAAACATACTTTGGTGACCTAACTATGCAAAAGCACAGTATCAGATTTTTCAAGATACACATAGCTATCAGTATTGAACATCTAGGCATTTAGACTCTGGTCCTCTGTGTATATTAAAAACTCAGTTATATCTTTAATAATGTGTACAGAACATCACCTGGAAATGTGGTAGTAAGCAGATAGCAAATAAAAAATAAAAAAACAGAGCTCATTTGTGCACCCACCAAATCATTCACAGAGAGAGAAAACTAGAACTCTTTGAAAAGGACAGCTTTTCAAGAGTCAGCTGGGTTGGAGCTATGCTTCATTTGGTCTCTTGCTTTTTGGACAACTGAAGAGACGTACCTCATCTCCAAAGAGGAAGGAAAAGAGAAGGAGTTGATTACTGCCCAGCACCTATTGGCATGGTAAATTTTGGCTTGTCAGTGATGTAGTTTTGCCACATATTGGCTGTTATCCTGGATAGTTACATAAAACTAAACAAACAAAACTGAAATCTGGACATAAATGAAGACTTCAAGTCAGGAAACCTTAACACTCTTTTCTGAATACCACATTTGTAAATGATTCTGTCTTACTGTCCTAGTAAAACTCATTCCCCATAAATTTGCACAAAGTAATTATTAGTAGTCTTCTTATGGAAAATGTTAACTCTGTTAAATATACAATTGGAAGATCAACTGAACATCCCCGGGTGCATGTTTTCCAAGATGATTATCTTGATTTGAATTGTATTGGAAGAGACTGAGCTGTGAAGGCTTTGCAAACTTTTCCAGATACATGAAGTGTCATGGAAATCAGAACCTCATTTACTTGTGTTTTACAGGAAATATTGGTTAAAATATTTTGGGAGAATTTCAGGAGGAAATGTTATTGCTCAAGAGAGATCAGGAAGAAATTGACAAGTTTTCTCCTCAAAAGTACAGCTGGAAATATAATGCTCATAACCATAATGGTCTGCATGACAGGACTTGATTACTGTCCAGCACCTATTGGCAAGGTAAAGCTTCACAGAAAAACAAAACATGACAGCACAAGCTCACCTTCTGGAAATTCTTTTGAAACTGGTTTGAAACAAGTCCTCCATAAAGTGTCTGTGGTCCCTACAGAGGATTTCTGTCATCAATTGTAACAACACTGGACTCTGAGATAATTCTAGTGCATCTAGAAACTGGAAAAAAGAATGCAGAAAAAAGGAATACAAGAGTTGTCCATACTGGATCAAACCAATGGTCCATTGGATATGCTATCCTATCTCTAACAATGGTCAGCAGCAGATGCTGCTGGACCATGCTCAAGAGAGTATTTTTATTTCATATACTTTCATTTGTCAGGAAAGAGAATCTCCCCACCCCCACCCCTTACCCCAAAAAAGTCACCAGTGATCAAGAAAGCCTCTTCCTTTGAGGAGTAGGGGGATGTGGCAGCTGTCAGGGAGCTCTCTTAATTCAAGAGAATTCTGTCTGTTTCCTGCACTTTGGGGGTAAGGTCATGGATGGAACTACTACACTGGGGACAGCTATTTGCTCCACTTTATTGATGGATGGATGGACAAAATGCTCACTACCATGTGTGGAAGAAGCAGCCTGAGAAGAGATTGTGCCTCTCCATTATTCCTTTCTGCACTGCGCCTCCCCTATAGAGGGATGCGGTTCAATAGTCACAGTCTAGACCATGGAGAATACATTTTAGCTCTGTGTTAATACAAACAACATATTCTTAAAGAAAGTAATCTGATAACTGTATTAGCTTAAATATGACTTTTTTTCAGATTGAATTACCATGGGCCCTATCCTTTAAACCTTACTCCTGTGAGTCATCCCACAGAGGTCAAGAGGACTACTTGTATGAATAAGGATTGTTCACAAGGGTAAAGGTTTGCAGAACTGGACTTTGTATTTATATTCCTAATTTCTGATGTTTGGAATCACCAACTACCAGGAATAAATTAAGATAAATTGGTGAACTAAATAATGATTTAGAGAAAACAATCCTGTCATCTCAAAGATGACAAACATACTTATAAACTACATTGTTTCTGCATACAAATTCACTTAATGTTTTTAATACACATTTTAAACATACTCAAGTACTGACCTTTTTAGTGCAGTCCACATAGTTATTGTACCTCAAGGTTCCCTTGGGAAACTCATCAGACTTCATGGGGAAATTGAAAGCCACAAGTTGGTCAATAGCATTCTTAAGCTCATTAATCCTTTCTCCGGTCAGATTAGTGAAGAATGGAAGAATAATCACTGCTTGACTCTGAAGTAAATAGAGGTTATTTCAAATTAGAAAAAAAACTTTTTCACCCTCCAACAATGTATCAGATTGAAAAAACTACAAGTTACTCCTCAGTAGCAGAGTTCGGTGAGTGGATAGCTCAGCTGCTTGGTAATGAGTTAATATGTAGCCTTCCATCTTGTAAGCTGCTGGTCCAAAACCAAGCCCTGGTCAGAGATGACCAAATATTATCCTCCAATGGATATTTCATGGTTGATGTACACAATTAATAAGTCTCAGTCCATTTTCTAGTGAACAAGGGTCTACTAGCACAGAAAAACACCACTACTAATGCACTAACTGATATCCTTCTTGGTAGCTACAGCAGGAAGTCTAAGTTCAATTGAATATGAACATACAGGCAATCACCAGATTAATCTGCCTAATTCAGGGCAGACTCACATTAGCAGGGGGGAGGGATAGCTCAGCAGTTTGAGCACTGGCCTGCTAAACCCAGGGTTGTGAGTTCAATCCTTGAGGGGGCCACTTAGGGATCTGGGGCAAAATCAGTACTTGGTCCTGCTAGTGAAGGCAGGGGGTTGGACTCAATGACCTTTCAGGGTCCCTTCCAGCTCTATGAGATAAGTATATATCTCTATATTAGGGCAGTAAGCTAAATTCCTTCTAAGCAGCACGGCTGGCAGGTGCGCAGCCACAGAGCATTAGAGAGGAGAAAGTTGGGGTGTGCAGAACTGCCGGAGGGGAGAGGTGCCTCTCCCCTCGAGCTGCTGCTGGCAGAGAGAGGGCTGAGGGAAATCCTGTTTCCCTGCAGCAGCCTGCACTCCAAATCCCTCATCCCAGAGCCCACACCCCAACCTCTGCTCCAGCCCTGAGCCCCCTCCCACACTCCAAACCCCTCACCCCCACCACACATCACCTCCATATTGGTGCACATAACAAAATTCATTCTGCATGTGGATGTAAAAAATTCAATGGAACATTGGCAGTAACCATACTGTATTACTTCTGTAGGCAGAGAACTTAAGATGCCAGAACTCTCCGTCCAGCATTTTTTGTACCTCATGCTAACACAGTGTGGTTCTCTGTCCCTGCTCTAGTGCTTAGGCTACATATAGAAGTTTATGAGTTTGGTATTTAGCTCAAGCAGTAGGAAGCTAATGCTTCTATACAGAAAGGTCCCAGGTTCAATCCCTATAGATAGTGTTCAAAAGTGAAATGGCATCCCTGATCAAGCTATATTCCTCTTACATTTTTAAGTGAGTTTATAACTACATCTATATCTCCATATTATTGACTTTTCCTAAAACTACATGATCAAAAAGAGAAGGAAAAACAAGGAAGATTGAGAAAAATGTACCATCTAAAAATTATGACATTAATTTGTTATTTTTAGCTTGCTGATCTACAGGAAGGCAAGGAAGAAAAAGACATTTGTTATGTTATTATGAAAAGCAAGAGAAAGGTACCCTTAGTGACGTAACCCAATTAAAACTGTTTTTTTAATCCATGAGTAGTGTTAGCATTCAAACTTGGGGGAAAATAAAACAAAATACAACTTACCTTTAGATTTAGACCTAAATTCTTATCAATAAGTAGGCTGGTATATGTATTAAAAACAGCAGAGAAAGCCTCATGATTTGTATTAAAAGACACTGAGGAGTCAATCTGGAGAGAAAAAAAATAATTAAAACTTATAAAAATATTTAATATATAAAAAGAATCTCTGTGTTAAACATGGTTTCTATGATTTTTGTTCAGAGTTTCATAAGAATCATTCATTTCTGATATTAATTTCACGAGACAGCAGATGTGCATATGATGAAGGTTTGGGTTTTACATATGTTCTTAGCATGGATCCAAAAGTTCTCACCCATCACAATGTTGGGAATCATGTGTTGTGACCTTTTCTGGCCAATGAAAAACAATATTAAGCCCCTTCCCAAAAGTAGGTCTCCTATGATCATTGCACTATTACCAGCTAAACCATTAGGATAATTCACTTTGTATATTTTCAAACACACCTTTCAGTAATAAACCTCAAGCCGCCACAGAATGAAAATAAAGAAAATAAAAGATGAATAGGGGAGTTCATCCTGATTCTTTCCCTAGATATTTTCCATGGGTTTACAAGTGGTCAAAAAAGCTCTGTCTTCAAGATATGAGCTGAGGAAGAGCGTCTCAAATAGGTGAGGGAATAGAGAGGCAAAGAAATTGACGTTCTTCCAGACAGAATGCTTTTCTGAAATGGTTTGGTCTGGGGACAGCCACTCCAAAAAACTGTCTGGCTGCCAATGAGACAGACAGTACCTCGTCAGGGGGTTGCTTGCTTCCCAAAGATTACTCCTTCCATTGGCAACTGTTGTTATGAAGGAGAAGAGCTAAAACATCAGACACAGCAGTAAAAATGGGAAAGTGAAATCAAGGAGTTCCGCCTGCCAAAACCTGCTTGGTTTTTTTTTAAATACTCAGTGTTCATTATTCAGAAAACACTGAAATTCTCCAACTTGTAATAAAAGTAACAAACAAAAACAAACAAACAAACCTTCAAAAACTAACACTGCCACTCTTCCAAGATGCGGAGTGCCCTTACAGATTGCTGTTAAAGTGGCTTTAACTTTACCAAACACAATATATACCTGCAGAACTTTAGCCAACAGTGTCAAAACAGCCATTTTACTCTCTGGAGCAGAATCTTTGGCCCACCAGCTGTCAAGTCTCATCCAGTTCCTCAGTACTGCAGTCACCAACTTCATTCCTTGCTGCTTGCGTACAGCACGCTCTCTAAAGCTTTGATCTAACATACCATTCAGGATGGTACCCACCTGAAATGAAGACAAAATAAAAATTTCATGTATTCCATATGGTAACAACATTTAATTCAGTGTAATCACGATATCTGGTAACTGGGATGGATGATTACATACAATAAGCATCACTAGTTTGGGAGACTTGGACAGCCAATTTCCACAATTTTTAATGGGAACTGGGTCCAAATTCTCTAGGTGATTTTGAAAATCTGAGCCTAAAATATTAATCAAGTGAGGATTAGTTTCATGCATTAAGTGGTAGTGTTAACTTCAATTTTCCACAAGGACATACTAGCATTAACGATCAAAAGCAATCAAAAGCAAACACTTCAAATTGCTCTTATATTCATTCCTCTTTTATTCTATGTATGGTGCAGCAGTTCTGTCTCATGCTTATTAAAGTTTGTGTGAACATCGGAAAAGGGAGTATATCTGAGTGAGACAGATACAGTAACCTAATAAAGTCCAATTTTTATTTTAAAACAGTATCTAGAATGGACCTAAGATACAAATGAAGTAACATCTAAAAATAAAATCAAAATGCATCTCTGTTGGCAAGTACACAGAGAAGCCAAGAATAAAGGTGTATCACACATGGTAACAGTCAAGCATTTTTTGCTCTTCTCTCTCAATTTTGCAATCCAAGACAGAGTGTAACAGGATGGGATCACAGCTTTCATAAACAGAGAATTCTTCTAAATGAAGTGATCAGAGCATAAAACAAAATCACTATGTACTATACCTGAACTCTGCATCCTACTCTGCAAGGATTACTTGCACTTTTGACTACATAATCATCATATTTGGATTCCACCAGATTTAGAATACTACAGTTCAACTACAGGTATTTTTCTTCCCAAATCCTCAAAAGCGAGGACATAAGACTGTAAAAGAAAAATCTCACTAATCTGAAAAAGAAATCTCCAAGTTCTAACAAAGGAGGAGGAGGGAATGTGGTTTTGGAAAATAATTGGCCATGCCTCCCTAATCTCTAGTGCATGAACCAGCCACAAGAAGTTTTCAAAAATAAAAGAAGTGGAGAATTTAAAAAGCAGGTGTTATAGAGAACATCCACTGCCAGCTACAACTGTGTGAATATGAATATTTAGGAATCTACTAGATACGAGAGATCCAGTTTTCAGATTAACAGCTATTATGGCTCTGCGCACACAGCAAATTGGAGAATCAATATGCAAGTGCCAGCCTTTTTAAAAAAATCATTTCTTTGCTGCTTACATCAGCTTTAATGACAGTGGAAACTATTTAAAGTGATACCACCAGCTTGATTATTTTAAAAATTGTCTGAGATAAAAAACACCTTTTAAATGGCATGTCCAGACTATTTTTTAAAATTCCTTTGATTCATTTTTAAGTGAGGTATCTTCTTCCTTGCTGAATTTTTCTGCAAGAGAGTGTGTGGGCTCAAAAGCAACACTGGCAAACATGCTTGACCCCTCTGCTCTGACACCTCTCTGCTGGGCTCTTTAGCAGCAATTTTGAAATAAGGCCTTCAAACTTCTAAATTCTTCCCAGGGACCTGTAGAGGAGTCCCAAAAAAAGAAAAATCACCTGTCTCCTTGATCCTAGACAGAGGCCACAGCTCCTCAGGTTTCAGTCACTACATTCCCTGGACCCCTCTCTGGACCAAGAAGACAGATCCCCACCTCCCATGGGCTTCTGCTGTCCCCTAACCCTTACCAGGCATCTTGAGCCCAATCTTAGAAACATCAGCTCTGCTGCTGTATTACTGGTAAACCCTCTTTAACTGGCAGACATCCTTTAACGGGGCCTGGGGAAGAGCATGTATGTGAGAGTGCAGTGCATGGGAATTATGCCATCTTGCTATGGTGCAAGAGGTAGGCAGTATCAATAAGTATCAATACTACAACAAAAAAACTCCACAACAAAGTGAAACACTGAAAAAATAAAATTTAACACCCCGCCCCCCCCCAACCCCTAATCTTTCATTTATAGTCATCTTAGGTGTTTCTTGTAACTAGAGAGGGTATGATATTTTACACTGACTGTCCTTTTGAAGAAAAGGTCCAATACCATTTTGGGGCTGTCCACAGATGATTTCATAAGATGAAGTATGGCCACATCCAGGTCTTTCAGTAGTTCTCGATTAATGGTTTCTGAGAACAAACTGTAGAAATACTCTCCGTGGGAGAAGCTGATCAGACTCCTTTGTGACGTTCCTGATAGTGGCACAGACAGCATCACTGTGTTCAACAGGAGACTTACCAGCTCCTCACACTGTGGGAATTGGCACAAGAAGAGAGGTCAGTCCAGAGACACTGAAGTCACTAAGTGTCACTAGTCTGCTACAAAATCAAGAGAAACTCTTTTAAAGCTACCTTCTCAAACAGTTGTACGTATACTTATAACACAAAAACAAATGTTAAAACTTAAGGAAAAAAGCACAACCCCCAGAACAATATCAGGATATTTCCCCTACTAAAGAATCCATAATTTGCCTTTGCCACTGGCACTCAACAATGGCCAAACTCTGGCTTCTGGATTCAAAGTGTTGAGGGAACTTTATAAATACAGCACACTGTACACACACAATTTTCTGTCCCAAAAGTACATGCTACAGAAAAATGGACCAGTTTCCTCTACAATGTTCCTGAAGACAGCACAGATAAGATTAACTATCAGAACAGGAAACATTCCAGAACCCAGTACTACAGAAATGGACTTGGAGACAGTACATCAGAAGAGGTGATCCTCCTACCTGGCCACCAAAAGCAAAGGCCAGCTGCAGGAGTCCATCAGCCAGTCGCTTGCTGCTGATGTCCAATGATGGAAGAGATTTTTTCTCATCTCCTGGTGCAATGCTTTTATAAACAACTGAAAGAAGCTTAGAGCCAACTGTGAAATGGAGCCCCGGACCCTAGAGGATATAGAGAAGGGTGGGGAGGGGAAGCCTTCTACCGTAAGTCTTCATGAATGCATTTACATTGTTACATTATAAATGTGGCATCCTTCACCAAATAGCAGAGTCTTTGTCAATCCTGAATGGCTGCTACTTATCTTGCTTCTCCCTTTCTTTACCTACAGTGACACAGAGACTGGCTAAGACATGAATTCCAGAACCTTGGTAACAGGGAGCCCAACGAATATCTCGGAGGCTCCATAAAGGGCTAAGTTTTATCTGTACAACTTCCCTCTATCCTATTTTCCTGTGACTCAAAAGGCTAAACAAGGCCTCTCGTGCTGCATCTCTTCAGCCAACGGAGCATCCTACTGTAAGGGAAGAGGCTCCCCTTCTATTCCAGAAGCTGAATAACCCACTTCTTCACAATCTGAACTCTGGTCTCTTGCAAAGCAACACACGTAGTACTAATAGGCTAACCTATATTGATTTTTTTTTTTAGACAACAGATTTTCTCTTTAAAGGCCAGGCCTACCAATACTCATGGATTGAGGAAACCAATCTTTATTGGCCAGTATGTCCAAAATCTTCATTTTAACATCAATACATCCAAATAACGTATCTCCTATATCACACTTATCAGTGCTTCTCTGACACCTTTTCCCAGTTGTCAGAATATTCTTCTCAAACAATAATCCAATTGTATATTTCTCTTCTGAACACTGTGCTCCAGCAGAGAGGCTGATGCTCTTCTGTCTCATTCTGATAGCATTTTAACCCTTTTCCTTCTTCTACCGACCACTTCACAACTGAATTATAACTAATGATATATTCTTATCTGACATTTTGTAAGTTTACAGGCTAGTTTTCAAAAATTAAAAAGTTTGTCTGCATTGTCAAACCCACAAAAATCACTCTTTTCCCTGGACTACTTTTAAAGATAAATCAAGTTTTTTTTTTGGTTTTTTTTTTTGTTTTTGTTTTTTACTTTTGTCAAAAATTAAGCACATCCTCCTCTTCTTTTTTCCCCACCGTTACAGTTTGCAATCTAATCTTCTCTTTGGAATTAAACGTCTACCACCCCATTTGAAGTGCAGATATTTTCTTGAAATAACCTTCATTTTGAACATTAAGGTGCACACATGTGGCCAGATTTTTAGCTACATTATCAAATTTACCACCCAATTGTATAGAACCATAGATAATAGTGAAAAATCCCTTTCTCTTCTATTGTTTTGGTACCCCAGTGTTTGGTATTTATTGAGTGCAATGTAAAGAATTTATTTAGGTGAGGTATAGTCTGAGCACCAGCAACTCCAGAGTTCAGATCCCAGTTTCAACACCAACTCCTTAGGGCTACTTTGGACAATTTACTTAATCTCTCTGCCAGAGTATTCTCATCTATAAAAGGATATTATTTATTGACCTACTTCACAGGGAAGCCGAGAATTAGCTAAGGCCTATTCTGCCATTGGTTATTGCGCAAGCAACTCCCCGTGACTTCACATTAGAAAAGCTCTTATATGAAAAATCTTAATTGTTATTCTCTGAATCAATATTTACCTGTGACTGAAGTGTGGAATGAAGCAGGCCAGCCTTGTGGAGCTGCCTGCATGCAGACAAGATGGAGCTTAGTCGAACATGATCAAAACGAGCATCTGGATTATACAGCTCAACAGAGCAAAGCTCCTCGATGCTGACAAGGAAAAGGAAAAATAAACAAAAACATTGATTACCTGTGGGTGTATCAATATAACATGAAAAAAAGACATCCTATAACTGTGCAATGGAAGCTTCATTCACTTTGCATCTCTCACTATGTACTGCACTTTTTCTGATTTTAAATTAGACATTTATGGCTATCAGAGAGCTCTTACCTTTGTGATGTTATTCTTTCCTTTATGCTTAGCTCCAAGAATTCTTTATAGGGAGATTTCATCAAAGCTTTTATGAGCCTCACAGAAACATCTGGGAGATTTTTCATGACTTGTACATCAGCTGTATTAAAGCCTATGTTTGCTGGCTCACACACTATTCTCACAAGAAGTTCTATCAGATTTGCATTAAGCAATTCCTTCTCAAGTAACTAGAAAGAATAAAAAGATAAAATGAAGCTGGAGACATTTTATTCTTAATCCTATTTGTTGACCTATTCTGCTTTCCATGATTTTTCCTGTGCCTGAAATAAGCAAAATATGGCTATTCAGTTGTTAATCTTAATCTCTCTCTCTCTAAAATCGCTCATTTTCAATACTGTTAATTACTCTGATTTATAGAAAATAACTGGCCATTTTTAAAGATGCAGGTGCACATCATATGTGCTCATTTTAGTGTTCAAATAACGTGGCAATACTACAGACTTCTACACACATGAAGACTGCTAGTTATGCATCTAAAACAAATTATTCAACTGCCAGTTATGCACCAGTAGTCCCAGAAATTGACTTAGCAGTGCCCTTTTTTAAACTCATAAGAAACTGTAGATATTAAAACTTCAATTTATATTACGTTAAATACACAGAGAGACATATACAGACAGACTTGCATGTTCATTCTTCAAAAAGGAATTTAACAAGAAAAACGCAGCGCAAAGTCATTTCTATAGCCATTGTGTCTCTCACGCTATCTGTACTATGATCACTTAGAAAAATTCCTAAATTCAACAACATAAGACATCCTGTGTGGAATACCATCACCATGGGTGTTATGCTGACAGTGATTCAAGCAACCTGACTGGCAAATCCACATGGTATTAATTTCTCTTAATTAGAACTGCATCACTCACTGCAAAATAATACATGACGTGAGGGTTTCCTTCAACTTACTGAAGCAGTAATGTCCAAAGAGCAGGACACTTCCTGGGGCTTAATAACCAGCTAGGATTAATGGCCTAAGGTATTGCAAAGGATGATCCACTCCTCCTAGCTAGTCATGAGTCCCCCACTCTCCCGCAAATCAACAATGCTTAAACAACAACTTTAAATAACAATTGCAACAACTGCAAAGGTCACCTTCTACAAACCAATGGCTTCAACATCTACCTTCCAGAAATCCTGTTGGCAGGTCTCCAGGATCATGCTGACAAATGCCATGATTCGGACTATGATTGTGCATTTGCTGTAATTATACTCTTCTCTTTCTTGTGGGCTGAACATATTGCCTTTTGACCCAGTGTCAAAGCATCGCTCTGCTGCAGATATATCATGCAAGACAATAGTTTTAAGGAAGAACTCCACAGCTGTCAGGAATGAAGACCTCATCTTTGTACCTAGTAGGAATTACACCAAATTTAAATATATAGTGACCCCACAAATCTAAAAATACATTTTATACTCAGCACAAAGAGGAAGACTGACATAATGCAATGACATAATGAAAATATGGGGGGGGAAAAGGTCAAAATCTTTCCCCCACCAGTGAAAGAACGAGCTTTTTTCTTCAAACCATATTTCAATTACATTGTTAGTATTAAGTTTTGGACATGAGGGATAGCTTTTCAGAGAACTATGCATTCTTAATAGATGTGTATATTAGGTATCTGCACACAAGTCAGGCATATGTAATTATATGGAAGTAAATCTAAGTCCACATCTTTGAAAATCTGGCCCTCTAATAACTGCATTTAGTAAAAATCTTACTTCACAGCTTTAATAAAGCTAGGTATCTTGCCCTGACACACACAGACCAGTATTTTACAAATGGGTATCTAATTCCATCATTGCATTTTACTACTATGGAAACATGCTGTTTAGAAATGTATGAATAATTTAAAAACTTTTATTGGATGCAGACCCAATGGCCTAACGGCTACACAAGATGTTGGTATTCAAGTCATCAGAATACAAGTACTGAGCTCCCTAGGTTGGGTGGGACTGAAGCATGAGAAAAGCAACAAACTCAAATGACTGGGCTAGCAGTGGAGAGGGAAGAAAGCACCTCACATTGCTAATTGGTAAACTCCAAGTACAGTAAGTGAATGAGAGCGGTGATGGGCTTTAGAAGGAATCATGCCAAGACCTTCTCACTGGAGGTAGGGTTGCTGCACTGAAGGGCCTTTTAAGGGGGGCACAGTTATACAAAGTGAGGGGAAAAGAAATCCATGAGGGAAAGAAATTTAAATTTGTGTTTTTGTAATTGCAATGAAACATTTCGATAACACAAAGTAAATAAGGTATTATACTAGCCCACTGTTACAAAAAAATCCATGAGGAAAGGCAATTGTTGCTGAAACTGACTGTGAACCTGTAAATCAAAACTATTCTTGAAACAAGTGTTATAAGCCGAAGCTAGGAACCCCTCAGAGTGAGCTTATATAACAGATAATACTGACCCAGCTGCAGCCAGGATTTACCTACCTAGTATTTCGTTTGGTTTGATCATTCCCTGCTCAATGAATGTATTGTAGCAGTCCAGAGCTGCTAAAAACATATCCATCCACTGCACAACAGCTCGCAAACTAAATGGCTCCTTCATGTCACACAGTGTTGGCTGAGAAAGGATTCCAGAGAGACTGTCACCATCGTTACCTCCCCCTTCAAATTTGTTAATGAGGAAAGAGATTCCTTGTTTTTTTAGAACATCACCTAGCCACAAAGATGGGGACTGGTTTCCTGATAAAGAAGCATAGAGAAATCAATGTTCTTTAGGTAAATACACAGCTGCATTCAGTAGGGTATTATGGACACAGCTCAACACTCAAAAACCTATTCCATTAGTTGCTCTTATTTTCTGGAAGAGCAGACAGCCAATATAGCAGTCAGAGATTCCCTTGGCCACACTGTATATGTCAACTGCAAGGAAGAGGGTGGCTTAGGCACCACTCCTCTAGTTTTGCATCAGCTGAGGATCCCCTCACGGCTGGCTACAATAGTTGTCCTGCACCTAAAGGTGGTCTTCTCCAGTTCAGAGTTGAGAGACACTGGCTGGAGGAAGCTTGCAAGGTAAAAAAAATGCACAGTTTTTATATTGAATGAAATACTTGCAGCTACTCGGTACTTATTTAATACTAAAAGGGGCCTATTTCAAAACATGTTTCATTCAATAAATGAAAGCTGACAGTGCACAGAAAATGAGAGCAGAAATGCACAGTTATGTGAAGCAGGAGGCTGGAGGTATATGTGATGACCCACAGTACCTGGTAACAAAGGAACAAACTCATAGAAGAGCTCCATGGATTTATGCCGACATTCTGTCTGGGGTCGCCCACATTGTACCAACAGCCACATGACAAGGTCCAACAGACACACTGACGTAGCATTTGGAAATCCTCTGTACAAAAATAATGAATACAAGTCAACAAACTTTACTGATATTTGCCCAAAGGCTTTTCTTCGTTACAAGGAAAAACCACAACAGCCATCATGTTAATGAAGCCATACGGCTTTATTTGCAAATCTAAATATTCAATGAAGAATTTTGGATGCTCTTTCCATTATCTCATTAGAAGAAGTATGGGCAGGGGTGAGGGACTGGATGGGTCAAATAATTCACACTACAAATACAAGGTCTTAAACAGGAGTAGTCTGGACTTATTTTCCTGATCTGAGCTCCAATTTGATTAGTGGTGGAGATTGAAAAAGAAAAGAAAATGTCAAGACTCAACCATCTCTTTCCTCCCCCCTTCAATTCCAGACAAACAAAGCTGAGATTAAACCTCAAATATCTTCTCCTACTTCCTCCTCTGGAAGAGGGAAATCCAAGACTATTTAATAGCCCTGAGGATCCAGTCTCGTTTTTTCCTGCTCGTTCCCATCAAACGCATAATATTTTTGTATAAAAAGGGTTGGATGCAGCTCCCTCTAGAGGCTACCCAACACTGCCCCTAAGAGGGTCACAGAATTTACAGTGGGGAAAGCTATGTCAGTCTCTTCCCCATCTCCCCATGGAGGTGAGTGAGCTGTTTCAGGAATCAAAGATAGTCTTTGAGTCTCAATCTCTGATCTACCATCTAGCATCATGTGCTGCTATTATTCTAGTCAGTTCAAGGGGCATTCAGGAGAACGTTTTCAGCATATGTGGGGATGCAGTTACGCATTAATGGGAGTCATATGTCTATGTCCACACCCATTGCCCTAAATTTTTACAAGAGCCATATGTAACAAACTCAGATGTAGTATTTGGAAAGGCAAAATCTCAAACAACTGACCGTGGTATCCGCCGTTTTTCTGCCTTATTTAGGGAACAAGCTTTGTGCTTAATTATGCGCTTTAGATGATCAATGGCATCACAACATTGTTGAACTGTACCTGTTATCAAAGAGAAGGAAAGTGCTCATCAATGAATAAATGTCAATAGTTTGGCCCAGTTAACAAAGAATGGAAAATTCCTGGCCCAATAATTTCCTTTCTTCTAGCTGAGTCTCTGAAAATTATATTGTGTCTGGGATGCTGCCCTCCACTCTGCAGTTTCTGGAGATGGTTTAAAGTTACAGCACTTCTCATGCTGAACATGCCCCCTTCTCCCACTTGCTGCCAGATAAGTCATTTCTAAGCTGCATAAAATTAATGGAAAGCAATTAGTAACAATAACCTCAATGCTAACTCGATAACTATTTATAACAGGCAAACAGCCTATGTGCTAATGATCTAAATGAAAAGCTTACCCTCAACAGTGAAGCCATCCAGGATGGGTAGAACTGTGGGAGATGCTGCTGGCAGAAACAAAATTACTATATAAGAAATTTTCTATTCTGCAGCCCAGCTTCTCCCACAATTCTGTTACGTCTGGGGAGCAGTGAGCAGAAGTAGGGAGGAAAAAGAAAAAACAGAATGAGATAAGAAGGGAACCCCCCTTATTGAAAATTGCTTAACAGGCAATACTATTATTGGGTCACCATCTGCTGCACTTTCATGCAGAAGGCAGCTTTTGCAGTCAAAAGAAAGTCCACTTTATATAGTGTCTGATAAGGCGTTGGCCAAAGACCAGAAAGGCGCTCTCCATATCTCTGAGGTGGAAGCCCTTGCCCATTTGGACTACGAGGCTGCCCTGGATCTCGTGGAGCATGACTTGATTCCTTCTGAATAGAGATGCCAGAAGCCTTGTAGGCCTCAACAATGCACAGTCTGACCCATTTGGCAATATATAGCTTGGAAACTCAGTCCTTGGCCGCTTCGGATGGATTCTGTATACTTGATGTAAATCTTCAGTGATCTTCTGATGTCTGAGGCATGCCAGTGTCTCAGGAGGGTGCTGTGGCCCTGGACAGAATGAGTGATTAATAATCTACTCTGAAGCATGGAAAAGAGTTCACTTTGGGAAGAAATAATTCCAAAGTTCTCATTACTACTTTGTCATCATAGAACATGCAGTAAGGTTCTTGCATAGATAGAGCTAGCACTCTGACACTCACCAAGCAGACATAATGGAGACCAAAGAATGCCGATATTGAAGTCGGAGGTTCAAATAGTTCAAAAAGCTAAGGGAAGACTGGCTTGACAATGGCCTGATCAGTTTTACTGCTATGAGAAACCTGGATACGTAGGGGGTTCTCTGCCAAGGAGCCCAAAGACCCTGAGTATAGAACACAGCGGACAGGTGATACTTGGTGTGCTATGGTACTGGGTAGAAGACACTTTACCCACACCCTTTTGGAGGAAGTCCAAAATAGCCAGAATCCTTGGATCTCTTGGGTCTAACACTGTGCTCCAGGCATCAAATGCTGAACTTGGCCCAGATACAGGAGTAAGCCTTTAACACAGAGACTCTCCTAGATAATAGCAATGTCTTGATGACTTTGGAGGACAGATCGAGTGTTGTTAATGGTCCTCTTTCAATTGTTAGTTGTAGCTGATCTGGGTCTGGATGGAGAAAATGATCTTAGAAAAAGATGTCTTGTCACAGCGGTAGCTGTAACGGTAGTTCCAGTCTCACCTCTATCATATTGGAAAACAGGCCCCTTTGGCCATTCGGGAATAAGCATTATTACCTTTGCTGGCTCCAGCTTTATTGTTCAGATCATTTTCCCTAAGAGTTGGAAGGATGGGAAGGCACATAGCAAACCTTATGGCCATCTGTGTGACAGGGTACCTAGTCCCATCAAGTTGGGATCTGTTTCGCTGGTGAAGTATTTTGATTGCTTTGAATTCCTGAGGTTTGCAAACAAGTTGGCTGAAGGCAGACCAAATATCTGAGAAATCAAGTTGAAGACTTCTAGGGGCTCTGGAACCTTTGTAAGGCTAATATGACCAGTCTGAGCTTCAGGACACTGATGCGGTGGTCACTTTCTCCTGGGCTCCAAATTCCTTGTGTGGTTTTGGGTCCTAGATGTGTTTCCCAACCCTTCAGACTGGTATTGGTTGCAAGAATCAGAGGGTCTGGAAGGCACATGGGGGAGGGCCCTTGCAGACACTCCCTGAGGCTGTCCATTATGTTAGGAAACTGAGCACCTGATCCATCGTGCACCCACGAGAGTGGTCTCATACTTTCAGGAGGAAGCCCTGGAGAATTCACATGTTATCACCTTGCCCTTGGAGTGATCCCTACGCATGAGACCAAGATGACTGGTAGCTGAAGACAATGAGCTATAGCTGGCCTTTTGCACTCTCATAGTAGTCTCTGGAAACTGAATATAGGTGAAAAACCTCCTTAGGCAATGAATGTACCTTACTACACTATCTTTTAGACCTTTAGGTGCACATTTTCATTTTTTTTTGTAACCCATTCTAAATTTATTCCTTTTACCTGGCATCACTTAACCTATATCCTACTGTTAATAAATTTGTCTTAATTTTACTATAAACGAATTCAATGCTGTGTTTAAGGGAAGGTGTACTCACCTCAGTTAAGTTAATAAGCTGTGATGTGCTTTTGAGTCTTTAGAGCCAGGGTGGCCAACCTGTGGCTCCGGAGCCACATGCGGCTCTTCAGAAGTTAATATGCGGCTCCTTGTATAGGCACTGACTCCAGGGCTGGAGCTACAGGCACCAACTTTCCAATGTGCTGGGGCGGGCGGGTGGGTGCTCACTGCTCAACCCATGGCTCTGCCTCCACTCCACCCCTTTCCGCCCCCTCCCCTGAGCCTGCTATGCCCTCGCTCCTCCCCCTCCAAGCCTCCTGCATCCCACAAAACAGCTGATCAGGAGGTGCGGAGAAGCACTGATCAGCAGGGCTGCCGGTGGGTGAGAGGTGCTGGGGGGAGCTGATGAGGGGCTGGTAACGTATTATTGTGGCTCTTTGGCAATGTACATTGGTAAATTCTGGCTCCTTCTCAGGCTCAGGTTGGCCACCCCTGCTTTAGAGAAACAGTCTCTCTCAAGTGTCTGAGAGGGCTGGGCATTACAGAGCACATGGTTTGGGGGAAATTTGGGACTGGGAGTATATGTTGGGGTCATCTTGCTGTAACAAAGGCTAGTGGAAACCACAGTGAGGCTGCAGACAGTCTGCTGGGGTCAGAGCTGCTGAACCAGGGCTGTCTAGTACGCAGACATTCAGGTTGTGACCTGCATGCTAGTAGGCTGGTTGTGAGCATCTGAGGCTGGGAGCTACAGCAGGAACGCAATATGAGGCAATTCAGAATTAGAGGGCAACACCTTCCCTCTGATATTTCTGAGAGGAGCAGAAACAAAAGGAGCATCTCTGCCTGAAAGCAGGTTTGCATCCCTTCTGAGAGCACTCAGTGGAGGCAGAAGGGATTACTTCGATTTTGCAGCATTTTCTGCTATCTTATCTAACTTTTCTCCAAAGAAAAGAGATCTTGTGATAATTGGAAAATTCACCTTTAGCTAAGCCTGGGAAAGCTGCCTTACATTAGATCCTTTTGGATTTAGACTAGTGCTTACACTGTTGCACTGCCTAAAAAGGGGCAGAGGAGCTCAGCTTGGAGACACTGCAGCAGAGGCTTCAGGTGGCTGTGACCATCATGCTGCTCAGACCCTGAACCAAAAAGGAGGAGAGGAGGCTCGGAAGAAGAGAAAACTGCTCGTCACTGTCCAAAATGGCTGAATAACTAATAAATTGAAAGGACAGGAGTAAAATGAACAGCTTGACTGTTGCTGCAGAGGCAGAAGATCTGGCGGCAAGCAAGAGAAAGGGGCGTGGCCAGCATGAGCAGTGCTGAGAGTTCAAACCACCTACAGAAACTGCAAAGTGAAGGAAAGCAGCCCAGACATAACAGAATTGTGGGAGACTCTAAGCTGCAAAAATGTGTATTTCTGTTATGGGATTTCCATGAGGATTACATCAGGATCATGCCTAACAATAATCAGGCTTTGCATTTCTATTATAATTTGCTCAAGGTCACAGAGCAAGCCTGTGAAACAGCTGGGAGTCATAGTAATCATAGAAATGTAGGACTGGAAGGGATCTCAAGAGGTCATCTAACAAACACACACACACACACACACACCCCTATGACAGGATTAAGTATACCTAAGCCATTCCTGACAGCTTTTAATCTAATCTGTTTTTAAAAACCTCAAAAGGATGGAAATTCCACAACCTCCCAAGGTAATCTGCTCCAGTGCTCAACTATCCTTACAGTTTGAAAGTCCCCCTAATATCCAACATAAATCTCCCTTGCTGCAAACTAAGCTGATTACTTCTTGTCCTACTTATAACAAATGTGTACATATGTGAAGACTTATGCCCCCCATCCTTCTCTTCTCTAGACTAAATATTACCCTCGGGGGGAATTCTGCGCCTAAAAATTCTGTGCACAATATTTTAAAATTCTGCAAAATTCTTTATATTTTGTCAAAATAACATAATATAATCATATCAGTTTCAATATTTCTGGTGATTTATTTCAAAATACCTGTCAGCAAATGTGTATATAACAATACAGACAACAAAAAAGATTACCCCAGAAGCAGAAATTTAAAGAAACCCCTATGACAGCCCAGTTGCTGTTTCTGTACCCCCTGCCCTCCCAGAGCCCAGCCATCTGCACACATACCTCCCTGAGCTGCAGGGCCAGACACCCAGACCCTCTCCCTCCAGACCTCAGCTGTACCTCCCTCCCCGCCCCAGCTCAGACACCCGTACTCACAGCACCCAGCCACAGGGCCCCCCAAGCCTAGACGTTCGCACCCCTTCCCTCCCAAAGCCCAGGGATGCAAAGGGAGAAACAGCCTAATACTGGGTCTTGGGCTTGTATGGCATTTCCTGCATGCCACCTGCTTCCTTCAGGGCATGCTGGGAACTGCAGCTGCTGGGAACCCTCTAGCTCTGTCTCCTCGCCCCAGCAGTATCTTCTATTTGCGAGCTGGGCTCTGCTGGGTCCAGCAGCCCCTGGTGGCAGTCAGCAGGTCTGCAGCACCAATTCTACAGAGAAAAGGAAATTCTGCACAGAATATTAATTCTGTGCAAATTCTGCATTGCACAGTGGCATAGAATCCCCCCAGGAGTGTAAATACACCCAATTCTTTCAATCTTTTCCCACAGGTCATGTTTTCTAAGGTCTTATTTAATGTTGTTCCCCCCGGACTCTCTCCAATTCGTTAACTTCTTTCTCAAAGCATGGTGCCCAAAATTGGACACAGCATTCCAGCTGAGGCCTCACCAATGCTGAATATAGTGGAACAATTACCTCCTATGTCTTACATACAACACTCCTGTTAATATATGACAATGTTACAGTGACATTTACCTTTTTCACCACACCACCACTCTGTTGGCTCATATTCCATTTGTGATGCACTATAACTAACACTGCGAGTTTGTCACAATGGTCACGGATTCCATGACTTTCTGTGACCTCCGTGACTTCTGCAACGGCCGGTGCACCTGGCTCAGGGGCAACACCGGCCGCTGCTGGGGCAGTCTCGGGACCCCAGACTCCCCACCCATCCCCCAGCAGCAAAGTTTGGGTGTGGGAGGGGGCAGAGGCACAGGACGGGGTGAGGTGGGCTCTGGGCAGCACTTACCTGAGGGGCTACCTGGACATCCCCCTCGCTCAGCTGCTAGGTGGAGGCGTTGCCAGGCAGCTCTGCAGCAGCGCTCTTTGCGGATGCAGAGTGCTGGCGTTGCAGCTCCCATTGGTTGGGAAGCGCGGCCAATGGGAGCTGCAGGGGCAGTGCCTGCAGACAGAGGCAGCACACAGACCTGCCTGGCAACGCCTCCACCTAGCAGCTGAATGAGGGGGATGTCACCACTTCCAGGAAGCCCCCCAGGTAAGCACTGCCCAGAGCCTGCTTCACCCTGTCCCATAGCCCAAACCCTCCCACACCCCAAAAACTCTGCTGCTGCAGTGGGGAGGCACAGTGCTTGGTAGGGAGCCTGCCAGCCCTGCCAAACCACACCCCCTCCAGCACCAGCGGGGGTCCCAGGCCGCTGCCTGTGCCTACCCAGCACCAGTGGGTGTCCTGTGCCACGTGCTGCCACCCACAGCCTCCCAGCAAGAGTCCCAGGCTGTGCGCTGCCACCCACCCTCCCCCCCAAGTAGCCGGGCCACCCTTCCCAGCACCCTTGGGACCCCCGGACAGTTCCCCCTTCCAAGTTTCATTCACTGGTATTCTTAGTAAAAGTCATGGACAGGACACAGGCCTCTACATATCCTGACTCCCAGGCCTCTGCCACAAAATCATCTTTCGTACCTCCTGTATACATCATTTAGAGATAATTTCTTTGGCATACATGACCCAACTCACACAACAAAGGAGCTCATTCTTTTCCATATGAACATTCCCGTGGCCATTCCCACTAAAATATCACAACCAAAAACTTTTTATTTGAAAGAAATAAAGAAAGATTTGTAAATAAGGTTTTGGTTTTACATTTTAACCATTATTAGTTGACTGGAAGTGCTAATAAATAAAGACAACTATGATGTTGGCATCACCAAAACTTGGTGGGATAATACACGATTGGAATGTTGGTATGGATGGGTACAGCTTGCTCAGGAAGGATAGACAGGGGGAAAAGGGAGGAGGTGTTGCCTTATATATTAATAATGTACACACCTGGACTGAGGTGGACATAGGAGACAGAAGTGTTGAGAGTCTCTGGGTTAGGCTAAAAAGGGGTAAAAAACAAGGGTGATGTCATGCTAGGAGTCTACTACAGGCCACCTAACCAGGTGGAAGAAGTGGATGAGGCTTTTTTTAAACAACTAACAAAATCATCCAAAGCCCAAGATTTGGTGGTGATGGGGGACTTCAACTATCCAGATATATGTTGGGAAAATAACACAGTGGGGCACAGACTATCCAATAAGTTCTTGGACTGCATTGCAAGCAACTTTTTATTTCAGAAAGTTGAAAAAGCCACTGGGGGGAAGCTGTTCTAGATTTGATTTTAACAACTAGGAAAGAACTCGTTGAGAATTTGAAAGTGGAAGGCAGCTTGGGTGAAAGTGATCATGAAATCAGAGAGTTCACAATTCTAAGGAAGGGTAGAAGGGAGTACAGCAAAAGAGAGACAATGGATTTCAGGAAGGCGGATTTTGGTAAGCTCAGAGCTGATAAGTAAGGTCCCATGGGAATCAAGACTGAGGGGAAAAACAACTGAGGAGAGTTGGCAATTTTTCAAAGGGACACTATTAAGGGCCCAAAAGCAAGCTATTCCGCTGGGTAGGAAAGATAGAAAATGTGGCAAAAGCCCACCTTGGCTTAACCACGAGATCTTGCATGATCTAAAAAATAAAAAGGAGTCTCATGAAAAATGGAAACTAGGACAAATTACAAAGGATGAATGAATATAGGTAAACAACACAGGAATGCAGGGGCAAGATTAGAATGGCAAAGGCACAAAATGAGCTCAAACTAGCTACAGGAATAAAAGGAAACAAGATGACTTTATCAATACATTAGAAGCAAGAGGAAGACCAAGGACAGGGTAGGCCCACTGCTCAGTGAGGAGGGAGAAACAGTAAGAGGAAACCTGGAAACGGCAGAGATGCTCAATGACTTTTGTTTTGGTCTTCACCGAGAAGTCTGAAGGAATGCCTAACATAGTGAATGCTAATGGGAAGGGAGTAGGTTTGGAAGATAAAATTAAAAAAGAACAAGTTAAAAATCACTTAGAAAAGTTAGATGCCTGCAAGTCACCAGGGCCTGATGAAATGCATCCTAGAATACTCAAGGAGCTAATAGAGGAGATATCTGAGCCTCTAGCTATTATCTTTGGAAAATCATGGCAGACAGGAGAGATTCCAGAAGACTGCAAAAGGGCCATCTAAAAAAAAGAGAAATAAAAACAACCCAGGAAACTAAAGACCAGTTAGTTTAACTTCTGTGCCAGGGAAGACAATGGAGCAAGTAATTAAGGAAATCATCTGCAAACACTTGGAAGGTGGTAAGGTGATAGGGAATTGCCAGCATGGATTTGTAAAGAACAAATCATGTCAAACCAATCTGAGAGCTTTCTTTGATGGGATAACGAGTCTTGTGGATAAGGGAGAAGCGGTGGATGTGGTATACCTAGACTTTAGTAAGGCATTTGATACGGTCTCGCATGATATTCTTATCAATAAACTAGGCAAATACAATTTAGATGGGGCTACTATAAGGTGGGTGCGTAACTGGCTGGATAACTGTACTCAGAGAGTAGTTATAAATGGTTCCCAATCCTGCTGGAAAGGTATAACAAGTGGGGTTCCGCAGGGGTCTGTTTTGGGACCGGCTCTGTTCAATATCTTCATCAACGACTTAGATATTGACATAGAAAGTACGCTTATTAAGTTTGCAGATGATACTAAACTGGGAGGGATTGCAACTGCTTTGGAGGATAGAGTCATAATTCAAAATGATCTGGACAAACTGCAGAAATGGTCTGAGGTAAACAGGATGAAGTTTAATAAAGACAAATACAAAGTGCAACAATTAGAAAGGAACAATCAATGTCAGACATAAAGAATGGGAAGAGACTGTCTAGGAGAGAGTACAGCAGAAAGGGATCTAGGGGTTATAGTGGACCACAAGCTAAATATGAGTCGACAGTGTGATGCTGTTGCAAAAAAAAGCAAACATGATTCTGGGTTGCATTAATGGGCGTGTTGTGAGCAAGACACGAGAAGTCATTCTTCCACTTTACTCTGCGCTGGTTAGGCCTCAACTGGAGTATTGTGCCCAGTTCTGGGCACCGCATTTCAAGAAAGATGTGGAGAAATTGGAGAAGGTACAGAAGAGCAACAAGAATGATTAAAGGTCTAGAGAACATGACCTATGAAGGAAGGCTGAAAGAATTGGGTTTGTTTAGTTTGGCAAAGGGAAGACTGAGAGGGGACATGATAGCAGTTTTCAGGTATCTAAAAGGATGTCATAAGGAGGAGGGAGAAAACTTGTTCACCTTAGCCTCTAAGGATAGAGCAAGAAGCAATGGGCTTAAACTTCAGCAAGAGAGGTTTAAGTTGGACATTAGGAAAAAGTTCCTAACTATCAGGATGGTTAAACACTGGAATAAATTGCCTAGGGAGGTTGCAGAATCTCCATCTCTGGAGATATTTAGGAGTAGGTTAGATAAATGTCTATCTGGGATGGTCTAGACAGTATTTGGTCCTGTCACGAGGGCAGGGGACTGGACTCGATGACCTCTCGAGGTCCCTTCCAGCCCTACAATCTATGAAGCTATGACAAAGGGCTACTGGAAAAAAGGCAAGTAAATCTAATACTATAGGTTATTATTTAATATTGGGGAAGAGGTCATGAACTAGGCACACAATTCCCATTCCCAGAACCAAATGGAGGAGCATAAGAGGGCTTGTTGCTGCTAAGTAGGTGGAGCCCTCACCATCAATGCAGAAAAATATGTTTTTTGAGCTCCATATTTGTTACAAAATAGCCTTTAAACTCTAAAAACCACTGGGCTCCATTTTTACTTTGTGTAACCGTGGGACTAGGAGCTATAGGTCAGAAGCAACACTCAGCTTTTTGAAGTTTTGCTGTAAAACATCTGTAAAACTCAGATTTATTTTGCATACAGATATAAAAATCCCACACATTTAAGAAATTTGCACAGAAATGTCAGTAAATCAGAAACCCAATTTAATGAGGAGCACTCAGAATGGAAAATAATTTATCCTCTGGTAAGAAGGGAACTGCACTGTAGTTTACCTACAACTTCAATATCATGGTTTGGCTTACTGAAGATTGTTTCATTAGCTATCTAAAAGGATGAGAGACGGGATGGGTTATTCGTTCCATTTCACAATAAATCAGTTTCAACTCACCTAGTGACTTCTCATCTGTATGGGCCAAGGCCAGACTTTCCAAATACACAACCAATACTTCAAACACAAATTGTTCTACTAGAGAATTTTCTTCCCTAAAAAATGAGGAACAGAGCAAATATGCTAAGAAGCATGAATAGGAGTAGCAATAGACAAGTGAATATGAAACTCAAATATGAAATTTAGAAATAAGTTAAACAAAATAGTGCCACATTTCAAATGAACAAAGAAACTTCTTAACAGACTGCAAAAATATTTTAGACCATTATTAGCAAACGAGAAAAATTACTTAGCCATCATTAAAAGTGGTACTTTAAAAACAAAAACAAAACTATTAATAACTTATCATTCTTATCTGGCTTTGGGATGGAAAGTGGGAGCCTCACTGCTCTCCACCCCACATAGAACCCAAATATTTAGGCTGAGAGTCAAGTGAATTTCACTCACAGTATTTGGTCTTAAGAGGTCCATTGATACAGCTTCTTTACATATTAATGGTCAGCATCAAGCAACATCAGTGTAAGTGGATAAAAACCTGGGTTCTCTTCTCAAAATGTCTCTCTCCTCTAGTATATTAACATTGCTTATTTTACTCTAGCTTAGCTACTGTTCAAGTTTTCAGCTCACCTAAATTCTCTATAGATGTTGTTAAAAGCAAGCGCTGCTCCCAGCCTCTTCAAAGCATTAGGGTGAAGAGCAAGGCTGTACAGTCGCTTGAAGAGTGACTTGGTGTTCACTGGACTTTTCTCCTGCTGTTGCGGCGTTGTCTGCTTAATGGACCATTTCATAAATTCTCTAACACACCGACCACAGAAGTCTCTCAAAGAGCTGTCAACAGGATCCACTATCCCATCCTGAAATTAAGGGCAGACTGTTTCATTACAAGAAGTATAAGCTTCAAGGCTAGCATTGCTGTGGTTTTCTACTTCATACAAAAGTAGGTTTCTCCCTCTCCGTTACAGGCCTACTTTCACTCTAGTGCCCAGATGAAAGGATATGTGAGACACAGAATAATGTAATGTATAAAGCGAAGAATTGGAAAGAATAAATGTCTGGAAAAAGCCTCCAACAATCTTCCAGGGTAGAGGGAAAAAATCTATGCCACTTAGACTCTGTCTTATATTAAAGTTTATTTATTTATTAATAAGTGCTCAGATACTATGGTAACAGGCATCTGATAAGAACCTAGAAAAATTAGATTAGACAGTCAGAACAAGGTTCTAAACTTGGTGCTGTCAGAGGCTTGCTGCATGACTTTGGGTAAGTTAACTTCCAAGCCTCAATCTTCCCATCTTTAAGAAGGGCACAATATTTATCAGAATCATCTTGTAGGGTAGATGAGATCTATTCAATTAATGTTTGTGAAGGGCTTTGAGAACCTCAGATATAAGTGCTAAATATCATGTATTATTCCAATGGACATAAATATAAGAATAAGCATAAAGAAAAAATAATGCACAGTATAAATGGCTCAATAAATAAATAAATAAATAAACAAACAAACAAACAAACAAACAAACAAACAAACAAACAAAAGGTTTGTGCATGAGGGGGCAGGGAGGAGAAAATTGGTGCATGTGAGTAAGCTTTTATTAGATTAAAAGTAAAATTCCTTACTGAAGTCATCCAGACACAATACCCTTTGACCAGTCTAAACTGACTTCCTGCATTAAGACAGTACTTCACAGATCATCTACAAAGGGAAGGGAGGTTGGTCCCCTTTTTTATCTTCACAATATATAAAAGTATCTGGAATTTTGTTTGTTTGGGGCAAAAATAATTAAGATTTTTTTTCTGCTTGTAGTTTCTATTTGAAATGCAGAGTCTTGTCTACCCATTTTGCCCCTGGAAGTTTATAAAAAACTGGAGAACTAGTACAATGACATCACAGTATTAATGAAGTATATACTAAGAGCCAAATGGAAAAAGGGTATTTAACCAGACGATTTCTGGGTGGTATTTTGTTTAATACCTATTTCAGCTGAATACCCAACAAATGGGAGAAAAAGTTCTTTTGGTTAACAATTCCATTCACCTGACCACTGTGATAACTTTTAATTAATCAGTATGGTGCAAAAAGTAGTTAAACGTTTGCCTGAATAACAGCTGTAGAAAACTTTCAAACAGCCTATACAAAACCGTATTTTAGTACTTTCTTGTACACACTGATCATGAAAAGGATAGCTAGGATCTCTCCAAGATTAACAATATGCTTGCTAATTTTCAAGATACTTGACTTATTTAGAGATTGTCAAGTGAAAAAAAAAGATGAAGGATTCACAGGAGTATAAAGCCCAACATAAAAGTAAGTACACCTCTACCCCGGTATAACGCTGTCCTCAGGAGCCAAAAAATCTTACTGTGTTACAGGTGAAACCACGTTATATCAAACTTGCTTTGATCTGCCGGAGCACGCAGCCCCGCCCCCCAGGAGCATTGCTTTACCGCGTTATGTCCAAATTCTTGTTATAACAGATCGCGTTATATCAGGGTAGAAGTGTAATAATGAATAAAGATGGCTTACGGAAGAAAGTAATAAATTGGATTTCTTCTTTACATGAGAGGAAGGTCTGTAAAATGTGTATATTTGTTGTTAGAGTTCCTTTAGCAGATCATACTTTACTTTTTAAAAGACATCACACAAGAACAACAAAACAACAACAACAATAATAATAAAAAGAGAAACCAACTTCCTACCAGAATAGCTTCCAGCAATGCTACTGTGTCCTGACTTTCAAATTTTTTGTTGTTGGTGAACCAGTGAATCAATTCCATGACTAGAAGCTCATACAACTGCCTTGTTACCTGAAGAGATGAAAACCACCACCCACTAGGTTAAAATATATATTTATATTCTAGTTTGTTTTCATTTGACAATGAAAAAAAACATTTAAAAAAAAAAGAGGAGTCTGTAAAAAGTGAATGAGTGAAAAGCCAATAACTTCATAATTATAGGTTCATCTATCCAACAGCAAGGATAAAAGAAGCATTTGACTGGGAATCATCAAGAATCTGTTTTCCCTTTTCAGGTCCTCAAAGCCAAGAGCTCACCAAGCTCATTCTCACTCTCATAGTGACATCACACACCACAACCTTCTGGTTGACACTGGTGCATACAACCAGCCTTTGAAAGGAAGGCAGGTCGGTAATTTATCTGGTTTTTAAACCATACTCATTTTGGTGGTGGGTGGGGGGGTAGCATCTTTTTAGCCTTACTATTTAACATGTTGTTGGATTTTAACACTCTTACTGGAATGTCAAATATTACCAAATATTGACATATTGACAGAAAAGAGCATTTAAAGAACTTAAATGTGCCAAATTCAACCTTGATGTAATTAATGTAGATCAATGTCTACAAAGAGGGCTTTACTTCAATTGGTATAGTCATTTTCTACATATTTTTCAAAATGCAAAGTCTATTTGATCTAAAAATAGAGAAAACGTCACACAGACTGAGGATGCCATATTGGCCCCATGCACACTAACTTCAGACTTGCATAGCTATAATTGGGCACATCACCACTCACTTCAGTGGAGCTGTACCCACATTTACACCAGCAATTAGTTAGACTTGATGTCTAATCTTTTTATTTTGGTGCACTGGAAGAGAAACTCAGCTGGTGGAAGACATAATTCCTTTATAGGATGAAACATTTCAGAAACTGAAAAACCTTATATGTTCAGATATTTTAAATCTCTGTGAGACTCAGCTTCCCCATCTGTAAGATGAGGATGATAATACCTTCCTACAAGGGATGTGAAGGTTAATGTGCTTCAAGATCTTTGGCTGGAGGGTGTTATAATTCTGTGTGCTTCTATGTATATCACCACCACCAGATAACAAATATCACAAATTGTGCCTCATGTATTTTTTCTCTGGAGCATGGCAGCTGTACACTAACTCTGTATTTGGAATGATTAATTCCCCCCTCCCAAAATTAACTTATTTTGCTATAGAAATCAAGAACTCCTACTTTGGAAAACTCTTAGAATGAATCAGAGAAGACTGTTCCTTTAATGATACTCCTGTGAATTAATCTGTATTGCAGTCCATCACTGGACTTTTCTAGGAAGCTTCTGTCTTCCACTTTGGAAGCTTGGGGAATAAGGATCTCAGTAAACAAAAGTATTTATTAAATAAATAAATAAATAAAGCAGCAGCTTGTGCCATAATGTTTTACATAATGTAATAAATGTATTCCAAAGTTTAGATGCTTTTAACCAAGCTAGAAAGGAATTTTCTAAGATATAACAGTACAAAGTGTGAGCTTCAGTAGGAGACACAAACAAATAAATGTATTTACCTGGTCTACATCGCAGGCAAGCCGAAGCAGTACAGGAAACATTCGTTTATACAGCTGATACATGGGTGGGGAACCAGGAGGTCCATCTGGCATTTGAGATGCTTTCCCCAACATGTACATAACTATGCTATGCAAGAGCTCACATGCTGCAACCTGCAATAAAGGTTTGATCAGCCTTTTTTTGTTATGTACCAGTTACTTACACAAGCAAGGAATGGGGGTAGGGGAAATTATTGTCACTAATAAATGCTAATGAACTTGTTTTGATCCATACTGCATCCTCATACTAGCAACAAATATGGCACTAAGAAGTACTTCAATGCTGTGCTCACGAAGTAATTCAGATACTATCCCAGTTTTTCATAGCAAGTTATTGCTTCCCATTTCATTGTGCACAATTGGGGGTTTTTGGATGTTTTTTGTAAAAGATACATTCTAAGAATTATTTTGGGGAAGTTCTATGGCCTGTGTGTTATACAGGAGGTCAGGCTAAATTATCACAATGGTCCCTTCTGGCTTTGGAATTTATGACCTGGAGAAAACACATTACTGAAAACCATTCATAGCCATGCATTGCCGGATTCCTACTGGCCTCGTCTTTCTTTGAAAACCATGATCCCAACCCAGCAAAGAACTTAAGCATGTCCTTAATTATTTTCCTGCACTGGGGCCCATAAAGAGGTAAAATACAAGCTTGCATATTATGCCAGGGAAGGAGGCCAGATAACACAAAAAGAAAGCCACCTTAAACCCTCATTTTCACTACAAGTTTAACCATGGAAGCACATGGCTGTACAGTACAGTTCAAAGGATCTATGTTCTATAACTTATTTTGTAGCGTGGAGAGCAACATGATTATAGAGCTGCATCAAGGATCCATGTTACAGTCTAAGATTTAGTCAAAAACAGAAGTGCCTTCACAAAGGAAGTAGATCTTTTACAAGCATTAGCTGACAATTATTTAATAATGAAAACAAACAGAACAATGGCAATACTTTAGTCTGCCTGTCGCTAGCAGATAGAGCTAATTCAGTCACACGAGGCAAGAACAAATCCAAGTAGATGACTGGCTTCATGTCTGCAAAGGGTACAGCAAAGCTCAGGTGCTTCTCAGTGTCCCAGGACACAAATTTCTTCATCATCTCTTCTGCAGAAGCAGCTAGTATATTAGGAAGAAAGCAAAACAAAAATAAGCTTTATGCTATGCAACTAACAAGATAAAATCAAACATAAGTCATAAAGAACTGAGATTTTCAGGCACTTTGATAGAGTTGTTTAACTAACCCCTCCAACTTCAAACAAGGGGTGCATCACAATACCTAGCTAATCAAGGTACTTGTCAGAATAATAGTGGTCTCACTTTCACAGAAAAACAGCTCCACTGTCACTTGGAGAAAGAGTAACTGCTGTCAACTTTTCACAAGACAGCATTACTATCCAACTCCAACAGAGGTAATTTCAGAGTAGTTTATAAATTTGTCACATATTGGAGCATGCTTGTTTCAGAACACTTCTCAAAGTCCAGTATGGATTTTTTTGGTCTGCTACTGTTACAAGCAACGCTTAGAGGTGGGATTTTACAAATGGATCCAGGCAGGCAGATCCTTGGAAATGCACAGAAACTGACTAATTTCAAACAGGATTCAGTGTGAGTATAGGGTCTAAACATGTGGATCCAGTTACAAGATATGACCCTAAAATGTCTACAACTAAAAGAGAACATGATAGTTAACCCGGGGAGTGGAAGGGGTAAATGGGAGGCAGCAAAAACTGAGTCTGACTTCACTTTGTACAGTCAGTTTCACAGTTTTCCATTAATAGTCATCAAAAGGACCAATACCATGTATAAAGTGAATTGTGTGTGTAAGGCTTTGCATGATTGGGGGCTAGGTGACCTTTTTGGGTACGTCTGTAGGTTTTAGTCAGGAGGAGGGGATGGAAGAGGATAATGTAAGGGCCAGATCAGATGATAAACATTCACATAAAGAATCAGACACATCAGAAAAGGGCAGACAAATAAACAGTGACAAGTTTTTAAAGTGCTTGTACACAAATGCTAGAAGTCTAAATAATACGATGGGTGAACTAGAGTGCCTCGTGATAAAGGAGGATATTGATATAATAGGCACCACAGAAACCTGGTGGACAATCAATGGGACACAATCATTCCGGGGTACAAAATATATCAGAAGGACAGAACAGGTCGTGCGGGGGGGGGAAGGGAAGGAAAGGAGAGTGTCACTATATGTGAAAGAAAATGAAGAATCAAATGAAGTAAAAATCTTAAGTGAATCCATATGTTCCATAGAATCTCTATGGATAGAAATTTCATGATCTAATAAGAATAGAACATTAGAGATCTATTATCGACCATCTGACCAGGACAGTGATAGTGATGATGAAATGCTAAGGGAAATTAGAGAGGCTATCAAAATTAAGAACTCAATAACAGTGGGGGATTTCAATTAGCTCCATATTGACTGGGAACAAGTCACCTCAGGACAAAATGCTGAGACAAAATTTCTCGATACTTTAAACGACTGCTTTATATTACTTTACATTTATACACATTAAATTTCATTTGCCATTTTGTTGCCCAATCACTTAGTTTTGTGAGATCTTTTTGAAGTTCGTCACAATCTGCTTTGGTCTTAACTATCTTGAGCAGTTTAGTATCATCTACAAACTTTGCCACCTCACTGTTTACCCCTTTCTCCAGATCATTTATGAATAAATTGAATAGGATTGGTCCAAGGACTGACCCTTGGGGAACACCATTAGTTACCCCTCTCCATTCTGAGAATTTACCATTAATTCCTACCATTTGATCCCTGTCTTTTAACCAGTTCTCAATCCATGAAAGGACCTTCCCTTTTATCCCATGACAGCTTAATTTATGTAGGAGCCTTTGGTGAGGGACCTTCTCAAAGGCTTTCTGCGGAAATCTAAGTACACTATGTCCACTGGATCCCCCTTGTCCACATGTTTGTTGACCCCTTCAAAGAACTCTAATAGATTAGTAAGACATGATTGCCCTTTACAGAAACCATGTTGACTATTGCTTAACAGTTTATGTTTTTCTGTGTGTCTGACAATTTTATTTTTAACTATTGTTTCGACTAATTTGCCCGGTACCGACGTTAGACTTACCGGTCTGTAATTGCCGGGATCACCTCTAGAGCCCTTTTTAAATATTGGCGTTACATTAGCTAACTTCCAGTCATTGGGTACAGAAGCTGATTTAAAGGACAGGTTACAAACCTTAGTTAATAGTTCCGCAACTTCACATTTTGAGTTCTTTCAGAACTCTTGGGTGAATGCCATCTGGTCCCGGTGACTTGTTAATGTTAAGTTTATCAATTAATTCCAAAACCTTCTCTAGTGACACTTCAATCTGTGACAGTTCCTCAGATTTGTCACCTACAAAAGCTGACTCAGGTTTGGGAATCTCCCTAACATCCTCAGCCGTGAAGACTGAAGCAAAGAATCCATTTAGTTTCTCCGCAATGACTTCATCGTCTTTAAGAGCTCCTTTTGTATCTCGATCATCAAGGGGCCCTACTGGTTGTTTAGCAGGCTTCCTGCTTCTGATGTACTTAAACATTTTGTTATTACCTTTGGAGTTTTTGGCTAGCCGTTTTTCAAACTCCTCTTCGGCTTTTCTTATTACATTCTTGCACTTAATTTGGCAGCATTTATGCTCCTTTCTATTTGCCTCACTAGGATTTGACTTCCACTTTTTAAAGGAAGTCTTTATCTCTCACTGCTTCTTTTACATGGTTGTTAAGCCACGGTGGCAATTTTTTAATTCTTTTACTCTGTTTCTTAATTTGAGGTATACATTGAAGTTGGGCCTCTACTATGGTGTCTTTAAAAAGCACCCATGCAGCTTGCAGGGATTTCACTTTAGTCACTGTACCTTTTAATTTCTGTTTAACTAACCCCCTCATTTTTGCATAGTTTCCCCTTTTGAAATTAAATGCCACAGTGTTGGGCTGTTGAGATGTTCTTCCCACCACAAGGATGCTGAATATTATTATATTATGGTCACTATTTCCAAGCGGTCCTGTTATAGTTACCTCTTGGGCCAGCTCCTGCGCTCCACTCAGGACTAAATCTAGAGTTGCCTCTCCCCTTGTGGGTTCCTGTACCAGCTGCTCCATGGAATAGTAATTTAAAGTATCGGTAAATTTTATCTCTGCATTTCGTCCTGAAGTGAAATGTTCCCAGTCAATATGGGGATAATTGAAATCCCCCACTATTATTGAGTTCTTAATTTTGATAGCATTTCATCATCACTATCACTGTCCTGGTCAGGTGGTCGATAATAGATCCCTAATGTTCTATTCTTATTAGAGCATGAAATTTCTATCCATAGAGATTCTATGGAACATGTGGATTCACTTAAGATTTTTACTTCATTTGATTCTACGTTTTCTTTCACATATAGTGACACTCTCCTCCTCCCCCCACGACCTGTTCTGTCCTTCTGATATATTTTGTACCCAGAAATGATTGTGTCCCATTGATTGTCCTCAGTCCACCAGGTTTCTGTGATGCCTATTATATCAATATCCTCCTTTATTACAAGGCACTCTAGTTCACCCATCTTATTTTTTTTAAGACTTCTAGCATTTGTGTACAAGCACTTTAAAAACTTGTCACTGTTTATTTGTCTGCCCTTTTCTGATGAATCAGAATCTTTTTTATGTGAATGTTTATCATCTGATCTGGCCCTTACATTATCCTCTTCCATCCTCTACTCCTGACTATAACCTGGAGATTCTCTATCATCAGACTCTCCCCTAAGAGAAGTCTCTGTCCGATCCACACGCTCCTCTGCAGCAGTCGGCTTTCCCCCATCTCCTAGTTTAAAAACTGCTCTACAACCTTTTTAATGTTTAGTGCCAGCAGTCTGGTTCCACTTTGGTTTAGGTGGAGCCCATCTCCCCTGTATAGGCTCCCCCCATCCCAAAAGTTTCCCCAGTTCCTAATGAATGTAAACCCCTCCTCTCTACACCATCGTCTCATCCACGCATTGAGACGCTGAAGCTCTGCCTGCCTACCTGGCCCTGCGCATGGAACTGGGAGCATTTCTGAGAATGCCCCCATAGAGGTCTTGGATTTCAGTCTCTTCCCTAGGAACCTAAATTTGGCCTCCAAGACATCTCTCCTACCCTTCCCTATGTCACTGGTACCTACATGTACCACGACCACCGGCTCCTCCCCAGCACTACACATAAGTCTATGCAGATGGCTCGAGAGATCCGCAACCTTCGCACCAGGCAGGCAAGTCACCATACGGTTCTCCCGGTTATCACAAACTTAGCTATCTACGTTTCTAATGATCGAATCTTCCATTATTAACACCTGCCTTTTCCTAGAAACGGAGTTCCCTCCCCCGGAGAGGTAACCTCAATGCAAGAGGCAACCTCAGCACCATCTGGAAGGAGGGTCCCAACTATGGGAAGGTTTCCCTCTGCTCCCCTTGACTGCTCTGCTTCCCTGGGCCTTTCATCCTCCTCAACAGTGCAGGGGCTGCCTGACCGGAGGTGGGACAATTCTACAGTGTCCCGGAAAGCCTCAATATACCTCTCTGCCTCTCTTCGCTCCTCCAGTTCCATCACCCTGGCCTCCAAAGTCCGCACATGGTCTCTGACGGCCAGGAGCGCCTTGCACCGAATGCACACACATGCCATCCGCCCACATGGCAGGTAATCATACATGCACTAAACTGGATAGCCCCCACTCTGCAGCTGGGCTTCTGCCAGCATTGTCTCCTAGTTAATTAAAGGGTTGTTTAAAGCAAGAAGTTTTGAATGTAGTTTGGCTTATAGGTTTTAAGGGGAATAAAGGGAAACAGATAGAACCAGCAAGGGACCCCCGCTCCCTTCTCACTCCCCTTCTGAACTCCCTTGCGAAACTCCCTGTTAGCAGCCCCTGTCTACACTGCAAGCTGAGAGGTGTAATTTCCAGCTCAGATAAACATAAATGCACTAGCTCTGGTCAAGCTTATGTATTAAAAACACCAACATGGCCATGGTGGCACAAGCTAGCCACAAGTACAACCCTGACTGAGGCCCTAGATACATACTCGGATGGCTAGCCCAAGCCACCACCTGTACTGCCGCAATCACACTTCTATTTTTAGCATGCTAGTTTGAGCAGAGATCATGCATATATGTCTACTCAAGCTGGGAAAAGACAGTTACTCACCGTAGTAACTGTTGTTCTTCGAGATGTGTTGCTCCTATCCATTCCAGTCAGGTGTGCGCACCGCGCGTGCACGGCTCTCCGGAACTTTTTTACCCTAGCAACTCCGGCGGGCCGGTTGGCGCCCCCTGGAGTGGCGCCGCTATAGCGCCTGTTATATACCCTAGCCGGCCCGTCCGCTCCTCCGTTCCTTCTTGCCGGCTACTCCGACAGTGGGGAAGGAGGGCGGGTCTGGAATGGATAGGAGCAACACATCTCGAAGAACAACAGTTACTACGGTGAGTAACCGTCTTTTCTTCTTCCAGTGATTGCTCCTATGCATTCCAGTCAGGTGATTCCCAAGCCTTACCTAGGTGGTGGGGTCGGAGTGAGACGTGGCGGAGTGCAATACCGCGGAGCCGAAGGCTGCGTCGTCTCAAGACTGCTGCACCAACGCGTAGTGGGAGGTGAAGGTGTGGACCAAAGACCAGGTGGCCGCTCGACAGATGTCCTGGATAGGGACATGGGCCAGGAAGGCAGCCGACGAGGCGTGCGCCCTCGTGGAGTGAGCGGTGAGGCGGCATGGTGGCACACGAGCAAGCTCGTAGCAGGTCCGGATACACGCTGTGACCCAGGAGGAAATCCGTTGGGAGGAGATCGGCTCACCTTTCATGTGGTCAGCAACCGCCACGAACAGCTGGGGCGAACGCCGGAAGGGCTTAGTCCGCTCGATGTAGAAAGCGAGCGCCCTGCGGACGTCGAGGGTGTGCAGCTGTTGCTCCCGAGGCGAGGCATGCGGCTTCGGGAAGAATACCGGGAGGAAGATCTCCTGGTTGAGGTGGAAGGCCGACACCACCTTTGGGAGGAAGGCTGGATGTGGTCGAAGCTGCACCTTGTCCCCGTTGAAGACGGTGTATGGCGGACTAACCGTTAGAGCGCGGAGCTCAGAGACTCGCCTTGCTGATGTAATGGCGACGAGGAAGGCCGTCTTCCAGGAGAGGTAGAGCAGGGAGCACGTGGCCAAGGGCTCGAAGGGGGGACCCATCAGCTTGGCCAGCACGAGGTTCAAATCCCAGGTCGGGGCAGGACGCCACACCGGCGGGTACAAGCGGTCCAGGCCTTTAAGGAAGCGGGAAACCATCTGGTTGGAGAAGATGGACCGACCTTCCACGGATGGACGAAAGGCGGACACTGCTGCCAGGTGAACTCTTAAGGAGGAGACCGCAAGACCTTGCTCCTTAAGGTACCAGAGGTAGTCCAGGATGGTAGGAACAGGGACTACGAAGGGATTGAGGCCTCGTTGGTCACACCAGAGCGCGAACCGCTTCCATTTCGCCAGATAGGTGGAGCAAGTGGAAGGCTTTCTGCTCTCTAGCAGGACTTGCTGTACTGCTGCCGAACAGTCCCTCTCTGCGTGGGTCAACCACTCAGGTACCAAGCTGTAAGATGGAGGGACTGTAGGCTCGGATGGCGGAGTCTGCCGAAGTCCTGAGTGATGAGGTCCGGCCACAACGGAAGGGGGATGGGATCCCGAACGGAGAGCTCGAGCAGCAGGGAGTACCAATGTTGCCTCGGCCAGGCCGGAGCTACGAGAATGACGGTGGCTCTGTCCCTCCAAAGCTTCTGTAACACTCGGTGGACGAGCGGGAAGGGAGGGAAGGCATAGAGAAGGTGATCCTTCCAGGAATACAGGAAGGCGTCCGACAGGGAGCCCGGTGCGTGACCCCGGAACGAGCAGAACAGGTGGCACTTCCTGTTCGCCTTGGAGGCGAATAGGTCTATCTGGGGAAACCCCCACCTGCGGAAGATTGTGGGCACGACGTCGGGACGGAGAGACCACTCATGGGAGAAGAAAGACCTGCTGAGATGGTCGGCCAGCGTGTTCTGTACTCCCGGAAGAAAGGACGCTTCTAGGTGAATGGAGTGGGTCATGCAGAAGTCCCACAGGAGCATCGCCTCCTTGCAGAGGAGGGAGGAGCGGGCTCCGCCCTGTTTGTTCACGTAGAACATTGCTGACGTATTGTCCGTGAACACTGTCACACAGCGGCCTTGCAGGTGGGTGCAGAAGGTGCGACAGGCCAGACGGATCGCTCGCAGCTCGCGGACACTGATGTGCAGAGCGAGCTCTTGGGGCGACCACAGGCCTTGGGTGTGAAGGTCGCCCAGGTGAGCTCCCCAACCGAGTGCTGAGGCATCCGTGGTCAGAGTGGCGGACGGGCGAGGAGGATGGAACGGGACTCCCGCACAGACAATCTCCGGGTCTAGCCACCAGTTGAGGGACTCGAGGGTTGGCCTGGAGACTGTGACCACCATATCGATGGGATCTCGATGCGGCCGGTACACCGACGCGAGCCAAGACTGGAATGGGGGGAGGTGAAGCCGCGCGTACGCGGTGACGTACGTGCATGATGCCATGTGGCCCAGGAGGTGGAGGCAGGAGCGCACCGTCGTGGTTGGGAAGGAGACGAGGTCCCGGATGAGGGAGACCATCGTCTGATGTCGAGATCGCGGTAGGCAGGCCCGGGCCAACGAGGAGTCGAGGACCGCTCCAATGAACTCCACCCACTGCGACGGGATCAAGGTGGACTTCTCGGTGTTGATTAGGAGACCGAGTCGCCGGAAGAGGGACAGTATGTCTGTCAACTGGCCCATTACCAGCTGTCGAGACTGTCCGCGAACCAGCCAGTCGTCGAGATACGGGTAGACATGTATCTGACGACGGCGGAGGGCTGCGGCAACCACTGCCATGCATTTGGTAAACACCCTCGGTGCGGTGGAGAGCCTGAACGGCAACACGGCGAACTGGTAGTGGGCGTTGTTGACCACAAACTGGAGGTAACGTCGATGGGGAGGATAGATTGCGACACGGAAGTAGGCGTCCTTCATGTCGAGGGCGGCAAACCAGTCTCCCGGATCCAGAGAGGGCATGATGGTCCCCAAGGTGACCATGCGAAACTTGGGCTTGAGCAGGTACTTGTTCAGCTCGCGAAGGTCCAGGATAGGACGTAGCCCCCCTTTCGCTTTGGGGATGAGAAAATAGCGGGAATAGAATCCCCTGCCCCGCCTGTCTTGAGGCACTGCTTCTATGGCACCCACGCTCAACAGAGTCTGGACCTTTTGTAAGAGGACTTGCTCGTGAGAGGGGTCCCTGAAGAGGGACAGGGAGGGTGGGTGGGAAGGCGGGGGCGAAACAAATTGAAGGCGGTATCCCGACTGGACTATTTGAAGCACCCAGTTGTCCGTTGTTAAGTGGGACCAAGCCGAAAAGAAATGGGAAAGGCGGTTGTAAAATAAAGGGGTAGGGAGAGTGATGGGCCGTCCTCGTGCGTCCCATCAAAAGGCCAGCTTGGACCCCTGAGGGGCCTTGGAAGAGGCCTGGCCCTGGCTACGCCTATTGCCGGAAGGACGATGGCGATTTGGAGCCGGTCGCCGGCTATTGTACGGGCGGTAGCGTTGTTGGTGGAAGGACCGGGGGGGTTGCTGCCGGAAGGACCTGCGCTGTGGTGCCGGCGTGTGCATCCCTAGGGTGCGGATGGCAATGCGACCGTCTTTCAGGGTCTGGATCCGGAAATCAGTCTTCTCGGAGAAGAGCCCCTGAGTGTCAAACGGCAGGTCCTGTAATGTATATTGCACCTCCGGCGGCAGGGTGGAGGACTGCAGCCAGGCGATGCGCCGCATTGTCACGCTGGAGGCTAAGGTCCGAGCTCCCGAATCCGCAGCGTCGAGGGCGGCCGTGATGGAGGACCTGGACGATTTCTTTCCCTCGTCCAACATTGCCGAGAACTCCTGGCGGGAGGCTGTTGGCAGGAGCTCTGTAAACTTTGCCAGGGACGTCATGATGTCAAAGACGTACCTGGCGAGGAAGACCATCTGGTTGGCGATGCGCATTTGTAGGCCGCCCGCCGAGTAGCTCTTGCGGCCTAACAGGTCCATTCGCCGCGCGTCCTTCGACTTGGGCGCAGGGGCAGGTTGACCGTGCCTCTCCCTGTCGTTGACCGACTGGACGACCAACGAGTCCGGGGTTGGGTGAGTATAGAGATACTCATAGCCCGTGGGGGGGACTGAATATTTGCGCTCGACCCCACGAGCCGTAGGAGGGATGGACGCAGGCGTCTGCCAAAGTGTGGTGGCGTTCTTCTGTATTGTTCACACAAACGGTAACGCCACTCGCACGGGAGCCTCTGCACCGACGACGTTAGTGATAGGGTCCTCGTCCTCCTGAACCTCCGCCACCGGAAGAGCCATAACCATCGCCACGCGGCGAAGCAGGTCTTGATGGGCCTTCAGGTCTATAGGCGGAGGCTCCTTGGTAGACGCTGCGGCCACCGCCTCGTCTGGTGAGGACGACGAGGACAAGCCCTGAACAGCGACCTCCGTCGAAGGACCTGCGGACTGTTCGTCGGCTGGGTCGGGCTGCATGGTCCCCTCGCGGTCAGGCTCACGTGTAGGAGAAGGGGGCGGTCGGCTAACCGTCGCCTCTGGTACCCTGCGCTCGGAAGCAGGGGCTCTCGGGGGCAATGGCACCCCCTGAGTCTCGTACTGGGCCCATGGCACCCAGAATCCCCACTGCTGTGCCCCCTGAGGTTGACCGTGCGGGGTAGGCGGAAGGTGGTCAGTGCTGTCCTCTGTGGAGGCGACCGATGCAGAGCGGGATGGCCATGGCGGTGCCGAGGCGCTGATAGATTGCGCCGTCGACTGAGGCAATCCGGTCCCGGACGGTGCCGAGGATCGGTACCGGTCTTCACGGTACTGGGACGGTGACCGAGACCAACGCGTGCCGCGGTGCCGGGAGCTCGACCGGTGCCGGGAGCTCGACCAGGAATCGGACCTGCGGTGCCGGGAGCGGCTGCGCGGGGAACGGTGCCGGGAACGGTGCCTGGACAGGGACCTTTGTCGGTGCCAACGCGACGGCGATCGGGACCTTGTGCGACGCCGGGAGTGCGACCGGTACCGTGATGACAAGCGGTACCGGGACTGCGACCGACATCGAGACGGCGACCGGTACCGCGATGGCGAGCGGTGCCGAGATCACGATCGACGGGACGGTGATCTACGGCGGGACCGGGAACGTGACCGGGAGCGGGAGCGTCGTCCGTGCCGTCTGTCCGGAGAGGGCGGCCGGAGCATCCTGGCCGGTTTTCCTGCTGACACGACAGCCCGCGCCGGCGGTGCCGGAGGCTCGGTGCCTCTATGAGCTGTATTAGCTCGCGCGCCGAGGAGAATGTCTCCGGCGTAGATGGCAGCCGGGGCTCGACCACGGTCGGTGCCGGGGAGCGTGGCGATGCCGGACTCGACGGCCCTTGCGGCGCCGGAGTCAATGGCCCGGTGCACGTCTTGTGCACGGCCACCGCAGGGGCCGCAGGTGGCGCAATCGTCTTCACTGAGTCCTCAGCGCGGGCCTTAGCAAGTGCCTTCGCCAGCTTGTGTTTTTTAGAAGGCGAGAGCGAGCGGTGCCGGGTCTTCGGAGCCCTGGCTGAGGCTGTGGGGCCACGGTGCCGGAGCAGCTTGGTGCCGCCGGTGCGCTCTGCATCGATGAAGCTCTCGGTGCTGGCGCGGACGGTGCCGGGGGCTGGAGCGACGCCTCCATTAGGAGTTGTTTCAATCAAATGTCCCGCTCCTTCCCAGTTCGCGGCTTGAAGGCGGAACAGAAAGAACACTTATCTGTTCGGTGTCCTTCGCCCAGGCAACGGAGGCAGGCGTCGTGCGGGTCCCCGACTGGCATAGGCCTCTGGCACGATGCACAGGGCTTAAAGCCCGGTGCTTTGGGCATGAGCCCGCACCAGGGGAGGAAAGGGAGGGGATACCCCCCTTAACCTTATCCTAAAACCTAACTAACTAACTATGAAAACTAACTAACTATGAAAACTATCTACACTAAGTACTAACGAACTATATACAGAGAACAGTAGCGAGAGCTAGGGCTGTGGAGGACAGAGAGCACTCCACAGTTCCAACAGGCCATCACGGGCAGTAAGAAGGAACTGAGGAGCGGACGGGCCGGCTAGGGTATATAACAGGCGCCATAGCGGTGCCACTCCAGGGGGCGCCAGCCGGCCCGCCGGAGTTGCTAGGGTAAAAAAGTTCCGGAGAGCCGTGCACGCGCAGCGCGCACACCTGACTGGAATGCATAGGAGCAATCACTCGAAGAAGAACTGCACCTCACTTATTGTTCCACAGTAGGTTTTGCTTTGTTCTTGTGAACTGAAAAGCTTAACAAAATGGAACCAGCCTACTAAAATAGTTTTTATTTGGTAAGGTCACCTTATTTCATAAAAGGATAACAACATTTATGAACCTGCACTTAAAGTCAGTTGTAAATAAGAGAAAGCACAGAAGTGTTTAATATTTTTGGACACTCACCTGTAAGTAAATTTCTATTGATTTGCCCTCCCAAAGATCCAAGAAGCCGTACCACTCTAGTTCTTACAGCTTCCAAGGATAGATGATCTTCCTGGATAATTCAGGATATCATTAGAAAAGTGAAGACAGTGGGGCAACTCATGCATATGTGTAACTTTACAAATATAAGTGGATACAGGATTAGAATCTTAAAGTTAAAACAGTTGAACGGGGGAGGGGAATTTTTGAGACTCAGTAAGACACAGAGAAGCACTGGAAAACATTTTATTTTATTTTATTTTGGCTCCATACACAGTTCCTCTCCCTATTAGATTTATTCTGAAGGCATCAAAACAGTCACCATATTTTGTGACACTTTAGTGGCAATTTCTGCAGAAAGGGTAAAATAATTTTGTGACACACGTGCCTTCATTCTGCACAGGAATATCATATGCCTACAGAATACATTGTTGGGTGCAGAATTTCACAAAACAAGATTTTTTTTTAAAATAGGGGTTTAAAGTTAGGCTCCTAAATCCATATTTAGGCATATGCTTGATTTTCAGAAGTGCTGAGTACCCAACAGCCAACAATGACGTAAATTCATTTAATGTATAAACTAACTGGCTTTGTTCATAAACTGCGGGATTTGACAAGATCTGCACAAATAGAAAGACAAAGCGGATGAGAGAATATCTTTTACTGGACCAACTTCTGTTGGTGAGTGACCAGCTTTCGAGCAACACAGAGAATAATAAAACATATTACCTCACACACCTTGTCTCTCTAATACCCTGGGACTGACACGGTTACAACAGTGCATACAGAACTAGGATTAGCTATTGTTTACATACTTAAAACCGTCTCCTTCCAGGTAGTTTATACATTAAGTTGCACAAATTAAATTACACATAAATTAAACTATGCCAATGTTTTCTAAAGTGAGAGAGAAGTCCCTGGGTTGGATGAGTGATATGCCTGACTTTCATGAGTTTCAATTAAGTTTTGGATAGGATACAAAATAAATATCCACAAAGTACCATTCAGAACCACTGTAAAACCAGATTCTGATTTTAGTGTGGCTTGAGTACCAGTCAGGAAAATATCAGATACTTCTTATGAGCAAGGCCTCTGGTACTCTGCAGCAAACTGGATATAAATTATCAGCAGTCTGGTGGATGTTCTGGAAATTCTGAAGTAGTTTTAGATACATTTTTATTCTGTAGGGCTTTTTTTATTATTTTACTGAAATACATAAAGTTAAGCACCACAATCAATTAACTAACCCCTGCATTACTCATGTGACATTCAATTCCAATTATTTCATACTGCTGCACATTTTCAATATGCCACAGATCATCAAGTTTATGTTTCAGAGTTAATATCTCATTGAGATGAGTGGGACAGTTCATCTCTCAGTGCTACTGTTCCTGGTTGTCCGCAGATTTATGAAGACATCTCTGTATCAATTTGTACCCAAGATTTACTCTGCAATCATATGGGCCAGAAACATATTTTAAAAAATAAATGCTTAAATTCTTGAGCCCAATTCTGTGGCAAGAAGTGATTTCCACAATCAAGGGCCCAGTTCACAAGCCTATATGTGCAGCATCTGATTTTGGAAGGCATCTCACAAACATCAGTTTATTCAATATTTCAGTCAGGCCTCATATTATATACAAGAAAAAAAGTACATGAAATGTCACTAAGAAAAATGAGAGAATTCATGGTTATATGCAGTAACTGCAAGCAAATAATATGCATTCTGATTAAGATATACACAGTGTATTTTCACATCTACTTCTGAAAAGGTATACTATAATACTCTTTGGTTTTGAAAGCTGAGCAGAACAGAAATTTTAATGTCAGTTTCAATAGAGAAAGGGAAGGATTTATTTACCAATGAAAGGGTCTTTGCTTTTTTCAGACGCTGTATCACAACTTTGTTAAACCCTTTCTGGACTGCACGAGAAAGCTTCCTCACTTCCCAATTATTCTGGGATTCATCTGATCAACAAGAAGCAGCTTATTAATGCCCAAATACTGTACTCACCCACCCTCAAATCCTACTGAATTTATTCTCTTAAAAGTGATTTTGCAAAAATTAAGTTTCCTTTTCAGATCTCAGACATGGAAAAACTCTTCATGTTACGGAAACAACTTTAAGCTGACACAAAGGAAACTTAACACCAGAAAGGAGACAGTGGGACTATTGTCATCAAGCATTGGGAGCATGGGTGAGCTGAAAACAGAATTTGCTTGAACTTGTGAGGTGCAGAGAGAAGGGCAATAGTCATTCTCTGCAACATAAATCCCCCCTCCCCCCACCAAGCAATTTACAGGGTGGCACAAGACTGGCCATGAAGCAGCTCTGATAATTTTTCAGAAATTATTATTACAGAACAGCTAATTGGGGTGTCGGTACAGGTAAAATATCACCATCCGATATGGGCCTTTTACTTGGGCTATGAGCACTGAAAAAGCCAGTTATTAATAGCTGGAACTGAAGACCAGACAACAGGGGTTACGACCCACTCACGGGTGCACAGAACTCCCACTAACCACAATATACTAGGGGTAATACAGTAGTTATTGTCCTGTTAGCTACTGCTGAAGGATGGCACATATAAATTGATACCATTTACTACTGTTGGGATTCTACTTGCAGCAGTCACTAATCTCTCTCAGTTGGGGGGGGGGGGGGGAAGCACAATTCTTGGTTGTAGAATACTCTCTTAATATTCCACATGCAAGAGTTTCTACAATAAGCTGCAAGTATCCTACATCCGCACCCTCAGGCTCTACTGAATTTTTTATTATTAGTTATACTTGAATATATTAAAGCTTGCAAATGTCCCCAACTCTATATTTCTACACTATCAATGTTTTCTACCACATACCTGCCAATCCAGTGGTTTTCAAATAGCCATCAAAGAGAGGCAGGACATCCTTGTAGTAAGGCTGCATTAAATGTTTGGGAATGCGAGCTGACCAGTCTTCCAGGGCATCCAGCCCCGCATCAGCCATTGGGGTATAGCTGAGGCCCAGCTTAAATGCATTCTACATATTAAGCCAACAAAGCTATTAAATATTTTGGGAATCAATACTAAGATTTAAAGAAAAAATAGCTTTATGAGTAAATTATAACACAATAAATTATAATTTCCTTTTATATCTTTAGCTCCCTAACAGCTGACATGCTAATGTACCAAAAACATTTATTTTACTACATTACAACATTAGAACGCCTTTGCATGATCAGGACCTTCAGGTGGAGCTGCAAACATCACGTAGTAGCCATACAAATTTACCAGCTCTCAAAAAAAGTTGGCTCATTGACCCTTTTATCAATGGTGATGCTAGTACAAAAAAAAAAATCATATACAATTAAAAAATTTTGCAAGACTGATTTTAAAAACAAAAGCCAACAAAGAATGTTAACCGTACATCACACTGACCCACCTGCAATGCAGGAATGTATGCTTTGATATCAAGCATGATGATGTCATGTGGTAAGGAGAGTACAAAGGTCAGACATGATGCTAACAACTCATCTTTGTACTGTTTCATTTTTGCTGTTACCTAAAATTCAGAAATGTAACAAACAATAATAATTGAGCAGATTTGTTTAGTTGGTAAATAAAACTTTAAAGGATCTTGAAAGTGTTGGCTGTATCACTATATGTTGCTATATAATTCATAGAACACAGGAATCTTGTTTACTGATTAGAACATAAAGGGTAGGATAACAGAAATTAATAGCAGCACAGAAAATATCTTGAGAGTAAAAGTTGTACTTAAGAGTTGGTATTTTAGGTACTGTAGAATCAACCAAAACCTTTAAATCCCACTGGAAGAGAGGGTTTTGTGAGGTTTCATGGTTTTGGTATGATTTCAAGTTCAAAGAGTAAATTAAGAATCTAGTTCTAATGAGGGGCTGTACTGACATCACATGTTTAAGTGTTTTTCTTTTTAAATATTTCATTCTTATCCCATATTACAAGTCATCATCATGATGTCATATCAATACTATGACTGCATATCATTCTCTGTATGTATAAATATCTTCTTACTGTATGTTCCATTCTATGCATCCAGTGAAGTGGGCTGTAGCCCATGAAAGCTTATACTCAAATTTGTTAGTCTCTAAGGTGTCACAAGTACTCCAGTTCTTTTTGCTGATACAAACTAACACGGCTGCTACTCTGAAAACTGTAATTGGATGATTTGTCTGCTGCTTAACTTAAACTGATTGTAGTCAGGAGATAAGTTCAAGGACAGTGCTTGCTCTTAATATTGTTAAACTTGTCTCCTGAACAAAACTCTAGGACCAGAGATTACATTTTAATTATGGAATCTGCTTTCTCCATTGGTCCGACAAAGCCTAACTTGCTGTGTACGTAAGCATACTACAAAGCCTATGTATTCACATAGTTTTCTCTCAGGTGGTGGACTGAGTCAATTTTTGAATACCAGAGTATGTTTTAACTGACATTATGTCAACTTACATTTGTTTTGTAATAAGCATTTTTAAATAGAGAGTTTGTGACCGGTCCATTCTATAAACTCAAACAATAAATCCAGGTATAGGATCTGAATGCCACATAGAGAATAACTTATTATCATGGAATATATAATGCATAACTAAGAAGTAACTGTGCAGTTGTAGCTCAGGAACTGCAAAACATCCTTGTACTTTGATTTGTCGAGATGATTCCACTGCAGTATGATAGAATTTGCCATTCATATTTAAAAAGAGAAATGACAATTGTTCCCTTTGAATTAATTATTTTCATTTAACAATGGAAGATGTGCGTTGATATTTATTTTATACTAAGCAGCATTTCCTTCCCTGAAGTTCATTCTTGGCACTAATAATTTACTACGGGGGATGGACTAAAAGGCATGATAATAGTTATATTTGTTTAATAATCAACTTTACATTTTTTAAGTTGAGTAAGGGATGTAAATGTCTTTCTCCCAAGTCAGAATCACTTCTAGTCATTTTGAAACTTTAAAGAAAGAAAACCCAATAGTGCAGTACAATATGATATCTGACAATTACTTCAACTTACTGGAATGACCTTGTTCGGTCAGAAACATACCAGTCCGAGAGCAGGTGCTGATCCTACCTGAGACTTTTAAGGTGTTTTTGGTGACTTACTCAGGCAGGTGGTTTATTTCTCCACTCATATATAAGAGATTAGGGTGTCGGCTGAGCAGCCAAGTCAGGAGAAGGCTTGAGCTGAATTTGATCTTATTGTTTGTTTCTACGTGAATGAAACCAAACCTCAGAAAGGCAGCAAGTTTGGACTACAGAGTATTTTCCCTGCAAGCAGGCAGGGAAAGAGTCATCTGCTCATGGTCATATTTATTTAAAGTAAGTATCTCTTATAACCCAAAATGCTGGGATAATGCTGTGTTATGATGGAGACAAAAGTCAAAAAGATACTACTGTTAAAAATTCTGTACTGGAAATAACATTTTATATTGATATAGTAATAAAAGCCTAACAAGGAAAATGGTTTACCTCTTTTCCAAATTTTGCAAATAGTGCAAAGCAAGAGCTCTTCTCAGGGTCATCAGGGCATTTTTGGTAACTCTTTGGACTTACACTCTGACAAACAGAAACTATCATCAGTGCTATGAATAATAAATAAATAAATAAATACACACACACACACACACACACACACAAAATGTACATGTTCTGACAGACATCAAGGCTTGTTCCACAAGTCAGGCTCAAAACAAAAAGCTGCAGGATAAGAATATGTTATTGCCTGAATACTAACAGAACTGCTAAAGTGAAAGCTTAAAATATATGTTCACTCTCTTTTCTCAGCAAAAGTCACCATTACATACTACCAAAAAGGACTGAAGGCAAAGTCATCCTCTCTGCTTTGAGGTACAGAGGCAACTAAATGTATGCAAATACTAGCCAAAGTGATCAATATGCATGTGGATGGAGGAGTTTAAGCAGCAGCATCACTTCCTCTCCCCGCCCATCACCCCTGACCAAAGAAAACAGAAGCAAGATTCTCTCCATGACTAGTGTACACATATGGCTCTGCAGGTTTATAAAGATATGGCTAGAAAGGGAGTGGGGTAGGAAAAGAAGGCAGCTCACCACAGCATAATCCCCTCATGCTAACCTGCATAAATGTCTACACAATTTCTGTGGAAATCAATGGCAACCTTCTTAGTTTGAACTTTTGTGAAAAACTGGTTCTTTCCTTCTACAGCTCTTGGAGAGGCAGGCACAGCCAGGCTCTTTGTATGAACCATGTTCCCATTTTTGGTGGGAGAAGGCATGCAGTGCAGAAGGACAGCTTCTCTATGTAGGAGGTTCAAGATCTGTGATTTTCCCTCTCTCACAGCTCTAAGGATATACATTGAATTGAAGGACCGCCTTTGCCCACAAGCTTCCTTGCACATGAATCCTCCTCCCACAACAGGATACAAACTCAGAGAATGAAAGAGTAACTTATTTACTTGGTAATTCTGCTTCTCTGAATTTACTGGATCATCTTCCTAGCTTGTATAAATCAGCCCCCTTCCCTTGAAGCCAATGGATCTATGTCAATTTACATCAGCTGAGAATCTGGCCAGTCACCTTAAACATCAAATACCCTTAAGTGCTAGGTGAGTTCTATTAATCTCACACTAAGCAGCGAAGATCCAGCAGAAAGGAATCCCGTATGGATGATATATTTTAAAAAGCTGAGTTTTCAGCCTAATTTCAGCTTTCCAATAGGGGTTTTTTTGTTTTGTTTTTTTTTCCAAAAAGGCATAATTTGCACTGAAAATTTGTTAAGTAAAATAAGGAACAATAACTAATAAATATTTTCAGTTGTGTACAAGTACATCTCAACTTACATAGTCATTAAAAGACAACATGAAATGCCCCAAGTGAGAGTACTCACCTCAAAATATTTTATTTTCTTGGCAATTTTCATTGCAACAGAGAGCAATTTGTAGAATCCACTAATAAGAGGTAACCGTGTTGACTGTATAATAAGCTCATAACCAAAGGAATACATCCATGGTTCAAAAAATTCAACATGCTTCTCTGGCAGAATTTCTCTGTAAAATAAATGCATAGGGAACATTCAAACAAAATAAACTGAAATGAGGTTTTCTTATACCCGCTTGAAAGTGAAAAACATCAGAACTGCCATAATGCAACAGACCAACTATCAATCTTGAAAATAAATCAGTTACAGAATACTAAAGAGGAAGGAGTAAAATTCCCAGACTGCCCCTAATTACACAACATTAAACAGGGCACAAGGAGCATTTCTTCCTGACCCCATCCAGTGATCACCCTTATAAAGAATATACTACAATATTTCCAAAATAATGATCCTAAACCCTTACAAGTTACAATATTGTAGAGTTTGGGGCCTTCACAGTAAAATAGTGTAATATTTTAAAGGAGATCTTATGTCCTTAAGCATGAGAGCCGAAAATCCTCAATTATTATATCCTACAATAACTAGTGTAATTATAGATGCTATTTTTAACACACGCTGCAGATATTATAGGCAAGCATGTCTGAATAAAATGAAGGTGAATGAGTACTAGAATGGTGACAAAAACCTCTAATATTGAACTATATATTTCCAAAGTTTAAGAATCGGAAGCTAAGCACTTAGAATATATGGATGACAAAGCACTGAAGTGCAGCAGTCACACAGTTTATTCCTCACTCAAATTTTAAGGGCATCATGTATCCTGGAATTTGCTGCAAATCTTCTATACAGTTTCAGTGTACTGACATTTTCGCCCACAACCTAAATGTTCAAAATGTGCTTACTGGCTTCCAACTAGTGTTCTGGACATTGTGCACTTTAAACAGACTTCAAATATGGCTAGAAACGAGGAAATGATCACACTAAATACTAATAGTTAACATTTCTATAGCATCTTACTATCTCAGCATCTACTCCATAATTCTCAAATGACAGAACATGCAGTACCTGCAGAATTCTACTAGGTTAACGAATGCTATAAAATCTTTAGGCTTAGTTGGCTGAAGGTTTGAAGCTGGATCAGAAGTAGGAACAACCAAAGCACTGTCAGCTTCATTTTCATCCTGGGAGGGAGGAGGAAGGGAAGAGAGGAAAAAAAAAATAAAACGGTAATATGTGCTTCAACAGAGAGGGCATTACAGATTGGGACAACACTTACCCATGTTATCAGTCAGCCACAGGGCAGAAAAAGAATATGCCCACTAGTTTGCTACATGTTAATCTGTCTTTTTAAAAACAGACATACGTAATTCATTGGACTTGTAATAACTGAAAATACTCACACACTAAGAAAAACAAAAATAATGAGATCTCAAGATGCTAAAGAGGGAATTTTGTCTGTCTTGAAGACAACCATCATGGCAGTTTGGAAATAGCTTCCAGAAATAAAATGTAATACATTTTGACTATTATGAATTTTAACTCAAGGAGACTTCATGGGCTACACTGTATGGAAAGAAAAGCAAAAAGACTGGGATTTGGGGTTTTCATCACGATACTTATTGCAAAATATCAGGCCTCACCTGTTCGCTAACATTCAGTTTCTGAACTGTCAAGTCCAACTTCTCAATAATCTTCAATATCGATTTTATAAGTTCATCATACAACAAACGGTTCAGAGAAAGCAGCGGTGAATTTGCAATCAGAAAGGTTTCATCTGCTAAAACGGACTCCTTTGTGGGAGAAAAAGGGATAAACTTCAAAACAATGTAAGAGCTCTTCTGAAATTTATATTCTCCTTTATTTTTAAACTTATAAAGTTTTGGGGGATTGTGGTGCAGTGGGTTAGTACAGAAGCCTTTCACCCCAGGAAGCCAAATTCATCTTTGTTAAATTAATGTAACCGTTGCACTCTCAGCCCACATTCAGAGTCCATATAATTAAACCACTATACTGCAGCATGATTGGCTGCCTGCCTGGAAGAAATCTAAGGTCGGCATAGCTGAGATAAGAACAGGATAGGATTAGGATTCTTTAGCAGAACCAAGCAAGGCAGTCTACACAATATATGGCTGTACAAGGCCAGGTGTTAGCCAGCGATGTTAGTTACTTGCTTTCAAGAGCAATAAACTTGACTCAAACAATAATATTGGATTAATTGAATAACTGTAACAAAAAAATCAAGGAGTTCAACTTTTTCCTTGTTGGGTCTCAGCATTAAGTGGGTTTTTACCTTCATTGTGTCACAGTTCAATAGGCTTCTAAAAAGATCCAGATAGTCCTTATACGTAGGTACTTTCCATTTCCCAGTTCTGACCTCTCCAGCTGCTGTGGGCTCTTCCAATTTAGAAACGTCTTTCCCAAAAATCTCCTACAGAGCAGTGCAATAGATCAATAAGTTATTATTTTTAAATAACTGTACAATACATTGCATGTGAAACTACCTACAATAGACTTGGCTACATATTTCCCTTAGAAAGAGAAGAAGTCTCAAGAGAGGCTAAGATAAGTAACTGGAAGTCACTTTTAGATCAGACGACTGAAACAGACAACTTCCTGGTTTTACCATGCTGGAGATAGCAGAGTACAACTAGCAGCTTATAAAATTCTCCAGTGTATGTGCTGGACCTCCATTTCATTTTTTCTTCAGGTAATTTGTTAGTTTAAAGAGATTCTGATTCAATGCAGTGTAAGAGAATAACTGTTACATTTTAAAATTCCTTCACAAGGCAAGTGTTCTATCACAGGGTGGCTGGCCCACCTCTTTAAGAGGAAATGGGGCCTCAGCCTCACCTTTGAGAAGATCAACTCACCTCCCCAGGTGGGTAACAATGAGTGAGATCATGAGGTCATGTGATAGGAGAAGGAAGGAAAGTACAGACTCCTGGGGTAGTCCCTGGAGAAGGGAGCTCAAGTGGGAACATAAACACTCCTGCTAGGCACAGACTAGAAGTGCCAGGCATGACAGAAGCCTGGGAAACTGCAGCTGGCCTGAGAGACCAGCTGTAGGAGAGTGCTGCAGGCAGTAAAAAAGGCTCTATTTGATTACAACCCAGGGAGCTCCTGACACAAGGAGGGAGGAGAGTATAATAACTCTGAAGGGAAGACAGACCCTAGGGAGGCGGGCCTGTGCTCAGCTTGGGACTAGGGCAAAGACTCTGGCCTTGTCTACACAAACACTTAGTTCACCACAAGCTGGGGTGTAAATCTACCTTGCATTAGCCTTCCACTGCCTACCTCTCTGTGTAGACCCTACTGCCACACACTGAAAGTGCCCTAGAGCACTTCAATCTACACCCCATTTTGAAACAGGAGCAGAGTTTTAGTACACAGCAGGTGAGTATGCAACAGTTTGGCACCAACTAAATGTCCATATAGACAAGCTCTCTGTAGTTTGAGTTTGCAACATACTGTGCAGGTTTTAATAAATGAGACTCCAGAAGGGGAATGCATTGAATATTTGGATTGTGTGGACTTTAAGGGTGATGTAGCAGAAGGGGAAACTGAGGCAGGGCGCTATAGAGCCACCCAAGTCATAAAGGAGTGCCTGAAAAGTGTCTGGCCCTGTTACATGCTCAGTTAGATTTATCCTTTGGCATTTCTATGATGTTTACTAACATGGACTGAAGTCTCAATGATTAGTTACAATCTAGCTTGAGATGACCAATCTAAGCAACAAAGAGATTAAGAGGTGCAGGGCACCCTTTCTTGCTATCTTTTCAAGTGCTATCATATGAAAAAAAACCAGTTACTCACCTTCTCGTAACTGTTGTTCTTCAAGAGGTGTTGTCCATGTCCATTCCAATCAGGTGTGCGCGCGCATGTGCATGGTAGCCAGAAAATTTTTCCCATAGCAGCCTCCCATTGGGTCGGCCTGGGCGCCCTCTGGAGTCACGCCTTCATGGCGCTTAATATAGAGCCCTGCTGATCTGCCACCCTCTAAGTTCCTTCTTGACAGCTACCCTGACAAAGGGGTAGGAGGGTGGGTATTGAAATGGACAACACATCTCAAAGAACAACGGTTACGAGAAGATGAGTAAGTTTTTTCTTCGAGTGCTTGTTCATGACCATTCCAATCAAGTGACTCACAAGGCCAAGTTCAGGAGGCGGAGTCAGAGTCATCCACTGATTGGAGCACTGCTCTTTCAAAGGCCGCATCATCTCTGGCATGCTGGGTGATCACATAGCACATGGTGAAAGTGTGTATGCTGCTCTGCAGACTTCCTGGGTGAGAACCTGCACCAGGAATGCCACTGAAGAGGCCAGAGCCCTTCGCCAGGTTGTAGCGCTCACGGATGCAGATGTGATCCATGACGATATTCGCTGAGAGGAGACAGGAAGACCTGTCCGCAACTGCCACAAATAACTGGACCAACTTTCAGAATGACTTTGTTCTCCCAATGTAGAAGGCTAGTGCTCTGCGGATATCCAATGAGTGAAGCCTTTGCTCCCTGACGCTCAAATGAGGCTTAGGATGGAATACTGGGAGGAAGATGTCCTGGTTGATGTGAAACTGAGAGGAAATCTTTGGGAAGAAAGCCAGGTGGGGTCTGAGATGAACTTTCTCCTTACAGAACACAGTGTAAGGGGGCTCTGATGTCAGGGGTCTTGAGCTCAGACACCCTTCTGGCTGAGGTTATCGCTACCAGAAATGCTACTTTATATGAGAGAGCAAGGAGCGTGTCGTCAAAGGTTCAAAGGGTGGACCCGTGAGTCTGGAAAGGACCAGACTGAGGTCTCAAGCTAGGACCTGCTGTCAGACCTGCGGGTATAGTATGTCAAAACCTTAAAGGAAGCAACTAACCATAGGGTTAGCAAAGACCGATCAGCCCTCTGCTCCTGGGTGAAAGGCAGAGATGGCGGCCAAATGAACCCTTACTGACGACATGGACAGCCCCTGCTGCTTGAGATGGAGGAGACAGTCCAATGTAAGTGGCACGGAGGCAAGTGTTGGGGATTAACAGTGCTGCACTGACCAGACTGAAAATCTCTTCCACTTGGCAAGGTAGAAGGCTTCCTACTGCCAAGGACGACTTGTCTAACTGGGTTTGAGCAAGAAAGCTCTATCGAGTTCAGCCATGGAGCTTCCAAGCCATGAGGTGCAGTGACTTGACGTTTGGGTGTTGAAGACAGCCGTGATCCTGAGTTAGTAATTCCGGAAAGAGCAACAAGATGACTGAAGCTCCACGGACACTTCCAGGAGTGATGTGTACCAGTGCTGGCAGGGCCAGGCTGGAGCTATCAATATCACTGAAGTTCGTTCCCTCCGAATCTTGAGGAGTACCTTGTGAACAAGTGGAATGGGCGGAAACGCATATAGGAGATAGCCTCCCCACTGGAGGCGGAACGCATCTGCAATGGAACCCAGACTAATTCAAGAGGAGAAAAACTGCTGGCACTTCCTGTTGTGTCGTGTGGCGAACAGGTCTATCTGGGGAAAGCCTCACTGATGGAAGATTGAGTTCGCCACGTCCGGGTGAAGGGACCACTCGTGGCCGCGGAACAACCTGTTGAGATAGTTCGCCAACTCATTCTGTACTCTGGGGAGGTATGATGCATGCAGATGTATCAAGTGCTTGTTACAGAAAGTCCCACAACATGAGGGCTTCCTGGCACAGGTGACAGGAATGTGCACCCGTTTGTTGATATAGAACATTGCCGTGGCGTTGTCTGTCATAACTGATACGCATCTCCCTATCGAGTAGGCTTGGAAAGTATAGCATGCCAGGCGGACCGCTCCCAGCTCTCTGACATGGATGTGGAGAGCGAGTTCCGCCTGAGACCAGAGGCTTGTGTTCTGAGTTCTCCCAAATGTGCTCCCCATCCCAAGGCGGACGCATCCATTACTAGCAAGAGGGACGGCTGAGAGCTGGTGAAGGGGACCCTTGCACATACTATCTGTGGGTTGAGCCACCAGCGGAGCAAGTAGAGTATAGGGCAAAGCAGGGTTAAGATCCTGTCCAAGCTGTCCCGGACTGACTGACACACTAAGGCTAGCCACAACTGAAAAAGTCGAAGTCTGAGTCTGGCATGCTGTACTACGTCGGTACAAGCCGCCACGTGTCCCAGGAGTTTCAGGCAATTCCTTGCTGTGGTGGTGGGGAACTGCCTCAGACCTCCTATGATGTCACCAAGAGACTGAAACCTTGCTTCCAGGAGGTATGCCCTGGCTTGTATCGAGCCCAGTACTGCCCCTATAAACTCTACCCTCTGAACTGGGGACAGTGCTGATTTTTCCTCGTTCAGAAGAAGGCCCAGTTCATCGAACATCGCTCTTATGAAGTTGGCTTCTGCCTCCACTTGAGACCTGGAGCAGCTCTTGATGAGCCAGTCGTCAAGGTGCGGGAACACCTGTACCTACTGTCTGTGCAGGAACGCAGCCACGACCGCCATGCATGTCATAAAAACACGAGGCGCCACTGAAAGGCCGAACGGGAGGACTGTGAACTGGTAGTGGGTACTGTTCACCACAAACCTGAGGTATTTTCCGTGGGACAGAGTTATTGCTATGTGAAAGTATGCATCCCTCAAGTCGAGGGCGGCATACCAGTCTCCTGGATCCAATAAAGGGATGATGGAGACCAAGTGACCATGCAGAACTTGAGCTTCTTCATGAATTTGTTGAGTTCTCGCAGGTCTAGTATGGGCCTGAGCCCACCCTTGGCTTTCAGTATTAGGAAATACCGAGAACAGAAACCCTTGCTCTTCTGCTCCTGAGGAACCTCTTCCACTGCCCCTAGCGAAAGGAGTGAGTGCACCTCCTGTATAAGGAGTTGCTTGTGAGAGGGGTCCTGAAGAAGGATGGGGAAGGGGGGTGAAAGGGAATGGAACTGGATGGAATATCCCCTCTCTACCATGTGGAGCACCCAGCTGTCAGAAGTGATACGGGACCATGCACAGTAGAAAGGGGACAGTTGGGAGAAAAAAGTAAGGCGGGATAGATCCAGGTTTTGTTCTGGTGCGCCGTATTTGACCACACCTTCAAAAAAGACTGGTTTGGGGCCGGAAGGTGGTTTGGGTTGGCCCAGAGCCCTGGGCTCTGTTGTTCCTATTCCTCCTCCGGGAGCTGTCCTGTCAGTTCTACTGGTAGAACCGCGGAGGAGGTTGAGGCCTGAAATGCTTCTGCTGGGTGGCGGGAGTGTGTAGACCCAAGGATTTGAGGGTGGCTCGAGTCTTTTAGGCTGTGTAGCCTTTTATCGGTGTTCTCCAAAAACAGAGTCATACCCTCAAAGGGAGGTCCTGTATGGTCTGCTGGACCTCGCATGGGAGACCAGAGACCTGGAGCCCCTTCTCATGGCCACCCCTGTAGCCATGACTCTCATGGCTGCATCAGCACTGTCCAGTGGAGCCTGGAGGGAAGCTAAGGAGATTAGCTTGCCCTCCTTAAACAAGGCAAAAAACTTGTCACGGGAGTCTAGGCGGAGCAGCTCTGCAAATTTCTCCATTGCCATAGAGGTATTAAAAAAAGAGTACCGGCTGACAATGACCTGTTGGTTGGAAACACGGAGCTGCAATCCACCCGTGGAATAGACCTTTCTCCCAAAAAGGTTGCATTTTTTAGCCTCCCTGTTTTTGGGGGAGGGGTCTTGATTAGCAGCGCTGATTAGCAGCATCCATAACAAAAGAATCAGGTTGCGGGTGGGAATAAAGATGTTCATAACCCATAGAGGGCACAAAATATTGCCGTTCATTGTGCTTGGCAGTGAGTGGCAATTAAGCTGGGTTCAGTCACAGGGTTTTGGTGGTGTCCACAATAGATCTTATGAGCAATAGGGTAATACAGGAAGGGCCAGAGAGCACAAGGATATCCACCATGGGATCAGAGCCCTCTACTACCTCCTCTGCCTTGATGCCCAGACTCTGGGCAACCCGGTGCAGCAACTTCTGCAACACTCGATTGTCTTCCAGTGCCAGGGCTATGGCGGTGCCAGCCAGCGCCTCGTGTCCTAGGGGGTAAGAACTATATACAAAAACAGAGATAAAGGCACTTGCTAAACCAGGGCTATGAGATGTTCCAGCTAACCATCACTGGCAGTAAGAAGGAACTGAGGGGGTGGCAGGTCAGCAGGGCTCCCTATTGAGCACCATGAAGACACAACTCCAGGGGGTGCCCAGGCTGACCCAACAGAGACTGCTACAGGAAAACTCCTCCAGCTATCTTGCACACCTGATTGGAATGGACATGAACAAGCACTCAAAGAGGAACAACAGCTTACAAGGCTTTTCATTCATTAAGTAGTATGCAAAACTATCACACAAGATCGTTGATTTGTTTTTAAAGCTACCAGTTTATTTGCATCTTTTTGGTAACAAACATCATAGATGGCTAAAGAACAATCAGCTGACTCCCAAAAGGTTATTCCTACTTTACAGCTCTGATAACTATATACAGCAGTCTCTGCCTTTTGCATTGTTTAAATCAAACACACTTCCAGTAATTAACTTACCCTTGAGAAGGTGATAGGCTTGGAGCAGACTCTGACTAACCCCTGATGCACTGAAAGAAAAAATTTATCTGAACAGATTTCAAAGGCACATCATCCAAATGATTCATTAAAAGAAAGCTGTGCATAACTTTTTATTTCTGGCATTGTGATAGAATTTGGGTTTTTAAAATAGAGGGGAGAGGAAGTTTTATCAATTGGCAAGCACAGCCAGAAGTGGACTCTAATTTCAAGATCTCCCACAGGAAAAAAATTTTGTACTGCCTCCACATGACATTTTGTCAGCACTGCCTCACCCCTTCTCCAGGTCTGATGCTGGTTGTACTCAGAATTGAGTACTTGATCTAATGCCCATTGCAGTAAATGAGAAAACGCCCAATGGACTTCACTGAGCATGGAGTCAGGACTTGTGTTAGAGTATAATACTGTGGATACTCAATACATCACGGGATCAGTTACTAAACAGAAAATTAATAAACCCCAATGTAATAAGAAAAAAGACTTGCAATTAATATAAAATTAGGGGGTGCTGGGAAATCTTGGCAACTTTATAAGCATTGAGAGACACTTATGTTCACAGGATTGTATCTCAACAACATCACAAGTTTACAACTTTATTTTATACCATTAATATGCTCCATAAAGCAAAGACCTCATCATTATGTATTTCTGGTAGAGTCTACAATAGCATCAACCACGAGAGTGCTCCGAGGCCTAAACAGGTGTACACATTTTTTTTTTGTTTAATATAAAGTTTAAGAATTTTGAAAATGCGAAACAGGGACTTTTTAGTTTTGTTGGTAGAGTCCCCCTCAACCCAATGCATCTGACCAAGAGCAGTAACAGCTACCTCTGTATTTTTAAGGTACTATTGTTTCATTTACCCTTTTGTGTACATCATCGTCAAGTTCTCATACAAGGTTGCTACTCATTTGTAGAGTGAGCTGGTAGAGGATGTTCAAGTGTCATGCAATCAGCATCTCAAACCCTCTCCTGGAGAGTGGGAGTCGTCAGGTTGCTCCCAAAATGGCCATTATCAATGAGACTATCTCAGATAAATATTCCACAGACTTATCTTACAACTGCTTTATCATTGTAGATGGAAAAAATCAGGAGTCAGTAACACATACTCACCCACCGTGCTGATGAAACTCCAGAGAACTGGTCCCTTTCCTGCCAAGGCTAGGAAAATCTTTACTATGGATTTGCAACAGGCCGATTGCATTTTTGCACTGTACTGTGGAAAACTATCTATCTGCACCACAATTAGACGTTCAAGAACTGGAGTGTACACTTCAGGAATCTAAACAAAATAAGAGCAGGAAAAAAAAGTGTCCCGTAAAAGCAATGATTATAACTTCACTACCACTCAGGAAATTATGAAAATCTTCCCAAATAAGAGGCAATTCCCAACAAAAGGTAAAATGAGAGAAATGTTACAAAATTATCTACTCTCTTTTATCTACTGGTAAAAGAAAGACTTAGCAAGCCACTCTATGTGGACAGAGTTTAAAACATCAAGACAGACAGATAGGAGTTAATGAAAGCTTCCTGGGGCCACATTATGTGCCAGGGAACAGAAAGACAGTTTCTGAGTGAAGGCAAGTGTTAGCAGACACAATCATACTAATTTCTTATTATTATGAATATAAAGTGAGAGCTTCATTCATACAAAAGCACCCACAAACCAGAAGCCTTATCTGTTTTTATGCATCTGAAACCAGGGCATTCAAAGTACAGCTCATCTTATTCCCAACCTATGGCCAATGATCAGGAAGCCCTCATTCAAAACACACACTCCAGAAACACAAAGGAGTCCATGTAGACTCACTTACTTAAAGTGCCACACTGAGAAGGGTATCAGACTTATCAATCTGGGAGCAGATAAAGACAGTAGGCTGATACAAATACAGCTGATACAAAGCTGTGCTGTACTGCTGGAGAAACATTTCTCTTTCCATTGTTGTGTGAAAGATGGATTGTTTCTTGAAACAAGAAAATGATTGGGTATATAGGGAAAAGGTGAAGTTGACTGTATATAAAGTGCTGTTTTATGCACAAAAACAAACTGAAAAAAAACCCAGACAAAATAACTCTAGTTAAACAATAAAGGTTATTTATCGTTTTATCTAGTCTGTGTGTTTACCTAGTTGGTGTGTGTAGTGTTTAGATGTGCTTGTAATTATTAGAACTGGGAGCACTGGCTGTTGGGAGTCTGAAAGGACAGGAAACAGGAAGGAGAGGGGAGGAGCTGAGGAGGCTGAGTGAGGGTTACAGAGGGTGCAGTAACATCTTGGTACAGAGGTTTCCGCTGTAAAAATAAAGTCCTGTTGAAGCTGTTAGTACCTTGTCTGGTTGATACAACAGTGTGTTAACCTTAGTTTTAAAAGAAATGTAGAAGTGTGGCTATTAAGTTGATTATATCCCTTTACAACAGACATCACCATGCCTGCCATTTCAACACAAGTGACCTAATCCAGATACTTTTTTTTTTTATTTCACTCCTGATTACTGAGCTTGTTCTATAATGCACCAATTGTCATAGTATCTATTGTAGTTCAATGCATCTGTCAAGGTTCCTCCCCCACTCTGAACTTTAGGGTACAGATGTGGGGACCTGCATTGGACACTTCTAAGCTTAATTACAAGCTTAGATCCGGTAACACTGCCACCAGCCAGAATGCCAGTGTCTGGCACACTCCCTGTCCCTCCAAAACTTTCCCCTCCCTGGATAGCCTTACGGCTTTTCCACCAAGTTCCTGGTGATACTGATCCAACCCCTTGGATCTTAACAAAAGGAGAAATTAACCATTCCCCCCCTCCTTTCCCCCACCAACTCCTGGTGAGTCCAGACCCAATTCCCTGGGATCTTAAAACAAGAAAGAAAAAAAATCAATCAGGTTCTTAAAAAGAAAACTTTTAATTAAAGAAAAAGAAAGGTAAAAATCATCTCTGTAAAATCAGGATGGAAAATATTTCACAGGGTAATCAGATTCTTATGAGCCAGAGGAACCCCCCCTCTAGCCTTAGGTTCAAAGTTACAGCAAACAGAGGTAAAATCCTCTCAGCAAAAAGGAACATTTACAGGTTGAGAAAACAAACATAAGACTAACACACCTTGCCTGTGCTACTTACAAGTTTGAAACATGAGAGACTGATTCAGAAAGATTTGGAGAGCCTGGATTGACGTCTGGTTCCTCTTAGTCCCAAGAGCAAACAACCCCCAAAACAAAGAGCACAAAACAAAGACTTCCCTCCACCAAGATTTGAAAGTATCTTGTCCCCTTATTGGTTCTCTGGTCAGGTGTCAGCCAGGTTTACTGAGCTTCTCAACCCTTTACAGGTCAGAGAGACATTAACCCTTAACTATCTGTTTATGACAGCATCCTTAACAGATCCATATATGGCTCTAAAGGTACAAAATAACTCACTGATGCTTTAAATAGTCCACTTACTGTATCTATGTGGAATATAACACTTGCAATGGACTGAAGGAAACTGGGTAGCTGATACACATGTTCATCTGCTGTCTCCGCCTCCGTGAGATACATTTGTTTACAGCGCTGCAGGAGCTCAATGTACATGAAGTCAACATCTTTAGAATTTATAGCTTTACAAGGCTTTAATGAGAGAAAGTAAAGTATCACTTCAATAATTAGTATTAAGGTTAAACACGAGAATGCTGCAATACTTAACAAAAAAACAGAACAAAAAAACTCCACAGCTGGGTTCAGATAAAAACTACTTTTTGAAAATTTACAGGAACCTGATAATACATCTGAATTTTTTTTTCCCATGTTGTTCAACATTTAAGTGCTAGTAAACAAAGTAACCTTGCTTTATAATTTATTGCAACTGTATTAGATCTTGAGCTTTCAGTTACAATACTTTTCCAACCCAACCTGAGGAGCTAAGAATTTAGGTGGCTCTTGCTCCACGGGGGAAGATGGTAGCAACATGTTACTCATAGCAACCCACACTGGCCAATCAGGAGAAGCACTGTTGAGATTCCAGAGTAAACCCTGTCCAGCACTCCCAGTTAAGAGAGAGGAAGGAAAAAGGTGAATTATATAGTGGCAAAAAGGTTTTATTTTCAGCCCATAGATGCAACAACTCCAACTTTTAATAGCTGCCAAGGCTGTAGATTTCGTATCCAAGCAGAACAAGATTAGCCTAAGTTGAATTAATGTGGCCAAAATTCTGACAGTGGAAAGGGTGTTTCTAACGGCTAAAGTCATGTATTAAGGAGAAAAGCTATAATGCTCTAGAGCCCAATCCTGCAAGTCTTCCAGGTGAATTCAGTGGGAGTTCACTAAGCCTTTCGTGATTATTTTAAGTCAAAATGCAGAGGTCTGACTATACAGTTGATTTCTTTTATAAAACTCAACTCAGAAACAACTGGGGTTGGGGGGGAGGCATTCCCTGCATAACAGACTCTGCTAATCAAAACAAACATGTAAGACGAATGGCTTCCTAATTGTAACATTAAACCCATCCAATACACTGTTTTGTCAGAGTAAGCTTGCCATACCGCAGCAAAAAGCCCATATCCACGAATGGCAATGGACAACTCCTTATTGCTCGAATCCATTTTTCTGATGATACCGTAGAACTGCTCCATGAAGAACTGAAGCTTGCTCTTGTGCATTTCTGCATCTTTAGCCACCATTAGAGAAATCTGCAGATTTACACAAACAAACAATTATGGATTTCCAGAAACTAGAAAATAACCAAAGTGAAAATAAAGTAAAAGAAAACTAAGAAAATCTATACCACCTTATCAGATAAGAGATTATTATTTATGTAGGACCATTGTGCATAAATATATATATGAACAGTCTCCACACTCTACTAGTGTTTTGAGAACTCTAATTCCTTGATAAAGTCTTGGAGTTGTTATGTAAATTAGCAGTACCTGTTTAAGGAACGAATCTAGGGCTGAATGACCGCCTTTCTTCAGCTCTGCATTTGTGTGGCCACACCACTTGGACAGTACTTCAAAGAGTGAGATATAGTTGTCCAGAAGGAAGGTGCCAAACTGAGCAGCATGCATACTGAACAAATGTAAGCCAGCTGTAATTCAAAATCACAATTATCAGTAAAACTCAGATTTGTGTTCCAGTTTCTGAAAACTGACCATGCTCTAGAACAGGGGTTTTCAAACTGGGGGTCAGGACCCTCAGGGGGTTGCGAGATTATTACATGGGGGGGGGGGTCATGAGCTGTCAGCCTCCACCCCAAACCCCGCTTTGTCCCGCATTTATAATGGTGTTAATTATATAAAGAAGTGTTTTTAATGTATGGGGGGAGGGGGAATCGCACTCAGAGGCTTGGTATGTGAAAGGGGTCACCAGTACAAAAGTCTGAGAACCCCTGCTCTAGAAGTTTACATTAGGCCAACGGGAAGTCTCCGATGTCGCCTGACTAAATTGTATTTCTGATTATTAAAACATCTATATTTACACATTTGCTTAACTCTACATATGAGCTCATAACTGAAAACAACCTTCCTGCTTTTATCCTAGTATAGATACAGCTATGGGAAGCAGCAGTCCCTTTCAGTGGTTTGTATTTTACTCAAGTATCAGAGGAGTAGCTGTGTTTGCTGCTTTTACAGATCCAGACTAAGAGTCATGTGGCACCTTATAGACTAACAGACGTATTGGAGCATGAGCTTTTGTGGGAGAATACCCACTTCGTCAGATGCATGTGACGAAGTGGGTATTCACCCATGAAAGCTCATGCTCCAATACGTCTGTTAGTCTATAAGGTGCCACAGGACTCTTTGCTGCTTGTATTTTACTGTTGGTGGAAGGAGGGGCTCCAGATATTATGAATGAGAACTTTACTTCATCTAGGCCAGTGAGTTTCAGCCTTTTCCATGCCAGGAGACATGCCAGAGGCCCTTCTTCCATTTAGCTGGGATGTAGGCAGGAACAATGGCACCCCTATGCCCCCCACCAACCACCTCACATTTAGCAACATAGGAAATACAGGATGGTCACAAACCCCCAGTGAGGAGTCGCAGCCCTCAGACTGAGAACCCATGATCTAGTTAACCTACACCACCTTTACTAGAGGGTCACACACTTTTTTGCTTCCCAAAGGTTCTTTAGATCCCTCCATTCTCCCTCACAGTTGCCTGTATGCTACCTTCCATCCCCCTGTATTTCAGAGGCTCTGCAAACCTCCCCACCTCCTCCCTTCACTCCATACCAGTTTCATCCAATCTCCCCCCAAACCAGGGGCCCCATATTCCCCCCCACACACACACACACTCTGGTCCCCCGTTCTCTCCCTGTCTAGAATTGTGTGCCCCCCAGTCCTTCCTTTGCTCCCCATGCTCTTCCTTTTCCCCCATACCAGGATCTTCCATTCTTCCCCATGCCATCCATGCCAGGGGATGGGAGACCTCCCAGTCTCCCCCATACACTGGGAATTCTGTGACATCCCTCAATTCCCCACTTCCTCCCTTTCTCCACCAGGGCAGGGGCTCTGCATAACCCACTTCCATACACCTCCCATGCCAGGGGCTCTATCTGCTCCTCATTTCCCATTTTTTCCCATGCCAGGGGCTGTGTGCGCTCCCCACTGTCCCTGTCTCTGCAGCATTTTAAACACTATTGGGAGGATGGGCAGAGCTGAGATGACAATATTGTTATATGGAAGGCTTAGCTAACCTGTTGCTTGGACTCTATGTTGCCCATTTTCACCAAAATCAATAGACTTCTGCCCACAGATGCTGTGACATACCTAGGGTACAATCCAGTCTAATGAGTAGCTGTGTCACCCCTGCCCTCTAACCTCTATCCTTTACATTGCTTTGTTGCTGTAGCCTCCAGTCTGGACTGCTGACAAACAGCCTCCAGCATGCAACTCACTTACCAGCCTTGGTTATACTGCAGGGTGACCCCAGTCCTAGACCTTCCCCCAAAAAATGTACGTTCTGTGTCCACACCTTACACACTCTCATAATAATCTTTGTACAAAGTATGTCTTGTGAGGTATCATCTGAAAACTCATAATTTGCTGGTCAATAGTGTCCTGATAAAATGTATCAGAGGGGTAGCCGTGTTAGTCTGGATCTGTAAAAGCATGAGCTTTCTTGCATCCGAAGAAGTGGGTATTCACCCACGAAAGCTCATGCTGCAAAGCGTCTGTTAGTCTATAAGGTGCCACAGGATTCTTTGTTGCTCTTACTGATAAAATGTGTTGCATTGTCTCTGTATAATGGTATTAACACACATTCCAAACCACAGCAGAAGTTGGAAAACAGGTCTGTGTCAAACAAAGGAATGTGTGCTCTGCTTTATTTGCATTTAAGCAGTAAACAGAATCATCAAGCAGGAAGGGCAGACAAAGAAACCTCAGACAAGTGAGGAAAAGCAGCAATGAACAGCTTTTCCTACACAGACTTTCTATCCCCTGAATCTCAGGTGGAAATGTACTTCAAGAGGACGACGGATACTATAAAAATGAGGGACAGACAGCCCAAGGCACTCCTCGCTCTGTTCATCAATTCACTACACCAAAAGGAACAAAGGAAGCAGCCACTGATCTGGAGAAGAGGTCCTGGCCTAGGAACTTTGGTCAGTAAGACTACTGAGAGTGTGTGGTGAGAGAAACCTTGCTTGAATCTGATATCGTTTCTTAAGTTAGGAACCTGTAGTGTTTTAATTTTATTTTCTTGTAACCAATTCTGATTTTTACACCTCGTTACTTGTACCTCACTTAAAATCTCTCTCTGTAGTTAATAAACTTGTTTTATTGTTTAATCCAGTGGCTCTCAAACTTTTTTTTTTACTGGTGACCCCTTTCACATAGCAAGCCTCTGAGTGCTTATAAATTATAAAACACTTTTTAATATATATTAAACACCATTATAAATGCTGGAGGTAAAGTGGGATTTGGAGTGGAGGTTGACAACTCGCGATTCCCCATGTAATAACCTCGTGACCCCTCGGTGGGTCCCTACCCCCAGTTTGAAAACCCCTGGTTTAATCTAATCCAGTGTGTTTTAATTGAAGTGCCTGGAAAAATTCCATTTGGGGTGCCAAGTTATCTGGAGGTTGTTTGTGATCAATCCAAACAGGAGGCTATACCAGCAAAGCAGTAAAGGACACCCCAGGTTAGAGGGCAGGCATGACATAGCTACTCATTAAATCTGGATTTTATCCTGTGTATGCCCAGATGCCTAGAACATTCCCTGAAATTTTGGAACACATTGGATATGGCATTCAAAAATTGTCACATTACAGAAAGAGAAATGCCATTAAGTTAAGTGTTGGATGCAGTGTTGGTGCTGAGTATTAGAATTTGCTTTGTTCAGCCAACTACTCCATTTTCAACTCCTTAGATCACAAAGGCACACTCTCTCACTCCACTCTTCTAGCCTAGAATGCAGAATATGCTGTATTCTTTGAAGGGAATAAGCAGAGGAGGAAACATGTCTCCTCCAAGATATGCTTGGTATCCACCGCACTGCAAACAGTTGTAAAATAAAATCTTACCTAAAGGTACTGCATATCGCTTTAGGTCAACCTGTAAAAATAAAAGGTTCACCATAAATGACTTGCTCTTCAGAACTAATATATGTAGAAGAATGCACACTTGGAAGATACTCATCAAAAATTCTACCTGTGGATTGATCGCCTTCACTGCATAATCAAAAATCTCCTTTGAAGTGTGGGGATCTGTAGGATAACAACAATAATGAAACATTTCACTAAGGGCACCTCTGAGAGTGTCAAAACAGCAAGATACAATTATCTTGTTATGGACATGAAGAGACAATATTTAAAATATCACACTCTTAAAGGAAGGGAAACTCTCCCTGAGGATGCTTCTAAAATTTTTTTTTTAAATATACTTCTCTGTTTGACTTGCTGAAAAACCACTCTTTAAACAACATGGGTATGCTAGTGTAAATGTGCCTGTGTATAATTATGAATAAGAAAGTTCAAACTTTCACTTGGGGTTGTACAGCTGCCCAGTACTTCCTGGATAAATAGCACTTCAATTTCCCACTCTATGCAACCACTCTGACCACACTGTCCTACGTACTGGGGCACCCGAAGGGTGCTTGGGCATGAAGGGCCTTGCATGAGCAGGCCTTCTGCCAATGGGGGGAAATTCACTCAGAATGCACAACTGCTTGTATCCATTCTTATCTATAAAAGAGTGAATCTTGAGACCAGATGAACAGCTGCTCCCTGTCGGGTGTAAAACAGTCAAGATGTCTTTATATATATTTAAAAAAAAGACTGCACCTTCATCCATGGATTTAGTAAAGTTATACATAAGCGCAGTCAGTCCTTTCAGACACCCTGCTACTACTGGTAGTTTGGGCTCTCTTGTTGCTGAGGTCATCTGAAAATAAAAAAGTTTTAAAGAAAATATTATGCTTAAATTAGAAGAGTAAGATAGAAACAAACAAGTGAGGACTTTGGTAAGGCATAGCTGTGATGCCAACCTTCTGAACCAAACAGTGCAATGAAGTTCTGCAGCTTACTAGAGTCCAAATAAGAAACTGGCCTCTAATGGAAAACACATCCCCTATGCAGAGCACTAAGGCTGATGATGATCATGCTCTTCCCTCTCCCCTCCCCACATTACTCAGCTAATGGCCACTAGGTCTCCCCGCCACCTGTAACCTACCCAAGACCCTGTAACCAGAGAAAACAAACACTCAACTGCTATTAACAATAAAATTGTTCAAACTGTGTTTTATAATTATCTGGTTAAATGAAGTATCCAACAATCTTGGCATGAATGGCAATTCAACACCCACAACACCCACCAGAGAAAAGCGATTGACAGAGTCCTACGAGAGGTTCCAATCATACCTGTGTTTTCAGCTCACCCAAGAAAGCTCGGAATAATTTCTCAGAGTTGTCAACCATGTCACTAGGTTGGACTTCTCCCAAGACTCCAAGGAGCTCATATAATTTTTCCAGTACTAAAAAAATATCAATATATACATCACTTACTTTGAGATCTCTGTGGCATATGATACAGTCGTTAGACACCATTATAATAAAGTCAGTGTGTCTGTCCATCCACCTATCTAGGCAGTTAAGGCTAGTGGTATCTTGGCATGATGACCGGCAAACGAAAGAGTAAAACAATGCTTTCATACATACATGTTCTTCCATGCTTGGATTTGAAATTAATTACCAGTTCATATAGTGAAGATTAATTTATTCAAGTTATTCAAACCACTAGTTTTAAATACTAAATTATAGGGCTCAATCCTGTGAGGTGCCACATACCCTCAACTCAGACTGAAATCAATGGGATTTGAGAAAACAGGGTGCTCAGCACCTTGACATTCTAAGTCCCTAATGAAGAGTTGAGTGCAGCAGTGAAAGTTTAAAAACAATGCATCATTAATATAAATATAGCCAGGGCCGGCTCTGACTTTTTTGCCGCCCCAAGCAAAAGCAAAAAGGGAGGCGCAGGGCAGCCGGACCCGGAGGCACAGTAAAAAAAACAAACCCAAAACCCTGGGTGCAGGGCAGCTGGACCTGGAAGCAAAGCAAAAAAAATAAAATAAAATAGGGCAGCTGTGCCACTCTAGGATTCGCCGGAATGCCGCCCCAAGCACGAGCTTGCTTGGCTGGTGCCTGGAGCCGGCCATGAATATAGCCTAAGACTCTTGTCATGAGCTCTGTGTGGGCACAACCTCACTGATGTAAGTGGAATGTTGTTAACATGGCGCTGGACCATACAAGGGCTGAGCAGAAAACCCCTACCTAGCTCTACCATATGTGACAGTCAATATTTCTGAGGACACTTATTCCAGAGAGGAGGAGGATGATGATGATATTGTTTTATTGGTCTTACAAAGCATATGGACAGCTGACTAGTATTTAGAGACAGTATACTAAATAGTAACATTTAATGATTTCCCTATTCACTAATGTCAAATGCATTTATACATAATTTCCCAACTCCCAACCGAGCAGTCTTACTACTAGTACTGTATGTAACGTATGTTTATTCATTAAAGACTGTTTTTGAAGTATTGTTTTTATTTTAAATCAAGTCCTAGCTTCTCCCATCTTACCCACATTACTGTTGGAAAAAATCCATCAAGATATTAATACAGTAGAATCTTAGCGTTATGAACACCTTGGGAATGGAGGCTGGTTGTAACTCTGAACAAAACATTATCGCTGATCTTTCAAAAGTTTACAACTGAACACTGACTTAATACAGCTTTGAAACTCTTCTATGAAGAAGAAAATTTCTGCTCTTAACCATCTGAATTTAAATGAAACAAGCACAGAAACTGTTTCCTTACCTTGTCAAATCTTTTTTTTTTTAAACTATCTCCTTATTATTATTTTTTTTTAATAGTTTTCGTTTCATCCAGTACTGTACTGTATTTGCTTTCGGGGTGTCTCTACTGTTGCCTGATTGTGTACTTCCGGTTGCAAATGACATGGGTGGTTGACCAGTCAGTTTGTAACTCTGGTGGTCATAACTCTGAGGTTCTACTATACTAAAAATAGTAAATAAAATAAGTAATAATGTTGCTAGAAAAGATAAGGCTCACCTGTGTCAGGCACTTTACTTCGTGCAGCAAGTTCCCCATAAAATTTGTTAAAGATCTCTCCAACTTTCAATTCTTCCATGAGAAAGGAAGACCGTAAATTTTGAAGTAACTGGAAATATATACAAGATACCCACAAATGAGGAAAAACAACTATTCTATTTGTTTCCACTTGGACCCAGGTAAATAAGGCCCCCCAAGTCATAAAAAATACTTAGCTGCACACCTAACTTTAAGCACAAGTAGCCCCACTGGTTTAGCGGATTAAGTTAAAGGTGGTTGATATGTCTTCTGATCCTATAAGATGTAGGTAAAGACAAGCTACTTTCTATACAATAAATATTGGTTTTGTTGTGTTTTCCTCATGCAAATCATGTGCTCATCCTATTGTATATGTAGTTCTATTTTTCTAACTTCCTATGTTCCTTGTACATATTTTGGCTGTAATTTTAGGTCAAAAGGGCACCTCAATTAAAAACATAATCAGTTTAAAAAAAATGAGTTATAATTAGTTTTAGGATATGACACCTGTTAATGTCTGCAGTTTCATAAGCATGTTTACCTAGTTTTAAAAATGTTTCTCTCCCTGTTGCTGTAAGGCCCACTCAAACCACAGAAGAATTAATTTCAAAAGGACTACAGCCATATGTAAAGTTAAGCACATGCATAAGTGTTTGCAGGATCAGGGCATAATGCACTATACAAGGAAAACAGTAAAAATTATGATATACAAAAAGCTATCATATGCACTAAGTAAACTTAAAAATACATATATATATATAAAACTAGTTTGTGCCTCAAATATCTTTCAGTTGTATTATCTTAGTTGTTATCTGTAACAAATTAATATTTTCAAACAGAAGTGTGATTTTTAAGTTGACAGTGTTGCTTTAAAGAACAGCAATTAAATTGGGAATAAAGATGCACTCTGTGATTGCCCTCAAAATCCAAGATGTCTTCCAACACAAATTAAGGGATGGCATCTTTAATTAAGCAATTCGGTCAAAGGAGATTAGGACTAATTCGTGGGCAGAAAAATATCTTTTTAATACTCCTCCTACAGAATTAAACCACCAAACCTCCCTTGTTATGGTAGACTTTCTGAGTTTGTTGCATTCAACACCAGCCATGGCATAACTCAAAAGTCTCTAGGCTTAGAAATAATGAACTGTAAATTATGTTTTACCTTAATGAGAAGCTCCAGAGCTGGGATTTTACATTTTGCAGCCTTTTCTTTTGTGTAAACGCTAATACAAGTTAGCTAGGTTGGGAAAAAATAGATCATAATGATTAACAACAGGATGGAAGATTTAAAAATATTTAAATAATTTAAGATATTTTATAAAATACCTTTCCCCAATGATTTTAGATATTTTACATTTAAAATGTACAAAACCCAAGAATAAAAATACACAGCATCTCATACAAAGCCAATGCAGACTAGAATAAACACTCACCCAGAAAACAGCAATACTTACCCATCACATGACTACCCCACATCCCTCAACCAAACCCAAAAGAAAAGATTGGTTTTGCACTGTGTCCTAAAAATTAGCGAATCCAAGTTTCAGTAAACCTAGATGGAAGCAAATTCTAGAATAAAAGGACCCCATGCAGCAAATCATCTGTTACTAGTCACTTTTCCTTTTAAGCAGGAGGCTATTACCACGAGCTCAAAAAGTACAATGGCACAAACACCTGCAGTTAAATGGATACTACTGAGCAGTTTAGACTCTTCGGGTAGTCTACACTGCAATTACACATCCGCAGCTGGCCTGTGCCAGTTGACTTGGGCATGCGGGCCTCTGACTACGGTGTTGTTTAATTGTGGTGTAGACATTCCAACTCAGGCTGCAGCCCAAGCCCTGGGACCCTTCCACCTCACAGGATCCTCAAGTCTGGGCTCTAGCCCAGTGGTCTCCAAACTTTTCGGTCACGCACCCCATCAGTAAAAAATTTTTGAGCACGCACCCCCTGCCGTGCGGGTTCTACCGTTTTTGCTAACGCAAAAAAAAAAAAGCCGCTCGGACTCCTGCCCGAACTGCCAAAGCAAAAAAAAAGCGCTCCTCCTGCCGCACACCCCCAAGGATCCTCTTGCACACCCCCTGGGGTGCGCATACCCCACTTTGGAGACCCCTGCTCTAGCCAGAGACTGAATGTCTACACCGCTATTAAACAGCCCTTAGTCTGAGCCCCACAAACCCAAGTCAGCTAGCATGGACCAGCCATGGGTTTTTAACTGCAGTATAGACATACCCTAAGGGACACATTTTCAGAAATGATGAGCACCCACAGTACCCACTGACTTCAAAGTTCTACAGGTACTCAACTCCTCTGAAAAAAAACAGGCCTTAAAAAAGTCACTTCAAAGGTTACAAACTGGAGCAGAAGAATTCAAAATATTGTATTATTTTAAATCAAATATTTCACTGATAGAACGTTACAAAAAAAACAAAAACCACACACACACCAAACCCAGCAACTACCTTTTTTTTTTTTTTTTTTTTTTTTTTTTTGAGAGAGAGAGATAAAAATATATTCTAACCCTGCTGGTTCCAAGATACTTGAACAAATATGACCAAAGTATATTAACATTTTTAATGACACCAGTGCATTAATACGTAAACCAAAATTGCGCTTCTGTTTTAGCTCTATTAGAAACATTGGGCAAGGGGGATGAATTGCATAAAGGAAAGCCGTGAACCTGGTCTTAGTCATATTTTTATACATCTTTCAAGCTTTCATGTTTAAATTAAAAACACTGCAGAACTGTTAAAAGTATTTGACAGCGATTTTTAAAAATAAGTTTTCCTTCACTTACCTTAATATCATGGGCATAAGGATGAACTTGCTGACCAATCTTTTCCAGAAAGGCACAGAGAAATTTTAAAGCTTCTTCCCTGCACTCTCGAAACTGAAAAAACAAAGTTCCTTTTTAGAAATGAAAGCCTGTATATCTTACTTAACAATGAAAAATATTGCAACAGTTCTTAAAAAAAAATCATAACTAAGTTCATCAACTCACTTCCTCAATGCTGAGAGATTTGCGGACAAACATAAGTAATCCATTATCTTTGGAAAACACCAGTGAAGTTTGCAATGCTGTAGGAAGAGGAAAAAAACCATCAAACTATTTGCTTTGTTATTTACACTCTATTTCTAAACAAGTGGCTCCTAGAACCTGATTATTTAGATAGTATTGGGCATTATTCAGGACATCCACTTTTAAAGAATGTCCTTGTGCCAAAATGCAACTAATTATTTTCAGTGCTAAATAAGGACGTGATTTTGCAGTCCTTACTCACATTAATATTCCCACTGAAGCCAAAAAGGCCAATCACATGAATTAGGGCTGCAGGATTAAACCCTAAATTCTGTTTGTAAAATGTTCACTTCACATACGTTCAAAGCTCAGGTTCAGTCCAACTCTGCTTGGCACAGAACCAGGGATGAGAGAAAGGTGGCTTTAGACCACCTTTGTACCTCCCAATCCTGGGGCCAGAACCGGTACAGTAACATCAGGTCTGCAATGAACCCGAAGGGCAACCTGTCAATTATGTTTTAATCAATTAGTATGAGGAGTAGTCATCCTGGACTAAGACATATCTATATTAACATTTAAAGCTGTGTTAGCTCCTATCCAGAGATATGTTTAAATAATATTCTTGCCAAAAAGGTGCTATCATGATTTCAAATACCAGAGTAGACAGGACCAAAAAGGTTGTATCAACAAGTCTTGATTTTCATCTAGTAAAACTATGAGGAGTCTGGACAGGAACATAGTATTTTACATGACAGATCAGACCGATGGTCCAGCAAAGTCCACTATCCCACTTCTAATGGTGGACAACATCCAATGCTTCAGAAAAACATGAAACCTCTTCCACAGTCAAGTGTTATTAATCCTAAAATTATTCTGCTCTTAAAAATCCAAATACAGAATTTAATCCCATAGTCCCTTGTGGCAGTGAATTCCACACAATAACTACATGCTATGTGAAATAGTATTTACTTTCATTTCTTCAAAATACACCTGCCATTAATAAATTTTGTGAAGAACTTCATGGAGTTCAAAAGTTCGTCTCTTGCACCAACAGAAGTTGGTCCACTAAAAACTATTACGTCACCCACTTTCTGTCTCTAATATTCTGGGATCAACATGACTACAACAATACCGCAAACAACTAATTAATTTCATTTCTAAACCTAACAGCTGTTATTTTAAAAAAAAACAGCAATTAGATAAATCAAACTGCTTAAAACTGCTTAACAGTTCAGGAGGTAACAAATATGATCCTCAGTTAAGAGTAGAGTGAACTGAGAAGCATGAATACACATCAGAGGAAGTGAAGCTGTAAGTTTCCAACACCTGCAGCAACACTGCCAGTTGTAGATGTGGCAGTTGGGGCACAATTTTAGGACCAGATTCTGCCATCCTGACTGATGAATAGTACTTTTCTCCATGGGTACTGTCAGTGAACCCAAACATAAGATATTCGACAATGTAAGAGTGATAGGAGTTTGCCTTTTTAAATCAGTCTCAACACAAGTTATATGTAACAGATCTGATACTTTTGTGATCTACGCTCCTAATCCCTGTTTTAATGACAAGGCACTTTTCTGGTCCCTAGCACACTGATGCTGTCTGCCTTTTATTCCACTGCTCCAGACCAAAGTCAAGCTGTAGGGAACGCAGCTGCAGACAGTGGCATCATGCTCACAGTTGCATGGAAAATGTCAGTAACCACTGCCCTGATTCCCACTGCTTTATACCTGGTGTATTCATTTACCGTACATCTGTGCAAAGAGAGTACAAAGTGAAGAATGAAATGTTATGAACTCAGAATGGCAGCATTCTATACTCTATACTCATTTTGCACCAATGTAAATGACTACACAAGATGCAAGAGTGGAGAATCAGGCGCCACTGAAGCGTGACTGCTGAACTTTAAACACAGGAACATACAAGGGACCTCCAGGGTCACTGAGTCCAGTTGTGTGCTTTTGCAGGCAACCCCTTCATATAATCATATTCACAAACACAGCAAGCTCCATCTTAAGCTAGTTAGCTTGTTTGCCCTCGCCATTGTAGTAAGAGGAGGCCCTAAGATATAAACCTTGGTATCAGAGGCCAGGTATGAGGCCTGAGGCCTAAACTAAAGTAATGATCAAGACTTTGCTAACATAAAGCAAAGTTAAGCTGTGAGCCAGAGGCAGGCCCTGCTCACAAAAGCTGGCAAGGAAAGGGCTGATGCTGCAAGAAGATACGTACCTAAAAAGGTACTGAACACTAGATATCAGAACATTCACATACTTGCACATTCCACACAGATAACAAAGAACAGGCTGGCCAATCCCAATGACAGGGACAAAAGAGTAAAATGATGGATAGAGTTGTTTTGTTCGAACCAACATGTACAAGGTAGAAGGCGGTGCCTTAATACGTAGAAGGGTTGCAACTTGCTACGTAGAGAGGTTGTACCTTAATACGTCAGGTGTGATGTGTAACTTGTTTGTATCTGTGTATAAGAATGCATCCCTGGGGAGGTGCCTTTGTCCGGCCGAAGGGGGAGTGGAAAGTCCCGCCACTGAGCCGGGTCCTTGCCAAGAGGCACTCTCTCGCAGTACGCCCGGTAGACTAAGTAATCTACGGGGACCCTGCACGGGTGTCCGAGGTCGCAATAAACCTAGCCGACATGGCTTTGCATCTTACTGGACTCTGTGGTTATTGGGGATTCTCGTCGGGTCTGCTGTGTCAGCTATCTGCAGAGCTGGGGCAGCACACAGAGGGAACTCACGCACGCAGCCAAGTGATATCAACAAGGAGAAAGCAGAGCACCATACCGGTACCGCTCTGACAACAGCCATTCTTATTGGTAGGCTATTCCAGAACCTTACTCCTCTAATGGTTAGAAACCTTCTTCTAACTTCCAGCCTAAGCTTATTCCTAGCCAGTGTATCCCCATTTGTTGTTATGCAAACACTGTCGTTTAGCTTAAGTAGCTCTTCTCCCACCCGTGTTAACCTCTACCCACTGTATTTGTAGAGAGCCAGCAAATTCCCACTTAGGCTTTGTTTTGCTAGGCTTAAGAGAGCTTGGCTTGTTTGTCTCCTCTCCTAAAACAGGCTCTCCATTTACCTAACCCAACTAGTAGCTCATCTCTGCAACTGTTCCAGTTTAAATTCATCTTCATTGAATGTGGGTGACCAGAATTGTACATGATATTCCAGATGAGGTCTTATAGTGCCTTGTTTGATGGTATTAATACTTCTCCAGCTCTACTGGAAATGCCTCACCTGCCATATCTCAGGATCCCAATAGCCTTTTTCACAGCCATATTTATTACATTAGTCATCCCGTGATCAACTTTCACACCCAGGTCTTTCTCCTCCTCCTGTCATTTCCAACTGATGAGCCGCCAAGTTAGAGAAAAAATTCCAGCCCTCCAGGCTATCCCATTCTTCTTGTATAATATTCCAATCCTCCTCTGTATCGACAATGCCTCCTGACTTTGTGTCATCAGCAAATTTCATTTGTACACTACTGTACTACTTTTTGTGCCATGGTCATTAATGAAAATATTAAATAAAATCAGTCCCAAGACAGACCCTTGAGGAACGCCACTAATAATCTCCACCCATAGTTCTCCTTTCAACAGAACAAGCTGCTGTTTCTCCTTTAGCCACTTCTTATGCATTTTATAGTTCCTGTACTAATCACCATTTTCTCCAACTTCACTAATAATTTCCCATGTTGTATCACAGGGGTAAGCAACCTATGGCACAGGTGCCGAAGTCAGCATGCGAGCTGATTTTCAGTAGCATTCGCACTGCCCGGGTCCTGACCACCAGTGCGGGGGGCTCTGCATTTTAATTTAATTTTAAATGAAGCTTCTTAAACATTTTAGAAACCTTATTTACTTTACATACAACAATAGTTTAGTTATATATTATAGACTTATAGAAAGAGACCTTCTAAAAACGTTAAAATGTATTACCAGCATGCAAAACCTTAAATTAGAATGAATAAATGAAGACTCAGCACACCACTTCTGAAAGGTTGCCGACCCCTGTTGTATCATGTCCAATGCTTTACTGAAGCCTAGATAGATTAGGTCTACCTCGTTTCCCTCATCTGAAACAATCAGTTTTCAGTTTCAAGTTGATATTCTAAGCAGATGAATGGTGTTCATCCCTTTGAGTCAGTTTCAAGCTGTCTGCATACTCAGGCAGACATCACTGCTTTGATTACACTTGGCTCACTTCTGGAAGGTTTCCTCTGTAGCAGGGGTGGGCAAACTACAGTCTGCGGACCGGATCCAGCGGCAAAAGCTCCTGGGCTAGAGTTAGGGTTCAGTAGGCCAGAGCTCCCAGGGTAAAGGTTAATTGTGTTACAGCTTGCTGCACTAGGGTGAGGATTCAATAGAGTAGGGCACCCCATGAGAGGGTTAGGGTTCAACAGGCTAGGGGTAGAGGGGCTCGGGTTAGCGTTCAGTAGAGCACAGCTCCCTGGGCTAGGCTCAGGGATCAAAGGCTAGAAATGTCTAAGACATTGTTAGATTTCAATAGGGCAGGGCTCTTTAGGCTAAGATGAGGGTTCAATAGGATAGGACTCCCCAGAGTAGGGTTAGGGTTCAATGGGGTAGGGCACCCCAGGGTAGTGATAGAAGCGGAGCTGCAGGGTGGGGTTCAGCTTCAATAGGCTAGGGATCCGCAGGGCAGAGACAGGGTTTAATAGGCTCGGGATCTCTAGTGTAGGGATAGTCTCAAGCTGCAGGGGCTTCCCAGGTTAGGGTTAGGATTTAATAGGGATGGGCTCCATAGGGCAGTACATGACTGGGGCTGCTAATACTTGATGGTCCAGGGTTAGGGTTCAGTAGGGTAGGACTCCCTGGGTTAATATTAACTAGGTTAGGGCTCCCTGAGCTAGGGTTAAAGATAAAAATGGAATGTCTCCTGGGGCGACAGTTAAATAAGCTAGTGCTTCCCGGGACAGAGTTACATTTCAGAAGAGTATGGCTACCAGGTCTACAGTTAGGCTAGGGCTCACCAGGGTAGGCAGGACTTAAATTCTCATAGAGTATCTCCCGGCACCCTGGGGCTTCTGCCCCACGTGAGGCTCCAGGGCTCAGGGCTTCTGCCCCATGGGTTTGAAAATACTTACTGGAGCTCCACTCTGAACAGCTCCGGCTGGATAGGGATAGGGCTGCAAGGGCTCCCCATGCAAGGGTTAGTGTTCAATAGGGTCAGGTACCCCAGGTTAGGGTTCAACTAGCTAGGTCTATGGCTCAAGAAGGTTGGGCTTCCTGGGCTAGGGTAAGGGTTTAAGAGGGTAGGTCTCTCTGGGTTAGGGTTAGGATACAATAGGCTAGGTCTCCCACAGCTACGGTTAGGGTTCAGTGAGCATGGCCAGCATTTCTCAAACTAAAGGTCACGACCCAAAAGGGGGCCTTAAGCCTATTGTGACTTTTTGAGAACCCCTGAGCTAGGAGTCTACAGGGTAGGGACAGGTGTGCGGCTGCCAGGCCTTTCTAGGATAGTATTAGGATTTAATAGGCTGAGGCTCCCCAGGATAGGGGCATGACAGGTGCTGCTAGGGCTACCTGGTATAGGATTAGGGTTCAATAGCATAGGTCTCTCCAGAATAGTGTTAAGGTTCAGTAGACTAGGATTCCCAAGGCTAGAGTTAAGATTCAATAGGCTAGGGCTTCCCAGGCTAGGGCTGCAATTGCAAGGGCTCCATGGGATACAGTTGGGATCAAAAGGGCAGAGCTCCCTGGGATAAAGATAGGTTTCAATAGGCTAGGGTTTAAAAGGTTAGGGCTCCTAGCACTAGAGTTAAGGTTCATTAGGGTAGGGCTGACGCATCCCCCAATTAATTGCTAGTGTTCAATAGGGTACAGGGTCTCCAGGCTAGGATTAGGGTTCAAAAAGGTACAGCTCCTTGATCTAGGATTAATAGCATAGAGCTCCTGGGGCTAAGGTTCAATAAGATAGGAGCCCCCTGACCCAGTAAGGTGGGGCTCTCCAGGCTATGGTTAGCATTCCACAGAGTTAGAACGGTGGCTGGTAGGGCTGCACAGAATAGTTTTAAACTGTCTTATATAGTATATTGTCATAACAAGAAAGGCAAAGTTTATAAAACAACAACAAAAATCACAGAGCTATGTAAAGCTAGTCAATGACTTCTGAATGGTCAGTGTTCACTTTGCAAAGACCGGGGAGCTCAAGAGAAAGAGGAGCCATCCAGCAAGCATGCGTGCAGAATGCTCCACAGCACCAAATGCACAGTGGGCTGCAATGGATGCCCCTAGCATGGTCAGCCTTGGCACAGCAAACCGCACCACAGTGAACCTGCTCAGCTGGCTCCAGAGAGAACATGGTAACCCAAAACCCTCATCAACTGGCCTGGTGATGGGGGAGTTCCTGGTACCCGCAGCGCAGCAGCTCGCTCCCATTCAGTGTCCCTCACATCAGTGAGCTGATGCTGGCGGAGCAGCGGGATGCAGAGTGTGCAGCACTGTGCAGTCAGGACCGAAAAGCTTGTCTCTCCCCCCCCCCCCCCAGAAAGTATCAGCCCCTCACCCACCTAGTCTCTCCAGGTTTAACACAGGAAGCTCCCCCGAGCAAGACTCCCCTTGGGCTACCGAGAGCGGAGGGTCAGGTTTGGGCCGCTGGCGCTCTGGAGAGCGTTTCGCAGGCTAACTGAGTGAGGACGACACAAGGACTGGGGACGGGGCTCCCTGTCCCCAAGCACAGGCCGCCGGGACCCACTTCTCCGGTCCACATGGGCACCCCAACACCCCGCTGCAGGGCCCTGCTGCGCCTGACGGGCCAGTGACCAAGGAACGAGTGGGGCTCACTGCCATGACCCCCTTCCCCCAAGGGGGTCAGCCGTGGGGGTGGGTTCCCCTGACCCCGCCGGCCGGGCGCCTGACAGCCCTTCCCGGGCATGGGCTGAGCGCGCCCCGCCCCAGCATGCCAGGGCCCGAGGAGCGGGGCCGCCCCGCCCAGGGGCCCGCTCGTTACCGCCGCGCAGGTCACACGCACCGCGGGCGCCGTCCCCGGTGCTGGTCACGCACGCCTCCCCCACGCTGCGGATGAGGTGGTAGCCGCGCAGGGCGGCAGTGCCGGGGTCCGGGTCCTGCAGCGCGCAGACGAGCTGGTGCAGGGAGCCCTGAATGCCGCCGCCGCCCCCCACGGGCACAGCCGCAGCCATACCGCGCGCGGCGCCGGGCACAACCAACGAAACCAATTCCGCCGGCGGGGCAGAGGGGACGTTGGACCGTCCCCAGAGAGGAGTTTCGTTGGGCGGAACCAATCGCACAGACGCACGGACCTGGGTGACTGCACTTGCCCAGGCAGAGCCAAGTAACCCGGCCCCGCACCGGGGCGAGCTTGATTGGTTCGGTCTGAGAAAGGAGAGGTGGGACTAAACCATTGCGGTCGCGGGGGTGTCCGTTGCCCCGCCTCCGGTCCGAGACATAGGAACGCTTCCGCAGATTAGTACAAGCTCCCCCCACGATGGCAATGGACCGTCCTAGTCTCCAACCGGCATCGAGCTGCTTTCAATAGCTGAGCCGCGAAACCTGGTCAAGTATGGGCGATACCATGTCTCACCAGGAGGAACCCTGCCTGTGAATCTGATCTAGGCTGTACGTGGGTGAATCCCCTGTATTGCGGGAGAATCGGGCTCCTGTCAGACTTTGCTCTGTCCCTGCAGAGAGGCTCACAGAGCCGCTAGGGCGCGATCGTCTGTACGCGGAACTTAGATGGGTGGTTCCGTCCCCCTTTCTGGGCTGAGTTGGGCTCTGCCGTACGGCTATTGGTAGGAAAACCCGGGAGAGCCCGCCCACGTGACCCGTTTGGCGCGCAATTTTCTCGGGGTTCAGGGGCTGGCGGAAGGTGCTTCCGGAAGAAAAGTGGGGTAAGAGCGCGAGACGCCGCCGTTTCCCCCCCCCCCGCGAATATCTGCGCGCGAAGGGGATCGAGTGGCGGGTGCGTCCCTCTGGGGCGGGCTCGTGGCGGCTCCGTGTCGTGCCGTTAATTCCCAGGAACGTGTTGGGCTCGGGGCCCGGCTCCGAGCAGCGCTGTCCGCTCCCGGTGCGGGGCGCGGGGCCGGCGGGCTCGCAGGAGAGGGGCCTCGGGGGCTCCGGGCCGCGGGGGGGGTCGCTCTGCTCTGCCTCAGTTTCTCTCTCCGCCCGCGCAGGGAGCAGCAGCAGCCGGTGAAGCAGCGTCATGTCCTCGCCGGCCTCCACACCGAGCCGCCGCGGCAGCAAGCGCGGGCGGAGCAGTAACCCCCCGACTCGTAAGTGCAACTTTTCCTTGCCGGGTGCGGGTGTGTCGGGATGGGGCGGGGGGGCCTGCAAACTCCACTGGGAGATGAGTGTCCGGCCGGGAAGGCATGGGCAGGCCGAGCAATGCCTGGGGTGGGGGACGTGTGCAGCCCCTTGTTCTCTGTTTAGTCCTTAAAGGTGTAGTCATAGTGCGGAGAACATACGGCACTGGCTTAGCTGCTGCTGCTGCTGCCGTAGCATGAGCACCGCTTGCCCTGAGAGAGAGAGGCATTTTCTGGGGTTGTAGGAACTCCACCTCCCCAAGTGACAGTAGCTGCCCACCTAGCAGCATCTACACTCAGGGTTGAGTAGTCTTAGCCACACTCAGGAGTGTGGCTATTTCACATCCCTGACTGCAGTAACTAGGTCCACTTACATTTTAAGTGTAGCCTAGGCCCAAGAACAGATGGAGTCTAACTCACTCTCACCTGTCTTTGCAGGGCTAATGCCTTAAGAAGAACAGTAAAAGCAGCTTTTTGTCATTTAAGCAGGAATTTAAAAATCTGGACCTGTGGGAAGAAATTATCGGTTTAGACTCTTCAGAGGAGCATGACACCTTAAGCAAACTAACTTTGTTAGTCTCTGGGCTAAACTTGTTTTTTCTGTAAGGCCTTGTCTGCACTGCAAAGTTTTTTTCCAGCACAACTGTAAGGAAAGAACAGTGCTTCTATCAGCATAGGTAATGTCAGTAGTAAGCTCAGCTCACTGTGGGGCAGTCTTTCCCATTTCAGTGACACTCTTCTGTTAGCAAAGCTGTTGCTACAACTGTGGGTTTTTGCTGGCGTGGCTGTGTCGGCTAGGGCTATGTTTTTTTCACATCCGTCACCGGCATAGCTATGTTGACAAAACTTTGTTATATGGACCTGGCCTTAGTCTTCAACAATGCATTAGTGCAACAGGATGCTTTTTAAACATGAAACAAAGGCAAGTTTACAAGTGTTACAAATATGATGCATGAAACTTATCACTGAACTTGAAAAGCTTTGATACTCATTGGTATGTAGGTTGCTTCCGCCTCTCTGTGCCTTGGTTTCCCCAGCTGGAAAATAGTGATAATGATATTGCTCTCAGAGCACTTTAAAAAGGAGTCTACTGATGAAAAGCGCTATATGAGCTACATTTTCATAGCACTACTAGTAGCAGCTCTGATTTCTTAGGCATTTAGGAAGATAATTGCAGTATTAATTTTAAATTGTCTTAAGCTATTTTCCACTTTTGGAATCTCACAAATATTCTTCATTTTAATTTCAGCAAAATATTGCACTTTGCTTTTTAATTTTATATCAGCCAAGTTCTTTGCTATTCTATCATATGATCTATTTTGTGTTTTGGTCTTTTAACATTAATCTGTGCAGAATGTTGCAGCTAACATTTGAAATTGCTACTTTCATCTTCTTGCAGCACGCACTGAAGATGCTCAGTCTCCTCCTTCACAAAAACGTCGAACAGATGACTCCACATCTACAGGAGATCTACAGCCAATGCCAACTTCTCCAGCAGTTGACATGCAAAGCCCAAATGCTCAAGATGTTCTGTTTTCCAGCCCACCACAGTTTCGGGAATCGGGTATGCTTGTCAGTACTAGGAGCAAAATGCTGATATCTGTGTACCATTGGCTATTAAATGGCCTATCTGGAAAGATTTAATGTAGGCTTTTACGTAGCTGTCAATTTAAAAACAAAAAAGGGCCTTTTTGAATGAACAGCATTGTTTTCAATTACAGGTTAGTTGGTGATTTGCTTTTAATTTAATTAATTGATTTTAGCGTATAAAACATACACCCAACAGGCCTTAGTGTGAGCTGCTTGTTAAGCTCTACAGTGTTTTATAATATTGTTGGGGTTTAGCAAAGTGTGTTCCTTCTACACCTTCATTTGAAAGTGTAGATTCAAATGAAGTAAAAATCTTAGGCGAATCCACAGGTTCCATAGAGTCTCTATGGATAGAAATTTCATGCTCTAGTAAAAATATAACAGTAGGGATCTATTATCGACCACCTGACCAGGACAGTAATAGTGATGATGAAATGCTAAGGGAAATTGGAGAGGCTATCAAAATTAAGAACCCAATAATAGTGGGGGATTTCAATTATCCCCATATTGACTGGGAACATTTCACTTCAGGACGAAATGCAGAGATAAAATTTCTCGATACTTTAAATGACTGCTTCATGGAGCAGCTGGTACGGGAACCCACAAGGGGAGAGGCGACTCTAGATTTAATCCTGAGTGGAGCGCAGGAGCTGGTCCAAGAGGTAACTATAGCAGGACCGCTTGGAAATAGTGACCATAATACAATAGCATTCAACATCCCTGTGGTGGGAAGAACATCTCAACTGCCCAACACTGTGGCCTTTAATTTCAAAAGGGGGAACTATACAAAAATGAGGGGTTAGTTAGACAAAAGTTAAAAGGTACAGTGACTAAAGTGAAATCCCTGCAAGTTGCATGGGCCCTTTTTAAAGACACCATAATAGAGGCCCAACTTCAATGTATACCCCAAATTAAGAAAAACAGTAAAAGAACTAAAAAAGAGCCACCGTGGCTTAACAACCATGTAAAAGAAGCAGTGAGAGATAAAAAGACTTCCTTTAAAAAGTGGAAGTCAAATCCCAGTGAGGCAAATAGAAAGGAGCACAAACACTGCCAACTTAAGTGCAAGAGTGTAATAAGAAAAGCCAAAGAGGAGTTTGAAGAACAGCTAGCCAAAAACTCCAAAGGTAATAACAAAATGTTTAAGTACATCAGAAGCAGGAAGCCTGCTAAACAACCAGTGGGGCCCCTTGACGATGAAAATACAAAAGGAGCGCTTAAAGATGATAAAGTCATTGCGGAGAAACTAAATGGATTCTTTGCTTCAGTCTTCACGGCTGAGGATGTTAGGGAGATTCCCAAACCTGAGCTGGCTTTTGTAGGTGACAAATCTGAGGAACTGTCACAGATTGAAGTGTCACTAGAGGAGGTTTTGGAATTAATTGATAAACTCAACATTAACAAGTCACCAGGACCAGATGGCATTCACCCAAGAGTTCTGAAAGAATTCAAATGTGAAGTTGCGGAACTATTAACCAAGGTTTGTAACCTGTCCTTTAAATCGGCTTCGGTTCCCAATGACTGGAAGTTAGCTAATGTAACGCCAATATTTAAAAAGGGCTCTAGGGGTGATCCTGGCAATTACAGACCGGTAAGTCTAACGTCGGTACCGGGCAAATTAGTTGAAACAATAGTAAAGAATAAAATTGTCAGACACATAGAAAAACATAAACTCTTGAGCAATAGTCAACATGGTTTCTGTAAAGGGAAATCGTGTCTTACTAATCTATTAGAGTTCTTTGAAGAGGTCAACAAACATGTGGACAAGGGGGATCCGTAGACATAGTGTACTTAGATTTCCAGAAAGCCTTTGACAAGGTCCTCACCAAAGGCTCTTACGTAAATTAAGCTGTCATGGGATAAAAGGGAAGGTCCTTTCATGGATTGAGAACTGGTTAAAGGACAGGGAACAAAGGGTAGGAATTAATGGTAAATTCTCAGAATGGAGAGGGGTAACTAGTGGTGTTCCCCAAGGGTCAGTCCTAGAACCAATCCTATTCAATTTATTCATAAATGATCTGGAGAAAGGGGTAAACAGTGAGGTGGCAAAGTTTGCAGATGACACTAAACTACTCAAGATAGTTAAGACCAAAGCAGATTGTGAAGAACTTCAAAAGATCTCACAAAACTAAGTGATTGGGCAACAAAATGGCAAATGAAATTTAATGTGGATAAATGTAAAGTAATGCACATTGGAAAAAATAACCCCAACTATACATACAACATGATGGGGGCTAATTTAGCTACAACGAGTCAGGAAAAGATCTTGGAGTTATCGTGGATAGTTCTCTGAAGATGTCACGCAGTGTGCAGAGGCGGTCAAAAAAGCAAACAGGATGTTAGGAATAATTAAAAAGGGGATAGAGAATAAGACTGAGAATATATTATTGCCCTTATATAAATCCATGGTACGCCCACATCTCGAATACTGTGTACAGATGTGGTCTCCTCACCTCAAAAAAGATATTCTAGCACTAGAAAAGGGTCAGAAAAGAGCAACTAAAATGATTAGGGGTTTAGAGAGGGTCCCATATGAGGAAAGATTAAAGAGGCTAGGACTCTTCAGTTTGGAAAAGAGGAGACTAAGGGGGGACATGATAGAGGTATATAAAATCATGAGTGATGTTGAGAAAGTGGATAAGGAAAAGTTATTTACTTATTCCCATAACACAAGAACTAGGGGTCACCAAATGAAATTAATAGGCAGCAGGTTTAAAACAAATAAAAGGAAGTTCTTCTTCACGCAGCGCACAGTCAACTTGTGGAACTCCTTACCTGAGGAGGTGGTGAAGGCTAGGACTATAACAATGTTTAAAAGGGGACTGGATAAATTCATGGTGGCTAAGTCCATAAATGGCTATTAGCCAGGATGGGTAAGAATGGTGTCCCTAGCCTCTGTTCGTCAGAGGATGGAGATGGATGGCAGGAGAGAGATCACTTGATCATTGCCTGTTAGGTTCACTCCCTCAGGGGCACCTGGCATTGGCCACTGTCGGTAGACAGATACTGGGCTAGATGGACCTTTGGTCTGACCCGGTACGGCCTTTCTTATGTTCTTATGTTCTGGTTTGGAGAAATATAAATTTTAATCCATACAGTACATTCTATGGTTAGTACAGCCTTGTAAAATACAGCTATAAAATTAACAAGATTTACAAACTTTGCTAGCCTGCCATCACACTGACTGATGACAAACACTAACTTGTTTACTTCATTAGGGCAAAGTGTATTCGTTAATATTTTGAAGTATAATTAAACATTTTCTTTTGTAGCAATTCCACTTGATTTTGATATTAGTTCACCTCTGACCTATGGCACTCCCAGCTCTAGAGTGGAGGGTACTCCAAGGAGTGGTGTGCGAGGAACTCCAGTTAGGCAGAGGCCAGATCTTGGATCTGCCCGCAAAGCCAGACAGGTGGACTTGCATTCTGATGGGGTAGGTAGACGTTTCAGATTTTGCTGGTAATTCTTTTTCTAAAATGTATTTATATTATCCATACTAATGGCTTTTCTCTTCCCACAGCCAGCAGAGGATGCATTGGCAAGTGAACAAACTCTTGGACAAAAGCTTGTGATCTGGGGAACAGATGTTAACGTAGCTTCATGCAAAGAAAAGTTCCAAGTAGGTGAACATGTGTGGATACCTGTATTTCTTTCACAAAAAGCTTATTTGTATCTTCTCTATGTGCAGTATTTGATTCTAGCAAATATCAGAATTGAGTTATGTTTAGGATCAATCCCAGGATGTTTGAAGAACACTGTTTTCATACCGTGTTCTTAAGAGGAGGAAAAGTAAAATAGTTTTCTGGAGTTTCTTTCCTCTAATTCCACCATAGAGTTCATCAATTTGGATTCCATCCCGTGGGCTACAATGAAACTGCTCTTCCCAGAGTCTCTAATCACCATTTACTAGCTAAAGCTCAGAACCAGTACTCTATCCTCATTTTCCTTGACCTGTCAGCTGCCTTCAGCACACTCAGCCATGCTCTTCTTGAAGTCTCATCCTCCTTTGGCTTCCATGGCATCTCTCCTTTGCCTGTTCTCCTTCTACCTCTTTAATCACTTCCTCAGCATGTCCTTTAAAGGATCCTCCTCGTCCACCCTTCAGCATTCTGTGCGAGTTCCAAATGGTTCTGTCCTGAGTTCCCTTCTCTTATCCCTTTCCATTTTATCTCTGGGTAATCTCATCTGCAAACACAAATTCAGCTATCCGCTCTGTGTTGAAAACTCAACTGTACCTCTCTACTTCAGGCCTGCCTTTGTGTTAAACTAAAACTGCAGCCTGTCTCTCTGACATTTTCTCGTAGATGTCTAGCTGTGAGTTCAAACTCAACATATCTAAAACACAGCTCTTAATCTTCCCCTCAAATTCTCCCAGCTACCCTGTTTCTTGATTGTGTAGAAAACATAACCTGCATAACCTCTCTAAGATACAGTCTTCTCCGTCTGTCCATCTAAGGGCAGGTCTACACTAGGGTGACCAAATGTCCCAATTTTATAGGGACAGTCCTGATTTTTGGGTCTTTTTCTTATATAGGCTCCTATTACCCACACACACCCATCCCGATTTTTCACATTTGTTGTGTGGTCACCCTAGTCTACACTTAAAATGCTATATGGGTGCTCCTGTACCGACGGGAGAGCTTCTCCTGTGAGTATGGTTAATCCATCTCCCTGAGAGGCAGTAGCTATGTTGGTGGGAGAAGTTCTTCTATCAACATAGCGTTGTCTACACAGGGGATTAGATTGGTGTAACTGTGTCGCTCGGGTGTGAATTTTTCACACCCCTGAGCAATGCAGTTATATCAGCATAGGTCTGTAGTGTAGACCTTGGCTAAAACTGTCCTCTTGTGTCTTGATTACTGCAATACCCTTTTCTCTGGCCTTAACAAATGAAACCTTACCCTGCTCAGGCCAGTTCAGAATGTTGCCACAAATATTTTCCTAATATGTTGTTTTGAGCAGATCACCTCTCTCTTTCCGTATCTCTATTGGCTCCCCCTTCTCAGCTGCATTGAACATAAGCTACTTGGGCTTCACTTTCAAGCTCTGTCATGGCCCATCCCCACCTTAACCATCAACTCTCATTAACTATTGAGAAGTCTTCTTTCTTTTCCAGTTGGACTGCTTCTATCGCCCATTTGTTAAATTTTCAAATGAGCACATTTGTGTGTTTTCCCATGCTGCCCCTGTAAATATCTATAAAGCTACCTTATTCTCCTCCTCTAAAGCTCTTCTTAAAGCTCTCCTTTTCTGTGATGCCTACAAAAGCCTTTACAACAGCTAGTCTGCTGGTGTGCTGAGACCACTGCCTGTCATACTGATCAATACCATTTCCTTCTTTCTTTTTATGTCCCTGTCTGTATCCATCTGTTGTCTCTTGTCTTATACTTGGATGGTGAGCTTTTTGGGAAAGCTCTTTTTATTCTGATTATACGGAGCTTACTATTTTGGTCCAGGAGTAAGGTTTGTTTGTAGGCATTAGGGTGTAATAGAGGTTAAAATCCTCAGTAAAATTTCAGATACTTTTTTTAGTAGTAGTAATATGTTTAGCATATTATCCTGTTCCCAAAAGTGTTCTTTTAACTTGTATTTATAAAATTATAAAAATATCAGTTCAATTAAAAGGGATAATAGCTTGATAAGGCTTTTTCAAAGTAACTGGTATGCTTTACTGTGTGAAATTTGTGTAGGAATGGTGCAGCAGTGAAATCACAGCTCTGTCCCTTTGGGCACTCCTAAATATAACTTTTTTAATTTTATTCTCAATATGCAGAGATTTCTTCAGCGCTTTATTGATCCATTGGCTAAAGAGGAAGAGACCGTTGGTTTGGATCTTAATGAACCACTCTATATGCAGCGACTTGAGGAGGTACTACAGAAATACAGCTAAAACTACTTGTTTTTCAGACTTAAATGCTGGTTCTTTAATGTGGCGTTTTTAAACATCTTGCAGATCAATATGGTTGGGGAACCATTTCTGAATGTAAACTGTGACCATCTAAGATCATTTGACACAAATCTATACAGACAGATGATCTGCTATCCACAGGTAACATCCGGCCTTTTTTAAAGGCTTTCTTCCAGTTGAGTTCTATTTTTTTTAAACTGCATTACTTAAACAGTTACATACTAATTTATGTTTAAGATTATCACTCAATGAGGGAGCAGTATTTATAGCTACATACCGCAGTGCTTAAGCACTTGTGTAAATATCTAGAAAGATAATATAACATTTGTGTATACAGACTTCTGCATAAAATATATTTTATTGCTTAAAGGTCTTAAAATATTTATCAGACACTTCGTAGCCACAGACAGATACAAGAGAGCTCAGAGTTGTTGCTGTTCTCCAAAGGCAAATTACTGTGAGAAGCTCAGAAAAACTTCCCCATTCCACTCACCAAATTTGTTCACAAGAGGGATTGTGCTGGAATTCCTGCCAGTTTGTAGTCCATGGATCCTGCTCAGTGATCCAGTTTTTCTCTCTGCCATGTAGGTGTGTGAAGGAAGGAGGCAGCTTCAAAAGACAATAAGGTTCAAGGCTGAATCGCAGCATGACAAAGTAATGGTCATTGGATCTTTATCAGTCTTTCTGTGCCTGTCTTAAATCTGTTCTATACCTAGCTACAGCTGCAACCATGGGGCTGCCTTTGAAATTCTTTCCTTGCCTTTCTTTTGAGTTCCTCCTCTCCCAGCGAATAGCTCCAGAGTCTGATTCTGCTGCTGCTCACAGCTTTCCTATGTAGCAATAGAATGAAACTGTAGCTCAGTTTTACTGCTGCCCACAGGATTCTGAAGAGAAGTTTGCTGCCAGTTTTCACTTTGTTGTAGCTTGAGAAAGTTACTGCTCTGAGCAGCAGAACAATGGAGCTTTCTGCACATTCTGACATTTTACCGTATCCTTGTCTTTGCAACCATAAGAGCTAGCAACCTACTTCTTGAGAGGAAAGCTTAGGTTCTAATCTTTGTTAAATAAGGAGCCTTACTCTCCAAAGGCTAGTGGTTTTTTTTAGCCTAGTGTGTGCATTGTGTATTAATGTTAAATATTAAGGAAGATGACTAAAAGTCTCAGGCTGTATTTAATGGTAATGCAATACATATGGTTCATTATAATAATTGTATATGTGGCATACTCTTCATGTCCCCTTTTTTGCTGTCCTTTTCTGCGTATATGTTACTCATTTCATTTTGTATTTGTAACTTGACTCCTTATTGACTTTTAAAGTAATATAGGGTATCATCAAAGATTCTGTCTAAACCCACAAAGGTAGGGCAATTGCACTACAGCTAAGAGTTCCAAGACCAGATAAAGTGTGCACTGCTCCTGCAGTACAAAGGGGACAAAACGCTGGTTTAAACAGCCAACTGGCAATTCCTCCTCTGTAAGGGAATGCCACAGAACTGTGGTCATTCCTTTCTCCTAACACCAAATGGGGTCACAAAGTTGAACATTTTTGGGGTAAAAAGTGTTAACTACTTAATGCCACGCTTTCTTACACATGCATCTGTTCCTTTTAAACAGGAAGTTATCCCAACATTTGACATGGCTGCTAATGAGATCTTTTTTGATCGTTACCCTGACTCAATATTAGAACACCAGATTCAAGTCAGACCATATAATGCATTGAAGACCAGGAATATGAGGAGTCTGAACCCTGAAGGCAAGATGTTTTGATTGCAGTGTGTAAAAATAAACTTGAGGATGTATGAAATTTGTTCAACAACTAGGAAAATACAGATTAAAAAAGTTAAAAAATCAGACTTGGGGTCCATCTAGATGAGTATTTTCAGACTTGCATAGTCACTACATGTGTTGCAGAGGAAAGTGTGAAAAACACTAAAATGGACAACTCTTGAATAACCTGCCCACAAAGGAGGTTTTTTCCTAACCTCTGTTGGTAAATGACTGAGTTATATCCGGAAACATAAGGGTTTATATCCCTTGTGTCAAAATTCTGATGTAACTGTGGCTTATTTTTATTCATACATATTTTATTTTCTTTGTGCCTCAGACAGAATATTCTCTACTTCATGTATGGGGACTGTAAATGCCCATTTAGTTGTAAAAATAAAATCTAGGGTGGACTTTTGAGACAGGCAAATGAAAAGCATGATCCAATCACATGTATCTCTTTCTACGTTTTAGACATTGATCAACTTATCACCATCAGTGGTATGGTGATCAGAAGCTCCCAGTTGATTCCTGAGATGCAAGAAGCATTCTTCAAGTGCCAGGTTTGTGCCTTCACCACAAGAGTAGAAATTGACCGTGGCCGGATTGCTGAACCATCAGCGTGCAAGAACTGTAGCACAACACACAGCATGGCATTGATTCACAATCGTTCTATGTTTTCAGACAAACAGATGGTATGTTGCTTTGTTTTGGTGTTGTAAAATGGAAAAGTTGTGCTTGCTTAATAGTTGCCTTTTTCTTTAAAAAGTAACTTAACCATATTAAAATGTCTTTCTTAGGACTTACTATATTGCACTTCAGAACGATTCACAGCTCTTTAAGCATATGAAGCAATATAGGGTTGCAATGATACTTAGTATTTAGAGGGGGGGGGAAAGAAATTGAAGGATTATCTATCCTCCATTTGGAAGGGGAGTTAAGTGGGTTTTTTTTCGTGCCAAAAGTTAGTCAGGCCAATTAGTGTTCACTTACAGAACAAATGTTACTACACGGGGACTGTTCTAATGTCATAGGACATATGTGGGATAGGTTAGCCCTGTCTGTAAATCTTGCTTGTTACACTTCTGCCAATGTGAGATAGTAATCACTAGATGCATTGTCTCATTTCTACAACTAAATTACATAATTCTGATGGGGAATTCTAATTCAGTAGTGGGATTCCACCGTGTTGTGAAATCTTTGAAAGTTTTGTGTTTTGGTGTACTCTAATATGTAACAGTATCCATTTGAAGATGCCCACCTTCTTTAGTTGTAAGATCCTTTCTTACAAATGAGTTGCTATTTCTAAACAATAGAAACTAACTTTTAATGTGTTTTGTCAGATCAAACTGCAGGAGTCTCCTGAAGATATGCCGGCTGGCCAGACGCCTCATACTGTGGTGCTATTTGCGCACAACGACCTGGTTGATAAGGTTCAGCCAGGCGACAGAGTTAATGTTACAGGTAAAAGTCAGTTTCTTAACTTCATCTGGCCAGTGCATGTGCCCTTCTTTTCATTAGACCAAGTGGTCCAGTCTGGAATAGTGTCTGTTGAATATTAATTGAGTACATCATAATTGGTGACTGAAAACTGAAGTGTGAAGTGGAAATACCATCTGATTTATATAGTGATATCTTAGTTTTGGTGTAAAATATCTTTAGAGTTCTGCATATTTCCCCCTTTAGATCAGCAATAGTGTAACTACAGCTGCCAACAGGTACTATCTGTGTAGACAGAAGGGTATATGTATTTTTGCCATATGTTTGTATTATCCAATTTCTAAAAATTAATGATTACAGCTCTTAACCTATACTTCAAAGGGAAAGAAGCATTTTTATCATCAAACAGCTTTTGAAAAGCTTACATGTAATTACAAGTTTTCATTTCTTGAACAGATGAAGGAAGCATGTTGAAATTATTTCAATTACCACAATTTAAATTGGGCTGAGGCTTTTTTAAACTAATTTAATTTAAAAATTGTGCTTTTGAAACGTTAGGTTAGAATTTATAATGAATTAACTATAAGTGCTTTCTTTAATGTCACTAGTCTAATTTAAATTTTACAAAACTGCTATAGACCAAATACTGAAAATTATGATCTTGATACTGCAGTCACCTAACCAGGTACGTAACTTTGCTCATGTGACCAGTACCGTGGACTCAAATACTACTACTCATGTTTAAATTTACATGTGCCTGTTTGCAGTATCAGACTAAAATAGTTTTTAATAAATTTTTCTCTTATTAGCATAAAATAATTGCTTCAGTTTTAATACTGAAAAGTAATTTAGACTTTCAGTGCACTAACAAAATTGTCAACTTCTTATGTGCAGGCTGACCTTTTATTTTATTTTTTTGTTACAAGAGCTGGCTAAAGTTAGGCTCTAAGGGTAGGATTTTCTAATGCACTTTAGGTCATGATCCTTAAGCCCATAATTTACTACCTTGAGTAGCCCATCTGAAATCATGGGACATGGTAGTAAAGGTAAACACGTGGTTAAGTGTTTGTAGGATCAGGGCCTAAATGGCAGAAGCACTGGCATCATTGATATCAGGGGGATCATAGCCTGGTCAAAGCATTTAAACTTTCGGAAAACTTTCTAGAGAATTGCTGCTCTGTGATGTGGCTAATTCTGTAGAAGCAATCTGAAAATTGAAGTGAAAAGTAAAAATGCAGATAAGTCCCTTTTAAACTCCACCATTTGGGCTGAGCTTATTTTTTAATTCAGATCTGCATTGTAATTCTGTGGGTTTGAGGGTGTTGTTTGTTGTTTGTTTGTTTTTTAAGGTATCTACAGAGCAGTTCCTATTCGAGTTAATCCAAGAGTGAGCAATGTAAAATCAGTCTATAAAACCCACATTGATGTCATTCATTACCGTAAAACCGATTCAAAACGTTTGCATGGTGTTGATGAAGAAACAGAACAGAAAATCTTTGCAGAGGAACGTGTGGAAATGCTGAAAGAGCTCTCCAGAAAACCAGACATTTATGAAAGGCTTTCTTTGGCTCTGGCTCCAAGCATTTATGAACACGAAGATATCAAAAAGGTAAACAATGTTTTACAAGTCTACCAGAACACCTGATAAGATATTTTAAATGTACATGTACATTTATACTATACACTTTCTTTGGAAATGATACTCTATACGGAGTCTTTCAAATACAGAAAAATAACAGGCCTTTGTGTATTTGAAATTGGGTTTGGTACATCCCTAATAAACTTTGAGTTTTATTTACAGTAAGTTTCAGTTATCAGAGGGCTTCGGGAATCAGAAATCTTTAGATAATGGGACAGGGGTTTCCGATACTAGGGAAGGAAGCCTGTAGCTTCACTGTACTCTTCTATTGGCTGGCTTTAAGGAAACTGGCCAGCCAATAATTCTGCTTTCTTCTTTGGCCATCTATCTGCTCTGCAACAGGCTCCAGATAACTGAGAATGCAGTTGCAACTAACAAACATTGGGAAACATTCTAGACAGTCAGTTGAGTGGGGCTCTAAATCTTTAATTATTATAGTGGGGCAGTAACACCACTATATTTCAGGTTGAGATTAGCTTACTGTTTAAATTCTTACTGTTTTGTATGTGCGTTCATGCCCTAGGATAGCCAAAGAAATGCTTGTATAGGTAGCCTTTTATCGGCTGCCCCAAATAAGTCCATCTGTTTTTCAGTAGTATTGTTGTAGATAATTGTGCCCATTCAAGGATTTCTTCATTTTATTTTGAATATTCTACACTGACACCTGCATGGAAAGCTATTCAGTTTGCTTTGGATGGACTTACATTTCCAGTTCTCTGCTCTAAGCATCCTCCTCTCTTGGACATTACTTCTGAAATTAAGTTTGGTGTTTCTGCTGTTGAATATAACACATTTGGCATTGATCTCAGCTAGGGTCTGGCACACACTGCCCCTTTGGGGAAACACAATATTTTAAATTATTCAGGGTAAAAATTGGATCTATAATGTGGCTTGAGCCCATGCTGACAAGCCAGAGACAAGTCACTTGTGTATGTGCAGCGGGAATGGAACATAACATAAGAACATAAGAATGGCCGTACCGGTTCAGGCCAAAGGTCCATCTAGCCCAGTATCTGTCTACTGACAGTGGCCAATGCCAGCTGTTACAATGAAGCTGTTATAAGCCAGAGTGTTCTGCAGCTACTCTGATGTCAGAGTAACTGGATGGCTCAGGTGACCTGCTATCGCCACTGAACCCGAGCAGCGTCCATGTACTATGCATTCAATTCCTGCCCGCAGTAGCTTTCTGAGAACATGTGTTGTGCACTTCAGTTACTCTCTTCTTCCATTCTGCAGGAGCTCCTTTTTGAAAGGTTTGCTCCCGGGAAAAGCTTCTGGTTTGAGCCACCATCTCAAAGTGCTCTAAAATCCATATGCATAGTCCAGTTGTGCTGAAAATTAATGTGTTGTCAGGACCAGAGCCACAGTTAGTAGTGCAAATTTGGAGTCATTTGGTCCAGGGTTCCTTAGATACAGCCCTCCAATAAGGAGTTGATTTTCAATTTTTCAATTGCTCTAAAACCCACGTGCATGGAAAGTGATATGCTATAAGAGGGGTTGAGGGTAGAGTTTGTAGTGGAAATTTAGGGACATTTGGTCAAAAGCTTTGTGAGATACAGGCCTGGCTAAAATGAGTAGGCTGTAACTTGTTTTTCCAGATTTGTGCAACTTTTTTGATGCAAAGCTAGGGCGAATCTAAGGCGCTGACCTTCATGAAATAGCAGGGACTCCTCTTGATATCAGCTGTTGAATAGTACTAAGGACAAGTCCAGAAATATTTCAAAGTTTATAGCACTCAAAGCTTTAGCATCTCTGGGTACGTCCACACTACCCCATCGATCGATCTTTCGGGGATCGATTTATCGCATCTCATCTAGACGCGATAAATCGATCCCCGCCGTGCTCCCCGTCGACTCCAGAACTCCACCAGGGTGAGAGGCAGAATCGGAGTCGACAGGGGAGCCGTGGCCGTCAATCCCGTGCCATGAGGACGGGAGGTAAGTCGAAATAAGATACGTCGACTTCAGCTACACTATTCTCGTAGCTGACATTGCGTATCTTACATAGACCGACCCCACCCTCCCTCCCAGTGTAGACCAGCCCTCTGGATACAGAAAGTTTACACCTGTGAGAGCAATTGTCTCCTCAAACATGTTGGTGAATGACATTCAGAGTAACATACTGCCATGGTGGTTTAAAGTAACCAGATTTGCACCTTCAACAAAAGGGCAATACATTCAAATCCTTTCCCATGGAATTTTGCATTTTGTGCACATTAGTGCTGTCAACCTGCCTTTTGCTCGATGGCTGGGGCCACAATGGGAATCAGTGTAATATTTTATATACTAGGTAACATGTAATGGTAAACCTGAAATAAGACGGAAGCTGCTGTTGTTCTGTTAGTGGGGGTCAGGGGACAGGCGCATGGTATTTTATTTTGACTTTGCCTTATCAGCTAAATTAAGTAAGTTCCAAATGTTTAACTGCCTGGTTTGGGTCACAGCTGAGTGCGCCAAAATCAGGGCAGACATAACCCAAAACTGGTGGTTTATTCTATCATTAGAGATCACCAAGCTAGTAACAAGTATCACTACACTAGTTCACAGAGAGCCACACAACAGTCCCCTAGGCCCCTCAGCCCCTGGTTACTACAACTGGAGTTAGGGATGAAAGGTTATTAAACCAAAACCGCATCATCTAAAGTTTTTCTAGTTCCAAAGAACCAGCCACACACCCCAGGTCAATATATAGGTCAGATCTTACCCAAAATCTATCCTTGTAGCAGTCCTTTCGTAACTAAAAACTAAAGGTTTATTAATATAAAAAGCAAGAGTTATTAAATGGTTAAAATCTTGTACATCAGAGATTCTCAACCTTTTTCTTTCTGAGGGCCCCCAACATGCTATAAAAGCTCTGTGGTCAACTTGAGCCACAATAACTGGTTTTCTGCATATAAAAGCCAGGGCTGGCATTAGGGGGTCGCAAGCAGGGCAGCTGCCTGGGGCCCCATGCCACAAGGGTTCCCGCAAAGCCACGTTACTCAGGCTTCAGCCCAGCTGATGGGACTCTGGGCTGAAGCCCAGGGCCCTATGTGGTGGGGCTACGGTGTTCTGCCCTGGGTCCCAGCAAGTCTAATGCTGGACCTGCTTGGAGGCCCCGCTGAAACCTGCCCTGGACCCCTGGTTGAGAACTATTACACATTAGAGTTGATTTCAGAGTTTGTAGAGCAAGATATTAGCTATGATGATAAATCTGTTAGCTTGCAATAAGTCTCTGGATCACCCAAAAGGACTGGGGGTCATCAGTCCTTTTATTCAAAGCTTCCCTTGCTTAGAAATCATAGCCCAGATATGTGGAGCAGGAATGAAGACCAAGATTGATGTCACAGTCTGCAATTTATACCCACAGCACACATGCACGGAAAGTTACTGGCACAAATGTGGAGTTCTGGGTCACAAATAGGTTTACTATCTGTCCTGGATTTTTGCAGAGCAGATGCTGTAGCTCGGAAAGCGCCCTGATTGGTCTGCTTCCCGATTTGTCCCTCCCCTACATCCATAGCTGATTGGTCGATCCCCTTGCAGCCAGAGCTGCCGGATCCCATCCACCCACGTCCCAGCTCCTAGCACTGGGGAGGGAGTCCCTCAGGGAGGCCATGACTGATGGTTGTCCTTGCATCCTGGGCTGTTCCAGCCACCATAACAGGGAGCAACATTCTCCCCACCCTCCCAAGTACCTCCAGCTCCTCTCCTCCAACCCCCCCTCCCCCCCCGGTGTCCTGTTTATGGTAACCCTACATCTGCATGGAAAGTTACTAGTACAAACAAGGAATCCTGAGTCATGAGGAATTCATTGCCTAGGTGCTGCCTGAAGGGATCTTGGGAGGGGTCCCTAGAAGAGCTGATTCTCCTTAATGGGCCATCAAGCAGGCTGGCTTGGCTTGGCTTGATGTAAATATGTCTAGGGGTGTTACCCAGAAACACAACAGGTTTGAGATACAAACACACAGCTAAGTTTTGTAACTTCATATACAATGATGATACATGCATATAAACAGGATAATCATACTTTCCAATGATACCTTAACATGACATATGTACAAGATTTATCACAATTGCACAGCGGGGGTGATACATCAGTGATGGTACCTTAGTGTAAACATGGTCATCTCTCTTTTATGCAGCATCATACCAACTTTAGAGTCTTTGTTGATAAGAGATCCAGAAAGAAGCTAGCTCAATGTTTAAATTCAAAATTGACTTTGCAGAGATGGCAGTTTAATTTAAAAAGTAATCTAAGCAGATTCGACGTGGAAAATCTTTGAAGCTTCAAAGATAGAACTCCACTACCCATTTTAGTGATACTTGACAGAAAACAGTACTCCAGCTTTACATGTGTTCTGTTAATGATCTGAGACCATTTTCATTTGACATTTCAGTTCACTCAGTCAGAGATTGGCTCATGTAATTATCAAGAATTTTGATGTCTGAGTTGGAAAAAATCTTATTTTTATAGGGCATTCTGCTTCAACTATTTGGGGGATCAAGAAAAGATTTCAGTCATACCGGAAGAGGCAATTTTCGTGCTGAGATCAACATTCTTCTGTGTGGTGATCCTGGCACTAGTAAATCACAGCTGCTTCAATATGTCTATAACCTGGTTCCTAGAGGCCAGTACACATCTGGGAAGGGTTCTAGTGCAGTTGGTCTCACTGCATATGTAATGAAGGACCCAGAGACAAGGCAGCTGGTTCTGCAGACAGGTGCTCTGGTTCTCAGTGACAATGGCATTTGCTGCATTGATGAATTTGATAAAATGAATGAAAGTACAAGATCAGTACTGCATGAAGTTATGGAACAACAGACTCTTTCTATTGCCAAGGTAAGACTCTAGCTCAACATTGTACCACGCTACCCAGGTTAATATCTGTTAGATGATTAGATGAGATAATTGAAAAGGTAACATAGGAATTGGAGATAAGACTATTGACAGAATTGGGTCACTTAAAACCTCAGAGATGAATGACAGTATAGATGTTGGAGCTGTATTTCAGTGATAACATTCAACATGTTGCAGACTCAGCATATATGGCTGCACACTCCTTCCAGATAACCTTGTTCCATTTTGTACCCAATCTTTTGTAATGAGGTTGTTTCTCTTGATCTAGAGAACCCTTTTTATAAAGCATTTTTGGTGAACCCAGCAAGAGTTAATTCTTTAAAGTCTTTCATGTTAGAATAAGCGAGTCTTGGGACTCTTAACATAGCTGCTGGAATCTTCCTTCCACTAGGAAAGGTTGTTTGCTCTCAAATATGTTTCCTTTTGACAGGCTGGAATTATTTGCCAACTGAATGCTCGCACTTCTGTTCTAGCAGCTGCTAACCCTATAGAGTCACAGTGGAATCCAAAGAAAACTACTATTGAAAACATCCAACTTCCTCATACGTTGTTATCCAGGTATTACAATTAGACTTACATTTCCATGCTGCATGCTTTGTTTTTACAAAACAACTTTCTACCTCTTCCTATATAAATGGTTTATTTTTATATATGTATGTGTGTGTGAAAAGTTTATGAACTAGCTATTGGATCTTTATTCCATGCAGATTTGATCTGATCTTTCTAATGTTGGACCCTCGTGATGAAGCCTACGACAGACGTCTTGCTCACCACTTGGTTGCGCTGTACTACCAAAGTGAAGAGCAGGTGGAAGAAGAGTACATGGACATGGCAGTATTGAGGGATTACATTGCATATGCTCGGAGCTATGTTAATCCTAGACTAAGTGAAGAAGCAAGTCAGGCCCTTATTGAGGTAAAAAGTTGTGGATGTGAAATTTAAAGATCTAAAGAGGGGGGGGGAACACACCTTCCTGTGGGATAAGATTTACTAGAACTGTGTACACCTTTTCCTTTATTATTAGGCTCTTAACATAGATTTTAAAAAGATTTCATGTACTGACTGTTCTCCTTCCTTTTCATCCTGCATGGAAGTCATCCTGTGCTAACCTGTCTGTCCCGGAGCAGGTTTCCTGTACTCTTACAGGGCCATCACATCATTTCAGGAGAACTGGAACTTTCTCATGCTTTTGTGTAGATATTCCTGGATAGATAGTAGTGATAGGCTTTAGCATTCTGTATATTCTTTTGTGGTTTGAGACCAGATATAGCTATTAATGATAACTGTCTCAGTAACTGCACCTGTATTTCCCCCTCCATGATTCACTCTGGAAATGCCCAGTCAAGTCTCCAGCCATCACCTTTTTCTGGATAGGGACCCTTCTGAGTGGGCTGCACAACTCCTTGCCATCCACTGCGATGTCCCCAGCAAGCCAATCTACTTAAGGGCTAGCCCGTGTGCATTGCTTTCTCTGAGGACAATAATAGTGATTTTTACCAGTCACCCCACAGCTCTTCCAAGTAAACATTTAGCCACAGGGCAAAAGCATTATAGAGAAAACTGAAACAATAAACAGATTTAAATCCCCACTAAAGGGCATTAATTTTCCAAATGGAGGCTGATGGGCCCATCTCCCTTCCACATTTCCACAAAGAGGTGGGGTCTACCCTTGGGCAGTGAGTTATGTCCATTTCCTAATCAAAACAAAGGCCATGAGTTGTGCTTATCCTCTTATACCAAAGCCCTTTCTTTGTTTCCTAGTCTCTAAAACACAGCGTGACCCAGTCTATGCTGGAAGAGTTTAACACACATGAATTTAATACAGTGATCCCCAAAGATATTGTGTAGGGTTTCAGGAATAATCTGCCCAATTTATTATGGCTTTGTTACAGGATCAAGCACAAGGAAAGACATACTAGCTGTGGTAGATGTCAGTCATGGCAAGGGAAATAGTGAAGATGTATATGGCATTTATCTTTAAGGGGATACACAATATTTGGAATTTTTTTCCCAGGCTGATAATCCTCTGAAGGATGGAGTCTGGATGCATCCTACATAATACATCTGTGAATTACTCTCCTTCAGGCTTATGTGGACATGAGAAAGATTGGCAGTGGAAGAGGAATGGTTTCTGCATATCCCCGCCAGCTTGAGTCTTTGATCCGTCTGGCAGAAGCTCATGCTAAAGTACGTTTTTCCAACAAGGTTGAAACAATTGATGTTGAAGAAGCAAAACGCCTCCATCGGGAAGCTCTGAAACAGTCTGCTACTGATCCAAGAACTGGCATTGTGGACATATCCATTCTCACTACAGGTTTGTGTTCACATAAGGATAAATTAGTATCTAGTGGGTCTGGCTTGAGCAAACGATACGCTATTTCAGTTTGGTGGTGATACCTTCTCAGTGATTTGTTTGTGGATTTGTAAATGCTTCAGATTGGATATTAAGCAATCCAGGTAATAAATGTCAGACCTGGATGTCATGTCAAAGTCAGTATATTCATTTTACAATGAAATCTGATTTTTAATTGAAACAATTTGTTTGAAATCTGCTAAACTTTCCCCAAACATGTCCAATACCTAAAGTGAACAGTTGCTACAGCAGCCTATATTGTTTGTCCTCTTTCGGCTACAAAGAATTCAGTTTCTAATGTTGGCATTTTCATATTTAAAGCAGCAGTGACTGTCAATATTCTGTCCTTTTGTAACTTTTATGTACTTTTTTTCCAAGGGATAAGTGCCACTGCCCGTAAACGTAAGGAGGAGCTGGCTCAAGCCTTGAAGAAGCTTATCCAGTCCAAGGGTAAAACACCAGCTCTAAAATACCAACAGCTTTTTGATGATCTCCGTGCACAGTCTGACGCAGTAAGTTTCTGCTTTCTTTGTATGCTACTTTGATTTGGAAAAAAAGTTTTTTTCCATCTCATGGGGGATCTTCTGTGTACTCAGCAGGGTCCTCAGTACTGATTATAGTTGTATCTCAGTTGAATAGGAAAACTAAATGGAAATCTTGACTAACAGTGGAGAGGTTATTTTATCTCCTGTAATTGGCCCTGGTGCAACTGCTGTTGTAATACTTGTCCAGTTCTGGTGCCCACAGTTCAAGAAGGATGTTGATCAATTAAAGGGGGTTCAGAGAAGACCCTTGGGAATAATTATAGGATTAGAAAACCTGCCTTAAAATGATACTCAGAGCTCAGTCTATTTATCTTAACAAAGAGAAGGTTATGGGGTAAGTTGATTGTAGTCTTAAGTGTCTTAAGTATCTACATGGGGAATAAATACTTAGTATGGGCTCTTCAATCAGAGAAAGATATAATATGATCTAAGGGAAGTTGATGTTGGACAATTTTTAAATCAAGGTTGGATGTTTTTCTAAAAGATATGCTCTAGAAATTGTATGTATGCCGTTTGTTATATAGGTAATCAATGTTTACAGTGGTCCCTTCTGACCTTGGAAACTAATCTATTTACTTGCTGTCCACCTGACACATCAATAGGCATAAAATTAGCCTGCTAGTCAGTTGGTCATCAGGTGTTCCTGATCAACTAGCTTAATTCTGGTTTCAATTAGTGTTTCTTTCATAGACTTAAGTTCCACCTGTGGAATAGAAGAGATCTTGATTATTTACACACTTGTCTTGCTGACAAAAATAAGCTGATTATTCTTGTCAGCCATAGGTGTCTATTCTGGTTTGTACGTCAACAGAATCATAAGCCATGATCGCAGAATCTTTTAATACCCTTGAGGATGCACAGGCCAGAAAGAACCCACTTTAACTGTTGCATTCCAAGATGAATTTCACAGCTTAAAAAGAAAACTTTTACCTAAGACCTGGCAAACTTGACATGGAAGTTTGTGAGACAAGCAGAATCACGTGGTTTTTGTTTAGGGGCTTTGTAGCATGTAGCCTTTTGTATATGTTCTCAAGCTTTTCTCTTTTCTTTAAGGCTGTCACTAAAGAAATGTTTGAAGAAGCACTTTGTGCCTTGGCTGATGATGACTTCTTGACTGTGACTGGAAAGACTGTTAGATTGCTGTAATGAAATGCTAGCTTAACAGCAGAGTTTTATTGTTTTTTCCAAGTACTTCCCTTGAGACCTGTATCACCTTTAAGAATATTATTCACTGTGGCAAAACTCATGATGGTGTCCTGTTGGTGAACCACTATCAGCACAGTAAATAACCAGATTCTGAAAGACTGCAAAAAGCCGAAATTAAACACAGCAATATTTGTTTGAACAAAATGGGTTACTAACATTTTAGTGCCATGTGTATTTTCAATAAAGTGCTTGTTAGAACAAGCTAACCATTTTTATGCATTTTCACGCCCAAATGTCAAAATTCATCTAGAACCACTGTCTTTTGACATCAATGCAACTTAAATCAGTGCGTATTATGCTTGTGACTTTTGGAAATTAAAATCCATTGGCTTTATAACAGTTTATTTGCCTTTCTATGCATTTCAAAAAGTGAAGCTAAATCTTGGTGAACACTTCAACCCAGTGTTCAGCAACTGCAAACAGACTTCAGTTTGTTTTCTAGCAGTTTAAAAGAACAAAGTAACCATTTTTCCTTTTCCCTCAGATTACTGCTCTGTTTCTCTTCCTCTCACCAATGTTTGAAATTGCTGTTCAAAGATGCCTTTCTGCTTTGAACTTAAAACTTTTACCATAACAAGATACAATGAAGTCCAAGTTTCATATTAGGTCATTTTCCTACAGTAAACACACATTGTTGTAAGATTTATAATGTATAGGACAGCTCAGAATGTCTTCCCAGTCATTTTCTCTCTTTTGTTGGGGTGAGAAGGTAAATCAGAGGATGCAGCATGTAGGCATAACACTAATATTACAGACATTTTATAGATGTGGAAAGGTGGCCTTTAGCTATTGAATTATGCTCCTTATCTGCTCTCAGAGCACATGGTCAGTTCTCACATTGTTTCAGATTATGCACAACTTCCCTACATGTAAATGAGACCAAGAGAGTATTTGAACATGACAGAAAGTTTCTCCAGAAAACAAGCTAAAGATGAATAAAGTTCAATACATTGGAAACTGATCATTTAATCCTACTGTATTGAATTTGTCAATATTCAGTACAGTAAAAAAAAATTAAGCAGGATATTCCAATGTTCTTCATTACTAAGTTATTGAAAAGGGGGTAAATAGCAAGGAGGCTAGAACTTTTAAATGACAACTGTTAGAAGTAGCACTTAAGCTAGGCAGCCAAAAAAATTAATGTTGACAAATGCCTGGGAATGTATGTTAGAACGAATCTCTAATTTGAAATATTAATACAGGTGGCTGGATTCTAAATTAACCACTGAGAAGAAAGTTGTGGGTGTCTTTATGGCTAGTTCAATGAAAAATTCTGGTCTCTGTGGAGCAGCAGTGAAACTGAACAAGGTGGTAGGCTGCATAAAGAATGGAATGGAAAATACTACCAAAAATGTCAACTCATTGAAGTCATGGTACACCACATTTGGAATACTGAGTTCAATTCCGGTTTACCCTATCAAACAATACGCATACCTAGAGAGGGTTCAGAAATGGGTGTTACTAACTTGTAGAATATATTATTATGGCAGAGGCCAAGAGCTTACTCAGATAAGATACTAATATGAATAAAATATTTAAAAGGGGGAGGGGACATAATGACGTTAAACTTTATTCTTCAGACCACAAATCAACCTGTGGTTCATAAGTGTTATCGTAACTATCTTGATCAGATAAGATGTAGAACTAAATTGATGACTGGTCCAGTGGCAATTCCTTGGTTAGGTTTCTCCAGGAAGGAGGAATAATAAACAGCTATTTTGTATAAAGCTTGAATTAAAACAGTACAGCCCCAGTTACTGCTGTAGGAGGAGAAATCCCTAAAGTAAAGATCAGTCTTCAAAGATAGAAAGAATTATCGTACAGCAATAGCAGGCCCCATATGCTTACAACCTAAAGCTACATTTTACCTACAACAAATTTAAAAGGCATGTTGCAACATGCCTCCAAGAAACACTGCCAGGCAAGTTTCTTTCCCTGAAATAAATACAAAGCACTAATTAATCACGTGATGTTTTCCAGCTCTTGGACTTCAGCTCCCTTTCAGTTCAGCAGCATTCTCCACTCTCCATTTGCTGATATTTTTGTCCCCCATTTCAAAAATAGCAAGTAAGGCTTATTGTACTTCCTTTGGGAAATTATGCTGGAGCCTAGTCGAGCTGTCAGAAACCTTTTTCTAGTCTTCAACCTATGTTTTCATCTTCAGAGCATTCATAATGTATTATCCTAAAAATAATTCCTCTTATCCTTACTGTTGCAGAGAATATTTTTAGAAGAAAGAGGTAGCAGCTTCCCACTTGTTTGACTCTTATGCTTTTGCTCAAATGACCCTATTCTGTGAAGGAAACGACTTGGAAATTCTCTGAAGCCAGGGAATAAATTTCCAGATCACTGCATGCTCAAAGTTTCTATGTGATCTTACACATAAGTACCAGATCTATTTTAAGAATTTATTCTTAGTACACAATAATTGGTGACACCTTCTTACATGTGAACACAGACAGAGTGGTGAGAACCTCTCACATCCCACATTAGTAACTACGTCAATAAAATTATGGAAACACTTTAGAATTGTATGTGAAAGTAGTTCTTTACTGAAGGTTTTAAGTATAGAATTGGGTTCTTCCCTAGATGAACTAATGCTTTTCCATCACAAACATCAATCCTAAAATGTACATTAGAAGGGGAAGAAAAAGGCCTATATAGCTCCCCAAATGCTTGCTCAAACAGCTTGAGAATTTCTGTTCATGTAAAGTCTCCATAAAGGAATAGTGTTTTCTAATGTTCACTCCAATTTATTAAGATATGTTTAGCTACCCTTCTAGGTGAGTGATTTAACCTAGCTGTAAATGGGGAAGGGAATGCACAGCAGTGAGAGAGCAGTCTCTTGTCTGTCCAAGATCTGACGGTCCTAATCTCAATAATAAGCAAGAAAACCTTGTACAGGCTCCTTTATGCATAAAGTAATAAAGAGGGTATAAGAAAACTGTTAGATACTGTCCACATCCCCATTAGAGGACATAGCATTGGCAATTGCATTGCCTTAGTGCTAAAGGGAGAAAAGCTACAGTTAAAGTGGAATGGGACACCAGAAATTTCTACTCTCCTGGCATGGGGATAAATGGGGAACTAATGGAAATAAGTATTATGTCATAAGATTAGTTCAATCAAATCAGGAGGGATGGAATAACAATGCAGTTTAGGTGGAAAAATGTCACTTTGCTTCATTGCTAGTTTCTAATTTTGATGCCTGTACTATTCATTTCACTGTACAACTATATTAGATCTACAATAGGCACCTGCTTACTCCTACACTACTGAAGTCAATGGTAGTTTTGTTACTGGTTTTATTACTTCAGTGGTAACAGGATTAGATCTTAAATGAGAGCCAAGTGCCTTACTCCCCCTATCCCCCATAACAAAACTAATATAAAGATTAAATATCCCAGGCCAGCCATCTTCACAAAGCCCCAGATGCATGGTTGTGGAAATCATTTGATTTCATTGGGGATTGGTCCTGCTTTGAGCAGGGGGTTGGATTAGATGACCTCCCGAGGTCCCTTCCAACCCTGATATTCTATGTGGGATTCCACATTAACTTCTCAGACAGCCCTGTGACACTTAAGGTTAGTGCTGAAAAGAGGTACAGCGTACAACGTAGCTGTGCAGGGAGATTGGATCATACATTCTGCAGTATTTTTGCTTTCTTATCTTTTCAGGTATTCAGTCAAAACAGGTGTTTTCATAATCCCACAGCTGTCCTGGTGCCTGGTAATTCAAGGGGTTTGCCACCCGTATACAGCAGCATGGATTAAAAAAACATTTTGCAGATGTTTCTGACTTTGAAAGAGTAAAGACCACACACACAAGTCATCCTAAAATAGAACTGGTTCATAACACATTATGAGTGGTTTGCTTATGATTAAATAATGGATTCATGCATAGTACAAACTGCTGTAAATATGGAGGTGCTCACAAGCTCTCATTAAGGATTATCACTTTACAAAACTGTATGGAGTAAGATATAACTATACCACAGCCTGTTGCTAGCTTGATTCACTAAACACACAAAAGGAATGCTTATAATCACACGGATTGTAAGATTGTCATACCAGGCCCTGCATTTTCCTTCAGTAGATGTTTGTATGGCTAGCACAATATAGCCCCTTATGCTGTTTGGGGTCTCCGAGCACTACTGCAACACAAATCAATTGTAGAGTGGTATTTCTGGCACCATGCATGGTGTTTCAGGAAAAGTTAGGCCACCACTAAAAATCTGTGACAGGATCCCACTTATTTAATGATGCTGCGCTAATAGTGTTCCTAAAAACACTGTCTGGCAGAATGTATTTCCACAGATACTATTCCACTAGAACCAACTATAATTCACATAGCTCTGAGATGTGCCACATCAATGTCTGTTGTGATCCAGTAACATCTCACAAACTGCCCATAGTTATTCCTAAGTAATAGATGGTTGAGAAATGTCCAAATAAAAAATATATGCTGTATAATGCAGAGAAACTTTCCTAATATAAGGCATTGGGAAATTTTACAATGATTTTAAAGCTTTGCTGTCTAGGGAGGGTCACACTTGTGGACATCTTAATACATGTAACCTGCTTTGTGAACAATGTTACATCTCCAGAGTAAATTCCTTGAACCATCAGTATGTAATAGAACTACGGTCAATCAAACTACTAGTGCAATTTGCATCAGTGTAACCTTCTCAGTGCAAGCTCCTGAACACAGACATGCTGTACAGTTTACTCATAGGAATTATCATCCAGGAACTGTGGTCCATCCTACCAAGAATCCTGTTACCAGTCATGACCAGCACCAGATGCTTCATACGTGGTGCAAGAAAACCTTCAGTAGGGAGTTAAACTGTGCACAGGGAAAGTTCTGCTAACCCTCCCATAGATACTGGCTAGCACTGTGGCATCAGGGTTTATATCCTTCCAAATGCTGTTTTGTAAGTTGGAGATTCTTGTAATATGTAAATTACAAGATATGTAATTAGATATGTAAATATCTAATCTCTCTGCAATGGGTGCATTCACCTCCCACGAGTGCTCTGGTCACCTGTGTGCATGCCTGCAGTTTTTCCTGTACTCAGAGTGCTCCCACATTGCTCACTGTACTTGTCAGGTTGGTCTTTGGTGACTCAGACCTCCGGCCAAGTCACTCTCTGTCCATGTGCAAAACAAAACCCCCTTCCAGGGTACACAATCCAGAATGTTCTGCAGCTCTCCCTGGGCTCAGTCTTCTAAAACAGCCCAACAGTGCCCATCATGGCACCCTCGGTTAGGCATGTCCTTCTCTGTAGCCCTTCCTGGGCTCAGTCCTGCAAAGGTTTTTGCTCTGAGTGGAGCAGCGCCCCCATACCTTCCTCCCTGGAGACTCTTTGCCTTAATTTGAGTCCTCAGTGACCCCAGATAAACCATTCCTCTTGAACTCAGTTTGCTGATCATAGCTCCCCACTTAGTCCCAGTAGTGCAACCCCTTTTCTGGGGTGCCACAGTTCTAATTCCCTTCCTCAGGGCATAGCCACTTAAACCCTGTAGTTGGTGAGGGGGCCCAATCCCACCCACTGCTCCAGGTCCCAACACAGTGACCTTTTAAGTATAGCAGCCGTGTGCTGCATCATCCCTTTACTAATCGCTGCTCTATGTTTCCCTGGGTCACTTCTTAGTTGAGTCCAGGCAACCAGCCAGAAGCTCCTTCCTCACTCCCCCATTCCCTGCCAGTAACTACATGCTTAGTTCAAGCAGCCAGCCAGGAACCATGCTCAAGCTCCCCCACACCCTTTCAGCGAACCACTCATTTCCCCCACTCCCTACAAGCAGCAGAATGAATTTATGCTAACCCTGTAGCTCCTTTTATACAAGTCTGATGGGCCCTGATTGGCTTCTCCCTGTAGCCTCTTTGCTGATTGGCTGCATCCCACACAGCTGCTCTAGGCAGCTTGGAGGACCTCTCAACTGCCCTTTTCTAGGGCAGAATATGGCAGGGCTGTGAGGCCTCCAGCAGGGGACCTCAGGGCCTAGTCCACCCTGTCACTCTCAAAACTTAGATGCCCCAGCATTCCTGGGGTAGGTAGCAAGTAGCCAGACTACCAAAGAATATGGAATTGATTATCATATTGAGTTACGTGTCACACATATCCACCTTAATTGGAAATTACTTGGGAGTACATTTCTCTACCTATTTGGAGTGCTATAAGGATAAATGTTTGAGAAGCTCAGAAGCTATTGTCACAAGCCTCAAAGAAAAGCCTGTTAATAAATAAAATCTCATTCTCATGGTTTTCTTTCTTAGTTTTATCCTGCTGCCCACCACCATAATATCTAAATGCCATCCACATAAAATCAATAGCAAAGACCCTCAGGGACTGTTAGAAAACTGTGTAATGAATGGTGTTAGTCAAATATATACTAAACAGTGTTAGAGAAATGAGTTTTATAAGAAAATATAAAGGACTTTTTTATTTTTATAGGTCTCTCTGCTGATGCGGCATTTCAGAACTTAGCTGAAACAGGTTCACAGTTGTGTAAATCATGAAACCTCATTTGTGTGTCTTATCTATAAATTCCTTGGTCTGTGCAAACTGTAGGGTGGAGCAGAGTTTCAAAAGGGACTGTAAGCTCCAGGTGCTCACATCCCTCCTACCAAGACAAGCTAATAAATAAAAACGCTGCCCTGGTAACCTGCTAGCTAGCCATCTGTATCAGAAAGTATGGATCCTACAATGCTCTTCAGTCTTGGGCTGTGTGTTATGAACACAAGCTTACAAGAAGAGCTCAATGGGGAGGCTATTCAATACTACCCTGACACCGCTTGTCCTTGTAGGAACAGCACATCTGTAGCTCCACACCAAAGGCAACTATTTGCCTTCTGCTATTACTGCTGCAGCTCTTTTATTTTTACATGGCACAGATGCATGTCCCTATCATAGCCCTTCTCCATGCCCCAAGCAAGTTCCTATGCCTGGAGTGGAGCCGTGACTGCACAGCCTCCTCTCCTCACAGACCCAGAAGTTCCACCATCTCCCATGTACTCCAGGATAGGAGTGAGTTTGCTGTGTGGAGCCGGCCTGCTCAGCAGGGCAGTTGCTATGTGAGCTCACCACACCAAGTTAATGATTTAGTCTTAATAGGGTCTATACCAAGGATATGTATTTGTTCCTGGAAGAAATATAGAAATTCTGCTTATTGCATGTGACTGTGTCATTATCAAAAAGGAAAGTTTTTGCTTTGAATAAAGCTAATATTAAAAGTGTTTATATTGTTTTACTGATTTTCAGTTTTAGAATAAATAATCCAGTCAGAATACACACTGGAGAACATGAGCATCAATCCCACTTCTTCTCACATGCTAAGCAAACATGCTACCATTTGAGCTAATTCCCCTTTTCTCAGAACTATTCCAAAGCAGTTTGTAACCAGAAAACTGTGTGTTTATCCAGTGTATGATATTCTATGGTAACAGTTCATATTTCAACTGTAATAACTTCAGTGTTATTGCTGTTGTGTTGGTCTTTCTACTCACAAAAGAAAAAAAATGTACCTTTTATCTAGCCTCCAACAGTAGACAGCAAAGGCTTTTAATATTATACACTTATTTCTTTACAACTGCAGTATTTAGTATTTCATTTTGGAATTAAGCCATGGGGGAAAGGAGAGAACAGCAGAAAAGAAGGTTTTCAGGATATGTGTAATCATTTAAAGAGTTCTGATTACGTTTGTTATTTTTATTAAATAATCAATGGGACAAATCATTTTGTATTAACTGATTTTCCAATAACAAAAATCAAGTAATTAATTGTGTACGAGCCTTCTTCAGATCAATATTAATTGAATTTTCTTCTGTTTGTTGCACATACAAGTCTGAGAAACAAGAAATGTAAATTAAAACAAAAAACATCACATAGAAGAATACAGAAGGGTAAAGAAAAAAAGGTTTAATTGCTATTTGCTCCCTGCCCCTATTAAAAATTTTTAGTGGAGAATGCGGGCATCGATCCCACTACCTCTCACATGCTAAGCGAGCGCTCTACCATTTGAGCTAATTCCCCTCCTAGTTAGTTGTAGAATAGGTTGTTTACAAAAAGTTTTTGAGCAGTTCTCTTCACACACTGCAAATTCTCCAATCACAGAATAAAATGGTCTCTCATGATTCCTCAGACCCATTTAGCACTAGCAAGAACTCACAGAGAGCTGCTCAGCCTACTCAGGAAGTACAATTCTTTCAAACACTAGAATGTTTCCGTCACCTCTGAGAGGCTGTCTCATCAGTCTGACCAACCGTGACCTTCACCAGCTCTCATCCTTTTGGGTGTTCAGTTACTTTTTCCACACTCAAACTGAAGTGGTCGCTTGTTTAAAAGCAAGCACATCTCATTACTCTCATTGCACGATATATTTTGCCCCTACAAAGCTTCGCAGCATTGCTTTAACGTCTCTCTTGAGCACTGAGGTTTACCAACATGCATCTTATTCTCAGAATAAAACACAATGGAACAGCTAGGGTCACTGGGTTCATAGTCTTTGATCAACAGCAGCAAAATCTGCAACCACTCTGTGGCAGTCTCCCCAGACACTAATATCACAAGACCACACCAGGGTCTCGCTTTTTGGTAATTAACATGTCAATTACAGTGGTTGCACAAGAAAAGTTTCTACCATTTGTGAAAAATCATGCCAGTTTCAAAGACATTCTGTATATTTCAGATAGAGATCCCCCGCAGGGATCAGTTCTTGGACCTACACTATTTAAAAAATTTATCAATGACCTGGAAAAAAACAAAATCATCACTGAAAGTTTGCAGATGAGACAAAAGCTGGGGGAGTGGTTAATAATGAAGAGGACAGGTCAGTGGATTGTGAGCAATATGCACAGATTTTCTAAATTGGGCGCAAACAAACAATATGCATTTTAATATGGCTAAATGTAAATGTATGCTTAGAGGAACAAAGACCATAGGCCATACTTACAGGATGGGAAACTCTATCCTGTGAAGCAGAGACTCTGAAAAGGATTAGATAGGTGGATAATCAGATGAACATGAGGTCTCAGTATTAGATATGAAAATACTCACATTCCATGACAATTGAACACATAGTTTATAGAAGAGTTAAATAATGGTATTCTGTTCCACCTCATAGTTAGCTGCAACATTGAGTACCTTTCCCAGTTCTGAAGAACAGCTCTATGTAAACTCAAAAGCTTGCCTCTTTCACCAAAAGAAGATGGCACAGTAAGAGATTACCTCACTCATTTTGCCTCTTTAATATAATGTTAAAGATATTTTTATGGACACCAATTTCTCTTGGAATTGCCACATGCCTCCTGGTCACCTTGTTTTTCCATGCTATAAAAACAGACAAATGACACAACCCTCTGCCCTAACCATATTTGCAAGTGGGATGACCTCATTAAAAAATCATCCCTGACATAGCTTTTACAAAAATTCTATTTATACCTGCTATAACTCAACCTCTGTTGAATTGCCTTATCCTTTGCATTGTGCACGTTCTTTCAATACTTATGAAAGAAAATAATTTTTACTGTCAACATTATGTTTATCTCCAATAAAGAGTTAAAATATCATTCAAGCATATTGCGCACATCCCTTTATTTAAATGTGGTGGATTGATTTAATATGTACATTTATTTTGATCCCTTACAAAAATGTTAAGAGCAGGATGCATCTAGAAATTAAAAAGAAAATAAGGACGAGTATTTAGATAAGTGAAATATCAGAGACAAAAATCACAAGCAACAGGTGGCAACTCTTGCAGTCCTTTTGTTTCAATTTTTTTTGGCTGTCAAGAATTACCTCTCTCATGTGCATGCAGCTGTGATAATCTTCGAGAAAACAGATCACAAACCGACCTTCCCACAAAACAAAACGCCCCCAAAAATCACTTTCTAAAATCAGAAAGCCTCAAGAAATAACTTAAAATATGCATATTCTTCACTTTGAAATAAATGTTCTCTGATTTAAAAAAAAGCCTCCTGGAGAATGCGGGCATCGATCCCGCTACCTCTCGCATGCTAAGCGAGCGCTCTACCATTTGAGCTAATTCCCCTTACGAAGAAACAACTTCAGCTATGTGTGAGTCACTGTTCTCTAGCCCCTCCTTGCCCAAACGACTCAGGGGAAATGACATTCTCATCTTCTCAGTCACCAGAAAGCCTCACTTTCCAGCACAAGTTATTTCGGAAGGAATATTCTGCTTTGCAGCCAACAGCAAGAATACCTACCTCCAATTCTTAGCTCATTAGTAGTGGGAATAAAACCTATACTCTTTACCACAATACACTCCACTTACACTGCAGAAATTGTTTCTTTTACGACAATTCCTCAGATCTTTACAAGCAAGCAAAAACAAACTCAGTTGCATTTCATTAAGCCGACTTTTGCTTGACAACAATAGGACTCAAGATCGCAGCGTTTAGCTCTTTACAAATTAGCCAACTGAGCTGTAACTGGATCACACACCTTTTCAAAGAGCTCTGCGGATCCAAACGAGGTGTAGACTCAGCTGCGCACACCCGAACACTTATGACACTTAAGCTGTATCATCTTGCTCTTAAAACATCTGATAACATTATCTCAACAGATTTGAATTACAAGTAATTAACAGGATACACAGAAATTTTCCCCACTATAACAGTAATCCCTGGGTAGCAACAAGCCAGACAAATCGCTCTAATACCCTCAACAGATATTATTGTAGTAGGTGTAGCTGGGGGAAAACGGCATGGCTGTACTGCCCCTCAAATCTTCAGTCACCCTTTGGGGCTGTAGGCAGTAAGGTGTAAATTAAACAAAAGCTAAAATCAGCTCCCAGCCAGTCCCAAAACTGGGAGCTGCAAAAGGTACCTTCGTTTTTCCTTTGGGTCCTGCACTCCCCACAGCTTGGCTGGACCCAAGAATTGAGGCCACTGTGGTTATTGGACAATCTTCTACGAGTATATTTCCATTCATCTCTGCTTCTATTTTTCTCTACTTTTTCATGTTCCACTTTTCAAAAATGCTGTATTAATTTTCAAAGTAAAAATATTCTATTCAATGCAGAAAGAAAAGGAATTACGACTATTTAACAAACAAGGGAAGCAGTTAAATTCTTAGTCACGTCAATAAACACTTTCCAAATATATCAACCTGGCCAGCAGTGAAAAATGGGTGTAACAAATAACTTATTTCACTATAGCAATTGTGTAGGGTGCAATAATATGAAACAGTGCATACAAGGAATAAATCCCTATCTTTCCATGTTGTCCCACGAATCTGACTCACCCCTAGCCTTGAGACCACCTCTGGGGTGAAAGGGTAGTTAAGTCTCCCAACCCCATTCAGTCCTTAGTCTCCCTGCTGAGACTGCCAGCAAAGGTGTCATTAATACCATTTGTGTAATGATTTTTGGACAAGTGTCCACATTACACTTGGATTTAGAAATACAATAAATGTACTGAACTATTTGTATTTGTATTATGTCTTCTTGGGATTTAAAACTATACAAAATTATACATCAACATTTCAAAAGCTACAGGCAAGTAAAAAGCAAAGATTTACAAAAACTAAATCCTGAACTGTTCCACATCTATTCTCCTTAGAAATCATGTGGCTTCTTGTATATCTATGTTTTGCTTTAGATGGAACAAATTCCTCTCATATATTACATTCATCAATGTTGTCATTCATCTTCTAAATATTGTGCTCTTTGGAAGTAATTTCTGTCATATCAACATACCAATCTCTTCAAACTAGGACTCGAAAGATTCTCCAAGCCTGCAGTATCAATCTCTTGCATAACCCAAGATAATTGCAATTCATCTTGAAAAGATTTTTGTAGTCCTATTTACTGATGAAACCTCATGTAGCAAATATTTCATTTTCATATTGCATCCATGGCCACTTGTTTAAATGTGTTCTACTTGGACAATGAAGGGTGCTGGTAATATGGGAAACAGGATGGTAATTTGTCATATTATTTGGCAATATATTAGTATTAGAAATTCCTGATCAAGTATTACCAGTATTCAGTTCTGGGGGAATTCTGCACCAAAAAATTAAAAATTCTGCACATATTTTAAATTCTGCATATTTTATTTCTCAAAATATCGCTATATAATCATACCAGTTTCAATTCTTTTGGTAATTTATTTCAAAATACCTGTTAGCAACTATGTCTGTAACAATATAGACAAAAAAATCTCCCTAGCAGAAGACAGTTAAAGAAACCCATATGACAACTCAGTGCCTGTATCTCTGCTCCCTGCCCCCCTCCCCCAGATCCCAGCCAGGGAGCCATATACACACACCCCTCCCCCCAGAGCCCAGCTGCAGGTCACCCCTAGTCCAGACACTCGCCCCACCCCTTGCAGCCCAGCTGTGCTCCCCAGCCCAGACACTCACACTCCTTCCCCCAGAGCCCAGCCACAGGTTGCCCCCGAGGCCCACACACTTCACTCTTCCCCAGAGAGCCCTGCTGCGCCACCCCAACCCCTTCCCCGCAGCCCAGACACACACACACCCTACCCCCCACCCCCAGTGCCCAGCTGCAGGAGTAAGTGTTATAGAAATATACTGAATCATAAAGTGGAGGATGAGTCAGAATTAAATTTGTTACATATACCTTTCTTGTTTAGTTTTTGGCTAGAGTTTCAGAGTATTCATTATCAAAAATGAAGAAAGAATTCATACATTCAGAACTGGGTGAGATTGCACGTGCAGTTCTGCTCACTGACTTGATGTTCCAGCTCTCTGAAAAAAAAGAGGCAGAGGTCAGTTTTGCTTACAATTACAGGGCATGACTATTCTCACATTGGTGTAAAAAGAATAACTCTTTACATCAATTTCGTTACTTCAGATTCTAATCTCATACTGATGTATATTAGATCATTAGTCTTTCTTTGCCATCAGGATAAATGGGACACTAAAACAGACAAAGAGGCGGTGATGGGATGAAGCAAGGATGGAAGGGTGTGTATTGTGGGATGGGGTCCTGGATTTTTATTTATTTCTCATTCAGAGTTTGTATGGGAATGGGAACTTTGTCAGTCCACTATTCATGACACGTGAGGCTGATGTCCACAAAAATCAAATCTCCAGCTCCTTCTCTGCTTCACTCCCCCACCTCTTTGTTGTCAGTTTCATCTATCCTCTATGTTCACACATTTGGGATTGTCCAGGCTAAACCTAAAGCACTTGGACAGGTATTTGCTAATTTAAAGTGTCTATTACTAATTATTTATATAAAAACTATGGTCAACTGTGTGTTCACTTAACATGTACAGGGAGAAAGGAGCAGTCCGTAGCTGGAGAGCCAAATAGCTGTGAGTTTGTTTGTTTAACTCTCCCTACCACCACCCTCCAAAAAGGGGAACTTGGGAATTTTGTTTCTCTCCTGAATAAAGGAGGAATGCAGATGTGGGAAAGAGTTTAGGGTGATTTTATTTGTTTGCTTTGACCTTGAAGAAAGAGGGAATCAAGGAGTTTTGCTCAATCCTGAGACTGTTTCTCTGATCCTGGAGAGGGGGAACTTTAGGACTATATTTATTACATGCCCTAAAGAAAACACTTCTTGTTTCAGTTTCCTTTCTTGATTTGACTGAGATTCTTTATGGCAGAACGACCATTCACATGTAGGGACATTCCTTATATTTCCCTTCTTTTCCCACTGCCTCTCCAATATTCAGAATACTAACTGAACTCCAGTCTTTGCAGGATAGCTGGGTTAGAGCCCAAATATATATATATATATATATCCCCTTTATAAGTGGGATTATCTTTGTTCTATTGTAACACTCTGAAATTACACCTAGGACACTGATTTAAAATAGATTCTGTAGAACCAAATACTTAAATAAAACTCAGATAATTCACTTCCCACGAGACATTAAATTCATGGCATGACATTGTAGATTTTAACTCTTTTCTGTATGGGGGAGGGGGCCTTACACACTAACTCAGATCTTTGCCATGATCAAAGAAACAGATATTAAAGATGGAGGCCTATTAAACACCTAATCCTGCACTCATTGAGGTTGATGGATTGTACCCTACATACAGTATATTCTTCAGTGTTTTGATCAGCCTAGTTTTACCACCAAGGCAGCTATGAAGTTTTACAGTAGTTTTCCCACCTATTCTCATCTATCTGTCCTCAGAATTAGGATTGGACTCCTTATTGCTCCTTTCCCCCAACATAGGTCTGTGTCTTAGAGGCTTCAGTCTCACTCTCCTGTCCTGGCAGGTTCGCAACAAACGTGGTATTGTGGTATGAGGACTATCAGACACTAGCAAAGGGAAAAAATACGAAAGGAATTAGCAAGGGACAAAGGTTTGACTGGAAATCTGAAATGCACATGTAATATATGGATGCATGTGTCCCATTGTAAGAAATTTAGGTTAGACATTAAGAAAAACTTGCTACCTCTAAGCATAGTTAAGTGCTGGAACAAATTACCTAAATTATGGAATCTCTGTCACTGGAGGTTTTTAAGAGCAGGTTAGACAAACATCTGACAGGGATGGTCTAGATCAGGGGTGGGCAAACTACAGCCCATGGGCCACATCTGGCCCACGGGACCGTCCTGCCTGGCCCCCGAGCTCCTGGCCTGGGAGGCTCACCCTGGCCCCTCCTCTGCTGTCCCCCTCCCCCACAGCCTCAGCTCGCTCCGCCAGCAGCGCAGTGCTCTGGGCGTTGGGGCTGTGAGCTCCTGGGGCAGCGCAGCTGCAGAGCCCGGCCTGACCCAGTGCTCTGTGCTGAGTGGTGGTGGCGGTGGTGTGGCCCAGCTCTAGCCGGTCAGCATGGCTGTAGCGCCGCCAGCCACCAGTGCTCCAGGCAGCGCGGTAAGGCGGCAGAGAGTGGGGGCGTTGGATAGAGGGCAGGGGAGTTTGGGGTGGTGGTCAGGGGGTGGGGGTGTAGATGGTGGTCACGGGGGAATCAGGGGGTTGAATGGGGGCAGGGGTTTCAGTGAGCAGTCAGAAAGGGGGGGGGTTGGATGGGGTGGCAGGGGGCAGTCAGGGGCAGGGAGAAAGGGTGGTCGGATGGGGCAGGGGTCCCAGAGGGGCCATCTGGGAATGGGGGGGTTGGATGGGGCAGGAGTCCGGGGGGGGGGCAGATAGGAGGAGGGGGCCAGGCCACGACCCCCTCCCCCCTAACCGGCCCGCCATACAATTTACAAAACCCGATGCGGCCCTCAGGCCAAAAAATTTGCCCCCTCCCCCGGTCTAGATAATACTTAGTTCTGCCTCAGTGCAGGGAACTGGACTAGATGTGCCTTCCAGTCCTACATTTTTATGATATTATTGTGGCAATGGGATTGGACAGGTGAGGACAGTCTGCATACAGTTCCATCTCAATCATTGCTCTTCTTGTCAGACAAACAGGGGCTACAGCTTTCTCCTTTTCTTGTCACACATCCACAGTAAGAAGCATCACACCCAACCCTCTCTCTGTTACATTTTTCTACACTCTGCCATGCAGTGGAATTTGGGAACCTCAGAATCTTGGTGCCAGACAATCTGGCACACTTCAGAGTCTGAACTACATACAGAACACCAATGATTTAACTGAGAAGGGCCCAGCCAAGACACAGCTAGGCCAAGTTCATACTTAAGATAATATGGTAATAAAAGTTTTAGATTTAAAGCATATCCACTTCCCTCCCTGCCACCCAGGCAGTCAGAGAACTGTACAATAATAAAATGAATATAAATCAAAGGAAACCAACTCAGGGAAAATGTTAGGAGAAAAAAGGAGGGGAGATAAATCTCTGGATGTGGCATGGAAGCCCAGGGGTGAGGAGGACGGAGCTAGAATACCACTGGGTAATCAGGGAACAGGAGGAAAGGTCACAAGCAGGCACTGTCATAGTGATAAGAATTCTAAACTTGACCTCAGTTTTCCATCTGCCAAATCCAGTATCGCCAACTTCAAGAAAGCAAAAATCATGAGTCAGACCCCTCCAAAATCATGAGATTGGCCTGAAAAATCATGACTTTTATAATAACATTATATTGTGTTTTTAGGTCAGTCTCTTGATTTTTGAACTTCCCCTGCCCATCCTCATGGTGTGTGCATGTGACAATTAGTGCTGACCGCTCTCCCCCATGTACTAGATAATATGATTTTGGCCTCTGCTGCAGGTGCTCTCACCGCCACATCTGCCTGTCTCCTACCCAGCAATTAATCCTGTCCTCCAGTCCCCCATCAGTTCTATTCTCCACCCAATCTTCCTCAGTTCAGCTCCCCTCAGTTCACCCCACCACCACATCAATCCCCACCACCCTCAGTTCACCCTCTCATCACTCACTCCATCTGCTCAGAACCCACCATCAATACAGCCCCCTACCCCATCAGCTCCCACCATACTCACTTCAGCCCCCCTGCAGCCCCCAGGCCATAGTTCAGCTCTCCCAGCCTCACCTCTGCTCCTCTTAGGGTCCTTCACCCTGCTCAGGCCTGGAGGGGCTGCAGTGGGGTCCCCCTCCCATGTCCCAGGCTGACAGCCAGAGCCCTGTCGCCTAGGACTAACAGCCAGAGCCCAGCTGCACAAAATCCTGAGATTTGAGAGTCCTATTGTGAGATCATGAGTGAGGCTTAATTTTACTTAGAAATTGTATCTCTCACCATAAATTCATGAGAGATGGCATGTCTGTAAATCCTCCTGCAATGTCAAGCACTTCCAAATCCCCTTTCCCTTGCCGCCAGCACTGACAAGTACTCCAACTTACAAACCTTCCCTCCTCCCATTAGCAAGCCTCATTCTCAATCTGACCTACTTTTTGCACACCCTGCACCAATGACAATATGTGCCCCTAGAAGAAAGGTGTTCTCATTTTCCATATCAAAACTTGGTCAGCTAAGGAGAAAAGCAAATTAAAGTGATTATGCAGAGAGACAAAATAATAGTTCTTACAGCCGGCAGTATCACTCAGGCTGTGAACCGATTTCAACAGTTGGCTGGTGGGGAGCCCTATTAGCTGAGAAGCCTGGCAAAAATAAGTAAAACCATTATGTTTTCTATTCGGTGAGGTCTTTGGATAGTCACTGGGACTGTACCACTGAAAGCTCTTCCAGAAGTTTCTTTGCTTTATCTCATAATAACTAGGAAAATAAAACTCAGTTACTGTGCCCTGAGGCATACTATGAACACACCATGAACCCAGGGCAATATTTTCAAAAGTGCCAAAATGACTTGGGCTCCTAAGTCTAATTTCCAAAAGTCACTTAGGCTCTTTTGGCTATTGGCATCCAACTATATAAATGGGAAACATCCAGATCTGCCACAGACTGGGTGCACAATTTTCTTTCAGACGTGTACATAAAATACTGGATCCTGTGTTAATGATTTCATAGCAATTAACTTTCCCTTCCTGCGCCTTAAATATTTCTGTATACCCTTCATAGATAATGAATTGTGACCATTACTAAGACACAGTGGTAAATAAATGTTAACAGATTTTTCCCCCCTTAATTCTCCCCCCTTGATTTGTTTCAGGTGTTTTTTTAATGAAAACAATAGAAAGATTATATTAAAAATATTTGTGTTGAGAAGATCAGCAGAGGGCCAGAATTACGTGGTTGCCTGAAACCTGAGTTTTGAGGGGATAACAAAGGAATCTACTTCCACTGACCCCCAAAACCTACTAAATTCCACAAAAGAAAAGCACAGAGTTTCAAGGATGGATTTGTCAAGTAACTCAAAAAATTTAAAAAGATACCTCACTGAAAAGAGTGTTTCTGGCTCACAGCATGGAGAGACCTCTCAGACGCCACATGAAGATTTTGCAGCCAAATCAGACAGATATGCCAGGGCTGACGAAACGCAAATGGCAACCAAAACAGACGTTCTGGAGATGATCTCTGAGTTTAAGGCCATGAGAGATGATCTGATGACCAAACTTCTTGCAGTAAAGAAGGAAGTTGCAGACTTGGAAGAGCAAGTCACTGTGCTAGAGACTGGCCTCAGAGAAGCAAGTGAGAGAGAAACAGAGCTGCAGAGCTACAGGCACTGATGGAACACAGAGAGAAAGAGAGAGAAAGAGAGAGATGCGGCTTAAATTAGTTGATATAGAAAACAGATAGAGTTGATATAGAAAACAGAGAAGGAGGAACATCAGAAATAAGGGGCTGACTGAAAACCCTGAAGGAGGAAGCCCAATCTGGTATGTAAAAAACTTTAATTGTGGAGTTGTTACATCAGAGCTGTCTGGAAGAGGTAAAAGTGGAGACAGCACATATAGCACTGCTCCCCTTGCCTGGGCCTCATAGATTCATACACTTCAAGGCCAAAAGTGACCATCATGATAATTTAGTCTTACCTCTGGCACATCGCAAGCTACAGAGCCTCACCCATCCACTCCTGCAATAGGCCCATATCCTCTGGCTGAGTTACTGAAGTCCTCAAATCTTCATTTAAATATTTGAAGTCACAGAGAATCCACAATTTACTCTAGTTCAAACCAGCAAGTGACCCATGCCCTATGTTCATAGTGATAAAGCTAGAGACCTAATTGTGAAATTTCATGATGATCAGCAGAAAAGAATTTAAAAAAGCCAGAGAGCATTCAGAGCTCATACTCTAAAGCCACAAGCTGCAATTTTTCCATGATCTTTTGGCCCTAACTTTAAAAAAAGAGGAGAGAGCTGGGGGAAATGACAGCAGCACTCAAGAGGGCAGAATTCTGCTACAGATGGGGATTCCCATTTAAACTCTTATTCAGCTTCCAAAATTAGCATCATACAGTAAGAGACTTTAAACAAGGAAAAATACACTCCAGTTGCTTAGGATAAAAATCCAAACTTCAGATGTACAAGAAGACTCTCCAGAAGCGGTAACTACAGATAAGCTTCTGAAAAACTCTTGGTAAACACTGAAACCCAAGAGAACAGATGGGGAAAGAAAAGACAAAACATTCTAGAGACCATACTGGCAATGGCAGAAGTGAAGCTGAACAAGAGAGCTTGGACACCTGAGGAGTAACCAAAGACTAACCAGAAGGGGCTTCTTGGGAGACATCTGGAATGAACATAAGAACATAAGAATGGCCATACCGGGTCAGACCAAAGGTCCATCTAGCCCAGTATCCTGTCTGCTGACAGTGGCCAATGCCAGGTGCCCCAGAGGGAGTGAACCTAACAGGTAATGATCAAGTGATCTCTCTCCTACCATCCATCTCCACCCTCTGACAAACAGAGGGTAGGGACACCATTCGTTACCCATCCTGGCTAACAGCCATTAATGGACTTAACCTCCATGAATTTATCCAGTTCTCTTTAAACACTGTTATGTGTATAGTGTATAGATATGGAACTTCACAACCTCCTCAGGCAAGGAGTTCCACAAGTTGTGTGCTGTGTGAAGAAGAACTTCCTTTCATTTGTTTTAAACCTGCTGCCCATTAATTTCATTTGGTGGCCCCTAGTTCTTGTGTTATGGGAATAAGTAAATAACTTTTCCTTATCTACTTTCTGCATATCACTCATGATTTTATATACCTCTATCATATCCCCCCTTAGTCTCCTCTTTTCCTAGCTGAAAAGTCCTAGCCTCTTTAATCTCTCCTCATATGGGACCTGTTCCAAACCCCTAATCATTTTAGTTGCCCTTCTCTGAACCTTTTCTAATGCCTGTATATCTTTTTTGAGATGAGGAGACCACATCTGTTCGCAGTATTCAAGATGTGGGCGTACCATGGATTTATATAAGGGCAATAATATGTTCTCCGTCTTATTCTCTATCCCCTTTTTAATGATTCCTAACATCCTGTTTGCTTTTTTGACTGCCTCTGCACACTGTGTGGACATCTTCAGAGAACTATCCACGATGACTCCAAGATCTTTTTCCTGATTCATTGTAGCTAAATTAGCCCCCATCATATTGTATGTATAGTTGGGGTTATTTTTTCCAGTGTGCATTACTTTACATTTATCCACATTAAATTTCATTTGCCATTTTGTTGCTCAGTCACTTAGTTTTGTGCGATCTTTTTGAAGATCTTCACAGTCTGCTTTGGTCTTAACTATCTTGAGCAGTTTAGTATCATCTGCAGACTTTGCCACCTCACTTTTTACCCCTTTCTTCAGATCATTTATGAATAAGTTGAACAAATAAACAGTAACTATGTTAATGTTTTAAAGCAAATAGTATGAAAGTTGCTTTAATCAAGGTGATCAGTAAAGCGTTCTTCTGTATTTTAATATGTGGAGGAAATAAAGGACAATAAGGGGGGGAATACCAAGGATGGAGGAGATTACCGAAATAGAGAGGGGATGGAGACGACCCGACAGGAGTACTGCGTAAATCCTCATCATAACACAAATGATCAGATAGTAATCTATTGTGATAAACTCAGGACAGAGAGCTGCAAGGGAGCGGTAGGAGTCAGTCCCAGAGGGTTAAAAGGCCCTCCCCCTTATCAACTGGGAGACAACTACAGGTCAATCAGGTTCAGCTGAGAAAGGGTTACCAAGGTAGCAAATTAGAATCAGCTGAGGGGGAGCTACCTGAGGGTAATTAGGATCAGCTGATTCCAACTTGGGGCTGCCTGAGACCTTTTTAAACCCCTCCCTAGGAGGAAGGCGAGCAGAGAGAGAAGGAGCCCTGCTGCCAGGAGTGCTGGAGCAGCAAGACAGTGAGCCTCACCAGGAGGAGAGGCAGTACTCTCTCCCACAAGGGAGTAACAATACTTTAAAAAGGACTGGTGGAGAGAGGGAGAGCAGACTTCCCCTGTGTCAAAAGGGGGACCGCGTTACCCAAGCCTGTCTCACCAGGGCTAAAAGCAGCAGAGGCTGGGGAGACTGAGAAGGTGCCTTGCCACACTATGCATAAGGGCGAGGGCCAAGGTCCTTTAGGTGGAGATTGTATCTCCATTGGATTGCAAGAGAAGCAGTCCAAGTGTTCATGACAGAGTAGTACAAGGGTTTAGGGTTCAGAAAAGCACAGTCATCTGGGGGCTGTTTTACATGTAATGTTGGTATTTTATTTATGAAATTAGAGTAAGGGTAATGCAGGAGATGAGAGGGGATTAATACAAGAAATAGATATGGAACTTTATGAACAAAAATCATGCCATCAAACAGCTGAAGAATCACAATAATTTCAAGTTTTTCAGTAAACTAAATAGTTACTCTCAATGGTTCTTCCTTTTAAAAATGACATCTTTGAATGTCAAAGGGCTAAATAATGTCATTAAAAGACAAAGAGTCCTTGTAGAACTGAAAGAAAAATTCTCAGATTATTCTTCTTTAAGAAACTCATTTTTAGGAGTGGCAAATTATGGGCATGAAAATTTATTGGCTTCAACAGACTTTTTGCTTCAGCTTAAAAAAAGAAAAGAGGAGTGAGCATAATATTTGCTAAACACATGCCTTTTCAAACTAAAGATCAATTTAAGAATAAGGAGGGATGATTTATATTGTTGAAGAACTCAATTGCTGGGTTATTAATAATAGTGAACTCAGTGTATGCTCCCAACCAAAACCAAAAATCTTTTAAGGACTTCTTTAAAACACTGCAACACCTTGTGGGAGGGGAAATTGTACTTGGAGAAGACTTCACCAACACACTGATTCCTTACTGGGACAGATCTGATAAAACAAAGACTAGGGAAGCAGCTCTAATCAACAACAAACCAGGAACTGGGTAGCTAAAGAAGTAACCAAAGTCTTGGTAAGGGGCTTATTAGCACCCATCCACCCATTTTGCTGCAGGAGGTATGGAGGCCATGTCTCGTACGTGGTTTTTCCTAGGTCTAGTGCATCATTAATAAGAAGGGTAACCCTTTCTGGGATGGAAGTATGCAAAACATCCAGGACAGCATGCAGGTTTTCTTGAATAATCTCTGCCTGGACCTCTACGGAAGCAGCCACCCTTCTCATAAATTCTTGAAAAGATGTAAAGTCCTGCCTCATCTGGTGACAATGATTCCTCCAACAACTTCCCCTCCTCCATAAGTTCTAGCACTGCAGATGAAGCTGTGTGCTGGACAGAAGGATCCTGCATTTCAGAAGGAGGAAATTTCCTTCTGGACGTGATGTGAGATTGATGCCTACAATCTCTTGGGGCAGCCCATGACCAATAAGGCCATGGAGCAAATGGCACAGAATAAGCCATCCATGGTAGGGAACCTGAAGCTGAGGCTTCTCCATAAGGGACCCAGTGGTCATTCCCAGGTCTGGTATCTGAAAGCCCTGTACTGGGTAAAAGATCTTGGTGAAGACACGCTTTCTTCTCTGACAGAGTCTGAAGAAGAAACAAACATCCTTGAAGTAGACAGGAGCAGTTCCAGACAGGGTTCTGGGTGGTTGGGGAAGTTGACGAGCTGACCAAGTTAAGTGCACTGGTGGAGGGGATTGTAGTGATGGCACCAAACAGGTTGGGGGAACCAACATTGAGGGTGTCAGGCACACTGATGATACAGGCCCCTGAGAGTGCATCGGTCATAACAGCTGTAGAGTGTGCATTGGCACTGCACCAAGCATTGATGTTGTGATAAGCATTGACAGAACTGGAGGCACTGGCAGAGCCAGCATGGTCACTGAGGACATCTACGAGGCTGGTGATGTTGATGTCATCGCAAGAGCTAGCAAAGGAGTCAGCTTTATCAAAGGAGAGTCAGGTAATGAAAAACAAAGATCTCCCATTGATAATGAAGCCTGAGGAGTGGAGGGCACCTCTGGCATACGTATCTATACCAACACAGGCTGAATCAGCTGAGCAGTGGTAATACTCAGCACTGGTAATGACACCAGTTTCAATGGCTCTGATGAAGCCGCAGTCGACAGCATCACCTCAGACAGAATGGCAAGTGTAAAGGTTTGGAAGGCTTCAAACTGGTACCAGAGGATTTGGTCAAGGATTTTCTTGGTGAAAAATTAGTTTTTGAATCCCTGCCAGACTCAGAGTGCTTAGGATGCTTTCAATCCAAGTGGAAAGATGAGATATGATGTATTTCACCCAACTTGTGCTTCGAGTGAGAAGCAGCTGGAGGGGCACTCGGAGCTGAATCAGAGTCCCCTGTATCTCAGGACGAGCTTTGCTCCTTCATATTGCCTCCTTCATAAGTTGAATCTTCAGGCAACTGCCTCTCTGTTTCTTAGTTCTGGTGGGGAAGGAGGTACAAATAAAACATTTCTCCCTCACATGTTCCTCACCTAGACATATTAAATAACTAGCTTCCCATCCATGACAGGGTGTGACAGTCTAAACTATTATGGTCACCACTTTTATAAAATTATGATAAATCTTGTACAAAGTATACCTTGTGAGGTACAATTGGAAAAGTCACAGTCATTTGAGTATTACTGTCCTGTTAACATATGTGTATCATCATTGTATATGGAGTTATGAGATTTTGCTCTATGTTTGTTGCTGAAACATGTTGTGAGTTTGGGGAATGCCCACAGACTAGTTCTTTAGAAATAACAAAAGAACTATAAACAAAGGACTGGCATGTCATCCCTGGAAACACCTCAAGCTGCATGTATACAGAAGGCGCATGCAAGAGTTTGCAATTCATATGAAGGACTGAGTGCAGAGCACGTAGGCAATGGGGATGTCTGACCCCATGACACAGCAAGGACTTTTCCAATAAAAAGGGTCAAGATATAAAAAGGGGGAACAAAGACCCCTGGCCACCTCTCTCCTCCCCCATCTCTACTGAAACAAGATTGCTTGAAAGACTTGGAACTGGGGAAGACTGGTCCCAGCCTGTGTAGTAAGAACTGTGAAAAGCCTGCAACATCCAGAGGGATGAGAAAAGCTGTTAGCTTCAAATTTAGCCTTGGTTAAGTTCAGGAAACAGCTTGCGTTTTTTATCTTTTATTTCTTTTTGTAACCAGTTCTGATCTTCTATGCCCATACCACTTATAACCACTTAAAATCTATCTTTCTATAATACACTTATTTTAATATTTTATCTAAACCAGTGTGGTTTTGGTTGTAGGGCTTGGGGAATATACTCAGGTTAACAAGGGCTATTGCATATTCATTATCTTTGATAAAATGACGAACTTATGAGCTTGCACTGTCCGAGGGGGTCTTGAGCAGTGTAAGACTCACATTTCAGAGATGCAAGGCTAGGACTGAGGATATGCGAGGGTTGCCGTGTATCTGTTCATGAGCGGCTGGTTGTGAGAGCATTCATGTAGTTTTGGGTGTTCCCATTACATGCTGATGGGTGTGCCCATTACATGCTGATGGTTGTGCTTATCACTGGCAAAACAGTGTAGGAGATGCCCTGGTCTGGAGAATTAAGGGGACACTACTGTTCAAAAGTCCAGCTTGTATCCTGGGAGATGTCACACAGGGATAACAGCACTGCATGTAGCACATTGTTTAAAATCTGGGGATTTCTTCATAATGAATCCTCCAGATACTAAAACAACTATCAACAAGAATACTATCCTAAATATTAACTTACTAAACTACTTGCAAAAAAGTTTGTTTACAATAGCAAAAACTTCAGGGAGCTCCAACTCTCGCCACGGGTGGTAAGAAGGAAGTAAGAGGAAAGACAGCAGACACATCCCTTTTATGCTCTCACCTGAGAGCATGAGGAGAGCAGGGGCACATGCACCACCTAGTGGTAATGTTGGCAAAAATCTCAAGATCTAAGTGCACTGGGTGCCCATACACCTGCAGTGAAAGGTATATGTTCACATTCACTTGAAGGAGAAAGTAACATTATATTACTTTCATCTAAACCAGATATTTCCCTAATACTAGTTGTTAAAGAAATCCAGGACTTTGGGAAAGCATCTGGATTTAAATTACATTATGCAAATCTTGAAATGCTAGCTATAAATTTGCCAGACTCTTGAAAAGTCACTCCTTCAAAATCATTTGGATTAAAATGGGCAACAAATGCTATAAAATACCTGGAAATTCTAATCTTAACCAACCTAGAAGAGCTCTGTGATTTAAATATCAAACCACTACTTTGGCAAATGAAAATATATCTGTAATGCTGGGGAGCAGGGGGAATATTCAATTTCTTGGTGGGGAAGAAGAGCCACAGTCAAAATTAACATTCTGCCAAGGATTTCTTTCCTGTTTCAAAATCTTTCTGTGATTACCACAGATAAAACCCAAGGAGGAATACAGAAGATGTTGTTAAAATTTATATGGAATAATAGAAGACCATGAGTGAGTGACAATACTTTGTACACTCCCACTGAACAGAGTGGACTAGCTATTCCAAATATTCTATGGTACTATGAAGAGAGCAAGTTCAAAGCAGTAGTGGGGGGGGTGCTTTAACCCAGCCAAAACACTGGGTCTTTAACAAACAAGAAAATTGACGCAGTGTAAATATCACTAGGCTACCATGGATTCATAAAGCCTCCCCACTCCCTACAGAAATTTACACACTGTCCCCTATGACAGTGCTTCTCAAGCTATCTGATGTGGGGGACCGGAAATTTTTTTTCCCAATGTGCCAGGGACCAGTGTCATATTATTATCCTATTTGACACTCTTATGAGGAAACTTGCCGCGGACTGGCAGCCGATGGCTCGTGGACTGGCACCGGTCCACGGACCACCACTTTGAGAAGCACTGACCTATGACACCCATTGCAAATAATCCCAATCTTAACCCAAATTGCAAATCAGAGTATCAAAGAATGGGAGAGCCATGGAGTACACATGGTTGGCCAACTGTTCAGTAAAGAAACTTTTCTAACTTATTTATAGATCAAAAGTAGCTTTAACTGCCCAGCTCTCCCCTGTACCAGTTCTTTCAGGTCAGGTATTATGCTTCTCTGCTTTTTAGAAAAACTGAAAAATAGAGAAAGAAATACAGAAAAATATAGAAATCTAACTTTAAATAGAAGTATAGCATCAGTTAGGAAAAAAAAGAATTATAACAAATTTACATCCATCTTTGCAGACAGCTATCCTAACAAAAAAGTGTCCACATAGGATGTGCTGGGAAAAGGATGTGCGTAAGCAAATTAACCCACAAGAAAGGGGTTCGAGCAGGAAAAGGACTAGCATCCTCAGTCTGTAGCACAATACAAGAACATTTCCTTACAATAATGTTTCAATGGTCCCTCACACTCAGGTTAATATATATATATATATATATAGAGAGAGAGAGAGAGAGAATTAGGATACATTTTGGAGAAACTGTGGTGAAGGGGAGATTTTATGTATAAATTATGGAAAGGCCCAATCACTAAAGAGTACTGGGATGCAATCTGTAACCAAATATTACAAATTGTTGGATTTTTACTACCAAATAATCCCTTGGTAATCGTCATAGGGCTTCCTAGAGGAAATGGTCACACGGAGAAACGAAGAATTAATCTTTCATCTGCTGCTCAGTTATTGGTAGCCACTCAATGGCAAAAAATAGTCCAATCAGAGAAATGGTTCCAAAAATATGGGAGATTGTGATTTTGGAAAAATTAACACACCAATTACATACCCATCAAAACAGACAGAGGACAGATATTCAGTTACTTTTTATTCAATACTCAAAGTACATTCACTTTCAAAATAAAACATCACACCTCACCATTTTTTTTCTTTTTGAATACTAGACATGCCTGGTCAGTTAAATGTGTATATTGAGATTTCACTCAACTTAATAAAAAACACTAGAAGCGACGTATTGTAGGTGCTGTAATTATTTCACTCTGTAATATGGTAACACCCTGATAAATAGAAAGATCTGATGACTATATTCCTGTATAATGTCTCTTTAAAGAAAAGCTAACTGTTGTAATTATTGTTTTGTTTCTGATAATTACATGGCAAGGATTTGTAAACTTGTTAAAACATCCTAAATAAACAAACAGTTTTAAAAAAATAGCTGTGTTGCCTCTCAACAGAATCCTTCTACCTGTATTTGTACTGATAGTGCCAAGATGCTTATGTTAGGATTAGGATTCCATCCTGCTAAGCAACGTACAAGCTCAAGGCAAAATTCACTGTTTCACTTGTTCAATTAGTCATTCAGTCAGCCTGTTTATATTGGTCATTCACACAATAACAAGGAAGAGAAACTTTTGTAAAATATATGAAAATATGATTGTAAAATAATCACTTTCAGAGCAACTCAGAAAAAACTAAACTACTTTTAACTTTAAAAAAAAATATTCTAGGTTCTTAGTTGATTGAGAGTTTTGTCATTAAAGTGAAATAAACATGGGTCCCTCAAGTTATGTCTCTAAATACATTTTTAGGTTCTGAACTCAATGAGACCCAATTGTTCTGAATCTCTGAAAATACATCAGCCATGAGTGTTATTTTTACCCCCTGGCCAAGGAGGGGGCTCTGTTTTCAAAGCCCCAACCTTCCCTCCCCCTGCTGGGAAGGGGACGAGCTGTTTTCTCCACCACCACCACCCTGGGTTGGGAGTGGGACAAGCTCGCCTGCAAGAAAGCTGCCTAGCTGTCTCTGGAACCTGGCCCAGAGTGTGAACTGCTGGAGCCTGAGCTGCGTTTTGTTCAGAGGTACAAACATTTCAGAGTTATGGACAACATGCATTCCTGAGGTGTCTGTAACTCTGAGGTTCTATCGTATCACACTTCTCTCTCCTTGACTCCTGCCCCATATGATTTTGTAAAAAATCACAATAGTGATAGCCTCAGAAAAGATGAAAAAGCAGAGGCCCTAAGGGAGATGTTGGTCCCATTTTGGCAGACTCTGCCCTGGAGATTTTAACATCCAAGACCCAAGTCCTGTGAGTGACCACATGTAGGTGTACTGCTGCACCTGTGCACAGCCCCACTGAAGTCACATACAGGACCAGTGCCTAAAGAGATATAAGGATGAAAGAAAGGAAGCATTATTGTCCCCATTTTACAGATGGAGAACTGAGGCAGCGAAATGTTAATTAGTCTACCCAAGATCACACAAGAAGTCTGTGGTCAAGCTGGGAACTGAACTCAAGTGTCCTGAGTTACAGATCAGAACCTTAACCATGAAAACATTCAGATGTTTGCATCCTTATTTGAACCAATAGAAGACTTTTCAATGACACACCTTTGTTCCTCTCTACATAAACCTTCTCCATAGCAGGCTACCTTTTACCTGTAGTTGTCCAGTTGTCTTCTTTGAGGAGGTCCAGTACCTCTCCCCAATACATTCAGGGGAAGAAAGAAAGCCATTCTTGCAGCTACAGGGGTATCTCCCCATTTTAATCTCCTATGGGGGAGGGGTCCCTTGTCCCCCTAATTTACTCCATATATGCTACTCTCCTCACTCATCTCCACAGATTGTCTCCCCCTAAACGACTGCTTGTTGCTCCCTCTTCCATTTGATTCAGTGTGTCCTACCCAGGTCTTGACATTTATTCAATGTGTAATACACTACATACTGTAGAAATAATTTCAAGTTTTCCCAGGCAGCAGGGCTTGGACATGCATTTGTACTTATGTAGTTTCACGCTGGTTGTCTGCCTCTCAAAAACTGCCAAGTGAGGGGAACAAGCCTTTCAATCCCAGAAGATGCAGAGGGGTAACCTAACTAGCACTGAACATGTTTAAATTTGCATTACAAAAATATAAACTTATAGTGGACATTTCCAATTGTATAGTATGTTCCACAGATTACTACAACCTAAGTGCCTGATCTCGCAAACAGGAATAAGATGACTCATGTAAGGAGTCCCATTGCCTTCAGTGAGTAGTATGTGCCTAACCCCTGATGTGTGAAAAATGTGAAGTGAAATTAGATCTTATATATGTAGCATATTACCTAATAAGTAAATACTATCAAGTCTACCCAATTAACTGTACTAAATTTTAAGTTATAGGTTTCAACCAGATAGTTTTACACTGACCTTATTTGTCCTAAACTACTATCCAACTGTTTCTGATAATCGTTCATTTGCCTTGTTTCCTCCTGAGCCATACTTTCCACTCACCCTCCAGCAAAACAGCAACTCAGAGCTGGCAGCTTGTGATAAAATGTCCAGCATATACACTACCGATATAGCCTCATGCTTCCCCCTGTTTGTAACTTTATTATTTACTTATTTGAAGCTTTTATTATAAGAAGTTCTCCAAATGATCAGTAATTACTGAAAGGAAGCCAAAGACATGGGTGTGCATGGCTTTCCCCCTTGAAATCTTTATTATGCAAGCCACTCCAAATTTAATAACTAGGAAAGCAAAGTGTTCCTTCCAGTTTTCAGGGCATGCTCTTAAACAACTGGACCTTATCAAAAGGAATATATACAGATTATTTTTTTCTTCTCATAAAACATAAGAAAAGCAAGATCTTTGATTCTGCTCCTTTAATTCAGGGAAAAAAACAAGGGAACCTATTTCCCTTTAGAGGAAAATAAATAAAATTTGTCACAGTATTGGGCTAGAGTTTTAATCCTCCCCCTTTCTGACAGGCTTTCAAGCCTGAGGGTACGTCTACACTACGGGATTATTCCGATTTTACATAAACCGGTTTAGTAAAACAGGTTGTATAAAATTGAGTGCACGCGGCCACACTAAGCACATTAATTCGGTGGTGTGCATCCACGGTCCGAGGCTAGCATCGATTTCTGGAGCGTTCATAGAATCATAGAATCTCAGGGTTGGAAGGGACCTCAGGAGGTCATCTAGTCCAACCCCCTGCTCAAAGCAGGACCAAACCCAACTAAATCATCCCAGCAAGGGCTTTGTCAAGCCTGACCTTAAAAACCTCTAAGGAAGGAGATTCCACCACCTCCCTAGGTAACCCATTCCAGTTCTTCACCACCCTACTAGTGAAAAAGTTTTTCCTAATATCCAACCTAAACCTCCCCCTCTGCAACTTGAGACCATTACTCCTTGTTCTGTCATCGGATACCACTGAGAACAGTCTAGATCCATCCTCTTTGGAACCCCCTTTCAGGTAGTTGAAAGCAGCTATCAAATTCCCCCTCATTCTTCTCTTCTGCAGACTAAACAATCCCAGTTCCCTCAGCCTCTCCTCATAAGTCATGTGCTCCAGCCCCCTAATCATTTTTGTTGCCCTCCGCTGGACTCTCTCCAATTTATCCACATCCTTCTTGTAGTGTGGGGCCCAAAACTGGACACAGTACTCCAAATGAGGCCTCACCAGTGCTGAAGAGAGGGGAATGATCACATCCCTCAATCTGCTGGAAATGCCCCTACTTATACAACCCAAAATGCCATTAGCCTTCTTGGCAACAAGGGCACACTGTTGACTCATATTCAGCTTTTTGTCCACTGTAACCCCTAGGTCCTTTTCTGCAGAACTGCTGCCCAGCCATTCGGTCCCTAGTCTGTAGCAGTGCATGGGATTCTTCCGTCCTAAGTGCAGGACTCTGCACTTGTCCTTGTTAAACCTCATCATATTTCTTTTGGCCCAATCCTCTAATTTGTCTAGGTCCTTCTGTATCCTATCCCTACCCTCCAGCGTATCAACCACTCCTCCCAGTTTAGTTTCATCTGCAAATTTGCTAAGGGTGCAGTCCACACCCTCCTCCAGATCGTTAATGAAGATATTGAATAAAACCGGCCCCAGCACTGACCCTTGGGGCACTCCACTTGATACCGGCTGCCAACTAGACATGGAACCATTGATCACTACCCGTTGAGCCCAACCATCTAGCCAGTTTTCTATCCACCTTACCGTCCATTCATCCAGCCCATACTTATTTAACTTGCTGGCAAGAATACTGTGGGAGACTGTATCAAAAGCTTTGCTAAAGTCCAGAAATAGCACATCCACTGCTTTCCCCTCATCCACAGAGCCGGTTATCTCATCATAGAAGGCAATTAGATTAGTCAGGCATGACTTGCCCTTGGTGAATCCATGCTGACTGTTCCTGATCACTTTCCCCTCCTTTAAGTGGTTCAGAATTGATTCCTTGAGGACCTGTTCCATGATTTTTCCAGGGACTGAGGTGAGACTGACTGGCCTGTAGTTCCCTGGATCTTCCTTCTTCCCTTTTTTAAAGATGGGCACTACATTAGCCTTTTTCCAGTCATCCGGGACCTCCCCCGATCGCCATGATTTTTCAAAAATAATGGCCAATGGCTCTGCAATCTCATCGGCCAACTCCTTTAGCACCCTCAGATGCAGTGCATCCGGCCCCATGGACTTGTGCTCGTCCAGCTTTTCTAAATAGTCCCAAACTACTTCTTTCCCCACAGAGAGCTGGTCACCTCCTCCCCATACCGTGCTGCAGAGTGCAGCTGTCTGGGAGCTGACCTTGTCTGTGAAGACAAAGGCAAAAAAAGCATTGAGTACACTAGCTTTCTCCACATCCTCTGTCACTAGGTTCCCTCCCTCATTCAGCAGGGGGCCCACACTTTCCTTGACTTTCTTCTTGTTGCTATCATACCTGAAGAAACCCTTCTTGTTACTCCTAACATCTCCGGCTAGCTGTAACTCCAAGTGTGATTTGGCCTTCCTAATTTCACTCCTGCATGCCTGAGCAATACTTTTATACTCCTCCCTGGTTATTTGTCCAATCTTCCACTTCTTATAAGCTGTTTTTTTGTGTTTAAGACGAGCAAGGATTTCACTGTTGAGCCAAGCTGGTCGCCTGCCATATTTACTTTTCTTCCTACACATCAGGATGGTTTGTTCCTGCAACCTCAATAAGGTTTCTTTAAAATACAGCCAGCTTTCCTCGACTCCTTTCCCCGTCATGTTCTCCTCCCAGGGAACCTTGCCCATCAGTTCAGGGGGCAGGGAGGCAGGGGGGCACGGGCCGCGGCTCGGGCCCCAGAGGCCCCCAAGAGAAGAGGCTCCCCCTCGCCCGCCCCTCTCCTCGCGCGCGCCAGCGCGCGCGCCTCCGCCGGCGCGCCGAGCCCCTGAGCCCCGCCGCCCGAGGGGGGGGGAGGGGCGGGCCCGCGCGCTGGGCCTCACGCCCCCGCCCCAGCCCCGCACCACGCCGCGGCTCTGCGGGCAGCGCCGGCGCGCGGCGGCCGCGGGAGGAGGGGGGGGCCGGGGCCGGGGAGGGGCGGGGCCGGGGGGGGGGTGGGGGCGGGGGGGGCGGGGGGGGGGGGGGGGGGAGGTGGCCGGGCGGGGGCGCGGGCGCGGGGGGGGCGCGGCGGGGGGGGGGGGGGGGGGGGGGGGGGCGGGGGGGGGCGGGGGGCGGCGGGGGGGGCGGGGGGGCGGCGGGGGGGGGGGGGGGGGGGGCGGGGGGGGGGGCGGGGGCGGGGGGGGGGGGGGGGGGGGGGGGGGGGGGGGCCGGGGCCGGGGGGGGGCGGGGGGCTGGGGACCGCGACGCGCCCGCGCAGCCGGCGGCGGGCGGGCGGGGCCCTTCCCTCCTGAAGAACAGGTCCAGAGGAACCGCCGACCGGCCGCGCCGCCGCCCGGCAGCCGGCGGGTCGGGCGATAATTCAGGGGGGGGCCCGCGCGGGCTCGGGCACTGGCGGGCGGGTCCCGGAACGGAAGGGCCCCCCGCCGCCGAAGACCCCGGGCCCCCGGAATCCTCTGGGCGGCCCTGCATCAGTTCCCTGAGGGAGTCGAAGTCTGCTTTTCTGAAGTCCAGGGTCTCTGTTCTACTGCTCTCCTTTCTTCCTTGTGTCAGGATCCTGAACTTGACCATCTCATGGTCACTGCCTCCCAGGTTCCCATCCACTATTGCTTCCTCTACTATTTCTTCCCTGTTTGTGAGCAGCAGGTCAACAAGAGCTTTTCCCCTAGTTGGTTCCTCCAGCACTTGCACCAGGAAATTGTCCCCTACACTTTCCAGAAACTTCCTGGATTGTCTGTGCACTGCTGTATTGCTCTCCCAGCAGATATCGGGGTGATTAAAGTCACCCATGAGAACCAGGGCCTGTGATCTAGCAACTTCTGTTAGTTGCTGGAAGAAAGCCTCGTCCACCTCATCCCCCTGGTCCGGTGGTCTGTAGCAGACTCCCACCACGACATTACCCTTGTTGTTCATACTTCTAAATTTAATCCAGAGACTCTCAGGTTTTTCTGCAGTTTCATACTGGAGCTCTGAGCAGTCATACTGTTCTCTTACATACAACGCAACTCCCCCACCTTTTCTGCCCTGCCTATCCTTCCTGAACAGTTTATATCCATCCATGACAGTACTCCAATCATGTGAGTTATCCCACCAAGTCTCTGTTATTGCACTGTGGGTAGCTATTCCGTAGCTATCCCATAGTTCCCGCAGTCTCCCCTGCCCCTTGAAATTCTGGGTTGAGATCTCAGTGCCTGATGGGGCAAAAATCATTGTCGCGGGTGGTTCTGGGTAAATGTCGTCAGCCACTCCTTCCTCTGGGAAAGCAACGGCAGACAATCATTTCGCGCCCTTTTCCCCTGGATTGCCCTGGCAGATGCCATAGCATGGCAACCATGGAGCCTGTTTTGCCTTTTGTCACTGTCACCGTATGTGTACTGGATGCCGCTGACAGAGGCGATTCAGCAGCGCTACACAGCAGCATTCATTTGCTTTTGCATGATAGCAGAGACAGTTATCAGCCATTCTGTACCATCTACTTCCATTGTAAATTAGCAATGAGATGATGGTTACCAGTCCTTCTGTACTGTACTGTACTGTCTGCTGCTGTCATGGGTGCCCCTGGCTGAGGTCAGCTGGGGGTGCAAAAGACAAAAATGGGAATCGAGTCAATCCCTCCTTTTTGGTATTTAAAAATAGAATCTGTCCTGCCTAGAATATGGGGCAAATGTACTAGAGAACCAGAGAGCACAGCCGCTCCGTGTCAGATCCCGCAGAAATGATGAGCTGTATGCCATTCACAGGGGGTGCCCCTGCAACAACCCCACCTGTTGCTTCCCTCCTCCCCCAGCCTTCCTGGGCTACTGTTGCAGTGTCCCCCCCATTTGTGTGATGAAGTAATAAAGAATGCAGGAATAAGAAACAGTGTGTTAGTGAGATAAAATGAGGGGAAGGCAGCCTCCAGCTGCTATGTTAGTCCAGACAGGACATTAAGCAGTGTGGGGGAGAGGAGCCCAGCATCCCGCTGCTATGATAGTCCGGGCAGTACAGAATCTGATGGAGCTCAGCCCCCTGTTGCTATGATGAAGACGGTTACCAGCCGTTCTGTACCATCTACTGGGAATGACCAGGAGTTTTTTACCCAGGTGCCCCCAGCCAACCTCACCTGAAGCCAGCCAAGAGCACTCACAGGCTGATGATGAGAACGGATACCAGTCATATTGCACCATCTGCCAGCAGGGAGGGGGAAAGAGGATACTGCAATTCACTGCCGCAGCATTGAGCCTACCTGCAGCATTCAGTAGACATAGGGTGACATTTAAAAGAGTCAAGAGATGATATTTTTCCCTTTTACTTAGAATGCAAATTCTTTTCGGAGACTGCAGGAACTGTGGGATAGCTTGAGTCCTCAGTCCCCCCTCCCTCCCTCCATGAGCTTCCATTTGATTCTTTGGCTTTCCGTTATGCTTGTCACGCAGCAGCATGCTGAGTCCCTGCTATGGCCTCTGTCTGGAGATTTTTTTAAAATGCTTTGGCATTTCGTCTTCTGTAATGGAGCTCTGATAGAACAGATTTGTCTGCCCATACAGCGATCACATCCGTACGGTCCATGCTGGAGCTCTTTTTGGATTTGGGACTGCATCGCCACCCGTGCAGATCAGAGCTCCACGCTGGGCAAACAGGAAATGATATTCAAAAGTTTGCGGGGCTTTTCCTGTCTACCTGGCCACTGCATCCGAGTTCAGATTGCTGTCCAGAGCGGTCACAGTGGTGCACTGTGGGATACCGCCCGGAGGCCAATACCGTCGATTTGCGGCTACACTAACCCTAATCCGATATGGTAATACCGATATTAGTGCTACTCCTCTCGTTAGGGAGGAGTACAGAAACCGGTTTAAAGAGCCCTTTATATCGATATAAAGGGCCTCTTAGTGTGGACGGGTGTGGCGTTAAATCGGTTTAACGGTCCTAAAATCGGTTTAAAGGCGTAGTGTAGACCAGGCCTCACAAACCAACTCTCCCTCTCATACAGATTTTTCTCTCTACTGTTTTTCCCTACTCTAAAACACCACCACACCCAGGCCACCTCTTTTATCCCTACTTCCTAACAATTTATGGCTGGAGGGCCTACACTGACTGTCTGGCAACTGAGTTTCTGTGACACAGAACAGAATTGGAATACCTCTATCTTCTCCCCTTTTATTAATTCCTCAAATGCACCTTCCGATGATGAATACAGCTTTTTTAGGAGCCTTAGAAGATTGATTGCTGGAAAGCAGAAATAAACATCTACATTTTCCCTTTTCTAATAGCAATTCCATGTCTAGCTGAGCACAGCAGCATACATACAACCTATTACAGTCAGCTAACACACTGCATATATCAAACATACAAACATCCACTTTCTTCTCCAGGCTACCCTGGGGTATTTAGCTTTACTACCCACCAAAGGCACCTTCTTTAAAACAAACCTTGAAACATCAGTTTATTGAAAGCTGAAATAAACAGAATAGCGTATATAGCTGTTACTAGCTACAGTTCATCTCAAAAGTAACACAGAGTCCCGTGGCACCTTATAGACTAACAAATGTATTGGAGCATAAGCTTTCATGGATGAATACCCACTTCATCAGACGCATGCAAAAGTTTATGCTCCAATACATTTGTTAGTCTATAAGGTGCCACAGGACTCTGTTACTTTTTACAGATCCAGACTAACATGGCTACTCCTCTGATACTAGTTCATCTCAAGTATCTCAGCTAATTTATTAGAAAATCAATAGCATGTTTCAGACTTTGGAACATCTGATCCAAAGCAGCATGTTTGGAGTATCCAGATCTTCAAATGCTTGTTTTTTTCATCAATCAGGAATTGCCAATTGCTACAGCACAACCAGACACACTTTCCTGATAATTTCCAATCTTTTAAAACGTTAAAAAAACAACCCTCTAACCTGATTTTATTGCCTAGGTAAGGGATGCCACCCCATTAAAGCCACCGTAACTGCAAACAAATTCAGTGTCATTGTTTTAGTCTGGACTGTTACTGATCTTTGCAGGTACATCTGCTGCCGCTGGTACTAGTGACGGTCATCCGGAGAATATGGGTCGTAACCGAATACTATGGTCTAAACCAACCCCGGGCGTGAAACAACCCGGGTGACCGACCGGCTGCTAGAAGGGGCAGAAGGCGCAGGGGACGTGCGGTTACTCTCGGTGCGAGCCCCGTTTGCCAGCTTTCCCGCAAGCCTGGCAACCCCCCGCACGCCGCCCTGCCGGCTAGCGGCAAACGCCGTCACGGGCTGCTGCGCGACTGCGGCTGCGGCTCCCCTCGCCGCGGAGCTGGGCGGTGCCTGCAGGCAGGGGGCGGGGGGGGGGGCGGTAGCGCACGCGCAGAGTTGCGCCCGCAGGCACGTGGCGGGGTTTTTGAAACGTCAGCGCTTGTCGAGGCTCGGTCACAGTTTCTCCAGTTGACGCAGCGCGCGGTCGGCGCGGGGGCGAGGTGCGGGATGCGGCGCCGGCTGGGAGCGGAGGCGCCATGGACAGCACAGGTGAGGGAGAGAGCGCGGGGCCTCGCCAGGGGCGCTAGAGAGTGAGGGGGAGAGCAGGGCAGTTTGCTCAGTTACTGGTTTCCTCTACCCCCACACCTGAATCACCCTGTGCTCTCGCCCCTGCCCCCACACCTTGTCTTCAGTCCCAGACCTTTGTCCCCACTCTCTGTCCTCCTGGCCCTGCACCCCATTTTCAGTTACACACCATGATAAACACAGTCACCTGCACCTGCACCCTGTCTTCCTCAGAAATCCCCAAACTTCTTGTTCTTAGTCACCTCGTAGCCCTCACACTTTGTCCTCAGTCACCCTTTCCTCCTGCCCACTCACCTACCTTGTCCTTCAGTCTCTTCAGTACACCCCATCATCTTCCTGCACGTCCCCCTGTCTGCCCGTCACATCCCCTCACTCTGCTACCCCTTTCCCATTCACTCCCTCCTCTTCCTCATTATATAACTCCCAGTCAGCATCTGAATTGGAGTGTAGAGAAAGCAAGTGATGAGACCTGTGAGTTATGGCGAAGCAAGTCCATGGAAGACTTTAAGGGGAACAGTTTAGAGGTGATCCTGAAATAAATGGGGAGCCAGGGGAGTTGCTTGACAATCTGCATATGTAAATAGTTGGCAAATCCCAGTTTGTGATTAGATTCTTAGAGCTCAGCTAAACCCAGGACTTGACTCTACCATTTCTGTACCTTTTCCATGTTTAACGTATATCCTCCTGGAGTCCCTGAGATGAGTAAAGTTAAAGGCAAAAACCTTTTGTAATGTAAACATACTCTGCAGACAACTGATACCATTATGATATAAACCACACGCCTGCTTACCCCTAGAAAGCCAGGATCAGAGCCCTGGTCCTTCAGCTCTAAAACAAAAGGCCTCTACCCTTTGCCCTAAAGAAGTCATGCCTTAGTTGGCAATAGTATTGTGGGTCCCTTGGCCAGGACTGGATTAACCTTTTGTGGGCCTGGAGCCAAATATATTTGTGGGCCCCCCATGGGGGCAATGGAGCATGGCACAAGGGAGTCGATCCCCAGAGAGAGGGGCCAGCCAGGGGCAATGGGATGTGGCGGGGTGGCCCTGCTTTGCCCAGCCCAGGGCAAGGGCACTATTTACAAACTGGTAGTTGGCAGAATCACAATGGCCCGCTCGGCTCTGTGCTGCCAGTGTGCCCCTTCCCCTCAGGGGTGGACCCATGTCGTGCCACACAGCCCCCCTGCCCAACACCACAACACGTCCCCGTTTCCTTAGGACCAGACTCCCCCGCCCAGACCTGCTATGTCCAGCACCTCCCAAGACCCTGCCACAAATGCACAGTGCCCGGCACAACACAACAACTGCGCAGTGTCCCCCTGCCCACAGCCCCACCACAACTGCCTAGCACCCCACACAGAACCCCCACTCCCTAGTGCCCCAACACACAGAGATCTCCCCCAACACACACAGCCCAGCACCCCCCGCAGGCCCTCCAGAGACCCACTGCCCCACGCCCTGCCTGCCGCTCCACTCACCAGACCTGCTGGGATGTGACTGTGTCTGCCAGGCTGAGCTGGCAGCGCAGCCAAGGCTGGTCCCGGGGCAGGGAATTGCTCCGGCCCCTCGGGACCCACTTGACTGTAGGGGCCCAGCCAAGCCCCCCACACTGTCACCCCACCACAACTGGCTTAGACTGGCCAGGCTTCTGCACCAGTCCCAAGTGGCTCAGCTCCAGGGAGACAGGCGGGGCCCCCAGGTGGTGGGAAGCAGAGACTGCCTGGAGCCGGAGGTGCACTGGGGTCCGGCCAGGGGGCAGTGAGAAGCCGGCGGGTGAGGCCAGAAGGTGGAGAGGAGCCATCGGCTGACCAGCGGGCTGGCCGAGAGGAGCAAGTGGCAGGGAGCTGACGGGGTCTCGGGGCGCAGCGCGAGCAGAGCAGGCCGAGGCCCCTTCTGAGCATGGGCCTGGCTCCATGGCACCACTGGCGGCATTGTAAACCCAGCACTGCCCTTGGCGTCTTTGGAAGCCTTCTATTGCCCAATCACACACAAACAAAGCCGAAACATTGTGCCCTGGCTGTCATCTTGTGGACATTTTGACTATCACTTAATCTTGTGCTATTCCATTTACAGGGAGATGGAGATTATTCTTCTGCTGTGTTGGCCCTCCACCAGACAATAAATCAGTTCTAAGGTAAGCCATATTTTTGCTTCTAAAGAATTTGCCACTTCTGTATGTAAAACACTATGTGGGTGGGAGACAGACAGGATCCAGTAATGAACATGGAGAGTTTGTAGTCTAAAGCAATGAGGTGATAAAATACGGCTCAATTCAAAATATAAGCCCGTGATGTTATATGGTCATTATAAAGGCTACGATTTAGTCATGGGTATTTTTAATAAAAGTTATGGACAATAAACAAAAATTCACGGCTCGTTACCTGTCCATGACTTATACTATAAATACCCCTGTCAGGGGGCCTCTGCTGGGGAGAGTGGTGTCTGGGACCAGCAGCACCAGCAGCGGCGGGGAGAGCGCGGTGGCCCTGGGCTGGGAGTGAGGGTGTTGGCGGGGTTGGGGGGGGCGGCATATGAGCTCCCATTTAAATCGTGCCCACCCAATATAGGGAGGCACCAGTTGTCGATAGAGTGCCCTCGGGAGATGGGGTGGAACAGGGGCAGGAAGAGGCGGGGCAAAGGTGGGGCTTTGGGGGAAGGAGTAGAGTGGTGGCGGGGCCTGGGACAGAGCAGGTGTCGAGCTCCCCTCGCCGGGAAATCAAGAAGTCAATGCCTATGTGCAATTTGTCAGTTTGTAAAGAGTTTTGAAGATTAAAAGCTTTATAAAAGTGCTAAATGTTATATTATTGGGGTGGCCAAACCATGGCTTGTGTGCTGCATGTGGCTCTTTTACAGATAAAGTGCGTCTTGTGGAGCCCCACTGGCCCCCTCATTCTCTGCCTACCAGACTAGGTGGGGGAAGCTCGGGATTTCTGCCCTGTGGTGGGGTGGTGAGGCTAGGGGCTTTTTGCCAGAGATGACTGCTGCGTGATGAGAGTGGGTGGTTACAATTTAAAAGTTCCCCACAGCTTGAGTCATGTCCTCCCCTGGGCATACCTCCCCTCTTACCAGCAACAGTTCTCCCTGAAGCTCCATGCTGTTTGCAGCTTTCTCTCCCCCCGGCCGCAGCTCCCAGCTTGCCAACTCCAGCAGCTACTGTGCAAGGAGGGGGCCTGGTGACAAGCTGTGACCAAGCTGGGCCAGCAAATCCTGGCAAAAATCTGGGGGGCATGTGACCCCATATGCCTCCCCCAGTCCAGCAGGGAGTGGGGGTCTCACAGCTTCAACTCTGGGGGGCATGCCTGCTAGGGCTCAGGGCTTCAGCAGGAGCGGGGCTGAAACCCGAGACCTCCCTCCCCAAAAGGCTAAAGCGTCAAGTCCTGGCAGGTGTTTCCTGGGAGGGCTGAAGCCCCGAGCCTCTGCAGGCGCACCCCGGCTCCTGAACTTCTGAAGATTGTCATATGCGGCTTGGAGAGTCAGTAAGTTTGGCTACCCCTGTTACATTACTTTAGGCAAGGCTAGTAGATGATTCAATTGTCTGATTTTTTTTAAACATTGCCTTTCATATTATCCAAACTATGCAGTGTATAATTTAATACTGGACTATTAAAGAAGGAAATTCAGAAATGATTGTCTTTTGGAGGTTGCAAAATCTTACTGTGTGGATGGGGATCTTCATATATTGGAGACCTAATTGCTACCTCACAGCAAAATCAAGTGAAAGTGTAAGGAACCAGATTACTCCATTTTTCTCTTTTCTTGTTAATACTTAAGATGGGATATATTTCCATCAAGCCACATGCATGGCTCCAAAGAGCACTTTGTTAGGATGCTGTAGTTGGATATCTCAACTCCCAGCACCCTAAATGTGGTGTTTTCCAACTGCTATTAAGGCACCAGCCCTACCTGTGCATTGGTAAAAGTTTAACATCTGCCAATCTCTTTCTTATATCTCATGTTGCAGATGTTGTTCAAACAAAGTTCATCCAGAGTGGGTTGGTGAATCTAAGAAGGAAGGTGAAGAATCAAACCAGGAAATCACATGGCCAGAAGGACCTGTTGCAGTGGGTGCTAACTTTAGCTCTATCTATCTATCTATCTATCTATCTAATCAATTAAGATAAGCTATAGTATGTATTATTGTGCCATAATCATGGGTGCACTGTGAGTAAGTAGCCTTGTGCCTTTAACCTACCCAGTGAATGTGACTATGGTAACAACATACGAAGTCTGAAGTGCCATGTTTGGATTTTATGTCCTGTCCTGTGCTTGTGTAGATAGCTAATGTAGAAAATGACTGGGATTTTCAAAGAAGTCTAAGGGAGTTAAGTGCCAAACTTCCATTGAATTTCAGTGGGATTTGGGTGCCTGGTTCCTTAAACGCCTTTGAAAAAAATTCAGACAAAGATGCTTTTCAGATCACTTCACAGAGCCAAATCCTGAGGTTTTAATAGTTCCTTACTCAGGAAAAATTCCCATAGACTGAGGACTGGATCATTCTTTCCTGTGGTAAAAAGTGCAGGAGGGAGCTCATGGGGAGAAAATCTCTGAGGATTCCTTCATAGTTGCTCCTTAATCTTTCTGTTGGGTTTCTCCCCCACCCTGATGCAGCAGACTTGGCCACAGGGCCCATCCAGAAACATGCAGAACTGCACTGGATCTGCATTTCCAACGACTCCTTGGCCACAACAGTCCTAGGGATTTCCCTGGAAGGGATTCCTGATATGGAGTGGAAAGGTAATAGAGCCCCAGTTTGTATTACCTTCTCCAGGTAAACTCTGATGGGTACAGGGGTGAGGACAAAGTGCACACTCGTGTGGCTCACTAGTCCTCTGCAAGGCCGGATTAACCTTTTGTGGGCCAGATGCAAACATATTTGTGGGCCCCCATGGCATGGGGGGGGGGGTGTGTGGAGGGAGGTTGGTCGGCAGTTGGTCCCCAGAGTGAGGGGCCGGACATGGTCAATGGGACATGGTGCGTCGGGGGCGGTCCTGCTCTGCCCAGCTCAGCACGAGGGCATTGTTTACAAACCAGCAGCCGCCAGATGAACATAGGTCCACACAGCTCTGCACTGGCATCTTGTCCCCCCCAGCACCCCCCTCCAACAGCCCCACTACCACAACTACCCCCCACAGACCTTCCCCTGCCCAGCACCCCCCCAGAGACCCAAAACACACAAATCTCCCCCATTGCCCAGCACCCACCCAGATGACCCCCAGAGAACCACTCCCCTGTGCCCTGCCCCCCAGCAGGAGGTGACTGTATCCGCTGGGCTGAGCTGGCAGCAGGGCCAGTCCCGGGGTGAGGCTCACTCTGAACCCACCAGAGCAGTGTGATCAGCCAGGCCGGAGTGGGAGCGGGGCCTGTCTGGGCAAGGATCCCTCAGAACCCGATTGCCTGGTGGGGCTGGCCGAGCCCCCTGCACTACATCCCTCTCCCCGCCCAGGTGAGACCAGACCAGACCAGCCTCTACACCGGGCCCAGGCAGCTTAGCCCTGGGGAGGTGGGCAGGGCCCCACAGGTGGCAGGCAGCAGAGACTATTAGGAGCTGCACTGGGGAATAGGGCAGATCCATGGGACATGACCCCTGAGAGCCCACCCAGGGCGGAAATGCCCACCAGCCCTGTGCTGACAGACCTTCATGGCAGAGCTTGGCTGCTGGGTGGCAAGCCTCCTACAGGCGAAGTAGGACCTGCTGGCTAGCAGCCAGTCACAGAGCAAGGCCTAGGCGCTGGACTCTCCTGCGTGAGGGACCAGACGCGGTCATGTGGGTGGGTTAGATGGATCCATAATGGGCCCCTTCCCAGTGTGGGCCCATTGCCATTGTAAACTCAATACTGGTCCTCTCTAAGGAGCTGAGAAGGGGAAATTATGCAATGGAGTCAGCGAGTATGTGTTGATTCGGATCTCTCGATTTGTTCTTTTTTGTTTTAAATGTGTATATTATGCTATGAAAAATAGATGGTTTTGAAATGTGAAGGGACATTTTAAAGAACTCCTTAAAATTCGTATACAAGGATAATACAATTGGTGTTTTCATAATATGGCTCCCCTTATTGATGTGATTTAATACTATAAAATGATCACAAAACCTTCCAGCCCTTTTTTCCTTGGCTAAGTCAGTCCTTTTCGTTCATATGTGCTTCAGCAACCATGTAGTCTTCTCTCTTGGCTCAAAAGTTTTCCCAGTCCTTTATCAGGGGTTCCTGTTCTTTGCAGTTCTCCAAGTTGTGGATTCTCATCCAGCAAGCTAATGCTTCCTGAAGTCTCTGGCACAAGCCTTCTGCATAGGAGCTCTGGAGAGTTGTCACCTGCTGTCTTCCCAAACAGCTGTTGGATTCACAGGCACTGTCTTTACAATGTGCCAAGGGGTGCTTGACCCCCGAATCTGCCCCAAGCCCTTTCCCCACTCTACCCCCTTCCCCAAAGCCTCACCCCCACCTGCCTCCAACCACCCCTGCCCTGCCCCTTCCTGCCCCGTTCCACCCCTCCCTCAAGTGCGCTTCATCCTTGCTCCTCCCTCCTTCCGCCCAGAGCCTCCTGTGCGCCGTGAAACAGCTGACTGTGACAGGCAGGAGGTGCGGGGAGGAAGGGGGCAGCGCTGATTGGCGGGACCTGCAGGTGGACAGGAGGCACTGTGGGGAGGAGGAGGTGCTGATGGGGGGCTGCCGGTGGGTGCTCAGCACCCACCATTTTTTCTCTGTGGGTGCCTATGGTTGGACTGAACTTAGGCAGCCCTTATATTTCCCAACAGGCCTGGTTTCTAGTCACACCTCCTGTCTCATGCACCCTGATGTAATTTCCTTCTCAATGGAAGTGTTCCTTAACACTCTTAAACACTAAGCTTACCCTGTGACACAGCTTATAGAATAATAGACTGATATTACGAAGTACACTGGGGCAACTCAGGCAAAAGTTTTTTCTTAAAGTATTTTTTTAAAACAAAAGTAGGAAATGGGTTGGTGACAGTATTGTTGACATCAGTAATCAGTTAAAAGCTATGAGGAGAAGTAGGATGTCTGAGGAAGGAATTGAGAGGAGGGAGAGTACAATATGATGATGGTGTGGGAAATATACTAAGGGACCAGTGAGAGAGGCTTCTCTAGCAGAGTAAAAGGGTGTGGGTCAATGATAAGGGGCAAAGTTGTGAAAGGCCTTGAAGGAGAAACAGTTTACTAAATGGAATGAGCCGGTCTGTATTATCAACGTTTTTTATGGTTCGGTATTGTTTGTTAAAACTGGAAGACACTGCTGTGTTACGTTATATGATTATTATTATTAGGTATAATATTTTATTATTAACAGAAATCAAGTCAATACAGAAAAATGAGTTAAAACTTGTTCCCTATACTACACCTGCCAGTGAATCTTCCTATGATTTTAGTCACACATTCCTATTCTTAGAAATGCCTCTCTCTCCTCTGAAAGGGAACAAACAAGGGAAACCTGCTGGCCTCACACACAGAGCTGTTAAGTTCACAAAGTGAACAGACTGAAAAAGAAAATATTTTTTTCTAACCTCTTTTAGGTATATTCATCTTTGGTGTTAACTTGGAAAACAATTCAGACAAATACAATTTTTTTTTTAGGTGACTGTCTCTTTAGTTGAATTAAGGTACTTAATTTATCATAGAGATACTGATGATATATTTGTGATGGCTGTTGTAAAACTTCTCAGGGCAGGGACCCTATCTTGGTTGGTGTAAAAGAACCATGCACAGAAGTCACATAATTAATAATGCATCACAGTCTAATTTTATATTTTAAAACTATATATATATGAATAATTTCTATATATTATCATGCCTGGGCTTTGACTCTCAGACCTCCAATAGGACTAGTGTTTTTCGAAATGTTCTTTTAGAGTGCGTTGCAGGAGTGCAGTTGAACAGCTTATGTGCTGTAGTCACTGTATGTAAGTGGAATGTATGCACAAAGTATACTAATTGCATCTAGTCCTGTTTCTGTCATTGTTCTGCATCTTTTTGTAAGGAGGGCCATAAGTGGTTCATTCTATGTCTGCTATATTAAGATTAGTCAGCAGATGTTCTGCACCAACCTGTGTCATTAGGTCATAACCACATCTTTGCCTCTGGGATATTCTTGGCCTTACCCTTGCCTCTCTTTTTACAGAGGTAGGCATTGACCAGTGGCAAGCTGTTGCCCACATAAAGTACAGCAGCCGAGTGAGCAGTCTGCCTAAGGAGAGTGTTACTTGGCTCATGATGAAGATTTATACTGGGTGCTGTGTTCAGACAGCAGTTTTCTTGGCTGAGGTGTATAATTTTAATTTTGGAGACTAGATGGCCATAATTATGGTGAGTTTTTGTTCTTTATTACAGCACTATGAAAAAGCAGACAAACAGGTCAAGGAGGAAGTGGAGATTCAAGTGTCTGTTGCTCTGCTGTCTCTTCAGGAGGAGGAGGAGGATGCTAAGTTTCCAGTACATACTAAGGACCACGTGCAAACCCCAAATCTTGAAATACTAGCAGTGGAGGAGGATCCTCTGCCCTCATTAAAAACTGAAGCCCATATACAAAGCTCAAATCCTGACATACTGTGGGGGGAGGAGGAGGAGGAAGAAGAAAAGAAAGAGCTGGTGGAAGGAGGGGAACTAGAATTTTTGTGTCTCTCACATTTTGAGGTTCAGGAGCAATCTTCACATCTTGAAACATCAATAGAAGAGCCTCTGACATTCTTAAAAACTGAGGCACTAGTGCAACCCTCAAATATTGAAATACTAGAGAAACAGAAGCTTCCATCCCTATTGGATACTGAAACTGAGGTTCTCATCTCAGATTTGGACATAAGAGATGCAGAGAAAACTTCACTTTCGACAGATACTGGGTTGAATGTACCAACAAAGAAGTGAGTAGAAAAAGCCTGACCTGCTATATAGGTTTCTTGTTTTGGCAGATGAGCTTCGTCTGTATTTTTTTTAATCGGATATTTTGAGTTTAATATATCTCTGGCCAGTTTTGATGTTTCTGGTCGTAGTATAGTTGTGACATACTTTTACCATTTATCCATCTATGTAGAAAAACATTTGTTAGCCATATATTCTGTTTTTAATTATTTAGGACCAATTCTCTCTCTCTCTCTCTCTCTCTCTCTTTAGATATAGGTATAGATATCCATCCCTTCTGCCAGGTGGAGCCAGCAGCAACAAGGGCTGGGTTCAGTATCTAGGGTTTCCTTTTCAACAATACAACATAAAACCGGCTCAAGCCCCCACCCAGTGACCTGGGACAGTTACACACCACCCCCTGGGTGCTTCTAAGAGGCAATACTTCCCCTCTTGCAAGCACAGAGTCTGAGTGTAGCAAAAACTTGTAATAAAAGGAGGGAATTAACTTAGCATTAATTTGGGAAAACACCACAACTAGGGTTCAGAAACACAAACCATGAACGAAAGACCCACCCCCAAGTAAGTTGGGGAGTGTCCTTTTCCCCTCAGGGTCTTAAGTCCAGCAATCCAAAAGTCCCTTTAACATGCCCATCCCTACTCTGTACCTCACGCACAGTTGCTGTCCTTGGCCAATGCAGCCCAGAATTCACAGGTTCATCCTCAGTGTTCAACTCCCACCCTGTGTTGAAGGCCGGAGCGGGAGGTAACGAGGCACCTTACACGCTGCACTGCTCGGGCACTCACGCCTCTCCACCAGCTGCCCGACTGACACTCACCAAGATGTCTTCAGGGCCCTTCACACACTGAACACAGCTCTCAGTGATTTCAGTAGTTAGTAGGGGAGCCTCACTGCTGGTGCACACTGGGCAGTCTTTTGCAATAAAGACACTGTCCCAAAGTAGGTCTAATGCAGGGGTTCTCAAACTGGGGGTCGGGACCCCTCAGGGGGTTGTGAGGTTATTACATGGAGGGGGTCACAAGCTGTCAGCCTCCACCCCAAACCTCACTTTGCCTCCAGCATTTCTAATGGTGTTAAATATATAAAAAAGCCTTTTTAATTTATAAGTGGGGGGGTCACACTCAGGGGCTTGCTATGTGAAAGAGATCACCAGTGCAAAATTTTGAGAACCACTGATCTAATACTTAAACCTGTGTATCAGCAATTTAAGCTCTGCAGCATGTAACAAGATTCTCCATTGAGTCAAAATTAGCTCTTTTATTATGCTATGGAGAGAGGAAGGGCCAAATTGTGTCTAGGACCCTTAAACCAGGCACACACCACCAGATACACACACTTACCTCCACTGTCTCTCAACTCATTGGGCTTTGGAACCCATGTCCCCTGCCTAGCGAATGCCATTTAGTTGAGGGTGAATCCCTCCATTGGGGTATGCCAGGTACAGTTCTGCTGCCCTCAGTTCATATAACAAGGATAAAAACCCTTTATTACTCCTGCCCCAATAACAAGGAAACTGGGGATCCAACACCAGCCACAAGTGATCATTTGGGCAAGCAATCCCATCATGCTGAGCACCGAGGCAGGGTGGGTGTGTCCATGCAAATGAGATCAGCTTCTGATATCTTTTTCCACAGCTTATCTCTAGATGTCAGGGGAGAGCTCAATCAGACTCTGCTTACATATAGGTGGGCAGCCACACAAATACATTGTGACTAATGCTAGCATATGTGGTTCCCCCATCCATGTCTCTTTCATGGCTGTGCCAAAGAGAGAGAATTAGAAATAATGATACCAAATTAGATATATTCTAATTAACATACTGAGTTAATATTGTCACCTTGGACTGTGATGTTATTTGATCTAATAAGTTGGGTAGGGCTAAGACTGTCCATGAACGGGAAGACAACGAGGAGAAATCATGTTGTTAAATATGTGTCCTTGCAGCAGGAGCAGAAATCTATCTGGTCTCTTCAGTCTTCTGGATATTCCAGGAGAGCATGAGGAACTCTTAACTCAAAAGCAAATAGCAGGTAATGTAGAACCTCCTTGACTCACTTCTTCAACTCAGTCTTCAGTCATGTAAATTAGTGGTTTTAAAAATTGTTTTGCATTGGTGATTTAAAGGGGGTGTTGCTCATTTTCATTCCATTACTACTAGTAAGTGTATCACACATTGCTTTACAAATCAAAATAAAAGGCTTTTAAAATATTTTAAAATAAAAAATAATAGAGTAAGAAAGGAATTGAAATATAGTCAAGAAAGGAAAGAAATTTTAGTTTAATGCAAGAAGGAGAATCAATTATGCAGATAGATGCAGGAGGGCAGGCCCAGATGACACGGACTATAGGGGAGAAGGCCCTTGCAACCTAAATAGATTTTTGGAAAGGGACAAAAAGGTGGCTGGTGCTAAACAGGCTGAAGAGAGTAGATAGAGACAATGTTAAGAGTAGCCATTTGTTTCAGGAAGTACAGTACATAAACTTGTTATTTCGTTGCAGTAGACACGCATGAAAAATCTGACTAACTTTCAGTGCTTTACATATGTTTGCAGCATTCAAAGATGTCTTCAAGGTTTTCAGCAGCACAGAGGGTAACATTAAGATGCGTGGCCTGAAGCTGATTCTGCACAGTGTGGGCATTAATGTAACCCATCAAGAAATCCACGAGGCACTGAATCGAGCAGATATCGATGGTATGTTTTCAGAAAAGCAATACATATTTGTTGATGGTGCATGGGTGGTATTGTGGACAACGTGGCAGAGCATGTGTGTATATGCATGTGTCAGTGAGAGATACTTGGGGATGGCATTGGTTTGTGCATGTGAGAATACAGATTGTAGATTGTAAATCCCTTGTGGGGCAGGGGCTGTCTTTTTGTTCTGTGATTGTACAAGGCACAATGGGGTCCTGGTCCATAACTAGGACTTCTAGGCACTACGGTCATTCAAATAATTAATAATAATAATAATAGGCCTAGTCTGGAGAGGTGCTGAGCACTTGTGAGAATCAGGCCCCATGTTTGCATATGAGATACTAAAACTGAATCCCAAACTGAGTAGAACCCATTCTATATCTATTTGGCTTTCATTTTTCCTGTCCCCATGCTCTTTCTGTTTTTTTCTGGTGTCTGCTGATTTTATTTTCTCTGTTTTATGGAATATCAGATTGGTTGTGTCTCTGTAACTAGGCACCTGGTTAAATTATTTGATTTTTATTCAAATTAGAGATGCTAAAATCTAGTGTAACCATGAAAGAAAATGAAAATAAATCCATATTAATATAGATAATATTTTCTAATTGATGGTTTTATTGCTTTACATAGTCTATCATGTCGTTTATTTTCTCCATGGCTGACCTTTCCTTTATTTGGCAGGTGATGGGCAGGTGAATTTCACAGACTTTGTAACTGTTCTGACAGATGACCAGCGCTTTGCTCAATCTATGGGTAAGAACTGTACAATGAAAATATCTGATCCTTCTTCCTTTTTTCTACCGGCAAAACTCTCATTGATAATGGGAGAAGAATTGAGATTGTGCATTAGAGAAACTGATATTGATATAAAAGGAAATCTTGAGAATAACATAAAGAATATTCTAAATACTAATAAGTCAAAAAGAACAGGAGTACTTGTGGCACCTTAGAGACTAACACATTTATTTGAGCATAAACTTTCGTGGGCTACAACCCACTTCATCAGATGCGTAAAATGGAACATATAGTAAGACGGTATATATACATACAGAGAACATGAAAAGGTGGAAGTTGTCATCATAGGACCTAATCACATCAGCCACGCCATCAGGGGCTCATTCACCTGCACATCTACCAATGTGATATATGCCATCATGTGCCAGCAGTGCCCCTCTGCCATGTACATTGGCCAAACTTGACAGTCTTTACACAAAAGAATAAATGGACACAAATCTGACATCAGGAATCATAATATTAAAAAATCAGTAGGAGAACACTTCAACCTCTCTAGTCACTCAGTAACAGACTTAAAGGTGGCAATTCTGCAACAGAAAAGCTTCAAAAACAGCCTCCAATGAGAAACTGCTGAACTAGAATTAATTTTCAAACTAGATGCCATTAACTTGGGCTTGAATAGAGACTGGGAATGGCTGGGTCATTACACAAATTGAATCTATTTCCCCATGTTAAGTATCCTCACACCTTCTTGTCAACTGTCTGGAATGGGCCGTCTTGATTATCACTTCAAAAGGTTTTATTTTCTCCTGCTGATAATAGCTCATCTTAATTAATTAGTCTCTTAGAGTTGGTATGGCAACTTCCACCTTTTCATGTTCTCTGTATGTATATATATCTTCTTACTATATGTTCCATTCCATGCATCTGATGAAGTGGGCTGTAGCCAACGAAAGTTTATGCTCAAATAAATGTGTTAGTCTCTAAGGTGCCACAAGTACTCTTGTCCTTTTTGCGCATACAAACTAACACGGCTGCTACTCGGAAACCTGTCACTAATAAGTCAGTCATCTAAAATAACTTTGAAAATGTCTTGAAGATAATATAAAAGTTTAGTCAGCAGTCAAATAGGAAACTGGCATCTTGACAATCCAGTGATATAGGTTAGGATTCAGAGAATACAGTTCATAGGTTGAAAACTTTAATTGTTGTAAGGTAAGTTTGACAGAATGTTGAGTTTTAGGACCCTGAACAGAGATAAAGAACTATTCTGCTGGCTCATCTTGGTGTCAAGTTCTTGGTAGCCAGACCAGGTGGTTCCTAGTAGCTCCAACCCAAGAATCTGAAAGGACGAGTGAGACATAGTGAGAGACTACTAGCATGTCAAGGAGAAAACTTATGAATAGCTAATGTCAGGAGGTCAAGGGATTCATACCCTGTTACTCACCTGTTTGGGGAGATGTTACAGTTGCATGTGATTCCCACAGTGAAAAGACCTCTTTTTAGAACAGGGTTTGTACTTAAAAGCTGATGATGTGGAAAATTCTGGTGTGAATTTCCAAAATAGTTTCACATTTCAGTCATTTGTCACCCACTTGTTTGTGTAATTCACCTGTCAGTTTGTGTTAAGTGTCCCCTTTTGTGCCCAGTCTGCAGAGGATGTGAGTGTGTGACAGCTTGAGAGCCTGACTCTTTAGCACAAGCTATAAAGACTCAGTCTTTTAAATGAGAGGTCATTGTTTCGGTACCCCAGTATTAATCCAGATGGTGTCTATTGCACTTTTAGATGTCCCACATTTAACATATTTGTAGGTTGAGATGCATCCTTAATACTGGTGGGAGAGAAGAGGGGAGCACAACACAGACCTGCTGATGTGATGCAGGCACACACCCTGCTGCTGCAGTTGCTCCTGACTATATCCAATTTCCAGAAGTCCACGAGAATCTACTGAGTGTTTGGGGAAGTGGAGTGGTGATACAGACTACTTCATGGAAGTTCCCTCCAGATGACAGTTTGTCATCACTTGCTAAAATGTGGAGCGTTGCTCTTGGTGTACTTTCCATAACTTTTTAAACAAGGATAAAATGCAGCATGGACAAAGATTTTGAGGCATATCACAGCCTCCCACACTCTTCAGAAGAGTCAACATAGTTAGGAGCAGCTTCAGCAGTGTAGTTTCTGTCTGATTCCCAGGCAGGGACAGCTCTTCTCCCTGACAGTGGGAAGCTATGCTTTAAGGAACACTAAAACTATATAAAAAACCTAGGAGGTTATCAAATGAAAACTCTGTTAAGATTATGGCAGGATACGCTTCATCCCCTAAAACCTTAAAAGAATGAAAATAACTAGTTAAGAGGAAAGACTTATACATTCCTTTCCCCTTTCATATTGCCTAGGATTTTGCTGCCACCAAATTAATCCATATTTTAAGTGTTTAATTTAACCAAGAATGGTATTCTCCTTGGATCCCTCTTTGAATATTGAGTAGCATGCTTCAAAGGTAGTCATGTGGTACTCTTTCCCTCTCTGTGTGTATCTTTACTGATATTTAAAATAAAGAAGCCTCCACAAGGCAGGAGAAAACAGATTAAAATATAATATTTATTTATGGAGTCTAATACTAGTAATGGACTACATACAAATTTACAAAAATAAGAAAGGGAAATTGAACCAGGCTTCAAGAAATAACAGCCAAAAAAAAGAAATTAATATAACGGAACTTATGTGTATACAGGTATGCTGCACATAATTATTTGGAATTGTAAACAATAACCTTTTCCATAACAAAAAATGGGTTTCTCTCAATGCCGATAATGTGCTCTGAAGTGAGGCTACTATTCTGTTGTAAGGTTAGAGCCCGGTGTGATGGGTTCCCTCTGGGGTGCCACCTAGAACTGGGGCACCACTGAGCCTTCGACCCACCAGCCTGGGCTCCCCCTCACACTATACTGCTGCGACTAACTGCAAAGCCCTCCCGGCTGCATTTTCACCAGCATATATACAGGTAGGGACACACCCAGTTGCAGTTACATGCAGGCTCTCTGACCAGCCCCCGCATAGGAAGGCTGCAGTTAAGGCAACTCCCAGCTTCCCAGGTGTGCACCCCCTCCAGAGTATAAACCCAAAATTTTACCATCTTGCGCTGCACAGGGAACTGTACAGCATAAGCTCATCAAATTCGCCCCCTCCCTCTATGTGGAGAGGAATATGCAACACCCTTTGCCCCCTGAGTTATGATTCCCACACACTTCACTCTAACTCACTGGTTTAGATAAAGCAAAAACAAATTTATTAACTACAAAAGATAGATTTTAAGTGATAGCAAACAGATCAAAGCAGATTACCTAGCAAATAAACAAAAAACTCAAACTAAGCTTAATATACTAAATAGATTGGATATGAATAGCAGCTTTTCACCCTAAGAGGTGATACAGGCAGGCTGCAGATTCTTAAGGGGCAATCTGCACTTGTTTTATAGCTTGGAAACCCAAGGTGTTTCATTCACAGGCTAGAAATCCCTTTAGCCTAGGTCCAGCACTTCCCCCAGTTCAGTCTTTGTTCCTCAGGTGTTTCCAGGAGTCTTCTTGGGTGGGGAGTGAAGAACACCAGATGATGTCACTCCCTCCCTTATATAGCTTTTGCATATGGCGGGAACCCTTCGTTTCCAAGCTTGGTTCCCAGACCAGTCTGTGGAAAAATACTGACATCCCAAGACGGAGTCCATCATCATGTCCTTGTAGCATCATAGTAGCCATTACTTGGAGGCTGTCTGTAACGTTCTCAGGAAGGCTTCCCAGGTAGATAGCTTTTCCTAAGGCCTCTTGTTTTTTCCTAAGGCCCATTGCCCTGAATAGGCCCTTCCCCACCCACTATCTAGACTGTAAGCATCGTGTCTAGTGGATGTTACAGGCATAGCTGCCCTGTCCATAGGACGGACCAGGGCAACCGCCCCAGGCCCTGTGCTTTGGGGGGCCCCGCGCCTTGGGACGTGGGGTCCTGGGCGGCCTGGGGAGTTAGTAGGGGGGCCTGGCACCAGCAGCAGTGGGGGGCCTGGCGCTGGCCCACTCCGCCGGCTCCTGGCATCGCTCGGGGAGGGGGCTTGGGGGAAGAGGTGGAATGGGGGTGGGGCAGGAAGAGGCAGGGCGGGGGTTGGGGGAAGAGGTGGAGGCGGGGTAGGGCCTGGGCCAGATGAGTGCAGGGGGTTGTCCCTGGCCCCGCACCCCCTCCTAGGGACGGCCCTGGTTACAGGTGTATAGTAATTCCTCGCTTAATGTTGCGGTTATGTTCCTGAAAAATGCGACTTTAAGTGAAACGATGTTAAGCAAATCCAATTTCCCCATAAGAATTAATGTAAATAGAGGGGTTAGGTTCCAGGGAATTTTTTTCACCAGACAAAAAGCTATATTATAGGCACACACAGTATAAGTTTTAAACAAACAATTTAATATTGTACACAGCAATGATGATTGTGAAGCTTGGTTGAGATGGTGAAGTCAGAGGGTGGGATATTTCCCAGGGGATGCCTTACTGCTAAATGATGAACTAGCATTCGGCTGAGCCCTCAAGGGTTAACACATTGTTGTTAATGTAGCCTAACACTCTACAAGGCAGCAGGAATGGAGGGAGGGGAGACAGCATGGCAGACAGAGACACACCCCCTGTGTGTGTGTGTGAGAGAGAGAGAGAGAGAATGTGCATTGCCTCTTGAAGTACGCTGACACCACTCTAAGTACATTGCCTTTAAAAAGATCAGGAAGTTGAGACAGCAGCTGCGACCAGCAGGCTCTCTCTGTCCTGAGCCCTGTCATGTCCCCATCCTGCTCTATATGGAGAAGGGTTAAGTGGGAGGCAGGAGTAGGGGAGAGGGGGACACCCTGACATTAATCCCCTTCTTTCCCCCTCCCCTGCACAGCAAGCAGGAGGCTCCCGGGTGGGAGCAGCTCCAAGGCAGAGGGCAGGAGCAGCACAGTGCGGGGAGGGACAGTTGAACTGCCAGAAATTGGTAGCCTGCTGGGCGGCTACTGCACAGGGAACTTAGGGGAGCAGGGAGCTGATGGGGGGGCTTCCGGTCCACCCTGGTTCCAAGCCCCCACCAGCTAGCTGCAATAGGCTGCTCTTCCTGCAAGCAGTGGACAAAGCAGGCAGCTGTCAAACAACGTTATAAGGGAGCATTCCACAACTTTAAATAAGCATGTTCCCTAATTAATCAGCAATGTAACAACGAAACAATGTTAACTAGGATGACTTTATGTACCTGTAGTTACAGAACTCCTCACTTAGTCAATATTAATAGCTTCAGATACAAAAATGGTACATGCATACAAATAAGGATAATCATATTAATCAAATTATAACTTTCCAATGACACCTTAGATGACGTACCTTGCATAAAGTACATCATAATTATGTCATAATCATATAATAATATCACTGTTAAGAATATGGGGTGCAGTGTCACATCCAGACCTGACCTTTTCTTCACACCTTGGAAGGAAAAACTTAAATACTGTAAACATACAGCTTTTTAGTTCATCAGACAAGTCTAAGACTTCCAAGCCAGCAATTCAACCGGACTGCCAAAGTAATTTTTCTTTTTCCTTTCAGAAAAACTTCTAGAATTTGCATCTTGTGAGTTTCTTTAGCAATTGGCACCCAGGCAGTGTCACATTCTTTGGTTTATGTTCATTAAAATTCTGGGTAATATTAAATTTTGTTTTAATATACCTCTTTGGGTGAAATGTTTACGGTGGAGATAGTCTGTGGAATGCCCTTTAAACTGATCTTCTGTATTTTCTCCTCAGTTCGGCCCAAAGAGAGCATAATACATGACCCTTATAGTGTAGAGACTCTCTTCTTTGAAGTTCTTACAAAGCTGGTGGAGATGTCAGCTCTGCCGATTAAATCAGAGAAGGAAGTTGTAAGGTGAGTGGCAGTGCCAACCCATTCTTAATAAATGGTACACAAATAAAGAGTTAGTATTAATTTAAAACATTCTGATTATCCTGTGCTATGCACTGTCATAGTTACTCAGTGTCAGGATTACTCAGTTGGTAACATAATACAAGTTCACTTCTGCCCCAGGTCTTGGGTTTCAAACCAAGAGATGTGCTAATATTGAAGTCCAGTATTGAGGTTATACTGTTAAAGTAGCTGACTGTTTAGTTTAGAGTTCATCCTAGCTCCATTTTGTGTTTCTCTGGTGATTCTCCAAGAATTGCATTAGGCTTTTGGCTACAGTGTTGCACTGGGAGTTTATAACCCTTAAGTCTTTTTCATAGTCTCCCATCCTGTAAGTGTGATCTCTATTCTTTGTTCCTACATGTATAACTTTACATTTGGCTGTATTCAAATGCATATTGTTTGCTTGTGTCCAACTTACCAAGTGATCTGTCCTCTTCATTGTTTACCACTCCCCCAATCTTTGTATCATTTTGTTTTCTTTCAGATCATTGATAAAAATATTAAGTAGCTTAGGGCCATTAACTGGTTGCTGTGGGACCCAATTCTCCAGGGTGGCATTCAACTACCATAACCACATAAATGTACTCTCTCTTCTTGCAATCCCCTGTCCCATTCTCTGCACACCTTCCAACTTCTGAAACAAATGAGGTGGGGATTGTAAGATTGTGGGAACTTATTCATCCTCTCAAAAGGTTGGAAAAATTGGTATGTGATTGTGTAAATAAAGACTATATCATCATGCATATGCACAAGGGGTTGCACAGGCAACCTTAATTTTGGCATTTACTACCTTTTTGAGTTCTCAGCTTGGATAATCTTTTAAAGTGAGATGTGATAATTTTTAAAGTGGCTTTTTGCATGTAAAAAAGCAAACTGAAAAATCAGAAATCCCATCATGTGGCATCATATTGACATCCACATGGGTCACCAGCAGAGTTGGAACTTTTAGATACACTGCACAGACCTCTACCATGTGAATTAACAGAGTAGCTGATGACAGTAGTAGGTTGTTATCCTTTGCGTGGAGGATAGATGGGAATGGGACACTTAAGCAGTGGTTTTCACAGGTATTTGTTGATAGTAGAGGAATGGTGAAACTCAAGGATCTTGGGTTCTATTCCAGCCTCTGGAGACAAGTGTTCATTGTTGATCATAGACTCTTCTACCTTCAAGACTGACCTCTTCTGCCCCGCTCCCTCCAACCTTCTCTGTCCCATTCCTGTCATTACCCCGCCATTGGCTCCCCATTCAAGTCCCAGTCTCCTCCCCGACTCCCCAGTCTCCTTGTCTAGCCATTCTTAGCTTACCTTCACCCCAACCCCACTCCCAGATCTAGTCTCCTTGCGCAGCCAGTCCCAATCCCTGCCCCCCCGCCAGCCTCTAATCCCATGCTCTGCCCTCAGACTCCTTGTCTCAATCTACTCCCTTCATGCTCTCCTGCAATGCCCTAGGTTGGTTCAGCTATTGTTCCCTCTGCATTACAGTCAGATGGCTACTTTTTTCCTGCTGCCAGGGTGCCAGAAAAGCTCCTTGCATTCAGTTCCTATCCAGCCTGGAGGAGCCAATACAGGGAAGTCTGGCTTCATCCCTATTACCCAGGGCTGGGGAGCATGATCAGTTGTTCTATGGGGATGGCACATGTGCAGTCCCGGCACATGCTGGAGGTGAGGGGGATGATACATTTGCAGTCTGGTCAGCCCTGAGAACTGTCAGAAGCTCAAGGATACTCAGTGAGGATGGAATCTGGTGATTTTAGCTGTTAAGCTCTAGCAAGCCTTTACTGACCATGGGGGAACTGTGATTTTTTTTTCCCCCAAAAAAGGCTTATAACTTCATGAAAGTTGGATCGAATTTCATGGGGATGGTGAATAGCACATCCCTGAAACAAAAGTCACCCCCTGCCAAACTTCACGTCCCTGCTCCAAAGTATGGAAGCAGTAGAGCTTTCCAAAGAACAAGTCACCAGATTTTTTTGTAATGTTCAGAAATAATATATTTTTCCCTAACTTTGTTCTATGAAACAGATGAATTGTTTTGGCTGAAAATTTCCCCGGAGTCAGCCTCTGTGAGACACTTAACATGGAAATTGTCAGCCTGAACAGTTGAAGTTTGGTACAGTTATAAGCAACTGAAAACAGGGTCTTAGGCCTGGTCTACACTGGGGGTGGGGGGTAGGGTGGGTGTCAATCTAAGATATGCAACTTCAGCTATGAGAATAGCGTAGCTGAAGTTGACATATCTTAGATCGAATTAAAATTACTTACTTCGCATCCTAGCGGCGCTGGATCGACGGCTGCGGCTCCCCCGTCGACTTTGCTTCCGCCTCTCGCACTGCTGGAGTTCAGCAGTCGACGGGAGAGCGATCAGGGATCGATTTATCGCATCTACACTACACACGATAAATTGATCCCTGATAGATTGATCGCTACCCGCCAATCCGGCGGGTAGTGTAGACGTACCTTTACAGTGGGAAGTGTTTGGCAACCTTAATAATAGGCGGGGCTGGTAACACTGCCTATTACACTGCCTTGCAGTTGGAGTACCATAGGCTCAGACTCAGGGGACTGGAGTACTCACAGGGAAAAAATGGTGGGTGCTGAGCACCCACCAGCAGCCCCTCTATCAGCTTCCCCTCACCCCCCAGTGCCTCCTGCCCACCGGCGGGCCCCACGGATCAGCTCCTTCCCCTCCCTCCCAGTGCTTCTCACTGACCACAGGCAGCTGTTTCGCTGGGAGGGAGCGGGGAGGAGTGAGTTTGGGGCGAGCTCGGGAGAGGGGGCAGAACTGGGTGGGAAGAGGAGAGGCAGGGATGGGAAGTGAAAGGGGGGTGAAACATGGCAGGGGGTGAAACAGGTGAAACGGGTGGGAAGAGGTGGGGTGGGGCAGGCTCGGGCTTTGGGGGAAGGGGTGCAGTGGGGGTGGGGCCTGGGGCAGATCTGGGGTCGAGCAACCCCCAGCACTTTGGAAAGTCAGCACAGGTATGGAGTATAATAGATTTTCCCCAAATGAGCTAAATAGTGTCAGTGGCAGCCATTTTCTAATGGCAGTGAAAACTGCCAATTCCTTTTACATGTATTTTTCTTTGCTCCAGATGTGAAATGACTGATCACTGCATCTAGAAATAGTTGCTGACCCTCATAGGCCTGGTCTACACTACGCGTTTAAACTGAATTTAGCAGCGTTAAACCGATTTAACCCCGCACCCGTCCACACAATGAGGCCCTTTATATCGATATAAAGGGCTCTTTAAACCGATTTCTGTACTCCTCCCCAACGAGAGGAGTAGCGCCGAAATCGGTATTGCCGTGTCAGATTAGGGTTAGTGTGGCCGCAAATCGACGGTATTGGCCTCCAGGTGGTATCCCACAGTGCACCATTGTGACTGCTCTGGAAAGCAATCTGAACTTGGATGCACTGGCCAGGTAGACAGGAAAAGCCCCGCGAACTTTTGAATTTCATTTCCTGTTTGCTCAGCATGGAGCTCTGATCAGCACGGGCGGCAATGCAGTCCCAAATCCAAAAAGAGCTCCAGCATGGACCGTATGGGAGATACTGGATCTGATCGCTGTATGGGGAGACAAATCTGTTCTATCAGAGCTCCGTTACAGAAGACGAAATGACAAAGCATTTGAAAAAATCTCCAGGCTATGATAGACAGAGGCCACAGCAGGGACTCAACACAGTGCTGCGTGAGAAGCGTAACGGAAAGCCAAAGAATCAAATGGACGCTCATGGAGGGAGGGAGGGGGTACTGAGGACTCCAGCTATCCCACAGTCCCCGCAGTCTCCGAAAAGTATTTGCATTCTTGGCTGAGCTCCAAATGCCTGAAGGGTCAAAAACATTTTCCCGGGTGTTTCAGGGTGTATGTCGTCAATTTACACCCTCCCCCCCGAAAGAAAAGGGGAAAAAATCGTTTCTCGCCTTTTTTCAATGTCACCCTATGTCTACTGCATGCTGCTGGTAGACGGGGTGCTGCAGTGCTGAACACCAGCATCCCCTTCCCGGTGGCAGACGGTACAATATGACTGCTATCCATCGTCATCATCAGCCCGTGAGTGCTCCTGGCTGGCCTTGGTGAGGTCGGCCAGGGGTGCCTGGGTAAAAATAGGAATGACTCCCGGTCATTCCCGGCAGATGGTACAAAAGGATTGGTAACGGTCCTCATCGTAGCAACTGGAGGCTGAGCTCCATCAGCCCCCCCCCCCCTTTCATGTCTAAAGAAAAGATTCTGTACTTCCTGGACTGTCATAGCAGCGGGAGGCTGCCTCCCCCTCATTTTGTCTCACTAAAAGTCAGTGTTTCTTATTCCTGCATTCTTTATTACTTCATCACACAAATGAGGGGACACTGCAACGGTAGCCCAGGAGGGTTGGGGGAGGAGGGAAGCAACGGGTGGGGTTGTTGCAGGGGCACCCCCTTGAATGGCATGCAGCTCATCATTTCCGCGGGATCTCTGGGGCTCTGACACGGAGCGGCTGTGCTCTCTAGTTCCCTAGTACACTTGCCCCATATTCTAGGCAGGACTGACTCTATTTTTAGACAAAACATAAAGAAGGGAATGACCCAGGGAGTCATTCCCATTTTTGTCCATGCGCCCCCGGCCGACCTCAGCGAGGCCAGCCAGGAGCACCCATGACAGCAGCAGACAGTACAAAAGGATTGATAACCGTCATCGCCAATTTCAAAATGCAAACGGTGCAAAATGACTGATCTCATTGCCAATTTACAATGGCAGACGGTGCAATAGGGATGGTAATCATCTCTGCTACCTTGCAAAGGCAAATGAATGCTGCTGTGTAGCACTGCAGTACCGCCTCTGTCAGCAGCATCCAGTACACATACGGTGACAGTGACAAAAGGCAAAACAGGCTCCATGGTTGCCATGCTATGGCGTCTGCCAGGGCAATCCAGGTGAAAAAGGACGCCGTTGTCTGCCGTTGCTTTCACGGAGGAAGGATTGAGTGATGACATTTACCCAGAATCACCCGCGACACTTTTTTTGCCCCATCATGCATTGGGATCTCAACCCAGAAATCCAACTATGGGATAGCTACGGGATAGCTACCCACAGTGCAACGCTCTGGAAATCGACGCTAGCCTTGGTACATGGACCCACACCGCTGAATTAATGTGCTTAGTGTGGCCGCGTGCACTCGACTTTATACAATCTGTTTTAAAAAATCGGTTTCTGTAAAATCGGAATAATCCCGTAGTGTAGACATACCCATATAGTATCACTGCTTGGAGGGTAGGGCTTTGTGAGGCAGGCTCTGTTCCCTGAGGCAGAACAGAAGTGTAACAACTAAGAAGGCAGGCTGCTAATGTTCCCATTGTCAGTTAATTGTTCCCATTCTTAATCAATTGCCCCAGGAGCCTAAAATGGAAAAAAGCTTTAAGGCTCCTTTACCTTGCCAGGGTGGTTTAAAGGAGCCTTCTAGTAAATGACAGTCAGGAAATTCTCAGCTAGGAAGATCGATGTGCTTTCTTGCTTTTTTCTGTGCCAGAGTGTCACAATGGGGTTAGATTACAGCTCAGGATCTATTTTATTTGCCCATTAAAAAAATGCAGGACAATGATTAGCAAAACTATATGACTTACATTCTACTTTACTTTTATTTTGGTGTTTGGTGTTCTGTAATTTAATTTAAATGAAAATCCAGGATTATAACTGGAATGCAGAGTATTGAGGTTATCAAGTATTTGTAACTAAATTTTAATGTGTTTAGGAAATTATGAGCAGTTGTGATTTTTTTTCCTGTATGGTAGATTAAATAAATTACCAAAATAAGTGAAACTGGTGTGATTATATTGCATTGTTTTGACAAAATACGCACAAGTTTGCAGAATTTTTAATTTTTTTGCGGAGAATTCCCCTAGCAGTATGAAAAGATATAGTACTGTAGTTAAAGACCAGTAAGCCTGGGAGTTAGAATGTCTGGATTCTCTTCTTGGCGGTGACAGATTTCTTATGGTGGTGTTTTTTGGGGCTTTTTGGCAAGTCTCGCTGAGCACAAAATTTTCAAATATGGGTACCTAATTTTGCTGTCCAAGTCTACATTTAAGCCTCTAAATAAGGGGATGTATTTTCAGAACAATTGGGTCTCATTGACTTCAGCGCCCAAAAAGGTTTTTAGAGGTGTAATTTAAGGGACCCATGTTTATTTCACTTTAATGACACAACTCTCAAACAACTAGGAATCTAGACTATTTCAGAAAATGAATTAAAATAGTTTACATTTTTTTCGGAGTTGCTCTAAAAATGATTGTTTTACAGTCATATTTTAATATATTTTACAAACGTTTCTCTTCCTTGTTATTGTGCAAATGACCAGCATAAACAGGCTGACTGACTGACAAATTGTACAAGGGAAACAGTGAAACTGAATTTTGCCTTGAGCTTGTACGTTGCTTAGCGGATGGAATCCTAATCCTAACACAAGAATTTTGGCACTACCAGTACAAATACAGCTAGAAGGATTCTGTCTAGAGGCAACACAGCATATGTAGTTCTAGTGGAGATCTTTCTGTTTCTCATCAGGATGGCCTGGACCTCATGGGAACATGATTTCTCATGAGTTTTCAACCACAAATCATTCATACAGTCAGGTGGAGGGGCTCGGGGTTCAGATGCCCTGTGGCTTTGCGGCTCTGTTTCTCTCTCACTTGCTTCTCTGAGGCCAGTCTCTAGCCTCAGAGTGACTTGCTCTTCCAAGTTTGCAATTTCCAACTTTACTGCAAGAAGTTTGGTCATCAGATCATCTCTCATGGCCTTAAACTCAGAGGTCATCTCCAGAATGTCTGTTTTGGTTGCCATTAGAGTTTCGTCAGCCCTGGCATATCTGTCTGATTTGGCTGCAAAATCTTCATGTGGTGTCTGAGAGGTCTCTCCATGCTGTGAGCCAGAAACACTATTTTCAGTGAGGTATCTTTTTTTAAAACTTGTTTATTTTCTTGGCAAATCCATCCTTGAAACTTTCTTTCGTGGAATTTAGTAGGTTTTTGGGGTCAGTGGAGGCAGATTCCTTTGCTATCCCCTCAAAGCTCAGGCTACATGCAGCCATGTTATTCAGGCCTTCTGCTGATCTCAACACAGCTATTTTAATATAATCTTTTTATTGTTTTCATACAAAACACACCAATAGCCAAAGGAGCCTAAGTGACTTTTGGAAATTAGACTTAGGAGCCCAAATCATTTTGGCACTTTTGAAAAAATTGCCCTTGGTCAATGGTGTGTTGATAGTTTCATCCTCAGGTTATAGTAACTGAGTTTTTTTTTCCTAGTTATTATGAGCTAAAGCAAAGAAACTTCTGGAGGAGCTTTCAGCGGAAGAGTCCCACTGACTACCCGAAGACCTCACCGAATAGAAAATGCAGTGGTCTTACTTATTTTTGCCAGGCTTCTCGGCTAATAGGGCTCCCCACCAGCCAACTGTTGACATCTCTACCCAGCCTGAGTGATACTGCCAGCTGTAAGAACTATTATATTCTCTCTGTGCATAATCACTTTAATTTAACTTTCCTTAGCAGACCATGTTTTGATATGGAAAATGAGAACACCGTTCTTTTAGGGGCACATACTGTCATTGTGCAGGGTGTGGAAAACTAGGTCAGATTGAGAATGAGGCTTGCTAATGGGAGGAGGGAAGATTTGGAAGTTGGAGTACTTGTCAGTGCTGGCGGCAAGGGAAAGGGGATTTGGAAGTGCTTGACATTGCAGGAGGATTTGCAGACATGCCATCTCTCACAAATTTATGGTGAGAGATGCGATTTTTAAGTAAAAGTAAGCCTCACTCATGATCTCACAATAGAACTCTGAAATCTCAGGATTTTGTGCAGTGGAGCTCTGGCTGTCAGTCGTAGGTGACAGGGCTCTGGCTGTCAGCCTGGTACGTGGCCTGGGGAGGGTGAAGAACCCTAAGAGGAGCAGAGGTGAGGCTGGGAGAGCTGAGCTATGGCCTGGAGGCTGCAGGGGGGCTGAAGTGAGTATGGTGGGAGCTGATGGGGTAGGGGGCTGTATTGATGGTGGGTTCTAAGCAGATGGAGTGAGTGCTGAGAGGGTGAGCTGTGGGTAGTGGGGTTTGATAAGGTAGTGGGGGCTGAACTGATGGGGTAGTGATGATGGCGGCTGGGGACTGAATTGAGGGAGGTTGGGTGGAGAATATAACTGATGGGGAACTGGAGGACAGGATTAAGTGCTGGGTAGGAGACAAGCAGATGTGGAGGTCAGAGCACCTGCAGCAGGGGCCAAAATCATGTTATCCAGTACATGTGGGAGAGCAGGCAACACTAATTGTCACATGCATACACCCTGGGGATGGGTGCGGGGGAGGAGGGGGGGTCAAAAATCAAGAGACTGGCCTAAAAAACACACTATAATTTTTTTTTCTTTAAAGTCATGATTTTTCGGGCCAATCTCATGGTTTTGGGGGGGTCTGACTCATGATTTTTGCTCTATTGAAGTTGGCGATAGTGGATTCGGCAGATGGAAAAGTGAAGTCAAATTTAGAGTGCTTATCACTATGAGGGTGCCTGCTTATGACTTTTTTCCTCCTGTTCCCTGACTCTCCAGTGGTCTTCCAGTTCCCTACTCCTCACCTCTGGACTTCCATGCCACCTCCAGAGATTTCCTTCCCCTTCTTTTTTCTCCAAACATTTTTCCTAAGTTGGTTTCCTTTGATTTATATTCATTTTATTAAAAAGAACAGGAGTACTTGTGGCATCTTAGAGACTATTGTACAGCTCTCTGACTGCCTCAGAGGTAGGGAGGGAAATGGATATGCTTTAAATCTAAAACTATTATTACCATATTATCTTAAGTATGAACTTGGGCCTAGTTTTGTCTCTGCTGGGCCCTTCTCAGTTAAATCATTTGGTGCTCTGTATGTAGTTCAGACTCTGGCAGATTGTCTGGCACCAAGATTCTGATGTAATAGAGAATGGGTTGGGTGCAATGCTTCTTACTGTGCATGTGTGACAAGAAAAAGAGAAAGCTGTAGCCCCTGCTTGTCTGAAGAGAAGAGCAACGATTGTGATGGAACTACACTGGAACAAAGGAGCTCTGATACTGCATACCATGTTACAGAGAAACTGGTGAGGGGTGGGTTGACGGTCCAGAAATAGGTTTGCAGACTGTCCTGACCCCTCCAATACCATTGCCACAATAATGTCATAAAAATGTAGGACTGGAAAGCACATCTGGTCCAGTTCCCTGCACTGAGGCAGAACTAAGTATTATCTAGGACCGTTCCAGTCAGATGTTTGTCTAACCTGCTCTTAAAAACCTCCCATGACAGGGATTCCACATTTCCACAACCTAGGTAATTTGTTCCAGTGTTTAACTATGCTTAGAGGTAAGAAGTTTTTCTTAATTTCTAACCTAAATTTCCCTTTCTGTGGATGTTTATGTTCATAACCATCTCACAATGGGACACTTGCACCCGTATATTACATGTGCATTTCAGATTTCCAGTCAAACCTTTGTCCCTTGCTAATTCTTTTTGTATTTTTTCCCTTTGCTAGTGTCTGATAGCCCTTATGCCACAATACCACGTTTGTTACGAACCTGCCAGGACAGGAGAGTGAGACTGAAGCCTCTGAGACACAGACCTATGTTGAGGGAAAAGAGCAATAAGGAATTCAGCCCTAATTCTGAGTACAGACAGGTGAGAATAGGGACTTCTCTTTGGTAAAACTACTGTAAAACTTCACAGCTGTCTTGGTGGTAAAACTAGGATGGTCAAAACACTGAAGAATATACTGTCTGTAGGGTACAATCCTTCAGCCTCAGTGAGTGCAGAATTAGGTGTTTAATAGGCCTCCACCTTTAATGTCGGTTTCTTTGATCATGGCAAAGATCTGAGTTAGCGTGTAAGGCCCCCTCCCCCATACAGAAAAGAGTTAAAATCTACAAGGTCATGCCATGAATTTTATGTCTCGTGGGAAGTGGATGATCTGAGTTTTATTTAAGTATTTGGTTCTACAGAATCTAGGGGTAATTTAAGAGTATTACAATAGAATAAAGATAATCCCATTTATAATGGGAAAATATATATATACATCTCTACCTCGATATAACGTGACCCTATATAACACAAATTTGGATATAATGCGGTAAAGCAGTGCTCCGGGGGGCGGGGCTGCGCAGGCTGGCGGATCAAAGCAAGTTCAATATAATGCGGTTTCACCTATAACGTGGTAAGATTTTTTGGCTCCTGAGGACAGTGTTATATCAGGGTGGAGGTGTATTTGGGTTCTAACCCAGTGGTCTCCACAGAGGGCGGCCAGAGGAGGGAGGGAGCGAATGAGCGGGGAAGCTGGCCCCCCCGCACAGGCAGGGCCACCCGGAATGCAGGGGCTTTAGGGGCTGCAGGGCCCTGGGCTAAGGGGGCCCCCGGGCCCTGGCCTGCAGCTCTAAAGCCCCTTTTGGAATGTGGCCCTGAGTTTTCTGGCCCCTGGAGGAGCAGGGGCAGCTGCACAGCCAGCGGCTGGAAAGAAGCGGCGCTTTCCCTTTCAAAGCCAGCTGGAGAGAAGCAGGGCTTTGAAGGGTAAAGCAGCGCTTTGACAGGGAAAGCACAGCTTCTCTCCCGCCGCTGGCTGTGCGGCTGCCCCTGCTCCTCCTGAGTCCTCCGGCTAATGCTCGCAGGGCCGCATTCCGAAAGTGGCTTTCGAGCTGCAGGCCAGGGCCCCGGGGCCCCCTTAGCCCAGGGCCCTGCAGCCCCTAAAGCCCCTACCTTCCGGGTGACCTTACCTGTGTGTGTGTGTGTGTGTGTGTGGAGGGGAGCAGCTCCCAGAATTGTGGCAATGGGGGTGGTGCTGTATTGCGCAGAGCCACCTGCACACCCCCTGCACCAAACAGGAGCTGCCCCGGGGAAGGCACCTCCTGCCTGCCCCAGCCCTGAGCCTCCTCCCGCACCCCCACCCTGAGCGCCTTCCCGCACCCTAACTCCCTCCCAGACCCCGTACCCCTACTCTGAGCTCCCTCCCGCACCTTAACTCTAATCCAGACCTTCGAATCGTCGTATCACAAAGTGTTAAACCAAGATTTAAAAAAATAATGCTTATTCAATCACATTGCTCTCACTAAAAATATTATTAATAATTTTTTTTGAGAGAGCAAAAAGGTTTTTTCTATGGTTAATAAATAAAATACAATAAAATTTTTATAAATATTGTTATTTCATCTTTATTTCATCCTTTTTTAATTTCTATTTTTGTATGTTTTATAATGTACATAATATATTAATATAGTAGTACATGTATATAATTTATACATAAATAAATATAAATATATTTGGGGTGCGTGCTCAAAAATATTTTACTGATAGGGGTGTGTGATCAAAAAAGTTTGGAGACCACTGCTCTACCCCACCTATCCTGCAAAGACTGGAGTTCAGTTAGTATTCTGAATATTGGAGAGAGAGGCAGTGGGAAAAGAGGGGGAATATATGGAATGTCCCTACATGTGCGTGGTCATTCTGCTGTAAAGAATCTCAGTCAAATCAAGAAAGGAAACCAAAACAAGAAGTGTTTTCTTTAGAGCATATAATAAATATAGTCCTAAAGTTCCCCCCTTTCCAGGATCAGAGAAACAGTGGAGTTCACTGATTCCTTTTGTCTGAGGATTAAGCAGAACTCCTTAATTCCCTCTTTCTTCAAGGTCAAAGCAAATAAATAAAATCACCCTAAACTCTTTCTTACGTCTGCATTCCTCCTTTATTCAGGACAGAAACAAAATTCCCAAGTTTTCCTTTTTGGGGGGGAGTGAGGCGGGGAGGGTTAAACAAACAAACAAACAAACAAACAAACTTACAGCTATTTGGCTCTCCAGCAACAGACTGCTTCTTTCTCCCTGTACATGTTAAGTGAACACACAGTTGACCATAGTTTTTATATAAATAATTAATAATAGACACTTTGAATTAGCAAATACCTGTCCAAGTGCTTTAGGTTTAGCCTGGACAATCCCAAATGTGTAAACGTAGAGGATAGATGGCACTGAAAACAAGGAGATGGGGGAGTGAAGCAAAGAAGGAGCCAGAGATTTGATTAATGAAATTGATGTAAAGAGTTATTATTTTTACACCAATGTGAGAATAGTCATGCCCTGTAATTGTAAGCAAAAGAGAGGGAAATCCTCCTTTCTGAAACTGACCTCTGACTCTTTTTTTTCAGAGAGCTGGAACAGCAAGTCTGTGAGCAGAACTGCATGTGCAATCTCACCCAGTTCTGAATGTATGAATTCTTCCTTCATTTTCGATAATGAATACTCTGAAACTCTAGCCAAAAACTATCCAAGCACAATACTATATAACAAGAAAGGCATATGTAACAAATGTAATTCTGATTCATCCACTACTTTATGATTCAGTATATTTCTATAACTCTTATTCCTGCAGCTGGGCACTGAGGGTGCGGGTAGGGTGTGTGTGTGTCTGGGCTGCGGGTAAGGGCGGAGGTGGCGGAGCTGGGCTCTTGGGGAAGGGTGCAAGTGTCTGCACCTTGACGGCACCCTGCGGCTGGGCTCTGGGAGAAGGGGTGCGAGTGTCTGGGCTGGTGAGGGGTGTGCAGCTGGGCTGTGAGGGGTGGGGATGAGTGTCTGGACTGCGGGGGGCCCTGCAGGTGGTCTCTCAGGGGAGGTGTGTAGTATCTGGCTCCCTGGCTGGGCTTTGGGGAGAGGGAGCAGAGAAACAGGCACTGGGTTGTCATACGGGTTTCTTTAACTTTCTTCTGCTAGGGGAATTTTTTTTGTCTGTATTGTTACAGACATAGTTGCTGACAGGTATTTTGAAATAAATTACCAAAAGAATTGAAACTGGTATGATTATATAGTGATATTTTGAGAAATAAAATATGCAGAATTTAAAATATGTGCAGAATTTTTAATTTTTTGGTGCAGAATTCCTCCAGAAGTGAATACTGGTAATACTTGACCAGGAATTTCTAATACTAATATATTGCCAAATAATATGACAAATTACCATCCTGTTTCCCATATTACCAGCACCCTTCATTGACCAGTAGAACACATTTAAACAAGTGGCCAGGGGTGCAATATGAAAATGAAATATTTGCTACATGAGGTTTCATCAGTAAATAGGACTACAAAAATCTTTTCAAGATGAATTGCAATTATCTTGGGTTATGCAAGAGATTGATACTGCAGGCTTGGAGAATCTTTCGAGTCCTAGTTTGAAGAGATTGGTATGTTGATATGAAAGAAATTACTTCCAAAGAGCACAATATTTAGAAGATGAATGACAACATTGATGAATGTAATATATGAGAGGAATTTGTTCCATCTAAAGGAAAACATAGATATACAAGAAGCCACATGATTTCTAAAGAGAATAGATGTGGAACAGTTCAGGATTTAGTTTTTGTAAATCTTTGTTTTTTACTTGCCTGTAGCTTTTGAAACGTTGATGTATAATTTTGTATAGTTTTAAATCCCAAGAAGACATAATACAAATACAAATAGTTCAGTACATTTATTGTATTTCTAAATCCAAGTGTAATGTGGACACTTGTCCAAAAATCATTACACAAATGGTATTAATGACACCTTTGCTGGCAGTCTCAGCAGGGAGACTAAGGACTGAATGGGGTTGGGAGACTTAACTACCCTTTCACCCCAGAGGTGGCCTCAAGGCTAGGGGTGAGTCAGATTGGTGAGTCAACATGAAGAAGCATGCACTGTCCATGATGTACTTGTTCTGTGGAAAGACAGGGATTTATTCCTTGTATTCACTATTTCATGTTATTGCACCCTACACAATTGCTATAGTGAAATAAGTTATTTGTTACACCCATTTTTCACTGCTGGCCAGGTTGATATATTTGGAAAGTGTTTATTGAAGTGACTAAGAATTTAACTACTTACCTTGTTTGTTAAATAGTCGTAATTCCTTTTCTTTCTGCATTGAATAGAGTATTTTTACTTTGAAAATTAATACAGCATTTTTGAAAAGTGGAACATGAAAAAGTAGAGAAAAATAGAAGCAGAGATGAATGGAAATATACTCGTAGAAGATTGTCCAATAACCACAGTGGCCTCAATTCTTGGGTCCAGCCAAGCTGTGGGGAGTGCAGGACCCAAAGGAAAAACGAAGGTACCTTTTGCAGCTCCCAGTTTTGGGACTGGCTGGGAGCTGATTTTAGCTTTTGTTTAATTTACACCTTACTGCCTACAGCCCCAAAGGGTGACTGAAGATTTGAGGGGCAGTACAGCCATGCCGTTTTCCCCCAGCTACACCTACTACAATAGTGTCTGTGGAGGGTATTAGAGCGATTAGGTGTCTGGCTTGTTGCTACCCAGGGATTACTGTTATAGTGGGGAAAATTTCTGTGTATCCTGTTAATTACTTGTAATTCAAATCTGTTGAGATAATGTTATCAGATGTTTTAAGAGCAAGATGATACAGCTTAAGTGTCATAAGTGTTCGGGTGTGCGCAGCTGAGTCTACACCTCGTTTGGATCCGCAGAGCTCTTTGAAAAGGTGTGTGATCCAGTTACAGCTCAGTTGGCTAATTTGTAAAGAGCTAAACGCTGCGATCTTGAGTCCTATTGTTGTCAAGCAAAAGTCGGCTTAATGAAATGCAACTGAGTTTGTTTTTGCTTGCTTGTAAAGATCTGAGGAATTGTCGTAAAAGAAACAATTTCTGCAGTGTAAGTGGAGTGTATTGTGGTAAAGAGTATAGGTTTTATTCCCACTACTAATGAGCTAAGAATTGGAGGTAGGTATTCTTGCTGTTGGCTGCAAAGCAGAATATTCCTTCCGAAATAACTTGTGCTGGAAAGTGAGGCTTTCTGGTGACTGAGAAGATGAGAGTGTCATTTCCCCTGAGTCGTTTGGGCAAGGAGGGGCTAGAGAACAGTGACTCACACATAGCTGAAGTTGTTTCTTTGTAAGGGGAATTAGCTCAAATGGTAGAGCGCTCGCTTAGCATGCGAGAGGTAGCGGGATCGATGCCCGCATTCTCCAGGAGGCTATTTTTTTAAAACCAGATAACATTTATTTCAAAGTGACCCGTTTTTTTCAATTGTGAAGAATATGCATATTTTAAGTTATTTCTTGAGGCTTTCTGATTTTAGAAAGTGATTTTGGGGGGCATTTTGTTTTGTGGGAAGGTCGGTTTGTGATCTGTTTTCTCGAAGATTATCACAGCTGCATGCACATGAGAGAGGTAATTCTTGACAGCCAAAAAAAATTGAAACAAAAGGACTGCAAGAGTTGCCACCTGTTGCTTGTGATTTTTGTCTCTGATATTTCACTTATCTAAATACTCGTCCTTATTTTCTTTTTAATTTCTAGATGCATCCTGCTCTTAACATTTTTGTAAGGGATCAAAATAAATGTACATATTAAATCAATCCACCACATTTAAATAAAGGGATGTGCGCAATATGCTTGAATGATATTTTAACTCTTTATTGGAGATAAACATAATGTTGACAGTAAAAATTATTTTCTTTCATAAGTATTGAAAGAACGTGCACAATGCAAAGGATAAGGCAATTCAACAGAGGTTGAGTTATAGCAGGTATAAATAGAATTTTTGTAAAAGCTATGTCAGGGATGATTTTTTAATGAGGTCATCCCACTTGCAAATATGGTTAGGGCAGAGGGTTGTGTCATTTGTCTGTTTTTATAGCATGGAAAAACAAGGTGACCAGGAGGCATGTGGCAATTCCAAGAGAAATTGGTGTCCATAAAAATGTCTTTAACATTATATTAAAGAGGCAAAATGAGTGAGGTAATCTCTTACTGTGCCATCTTCTTTTGGTGAAAGAGGCAAGCTTTTGAGTTTACATAGAGCTGTTCTTCAGAACTGGGAAAGGTACTCAATGTTGCAGCTAACTATGAGGTGGAACAGAATACCATTATTTAACTCTTCTATAAACTATGTGTTCAATTGTCATGGAATGTGAGTATTTTCATATCTAATACTGAGACCTCATGTTCATCTGATTATCCACCTATCTAATCCTTTTCAGAGTCTCTGCTTCACAGGATAGTGTTTCCCATCCTGTAAGTATGGCCTATGGTCTTTGTTCCTCTAAGCATACATTTACATTTAGCCATATTAAAATGCATATTGTTTGTTTGCGCCCAATTTAGAAAATCTGTGCATATTGCTCACAATCCACTGACCTGTCCTCTTCATTATTAACCACTCCCCCAGCTTTTGTCTCATCTGCAAACTTTCAGTGATGATTTTGTTTTCTTCCAGGTCATTGATAAAATTTTTAAATAGTGTAGGTCCAAGAACTGATCCCTGCGGGGGATCTCTATCTGAAATATATAGAATGTCTTTGAAACTGGCATGATTTTTCACAAATGGTAGAAACTTTTCTTGTGCAACCACTGTAATTGACATGTTAATTACCAAAAAGCGAGACCCTGGTGTGGTCTTGTGATATTAGTGTCTGGGGAGACTGCCACAGAGTGGTTGCAGATTTTGCTGCTGTTGATCAAAGACTATGAACCCAGTGACCCTAGCTGTTCCATTGTGTTTTATTCTGAGAATAAGATGCATGTTGGTAAACCTCAGTGCTCAAGAGAGACGTTAAAGCAATGCTGCGAAGCTTTGTAGGGGCAAAATATATCGTGCAATGAGAGTAATGAGATGTGCTTGCTTTTAAACAAGCGACCACTTCAGTTTGAGTGTGGAAAAAGTAACTGAACACCCAAAAGGATGAGAGCTGGTGAAGGTCACGGTTGGTCAGACTGATGAGACAGCCTCTCAGAGGTGACCGAAAGATTCTAGTGTTTGAAAGAATTGTACTTCCTGAGTAGGCTGAGCAGCTCTCTGTGAGTTCTTGCTAGTGCTAAATGGGTCTGAGGAATCATGAGAGACCATTTTATTCTGTGATTGGAGAATTTGCAGTGTGTGAAGAGAACTGCTCAAAAACTTTTTGTAAACAACCTATTCTACAACTAACTAGGAGGGGAATTAGCTCAAATGGTAGAGCGCTCGCTTAGCATGTGAGAGGTAGCGGGATCGATGCCCGCATTCTCCACTAAAAATTTTTAATAGGGGCAGGGAGCAAATAGCAATTAAACCTTTTTTTCTTTACCCTTCTGTATTCTTCTATGTGATGTTTTTTGTTTTAATTTACATTTCTTGTTTCTCAGACTAGTATGTGCAACAAACAGAAGAAAATTCAATTAATATTGATCTGAAGAAGGCTCGTACACAAAGCTATTAAAACACAATTAATTACTTGATTTTTGTTATTGGAAAATCAATTAATACAAAATGATTTGTCCCATTGATTATTTAATAAAAATAACAAACGTAATCAGAACTCTTTAAATGATTACACATATCCTGAAAACTCCTTGAAAGAATTGTACTTCCTGAGTAGGCTAAGCAGCTCTCTGAGAGTCCTTGGCCGGGTCTACACTACACGTTTAAACTGGTTTTAGAAGCGTTAAACCGATTTAACGCCACACCCATCCACACAAATGGGGGGACACTGCAACGGTAGCCCAGGAAGGCTGGGGGAGGAGGGAGTCAACAGGTGGGGTTGCAGGGGCACCCCCTGTGAATGGCATGCAGCTCATCATTTCTGCAGGATCTGACACAGAGCAGCTGTGCTCTCTGGTTCTCTGATACACTGGTTCTCTAGTATACTTGCCCCATATTCTAGGCAGGACTGATTCTGTTTTTAGATACCATAAAGGAGGAATTGACTCAGAGAGTCATTCCCATTTTTGTCTTTTGTGCCCCTAGCCAATCTCAGCCAGGGGCACCTATGACAGCAGCAGATGGTACAGCACAAAAGGACTAGTAACCGTCATCTCATTGCCAATTTACAATGGTATGGTAGCTGGTACAGAACAGCTAATAACCATCTCTGCTATCATGCAAAAGCAAATGAATGCTGCTGTGTAGTGCTGCTGAATCCCCTCTGGCAGCGGCATCTAGTACACTTACGGTGACAGTGACAAAAGGCAAAACAGGCTCCGTGGTTGCCATGCTAATGGCGTCTGCCAGGGCAATCCAGGGAAAAAGGGCGCAAAATGATCCTCTGCCGTTGCTTTCCCAGAGGAAGGAGTGACTGATGACATTTACCCAGAACCACCCGCAACAATGATTTTTGCCCCATGAGGCACTGGGATCTCAACCCAGAATTCCAAGGGGCGGGGGAGACTGCGGGAACTATAGGATAGCTACGGAACAGCTACCCACAGTGCAACTCTCCAGAAATCGATGCTAGCCTCGGACCGTGGATGCACACCACCGAATTAATGTGCTTAGTGGGGCCGTGTGCACTCGATTTCATACAATCTGTTTTACTAAACCGGTTTATGTAAAATCGGAATAATCCCATTGTGTAGACGTACCCCTTGCTAGTGCTAAAGGGGTATGAGGAATCATCAGAGACCATTTTATTCTCTGATTGGAGAACTTGCAATGATAACTGCTTAAACACTTTTTATGAACAACCTATTCTACAACTAAATGGGAATTAGCTCAAATAGTAGATCGCTTGCTTCGCACGTGAGAGGTAGTGGGATTGATGCCTACATTCTCCATTAAAATTGTTTTTGGCTCCATATGGGGAGGGTGCAAATGGCAATTAATTACAAAAGCTTTTTTCTTTACCCTTCTGTATTCTTTGATTTTTTTGTTTTAATTTGCATTTCTTGTTTCTCAGACTAGTATGTGCAACAAACCAAAGAAAATGCAATTAATATTTATTTATCTGAAGAAGGCTCATACACAAAGATATTAAAACACAATTAATTATTTGATTTTTGCTATTGGAAAAATCAGTTAATACAAAATGATTTGTCCCATTGATTATTTAATAAAAATAAGTGTAAAACTTAATCAGAACTCTTTAGATTATTACACATATCCTGAAAACCTTTTCTGCTGTTCTCACCTTTCCCCATGGCTTAATTCCAAAATGAAATACTAAACACTGTAGTTGTAAAGAAATAAGTGAATAATATTAAACTTTACTATCTAATGTTGGAAGCTAGATAAAAGGTACATTTTTTCTATTGTGAATAGAAAGAACAACACAACAGCAATAACACTGAAGTTATGTACATTTGAAATATGAACTGTTGCAGTAGAATATCATACACTGGCTAAGCACACAGTTGTCTGGTTACAAACTGCTTTCATATACTTCTGCAAAAAGGGAAATTAGCTCAAATGGTAGTCTACTTGCTTAGCATATGGCAGGTGGTAGGACTGATATTCATGCTCTCTAGTATGCATTTTGACTTGATTATTTATTCTAAAACTGAAAATTGGTAAAACAAAATAAACACTTTTAATACTAGCTTTATTCAAAGCAAAAACTTTGATAATGAGAGTCACATGCAACAAGCGGAATTTCTATATTTCTTCATTTATATTGAGGAGGGGGATGAAAATATAACTGTAAAACAGGAACAAATATTCCTCTTTGGTATATACCCTAAATTAAGACTAAATCATTAACAGGAGCAATGAAAGGCTGTTTTGAATTTGTTTCAGTACTGATGTGAAGGTTTTGTATCTACACTGCACTCTGATTTCTCTTTGACAGTCTGATTTTTATGTTGTAACATGCGCCTGTAAAATTGTTCCCGTGCCAACACAAAAAAAAATATTTATGCATATACACACTATTACAATATGAGTGATTAAACAGCCCATTATTTCAATTAAATTCTGCTAAACTAAATAGTTAGTTTTTGAGTTTTTATTTGGCCTATAAACTCCAGAGTTTCATCAAACAACTTGGGAAACGGTAGCCCTCTACAACCTTTGTCCTGCTAATCTGCTCCTATTTAAATGTACCAGTTCTCAGCACTGTCACCTTTTGAAAAGTGACCATTTCAGGAATGGTAACTTAATTTATGTGCTTGTTTTATCCCTGACTGTATAAATCTACAGAGAATTTTTGTTAAGATTGTAGTCTAAGGGTATGTCTACACTACCAAGTTAAGTCAACTTAAGTTACATCTATGTACAGCCACCACTGTAATTAAACCTCTGTGGTGTGTCGACACTATGCACCTTGTGTTGGCACAACGCATCCACAGTACACAAAACTGTATAGTGTAGAGATGGTCTAAGATTCACTTATAGCCAGAGATTTTTCAGTATTAGTTTACCCACCCAAATCCAACTTGAATGGAAGATCAGACAGTGGTAAAGATAGAATCATACATGACCTCTTTTTGAATGAAGCATCTGACTTTACTTGAATCACTAAGGTCATGTCTATACTACACAATTTTGTCCACATAAGGCAGCTTACTTTGATCTAACTATGGAGATGTACACACTGCAATGCTCCTCGTGCCATTTTAACTTGCTTGCTTTGTCGACATAATAAAACCGCCTTGACTAAAGGTGTGGATCTTAGGCTGACAAAGTTAGAGCGACGCAGTGTCAGTTGTTCCCCCAAAATCTGTTACAGAATAAAAAGGAGGTAACATATAAATAACAGGTTTGACTCCTACCAGCATCAACTGCGAGAGTTAGAAATGTATGTGCCTTCCTCCTGTGTTGCATCGAAATAAAGGATAGAGAGAAAATAACCTTAAACAGAAAGATTTATTAAGGAATAGTTACAACTAGAGGGAGAAGAGGTACACTAAGGGGGATCACTACAAATACCCAAGAATAGATTCCAGCAAGAGGCATAGTGCCCAGACCCTTAAACTGTTCCTTGGTGCGAATTCCTGAGGCACACTCTGGCAGACACTGTCCCTAAGCGGTTCCAGCTGGCTCTCAGTCCCTCAAGTTATGGTGGGAAACAGAATTTCAGCAGGAAAATGCCATGAAGAAAGGATACCAAGACGGAGTTCAAACCTTTCCTACTACAGGCACCATCTTGAATTCTTATTTTCATATTTTGAATTGCAGCAACATTTATTATAATACATAACAAAAGTATAACCATACACCAACACCACCCTACACAGTGTAAACACTGTGTTGCCTACGTTGCCCTAAGTGGCCTCCAGGAGATAACTCACAATGCCCACCAGGGCCACTCTGGTCACCGTTTTGAACTCCGCTGCCCTGCATCCAGGTAGACAGGTGAATACCCCTCTCCTGTTAAAACCCCAGAAAGTTTTGAACTTGCTTTTCCTGTTTGCTTGGTGTGGAGAACTCACATAGCAACTGCCCAGCTGAGCAGGCCGGCTCCACACACCAAACTTGCTCCTACCTGGAGTACATGGGAGATGGTGGAACTTCTGGGTCTGTGAGGAAAGGAGGCTGTGCAGTCACAGCTCCACTCCAGCTATAGGAACTTGCTTGGGGCATGGAGGAGAAGGGCCATGATAGGGACATGCATCTGTGCCATGTAAAAATGAAAGAGCTGCGGCAGTAATAGCAGAAGGCAAGGGAGGCAAATAGTCGCCTCTGGTGTGAAGCCACAGACATGATGCTTCTATAAGGAGGGGGCTGGGATCAGGGTGGTGGTGGTGAATAGCCTCCCCGTTGAGCTCCTCTTGTAGCCTTGTGTTCATAATGCACAGCCCAAGACTGAAGAGCAGTGCAGGATCCATACTTTCTGACACAGATTGCTGGTTAGCAAGCTACCAGGACAGTTAAAAAGCAGCTGGAAGTCTAGTAGTGTGTGATTATAAGAATTCCTTTTGTGTGTTAGTGAATCAAGCTAGCAACAGGCTGTGGTATAGTTATATCTTACTCCATACAGTTCTGTAACATGATAATCCTTAATGACAGCTGGTGAGCACCTCCATATTTACAGCAGTACTAGGGGTGAATACATTATTTCTTTAATCATAAGCAAACTAGTTGTGTTATGAACCAGTTCTATTTTAGGATGACTGCAAGAGTAAAGACCCCCCCGCCCCACACACACACACGTCAGAAACATCTGAATTTTTTTTTTTTTTAAATCCATGCTGCTGTATACAGGTGACAAACCCCTTGAATTACCAAGAACCACAGCAGCTGTGGGATTATGAAAACACCTGTTTTGACTGACTACCTGAAAAGATAAGAAAGCAAAAATACTGCAGAATGTATGATCAAATCTCCCTGCACAGCTACTTTGTACACTTTGCTCTTTTCAGCACTAACCTTAAGTGTCACAGGGCTGTCTGAGAAGTTAATGTAGAATCCCACATGATTTCTACAACCATGCACCTGGGGGCTCTGTGAAGATGGCTGGCCTGGGATCTTAATCTTTATATTAGTTTTGTTCTGGTGGATAGGGGGAGTAAGGCACTTGGCTCTCACTTAAGATCTAATCCTGTTACTAGTGAAGTCAGTTTAAGTTCAAAGCAGAAAAAACATCTTTGAACAGCAATTACAAACATTGATGGGAGGAAGAGAAACAGAGCAGTAATCTGAGGGAAAAGGAAAAATGGTTACTTTGTTCTTTTAAACTGCTAGAAAACAAAATGAAGTCTGTTTGCAGTTTCTGGACACTAGGTTGAAGTGTTCACCAAGATTTAGTTTCACTTTCTGAAATGCATAAAAAGGAAAATAAGCTATTAATAAAGCCAATGGATTTTAATTTCCAAAAGTCACAAGCACTAATCTCTTTGTAGTAAAAATACTAAATAATATACACTGATTTAAGTTGCATTGATGTTCTAGATGAATTTTGACATTTGGGCTTGAAAATGCATAAAAATTGTTAGCTTGTTCTACAAAGCACTTTATTGAAAATACACATTGCAATGAAATGTTAGTAACCCATTTTGTTCAAACAAATATCACTGCGTTTAATTTCAGCTTTTTGCAGTCCTTCAGTATCTAGTTATTTACAGTGCTGGCAATGGTGTTCACCAACAGATCACCAACATGAATTTGACCACAGTGAATAATATTCTTAAATGTGAAAGGTCTCAAAAGAAGTACTTGGAAAAAACAGTAAAACTCTGCTGTTAAGCTAGCATTTCATTACAGCAATCTAACAGTCTTTCCAGTCACAGTCAAGAAGTCATCGTCAGCCAAGGCACGAAGTGCTTCTTCGAACATTCCTTTAGTGACAGCCTTAAAGAAAAGAGAAAAGCTTGAGAACATATACAAAAGGCTACATGCTACAAAGCCCCTAAACAAAAACCACGTGATTCTGCTTGTCTCACCAAACTTCCATGTCAAGTTTGCCAGGTTTTAGGTAAAAGTTTTGTCTTTTTAAGCTGTGAAATTCATCCTGGAATGCAACAGTTAAAATGGGTTCTTTCTGGCCTGTGCATCCTCAACGGTAATAAGAGATTCTGCGATCATGGCTTATGATTTTGTTGACGTACAAACCAGAGTAGACACATATAGCTGACAAGAATAATCAGCTTATTTTTGTCAGCAAGACAAGTGTGTAAGTAATCAAGATCTCTTCTATTCCACAGGTGGAACTTATGTCTATGAAAGAAACACTAATTGAAACCAGAATTAAGCTAGTTAATCAGGAACACCTGATGACCAACTGGCTAGCAGGCTAACCTTATGCTTATTGATGTGTCAGGAGGACAGCAAGTAAATAGATTCCAAGGCCAGAAGGGACCACTGTAAACACTAATTACCTGTATAACAAATGGCATACATACAATTTCTACATTACCTTTTCAATTATCTTATTTCATCATTAGGGTTCTCGATCATTCGCAATTAACTTGTGATTAACTCAAAAATTAATTGCAATTGCAGTTTTAATCATATTGTTAAATAGAATACCAATTAAAAATTATTAAATATTTTGGATGTTTTTCTACATTTTCACATATACTGCATTCTGTGTTGTAACTGAAATCAAAGTGTACATTCTTTTTATTACAAATTTTTGCACTGTAAAAATGATAAAGAAATAGTATTTTTCAATTCATCTCATACAAGTACTGTAGTGAAATCTCTTTGTCGTGAAAATGCAACTCACAAAAGGTAATTTTTTTTGTTATATAACTGCACTCAAAAACAAAACAATGTAAAACAATTAGTGTCAGTCCTAGTTCTTGTTAAGCCAATCGCTAAGACAAACCAGTTTGTTTACATTTACGGGAGATACTGCTGCCCTCTTCATATTTACAGTATCACCAGGCAGTTGCATGGCACTTTTGTAGCTGGCATTGCAAGGTATTTACATGCCAGATATGCTAAACATTCGTATGCCCCTTCATGCTTCAGCCATCATCTTTGTACTTGTGCGATCAATGACCATTAATCTTTTTAATCCTTTGACAGCCCCATTAATCATCTAACAGATATTAACCTGGGTAGCGTGGTAAAATGTTGAGCTAGAGTCTTACCTTGGCAATAGAGTCTGTTGTTCCATTACCTCATGCAGTACTGATCTTGTACTTTCATTCATTTTATCAAATTCATCGATGCAGCAAATGCCATTGTCACTGAGAACCAGAGCACCTGTCTGCAGAACCAGCTGCCTTGTCTCCGGGTCCTTCATTACACCAATGAAGACCAACTGCACTAGAGCCCTTCCCTGATGTGTACTGGCCTCTAGGAACCAGGTTATAGACATATTGAAGCAGCTGTGATTTACTAGTGCCAGGATCACCACACAGAAGAATGTTGATCTCAGCACGAAAACTTCCTCTTCTGGTATGACTCAAATATTTTCTTGATCCCCCAAACAGTTGAAGCAGAATGCCCTATAAAAATAAGATTTTTTCCAACTCAGACACCAAAATTCTTGACAATTACATGAGCCAATCTCTGACTGAGTGAACTGAAATGTCAAATGAAAATTGTCTCAGGTCATTAACAGAACACATGTACAGCTGGAGTACTGTTTTCTGTCAAGTATCAATAAAAAGGGTAGTGAGTTCTATCTTTGAAGCTTCAAAGATTTTCCAGGTCAAATCTGCTTAGATTACTTTTTAAATTAAACTGCCATCTATGCAAAGTCGATTTTGAATTTAAACATTGAGCTAGATTCTTTCTGGATCTCTTATCAACAAAGACTTTACAGGTGGTGTGATGCTGTATAAAAGAAGGTGGCCATGTATCATCCCTGTTGCGCAATTGTGATAAACCTTGTACATATGTCATGTAAGGTATCATTGGAAAAGGTATCATAGTCTGCTAAGTATGATTATCCTGTTTGTATGCCTGTATCATCATTGTATATGAAGTGATGAAAGTGAAGTTGCATGGCACCCACCCAGGCCCTGGCTCCCAGCACAGGGAGGCCTGACTGAATAGCTGTCACACTGGGTCCTCTGCTTGCGCCAGCCGCCATGACAGGAATCAATATTTCTTCCCCCTGCCCCTCCCCCTCCAGAGAGTACCTCCACCTTCCACTCCCAAGCCGCCAGTGTCCTCTTTTTGGAACTTGAAATATGGTAACCCTACTGGTGCAAACATGGTGTCCTGGGTCACGTGCTCAGTCATGAGGCATTCAGTGCCTAGATGCTGCCTGAAGGGATCTCAGGAGGGGGTCTCTAGAAGAGCTGATTGTCCTTAATGGGCCATCAAGCAGGCTGGCTAGCAGGGTGGATAAAAATCAATTATTAAAAAAAGAGAATAAAAAAAGATTTTTCTTATTTAAATCAGATAGTTTTAATTACATAATAGCTCAAAAATATCTTATCTCAGCATAGAATAGGGATTATAAATTCTAATTCTATAGTATGAGACAATATATTCATGTAATGTTTAAGAAAAGTTTTGTAAATGAGTTCCAATAGTTCATGGATTAGGGACCCAATCTTATGTGGTTACAGGGGCTTCTGTATAGATTATTTAGGTTAATCTTTCTAGCTACCCAATGGGACTCAGTGCTCAGTGTAGAAGATACCATCAGAGATACTTAATTTTGCAGTTCTCAAACTGTGGATTTGTGTCTCCAGAGATAACGTGTTTATTAACAGGAAAAATGTTTTTCAATAAATAAATAATATATAGAGGTGAGAAATAACAGACCTCAACTCTATTGTCCCTCTGCAAATTTGTGTACACAGAGTCAATCCCTTACTTCTCTCTAAAAGTTCAATGAATAGAAAATTGTTGGGGGTGGAATAGATCTAGACAAGGAGAAGAAGTCTGGAGGTAAATGTGAGACGTGAGGGACGTATGCTTGTTTTGTTAAACTATTATATGTTTGCCGTTGAAGGACAAAATCCAGAATACTTAATGTTGTTGTTTTAGTTAAACAAAACAATTTAAATGTCTGCCTGGTGATGTTCTTCTGTATTACTGTAGGACCTCCTCAAGTTGTTGCATATCTAGTGGTTCATTAAGATCCAAGCCAACATTCTCTTCCTCTTTAGCCAATGGATCAATAAAACGCTGAAGAAATCTCTGATTACAAAAATATTTAAGAGTGCCCAAAGGGGCAGAGCTGTGACTTCACTACCACACAGTCCTACACCGGATGACATTTTCCTGGCTCAAATTACCTTCAAAAATACTCTCTATATTGCAGGTATTCAAAAACTCCTAAAGGGTAGTGTGGCAAACCCAGGACAAATGGCTACAAAGGGAGGGGTAGTAATTAGTCCCAGGGGGGTTAAAAGGCCTCTCCCTATCCACTGAGGAGAGATAGCCATGGGGAAATAAGGTTCAGCTGGAAAAGGAGTTACCAGGGAACTAATTAGGTTCAGCTGGCCCCAACTGCTGGCGACCTTTTTAAACCGTCCTGGCATGGAAGCAGGGGGGAGAGTGAGAGAAGCTACCAGCAAGTTAGGTGCAGCAAGGCTCTGAACCCTTCCAGCAAGAAAAAGTGCACTCTGTCCCCAGAAGGGGAGACACCCAGCACAAGGGACTGACTGAGGGAGGGATCAGCCAGACCCTGTGTGACCTGGAAGGATTTTGCTTTGCCCAAGCTTGTGTCTCCAAGGCTAAAAAGGACTGAGCCTGCTGAGGAGAAGCAGGTACTTTGCCACAGTAGGGATACCCCTAATGCATCCCCCTACAGGATATTTCTCTCACGCACACTACAAGTTTCTTAATTCCAACAATATCTTTCAAATTTCACACAGTAAAGCATACCAATTACTTTGAAAAAGCCTTATCAAGCTATTATCTTTTTTTAGTGAACTAATTTTTTATAAATTTATAAATACAAACGAACACTTTTAGGAATGGGATAACATGCTAAACATATTACCATTAAAAAAAGTATATTAAATTTTACTGAGGATTTTAACCTTTATTATACCCTAATGCCTACAAACCTTACTCCTGGACCAAAATCCCAACATAGCAAGCTCTGTACAAACAGAATAAAAAGATCTTTCCCAAAAAGCTCACCATACAAGTATAAGACAAGAGACAACAGATGGATACAGACAGGGACATAAAAAGGAAGAAGGAAATGGTATTGATCAGTATGACAGGCAGTGGTCTCAGCACACCAGCAGACTAGCTGTTGTAAAGGCTTTTGTAGGCATCACAGAAAAGGAGAGCTTTAAGAAGAGCTTTAGAGGAGGAGAATAAGGTAGCTTTATAAATATTTACAGGGAACTCTTCCTAAGTGTAAGGGGCAGCATGGGGAAACACACAAAGGTGCTCATTTGAAAATTTAACAAATGGGCGGTAGAAGCAGTCCAACTGGAAAAGAAAGAAGACTTCTCAATAGTTAATGAGAGTTGATGGTTAAAGTGGGGATGGGCCATGACAGAGCTTGAAAGTGAAGCCCAAGTGGCTTATGCTCAATGGAGCTGAAAAGGGGGAGCCAGTGACGAAATGGAAAGAGAGGGGTGATCTGCTCAAAACAACATACTAAGAAAATATTTGTGGCAACATTCTGAACTGGCCTGAGCGGGGTAAGGTTTCATTTGTTAAGGCCAGAGAAAAGGGTATTGCAGTAATCAAGACACAAGAGGAGAGTTTTAGGCCAGGTCTACACTACAGACCTATATTTATATAACTGCATTGCTCAGGGGTGTGAAAAATTCACGCCCGAGTGACGCAGTTATACCAGTCTAATCCCCTCTGTAGACAATGCTATGTTGACAGGACAGCTTCTCCCATCAGCATAGCTACTGTCTCTCAGGAGATGGATTAACAATGCTGACAAGAAAAGCTCTCCCATTGGTATAGGACTGAGGTGGGCACACTACGGCCCGCGGGCCACATCCGGCCTACGCGACCCTCCTGAGCTCCTGGCCCGGGAGGCTAGTCCCCAGCCCCTCCCCTCTGCTCTTCCCCCTCTCCTCTGCTCTTCCCCCTCTCCTGCAGCCTCAGCTCACTGCGCTGCTGGCACAATGCTCTCAGTGGTGTGGCTGCGAGCTTCTGGGGCAGCACAACTGCAGAGCCCAGCCTGACTCAGTGCTCTGTGCTGCGTGGTGGCGTGGCTGGCTCCAGCCAAGCGGCACGGCTGTAGTGTTGCCAGTCACTGGTGTTCCAGGCAGTGTGGTAAGGGAGTGTGGGTGAGGGGGGTGTTGGATAGAGGGCAAAGGAGTTCAGGGTGTGGACAGGGGTCGGGGCGGTCAGAGGGAGGGGAACGGGTTGAATGGGGGTAGGGGTCCTGGGGGCAGTCAGGAAGGAGAAGGGGGGCAGTCAAGGGCGTGGGTTCTGGGGGTTGTCAGGGGACAGGGAGTGGGGGTGGTGGTGGATGGGACAAGGGTACCAGGGGACCGTCAGGGAATGGGGGGGGGGGTTGGATGGGGCAGGAGTCCGGGGGGGGCATCAGGGGGTGAGAAGCAGGGGGGTCAGATGGGGGCTGGGCTGGGCCACGCCTGGCAGTTTGGGGAGGCACAGCCTCCCCTAACCAGCCCTCCATACAATTTCCCAACCCCAGTGTGGCCCTCAGGATAAAAAGTTTGCCCGCCCCTGGTATAGGAGCACCTGTACAGCATTTTAAGTGTAGACTTGCCCTTAGATGGATGGACGAAGGCTGTATCTTAGAGAGGTTATGCAGGTTATGTTTTCTACATGATCAAGAAACAGGGTAGCTGGGAGAATTTGAGGGGAAATTAAGCCCTCTGTTTTAGATATGTTGAATTTGAACTCACAGCTAGACATCTATGCTGCAATAGGCACGGGCTGCAATTTTAATTTCAACACAAAGACAAGTCTGAAGTAGAGAGGTACAGCTGAGTTTTCTACATAGAGCAGATAGCTGAATTTGTGTTTGCAGATGAGATTACCCAGAGATAAAATGGAGAGGGAGAAGAGAAGGGAGCTCAGGACAGAAGCATTTGGAACTCCCACAGAACGTTGGAGGGCAGATGAAGAGGATACTCTAAAGGACATGCTGAAGAAGTGATTAAAGAGGTAGAAGGAGAACCAGCGAAGGACAGAAGCCAAAGGAAGATGAGACTTCAAGAAGAGCATGGCTGAGTGTGCTGAAGACAGCTGACAGGGCAAGGAAAATGAGGACAGAGTACTGGTTCTGAGCTTTAGCTAGTAAATGGTGATTAGAGACTCTGGGAAGAGCAGTTTCATTGTAGCCCAAGGGATGGAATCCAAATTGATGAACTCTATGGTGGAATTAGAGGAAAGAAACTCCAGACAATTATTTTACTTTTCCTCCTCTTAAGAACACGGTATGAAAACATCAGTGTTCTTCAAACACCCTGGGATTGATCCTAAACATAACTCAATTCTGATATTTGCTAGAATTAAATATTGCACATAGAGAAGATACAAATAAGCTTTTTGTGAAATAAATGGAGGTATTCACACTCATTCACCTACCTGCAACTTAACTTTGCATGAAGCTACAATAGTATCTGTTCCCCAGATGACAAGCTTTTGTCCAAGAGATTGTTCACTTGCCAATGCATCCTTTGCTGGCTGCGGGAAGGAAAAGGCCATCAGTATGGATAATATAAATACATTTTAGAAGAAAAATTACCAGCAAAATCTGAAAGATCTACCTACCTCATCAGAATGCAAGTCCACCTGTCTGGCTTTGCGGGCAGATCCAAGATCTGGCCTCTGCCTAACTGGAGTTCCTCGCACACCACTCCTTGGAGTACCCTCCACTCTAGAGCTGGGAGTGCCATAGGTCAGAGGTGAACTAATATTAAAATCAAGTGGAATTGCAACAAAGAAAATGTTTAATTATACTTCAAAATATTAACGAATACACTTTGCCCTAATGAAGTAAACAAGTTAGTGTTAGTCAGTGTGATGGCAGGCCAGCAAAGTTTGTAAGTCTTGTTAATTTTATAGCTGTATTTTACAAGGCTGTACTAACCATAGACTGTACTGTATAAGTTTTAATCCATATTTCTCCAAGCCAGAAGGAACACACTTTGCTAAAATAGTTTATTTTAAACCCCAACAATATTTTAAAACACCGTAGAACTTAACAAGCAGCTCACACTCAGGGCAAAAAAGGATGTTTTAGTATGAGTATATTGTTACTGGTTGTATGTTTTATGCGTTAAAATAACATAAGAACATAAGAATGGCCGTACCGGGTCAGACCAAAGGTCCATCTAGCCCAGTATCTGTCTACCGACAGTGGCCAATGCCAGGTGCTCCAAAGGGAGTGAACCTAACAGGCAATGATCAAGTGATCTCTCTCCTGCCATCCATCTCCATCCTCTGACGAACAGGGGCTAGGGACACCATTCTTACCCATCCTGGCTAATAGCCATTTATGGACTTAGCCACCATGAATTTATCCAGTCCCCTTTTAAACATTGTTATAGTCCTAGCCTTCACAACCTCCTCAGGTAAGGAGTTCCACAAGTTGTCTGTGCGCTGCGTGAAGCGCTTCCTTTTATTTGTTTTAAATCAATTAATTAAATTAAAAGCAAGGCACCAACTAACCTGTAATTGAAAACAATCCTGTTCATTCAAAAGGCCCTTTTTGTTTTTAAATTGACAGCTATGTAAAAGCCTAAAATAAATCTTTCCGTCTACGCCATTTAATAGCCAATAATATACAGATATCAGCATTTTGCTCCTACTACTGACAACCATAACCAAAATTGTAGTGGGCTGGAAAACAGAACATCTTGAGCATTTGGGCTTTGCATGCCAACTGCTGGAGAAGTTGGCATTGGCTGTAGATCTCCTGTAGATGTGGAGTCATCTGTTTGACCTTTTTGTGAAAGAGGAGACTGAGCATCTTCAGTGTGTGCTGGAACAAGATGAAAGCTGGTAAGTAGCTATTTCATACATTAGCTGCAACATTCTACACAGATTAATGTTAAAAGACCAAATCACAAAATAGATCATAGGACAGAATAGACAATAACTTGGCTGATATAAAATTAAAAAGCAAAGTGCAATATGTTGCTGAAATGAAAATGAAGAATATTTGTGAGATTCCAAAAGTGGAAAATAGCTTAAGAATTTAAAATAATTAATACTGCAATTATCTTCCTAAATGCCTAAGAAATCAGAGCTGCTACTACTAATGCTATGAAAACCTAACCCATATAGCGCTTTTCATCAGTAGACTCCTTTGTAAAGTGCTTTGAGAGCAATATCATTATCACTATTTTCCAGCTGGGGAAACTGAGGCACAGAGAGGCGGAAGCAACCTACATACTGGTGAGTATCAAAGCTTTTCAAGTGCAGTGCGAAGTTTCATGCATCATATTTGTAACACTTGTAAACTTGCCTTTGTTTCATTTTTAAAAAGCATCCTCTTGCACCCATGCATTGTTGAAGACTAAGGCCAGATCCATACAACAAAGTTTTGTCACCATAGCTATGCCAGTGACAGGATGTAAAAAACCATAGCCCTAGCCGACACAGCTATGCTAGCAAAACCCCACAGTTGTAGCCACAGCTATGCTGATAGAAGAGATTCACAGAAACGGGAAAGCCTGCCCCACAGCAAGCCGAGCTTACAAATGACATTACCTACCTTCCCCTATAGCTGGGCTGGCAAAGCCCCTGTTGGGAAAAGTTGCACTTACGAGTCGGGGGGTTGCTGCTCCGCCCGCGCTTGCTGCCGCGGCGGCTCGGTGTGGAGGCCGGCGAGGACATGACGCTGCTTCACCGGCTGCTGCTGCTCCCTGCGCGGGCGGAGAGAGAAACTGAGGCAGAGCAGGGCGACCCGCCCGCGCTGAGCCCAACAAGTTCCTGGGAATTAACGGCACGACACGGAGCCGCCACGAGCCCGCCCCAGAGGGATGCACCCGCCACTCGATCCCCTTCGCGCGCAGATATTCGTGGGGGGGAGGGGAACGGCGGCGGCGGCGTCTCGCGCTTTTACCCCACTTTTCTTCCGGAAGCACCTTCCGCCAGCCCCTGAACCCCGAGAAAATTCCGCGCCAAACGGGTCACGTGGGCGGGCTCTCCTGGGCGACTATTGGTAGGTAAAGCCGGGAGAGCCCAACTCAGCCCAGAAAGGGGGACGGAACCACCCATCTAAGTTCCGCGTACAGACGATCGCGCCCTAGCGGCTCTGTGAGCCTCTCTGCAGGGACAGAGCAAAGTCTGACAGGAGCCCGATTCTCCCGCAATACAGGGGATTCACCCACGTAGAGCCTAGATCAGATTCACAGGCAGGGTTCCCCCTTTCTCCCTGTTGATAATGGTATCACCCATACTTGCCCACGTGTCGCGACACAGGCCCGCCCTCTCGTCACCACCCCCTTCTTACGGAGCCGGGGTTGGCTTCCCTTTCTCCTGCTAGTTTCGTGAGTCTGGTGGCTGTTACTAGGAAGTGACGTATTGCGTGAGGCGGAGGTGACGTGGGGCGCGCAGGCTCGGGCCGGTGGGAGGGGTTTGGACAAGATGGCTGGATCCACAGGTCTGTGAGGGGGCTCGAGATGGGCCTGGGGCGGGTGTGGGGAAGCGGGTCTCCGCTCTGTGGGCTGTGAGAGCCCCGGGGTGGGGGCGGGGCTGTACCTGCCTGTCTCTGGCAAAGGGGAGTTGGTGTCTGGGCTGAGCCGCGGTGACAGGGCCCGGCGCCAGCCAGAACCGGGGCGGGGGTCCCCGGCGGAGCCCCGGTGCAGGCGGCGGTACGGCAGCGCATCCTTCCTCCGGGGCAGGTGCGGCCGGGCAGGAGTTCCACCTCCGTGCCTCGTGCGGCGCCCGAAGGGCTGCGGGACAGGCCGGGGTGGCGGGGGCACCCTTCTCGGGCCCCGTGCGGCGGGCCTGGGGTCTCCGCCCGGCAGAGCGGAGCCCGAATCCGTACGGCGGGAAGGGAGCGGACCTCAGTGCCCGTACAGAGGATAGGGAAGCGGCGGGGCAGAGCCACGGGGAGGTGATGATTTAGTGCCCACTGCTGAGGTGTGGGTGCCTGAAAGGCAGGGCCGAGTAGGAGGGACAAACTCATCTCAGTGTCTAGTGCAGAGCGGCTTTTTGTGCAGCCAAGGGGGATGGATACCGTCTCTTAGTCTGCTGCAGATAGTGACGGACAGTATGGCAGTACTTGGGGCCGGGCTATCCCACCACAGTAACCAGTTTAGCTGGTGTGGGGTAGCTCAATAGCCCAGCCTGTGGGAGCGGAGCTCACCTTATTGTTCAATAAAGGCATTATTGGGCACAGAGCAGAGTCTTAGCTCTGGGCTTCAGTGTAATGCCCAAGTGAGGCTTTAGAGGGAATTTAGGAGGCAAAGGATTCAACGTGAACAAATGGAGAGAATGGGAGGGAAGAGCCCAGGGGCAGGGGAAGGAACTGACTTCAGTGCTCAATTCAGGGAGTATGGGGGTCAAGCTAATTTGACTCTTAGAGTTTCATCTGTTGAGCTTATGGAGAGCTAGGGCTGCAGACCAGAACTTTGTGATGTAGAACCCTGCTCTGTGCCTAATGCAGGTGGTGTGCAGTGGAAGAGGAAGAGACTACTTTGGGGGAGAAAAACTCCCCTCACTGTGCCAGGCTTTGGAAATAGGGTATGCATGGCAGATCCTGTAGAAAGGGGAGAGAGCAGCCCTCAGTACCTTGGGGAGCTCCCACTGCAGAGACTGGGTGCTGCTGTACTACCATTGGTGGCAATGGAAAAGCTTGCGTTGCCCAATGTGGGCTGAATTGGGGTGGGCCACCATGTGAGAGGGATGGGTATATTGAAGGAACTATGTAGTTACTTAGTTGTGGGAGAACTGTATTTTGTTACTCTTTTTAGAAATGCCTTCTGGTGTTGGAGTTAAAATAAAATAAGATTTTTTTTTTTTAAAGTACTCTTGGGCTAGAGTGAGTTCCCAAATTTTTCCCACTCCTGCCTGTCTCTGAGTTCTAGGTCATCTGGTTTCCTCCAGTAAATAGGAAGTAAAGTTGATTTTGCTTGTGAGTGAATCTTTTTGCTGCTTGCAACTTTTTGCATTCAAAACCGTTGTTTCATTCCGGCTGTAACTAAAAATTCATGTTGTTGAATCAGAAAACTGTCCTACTTCTGCTCTGTAGTCACTCAGTTCTGTAAGGTAGAAATAATAAGCTGCTAAAACTCACTGCGTTTTCTATCCCAATGCTCTTTGCATATTAACAAATAATTTATTTTGCAAAGCTCGTATGTGTGTATGTATACATTTACAGGCATTACTTTCCTTATTGAAATGCAGCTACTTGTATAGGAAAACATAGTTGGTGCTTAACTATACGTATGTATCTTTTCATCTCCAGAGATCCTAAAGTGCTTTATTCCATACTTCCCTAGCACCACTGAAAATCAGCCATCTTTTCAGTAGAGGGGGAAACCAGGCAGAGTCAGAGAACTGCACAACAGGAAGGGAAGGTGGTTTTTAAGGTCTCAGCCAAACACACATGCCCCTTTCCCAGGAAACTGCACGGTACTCTCTTGGGACAAAACTCACTGCAGGCATAAGCAGATGTGACTCCAGTGAGGTCAATGGGATTCTGCCTACTTTACGTCATGGCTGAATTTCATCCTTATTTCAGAAAGAGGAAGGGCAGAGCTGAAACTGCCAGAATGTGTAGTTTTTGTTTGGATGAATTCTAGGGGGTGTAATCCTGGCCCCATTGAAGTAAATGGCAAAACTCCTGTTGAATTCAATTTGGCCAGGATTCACCCTGAAGCATTCCTTTCCTGAGACTTAAACCACTAGTCAGCTATCTGAGGACATAAGAAAACTACAGAGCGTTTTATAACAAGAAGAAATGTTGTTTGAAAATAACTGTCCCTGAGTATGCCTTAAAGAAAATACATACTTCAACATGGCCAGTTATATTATTGTTTGATAGCATCCTCACCGTAACCAATTATCTACCTTTCAAAACACCCTCATCTGTTTATTTAATGTGCAGATGTTATATCTGTTAAGCAGCTCCTCAATCTGGCCTTCAATATTGCAATTCTTTCTGTTTGTAATTAGACCCATTCAGAAGCCTACATCAGTTTGTGGGCAACATTAAAGGTTTTTGGAAACTTGGGTCAAGATGTTTCTTTAGGAAAAGGATGGTTATTGTTAAAGTACACTTAAAATGTTGTGGTTAGATGGGACTCATTGCATTCAGTTCCTTGAAATACATTGTAAATTTTTTTTGGAAGGCATAAAATTACCAGCTGCAGGAAAAAACATTATCAAAGAATAATATTTAAAGCCTTTTATAAAATTGAAGCATGAGAGGGAGGAAACAATGTGATTTTTATAACCAATTAAAATACACAATATATAACTCTTAATACATCCAAAATTCTGGCAATGCAAAAGAAGTCTAAATACATAATCTACATTCTGTTTTCTGTTATGTTTGCATAATAATGGTTATTAAATATTATTTTTCAGATACATGTTTTCTGCAACTCTGGATGCACTTGTATCTAAGAGCCATGATCAAATAACTAAACTGTATCATAAGAAGTGTGAGTTATCAGGTTTTAAGCTGTGCATTTATCTTTAATTTTTTCATATTCTATTTCTAATTGCTTGAATATATAACCTTAACCATTGTTTTGCCTTTAAAAACTTTAAAACACCAATAAATTAAAGGAAATGAGATAAAGTTATCAGGTCTTTAGTAGCTACCAAATGGTAAAAGTCAACTGGTAACCATTAGTTTCAACTTTGGAGACTTTTATAACTGGTAGCTTTTGACCAAAGGTTAGTTACTTTAGATTTGAAGGTTTACCTCTATTTAATTACAGACTTTTTTTAACAGAGGTAAAGTTGAAAGTGTGTTTTGGAGGAGTCCAGCTAACATATCAAACCAATATTACCTTTCTTTATCAATTTCATCTTAAAAGAAAATAAAAATAAAATAAACAGAATGTCTCAAAAAGAACTGTTAAGGCATTCAACCTGTTCCACACTGCCACATAATCCTGTTGTACATAATCCTGTTGCATTTGCCCTGCCCAAATTGCAGTGTCCACGCAAAATTCTTTGCCCCAAAAATTTGAAAAAATAGGAAAATATTTAAAAAAAATCAAGATTATACATGTTCAGTTCCCACTCAATAAATCAGTGTGCAGTCATAGCCTAATCTGTTTTTACCTCTTGCATATCTTTAAAAAATATTTAGGGAACATAGTTAACTAGGTTGGAGGTGTAAACTGGGTGGAGTGAGAATGAGTGTGTGAAACATTGTACAGCAATAGAGCACCTTGCTGATGGTATTTCTACATTGTGGAGACTGTAGCACCATAGCTGTGTTGGCATAGCCTCATAGTGTAGATATGGCCTACACGGACAGTTTTTCTGTCAATGTAGGTTTTCATAGCTCTGTCTACTCTGGAGATTATGCCAGCATAACTAAGTGGGGTGTGGTTTTTCACACCCCTGACTGATGCAGCTGTGCTGATGAAACTTTCAAGTATAGACCTAGCCTCTGACACATCTTAGACTCTTCAGAGCAGGTCTCCCCTCCTCTACACTTCAGTAAGTCTGTAGGAGGAGAAGTGGTGTTACACTAAACTGAAAACTTTACATGCTTAAATCTCTAAAATGTTAAACTTCAAACACAAACATAAATAAGTCTGCATTTTCTCTGTCCCTCTATATGTGTATTCCTCTGTGCTCTATGCCTGTATTCTCTATGCCTGCCTCCTTCCTCCCTTGGTGCTCCTCATTCCATGACCAGGTAGCAATCTCTTCCTGAAGTCCATGCCCCTTCCAGGGCATTGCCCCCCTTTTGGATCCCTAGACTCCAAATTTATTACTGTCTACCAAGAATCCATTCCTAGAGTCAGTAGCAGATAAATTTGTGTTTAACAACATTTTACAATCATTTTAAACTTTGCTCCGCATGCTCAGCTATATAAAAATAGCCTTGGCTGTAGCTGCAGGCAACAAAAGTGGGGGAAAACAAAGTTGGAACTGGTACCATCTTTTGCCTGGTTGAGTAAAACTCAGCAAGCAACAAATAGTGATATGCTTCAGCCAGGGTGAAAACAAATAATCTATAGTTTACAAAAGGCTCTTGTAAGCTATATATAGTCCTTGGGTTCTTCCCTATCTTGTGGCATAGATGGACAAGAATTTTTTTATTTTTCCCCAAGGCCCTTCCCTTAACAATCTGGTGACTCCTTTTTATAACCTTGCCTTAGCTGCTAGTTAACTCCTTTCCCTACCTGTCTCAGTGTGGTATATCACAACTGCCTTTACCTCCCCCTGACCTCCTGTCATAGGTTTATTCCCCACTTTGAACTTTAGCGTTCACAAGATGGGGACCTGCATGGACTCCTCTAAACTAAAATTCTAGTTTAGATTTGGTTCTCGCTGCCACCAGTTAAGTTTAAAGTGGATAACACACTGCCTGTCCCCCAAGCTTCCCCTGGGGAACCCAGATTCAAACCCCTTGAATCTCACCAGAGAGAGAGAGAGAAACAGCCAGTTCCCCTCCCCCCCTTCCCTCTCTCCAGCCTGCTCCGGAGAGATTACACACCAAGTCAAATCCTTGACTCAACACAAAGAGGGACTCACCTCCCCCTCCCCTTCCCTAGTTCTGGAGAGAGATACCTTGATTCAAACAAAGAGGGATTCACTTTTTCCCCCTCCCCTTCCCCTGAAAATCCAAACAAGGGAAGAAATCAATCAAGTTTTAAAAAGAAAAGATTTTATTAAAGAAAGGGGGAAAAAAAAAAGTACACTCTCTCTGTATTACCAGGATGCAAAAATACAGGGTTTAACTTATAAAAACTGGAGAGACTTCCCCCTCCCTCCTCCTCAGAATAATCAGTAACAGCAACAGAAATAAAGAATTTCCTTCAGCAAACACACAATTGCAAATATAGAAAGCAACTCAAAAGACTAATCTGCCTTTTTAACTAATACTCACTATACTGGATAGTAGAAAATACTCCAGGAGAACTTGGAGACATGTCTGGCCTCTCTTAGATCCAAAGAAAGCACACAGAGCAAACAAGGAACACAGACAAAGCCTTCCCTCCACAGAGATTTGAAATTATCCTGTCCCTTGATTGGTCCTCTGGTCAGGTGTTCCTCAGGTTACTGAGCTTGTTAACCCTTTACAGGTAAAAGAGACTTTAATCCTTAACTATCTGTTTATGACACCTCCACACATGCACACTCCTCAGTCCCCACCATAAAAAAAAAAAACAAAACAAAAAAAACCCACCACCCAACTAAAACACACTTCTTAGCTAGGCCAACAGATCAAATTCAGGGGGTTCTATGAGAAGCCATTTTGGAGATATGAACAAAAAATGCTTTAAAAGAATCAATTAACTTCAGGCACATGTTCAGAGGATGTTACTTTAAAGCTAATTTTCTGACTTTCCAGAAAAACTCTAACCTGGGATAAGATGTGCCATGTGAAATTTCAGGAAGGTTTATCTTTTTTGGGAGGTGAGGATGCTCCATGATATAACCTTAAGCACTGAGGGGGAGATTTTCGCAGTAAGTGCCCAGCTCCCATTTGATTTCAATGGAAGTTGGGTTATTTAAGTTCCCTTTGTGACTTTGGAAATCTCCATGTGTAAAAACATCCTTACAGCAACAGAAGTGCCTCCCATCCAGCTATACAGCCCCATGGTTGTTTTGTTCACCTCCCTGAAAAATGTTCTAAAATTTGTGTTGTATTTCAAACTGACTCAAGGTATTTAAGCTGCATAAGCAAATTATACTGATATAAACAGTTTACATTTATTTAAATTATTGGGTTGCTTGAAGGTCTTAGGCATGTTTAGATGTCAAGAGGACAATATGTGGAAGCAGCAGTGAGGCTAATCCTGGGGCAAGAGCATACCATTGAAGAAGCAACATTCAGAACAGTCTTGGTTCATGTCCTGTTTCAGAATGCTTTTGCTAATTTTAAAAATTGTAACTAAAATTACTTCCATTTCTGATTCCGCCCCCAAAAAATTTTGTCTTGTCTTTTAGATCTTACAGAGATTTAATTCAAGCTGTATTTTGAAGAAAATCTGTGCATTAATACTAACATTACGAATATAAAGCGGTCAAGCTATTTTTGAAGAGTGCACCCTTTTTTTTTTGGTAACCTTTTGAATAACTCTTCAAAAAGAGCCTAAAAAATGAGGAATTAAACATACTAATAAAATAAACTAGGCATTCAGATAAATTTGCAAGGCCATATATCCTAAGCCCTATATCCCTTTTTAACATAAACAGTTGGGTTAGAAATATATTAACTGCAGCCAAGAAAAAAAGTTGCAGAAATAATGGGGAAGAAATTACTGCTCATGCTCAGTATGTAGCTTTCAAATGCTCACAATTTAAGTAAACCAAAACCACTTTTTTCTGGTACAAGCAAAAGCAATGTCCTTGATGGAGGACTATGTCAATGCTATGATTAAAGTTTCAAACTTCTTTCATGCTAGTTAGAATTTTTTAAAAGGAAAGTATTTATTTTTATCCCTTGCTGAAGTCGAATGCTTGAAGTGGTTGTGCAAACATTAAATCATTACACCTTTGATCAAAGACCACACATCAGGCCAAAATGTGACTTTCAGAAAGCAACGAGTACATGAAAATAGGATACAATGGCAATTGTGTTGTAGCCTGGACTATATAGTGGGTGGTACATAGTTCCTGCTATAGTATTTTTAGGCTACACCTACAGATATGCAGATATATAAATGTTAGATTAATGTTGTGACCTGTGATTATTTTACAAACATAGATTAGGGTTCCATCTGTATGGAAATATCATAGTAAATACTGAGTCATGTCAAGGAGAGTCCCATATGCAACATTGAGGCTTATTCTTGCTGTTACAGTGAGTCCTAATTTATTTTGGCAACTATACTAGTTTGCCAAACGAAGACCCTGCAACATTATCTGCATGAGTGGGCTCCCATTGTGTGTGTCACCATGAGGGGAACTGTCATGGATACAATTTCAAGATCAGGAATTTTGATTTTTGCTTCCGCCATCTAGTGACATCCTTTTCCCATAGGAAAAAAAGAACAGGAGTAGTTGTGGCATCTTAGAGACTAACAAATTTATTTGAGCATAAGCTTTCGTGGGCTACAGCCCACTTCATCAGATGCATAGAATGGAACATATAGTAAGAAATATATACATACAGAGAACATGAAAAGGTGGCCATACCAACTTTAAGAGGCTAATTAATTAAGATGAGGTATTGTCAGCAGGAGGGAAAAAAAACTTGTAGTGATAATCAAGATCGCCCATTTTAGATAGCTGATAAGGTGTGAGGATACTTAACATGAGGAAATAGATTCAATATGTGTAATGACCCAGCCAATCTCAGTCTCTATTCAAACCCAAGTTAATGGTATCTAGTTTGCATATTAATTCAAGCTCAGCGGTTTCTTGTTGGAGTCTGTTTTTGAAGCTTTTCTGTTGCAAAATTGCCACCTTTAAGTCTGTTACTGCGTGACCAGAGAGGTCGAAGTGTTCCCCTACTGGTTTTTGAATGTTATGATTCCTGATGAAACCATGAAATCTCCTTCCTTCACCTTATCTTAAAAGGATATTAAGATTTAAAACTATAAGTTGAAAATAAACACATTTCTTATATGACTATTACCACCTTGGATTATTAAAAATTAATTATTTTAAACTAGTTTACTTGTCACTATACTCCTTGTTTACTTTTTTCATTCTCTCTAGTTGGACAGTGAAAAGTTGATTGTCACTTACAATTTTGTATAGTTGGTTTCAGTTTTAGGGGTGCAGTGCTGGAGTTAAAATAACTGGTTTTGTTGGACTCTAAAACGATACAATGAAAAGATTAGGCTTTATAACATTAAAAAAAGTTACCAATTTAATTTGATGGTGTCTTTTAAATGATTGGGACAGAGTGAGCTCTGAGCTAAGCCTTTGTTCACAGCTGCCTGTATCACAGTCTGCTGTACAAAATCTAATTTCTAATAAAATTGGCAATTTGCCAAATCCCAAATGTGCCATTTCATATACCAGTAATGCAAATACACCTTTACCGTGATATACTGTGACCCGATATAACACAAATTCGGATATAACGCGGTAAAGCAGCGCTTGGGGGGGGGGGGGTGCGCACTCCGGTGGATCAAAGCAACTTTGATATAACGTGGATTCACCTATAACACGGTAAGACTTTTTGGTTCCCGAGGACTCCATTATATCGGGGTGGAGGTGTAGTAAAAAGTACGGAAATAAGCAGTGAAACTATTCAACATCCCATCGGTGCTACATTCATTAGCTCCTCATCTCAAACTCAGTTACCTCCTTTCCACAATTTTCAGCTCACCTATCTCCACTGTCCTCCTGAGCAACCCTGAGGTGTTGAATGATGAGCTATTAAAAGACTTACCTGCTTATTTCCTTGTGGGTTTTTAGTTTGCATTGCTAGAACATACAGTATATCAACTTAACTCAAAAGCTGCGTCAACACTCAGAAGTTAAGTCAACCCAGCTATGTCACTCAGGGATGTGAAAAATCCACAACCTGAATGATGTACCGTATATACTCATTCATAAGCTGAATTTTTGTAGTAAAAAAGGGAAGCACCAGAGAAGGGGGTCAGCTTATGAACGGGTATAGAGAGGGAGATGGGGGACAGAACCCCTCCCCCCAACAGAGGAAGCAAGGAGAGGCAGCAGAGCCAGAAGGGAAGAGGCAGGGCCAGAGTCTGTCCGCTTCTGACCACGCTGCTCTCCCCTCAGCCTCCAAAGCATCTGCAGCTCCTGGGCTGGCAGGCTGCAGCCATGCTGCTTGACCCCACCCCTCAGAGCAGGCTGTGGCTGCCCAGCTTAGCCCGCTGGAGCAGGCTGCAGCCATGTGGCCCGGCCCAGCCCGTGGGAACATGCTGCGGCCGTGCTGCCTGGTCTGGCCTGCTGGAGCAGGCTGCAGCCACGCTGCCTGGACTGCTGGAGTAGCTCCAGCCAGGCCAGAGACATCCTCCCCTGGCCCTCCCCAGATAAGGTGGGAAGGGATGGGATGGGGAGAGTGTAGGGTTCCTGGGCTATGGGTGGGGTCATGTGGGGGGTGGTCACAGGGATTACTCCTCTCCCCCCACAAAAACTTCCTCACCAATTGCTGTCCCAGCCCGTCAGGGTAAGCAGCTGATGCGCCGGGGACACTTTACTTTAGGTTTACCTCCGTGCCCGCAGACGCTTGAGGTAAACAAGCCATCTCAGCCAAATTTGCTGACCCTTGAATTATAGGGTCGGCTTATGTACGGGTCATAAATTTTTTTCCATTTTTACTTATCCATCTGGGGGGGTGTGGGGATCGGCTTATAAACAAACCGGCTTATGATCCAGTATATATATGGTAGTTAAGCTGACCTAACCCCTGGTGTAGATGGCACTAGGTCTATGGAAGAATTCTTCTGTGGACCTAACTACTGCCTCTTGGGGAGGTGGATTAATTACATGGATGGGAGGAAACCATCCTATTGGTGTCGTGAGTGTCTACACTGAGGCCCTAAAGCTGCACAACTGTAGCCTTGCAGCACTGCCACTGTAGCATGTAAAGTATAGACAAACTCTAAATTAACAAAGGCCTTACCTGTATTACAAAGCTTGCACTTGTGTAATGATAGCCATTTAAAATGTAAGATAGTTTAATAGTGTTTAAATGCATCTAAATCAGTTTAGCTGCCTGTATGTTATGAGTTTGCATCAGTGTTGCTAGATTTATTTTAGTTCCTTCAGTGAACATTTACTAATAGAGATAAGGTGAAAGTCTTGTGTGTGAGAATTTCCCATTTTGCCTTTTTTAACTACATCAGAGTAGATATGCTGGTGCAGACCCCTAATATGATATTGCTGTGGGTTAAGCATCAGTCTTATGCCAGTTCTATGCTCGTTCTCTGAGCGTTTGCATGGGTTCAAAAAATGCAGTATACATAGAACCTAAATACAATTATCCACTTTATGTTCATGTGGATAGCTGTAAGCATTGATCTGTATTAGCTGCCTTGCGGTGCTCCAGTATGTCCCATTCCTCTTCATATCTGTACTCATATCCACTCCACAACTTGTTCCTCCTGACCTCCATGTACCCACAATCACTATCATGCTTCTGTATATGCATGCCGTATTCAGCTTTTAAGCATTATATATAGGATCATTGTAACATACTATCACTTTTTATAAATTAATTGTGTTGGGGAGAAGATGATGTGGTTGGGAGTTGGGTTTCAGGGGCTGGAGCATGGGGCAGTAAGTGAGGTTTGGGTCTGGGAGTGGAGAAGAAGGGCAGAGTAGAAGCGTGTTCTCATAAGCTTCCTCTGATTCATCAGAATAGAATTCTGCCAGACCACAGGAGGTTTGTTGGAGGGCATATCTGCTTTGAATCACAGGAGGTTCATCAGAACAAAGTTGTTCTCTGGTCCACTTTTCCATTACTGAGGCAAGCTGGAGAGGGAGGAGGAAGTTTATGGTCTGTCCTGCGGAGGTCCATCAGACTGGGATTTCCTACTGGTGAACTGTAGGTTTGTCAGAGAAAGAAGCTGCCTCCAGAGTTGAGCTGAAATTTTTCTAATAGATCTTGAACTCTAGGCCTCAGGTCTCATATTTTCCCTGGTAGTTGTTAAGAGGGAGAAGGGGGGAAGTACTTGCAGCTGAAAGTGTGTCAGTAGTGGAGTTAACAGCTCTGCTCAAGAGGCAACTTTTCCCTCCAGCAAACTTAATTGCTTCTGAATTGTTAGAAGAAAAATCTCAGTGAAGTCTGAAATTCTGCTAAGATATTTCACACTTAAAGTGCTCCTTTATGCTAAAGACAAGTCCAAGGCCTTCTCATCATCCTTATTTACTGATAAATTCAAACACGAAATTGATAAGCAATAGCACCAACACCATCTTCTGGTTTCTTGACTTGTGAAAGTTCAATATATTAAAAGTGCTTCAACTAAGTTATAGTCCCTCATCAAGGTTTGTAGTTCATATTAGTGGATGCTTTTGAAAATCCCATCCAGAGATGCCTAAATGTTTTTGGAAAAAATTGGCCTGTGTTTTTTATTTTAAAATAAAAAAAACCCCTAACTTTATTTATTGAAAGTCTAAATAACTTTTTTATTAACACTGAAAGCAATTTTGTTTGAGGCATAAATCCTTATCACTTCAAAAGAGAAGCTTTTAATAAAAATACAGTGTTAATGCCTGATGCTGCAAAAACTTACGTACATGCTTAATTTAAAGCAGATGAGTAGCCCTATTGAAATCAGTTGGATGTATTCATATGAGTAAAGTTAGTACTTTCTTAAATGTTTGTAGGATCAGGTCTGGGTTTGCAATATTTTGGTTTTTGCCTGTAGAAATTCTGTAAAATTCAAATAAGATACTTGCCAACAGTGACATATAAAAACAGTGTTTGAAATTTAGTTTTATTATTATGTTAATAACATTTACAATAGTATAAACTTTCAAATTTGTTTCATGTCTATAAACTTCTGCTCTGACCTCTTTCTCCTAATAGGCTACTGTATTCAGAATGTGTAACAGTTGTGATTTCTTTCTGATATTGATAATGTCTGTTTCACTTTAGGTGATTGTGACCTAAAACTAGATTTTGAATGCTGGTTTTAAGAAGTGAATAGTTTTTGCATTAACATATTAAGCTACATAACCTGTTTACTGTAAATTAGGGCTTGAAAAATCTACTCACCACTGGTAACTGTGAAGCATTTCCCAGCAAGTGAAGGGCCTAAATTGTTGTTTTTGCAGAATTTGACCCATTTTTAAAAAACTGAATAATTTCAATGTTTCAGGAATTACACCTGCCCCAGAAATATCTGCCAATTTTTGTTTTAAAATAACTTTTTTCCCCTATTTTAAAATGTTCCCCCTCCCCGCCCCCGCCTGTTGCAATGTAAAAGATCAAAACTGGAAACTCTCTAATTTACTCCATGATCCTGCAAACACTTAAGTGTGTGTGTAATTTAATCACATGGAATTAGTTCCACTGAAGTCAATGGGATTTCTTAAATGAGTAAATTTATATGTGTAAATAAGTGTTTGTAGGTTAGGCGCTTTACTGGCTATACAGGAGAACAGTGAAGCTGACTTGGAGATAATGGTGAGTAGTCAGCAGAACATGAGCTCCCAGTGACTGTGTCCAGAAGAGCTAATGCAATTCTTGGATGCATAAACAAGGGAATATTGAGTAGGAATAGAGAGGTTATTTTACCTGTGTACTTTGCATTGGCGTAACTGCTGCTGGAATAATATGTTCAGCACTGATGCCCACAATTCAAGGAGTATGTTGAAAAATTGGAGAGGGTTCAGAGAACAGCCATGATTGAAGGATCAAAAAACCTGCCTTATAGTGACAGACTCAAGGCTTAATCTGTGTATCTTAACAAAGAGAAAGTTCAGAGGTGACTTGGTTCCAGTCTGCAAATACTTACATGGGGAATAAATATTTAATAATGAGCTCTTCAGTCTAGCAGAGAAAGGTATAACATGATTAATGGGTAGAAATTAAAGCTAGACAAATCAAGATTGGAAAGAAGGCTTAAATTTTTTAACATTGAGAGTAATTAATCATTAGAACAATTTACCAAGTGTCATGGTGGATTCTCCATCATTGGCAATTTTAAAATCTATATTGGATATTTTTCTAAAAGATATGCTCTTGGAATTATTTTTGGGAAATTCTGTTATACTGGTAGGTCAGACGAAATGGTCACAAATGGTCCGTTCTGGCCTTGGAATCTACTTACAAGGTGTTGTCAAAAACATAAAATAAACTGAAAAGATAGAGGGCTAGGTATACCAGTGTAAGTCCATTGACTTCAGTAGAGCTATGCAAACTTCTACCAGCTGATGATTTAGCCCAGAGAATTTTGTTTCCTCTAATTCCTTTCACTTACATTTATTTTGTTACTTTTTTGTGTGAAGAAAAGTGAGCTTTTTTTAATGATGTCCCATTTAGCTCTTTCATATATTAAAAGTTTCTAGCCCCTATGGTTCTGAAAACTTAGCAAATTTAAACTGATGTAATTTTGTCTTCATGATTCTGCAAAGATAGTGTTCATGCTTCTCTTACTGCTTATAGCTTGGCCAATGACAAGATGCTGGTCAGCTTCACTGAAACTGTCAGGAATTCTCTGAGCAGTAGTGAAACTGACAAGGGTCATGTCAGGCTCATTCTGATTTTTGGGATACCAATGAGCAAGAGCAGACAGACTGAAGTTGTGACCTCTGGACATCGCTTTTGGCCCACTTCTTTTGTCTTTTATATATTAGTCAGATATCTCATACAATTTTTCAAGCCCTTTTGTAATCAAAGTGCCAGTGATGGGAGTTTGTGCATTTGGTTGCATATAATTAGATCACTATGACAATTGGAATGTTGTTACAGAAAATAAATATATTTGTATTATAATTGTGTTGTAATGGAAATCTATTAGGCGCTGGAGTCACCTAGCACTCCATTTACCATGCTGTCCAATGTGTGTGGTCCCAACACTGCTGCTGTAATCATAGCATAACTTCTCTACTCCACCAGTCCGGAACAATGGGACTTGATACATACCCAATTTAAGTACAAAACTATTGTAAACAGTGCAGAAAATTCCATAATCTGAATTTCATTGTCTTTGTGGCACAGTAGCTGAAAGCAGCAGGGAGAAATCTATTAGCGTATGGCTATTTAGACTTACAAATGTGTCTGCTGGTACCCTTAGACCCAAAGTTACTGTTTTCTTAAACACATTTACTGTGGGCATTTAAGATAGCAGGTTACTTTATTTGATGTATTGCTACTATATAATACTTCATTATTTGAACACAGTAGGATTTGCAACATAATTACTTAATCTCGAACTGGGTGCCTAAAAATATTTTGTATTAAGATACTCCAAATGTGCTTTGTGAGGTTTTTTATGACTGAAATGATATTAAATTGTGATGTTTAAGATGTCATTCAGGCTATAAATTAAATAATCTCTGATTTATGTTTTCTCTTGAATATTGCTATTTACATTACTTCACTTTATTTAAATAGTTAAAGTCCCTCGTAATTTTCGCTTGTTGGAAGAACTTGAAGAAGGTCAAAAAGGAGTAGGCGACGGTACAGTAAGCTGGGGCCTTGAAGATGATGAAGATATGACACTTACAAGGTGGACAGGCATGATTATTGGACCACCAAGGGTCAGTACAGTAGGTTAAAACTTCTATTTTTTTTGTTTGTGGGCAGTACAAAATCCTATATTAAGATTACATTTTAGAGAAGCAATTCACTTAAAAATGTTTAAAATGAAAAATGTGTAGTTGCAACGATAGATTGTGACAGAACAATTGTAAATTAAACTGTCTTCAGTTTATAACTAATCATAGCCTGATGAAGTCACTTGAGTTAAATATGAGAAGCTATGTTCTAGTACACTCAGATATGTGTCAGCAAGCCTATAGTCAGTGTTGGGGAATTATCCACGTCAATTCTGATTTCCTTAAAATTTCTAGAAAGGCTAGAAGGAGTTGCATAGAACATTGCACAGGCCTAAGGTTCACATGGTGTAGGCACATACTTATGTCTTCAGCAAAGCAATAGCTTGTGTTTATCCACATCTCTGCAGTTATTTTTATGTCTATTGAGTAACCTGTGTGAAGGGGTTGTGCTTTGAGGCTATTGTTGCCTGGAATATAGGCACAAATTAAAGCTGCATTTCCATCATTAATATGCAGCTATGCCCTATGATAGCTAACTAATTCTATACAGGAACTGTTGTTGGGGTGTTCAACCACCTTTTTGCTACATGGGAGGTGATGTTTTACTGCAAAACTAAATCTGCAAGGAGCATATGATAAACAATATCATTAAAAATTGACAGACACCTATAGTATGAGAAATTTACAGAATTTAAGAGATAAGATAAGTAGCATTTTCAGCTATATCACATAATTCACTACACAGTGTGTGAACATAGCTTATGTATAAAATCCACCAGTGTCACCTTCAAAGACCAGACAATTAACAGTTACCTCTAATGAGACAAATTAGCATTAACAAAAGTTTAAGTTCCAGCTGAACTCTGAATTTCTTTAGAATATATTTTACAGTGAAACGCCCTGCAGAAGAGCTAGTAATCCTAAATTACTTATTTGTTTTTATGTGAGCATCACCAAAAGTGAATGGACAGATCTTAGAATGGGGTGTTTTTATGCTAAGGAAATCTGCTGACAAGCAGCTTCAATGATAATGGAGTACAAAACATACTTCTACATAAATAGAGACTTGGGCTGATACTCAAAGCGGCATTGTGCTACTAGGTTACTTTTACTGCTAGCATTGAGTGACCGTGCTAGTAGTGCTATAGTTTATTGCGCTGTAAGTCCATCCCTGCCATAAGTCTTATTGGAAGAAGTAAACTAAGGCTCATATTGATAGTTAGGGGGTATAATGATGGCACTTTCCAAGCTCCACCAACAATCCAAATTCAGCCTACTTGGGAAACTGGAATGAGTTGTCACTTTTAGTAGATTGTGCAGAGGTTCAGAATGTCATCACATGTGTTCTGCTAGGCTCCTGAGGTTTGGATATACCAAGTCTGAATTCCTCTAAGCTGCGCAGCTGCGTATTAAGCCCCGTGCCCCTCCCTGCTGCGTCGAGAGGGGGTTGGGGGGAGTCCTCTCTCCCACTGCAGCCTGGGGCAGCCTGCACCCCAAACCTCTCATCCTTGGCCCCACCCCAGAGCCTGCACCCACTCGCACTCAATCCTCTGCCCAGCCCTGAGCCCCCTCTCGCACCCTGAAACCCTCATCCCTGGCCCCACTGCAGAGCCTTCACCCCTAGCCAGAGCCCTCATCTCCTGCACCCAACCCCCTGAGCCCCCTCCCGCACCCTGAACTTCTTGGCCCTGCCCCCACCACATGAATTTTGTTACATCACCTCCATATTGGTGCATGTATCACACATCACCTCCATATTGGTGCACATAACAAAATTCATTCCACACATGGACATAAAAAAATTAGAGGGAACGCTGTACCAAGGGACAAGGGCAAATAATGTATAGGTATAATAGTTACATGCCTTGGACCCTGGTTTCCAGAGTTGTGTGATGTCAGAATCTAAGCTTTTATTTAAAACCCTCCTGCCCCCCCCTTCTCATCGTTGTAGAGAAAAACATTTAAAATGTAACCTGTTAACAGATACAGTCAAGGCTTTGGAGCTGTGCTCCGACTCCACTCCAGGCAAAAACCTCCAGCTCCGTGCTCCAGCTCCAGGCTCCGCTCCAAAGCCCTGGATACAGTAGTATTTGCGTGGATCTGCAGACAGCCTCCAGCAGTGGGAGAAGCAGCAGCCACTAGGAGAGTGCTTCACCCCTGCTCATTACCAGAGCAGTCTAGACACTCGTTACCCTGAGGAAGTGTGCTGGCCTGGTCATGGCAGGGGTTCAAATGCCCCACTCAGCTCTGCAGGATTGGCTTCCATTCGTGGGACTCAGTAGTCCCTGCTCTTACATGCTTTGATCAGTAGTGAAATTGTTTACCATGTAGACCAGGGGCAGGCAAACTTTTTGGCCTGAGGGCTGCATCGGGTTTCGTAAATTGTATGGAGGGCCGGTTAGGGGTGGGGGTCCTGGCCTGTCCTCCACCTCCTATCTGCCCCCTCCCCCAGGACTCCTGCCCCATCCAACCCCCCGTTCCCTGACGGCCCCTCTGGGACCTCCTGCCCCATCCACACACCCCCACTCCCTGTCCCCTGACTGCCTCTGGGACCTCCTGTCCCCTCACTGCCCCCTGGGATCCCTGCCCCCATTCAACCTCTTGTTTCCCCCCGCCCACCCCACCCCCTATCCACACCCCCGCCCCCCACCCTGAATTCCCCTGCTCTCTATCCAACACCCCCTGCTCCCTGCCCTCTTACCGCACTGCCTGGAATGCTGGTGGTGCTACATCTGCGCCGGCCGGCTAGGGTGCCACTGCTGCAACTACACAGCACAGAGCACCGGGTTAGGCTGGGCTCTGCAGCTGCGCTGCCCCAGGAGCTCACAGCCTCGCCGCCTAGAGCATTACACCGGCCACGGAGCGAGTGAGCTGAGACTGCGGGGGAGGGGGGGACAGCAGAGGAGGGGCGAGCCTCCCGGGCCAGGAGCTCGGGGGCTGGGCAGGATGGTCCTGCGGGCCGGACGTGGCCTATGGGACATAGTTTGCCCATCCCTGATGTAGACATTTAAATTATCATCACTGGGCATCTGATTGGGCATTGACACATTCACAGCCACAACTTCCCCTACGCACCATTCACGCATGCCTGAGTAACTTCAGCCCAGGACTCACCAATGTTATTGATGCACTTCAAGATGTTGTAGTCACGCCAAAATAGCCAAATCGTAGGTTTGCCTTCCCCATCGGTGCCTCTGATGAGCTAGTCAAAAGTACGGTGTAAGTAATACGCCTTGAATGCAGCGATGGCTCCTTGGTCCGTGGATTGGATGAGTGATGTGGTGTTAGGTGGCAGAAAGACAACTTTGATGTTTTCACACAGGTCATCCAGGTTGAGCCGGTGCATTATCAATAAGCAATAAAATCTTGAAATCAAGATTTTCCTTGGCACAGTATTCCTTCCATGCAGGGACAGCATAGAGAGTCAGCCATTCTGAAAAAATAGCTCCAGTTATACATGCCTTCTTATTGGATTTCCAAATGACCGGAAGTTGTCCTTTGAAAATCCCTTGAGAGCGTGTGGTATTTCAGATTGGTACACTGTCAGTGGCTTCATCTTCATGTCTCTGGCAGCATTACCACCTAGAAGCAAGATTAGACAGTCTTTAGCTGCTTTAAATCCGGGCGCTGTCATCTCCTCTCAGGAAATGTAAGTCCGCTCAGGCATCCTCTTCCAGTACAGGCCCATTTCATCGACATTGAAGACTTGTTTAGGGGAATAGCCACCTTCCTCAATTATTTTCTTGAGATAGGGAATTTTTTAGCTGCTGCAGTATCAGCACTAGCTGCCTCACTGGACATCTTGATGTTATGCAGTTGGAAGCGCCTCTTGAACCGATCAAACCATCCCCGACTTGCTGTGAAAGTCTCTGTGATCCTTCACTTTGGTCTCTCTTCAAATGGTCATACAAACTTTTTCCCTTAGCTTGTATCACTAGCAAACGTAGAGTATGTTTCGGTGGTTTTGGTCCTCTATCCACAGTGAGAGAAGATGCTCCATGTTTTCCAGCGAACTACTTTTTGATCGACTTATTGTAGTAGCCCTAAGCAGTGTTACACACCGAGCACTAGCCCTGATCTTGTCGGCATTATTCCGAATTGTTCTCACAGTGGTCGGAGTAAGACCTAGAGTGATGCCAGTGTCTACTGCATGCTTTTCTTGCATCAAAATGCTTTAAAATGTCTAGTCTCGTATCCAAACTAATGGTTTTCCTGGATTTCTTGCTGCTAGTGGTACTGCTAGGCACTCCACTCTCGCTTGCTGGATGTTTTTGACTCATGATGCTGGGTGATGCTTCTCCAGATGCGCATGCATGTGCTACTCTTCACTCCCTTCAGCCTGGACCAGCCGGGGTCATGCAGCATCAATCAACTATTGCAAGGGAAAGAATTTGGAAAACCTATGTCATTCTCCATGGTAATCTGCTCCCCTACTGGAAGCCCTGTGGGTTTAGGCTTGGACTAGTTATGGAGATTCTTACTTTCTTGCAGGTTCTTACTTTCACAGGAGCCCTCCTGGAGGACCAAAGGCCTCTCTTCCAGGGTGCCCTGGAAAAATGGCCCTGCTGTAGCTCCCCTAGTAACCATGCGCTCAACACCTGGGCAGCATTGTAGCCAATGTAGTAAGAGGAGGAAAATAATGTTTGCTGCAGGGGCAGAGAGATGCAGCTGGCATTAAAGGGAATGGCAAAGCTCCTGTAGACTTCCTACCTTCATAGGAGTAGGGCAAGGTTCTGTGCATCTCTACGCCGCTTCTCCCCCTTGCTCCAACGAAGCAGGTGCTGGAACTCTATTCCTGTAACTTGCTTTGGGCAGGCTGCTACCCCCTGTGTCCTTACCTCCCTCCAGCGAAGGGGGGGGAGCAGATAAAACATGGTTTATTCTGTAGCAAGACAGGGTCTCTGCTGTGCACTACCCGCAGGTGCTTTGCAGGCATCTGGTGGCCTCGCAAGCGCTTGGTGTAGAGCCCTATTCCCGAGCAGGGCCGTTGGGCCATAAAGCAACAGTGAATTGCTGGGAATGGAGCAGGGGATAGTGTGCATGTGCTGTGTGTTTACAAAGATACTGTACATACAGTACAGTACTATAATTGGGAGGTGCCCCCGCCTTACCTCACACAGCCCACTAGCACTGGAGACAATGAGGCAGGCCAGGGGGCTGAAGGTGCTGTAGGCTAGGAGAAGCACACTGAGCAGCAGCAGCGGTAGCTTTCCCTACTCTGCAAGCACCATGGGTGGGGGCTCAATCCTCGGTCAGCCCGCCCACTCCACCCCTTCCCCCAAACCCCCACCCTTAACCCGCTTCTTCTCCCCCTTTACTCCGCATGCCACATCTTCGTTCCTCCCCCCTCCCTCCCTTGCCCACAGCAATCAGCTGGTTTGCGGCATTCAGGAAGGAGGGGGGAGGAGCGAGGACACAATGCGCAGGCTCCCCCTGCCTCCTGAACGCCATAAGCCATCTGATTGCTGTGGGGGGGAAGGAGAGGGGAACCTGCATGCCGTGCCCTCGCTCCTGCCTTCTGAGCATGCCACAAACCAGCTGATTGCTGTGGGGAGGAGCGAGGGCACGGTGTGCAGGTTACCCTCTCTCTCCCCTGTCTCATGCCCGCGGCAATCAGTTGGCTTGCGCTGTTGAGGGAGGGGGAGCCTGCATGCCAAGTCCTTGCTCTTCTCTCCTGCCTCCTGAATGCTGCAAGCCATCTGATTTGCCGCAGGCAGGAGGTGGGGGGAGCAGGGGGAAGGCGCTGATCCATGGGGTCTGCGGGCGGGAGGCTCTGGGGGAGGTGGGTAGGGGAGCTGATAGGGGGCTGACAGCTGTGGACAAAGCAGGCAGCCAAACAACGTTATAGCGAGCATTGCACAGCTTTAAACGGAGCATGTTCTGTAGTGGAGCAGGGATGTAAGATCGAAACAACGTTAAGCAAGAGGACATTAAGTGGGGAGTTACTGTATTTCCCAATTGTGTGAAACTAATATATAAGCAGTCTTATTTTCCATCAAGTGGAAACTGGGGATCAACGTGGTGCTGTGCCTTCCTGTGCTGTCCAGTGCAGAGGGACACAAATATGCACACTTAGCAGCCGTATGTGACTGTGGAATGTGGAAAGCAGCTACACATAATCATTCTTTACCTGACACTCAAGCTAGCTGCAGCACATTAGCACAAACAACTCCATATGCAATTTCAGGGGGTATAGACACCTGGAGGTAATAGAATCAGAGAAGAGCTACTGTAGGCAATGTGTAGCTTCTCGCAGAAAACAGGAAATTGCTAATGTTGCTCAGAGCATTAAGAGCCTCTCTGTTTTGAAGATGAAGGTATCCGATAGCTGCAGAGTAAGGAAACAATGGCAGCATGGCCACTGAACAAAAGGTTGTTGACCAGTGAACAGGAACATGGAGGGATAATCATTTCACAAGGAAGTCCTGAGATCATTTGGAGCTGGGATTGATATTCCATGCATATCCACTGGTTCTATGCAATTATAAATAAGCTCTGTCTCATCTATACTGCTGCTGATCCCAGTTCCCAGTGGGATGATGGATTGATCTGTTTGTCTTTTTAAACAACTAGTTTTATATTCTGTTCTATGTGCCTTTTTTCACCACAAGAGCAACGGATTAAACCTAAATCTGTAGCAATCACTTGCTTCATTTCTTTAGTCCCTCAGATTTCTGGAGTATCCTTGTTTTCTCTATAAATAATATAAGATTGTCCTAAATTTTAGGAATTGTAGCCACAAGCCAAAACTACTAATCAATTTCTGTGGTGTTTGAATCTGTTTAGAACTCCCTCTTTCAGGGAAGAAAATTGGAAAATGTCATGACTGTACAGCTTCAAGGTTTTCTCATCTTAATGGAAATTTTAGACTGTCTACTTATCAAGACTGCCCTGATTAATGCAGTTGAAAATCTACTCTTGGCACTGAATAATAAAAAAAACGTTCCTGATGACACTCAGATCTTTTAGCAGTCTTTCATGCTGTTAACTTTCAGGTGCTGGTGATAAAGCTGTGATCCCTAAGAAAGGATCTGGATGCCCTTGGATGACTGTACCCATTCCTAGAAGGTCTCAGAGTTCAGGCTCCAGCCCAAGCCCAAATGCCTACATCACAATTAAATAGCCCCTTAGCCTGAGCCCTGTAAGCCCAAGTCAGCTGGCATGGGCCAGACACAGGTTTTTCATTGCAAGGTAGACATACTCTCAAAGATATTTGAGGGAGAGTCTCTCACTGGAGCACACTTCAGCTAAGAAGAAGGAATCACCACCTTCAGAGCCTGCACCAGGGCCATCAAAGGCGTCCCCCAAAAGATCTCTGGTGCAGAACCATCAGTCATTGCTGCTTCCATCCACCCTGGAGGTGTATGCAACTGCAAGGGATCTGCTTAGCCTCCCTGTAGCAGTATCCCTAGAAGTGCAAGAATGTTTACAGTCAGTACCTATGCCTGCCATGCCAACCTCTCTGTGTCAGGAACTCATGGTACCATTACCTCCCATGCTACTGGAAAGGCCGATGCAGTCAAAGGGCAAGGCTCCAATGATATCCCTGGTATCGCAATCCCCTGGCTCAGGTTACCTAGCCCCAGTCCCAACTTGTTCTGCTCACCCCATGATGTCGAACATTGTGACATACCAGGGTGCACTCCAGTCTAATGAGCAGCTGTGTCACCCCTGCCCTGCGACCTTGGGTGCCTTACAGTGCCTTGTAAGTAGCACCCACCTGGGCTGCTCAGAAACAGCCTTCCAGCATGTAAGCCACACCCTCAGTGTCCGTGTGTAACTGCAGCCTGCCAGCCAACTTGGGTTACACTGTGGCTCTCACCAGCCTGGGTTATACTGTAGGGTGACCCCAACACACCCTCTGTCTTAGATTTGTCCGCAGAAATGTATGTCCTGTACTGACCAGCCCTATCCTGGACAGCACAAGTTATATTAAGTCTGTTATTCCTTAAGAGAATAATATGCACACAGCTTGTCACTATGCCAAATGGAATTGCCCAGACACCTCAATTTAAACGCATTGGATTAAATAAAACAAGTTTATTAACTGAGACAGATTTTAGGTGTCTAAGTAATGAGGCTTAAAAGTCAGAAATGGTTGCAAGAAAAATTAAGATAAAACATTATTGGTGCCTAATTTAACAAACTATGTTAAATTCAAAGCAGTTTTCTCACCATATGCTTTCAGCAGTCTTGCTGACCAAACTTCTTAGGTCATAGACTCATAGTAGTGTAGGACTGGAAGGGACCTCAATACATCATCTAGTGCAGTCCTCTGCACTCAACGCAGCACTAAGTAATAACTAGACAAAGGGTGGCCAACCTGAGCCTAAAAAGGCGTCAGAATTTACCAATGTACATTGCCAAAAAGCCACAGTAATAGGTCATCAGCTCCCCACCCCTACTCCCAGCACACCTGCCTGATCAGTGCCTCCCCCTCCCTCCCCACACCTGCTGATCAGCTGTTTCGTGGTGCACAGGAGGCTCTGGGGAGGAGTGAAGGCATGGCAGGCTCGGGGGAGGGGGCAGGGGCGGGGCTTGTGGCAGAGCCAGGGGCTGAGCATTGAGCACCCCCTGGCACATTGGAAAGTTGGTGCCTGTAGCTCCAGCCCCAGAGTCAGAGCCTATACAAGGAGCCACATATTAACTGCTGATGAGCTGCATGTGGCTCCAGAGTCACAGGTTGGCCACCCCGATCTAGACCATTCCTGACAGGTGTCAGGACCTCTCCCTCCCCTTCACCCCCGAGTCCAATGAACTCCTTTTGTTGCTTCAGGTGCAGTGAATGCAATGGGCAGGGAGACATAGGAGTGCCCTGGGTTGTTTGTCCCTCCTTTTTATAGTTTGTCCCTTGCTTGCAAAACATTTCCAGCTGAGCATCAGGAGACAGAGTGTCTATGTGGAAGGATGTTTACTGCTGGCTTTTTCTCACCTGTTTTGGAGCTTTATTTGTTTCCCTTCCTGCTTGATGACTCTGTTTACTGCTTAAATGCAAATGAAGCAGAGCGCACATGCCTTTGTTTAGGACAGACCTGTTTACCAATTTCAGTTTGGGCAGGGCTGTGGGGTTTGGAACGTGTGTTAATAACATCATACAGGGATATGTTATAATTTCACATACAATATTGCCATGCATGTTACCAGGACAATAACAAGAAGCAAATTATGAATCTTCAAATGATACCTCCCAATGCTTTGCATGCTTTGTACAAAGCTTATTACAGTAGTGTGTAGGGTGTGAATACATGGCTGGCACAGATGTTTCAGATTCTTCCTCTTTGAACTCAGAAGTGCATTCATCTGTGTCCCATACAAGATAGCAGGCACATCCTCCAGCAGAGACTTGGGAACCAAGGGTCATGCTACAGTCACAGCACTAGCCTCTGCATTCTAAGGGGCAATTGCCTAGTTTAAGTTGGGTCTGAAGCCAATATCAGCGGTCGTTCTGGACACTATGGGGTGTCCCTTCTCCTGTTAGGCCCTCTTTGCAACCATCTTGTTCTCTGGCATTAAGATTGCTATGGGGGCATCATTCTCTGGTATTCAGTACCGAGATCTGCAGCCAGAAGTCTCTCCAACAGCTTCCCCATCACAAGTCATGGAGCAGCTACCACCTTGGAATCATGTGCTGTCCTCTTCATCATCACCAGGTGAGGCTGTTGTGGCAGCAAGTGATTCACCACTGCCAGAGGGCCACAGGGCTCATCAAGATCTATTGAGAAGGGTGGTCTCTGTTCTTGACATTCAGGCAGAGGTGGTGTATCCATGAGTTGGTGAACAATCAGGTATCGGTAGCCTCTGCCAGGGTGGCTCTGCTGATTAACAAAGCCATTATGGAGCTGGGTCAAGGGGCTGTGGCAGACACCATCTTCTTTTATCTCCCATAGCAAAGTGAGCTGAAAGGAGATACTACATCCCCTCTAAGGGATCTAGAATATTTGTACCCTCCTCCAGCTTCTTTGATGGTGGTGGCTGCTAACAAATGGGAAAGATAGAGGACACCAAGCATCAATGCTGAAAGGCAAAGAGGGTAGACTTTTTTGGATGCAAACTTTATTCTGTAGGGAGTCTGCAGTTTAGGATTATGAAGTAATAAGCACTCCTGAGCCACTATGACTTTACCTTCTGGGAGAACTTTGTAAAATTTAAAAGCAAGCTACCAGAGGACTGTAGGCAGAAGTTTGCAGTAATGGTGGATGAGGGCAAGCTGGTTGCCATAACTGCTCTCTAGGACAGTTACAGTCATCTGGGCTTCCCCAAGAAGTCCAGCAGACCATCTAGGACTTCCCTTTTGAAGGTCCCTCTGTGTTTTTGGATAAGATGGACAGTAGGCTCCATAGCCTAAAAGATTCCGGGCAACATCACACTCTCTTGGAATCTGTACTCCAGCAACAAAGAGGAAGCAGTTCCATCCTCAACATCCATATAGACACCAGGACTTTCCTCCCTGGTTTCAAAATCCTCTGAGGAGGAAGGGAAGGAGTTATAGGGGACGACATTCTCTGCCCTCCTCTTTAGCATCAGCGGGCTCATCCCATCCAGCTGCCTCGTCCAAACAGACATTTTGATGTGTTACTCAAGGGCAATATATCAGTTACTGTAGTTCCATCTGTTTCCCACCTTGTGTTTACAAATTGTTAATTCCACTTCCTATGTGGGCCCAAGCACTTAACATTGGATTGGTGGGTTTTAAGCACAGTGGAACTAGGATATGCCCTCTCGTTCATTTCTACCACTCTTTCCCCTCCCCCTTCCCCATCCCTCTTCAGGGACAACTCTCACAGAATTGTCCTTCAGCAGGAGGTCCAATCACTACTTCAGGTAAAAGCCATAGAGGAAGTCCCATTGTGCCTTAGGGAGAAAAGCATCTATTCCCACTACTTTCTGATCCCCAAAGCAAGGGGAGGTCTCAGGCCTATTGTAGATCTAAGAGAGTTGAACAAAATAAAATTCTGCATGGTTACCCTAGTCTTGATTATTCCCTCCCTGGAACAGGGAGACTGCTATGCTGCCCTTGACTTCAAGGACACTTACTTCAATGTTGCAGTATGACACAGCCATTGGATGTTTCTCAGATTTGTGGTAAATAGGGCCTATTATAAGGTAATAATTGGAGATATACCAATCTCCTAGAACTGGAAGGGACCTTGAAAGGTCATCGATTCCAGCCCCCTGCCTTCACTAGCAGGACCAATTTTTGCCCCAGATCCCTAAGTGGCCTCCTCAAGGATTGAACTCACAACCCTGGGTTTAGCAGGCCAATGCTCAAACCACTGAGATCCCCCCCCCCCCCCGTTCAGTGCTCTCATTTGATCTCTGTCTTTCCTTGGATGTTCATAAAATGTATGGCAATGGCAGCAGCAAATATATGAAAATCAGGAGTCCACATGTTCCCTTATGTGGACAACTGGTTGATCAGAGGTCAGTACAAGGCTCAAGTGTTATCTAGTATATCTACAGTCCTGCCCACATTCGATGCACTGGGGCTCCTAGTAAATTGGGACAAATCAATTCTAAAACTTGTACAGAGGAAAGAGTTTATTGGAGTTCTTAGACTCCACAAAGGCCATGTCCTTGCTGCCATAATCCTGGTTCGAAGCACTATGGGGCTTGGTGCTGCAGCTGAAAGCTATCACCACGGCATGCAGCTGCCTCAACCTTGTGAGTTACATGGCAGTGTATACATATGTGGTTCAACATGCCAAGCTGCAGGCATGGCAAGCGTTGGTATATGCCCCAAGTGGTCGTCATTTGGACAATGTGGTTTGAGTGCCAAAGTCAGTTTTGTCATTTTTTGGATTGGTGGATGGACTTCTGAAAGTCTGAGGGTGGGGGCCTTTATCCCATGGCTACCACTTAAACCTCACTTTAATCACAGACACAATCAGCCCTGGGTTTGGGGACCCATATGGGGTCCCTGCAGCGTCAAGGTCTCTGGTTGCCTCAGGATCTAATGGCTCATATAAATGTCTGGGAGTTGAGAGCTGTACAACTAGCCTGTTAAGCTTTCCTCCTACATACAGCAGGGAAGAACTTGTTAATTCTAACAGACAGCTCTGCGACAATGTCTTGCATAAACAGAGCTGCGTAAACTATACTCTTCCCTATGCCAGGAGGCAGATTGTCTCTGGGATTCTTGCATAACCAATTCAATTAATCTCAGGGCTGATTACCTTCGAGGGAAGCAGAACATGTTGGCAGATCGACTGAGCAGGACCTTCTCTGATCACCACGAGCAGTTTTAATGCCCAGACATAATCAGATCCATCTTCCAGTTCTGGAGGATTCCCCAGGTGGACCTGTTTGCAACAGAGTCCAACAGAAAATGCCATCATTTTTGTTCCTGGGAAATTGTCAGCCCAGGCTCATTGACAGATGCTTTTCTGCTACCCTGGAAGGACCTCCTCCTGTATGACTTCCCTCCGATTCTCTTGCTGCCCAGGGTCTTGTTCAAAGTCAAACAAGACCATGCTCATCTCACCCTTATAGCACTGGCTTATCAACACTGTTATTTGACCCTGCTGACCTTGTCAGTCAACCCTCCACTGTCCTGCTGGATCCAGACTTGCTTTCTCAGGATCACCGTTACATGCTCCATCCCAACCTGCGAGACTTCCACCAGATTGTGTGAATGGTTAGTGGTTAATGCCTTTGGAGAGATCCTGATCTAAGGATGTCCTGGTAGTGCTTCTGTATTGTGGAAATCCCTCAAATAGGGGTACTTACATGCATAAATAGAAGCGCTTTTCCATTTGGTCCCAGAAGAAAGGCATACCCCAGCATATACCTCTGAGCCTCGTACTTAACTATCTTCTATACCTAAAACATCAAAGTTTGCCATCTGGCAGCTATCTAAGCCTTCCAGAGCTCGGTGGATAGTAGATTCCTTTTCTCGAAACCCATCACTACCAGTTTCCTAAAGGGCTTGATCAGATTGTACCCACATGTGCAAGATCCTATACCTCCATGGGATTTGAACTTCGTCCTAGCAAAGTTAATGGGACCACCTTTTGAACCCCTTGCAACTTGCTCTTTGCTCCAGCTATCCATAGAGGTAGCATTTTTAGTTGCCATTTCCTCAGCAGAAGGATGGGCAAGTTGAGAGCCCTAGTGTCAGAGCCTCCTGTCATAAGGATAAATTTTATCTGCCCTCACCCAAAATTTCTCGAAAAGGTAGTCTCTAATTTTCATGTGAACTAGGAAATCAGTTTGTCAGCGTTCTTCCCGAAACCTTGTGTGCATAGAGGTGAGAGGAGACTTCATTGGATGTGAGAAGGGCTTTAGCTTTCTACCTTGAGTGTACTAAGTCCTATAGATCTTCCACACAGTTGTTTGTTGCAGTTATGGACAGGGCTAAGGGCCAACCAGTTTCCACTCAGAGAATCTCATCTTTGATCTCCTTGTGCATTTGTTTATGCTACCAGCTGGCTAATATAGCCCCCCCCACCCCATTTAGAGTATTGGTGCATTCTGCTGGAGCACAGGCAACTTCAGTGGCTTTCTTGGCACAAGTGCTGATCATAGTCATTTGTAAAGCACTGTCCTGGTCATCAGTCCATACTTCTTTCTTCTCAGTATGCCATTTCCTTTCAGTCCAGGGCCAATGCTAATTTCAGGCGAGTTGTCCCATAATCACTGTTCAGGTAGATTCTGAGCCCACCTCCATGTTTGTCTGCTTGTGAGTCACCTACAGTGGAATGGACATGTATAAGCACCCAAATTTAAAAAATGTTACCTATCTTTCTGTAGCTGATGTTCTTGGAGATGAGTTGCACATGACGACGACAGGTTGTGGAATGGACCTCCTCCTCAGAGTCTACCTGGTACACAGGAACTGAGGAGGGTCGGGGGTGGCTCCTCTTATGAGCATGCAGTGACGTGGTAACAGAGGGTGCTTGAGCTGCCCCAATGGGTACGGCTGAGGGGAAAAGTTCTCAGACAACTGCAAGGTGCGAACATGTGGAATGGACATATGCAGGACATGTTGAAGAACAACAGTAGGTAACTAGTTTTTACAGAAAGCAGCTGCTTCCATGATTGCTCCTGTGTAGAGGAGAAAGGGAGAGTTGGTTGCCAGAGTGAGGCGCAACTGAATGTCATAGCATATAAATCCTTTCATAATCTAGCCCTGAGTACTTGATCATGTCCTCTTTGGCAGTTGGATTGGTTTTCTTTTTTCTATGTTCAGGCAGAGCTTTCTTGCTCATAAGCCATAAATTGTGGAATTTGTTCATGGAGTTGTTCTGCCATAGTTACTTCTTAACTGCTTCTACAGGATTTGTTGTAAGTTCCATTTATTTTGGTCTTTGTTCTTGACTGTTTCTAGGCTTTTCTCCTTTTGTTTTATTTTCATCTATCTCTTCCCCTGTCCTGATCTTTGCTGCCTTAGAGGATTTATCTTTTGGTAGGGGTGGTTTGCCTGATGGTTTAGGTTTGCCTTTGTGCCAGAGTTCAGGGGTGGGGAGGAAGTGTATGTGTGGCTTAGCTTTTCTCTGTATAGGTTTTTTTTTTAAAATGTCTTTTTTGTTTGTTTTTTGTATGTGGTGCTTGTGATACTATAATAGGTGCCTTTTTAGCACATTGATCAGCTAATCAAGATAACTGAGGCATTGATGTGTCAAAAAGTAAGCAAAGGCATCAATTGTAAAATAATAAAAACAGAGTTAAAATCATCCCATTACATACTCCCTCTCCCTAAACCAGCTTAGCTATGTTTGTGTTTCTCTAAAGTACTTTTAAAATAACAACTTTCAGTAAGATGCATTAATCTTTTTGTTTTTTCTTTTTAGACAAACTATGAAAACAGAATATACAGTCTGAAAGTAGAGTGTGGACCTAAATACCCAGAAGCACCTCCAACAGTTAGATTTGTAACTAAAATTAATATGAATGGAATAAATAATTCCAATGGAATGGTAAGTTCACATGGTAAAACCAACCTCCTTGTTATTCTGTACTCTGCAATTATTTATAGTAAAAATTCCATTGAGCGTTATGGGTGGGTGGGAAAGAGCCTTCATAGTTAAATGGTACATTATAAACGATCATTTGTTTAAACAAATAATTTAATTTGTGATTATTTGGCTTGCAAACAATGTACAAGTATAAATTGAAGCTTTTCTTTTTAAGTTGAGTAAAACAGCTTTGTGTTTAAGCTGCTCCTTTACAGTATTCCTCTTCAGTGAGGCTTGCGTTTACCTAAGAATACGGAATGCTGTACTGTTAAAGACTTTGGATATCTACCTTACCTAACCACTAAGGATCATTTAAATCTCTCTGAACAGTTTTGGCTATTGCTTTCAGCTAATGCAAGTCATTAATTATAAATTACTTTTTGTTACTCTTGACATTTTAAATTTGGGGAGTACTGAGAATGAAATTGCAGTCTTTAAATATGTTCTTATTTGCTAGCTAAGAGACTCCAGATGAAGTTCTAAACTTAACATGCAGTTTTGTTTTGAAAATTGGGGGCCTCTCAATAAATTCCATATCAAATGTGCATGGATTACAAGTGAAGTGGTTTGTGAAAGACCAACGCAATCCCATTGACAAATTGATAATCCAGGAGAAACCTTGAAACTGACTATACAAAGTGCTATCAGAGTAAAATAAAAAAAATAGTATTTTTTTTCTTGTTTCTATCATAGGTGTTATTTGTAGGAGAAAATATTTCATATAGAAGGATGTGTTTTCTCTTTGTTGACAGCGTCCTTTTATTGTCCTGGGTCACAGAATAGTGGTAATCTGTGTTTATACAAACGAAGACAGCACTCCTGCAACTGGATTAGCATTGATAGTTCCCAATGCCATTGCATTGCCCACCGATGTCAATATGACTTGCCTGTACAGGGCCAGTGCCTAAATAGGAGTTGGGTTTAGTAAACTCAACTGTTTTTGTTGAACAAAATTACAAACAACAACAAAATTAAGAGGTCTTCCTGGTGAACTGCAAAATTGCTGCAACGCCTATGTGGGACTGTAAATAGTAGACTACAGAACCCACTAGCAAGCTTGAAGGTCTCCCTGCCTGAAGGTCACTTTTTCAGGTATAGTAACTCATCTCTAATAGGTTTCAGAGTGGTAGCCGTGTTAGTCTGTATCAGCAAAAAGAATGAGGAGTACTTGTGGCACCTTAGAGACTAACAAATTTATTTGGGCATAAGCTTTTGTGGGCTAAAACCCACTTCATCGGATGCATGCAGTGGAAAATACAGTAGGAAGATATATATATACACAGAGAACATGAAAAAATGAGGGTTGCCATACTAACTCGAACGAGACTACTCAATTAAGGTGGGCTATTATCAGCAGGAGAAAAAAAATGTTTGTAGTGATAATCAGGATGGCCCATTTCAAACAGTTGACAAGAAGGTGAGAATAACAGTAGGGGAAAAATTAGCATGGGGAAATAGTTTTTAGTTTGTGTATCCACTCCCAGTCTTTATTCAAGCCTAATTTAATTTCCACACAAAGATGGATTACAAGCCATCAGGAACAGTATCCCTGATAACGTCATGGCAAACCTGGTGGCTGAACTTTGTGACTTTGTCCTCACCCACAATTATTTCACATTTGGGGACAATATATACCTTCAAGTCAGCGGCACTGCTATGGGTACCCGCATGGCCCCACAGTATACCAACATTTTTTTGGCTGACGTAGAACAACGCTTCCTCAGCTCTGGCCTCCTAATGCCCCTACTCGTACTACATTGATGACATCTTCATCATCTGGACCCATGGGAAAGAAGCCCTTGAGGAATTCCAGCATGATTTTAACAATTTCCATCCCACCATCAACCTCAGCCTGGACCAGTCCACACGAGATCCACTTCCTGGACACTACAGTGCTAACAAATAATGGTCACATAAACACCACCCTATACCGGAAACGTACTGACCGCTATACTTACCTACATGCCTCCAGCTTTCAACCAGACCACATCACACAATCCATTGTCTACAGCCAAGCTCTAAGATACAACCTCATTTGCTCCAATCCCTCAGACAGAGACAAACACCTACAAGATCTCTATCAAGTGTTCTTAAAACTACAGTACTCACCTGCTGAAGTGAAGAAACAGATTGACAGAGCCAGAAGAGTTCCCAGAAGTCGCCTACTACAGGACAGGCCCAACAAAGAAAGTAACAAACCGCCACTAGCTGTCACCTTCAGCCCCCAACTAAAACCTCTCCAGCGCATCATCAAGGATCTACAACCTATCCTGAAGGATGATCCCTCACTCTCACAGACCTTGGGAGACAGGCCAGTCCTCGCCTACAGACAGCCCCCCAACCTGAAGCAAATACTCACTCACCAGCAACCATACACCATACAACAAAAACACTAACCCAGGAACTTATCCTTGCAACAAAGCCCGTTGCCAACTCTGTCCACATATCTATTCAAGTGACACCATCATAGCACCTAATCACATCAGCCACACCATCAGGGGCTCGTTCACCTGCACATCTACCAATGTGATATGTGCCATCATGTGCCAGCAATGCCCCTATGCCATGTACATTGGCGAGGCTGGACAGTCACTACGCAAAAGAGTAAATGGACACAAATCAGACATCAAGAATTATAACATTCAAAAACCAGTCAGAGAACATTTCAACCTCCCTGGACACTCAGTTACAGACCTAAAAGTCACAATTCTTCAACAACAAAACTTCAGAAATAGACTCCAGTGAGAAACTGCAGAACTGGAATTAATTTGCAAACTGGACACCATTAAATTAGGCTTAAATAAATACTGGGAGTGGATGGGTCATTACACAAACTAAAACCTATTTGCCCATGCTAATTTTTCCCCTACTGTTACTCACACCGTCTTGTCAACTGTTTGAAATGGGCCATCCGGATTATCTCTACAGAAGTTTTTTTTTCCTCCTGCTGATAATAGCCACCTTAATTGAGTAGTTTCGTTAGAGTTGGTATGGCAACCCCCATTTTTTCATATTCTCTGTGTAGATCTATCTTCCTACTGTATTTTCCACTGCGTGCATCTGATGAAGTGGGTTTTAACCCAAGAAAGCTTATGCCCAAATAAATTTAGTCTCTAAGGTGCCGCAAGTACTCTCTAATAGTCCATTTGGGGACTAGAGATTTTCCCTTACATAAGAATGTCAGTACTGGGTCAGACCAGTGGTCTGTCTGGCCCATATCCAGTCTTCCAACTGTGGCTGCTGCCACATGCTTTAGAGGGAATGAACGGAACAGGGCAATTATTGAATGATCCATCCCCTATTATCCAATCCCAGCTTCTGGCCTCAGAGGTTTAGCGACTCCCAGAGCATTGGGTGGCTAATAGGTCCATCAATGGCTATCTTCCATGAATTTACCTAATTCTCTTTTTTGAACCCAGTTATACTTTTGGCCTTCACAATATCCCCTGACAAGTTCCACAGGTTGACAGTGTGTGCTGTGTGAAGAAGTATTTCCTTTTGTTGCCTTTTAATTTCATAGGGTGACCCTTGGTTCTTGTGTTATGTGAAGAAGTAAACACTTCCTTATTCACTTTCTCCACACCATTCATGATGTTATAGACCAGTGGTTTTCAAACTGCAGGGTTGCGGAATGTAAAGCACTGGGTCGTGGCAGCTCTGGTCAGCACCACTGACCGGGCCATTAAAAGTCCTGTCAGCAGTGCTGCCTGGCTAAGGCAGACTAGTCCCTACCTGTTCTGACACTGTGGTGCATCCTGGAAGTGGCCAGCAGCAGGTCCGGCTCCTAGGCAGGAGGACCATGGTGCTCTGCACGCTGCCCCCATCCCAAGCACTGGCTCCGCACTCTCATTGACCGGGAATTGGCCACTGGGAGGTGGTCTGTGGGCGAGAGCTGCGCGGAGCCACTTGCGCGCCTCTGCCTAGGAGCTGGACTTGCTGAATTCCAAATTTCAAATATGAAATTGCAGAATTACTAACTGTGGTATGTAACCTAGCACTTAAAATTAGCCTCTGTACCCGATGACTGGAAGATAGTTAATGTAATGCCAATTTTTTAAAAAGGCTCCAGAGGCTATCCTGGCAATTACAGGCTGCTAAACCTAACTTCAGTATCAGGGAAATTTTTTGAAACTATAGTAAAGAACAGATTTATCAGACCTACAATTCTCCCCCAAGGAGTTCAGTCACAAATTTAATTAACGCATTCTTTTTTTAACATGCATCATCAGCATGGAAGCATGTCCTCTGGAATGGTGGCCGAAGCATGAAGGAGCATATGAATGTTTAGCATATCGGGCATGTGCTTGCAACATTGGCTACAAAAGTCCCATGTGAATGCCTGTTCTTATTTTTTCTGACCCCCTCAAAGAATTGTAATAGAGTGGTTTGGCATGATTTCCTTTCACAAAAGCTATTGACTCTTCCTTTAAACTAGGCCGCAGCCTGGGGTTTTCCAGGCCGGAGCTCCCCAGCTCCCTTGGCCTTCCCCCAGCCCTGTTCCACCCAGGTACCTTCTCAACTCCCTAGCAGCCAGGCCCTTCTCCCTCTACCAACAGAGAGAGCGTGTCTGTGCTCTTGGCTCAAAGCCTTTTTATAGGGGCTGGCTGTGGTCTGTTTGGGGCATTGCTCCCAGCTGTGCCTACTTCCCCAGTCAGCCTGGGAGCTGCTTGCCACAGCCCTCTGTTGGGCTGTTCTAAGCCCCTCAGAGCAAGAGCGGGTGACCACCCCGCTACAGTGCTCCTTTAGCACCCTTATCATCCAGTGGCCTCGTGGGTTGTTTGGCAAGCTTCCTGCTTCTGATGTATATAAAACAATTTTTGCTGTTAGTTTTTCTCTTTTGCTAGTTTCTCTTCAAATACATTTTTGGCCTGTCTAATTTTATACTTCACTTGCCAGAGTTTGTTCCTTTCTATTTTTCTCAGAAGGATTTGACTTCCAATTTTTATAGGATGCTTTTTGTCTCTTTTTTTTTTACTCTGTTGTTCAGCCATGGTGGCATTTTTTTGGTCCTCTTACAATTTTTTTTTAATTTGGGGTATACATTTTAATTTGTGCCTCTATTATGGTGTTTTTAAAACTCTTTTTGACTGTTCCTTTTAATTTCCATTAAACCAGCTTCCTCGGTTTTTTTGGTAGTTCCCCTTTTTTGAAAATAAATGCTACTATGGTGGGCTTCTTTGGTATCCTTCCCGCCTCCCCCACAAGATGTAATTAAATGTAACATTATCGTCGCTATTACTGAGCTGTTGAGCTATATTCACCTTTTGGACCAGAACATGTGCCATTTAGGACTAAATCAAAAATTGCCTCTACCCTTGTGGGTTCCAGGACTAGCTGCTCCAAGAAATAGCCATTAATGGTGTCTAGAACTTTTATCTCTACATCCTGTCCATAGGTGACATGTACCTAATCAATATGGGGATAGTTAAAATCATCCATTATTACTGTGTTTTCTATTTTTGTGGAACTTCAGACCTCCCGGAGCGTTTCACAATGACCATCACCATCCTGGTCAAGTGGCCAGTAGTATATTCCTGTTGCTATACTCTTATTTAGGCATGGAATTTCTATCCATAGAGAGTCTATGGAACAGTTTGATTCATTTAAGATTTTTACTGTAATTGACTCTCTGCTTTCTTTCACATAGTGCCATTCCCCCACGGGTATGACATACTCTGTCATACCTATATACAGTACACCCACACTATAATGAACCCAGTCCCTGGATCCCATTTCAAGTCTCACTGCTGCGGCAGGAACTGATAGCTGTTCCAGCCTGGCTGTCAGCCCTCGCCGCTGCTGGAGGAGCTGTCAGCCACCCCCCACCTCACTGCACCCAGGTGGTGGGGCTCTTTTGCGATAACAAACAAATGGCTTGGATCCTGACGGGTTTGTTATAGTGAGTGTGTACTGTATACAGGAATGACAGAGTATTACCATATACCATTGATTATCATCATTCCACCAAGTTTCTGTGGTGCCTATTATATCAATATCCTCATTTCACACCCGGCATTGAAGGTCACCCAACTTAGTATTTAGACTTCACCAAAGGACCACTGGTTTTTTTTGTTTTTTGTTTTGTTTTGTTTTTCCCCTTACTCATCCTTATGTGTAAATTATGGGTATTTAAAATAGAGAAGTCTTCTCCAAGACAGTAATACTGCTGCAGTGTAACAGTGGAGAAGAGCTGGAAGGCACTGAACCGTTTCTACTGGAGGCATGCAGATATTATATTCTGAAATTCTTAGGCTAGTACTGGATCTACTTGAGCTCCTTTATTGAGCAATACAGTGTTCTAATTGCTAAACCTAAACTAGCACTGTAAATAATATTTCAGAAATCCTTCAAAAAGAATCCTTGAAAATAATCGTTTGCATAGCAAACAGTTTTGCTGTACCTCAGAGCGTTTCTGTCCCATAAAAACCAGTATTTGCAACCCAGAAGTATTGCCATTTACCCAAGCTGTGGTGTGGCGCATAATAAACACATGTATAAATAAATGTTGGTATGGGAAGCAGCCAAATTGAAGGTGCCATTCAAAAAAGCTTTACTGTATGATGCTTACAATGTTGTTTTTAGAATCCTCCCCGTAGTTAAAATAAGTAATGAGCGCCCTTGTTCAGTAATGCAGAACAATATACCTTTCCTGTTTGTCTAGGAATATGTATCTTAGTTTCATATGGCTTATAACAAACTTTTAAGTTAGCTTGTCCAATCTAAATAAAATGGAGCTGGGTGCAGAAAGCTAACTTTGTTTCTTGGAGGATTTAGCTATTTTCAAATTTGGTTTCATTCTGTTTCAGAATAAAACCCCAAAATTTTGAAATGCTCTGCAAAAGGGAGGCTGGACCCTAAGCCCTGGGGTCCCCTGAACCATGGACCTTATGTTCTAGGTTCCACAATTCCAAGGCAGTCTACTTGGTGTACTACTGCAGAGCCACTGATCCTAGAAGCTCTAGGGTCTTCTACTCAGAGGCAGCGCCTGGCAGACTGTCTTGTAGCCCTGGACCCTGGAATCCCACGATCTGCAGGCAAGCTGGTAGGAAACCAGGCAGGTTTCTGTCAGAATCCTGCCCAGTTTCCAGGGGAACTTTGTTGAATCACCACAACATTTCCATTTCAACAAATTGGGAAATTCTGATGGAAAAACTGTTTTGTTGGAATTTTTCCAACCAGCTCTATAAAATAATCACTTGTAAATAAATGATTAATTTTTTAACTCACCAAATAGCCTCAAGTGGCATTAGGTTGAATTATCGACCAAAATCATTACAAGTGAGTCGTTTCTGAAATTTTACTGTTCTTTATGTAATCTGTCAAATTTTTAGTGTGCTCATCACCTTGGTACGCAAGTTCACATACAACGCGGTAAAGCTCTGACACGCTGCTCTGAGCAGCATGTTAAGGGGGCCGGGCCGGGGCCGAGGGGTTGGATAAGGGGCAGAGAGTCTCAGGGGCTCCCCCCTGCCCCCCAGGGTCTAGGAGGCAGGAGCTGTGGGGGGTGGGCAATTTTGGGGGCCCTGCAGTCCCAGAGTGGCCCAGGGTATTAGCAGGGGGCTGGGATCAGCCCGCTCTGCTTCCCTCGCCCCAGCCCCAGCCATGTCACTCGGGGGAGGGGGCTTGGGGGAAGGGATCTCCCCCCCCCCCCCCGCACTCACCGGCAGCGGCAGAAGCGGAGCAGCCTGGCCCCAGCCCACTCCACCAGCTCCCAGCCGCGGCACTCCGCTTCCCACCACAGGTGAGTGACCCCCCGCCCCCCAGCGACATGGCTGGGGCTGGGGCAAGGAACGTGGAGCGGGCTTCCCGCCGCAGGTGAGTGCTGGGGGTGTCCTTTCCCCAACCTCTCCGCACTCACCGGCAGCAGGAAGCGGAGCAGCCCGGCCCCAGCCCACTCTACTCCGCCAACTCCCAGCTGTGGCGCTCTGCTTCCTGCCACAGGTGAGTATAGGAGGCATCCTTTACCCAACCTCCCTGTACCGCGCTGTGGATGGGAGGTGGCAGAGCTGGGGCCACGTTGCTCTGCTTCTCGCCGCTGCCGGTGAGTGCCTGGCAGGGGTTTTGGATAGGGGTCAGAGCAGTCAGGGGATAAGGAGCAGGAGGATTGGGTAGGGGGGTGGGGTCCTGAGGGTGATTAGGGACAGGGCTCTCTGGAGGGGGCAGTCAGGGAACAAGGAACGCCAAAGCTAGTTTGATTATAACACGGTCTCACCTATAACGCCGTGAGATTTTTTTTTTGTCTCCGAAGGACCGCGTTATATCGGGATAGAGGTGTATCTTGTCTGATTTATGGCACAACCCTAACCAGAAGTGCTCCATTTCAGTTTTAAGGTGAGAGCATGGTCTGGAAGTTAGAGCACAGGATTGGGAATCTGATGGGGACCTGAGTTCTGTGACTGGCTTTGCCTCTGACTCACTTCTTAACCTTAGATGAGGTGACTGAACTTTCTGCCTTGATTTCCAAATCTATAAAATGGGGATAACATCATCGGGGTGTTGTGAGGATGAGTTAATGTTTGTAAAATCCTTATAAATCCCCAGATTAGGTGGACTATAGAAGTATATGTATGAATGTATTTAGTGGATATATATATATTTTCTTTAGTTAAGTTTTTCTTTTAAAGAAGTCTCAGGCCAGTTTTAGAATCACTAGTTTTAATTTAATAAATGTTGGTTTTGAGAGAGAACACACCTGATGCAGATTATTTTAACAATGTGCATTTGTATTATAAATACATTGTAATTACCAAGAAGGTTAGCTAGATTAGATTGATTAATTGTTTGTATTTTCCAGGAATTCAAATGACCAGCAGCAGTCATCTTTGAAAGATAAAATTCATCCTTTCTTTTAAAAATGGGAAAATATCTATGCATTACTTCCCGAAATAAGAATTAGGGCGCTACCAACTTCACAGCCATGAAATATGCATCACGGACTATGAAATTTAGTCCTCTCCTCCCCTCCCCCTGGTGAAATTTGGTCTTATGTGCTTTTATACTATACTATACAGATTTCAAAGGGGAGACCAGCGTTTCTTAAATTTCTGATCCAAAAGGGAGTTGCGGGGTGTGTGTGTGTGTGTCACATGGTCATTTTACGGGGACTTCAGTATTGCGACCCTTACTTCGGAGCTGCCTTCAGATCTGGGCAGCTGGAGAGCAGCAGCTGTTAGCCAGGCACCCAGCTCTGAAGGCAGTGCCCCACCAGCAGCAGCGCAGAAATAAGGGTAGCAGTACTGCAAACTCCCCCCCCCCCCCCCAATAACCATGCAACCCCCCCCACCAAAACCTTTTTGCGCCAGGACCACTAAAATTACAACACTGTGAAATTTCAGATTTAAATAGCTGAAAACATGAAATTTATTTTATATATTTATTTATTTATTTAATTATTTTAAAAATCCTATAACCATGAGATTGACCAAAATGGACCATGACCTTTGGTAGGGCCCTAATAAGAGCGTAACAGGGTCTTTGGCGGCTGAGTGGCCTAGTGGTTAGATTGCCTGGCTCTCAACCCCTGCGTGGGCTGAGTAGTTTCACTTATTACGTCCGAGGACAGGTAGGGGGACCTGGGCTCTCCCTCTCCACCAGGTTCCAGCCCAGGGCCCTATGTGTGTCAACCCCTGAACCGTGGGGTTGGTGTCTCTCCTGGCGGGGGGTCAGAATCTGCTGCCCTGGGCTACTTCCTACCAATCTGAGGCAAGGCTACTCTAGTCCAATCTACCATAGGGTTCCCTGTTGGGTCTGGTCCCAGGTTCCTTCGGGGGCAGGATAGTGAGGGTGAGCTCCACAATGTCTCTGGGGTCTGCTCAGTCAGTTACTTCCGCTGCTGGAGGTTCCTTCATAGTCTCCCCTTGGATAGGTAGCTTGCTTCCAGATGGCTGCCCTGGCTGGCAGGCCAGTGCTCCATCCCTTCAGGCAAGGAGGCGGCTAGCTAGCCAGCTAGCTCTTGTCTTTTCACCAGCCAGCACTGTACTGAGACAGGTTCTCCTCTTTTCTCCCCCCTCCAGGACTGGTATTGGCTTCAGGAATAACGGGGTGGGACTAGCTGGGCCCAAAGGCTCTCCTTAACCTTTTCTGTGCTAGTGGGTGGTTCCATTCATCACAAAGAGTCACACTTAATGAAGTATTCTAGGACTCTGATATGCTTAGCATGCTTCACATACAACATTATAGTATTTAATGTAATAGGTTTTTTTTAATTAAATAGTTTTGGGGGTAAGAAACATTTTTTCCTGGGTATATAAAATGTATATAATGATTTAATAACTAGTTGTATTTCAGTAGTTCCTAAAGGATCTGCTCTAAATCAGGGCCTCATTACGTTGATCTATATATAGATATATTAAGAGATTGTTCTGTCCTGAAGAGCTTATGAGCAAAACAGACAAGAGACATTATTGTGGAGGTTTTACTGATGGAAAACTAAGGAACTAAAAGATTTAAATGACTTGCCCAAAATCCCACAGGAAGTCTGGCAGAGACAGGAAGTGAGCCCAGATCTCAAGACCACATCTTTCCTCTCTACTTTGTGACCTAAGGTTCCATTCCATTTAAGTCTCTCATAATTTCTCAGGAAAATTCCTTGTTGCCACTTTGTGAGATGTTCCCTCTTGTGACAATCTCCTGCCCACCCTTCTGACTGCCTGTTTCATAGATCAGCTCTCGTCTCCTGCCCCATCCTGTTGTTCAAGGCTGTCAAATTCGTTGGAGGAGTTGGGGCATCAGTCTACTCTGTTTTATCATCAGGCAACCTTTGCTGCCCAGGCCCCATGTTTTTGTCATATGCCAGATTGTGTTGTCAGTGTGAGGCTTCCTAGCAAGGAAGGTCCTCTTCCAGAAATGTAATACAGGCATGAATCCAAATGTTGCAGTAGCAATATAGCAGGTTGTGGGATTTCTGAATGGAGAGAAACAGAGAGAGCTCTCTTTGGGGGATCCTCAAATTCCCAAAACTAATACTTTTTAAAAGACCAAGATTGATCACTTATCCACATTGACCCTCACTTTAAAAAGGCAAAAGCAGAGTTAGCAAAAATTCATTCCAGTTGCACTTCAATTCACAATATAGGCTCCTTTTCAAAAAGGTGGCCACCTATACTGAATATGCATATGAGCACTTACACTCATAGTGATCCGTTTGTATATGCAACTGCTGGATTTGTACACAGAATTTAGAAATCTAGTTTTGAAAACCTGGCCCAAATAGATGAGTAGAACTAGGCAAAACTACTTATTCTCTGTAGAGGATGTCATGGCCGTAAAATAAATTATAATTTTTAATTCTGTGGGGTCTCTCCTTTTTAGAGCCTATTGTGTATCATAGATTGATAAAACACAGGTTGTGTTCTGACATACTATTTATTTTCCCATGGATTTTGAGGATGTCTGATTTTTTTTGAGTATTCTTTAACAGTCTGTTGGTATCTCACAGGATTTGCAATCACTTGTGTTTATTTAAATACCGTTTACAGCTGGAAGTGTTTGTTTCTTCTTTTTAAAGACTTGGGATTTTATCAACTATAGTTCTGTAAACTCTGTTGTCCAGTCATCATTTTGAATCTGTTTATAGTGGGCTAAGCAGTTTGCTACTTTTTTAAAGTTATGCTATTGGAAGCATTATAAACACTGAACATTTTGCAGCATTCTTCTATAATTTATTCTATGTTTAAAAAGCATAGAAGAATTCCTTGGTTATTCTTGGATCATGTGTAATGTTGCTGCTATTGTCATTATTTAAAGATTTATATTGGATATGCTGATAGAATAAAAATAGCTTTTGTTCTCAGTTTTCAGCTTCACTAGCCTTCAGACTTCCCTGGAAATGATGCTTCCTTATACTTGAATACAATTTTAATATAAAGTAGGTACTCCCTGGGTATCTGGTTTTGAGCATTCCTAACACTATTGGAGCCAACGAGAGAGCTGAAAAGAGGCGGCTTACTTTATAAAGGAGTATATCATAAGTAGATTGAATGTGTAATCTCTTACATGTAAAATAGGGCCTGCAATGCAGGGAATAAAACTAAGCCAAATCTTATTGCCTGCAAGATGTGTTATGCAGCAAAAGATGATGACTTGTAGAAAATAAAGTGGCTTGAGTTAAAAATAAATATTTATTAAGTCATTTTAGTAGTAGTGTGATAGTGCTGAAAATATGCTCAGCACTGTGCAGGAAGAGACAGTCCCTGCCTTAAAGATATTTGTCTGTTAGCTGAAAATCCGTAGTGAAGACCAGAAAGCCAATATTTGCACTGGTGAAAATCATTTTGCTTGAAGTTGTAATAAACTCCACCAGTGGAAATAAATAGTAGCTTTGACTGACTATATTAGAGGTGTGCTAGTGCAGCTACATTAGTGGCTGGCCACTGATAGCTGTAAATGAGGCTAGTCCCCAGTCTACACATGGCCTAAAAAGAAGATTAAACAGATAAAGTGTGGGGGAAAAGGGATATACCATGCAATCAAAATGCTCATGATGAAAATGGGTATTCATAGAATCTCAGGGTTGGAAGGGACCTCAGGAGGTCATCTAATCCAACCCCCTGCTCAAAGCAGGACCAAACCCAACTAAATCATCCCAGCCAGGGCTTTGTCAAGCCTGGCCTTAAAAACCTCTAAGGAAGGATATTCCACCACCTCCCTAGGTAACCCATTCCAGTTCTTCACCACCCTACTAGTCAAAAAGTTTTTCCTAATGTCCAACCTAAACCTCCCCCTCTGCAACTTGAGACCATTACTCCTTGTTCTGTCATCTTCTACCACTGAGAACAGTCTAGATCCATCCTCTTTGGAACCCCCTTTCAGGTAGTTGAAAGCAGCTATCAAATCCCCCCTCATTCTTCTCTTCTGCAGACTAAACAATCCCAGTTCCCTCAGCCTCTCCTCATAAGTCATGTGCTCCAGCCCCCTAATCATTTTTGTTGCCCTCCGCTGGACTCTCTCCAATTTATCCACATCCTTCTTGTAGTGTGGGGCCCAAAACTGGACACAGTACTCCAAATGAGGCCTCGCCAGTGCTGAGTAGAGGGGAATGTTCACATCCCTCGATCTGCTGGAAATGCCCCTACTTATACAACCCAAAATGCCATTAGCCTTCTTGGCAACAAGGGCACACTGTTGACTCATATTCAGCTTTTCGTCCACCGTAACCCCTAGGTCCTTTTTCTGCAGAACTGCTGCCCAGCCATCCGGTCCCTAGTCTGTAGCAGTGCATGGGATTCTTCCGTCCTAAGTGCAGGACTCTGCACTTGTCCTTGTTGAACCTCATCATATTTCTTTTGGCCCAATCCTCTGATTTGTCTAGGTCCCTCTGTATCCTATCCCTACCCTCCAGCGTATCAACCACTCCTCCCAGTTTAGTGTCATCTGCAAACTTGCTAAGGGTGCAGTCCAAACCCTCCTCCAGATCGTTAATGAAGATATTGAATAAAACCGGCCCCAGCACCGACCCTTGGGGCACTCCACTTGATACCGGCTGCCAACTAGACATGGAACCATTGATCACTACCCGTTGAGCCCGACCATCTAGCTAGTTTTCTATCCACTTTACCGTCCATTCATCCAGCCCATACTTATTTAACTTGCTGGCAAGAATACTGTGGGAGACTGTATCAAAAGCTTTGCTAAAGTCCAGAAATAGCACATCCACTGCTTTCCCCTCATCCACAGAGCCTGTTATCTCATCATAGAAGGCAATTAGATTAGTCAGGCATGACTTGCCCTTGGTGAATCCATGCTGACTGTTCCTGATCACTTTCCCCTCCTTTAAGTGGTTCAGAATTGATTCCTTGAGGACCTGTTCCATGATTTTTCCAGGGACTGAGGTGAGACAGACTGGCCTGTAGTTCCCTGGATCTTCCTTCTTCCCTTTTTTAAAGATGGGCATTACATTAGCCTTTTTCCAGTCATCCGGGCCCTCCCCCGATCGCCATGATTTTTCAAAGATAATGGCCAATGGCTCTGCAATCTCCATCGGCCAACTCCTTTAGCACCCTCGGATGCAGTGCATCCGGCTCCATGGACTTGTGCTCGTCCAGCTTTTCTAAATAGTCCCGAACTACTACTTTCCCCACAGAGAGCTGGTCATCTCCTCCCCATACCGTGCTGCAGAGTGCAGCTGTCTGGGAGCTGACCTTGTCTGTAAAGACAGAGGCAAAAAAAGCATTGAGTACACTAGCTTTCTCCACATCCTCTGTCACTAGGTTCCCTCCCTCATTCAGCAGGGGGCCCACACTTTCCTTGACTTTCTTCTTGTTGCTAACATACCTGAAGAAACCCTTCTTGTTACTCCTAACATCTCCGGCTAGCTGCAACTCCAAGTGTGATTTGGCCTTCATCTTGTTTGTTCCACGTTTTCCTGTTTGTTTTAGATAGAAACAATCTGCAACTGCCTCTCCAGCCGTTTAATTCCCCATCTAACCATAACCCATGGTCTCACAATTACGTGAAGAATTATTTTTCAAACCCACTGAAATCCCACCTAAACTGTCTCCTAATCCATGCTTGCCTATCTGGCCTCCCTTAAATCAGCAAACCTAGGTTCTTGTCCCCCTCCTGCTTCTTTATTGGAATCTTTCTCTTTCCACAGTCAGCCCTGGCCTTTGACAATCATCTGTTGCAACTCGTTTTTAATTCCGGTTTATAAAAATTCCCTATCTGGTAAAACCACAACCTATTACACTTCTTTAAAATCTACCCTTCTCTCCCTCCTGATCTCCTTCCCAACCAAACCCTGTGCCCATAAAACATGGTGAGCCTGAGTTTTATTTCTGTTCTTAGTACACTTCCCTCGAACAGCCAGGTCTTTTCACTGTGCAAGTTTTCTTCCATTCTGGAATTCTTGCCTGGAGAGGGTAGTGTCTTGGACCCTATGCTGCATTGTGTGGGATATGGAGGGTGGGTTCAAACAGTACCATGTCCAGAGTTCAAATTTTGAAATGAAACTCTGATCGGGGCGGCTCTAGGAATTCCGCTGCCCCAAGCAGGGCGGCGCGCCGCAGGGCGCGCTCTGGTGGTCGCCGGTCCCACGGCTCTGGTGGACCTCCTGCAGGCATGCCTGCGGATGGTCCACCGGAGCCACGGGACCAGCGGACCTTCCGCAGGCATTTCTGCGGGAGGTCCACCGGGGCTGCGGGACCAGCAGACCCTCCGCAGTCATGCCTGCGGGAGGTCCGCCGGAGCCGCCTGCCGCCCTGCCGGCAAAATGCTGCCCCAAGCGCGTGCTTGGCGTGCTGGGGTCTGGAGCCGGCCCTGACTGTGATGTTACTAGGCTCTGGGGCCTCAGTGGCACATTGCTTCTCTACTGCTTGACGGCAATCAGGGAAGGCCTCTCCTCAATATAGCCCGGGAGGCTGGAGGGAGGAAGGGTGTATAAGATGGGGACATTTGTGCCTTGGAGAGGGAGGTCCAGACTAGATGCTGTCCTCACCAGAACTACTACTCTGCAGCTCAGGAAGTCTCTCCTGAGATGGGGGGAAGAGGGGGATTTTGGAGGGGTATATTTCTTCACTGTTGTATTTCCTCTGATAGTGGATTGATTTAGTACTCATACCTGCAAACAAATGTTAACATGGGTGAAAGCTGTGTTTGCAGTCACATAGGCTCCCACCTCACTCCTCAGAAGTGCATCTCTAGTTATCTCTAACATATTAAATCAAATACTTTTTTTAAATGAGCTAGTAATTATAATGGTGGTCTGACCAATGCAACTTTCAAACCTTGCTGTAAAAGATTCTTTTTTTTTTAAAAGGTGTTTCTTAATTGGTGCAAAAATCACTGCATAAACAACTGACTGTTGCTTTCCTTTTGCCACTGTTTTGCCTTCAGTATTTAATTTCTTAATATTGAAAGTAATCATTGGTAATCTTAATCTCCCAGTTGCTCCTGCAAATATAAGCAGCATTATCCTCTGTGTTCTGAAACCAGGTAGCTTGAAGTTAAGTAATCTAGGTCTCATCTGGAGGTAAAGTTGCTATGGCTAGAACTTGATATTTCTGATTTTCTCATATTTTTATATTAAAAAGTAAAAATAATCTACAAAGATGTTTTATGCTGTATATACCACAAAAGAATGGAAAAGGGTGCACACATAATCCTTTGTAGTTTACTTTTAAATTATCAAGTGATATGCAATAAAGTCTCTGTGCTTTGAGGTCCATAAGATTATTTATCATAAGAAACAAAGCAGAATTGAGAAATGTCCTGATCTTATATGGAACTTTATAAGTCAAATTACTTCACTATTTCCAGTCATATTTACTGGGAGAAGTAAAAGGCATCAGAAGGGCCATATGACAATAAGCATTCAAAACAAATCACAGACAAAAGCTATTTATAGTAGGTAAATTTTCTTGTATAAAGATTTAAGCATAGAATATTGTGCAGCAAATTGCTTAATAAAGAATTGAAAGCCAATTTTGAGAAAACCACATATTGCATGTTGGTGCTGTAATCAAGTAATACGTTAATATGATTGTTCTGTTTAAATGTTTTATTGCAACATTTAGTAAAGAACTTTCGTTATGATGGATAAAAACCTCCCTAGTTTAAGATATGGCCCCAATTTTGCAATGAGCTCTCCATAGATTGACTTTCTCTTTGCCCACCCTCTCCCCCACCATTGAAGTTGATGTTGTTGAGCATGCTATGCAGGGGTCCAGCTGTGTGGGTCTCACTGCAGGATCTGAATTTGTGTGTAAGTATGCGCTAAGCATTCATTATAAATATTTTATGTATTTATAACACAGTTGGGAAGTGCTGAAGAGATTGCAACATATGCTACCATTTCTTAAGTTATTAAGTAAACTAAAACTAATTCTGTAGGAATTTTGTATTTTATGGTACAAAAACATTGTCCTTATTTAACTTGTGCTGTCTTTCTTTGCAGGTGGATACACGGAGCATACCAGTGTTAGCAAAATGGCAAAATTCTTATAGCATTAAAGTTGTACTTCAAGAGCTAAGACGTCTAATGATGTCCAAAGAAAATATGAAGCTTCCACAACCTCCAGAAGGACAAACTTACAGCAATTAATTTTAGCTGATTCTCAAACTTCTGTCTTAAAACAACCACCTTCATATTAATGTCTTGATTAAATCTCACAATGCAAACCACCCACACATTAAAATAATTTCAGCTGGTATACATGACCTGGACATTTGTAAGAATATATATAATATATGTACGCCCAGTATGTTTTTAGGCACTATGGGAGGGAAAAAAAGGCAGCACAATTTATTTTTTTCTCTTATCAAGACACTGTCATTTAAGCATAAGCCTGAAGTAGCTTAAAATTGAAATTCAGGTTTTACAAGATGAAAGCATGACAGAAAGTGTCAGATTGCTGTGGATTAATGTATGTTTCAGAAAATTAATCTCTCAAGAAGAAAAATTATAAATGGCATGCTTTATCCATCTGGCTTAGTTAAAAGAGCTGCAGTTAAAATTGTTTTAAAGTAGCAGGTAAAGTGAATACTGTTGCTCATCTTGTTTAATTTTTGCTAAGGTGTGGGTGCCGACTACTATTAGTGTCACAAAGTATGTTCAGGATTGTTTTGATACCTGTATTTATAAAAGGGGGGAATGGATTCTGTTAAGCGGCTCCTGTGTGTTACATGTAATGGACATGGCAAATATTTGTTTACAGTCTTTGTTCTAATAAACAATGCATTTAAGTTTTAGTGAAACAAACAAAGGAAATAGGTGTATGGATATGTGATTGAGATTAAAGTTAGTCTTAAAATGTAAATAAAATGTGGAAAGTATCCTCTGAAGCTGTGCCATTTCTATAATAATGTAATATATGTATAGTACCTTGAAGAGGTAGCAAAAAGTTAAACACAATGTAGCAGTGAGTCTACATGCACTTTTTATTCTTACCACTATTTCTATACGCTTATTTTATTTGATAACTGAAGGTATTGGGATTATTGCAGAGGAGCAAATAATATGCAGTTACACTTTTTTGGACAAACTTGCAGTTCAAACCCCTTTTTTAAAAAAAAAATTATTTTAAGTATTCATTCTAGAAATGACATTAATTAGGCCACTTGGCCTAAGCAACTCCAGAGCAATTTCTAAACTGGACTGCTGAAATTCTGTCCTGCTGCTGTCTTTTCATCCTTGGAACCATCTTCTGCAGCTGCTACTTTGTTTTTCCATGTCATGTTTTTTTTCCCCTGCACTTATTTTAACCGCTTTTTAAAAATCTTCAAGCTAGTTTCCTTTTTGTTCTGTCTCACTTTCTCCTTACCCCAGCGACACATAAATGAGAGACGTCAGACCTTATCATTTTTATTAGAACATCTTGTACTACTGTTAAGAACCGTGTGGACATGCTGTATTTATCCATCTGCATTCCATGCTTCAAGTGCCAATGGTGCAATTTCACTGGTTAGAATGAATTCTGCCCCTTCAACAGTGAATTCTCCCCCTTCTAATTTTACTTATTCCTTTCTCACTATAGTTGTAGTTGGTGACATCCATGGGTTAGTTCTGCTATAGGTTTCTCAATATTGTTCCAGTTACCTTACTGGAAATGAGACACTCTAATGTCTTGTGTGGAAAATGCAAAGATTTGTCCAGTTTACTAAAAAAATTGTAACCTTGGGACTAGGTCAGTGACTTGTCATTCAAAACTTCATCAGTAATTCTCTTGAAAAAATGAATTTAATTAAAAGTCAACAGCCAGGGAACTTTCAAGTTTGGTATCCTTATTGCCTATCCCTAATACGAAGAAAAAATTGTAAGAAAAGCAATAAACTAAGCTTTATTTTTTTTGATAGAAAGTTTTAGGTGGTGGTTGTCAGTAGAGGAAGGCTGTATTTGAGAGTCCTTAAACACATCTGACACATTTCCAGAGTTCACTCAGTGAAATGATAGCTGTCAGCTACCTCATGTCCATGTTATAGAACACATCACAGTATATGACGGAAAATTTGACTGAAGTGATTTCACCACTATGTATTCCTATTCCCTAATTTTAAATTAATTTAGATGTTTTGGATTCCGCTAAATAAACTTTCATTATGCTAGCACTGCTAGTCTATATGTAATCTGTTAAAATAGAAATGGAACTATTCAGCTCAGAGAAATAAATGTTAACTTTCAGGAATCTCTCTTTAGATTAAATAACTGGAAGAGATTGAGATACATTGCCAGACTCTCATATGGTTGGTGACATGATTAACAGACAACTAGTGTGAGTGCGGAGCCATTGAGAAACTATCTCACTCTTCACTGAGTTGCTGAATATAGAAAAGTGTTGGCTTTCTGTTTGCACCACATGTTGTCCAAGTTAACTGTGCAATGTCTATTCCTCCTCCTTTGTTCTTCAGTTATGGATCTCTGTGGAAATCTGCATGCCAGATACAGTTTTGAGAACAAGATCCATTTTGCATGTTGCAAACAAGCTGCACTTGATTTTCAAATAGCCACGCTGGTTGTACAAAGGGTTAGCTACAAAACCACTCATCATAATGAAATCTAAGCAGGGCAATTTTGAAGCAATATCCTCCTTGTCCTATTGAAAAAAGGCCAGAGTTGTAGGATTGTATAGTTTATCATTAAATAAACTCTAAAAATGGCCATAGATTATTGTACATACGTCAATAGGTGAGACCCTTAAGGATGATTTCCTACTATGAAAGGATTCAAAACATAACTGCTTGTCCTCCAATTAGGTCACATTATGGTTTGATAAGTCATTTTTTGTCTGGTAATTTATTTTCTGTGCTTTTTGGGGGGTAACTCTATAAACCAGGTTTTAAAAAACGTATTACTACGTTAGTATTATGATATAATAGGATTTTTAAACATGGGTTTCCAATGGTTAGTGATTTGTAATTTAATAAAAAAAAGTTTGTGCCTTTTTTGTAAGTACAATACTAGGGTAAATAGAGCACCAATTTAAACCAAACCACATGGGGGAGAAAAATCAGAAGCGCCACCTGTAGTGCATTTTCAAATTATGTTGGAGAATTGGTATAATAGAAGTGATTTTTAACTGGAATTTAAATGTGTGCTGTACTCTGATACCTAGCAAATGTGCTAAATTAAATTCTGGGTAAATGCATAACAGGAGAAAAATTTACATATGCTGTATTAATTTCATGTAGTGTAGTGACTTACTGTTTAAAATTTAATGAGCTGCCCTTTATTTCTACTACCTGTGCTATTTCTAATATTCTGTATTCTTTTACATTTTGCAAGAAATTGCAAAGTATTGATATAATGCCTGATCCTGCAACATGCCTGGCGCACTCAAATCTCCTTAAAGTAAATGGTATTTGAGGAAGTGTATGTAGCACCTTGCAGGGTTGGACCAAGAGTGAGAGTCCTTAAACCATTGTAAAAAGAGGGATATGGATGCCCAGCCAGCCTTAAATGTTCATTGTTACTGTGAATACATGTAAAAATTATGATTAGGACTGTCAATTAATTACAGTTAACTCACGTGATTTAACTCAAAAAACATTAATCATGATTAAAAAACTTAATTGCCGCTTTAATCATTGAAATTTTAATAAAATATTTGTGGTTGTTTTTCTACATTTTCAAATAGTGATTTCAGTTACAACACAGAATACAAAGTGTACAGTGCTCATTTTATATTATCTTTGATTACAAATATTTCCACTGTAAAATGATAAACAAAAGAAATAGTATTTTTCAATTCACCTCATACAAGTACTGTTGTGCAATCTCTATCGTGAAAGTACAATTTACAAAGGTAGATTTTTTTTTGTTACATAACGGCACTCAAACAAAACATTTGTAAAACTTTAGATCCTACAAGTCCACTCAGTCCTACTTCTTGTTCAGCCAGTCGATAAGACAAACAAGTTTGTTTACATTTACAGGAGATAATGCTGCCTGCTTCTTATTTACAATGTCACCAGACAGTGAGAACAGGCATTTTCATGGCACTCTTATAGCCAGCATTGCAAGGTATTTACATGCCAGATATGCTAAACATTTATATACCACTACTGGCTTTGGCCACCATTCCAGAGGACATGCTTCTATGCTGATGATGCTAGTTTAAAAAAAATGCATTATTTAAATTTGTGACTGACATCCTCTGGGTGGAGTGGAGAGGGGGATTGTATATCTGCTCTGTTTCACCTGCATTCTGCCATATCCTTCATGTTATAGCAGTCTTGGATGATGCCCCAGCACATTTTGTTCGTTTTAAGAACACTTTCAGTGCAGATTTGACAAAATGCAAGAATGTACCAATGTGAGATTTCTAAAGATAGCTACAGCACTTAACCCAAGGTTTAAAAATCTGGAGTGCCTTCCAAAATCTGAGAGGGATGAGGTGTGGAACATGCTTTCAGAAGTCTTAAAAGAGCAACACTCCGATGCGGAAACTACAGAAACTGAACAACCAAAAAAGAAAATCAACTTTCTGCTGGTGGTGTCTGACTGAGATAATGAAAATGAACATGCTTTGGATCATTACTGAGCAGAACCCATCATCAGCATGGACATGTTCTCTGGAATGGTGGTCGAAGCGTGAAGTACGGATCTTAACTGCATCTGGCACGTAAATATCTTGTGACACCAGCTACAACAGTGCCATGCCAAACACCTGTTCTCACTTTCAGTTGACATTGTGAACAAGAAACGAGCAGCATTATCTCCTGCAAATGTAAACAAAATTGTGTGACCAGTTGACTGAACAAGAAGTAGGACTGAGTGGACTTTGTTTTCTTTTTGAATTAAGTTTTTTTTGTACATAGTTCTACATTTGTAAGTTCAACTTTCATGATAAAGAGATTGCACTACAGTACTTGTAATAGGTGAATTGAAAAATACTGTTTATTTTGGTTTTAAAAAGTGCAGATATTTGTAATAAAAAATAAAGTGAGCACTACACTTTGAATTCTATGTTGTAATTGAAATAGTATTTGAAAATGTAGAAAACATCCAAAATATTTAAATAAATGGTATTCTCTTTTGTTTAACAGTGCTATTAATTGAGATTAATTTTTAACTGTTTGGCGGCCCTAATTATGATTAATGGAGTGTGTGGGTGACATGCGGCCAACATTACAATGCAAGTAATGTATTTTGCCCTAAAACCAAATTGTAATTTACAATAAGATAAATATTTGGATTATTAATTGGATACTTTTAAATGTGTGGGGGTTTGATTTACTTAGGTGGAAATGTATTTCCCCACTGCAACAGCATCTGGGAACATTTAAGTAATCGGAACAATAGACCAAATATGTGGGACCTGATTCTCTGCTTAACCACTGCTGCAAAGGGATTGTAAAACTGACCATCTGAGAATTCTGCCAGTATAGAGGCAGTTTAGAAGCAGTACACTAGCCCCTTGCAGCTCCTGATGTAGGCAGTATGGCCAAAATATGTCTACACTCTTGCTAATCTCAGCTGCAAAGGTACTGCAAAGATTGCTTGAAGCTAGCTTTGGCCTATCTCTCCTCTGTTTGTTCAGGTCCCACGCAAAGTGCATTCCAGCCAGACCCTCAAAGGGCCATAATATTTTGATGCAGTATTCATAGGAAATGCAGCTCTAAAGAATCTGTTTTCAAAATATTCTAGGAATTTAGGAATTGCCATATCAGAAGGGGGCAATGGTCCATTTTAGTCCTCTCCAATAGTAATATATGCTTCAGAAGGATTTTTCAAGCCCCTGAAATGTACCTCAATATCCTGAAACAGGCATGCACACTTTTTTCTGAACTGCTTTGGTGATCACTTTATTCTCTAAAACATGATGCTTGATAACTTGTGTTTTGTATCACAAGATGCTTCTTGGCATTCCTGCTGAACAATTTTTGTAGATTTCAGACTTTCCTTTTCTGTTGCAGACCTGATTGGTTTTGGGCTGAAATGACCCAAAGCATATGTCATGTCCAAATGTTGAAAACATAAAAGTAACTTATATGTGCTTCCAAGTTGGGAGAAAATACAGGAAAGGATCACATATGTCCAAGGAAAGATTATACATTTTATTAGTTAATATTCAACCATGCCCACTACAGGTGTTGCATTTCTATTTTTATCTTTTTTGAGACACTAATATTACTCTTTCTATAAGAATGAAAGTGATGTGTTCAGTGGTTAAAATCAGCAACTTTTTTATTTTGGTGGTGGTACCATTATTTATTTAAAAAAAATACAGTGTATTTAACGCATCTGTATTCTTCAACTATAATGCTAAACTGTTACAAATGAATATAGTTACTTATTAATCCATAGAATGAAATTGTCATACCTGCTCTTTAAGTAGCATCCTCCTGTTTAAGTAGTTTCATTGATTTTTTTTTTTAAATTTCGTTAGCATTTTAAAAGATGAAATGTAAAGCAAAATCACTTTTTTTATTTATGCTATTGTCAAACTCTATAAACAGATAACCTAATGGATGATGGTGAGATAGTGCCTGATTAACCATTATTTGGGATTTCCTGATGTTAAGTGCTAATGCATTTTTTCTATACTAATTTATGACTTTCCATCATTTCTTATGGAAACAACCCAACCTCCTGCTTTTAATATATACAGTATGTATAATATATAAACATGGTTTGTAGTGTGCATATATACTCTACATCACAGATAAAAATACATGTTGTAGATCATATTTACCCCAAAATACCCCTAAGGAGGAGTTATGTAGACATAACCAAGGAAGATGTTTTCATCAGCTGCATTCTGTGTGTACTTTTTTCTCTCCACAGTGATTCTTAAATTATGGATATATAAATAAGTAATTTAGTATGTTGGGTGTTTTCATTATGCGATAGGGTCATTCAGAGGGTATGCAACTCTTTTTAAAAATGCATCAGTGGAAGAAAATAAAAGGTAGACTGGTTCCCTCTTGTTTTAGCTGGATAAAGATTCTCTAGGAAGTGAGCCTGGTGGCTGTAAAGGCAGCTGTTACTGCCTGGACAGTCTTCATTGAAAGTAGCAAAGAGTCCTGTGGCACCTTATAGACTAACACCCACGAAAGCTCATGCTCCAATACGTCTGTTAGTCTATAAGGTGCCACAGGACTCTTTGCTACTTTTACAGATCCAGACTAACACTGCTATCCCTCTGATACTTGACAGTCTTCATTGAGAAGACATTGAGTTGAATCTTACGCAACAGACCTCGAAAATTCAATTTCTGTCATCCAACATTAAGAAGAATGAAATACTCTGTATTTAGGATGAGCAGCTGAAAAAAGTAGAATTAGGGAATTTTGCAGCTAATCATAGAATATCAGGGTGGGAAGAAACCTGAGGAGGTCATCTAGTCCAGCCCCCTGCTCAAAGCAGGACCAATTCCCAACTAAATCATCCCAGCCAGGGTTTTGTCAAGCCTGACCTTAAAAACCTTTAAGGAAGGAGATTACACCACCTCCCTAGGTAACCCATTCTAGTGCTTCACCGCTCTCTGAGTGAAAATGTTTTTCCTAATATCCAACCTAAACCTCCCCCAAAAATGGAAGTCTCCTTCGAGCCAGAATCAAACTAGCAACCTAAGGATTTCTACAGGCAGCTCCTCTACAGTCCTCCACTCTACCAGCTGAGCTATTAAAGGGACATAGAGAGAATCCAGTCACATGAGGTGGCATCACTTTGATTATATATATTCAAATACCCATTTTATCAGTCTAGAGTCACAGACTTTATATAAAGAAATATGGTGCCCAGAGGCCTCTGAAGGCCTTGTATCCCTTGTGGAAAGCAAACAGTTGATTAGGAAGCAAAACTCCAAAACGTAACTTGCAAGATTGGGCCTAATAACCTGTGAATTTCTCACGGTAAAAAATGAATATCCTGAAAGTAGCAAAATCATAAAACAAAATTGTTACAGGAGGGTAACTTGTGTGTTCTTATCCAAACTATTCTATTATCTTTGACCAATAATGTTGTTGTTTTTTTTTTTTACTCAATTTCAGTCAACTCTGAGATGGATATTTTTGGCAGCAGTTCAGTATTCAGCCATATTTTAAAGGAACATACCTATTTTTGGAGGGTTTTTGTTTTTTGTCCTATATATAGATACACTGGTCAGTTTTGCTTGTGCGTGTTTCAAAGGAGAAAGTAAAGCAATTCTCAGTGTTGGATTAAAGGTCTTCTGAATAGGCTGTTCTGTGACTCTAGACTGATAAAATGGGTATTTGAATTCCCTCATTCTGATGCACCAGAAAAGTAGTGCATTCTATTTGTGGCACCTCATTAAAATAACTCCTTTAAATGTTTTCCCCTGACAGAAAGTTAAATACTTAACGTATCATGTTTGCTGAGGATGGACAAAAATGCATATATGAAATGAGGAGAGAGAGGAAAAAATTGTTTGTTTTCCACGTTTGTCCTATTTATAACTTCAGCATACATTACTAAATACTATAACGGGCCATAAACAAAAGAGACACTAACAATAATATGCAAGAAAGTTGCTTAGAGCTTTTGGGTGCCCTCTGAGATTGATGGGAAGAATCCTGTTGACTCAACATTGAATCAGGCCCTGATGATATAAAGATACCCTCTGTTCAGTTCAAAACTGAATGAAATAGGTTGCTAGGCATCACAATAATAGGCTTTCTTATGTGTAATTAATTATTCAGACTGCCAGTACGTTAGGCAAATAGTCTAAACTAATCAGATTAACTGGTTTTCAATATCTTCTATAAAGATCAAAGCTTAAATTTAGCCATATTGTGTTTCTCTGATATAATTTAGAATGAAGCAGTTATCAATACTGGAGATGATGAACTTGAAATTTGAATGTTTAGAGTGGTATGATTTTCAGAATGGTGAGCATCCACAGCTCCTGCTGACTTCAATGAATTGAATTTGACTGTATCTAATTTAGAGCCAATGTAGAGAACTGAGCACCAGGTCATGAGCTCATGGTAGCCGAGCTGAACATGTGTTGGTGCATTTTGAAAGGTTGCATTTTTTTCATAGCATGTGGCTTTATTTCTAGTTTTGAGTATGAATTACAATAATCCAGACCAGAGCTCATGAAAATGTAGATCATAGTGGCCAAATCTATGGCTGATAGGATGCAGTACAACCTTTTGGCTAGTCACAAGTAGGTGTTTAGCTATTTAGACATCAAAAAGGACCCCAAGGCTGCTAGATCAACTTAATCTGAGGACAGATGCCCTCATTGGTAGGAAGTGCTGTTGAGTACTCGAGTTCTTTGAGGGACTTCACTCTTCCTAGTAGTATCACTTCTGTCTTGATGCTAGATTCAGCCTTAGCATTAGCCAGCTGCTCAATGTACTGTTTTCAGCAAAACATTGAAAAAAATAGAAGCTCTTTGGGGCAGAGGCTGTCTTTTTGTTCAGTGTTTGTACAGTGCCTAGCACAATGGAGTCCTGTTTATGACTGTGACTCATATGCGTTATGATAACACAAATTAATAGTAGTGCTGTTTACGTATGACATGAAGGAGAATATAGAGCTGGATGTCTTGGTGTGTTTCTGGCACTTCAGGCAGTGTTGTCTTCAAAGTCTTGCCATGGCACTATGCAGATATTGAATAACACGGGGAGAGGATTGAGTCTTGTGGGAGACTCCGTGAGGAAGGCTTGGGAGGTGAACTATCATTTTCCCATAACAACACTCTAAATTCAATCTGAGAGGAGGGACCTGACCCGACCCATTTTCCATTCATCTCTTCCGTCTTTCAGAGGTAGGACAGGAATATTTGGATTTCAGCATTATTAAATCTGCAGTGAGGTCCAGCAAGATGAATTTGGGCACATTTCCCTTGGCTGCGGACAGGAGAAAGTCACCCCCGAAGAGCAACAAGTGCTCTCTGTGCCCTAGCCTGAAGCTTGAGGGAGAAGAATCTAAGATACTGACTAGAGATGATATTTTTGCTAGATTCTTGATTAACTTGCTTTAAAAAGGGAGGCTAGACATTAAGTGATTTGAGTGATGGCTTCTTTAGCACTGCTTGTCATCCATGTAAAAATATGGAAGTCTAGATTCCTCTTGTTAATAGGGGCCCCATGAGGTCTGTTTGTCTTTTACAATCCAGGAAAGGCAAGTGTTGCAGGTGGTGGTTCTGATTAGAATGAGTACTTTCTTAGCTTCTATTTGCATGACTGGGCTGAAATCTCGTGAGGAAGGTTTTTGGTCCTATGACTAGTTCCCCCTGATGGCCCTGAGGCTTTCCCAGAACCTCTTTCTGGAAAGAATTGTGTTCCCAGATTGAATAGAGACTGTCTGGTTTACAAGCAATTTACAGTTACTTTAATTTTTGTTTTCTAAACGTTTTTTCCTCTTTATTTTCTGTTAGCATGACTGTCCAAACCAAAGTACTTTCTACCAAACCAGAAAAATCTCTGATCTGCCCTGTAGTATTGCCCTGAAGCAGTACATATTATTTGCAATATTTAAACTTTATGCTCATACCAAAAGTGTTCATTTAACCATGTATTTATATAAAATTCAGCATCATGTGTGAAACTCCACAGGATGCAAATTTTTACCACAAATGCAAAGATTCATGTCTGATTTTTTTTTTCCTTCCTCAAAAAATATGGTTTGCCATTTGAAATACTGGAAGAACCTGGTTGCAGATTTTCATGCTATTGTGATGTTTGTAGATGTTTCTAGATAATGAGATGTTTTTGTCACTATTATTGATGATATTTACATTTTTCTGTTAAACCGTCACTCAGAATATGGGTATTTAACATTGATTTGTTATGTTTAAATCCCATAATAATCTTAACCTGATTGGTAATGTAACAGATTGGGTTTTTAGTGACATCTTGAATAGATAGAATATAAAATTCAAGCGCTCCATTAAACCGTTTTGCTTTCAATCTGTCAGAGTTATATAAGCTTCTCACGCTACTGACTGATAGTGATGAACAATACTTCCCAGCAGTTTAAAAAAAATACAATATAGTTGAAAACATACTGGATTATCTCCTTGAATTTGATTGAAACTTCCTTGTTATACAAATGACATAACAAAGTTGCATATCAATCTCCAGTGCTCCATTGTATTCAGAAATTAATTCCACATTCCTTTTGTGATCTATGATCTAGAATGTATGGGTATAATGTACAATTACTATTATCTGTATTACAATAGTGCCCAAGGAAGACTATATGCATTGTTTTGCTAGGCATAAAGGCATGATCCCTGCCTCCCCAATTCTTATAATTTAAGAAGATAAATGATATATGGCAGGCAAGGGAGATGGATACTATTAAGTATATACAGTTTTTATATGTACACTATATGTTTCTTAGAAAACATCTCACCTATGTTGATTTGAACTGGGGTGCCAAGCAACTGAGCAAGTGTCTGGTGTCTGTACACCTTCCAATACAGAGAGCTGAAATTCCACAGGAGAGTCACCTAGATAAAATGGCAACTGGGCACTTCATGCCTACATAGAGAGCTGTTGGTGTGACTCAGAACTATGAGCGTGAACCTTGAGTGGTTCAATATGACCTAAATCAAAAGTTAGAATTATAGCCTAGTAATCAGGTGTTATAATGTGTAATAAATCTTTTTGTTTAATGTCTGGAACCTGTTTTATTTCTATATTTTCAAAGTGAACATGCAAAATCATGGCAACAGAACATATATGCAAATCAAGAGTGAATCCCCCCCCCCCCACCACACATAGACTAATGTTGGCAATAGCCCATCAACTTCCTTTTCCCACCAACTGGCAAGACTGTCCCACAGTTGCTTGGCCATATCAACTCACCCATCCACCACACCCCACTAATGGTTTAGATCAGTGAGTAGCAGTAGTTCAAGTGCCTCTTTACAGGTCTGCCTCCAGTCCCAAGAGAGGTGCTTTGCCTGGAGATACCACCACCTGACCCAGCTTAGCAATTCAGCTTTGTTAAGGTGTTGGGTATGCAGGGCCTCACCGGAGCCCATTCAGCTGTCTGTCCTCTGTGTTACCTCTCAATGAGAAGTTTTTTCTCAATCTGCATTATCATTTGCTGCAGAGCCCATATGTGAATGGGACACAAGAGAACTTAGGATCCTAGCTTCTCGGAAATGAGCTCCTTCCTCACTCTGTGAGCAGAGTAACCCCCAAAATCCAAGTTCATGTATATTTATGGTGATGCCAAGTGTCTGAAAAGGAATTATGGGTAAGTAGCCTATGCAAATGAAGCTCTCTGTGGCAGCACTTTTTCCTTCTGGGGATTCTGACCTTAAGGTTACACAAGCACATCTTCATTCTCCTGCCAGAAATCTCTCCTCTGCTCTATTGTGAAGGATTTCAACATCTAATATTGTGGAGGCAATGATGGTAGAATTCACCAGTCACCACCTTCCAGAATTCAGTGGAGGAGTCGGCTTTGTAGGATGGCCTCAGACCAAGGAGAGAGTTCCCAGCATGGATTTTGGAGAAGAGAATCTGTCATAGAAGGCAGTAGAGCTCTTCTTCCTCATTCATACTATGCAAGACAAAGATGTGTACCCTAAGGACCTTTGTTGAATAAAAGGGAAAATTCATGCTCACCCATGTTAGAAAAAGCAAAGTAGATGGTTTAATTGTCTAATCATGAGGTTTGAAACATCTAGACACTTTGGGACTCAAGTTTGAGTTCTGACATGGATGAAAAAGTCCTTCATCCTCCCAGTGGAGATCAAACTGAGCTCCTTGCAGTGACTTTGGTCCACAAGAAAGAAATTTCTTAATTAAAAATTTCCATAGGCTCATGTGGAAGCATATTACAGGGCCTAACCAGCCCTTCAATGAACTGCCTATCTGAAGGAATTAAGCAGAATTTTAATTTCAGAAAAGGGACATAAAAACATGGGCTAACTCAGAGGCCCTCGAAAGCACTACCCCCCTGTATTGGTAGACAAGCCCTTTCAAAGTGTTGAATGTTCTCTGTTGCATTACGTTTTTTGCATCTGCACCACACAATAAGGTGGCTTCATTAATTTGCCACACAGTTCACCGGCTTTTGGAGGGGTTATGTCTAGATTTAAGTCTGATTGGAAAAGGGGTTGTGAGCCTAAAACGCCACCTGGCACCTCAGAAGAGCAAAGAGTAGAGCTCAGCCACACAAATACAGGAGATTGACTGACTGTCTCTCTGTTCTATGAAATCATGTAGATATCATCTGTCGTGTAAACCAAAAGGTAAACTTGGAATGAGGCATATTTATGCCATCTGTGAGGAACAGCTTGATTTTTAGCCTGATCCCCGTTCTCCAGAAGTTAAGTTATTTAGGTATGTTCCACTCATTTCTATGCCTGTTCAGTAGATTTTTATCTTCATCTACACAGTATGAACACTATTATATACAGGGCCATTTGTGCACACAAATGTAACTCAAAATATTTATATATTGTATAAAATTTATATATATATATATATGCGCATACAAGATGTACATAAATACATCGGGTGAAATCCTGTCTCCACTGATGTCAATGGGTAGTTTTCTTTTTCTTTACACTCTCTCCTACTGCCCTCCTCCCCATTTTGAGTTTGGAGCAGAATTATAAATCCAAACAAAAACAGCACACAAATTTTAGTATTTAATTATAACATACATTTTATCACTCTGTGGAGGAGCAAAGCCAAGAGCTTGGCTACTTGTGCTCATTAAAGACCCTAATATTCTTTAGGTAAACAGCACCTGAATTCTAACTCAGATTATGGTTATGCCTCCCTAAATTGTGCCTGCAGTTTCAATTGGAAAAAATATTCTTCACTCTTTGCTCTGAATTGTTGCATAGTGTTTGTGTGCTGCTAAATAACTGCTGGGTTCCCTCAAGTTGGCTGTATTTCAATGGTGTTGATGTAATAGCTCCTTGTTATCATAGCTTTGTCAAGAATACCTCATGTATTCCTAATGCACCCATTGCTGTGGTATCCCAGCACCAAAGACACAAATTAAGGATAGCACTAACATTTTTCCTAAAGGGACCTAATTCTCCACCTCTCTGACTATTCTCCTTTTTCCTCAGGGTTTGAGAGAAGGTCACAATTCTTTGTTATAATCTGTAAAGTGCTTTTGAAAGTCTTGGAAGCAAAGGACCAATATAACAGTCAGATACTAGAGCAATGGACACATGGTATAAGAACCTAGGTGGATAGATAATGGAGATGTGAGATCATTATCAAATATAAGATGTATCTGACTTTCATGCATTTCTTCCAGTTAACCAGCAATCACACTTAGTGATTCTTCTTACCCCAGCCATTTAACACTCATCACTTGCAGCCTGACCAGGAAGCATTCATGCGAAATCTGAAGAAATCTGCTGTAACTTTTCCATATTATCTCATTGCAGAGCCAACAGTATATAGCAGCTGGAATGTAGCAGATCTATCCTCCTCTGTCCTGTTATGAATTACCAAAAGCCTGCACCACAGAAGGCAAGCACACAGTATTGTTACTTTATTTTCTGTTTACAGTAAATATTTCTGATCTACTGAAGTATATGCAGACTGGTCTGCCCTCATCTGACAATATGTTCTCATAAAAATGCCCCTACAGAGTGGTTGTGCTATGCTGATTTCTGGTGGTCTTTTCTCCCTTTTATTAAGTTCACCTCAGACCTGTTTGCCAGGGTAGAAATACATTTCAGGATTTAATGAGAGTCTCAGTTGAACGTTTTTCTTTAATAGAAAAAGAAGAAAACAAACAATTAAATATAAATAGAAAAACCAAGAGATACTTTTGTTGCTGAGGGAACATAATCTATCTCCTATTTACTGTGTATTTAGAGGAGCAAAGAATCTTATGAATTTGTGTTGTAGAGTTAATTTGTTCAAGAATGAAAATTTTCAACCCTCTTTACTTGTGCCATTTAAGTCATTTTTAAAGAAATGCTCATATAATTTTCAAATGTTAAAAACTAGAAAGCATTCTAATTCATTTCAATGCCCATTTTAGGGGTTTGAAAGAGCTTTAACGCTCATTGTGCCCTACTCTCAAGATTGTACATGATTTGTGATTAAGTATGTAGGCAGATACTGGTGATGAATTTAAGTGAAATGAGAGATACAGTTCAGTAGTTTATAATTAAGCATGTGCCTGAGCTGAACACCCTCAGTGATTGGGGATGTTTGGATCAAAAGCTGAATTCTGTAGCATGGACCTGTTTATGCTTATATCAGATGCAACCCTTTTATGGACAATGCATGCCAGTACAGAGGGTTCAATGTATTACTTCAAATGCTTCAGCCTTCTATTTTTTTATTGTATGTTTACATGAGTTATCTAAGACTTTTGAAGAACCCAACACGTGTACAGTTGACATTTTACAAAAAATCTCCCTTTTTAAAGTTGTCTTCACTTGTACAGTCACTGAGGAAAAGCTAGAATTATTTCTGACTTACCAATCCACAACTAAATCCCTCTACGTCAAGTGAATTCTTCCCCAATTCTAGTTCATACAAGCTCTTAGTGACACAAACAAGCCAGATCTATGTACGGTCACAACAAACCAAACCCAAAACATAAATCAGCCGGTCTCTGCTGAACAGGTAGAGTACACCACCAGCCCGGTGTATTTTTCCATCTTTACCCTTCATTGGGAAGCAAAGTGACTAGTGTATTCGGTCTCAAACAGTTCTTGTCAACACTCCAACTTGAGGTTTTGGAAATGTCGTCCCTTCTTTCCTGTAAGAGGTGTGTGGATAATAGTGAAGAGCAGATGCTGTTGATAGAAGAAAGGCCTGATTTGATTCATTCTCTGGATCCTAGGAGGTGTTGCAGCAGCAAGCAAGATGGCTTAGCAAACTCTAATTGCAGAAAGGAGGAGAGAGAATGTCAAGCACCCCACGAGAGTTTGGATTATTTACCTTCACACAGTAGAGTTTACAAGAAGTGGCTACAAGAGAAAACGTACAGGTAACAATGCCCCCAGTATGTACTGTCCTGTTCCTCCTAGATCGCTGGCAACTTGTTTTAACTCTGATTAGCACCAAACTGTAGATAAACAAAAAAATTGAAGTGTGTAGGTCTTTCTAAAGAGTAAATTTCTTCAATTGTGGAAAATTGGGGAGCAAAAAGTCTATTTACTGATATGTGCACCTCTCTATTATAGTTTGAGTGCCCCACAAATACTGATGAATTCATCTTTGTAACATTCCTGAGAGTTAGAAAAGTATTATCTCCATTTTACAGCTGGCATCTGAGGCACAGAATAAATTATTTGGCTAAGGTCACATAAGAAGTTTAAGCTAGCTTTATCTTTCCTCTTATGCTGCTCAGAAGGGTGGGAGGGTCAATAAGTTAAGTAGATACTAGAATCATGAGATAAATTATTTTATTTGTGGAGTTGGGGAGGCAGAATGGTCTTGTGGCTTATACCATGAACTGGACATCAGATGACCTAGATTTTGTTCTAGCTACATAAACATACCCCATTCCCTTGTGCATCTGTCCTAGAACATTTTCTTATGCCTCTTTGTCTAGCTCATAAAATGGTTGGAGTCTACATATTCTATATCATAGAGGTTCTGAGAGACTCAATTCACTAATACTCACAAAGTGCACTGAGCTAATTATTTGCAAGTTGCTACTGAACTGCAAAACCTTACTTTAAAAACAATAAAGTGAATTGTGAAAGATGCTCACAAAATGAAGGGGGTAAGGGAATGAGTGGCCTTTTCATTTATTTCCCTATTTAAGAAAATGTTTTAACGTAATCGTACCCAAGAAGGGAGGCAACTGGACAACTAACCTTTTTATTCAATGTCACTTCCCTGGAAATGCTTATACCTTACTGAGCATGCAACTAGTATAACCCGTTGTTCAATTTGTACAATTTGGAAGGAAAAGGCATGTTAAAGACTTTGCAAGGGATTTGGGGGTACCCGCTTCAGGGGAAATTGATTGCAAATATCTGACCTTGTATTCTAAAGTCAAAAATGTTCTCTCCAGAAATGTTTTATGAGCCCAAGAAATAAGTAATCTCTGTCAGGGATGATTTAGCAGTAAATTATACCTTATGCTAACCAAGAATTATTCGTATAACACCATAGATATGCACTCTATTTAAGGGATATATGAACTAGAGGCAAAGGCATGATTTTATATAATTTATGCTTTGTGTCAGTGCATTAACTAAAACTGGGGAAAACACAGTAAAACTTTTGAGGCCAAGATGATAGAGATAAAGCCACTGCTGCCATTCAATATTTAATGCTACTTAATAGCCTTCTATAGCACTTGGCTTCTTACGAGTGCAAACATTAACTGCCCTATTAGCCCTCAAATAACTAAACTGCATGATTTCAGCAAACATTCTTTAGTGCTGGACTCTGCCTGGGCCCACCTGGTGGGAGGTTATAGTGCCACCAGACCCCTATGGTTGTGTATATGTAAGATTTTAGAGCCTTTTTCCAATAAATTATTGGTAAAAAATATTGCCCAGGATGGTAGTGTCCTAAAGTTGGTTTTACTATGTGATGCCTATTAGGTGATTGCTCTGAAATGAGTTGGTGACGTCACAGGTATTCCCCCTGCGAAAATCTTCACTACAGTGGATGCTTATTGGGAGCCCCTTCATCTCTCAGCAGAGACCAAGCGTTACATAGACCTGAAGAGACTGCCAATGGGGTGGTCCCTTCAAGTCAGGGATGGGGCAGGGTGGGCATATGAGCTATGCCAATAGAACAGCTGTAGCATGGCTGTGGACAATAGAAAACTTCAGTTTTCAGGGTTGTGAGTCTGGCACCTCCATGAGCACTCAATTCACTAGAGAGGAGGAAAAACACCTTACTTTTTTTGGTGCTCAGATATAGAAATACTATTTCTTGGCCCTTGGGTTAAAAAGTTTTAACATCACTCTGTTTGTTTGTGTTATGCTGTATCTACTATAAAATATATTTTGAAGTAGCACTGTCTAGCTCCTTAGCCAAATGGAACTGATTCCCAAAGGAAGATGGCTTTTTGTGAGTATATGTAGTCTTCTGCTTAATATACCAGGTTTGTGTGGTTTGGCCTCTCTTTCAGTCACAGATGATAATCAAAACAAGCATATCTTTTTGCGGGAGTCAATTTGACAAACCATCCTGAGCTCGCTGCAAAGGACTAATGTTACTATTCCATCTTTAGAACTGACTGGGATCGATGGATGTTGATGGGGCTAATTGGAATAGGAGTAGGAATGCTGGGATTCCTGACACATCAGATAATTGACTATCTCATCAAACTAAAATGGGAACTGGTGAAAAATTACCTCCAGGTGAGCAGAGGAAAAATAAATTGGCCTGTCTTTTTACTTTGTTCTGATTGGTAGTAAAACTCCATGAACATGAAGTTTTTACTCAGCTACTCTACTGGCATCTTCTGTCAATGATTTTTTTTGCTGAAGAATTTCTTCCTAAAGGCTTGAATGAAGCATCTGCAGACTCACTGAGAAATACAATAGCTGACATTCAGTACATGATAAGCAATTGGTTTAGCAAGTCTTCTTCATATACAAGCAACTATTCGGTAAATGCGATCCATAACAAACTCTTCTAGACTGATCTGCAGATCTGAAAGGAAAATTAAACCAGGTTTAATTTTCTAGAAAGCTGTTTCCATCAATCACTGTCTCAAAAGACTTCTATTTCTATTAACCAAAATTTAAGAGATTTCCCCACGTCTTGAAAAAGTAACACCTGTGTACCAAATTATGGGCCTGGTTATACAACCCCCTACTCTCAGGAGTAATCACACGGCTAATGTGATTTATTGCATGAGTAGGGATAGCTGGTTTGAGAGTCAGATTTGCATCTGAATTTTAATACATTGTATATTGAAATTGGAACTAAATATGTACATGCCTATGGTAGCAGATGGAAATAAAATTCATCTGCATCACTGATAATACAAAAGCAGCTAGAAGGGTGGCTTGGATGCCTATGCTTCAGGTTTGTAATGGCTACACACTCTGGAACCAAAGGTACAAATCCTGGTGGAGTTAACTCAGGCTCAGTCTTTCTAAGACAGACAAACTGAGTACCATGCAGTTTATTGTGTGTGTTCATGCTTGCTTGCTTTCTTGGCTGATTGGAGGTGGTGAGGACCTGATGGATGGGAAACGAAGGAAGCTGGTTGTCAGTACTTGGCAAGCCCACAGTTAAGAGGTTCATATCAGGAAAGGAGCTTGGCCATCTTGAGTAGAAAAATGTAGATATTCTAGGCTGGACTCTGATACCTGAGCACAATGGGTATGGACAGGTGTTCAGATATCAGTGATGAGCATGGTCTGAATACCTAATGCATTTGTTGGACGTCTCATGAGAAGTCAGGACTTTGAAATAATGCTTCCAAGGCCTTCTCAGCTGAAGGGAGCTTTAAGGACTTCAGGAAAATGCAGAGGTGGACTTGACATCTACAGGAAATGGGGGATGAGAAGATCAGTGTACCTCTGAGATACGAGAACAATTAAAAATAGGTTCCAGTAGTATGACCTATATGATGCTCTGAGTCCGAGTCTGCCAAGAAACCAGATTTTTGTCCCTCGGCATTGTAAGCGTCCTAGTACTGGATCACAAAATTTCCATTGTGTGTGTGTCTGCTTCCCAGCAGTAGGCAGAACTCATCCCACTATCCTTGTGGTGGTGGTGTTGCATTACAGTAGTGCCAGAGACCACACTAAGATCAGGGCCCCTTTGTGCTAGTTGCAGTACAAACTAGTATTGAGAGGGTTCCTGCCATGAAGATCCCACAACCTAAATTCATTCTCCAACTACAGAGCATCTGAATTCAGTTCTGTTTTACCTTCCTGTTTTGCTGCTCTGTACAGTACACTAGAAAAAAGACCTGGCATGAGGTGCAGACAGGAAGGCTGAGGTGGCCTGCTGTACTACTATGATTTGGGAAACAAAAGGGGCAGCTTTGGCTTGCATACAAAGTGAATCAAAGCTGAACAGTCGGGAATTTTATAAAGTACGTGGATGCTGATGTGCTTCTGATGAGTTCTGGAGACAGCATGACTGCAGTTAATCCAAACACAAACCAACCAACCAACCTTGGCAGACTGAAACATGTTTAAATTGAAAAGACTGAGTATAAGAAATGTCACTTTATTAAAGAAATAATAGAGGGAACTATCTAGATGAATTTATGGTTAGTATTACTGGGTAAAGTATAAAGAGTTATCTATTGTAATAGATTAAGGCCCAAGTTCAGGAAAGCATCTTCATTCAGTATAGCACTTAAGCACATAAGCAATGGAGTCAATGGAACTTGAGTAAGTTCTGTCCTGGTTTGGGGCCTTCAGGGAACACTAAAATATCCTTTGCTATGTTGTATGAGCATGGGCAAATTGGTTTGGAAAACTAAGAGCCACTGTGAACCTTTGCCCTTATCTAAAACCCAGACTCAACCCCATATTTTTGAATAGTCTGCAACACTTGCTTCTCTCTTTCCCCTGTTTTCATTCTTGTATGCTGTAAATTGTAGGACTTGCTACAGTGGGTTATGTAAGAAAATGGACAAATGAACTGAAAAATGTATCTCTAAATATATATCACTATATAGTGTTGGCAGAGGGTTTGAGGCAGTAGACATACTTGTTTTCTATACCATTGCTTATGCTAATAAATTATTTGTAAAACTGGCAGAATGGCAACTTCCACATGACCTGGATTTGCATACTTGGGTCAGGACTGGCCATGATTGTTGTATCTTCAGGGCTAGTGGTGGTAAGTATGTCTCTTACTCAACTACTTTAAAATATCAGTGGAGTTCTGAGAGATGGAGACTTAATTACAGAAAAGGAGTCTTAGAACATATACCTTGTATAGTCCTCACTGGGAAACAGTCAGAGGCCCAACACAAGTCTATAATGCTGAGATCAGGCAAAATCCCTTGCTCTTGTGTTTTTTTTGTTGTGTCAGTGCCTTCTAAGTGCTACTATAGTTAAGCATGATCAGGATTTCTCCATGATTTCTCTTTTACTGGCTATGTAGGGAATCCTGGGATTGATATCCAGTCTGAGATCCAAATTCAGGCCCTGTAAGCACATGCAATTCCTATGACAGTTTCAGGCAAAATAAATGGTGGTGTAAATGGTTGTGTAAGTTTTATACTTTAGATATACATTGGTCATAAAATGGATACAAGTGGCAAATTAGCGTAACTTGCACGGAGCTGGGGCCTGATCCTAAAATAAACACTCACAATGACTTCAAATGGGGTTTGGCTCAGACCTTTGTGTAAAATTAGTGTAACTTACATTTCCAGTTCTCCTTTGAGGCTCCAGCTCCTCTACCAGACTGCAAAACCAACACAGAAAGCTGGTGTCCCATCTACCATCTTACTGGGTTCAATTTAATCACAAGAAGGCAGCTAGCAGCCTCAGCGGGGTGGGGGATGAGGGTGGGGGGAAGGGAGGGGAAGAGAAAAATAAACATTTAATTGAACTTCCCAAAAAAGCTAAGGAAAAGGTATATGTGGGATACACGTATCTATTTGTTTAATACAGAAGTCTTGAGCTATGTAGGAGGAGTAACTGAAAGAATGGATGACTTGATAGAACAAGTAACTGTAAGTTGTGAGAGACGTTATGAAGTGTTTGTGAAAGCTGCAATTATTAGCTGCCGGTGGATCTGAATTCATGTATTTGGAAATCATTTTTGACTCTTCTCTTTACAGTTCTTTTGCCCAGCAGGTGCACCGTATGGGCTTCCAGAAGTCATTGGGTTTCTGAATGGTGCTTCTATTCAACACATTTTTAATGTCAAGACTTTTTTGGGAACGTTTGTTTCTTGTGTGCTGGCTGTGGCTTCTGGGCTCTTCTGTGGACCGGAAGGCCCTATGATTCACTTGGGGTAAGGAACACCATGCAAGAGTTTGAACTCTCAGGGCCTGATTGTCCATTGCTTTACATCTTGTGTAATCACTTACACCTGTGCCAAGTGGGTGTAAAATGCTCAAATCAGAATTGTTTTCTCACACAAGTGGTGGTATTTTACGCCTGCTTTGCATGGGGTAAATGACTGCACAAGGTGCAAAAAAATGGGAAATTGGATGCTCAGGCTCCGTAAGATCCCTAGATTACAAAGAAGACAACCCACAGTTATAGTCAGTAGTGACCACAGAATTGGTCAAAACTGCTTCTCTCTCTTTGCAATTCCCACAGAATAGTAGATTGCAAGTCAGAATGGAGCTGCAAATTATTTAAATCCCAGTGTGATGTCATATTTGTAGTTGGGAAAGTAATATCAGAATATGCTCTTGCCGAAAGAAACATTCGATTTATTTTTTTCCTATTTAAATAAAAAGAAACAAACAGAAATACTCCCAGTCTTTCAGCTGGGTCCCTGGGAGAGGAATCCTCTCCTTTTATTTTCTCCTATTGAGCAGCCTCATGAGTGGAGGTGATAGTGTCAGGTTCTTTCTGCTTGTGTAGTACATTTCCTTTTTTGGCTGACTTGTTAGGGTAAAGTATTTATCCTTGAGGTTTGCTCTCATCATCTCCACCAAACCCCTTTCCTCCACTCTTATCATTTTACTTGTACATAGGTGCAGCAGCCCCCAAGGATGACTCAGGTTTTCAAAAATAAGAGAGTAAGGTTTAGTCAGAGGCGAACACAACCATTTCAGACAATGATTACCAAGGCCTAGCTCTCCTTTTTTGTTTGCTTTACTTTTGTCTACAGGCGCTCAGTGGCTGCAGCTGTAATCCCACCCCCCTCATTTAGTTTTGTAATAGTGATGCATGATCCAAACAAATAATCAAATTTCCATAAAGAAAATCAGAACAATATTAACTTAGTGCCTTAAAAATAGTGGCATAAAGAACTAATTTAATTGAATTTATTTTTTTAAAATATCCAATTTTTATTGTACATCAACAACACAATTTTGTTACAAAGAGTTTTATACAAAGAATATAAATATTTTTATGATTTTAAATGTCAATGAAAACTGTTTTTTCTTGGATTTAAGTGCAGCCCTGAAGCATTGTCTGAGACATGGTATAGTAAATGAAACCACTATGCATCTTCCGCTGGGAGTGAGACTGCGTTGCTCTCAGTGGTGATTAAACTTGAAATGGATGATTGAAATGGACTATAATTAAGGTTAAGATTTTGTCACTGAAGACCTTCCAGAGACCTCTGTGACATTTTCTGCTTCAGCCCCAGGGCAGCGTGGCTGGAGGTGTCAGCTGGCAGGGGCCCAGCCGCTCTCAGGGGCTAGCTCTAGCGGCCAGCTCTCAGCCACCACAGGTAGTGGGGAAACCCTTCAGCACATGCAGGTGATTGGGAGCCCCCCCGCAGCTCCCAGCCACTGACAACAGCCGGGCTTGTGTGTCCCAGCCACTGTGGGCAATGGGGGTGGGCGGGAGGGACCCTGGAGCCCAAGCAGCTGTGGGTGCTGGACCCTCCTCACCTGTGACCTGTCTGTGACTTTTACTAAAAATAATCGTGACAAAATCTTAGCCTTAACTATAATCCATTGTTGTACGCAGTGTAGCTGTAGCCATGTCAGTCCCAGGATATTAGAGAGATAAGGTGGGTGAGGTAATATGGTTTATTGGGCCAACTTCTGTTGGTGAAAGAGACAAGCTTTTGAACTGCACAAGCTCTGTGTGGCTCGAAAGCTTGTCTCTTTCACTAACAGAAGTTGGTCCAGTACAAGATAATACCTCACCCACCTTCTCTCTCTCTCTCTCTCTCATCCATCATGTCAGTACTCTTAGGCAGATGTTAACATGCAGCTCATCAAAGGAGCCTTTAGAATCTTTCTTCACAGTACATGTTGTGAGGGGCCCTTTTAATCTCTGAATTATTAACCTGGAAGCCTTTAATAGCTTCCTCTCTTGTGTCAACAGGACTTTGCATATTGAAAAGCAAATGTGTTCTACAGTCCCATGTTACACTCGTTGAAGTCAATTTAGCTTTGCTGCTCTGTAGCAGCTGAGGATCTGGCCCTTTTATCTTTAACGTCAGTTGATATGTGAATAGCATATTAAAAATAACACTAACTTTTATATTATTATTTTAGGGCAATAATAGGGTGTGGCCTGTCCCAGTTCAAGTCAGACACCCTCGGAATTCAGCTGCCCTTCTTCACCAGGTTTTGGAATTCAGCTGATAAGTATGTAATTGATCAGATGTAATTGCTAAAAAGTCTTCTGAGACACAGTTGCCATATGCTGACTCTCAAATCAGATGCATCAAGGGGTTAATCAAAAAGCTAGGGGCTAATAGAATCTGGCAGAGAGTTGGAGTGAATGATCTAATAAGATTCTAGTCATCGCTGATATTTGTGATCTTAGATGGAAAATACTGGGAGATATTCCTGGCCCTCTCCATCAGAAAGTAATCTCTTCCTCCCTCTGTGATTTCCATAGCTGAGCTGTGCTGGGCTCTAGCAAATGTAGAGCCATAATTAAAACAGCTTGTGATAAATACGTATGTTGAATGCTTATGAAAACTGTGCTTAACACTTGGGGCCTAATTCTCTGTTGCTTTGCACCTTGTGTTTTCATTCACACTGCTACAAAGTGAGTGTAAAATACTAGACTTTTGAATTTAGGTTTGTCTAAATTAATATAGCATTAAGATACTTTATATATTTAGTTAAAATGTTTTTTCTTTCGTCCTGGCTATCCTGAGAATTCCAGTTTCAGTTCAATCTAGACATTGTGCATAGGAGACACAGGCTTGTTTCCTTTTTTCCCCACTGTAAAATGATACAGACTGTTCATACTTTTTAAAATCTGAATCTTCTCTGCTAATGAACATCTGTGGGCCGGATTCTGCAAACCTGCTTTTGTAAATACTCCCACTGAAGTCAAAGGGATTACTCACATGAGTAAGGATTACTTGCATCAGTAAGGATTTGCAGGGTCAGGCTCTGTCTTCTGGATATTGCTCATTAAAGTAATAAATAAAAAGCCCCATATTATACTGGTTTTTTTTTGTTTCCAAGGCAAGGGCAAAGCAGGGTAAAAACCTCATTTGCCAAAAGAAAAGGCCATTGTGAACTATTTGTGGCTCAAAGGATAATCATACAGTACAGCTTGTACGATATGTGATATGCTTTGTCTTTAACTTTCATCTTCAGTTAGTGAAATAAATCCTGAGACATGCCTATTAAAACAAATTGTTACTCATGGAAGAAATTAGTAATTGCTGTAAGAGAAGCAGTAAAAGATTTTGCTTTTGTTTTGTAAAAGTACAACGTAAGATAATTAGAGAACAATTGATTTACAGAGGCAGGAAAACTCCTGGGAGAAACATGTCATCTAGAAATCTTGTTTATACAGAAAGGATTAACTGTGAACAGCAAGCTCATCTTAGCTTCTTCTCCTTTCTGGTGTATTTTTGGAGCAGCAAATAGGTTTGGTACCCTTTTTAAAGTCTTTTAGAGTAAATGTTATAGCTTCACAGATGAAGCAACAGTTCAGTAAGTATTCAGGCATCATGTAACACTTACTCCAGTAGACAGCACTAGTTGATATGTATAAGGGCATGTCTATACAGCAATAGAAAAAAACAACCTGTGGCACTGAGTCTCAGAGCATGGGTCATCTGACTTGGGCTTGCAGGGTTCCGATTGTGAGGCTGAAAATTGCTGTGTAGACATTCCCGCTTGGACTGGAGCCCGGGCTCTGAGACCCTCCCTCCTTGCAAGGTTTCAGTGCCCAGGTTCTAGCCCCAGCCCAAATGTCTACACTGTGATAGTTAGCTCTGCAGCCCAAATCCCACAAGCCTGCATCAGCTGAACTGGGTTAGCTATGGCCATGTTACTCTCAAAAAAACTATGTTAAAAGAAGGTGAAGTTTCCAAAGTCAAGCCGTCAAAAATTAGGAAATGCCAGACTTAAGGTTGCCTGCACAGCCTTAACTCAGCCCTCTTGTGCATATGCATTATGATATGGTCTTTAGTGACATGGTCACCTACTATTTTTTTCACCACACCTCTGCATCATTCAGTGCACAGGATGGACAATGCTCACTGAATAAGCAGCAGTTTAATAGTTTGTTTTCTCCTTGTTTGTGTGGTCCCAAGCCTTATTTACTGCATGCTGTTCAAGCCTTGCTCTGAAGACTGAATTATTTATTTCCTGATTGACTTTTCTATGGCTTCACAAACAATGAATTCATTATCAAAGTGCTTCACAAACAATGAATTAATTTATCTTTCTAAAACCTCGGTGAGGGGAGGTGGTGGTATTATCCAGGGGCCGCTCCAGGCCCCAGCACGCCAAGCGCGTGCTTGGGGCGGCATGCCACGGGGGGCGCTCTGCCGGTCGCCGGGAGGGCGGCAGGCGGCTCCGGTGGACCTCCCGTAGGCATGCCTGCGGAGGGTCCACTGGTCCCGCGGCTTCGGTGGAGCATCCGCAGGCACATCTGCGAGAGGTCCACTGGAGCCACTGCTTGGGGCGGCGAAATGGCTAGAGCCGCCCCTGGTATTATCCCCATTTCATACAACAAGATTAAAACATTTTAAGGTCAGAAGGAACCATTAGATCATCTAGTTTGACCATTAAATTTCAATCAGTTACCCTGGTGTTGAACTTAAAGCATATCCTACAGAAAGGCATCCAGTCTTGATCTGAAGAGGTCAAGAGATGGAATCATAGAATATCAGGATTGAAAGGGACCTCAGGAGGTCATCTAGTCCAATCCCCTGCTCAAAGAAGGACCCATCCCCAACTAGATCATCAACAGCACAAACATCTGCCACTTGAGCTAACAGAGTAACTATAGCAATAGTAGGTTGTCATACTCTGTGGCCCAGCCACTAGAGAGAGATGGGGCACATATTTTCCCAGTGGGTTCCACAGCCATTTGATGACAGCGGGGGAATGGTAAGACTCAGGAATCATAGGTTTTATTCCAGATTCATATGGGAGTGTACTGCTGTGGTTTCAGATCCTTCTTCCCCTTTCCCTCTGCAGATCTGACCCCTTTCTGCCGTTGGCCGCTCTAGCTTGTCCCAGTCTCCCCTCCATGTTGTAGTCTTCCCCCTTGCCCATCTGCAGTCCAGGCCACTTCCTGCATGGATGCCAGTAGTAGAAGCATTGAGAGCACAAAAGAGATATTAATTCTCAGCTTCTGTGCCTGCATCATAGCAGCTCCCAGCAGTGTGGAGGTGCAATTGCAGGGAAAATCTTGCTCTGCCCCTTCAGCCTCAAACTGGAGCATGCTCCCTGAAGACGGAATGTTCAGAGAATTTAGCAGTCAAGTTCTAACAAATCTCTACTGAGCGTGTGCAAACTGAGATTTTCAGAGGCCCATAACTTAATTTGGGTGGATTTTCACAGCGCTGGCAAAAGGCACATCCCTGATAACAGTGTGATATTCCTCCTGGTCCCCATCATTGCCAAGTTTCAAATCCCTGCTGCAAAGCATGGAGGCAGTAGAGTTTCACACTTAAACAGCTGGAAAGATTTTTTTTATCATTGGCAAAACATTTTTTTTAAAGAAAAATAAACACTGATGTGAACTGAAAATGTTTAGAAAATTTCAGCCTGACCAGACACCCAATATGGGAAATTTCAACCCAAAAGTTTGGCAGAATTATAAACCAATGAAAACAGGGTGTTTTAATAGAAAATGTTGAGAAAACTTAACTATGGTGTCACTACCTATAATACATGCAGTGCTCTGAGGAATCAAGAAATTGGTCAGCCTACAAACACACTCTGAGTTCCTAATGCAATGCACTAGGAGAGAAAAGTTCATTGGGGACAGGGTTAAAAAACAGAAAAGCTAATATCTTACAAAGCAAACAGAAAAATCAGTCAGTTAACCAATCAACACATTCCCTTCTGCCCAGTCCACAGCCCCTTTCGGCCTCAGAATATGACCCTCATAGTATTACTAACATATGGATTCACAGCGAACAGCTCTGAGAGTTATGCTCATCTTTGGGCTCACTGACCCCTCTTTTGGCAGCCTAGTTTGACATGGACCTTTGTGTCCTTGGCAGTTGACTGAAGTCAGCTCACTTCTCCTATGCCACCAAATAGCCACTCTTTATTACTGCTGTTGTGGATCAGGTTTGAATTTAGACACCAGAGGTGAAAAGCTCTATGTCCCCAAAACAATGCCCTGAATGAGCCAGTCCCCCTATATTCAGCCTTTAAAAATCTATTTGCTTTAACAATAAATAGGCAAGGATTATTTTTTTACCATTGCTGAGTTTTCTAAACATATAAATCTTGAAGCATGCCTTGCTGTGCCTCACTGTTTTCTGATGAATTATTTTTCTCCATGTTGTAGGAGGAATTTCATTACAGCTGGTGCAGGAGCAGGAATAGCCTCTGTATTCCGTGCTCCAGTGGGTGGACTCTTGTTCACATTGGAAGAGGTGGCCTCTTTCTGGGATATTAAACTGGCCTGGCAAACTTTCTTCTGCTGCTTGATGGCTGCCTTCACTACGGATTTACTCTCTTCATCTCTTTCTGGGTTTGTTTACAGAGGTCATTTTGGATTTTTCAAAGCAGAGAAAAGAATTTTATTTTGGGTATGTACCAAACGGACTATTTTTGACTAAAAATATAGCTCATGGATTTATAATTTATATGGCAAATACCCATATCTCTTTGGGCCTGTGATGGAATCTGGGAAAAAATAATCTGTGGCACTAGTCCTGTTTTTTGTCTGAGGTGAAGAATCTTGAGAAGCATAAATAGGAAATTAGCCTATGAAAATTAAAAATAGCTCATGGACTGTTTTTAAGCCTTTAGGGCTCTAACAGCAATTGACACTGACCGGAGGACCCCTTCTCTTACCATGCCATACCGCATACCAGCTAATATTAAATGACTACCTCTGACAGCAACATCATTTCTGATGACGCACTTAGTGATACAGTCTTAGGCCATGTCTTAACTAGGAAAAGAGGTGTGTTCTTACCAAGTGTTCATTAACAAGTGGTAACTAACATGAGATATATCCTAGTGAAGCTGAGGCAGTTTGTAGTTTTAACTGTATTAGCAACTGCCCCACAAGCCAGGAGGTGGGCTGGGGACCCCTGGGCACCCCACTGCAGGCTGGGGCTCACCCTCTCTGCTTGGGCTCCAGCCAGCGGCTGCAGCCCTGCCCCAGGCCTCAGAGGGGCCACTGGAGCTCCAGCAGCGGCGGGGAGGCGCCGCCGAGCTGCCGGCCGAGGACACACAGGGGCTGGGGGCGGGAGCGGGAGCCAGGGGTGAGCCAGCAGCAGGGCAGCCATTGTGAGCAGCACACAGGAGGCAGCAGCAGGGCAGTGAGCAGGCGGAGGCAGGGGGCGGGGCACAGCAGGGGGCAGGCACACACCAGGGGGGGGGGGGGGGACACACACACAGGGGGGGGGACACACACAGGTGGACACGGGACAGACAGACAGACACAGCACACACACACACCACACACACACACACACACACACACACAACACACACACAACACACACACACACACACACACACACACAGACACAGGGACGGGGGGGACACAGGAGGGGGCACACAGAGGGACACACAGGGGGGGTGGGGAGGGAGGGGGACAGGTGGGGGGGGAGGGGGGGATGGGGGGGGGAGGGGGAAGATGGGACAGTGGGCGGAGGGCAGATGGGGGGGTATGGGGGGGGATGGGAACATATGGGGGACAGGGGGGAGCAGCTGGCCACAAGCACCCACAGAGCAGCCCCAGACCTGCCCACCTGCCTGCTCTGCCCCCTCTGCCCCTGCCCCCCAGACCCACACACCCCTCCCCCCCCCCCCTCCACTCTCCCCTCCCCCCCCCTCCCCTCCCCTCCTCCCCCCCCCCTCCCCTCCCCCCCCCCCTCCCCTCTGCCCTCCCCCCCCTCCCCCTCTCCTTCTCCTCCCCCTCCCATGCCCTCCCCCCCTCCCAGCCCAGCCCATCCAGCCCAGCAGGCCCAGAGGCAGGGGCAGCAGGGCCCCTGGGAGCTGCAGCCCCAGTGAGGGGGCAGTCCCCCAGCAGTGCAGGCAGTGGGGAGGGGGTGGCAGCAGAGGGGGTACCCACCCAGGAGGCCCCGTGACCACCCAAGGGCTGGGAGGGAGGGGAGGGGATGTGCTGTGAGGAGGGGGAGCAGGAGGAGAGAGGAGAGGCTGCCCTGAGGGAGGAGGGAGGGAGAGGGAGGGTCTTTGGGGGCTAAGGGAGGGGCAGCCTGTCTGCACCCCCCCCAAGTTCCCTAGCCCTGCCCCTCCCCCAGAGTCCTCACCTGACCCTAAAAACGAAAAATGTGGGTGGTCAGTTCAGTTTAGCATAATATCATTTCAGAGTATCAAGATCATCAGGGAGTCAGGAGGTCACCCCCCTGCTCCAACCACCAACCCCTCAACTAAATCATCCCAGCCAGGACTTTTTCAAGGCCTCCCAAGGAAAAAAGGAAACCTTTAAAACCACCTCCCCCTAGATCCCACCCACCACTTCCCACCACCCCTCCCCCTCTAAAGTTTCTCTTAAAACCTCCCCACCAAAACTTCCCATGCAAACTCTTGTTCTGTCCTCTTTCTGTCCTCTCTCCTAGTCTAGATCCATCCTCAGTCTAGATCCTCTCAGTATCCCCCCCTCATAGGGTAAAATCCTCCCTATATCAATCTCTCCTTCTTCCTCTCTCATCCAAGTTCTCCTTCTCTCCTTCTCCTCCATCCTCCTCCTCAGCCCAGCTGCTCCAGCCCCTAATCATTTTTGTTGCCTTTCCCTTTTTTTCCTCCAATTTTTCCAATTTGGGCACATCCCTGTGCGTAAAAACTGTAGAGGCTCTGAGGATGAGGCCTCACCAATGTGAGGATGAGGAGATGATCATGATGCAATCGATCCTCTGGCAATGCCCCTACTTATACAGCCCCCAATGATAGCAGGCTTGAGGAGGAAAGGCCAGAGCTGGAGTGTTAGTGGAGTGTAGTGCCTGGTGTGGTGATGGGATGCTGGGATGGCTGGGAACCAGATGCTCAGCCAGTTCAGAGCCTCTGGGGGAGCCTCCTCTCTGAGCTCTCTGCTCCAGGGCAAATCCAGGGCACCTTCCTCCTACCTGACTCTCAGCATTCTCAGCCACACCCCACACTTCTTCACTTCCATGCACCCCCATGGATCCTGGGGGGATCCTGGCAGAGGTCCCACCCCAACCCTGCACCCAGACATCACTCTCTCACAGAGACACAGAAACAGAAGGTTTATTAGATAGATTTTGGACACACACAAACACAGTTTAAAAAGAGAGAAAGAGGAACAGAGTCAGATCCATCGGGGGGTGGCATCCACCAAGTTCTGAGTCTCCTCTCCTCTCCCCCCCCTCCCCCTCCAGCTCCCCTCCCTCACCTCTCCTCTCCTCTCTCTCTCTCTTCAAGGAGGCCACCTGATCTCTTCTCTCCCTTTGTCCCCAACATCTTGGCATCTTGGGGAAACTAAACACCCACACACCACACAGTATTCAAGAAATATTAAGAACATTCACACTTCATCACACACAACACAAAAAAAATATAATACTGTATATTGGCAGGCAAGCTGCTTTCTCTTTTTCACTTTTAATTGACCCTTTCTTGTATGTGTGTGCTGGCTAGTAGAGCTTTTTTATATATCGGACACAGGGCGGGCTGGGCACCACCATTTTGGGCCCCACCAAAAATTATACAAACCTGCCGCCTATGAGCAATTGGAAGTAAACCCTAGGCTCCACCTTAATGCTGGAGCTAGCCAGTGAAATCTCCAAGGTGAGAGAGGTTGACAAAGAAGGGGGAGGGAGCCAGCCCATCCAGGAGAGGCACTACTTTTAAAGCTGCACTCTCTTGTTGTCACCTTATCTGAGGGGTAAATTTCTCTCCCTGAGCATGCTACGCCTGCGGGTAGCAAGTGTGGAGAATTGCAATTTCAAATTTTCCTTGACGTGAGTCTGGCCCATTCAGTTAAACTTTCTCTCAAACCACCTTCTGTATGCAATTTTTTTTTCTTAAGCAACTTTTTAAAATCTCCTCCAACCTGTCCAACACAGTTTTGGTCAACCATTAGTTAGCAAAATTCAGCTGCCTAATAGACTTTTCTCTATCTGAGTGGAAGCTTAGATAGGTTTTACTATAATTACTTTAACTGTGGCAGTTTTTGCTGAGCTGGCATTACAGTGAAACAACGCCAAGGGCAACCTTGTTGATTTCTGCACGTGGTTTCTCCTTAATGGCTGGGCCTCGGAGTGGGAACTGCATTCCTGGTAATTAATAGAAAATGGTTAGCTCTTAACATAACAGAAGAATTATTTCCAAAGCTCTTTTCCTTCCCCATGGGGATCCTTGCATTGAGCTCAGGCTATTAGATGGCCAATAGCTTGCAGTGTTTTTGGCTGGGATTATCAAAGGGTTAGCTGCCCAATTTTCACTGAACTGGGAATTGGGCATATAGCTCCTTTTTATTAGGTGCTTTTGAAAATCCCAGCCCCAGCTGTTACCAGAGAACAATATGAGGTTCCCTGGGATATGCAAGAAACATACTAAAAAAATGTGAGGTATTGGGGGTAAAAATCTCTTTTTTGCATAACATTAATATCCATCATTTTCAACCTGCTGGGGCCAAAATCTGTGATATGTTGTTTTTTAATTTTGGATGATGCTGAAAACAAAGGATACATCGGAAAAATAGCAGAGTGTTTAGGCAACAAGAGGTAGGGAGACTGGTGGTGGTTTAACTCTTGGCTCAGCTAAGTCTTGAATAGCTGTTTACCAGCTGTTTCATTTTGTTGCCTCTAAATGGATACAAAAACAAAGAAAAATAAATAATACTTGGACGATACAAGTATTTATTTACATACTAAAAGATATTGTTGAACATGCCAGATCATGGCACTCCAAAAAATTTGCTCAAACTTCCCACCCCCACAAATTTTGATTGATCTCAGGAAAAATATACAACAACAGACGTGAAATTCCATAATTTCCTTTGTTTTTCAAAAGCAGCATGTATAAAATAGCCGTAGGACAATAGCTGTAAATCTTTTCTCAAATACAGTTGAGGGCTTGGGTCTGTATTTTGCAAAGTGCTGAGTGAGGGCCCTTGGTTCCCACTGATTTCAAGCAGAGATAAGAGCACTCAGAACCCCATAGAACTGTGTGGTGTTGGTCAGATTTGAGATCCACTGGACAAGCTGTGTGGGGAAGTTTGCACAGAACAATCTTGCTTGCAATATCCCTGCCTCTAACCAGTGCTTAGTAATGCGTAAACTTCATCATGAGTACCAAGAATTGTCCCCCACCCTAGAAGAAAGACTCTGCAGATGCTACTCAAAAATACTATTCTTTGTTTCTGAGGGGGGATGTAAAACCCCCAAAGTGGACAATAATGCAATAATTTTTTGAAGGAAGTTATAATAATATATGGAGATACACCTATCTCATAGATCTGGAAGGGACCCTGAAAGGTCATCTAGTCCAGCCCCCTGCTTTCACTAGTAGGACCAAGTACTGATTTTGCCCCAAATGGCCCCCTCAAGGAATTGAACTCACAACCCTGAGTTTAGCAGGCTAATGCTCAAACCACTGAGCTATCCCTCTCTTTTTTCCTAACGCTAAATAGTTAATGGTTGGATAATGTCCTGAAGTCTGAGGGTTTTGATATTCTTTTTGAATTTGTATTCTGTCCAGTATTGCACTGGATATTCTTATTATTCACATAAATGTCTCACCCTATTTTGAATTCTACTAAGCTTTTCGCTTTAATAATATTTTTGACAGCTACTTCCTTCATAGGTTAATTACACATTGCATTAATATCAAACCATATGCTTCTTTCTGTACCATGGTATGGAGGGCAACAACTGCACGCTATTAATGCAAAATTAGGTATGGAAGCATAAAGCAGTGGAAAGACCAGAAACCGTATCTCTTTTATTCCTTTTAGCTGCCAGGAAATCTGCACCACTTCCCCTGGGTACACACTGTTATGTGTGTACGCTACCTTGTTTGTGTGGGGACTTCTCGTCTCAGAATTTCATTGTCAGGGAGATATTCCTGACAGTTAGGCTACAGCAGGGGTCGGCAACCTCTCGGAAGTGGTGTGCTGAGTCTTCATTTATTCACTCTAATTTAAGGTTTCGCGTGCCAGTAATACATTTTAACATTTTTAGAAGGTCTCTTTCTATAAGTCTTTAATATATAACTAAACTATTATTTTATGTAAAGTAAACAAGGTTTTTAAAATGTTTAAGAAACTTCATTTAAAATTAAATTAAAATGCAGAGACCCCCGGACCGGTGGCCAGTACCTGGGCAGTGTGAGTGCCACTGAAAATCAGCTCGCGTACCGCCTTTGGCACCCGTGCCATAGGTTGCCTACCTCTGGGCTACAGTCTCCCTTTCTGGATTTCTTCCTGCTACTCTGTTATCTTGATGTTCCACTCTAACTCTCTCTGGTGTGTGAGCACTCTAAAATACTTGTAGATTATTAGCTTGTCTTAACCTATAAAAATATTACCCAACTGTTATGTAATGCTTTTCATCTGTTGATTATAAAGCACTTTATAATAGAGGTAAGTATCATTATCCTTATTTTACAGATGAGGAAATGTAGGCAGGGAGAGATGAAATAACTTGCCCAAGGTCACACAACAGGCCAATGGCAAGGTCACACAACAGGCCAATGGCAGAACTGGGACTACAACCTAGCTCTCCTGAGTCCCAGCTGAGTATCTGCTCCTTAGTGCATTCCTCATAAGAACATAAGAATGGCCATACTGGGTCAGACCAAAGGTCCATCCAGCCCAGTATCCTGTCTGCCGACAGTGGCCAATGCCAGGTGCTCCAGAGGGAGTGAACCTAACAGGTAATGATCAAGTGATCTGTCTCCTGACATCCATCTCCACCATCTCACAAACAGAGGCTAGGGACACCATTCCTTACCTATCCTGGCTAATAGTCATTAATGGACTTAACCTCCATGAATTTATCTTGTTCTCTTTTAAACCCCGTTATAGTCCTAGCCTTCACAATCTCCTCAGGCAAGGAGTTCCACAAGTTGACTATGCGCTGTGTGAAGAAGAACTTCCTTGTATTTGTTTTAAACCTGCTGCCCATTCATTTCATTTGGTGGCCCCTAGTTCTTGTATTTATGGGAACAAGTACATAATTTTCCTTATTTACTTTCTCCACATCACTCATGATTTTATATACCTCTATCATATCCCCCTTTAGTCTCCTCTTTTCCAAGCTGAAAAGTCTTAGCCTCTTTAATCTCTCCTCATATGGGACCCGTTCCAAACCCCTAATCATTTTAGTTGCCCTTCTCTGAACCTTTTCTAATGCCAGTATATCTTTTTTGAGATGAGGAGACCACATCTGTATGCAGTACTCAAGATGTGGGCGTACCATGGATTTATATAAGGGCAATAAGATATTCTCAGTCTTATTTTCTATCCCTTTTTTAATTGATTCCTAACATCCTGTTTGCTTTTTTGACTGCCGCTGCACACTACATGGATGTCTTCAGAGAACTATCCATGATAACTCCAAGATCTCTTTCCTGATTAGTTGTGGTTAAATTAGCCCCCATCATATTGTATGTATAGTTGGGGTTATTTTTTCCAATGTGCATTACTTGAAATTTAATGTGGATAAATGTAATTTTCCATTTTGTTGCCCAATCACTTAGTTTTGTGAGATCTTTTTGAAGTTCTTCACAGTCTGCTTTGGTCTTAACTATCTTGAGCAGTTTAGTATCGTCTGCAAACTTTGCCACCTGACTGTTTACCCCTTTCTCCAGATCATTTATGAATAAGCTGAATAGGATTGGTCCTAGGACTGACCCTTGGGGAACACGACTAGTTACCCCTCTCCATTCTGAAAATTTACCATTTATTCCTACCCCTTGTTCCCTGTCTTTTAACCATAAGTAGACTTCACTGGCCCAGATCACTTTTCATTGCTTTTCTCTAATTCCCTCCAGTTTGTCTCTGCATTTCTGGTAATGTAGTGCACGCAACTGGGGCAGTATTCCTAGCTGTGTAGATAGGATTCTTACTTGCATGCTCCATGCTATGCTGACTCTGCATGTTCTGTACAAAATTATACTGGGTACTTCTGCTTCCATATCACATTAGACTTGCATCTAACTCACTGTATCCGGCACCCCTTATCACAGCAGGTTTTTATTAACTCAGCATGCTTGTTTAGTTACCAACCTCCTTTTGCATTTCCCAGTCTTCTTTCATACTGACACATTTTAATACCTCTGCCTTGTGCATGTCTTTTCACAGATGTTAATACCACTCTGTTTTTTAATTCCTTGACATTTTCTGTCCTGAATTGTAACATATTTGTACTGTTGTGTTCTGTGAATTCAATTCCCCACTCAAACTAGTTATTATGACCTGCAGTGGAAAATGTCTCATTCTGCCGTACAGTACTGGAAAAGTATATAAATATACATAGCAGTTGTGAAAACAAACTGGAGGTTGACCCAACACAAAAGGAGAACACCCCTCTGTAACAAAAACACACAAGAGGGTAAAATATGAGAATGACTGCTGTTTTTAGTATTTGTAGCCCTTTACAAGCTCATATTAGGACATCTTCAGAAAAAGGCAGTGGATGCTGGCCCTCTCCATCTTCTTTTAGTGTCAGAGGAAAAACTGGATAGAATTACCAGCACATGACTTCTGCTGGTGTTCTATAGGTTTTGGCTGTCCAGATGGTACAGATAATCAGAAATATTTTCACTTCAATTAGTTTGGGGCTCAGGGGAAATTTCACTTCTTTCGTTTGTGGCATTAACCAACACAGTTTATAGTGAATAAACTCTGAATTGAAAGCTTGTGGGTTATGTTCCTCAAGAAAAATATTTATTTTCCTCAGTTTCACTCTACCCAGGATAATGTTACAAGAGGAATTTATTGCATGGCAGCGCCATGTGATTCTGCAGAGCTCAAGATTTTTAGGAAGCACTGGGTTTTTTACAAGTGTGAAGCTCATTGGGGCAGGCGACGGATCTCTCTTGCGGGTTGGTCTCAGGTTGCAGCTCGAACAGTCACAGGAACTAAGATCCACCAATACACTTTGCCACTTTTTGTTCCAAATGCAAGACCTATGTGCTTGACCTTGCCTTTGCTAATACAAACGCACAGCGTACATATAATATATTAAAACAATAGTCTTCATTCAATTTCTCCCAGGGAAAAGGAGGCAAAAAGAGAGAACCACACATGACTGATGTTAGTCACATAACTTAATGCAGTCTTGGAAGGCACTCGGATACTATAGTGCTGAGGATGGTGTGAGAAACTGAACAGAATAGAATTCTTGATATTTCAGATTTAGCAACTGCCCTCTATATTTAATTTTTTTATACTACCTATTTAAACAGTTAGGTCTGTGTAGACAGGTCATTGTTATAAAGAGGATGATTTTGTTGTAGCAATTGCTGAAAATAATGCCAGGTTTGTACACTATGCACGGATAGCATTGTTAAAGCCCTCACAGTACTCTGTGTCTGTGCAAATGTTTGGAGATGGTTTTTGTCCCCTCCATGGTCTTTCAGAGTCCACCCCATTAGGTGTCAAGCCTCTTGCCTTCATTTTTTCTGAGTTGGAATCCCATAATTCCCCCACTCTTAGACCTTGTCCCAGGGCTACAGCATCCCGTGTACCAACAGTGAGTACTTAGCAGTCCCAGCTGAGTTTAGCCCCTGCATGTCTTTCCTCATAGGTGATTTGCCCAGTGGTTAATACAGTGACCAGGCATCTTTCTTAAAACTAAGTATTGTTTAATCTTAACAGTAGGAACAAAGCATAAGACAAAAAGGGTTTTAAAACAGTTAAGTCTATACCCATCTATCTCACTTGAGGCTTGCCATCCCCTGGAAGATAAGGAAGACCTGATTACTTCAAACCCCCTTTGCAGCCCCTGACAACTGCCCTTGCCCCCTCTTCTAGTGAGTCACCTTTTAACTGTTTTGTGTCCTTCTGATCTGTCTATTCCCAGCCGTGGCAAAACAGCAGTGTAACCTTGGGCTGGAGCAAAGGAAGTAGCATTTTCTTAGCTTAATAGCCCAGTATTGATTCTTAATGACCCCTGCCATGTTTACTAGGACGTTACTGGTCTAGATCACATTATGTTGCCTTCCTGCTGGTTTCCTAACAGTCCTGCTATAAACCAACATATGCATACAGTAAAACATTTCCAATAGAAGTATAAAATAACTGTCCAAATAACTAGGTCATACACAGTATTAATAAACGGTTACACGTTAGCCCTACCTCCTTCAATTTTACTTGCAGTTTATTCAGTGATTTTGAAACAGGTAGTTGCAGATTGAAACTTAATAAATGATTATGAATGATGAGGTGGTTTAAGGTACAAATCCTGGCCCTGCTGAAGTCAAGGTAAGTTTCTGCATTACACTCTGAAGTTCTGAGCTCGCTCAGTAATAAGAGATGTATCACAAAGATTTCTGCCTGATCGACTGCTTCTACTCAGGGAAAGAGGGGCCCAAGAAAGAGCTGCAGTACTGAGCCTTCAGCCTGATTTGGTCAAGTCCTTTCCAACCTTTTTAAAAATCAAAACAACTGGCTGCTGGAGCTATGTGCTGCCTGGGCTTGTACTTTCTGATCCTGATCCTGTAAGGTTCTGAGGAGACGGCTCTTGACTCCTCATGGGAACATCCCTAAATTTGAGAACTGCACTCCTTAAGCTGCTAGGAAAGATCTGTGTCTTATAAAGTAAATTTTGCTTATTTGTTGCATTGTTATATCATGTTTCACTTAGCAGAGTAGCTGCTGTATTTCAAATCACTGGCAGAATTCTCAGAACGTACTGTCTTTCTTTTCTCCTTCAATTCAGGTTAAAAACTTGCTGGATATGAGTGTCTTGGCCTTCGTTCCAACCATTTTCCTTGGAATACTTGGAGGACTTTTCGGCGCTCTCTTTGTTTCCCTAAATATAAAAATTAATAAATTACGTGAGCGTTTCTTTAGCTCAATTAAAAAAACATCCCTCAGAAAAACAAGCAAGCTCTTGGAATCTGTGCTGGTTCTTGTAAGTAAATGTGTGTTTCTCAATTAAAGATTGAAGTCGTGTTTAAAAGAGTTCAGGTAATAGTGAAGGCCAGTCACAGGGTGGCTAGATGAAACAGTAGATGACATGGAAAAGTGACTTTCTGGTGCACGATTTAGCACAATTGATGTGCAATAGGCAGAAGGGACCCAAAATGTTGTACTGGGATTTTCAGCCTGTGTGTATATGGGTAGATGTGTACAGTGTTTGTTTATTGTTATTATTCATCATTTATTATTTTTACAGCACTTACCGCGTTACTTTCCATGCTGCCCCAAGCCATTCCTTCATTCTTATGATACTACATTTATTTAGCAGTATGGAGAACTGTTTTGCTGGGTTGATGGCTGTCACATTTATTTTTGGTGTTTGGATGGTTGCCACCAGTAGGTTCCAAACATTTCCTTTCTCCTCATTCTTCCTCAGCAATGACAGACCACCTTGGCATTTGGGAGAGGCATGGTTGCTTGCATCCTCTCTGCCCTCATCAAGGGGTGACGCATTCTCCTCCTTGGCCTTTGATATCTTCAGGTGGCAGTCTGGAAGGCCTGTTTCCCCTCTAATCCGCTTGTCATTTTGTGGGGTCAGTCTATTCTCCTGCTTTGGTGCAAAAGAATCAATTAGATCCCTCTGCTACATCTGCACCTTTACAACGTAAAAGGCAATAGAGAGTGTATACCCCTTAGGATTGTGACATATCATAGAATATCAGGGGTGGAAGGGACCTTAGAAGGTCATCTAGTCCAACCCCGTGCTTAAAGCAGGACTAATCCCCAGACAGATTTTTGCCCCAGATCCCTGAATGGCCCCCTCAAGGATTGAACTCACCATCCTGGGTTTAGCAAGCTAATGCTCAAACCACTGAGCTATCTTTCTTGTAATTCCATTTTTGATCTCACCTCATAGCAAGTAACCCAGCATAAACACACAGAGGCATGCCCAGTATTCCTAAAAATAATACAGATAGTCCTCAGTTTGAGTCCATGGGAGTTAAGTGCGTTCAGCATCTTGCTGAAGTCATCAAAATAGCCAAATGTTTTAGCTATTAATATAGCTTTGCTTAAAGCTTCATATTTCCCATGGTTTAAATATTTCATCCCTTCCCCCCTTTTTACTTTTTAAAATAAACATTTTATCTAAGTTCTTCACCAAAGTTAATTAAAGCAACAAAGTGAACTCCTATTCAGATTCTTTCCTTTTTATTGGCTTTAGAAGGTCCTTCTCAGTTTACAAGCCTTGTCTTATCACGTCTTGATCAAAGCAAGGCAGGGCAGTAGTGATTTGATCTGAAAGGAACCATATAATGCATTTATTAAAATGATGTAGAGTCAGGCAACTAAAAGAATCTATGTCACTGTGACTTTAATTAACCAAGACTAATCCTATATAAACAAGTCAGCATTTAAACTTGGAAAGAAATCACAGTGGTATCTCCCACTCCCACAAGATAACCCTGAGCACCTTCCCTTTAACTGGAACTAAATTCCTAATCTCCAGCCCTTATAACAGGGGTGGTTGTCTTTATAAAGTGTCCTCCTGACCTATGGCAATATTTGCTTCTCCATAATTCATCACCTTTCCCTGCAAAAAAGAGATCACAATGCGGATAGTGTTTGCCAAGAATCTAGGGAACATATCTTTCCTTTTCTTTATATTTTTATCATGATGTCTAATTGTTAAGTTCCAAAAGCTCAGAGTTTCCCTAGGTTGGGTAAACAGTTTCATGGCATATTTTTTAAAATTATCAAAACTTTTAAAAGTTGCTTGGCTTAGCAATGAAAACCAGTCACAACTGGAATCCCCTAGCCAATCACCTGCTAACACCCACCTACAAATTTTGGGGGCTTTGGATAAAGTTTGAGCTGGATTTGAACCATATCTGATTTTGATTTTTGCAAAAACAAAACCCAGCTTATGTTTTGTAAGACCCAAACTATTCCCAGTTCAGTCTGTCTGTTTTAGCAGGGTTGTGCCCATAAGCTTGTTATGTTTGCGATAGAGAGAAACAAAGACTTGAGATACAATTGTATGACAAGCAGCTATAATTGCAGATACAGTTATATCTTAGCTCCTTGGTTTCCGTAAATGTACTACCTAATGTGTTTTAATAACTATAGAATCATAAGGTTAGAAGGGACTGCAAAGGTCATCTCGTCTAAACCCCTGCCAAGATGCAGGATTTGTTGTGTCTAAACCATCCAAGACAGATGGCTATCGAGCCTCCTTTTGAAAACCTCCAGTGAAGGAGCTTCCACGACCTCCCTAGGCAGTCTGTTCCATTGTCCTCCTGTTCTTACAGTTAGGAAGTTTTAATCTAAATCTGCTATGCTGTAGTTTGAACCCATTGCCTCTTGTCCTGCCCTCTGTGGCAAGAGAGAACAACTTTTCATAGAATCATAGAATCTCAGGGTTGGAAGAGACCTCAGGAGGTCATCTAGTCCAACCCCCTGCTCAAAGCAGGACCAAACCCAACTAAATCATCCCAGCCAGGGCTTTGTCAAGCCTGACCTTAAAAACCTCTAAGGAAGGAGATTCCACCACCTCCCTAGGTAACCCATTCCAGTTCTTCACCACCCTACTAGTGAAAAAGTTTTTCCTAATATCCAACCTAAACCTCCCCCTCTGCAACTTGAGACCATTATTCCTTGTTCTGTCATCGGATACCACTGAGAACAGTTAGATCCATCCTCTTTGGAACCCCCTTTCAGGTAGTTGAAAGCAGCTATCAAATCCCCCCTCATTCTTCTCTTCTGCAGACTAAACAATCCCAGTTCCCTCAGCCTCTCCTCATAAGTCATGTGCTCCAGCCCCCTAATCATTTTTGTTGCCCTCCGCTGGACTTTCTCCAATTTGTCCACATCCTTCTTGTAGTGTGGGGCCCAAAACTGGACACAGTACTCCAAATGAGGCCTCACCAGTGCTGAGTAGAGGGGAAGGATCACATCCCTCGATCTGCTGGAAATGCCCCTACTTATACAACCCAAAATGCCATTAGCCTTCTTGGCAACAAGGGCACACTGTTGACTCATATTCAGCTTTTCGTCCACCCTAACCCCTAGGTCCTTTTCTGCAGAACTGCTGCCCAGCCATTTGGTCCCTAGTCTGTAGCAGTGCATGGGATTCTTCCGTCCTAAGTGCAGGACTCTGCACTTGTCCTTGTTGAACCTCATCATATTTCTTTTGGCCCAATCCTCTAATTTGTCTAGGTCCCTCTGTATCCTATCCCTACCCTCCAGTGTATCAACCACTCCTCCCAGTTTAGTGTCATCTGCAAACTTGCTAAGGGTGCAGTCTACACCATCCTCCAGATCGTTAATGAAGATATTGAACAAAACCGGCCCCAGCACCGACCCTTGGGGCACTCCACTTGATACCGGCTGCCAACTAGACATGGAACCATTGATCACTACCCGTTGAGCCCGACCATCTAGCCAGTTTTCTATCCACCTTACCGTCCATTCATCCAGCCCATACTACTTTAACTTGCTGGCAAGAATACTGTGGGAGACTGTATCAAAAGCTTTGCTAAAGTCCAGAAATAGCACATCCACTGCTTTCCCCTCATCCACAGAGCCGGTTATCTCATCATAGAAGGCAATTAGGTTAGTCAGGCATGACTTGCCCTTGGTGAATCCATGCTGACTGTTCCTGATCACTTTCCCCTCCTTTAAGTGGTTCAGGATTGATTCCTTGAGGACTTGTTCCATGATTTTTCCAGGGACTGAGGTGAGACTGACTGGCCTGTAGTTCCCTGGATCTTCCTTCTTCCCTTTTTTAAAGATGGGCACTACATTAGCCTTTTTCCAGTTGTCCGGGATCTCCCCCGATTGCCATGATTTTTCAAGATAATGGCCAATGGCTCTGCAATCTCATCGGCCAACTCCTTTAGCACCCTCGGATGCAGCGCATCCGACCCCATGGACTTGTGCTCGTCCAGCTTTTCTAAATAGTCCCGAACTACTTCTTTCTCCACAGAGAGCTGGTCACCTCCTCCCCATACCGTGCTGCAGAGTGCAGCTGTCTGGGAGCTGACCTTGTCTGTGAAGACAGAGGCAAAAAAAGCATTGAGTACACTAGCTTTCTCCACATCCTCTGTCACTAGGTTCCCTCCCTCATTCAGCAAGGGGCCCACACTTTCCTTGACTTTCTTCCTGTTGCTAACATACCTAAAGAAACCCTTCTTGTTACTCCTAACATCTCCGGCTAGCTGCAACTCCAAGTGTGATTTGGCCTTCCTAATTTCACACCTGCATGCCTGAGCAATACTTTTATACTCCTCCCTGGTTATTTGTCCAATCTTCCACTTCTTGTAAGCTGTTTTTTTGTGTTTAAGACGAGCAAGGATTTCACTGTTAAGCCAAGTTGGTCGCCTGCCATATTTACTTTTCTTCCTACACATTGGGATGGTTTGTTCCTGCAACCTCAATAAGGTTTCTTTAAAATACAGCCAGCTTTCCTCGACTCCTTTCCCCATCATGTTATTCTCCCAGGGGACCTTGCCCATCAGTTCCCTGAGGAGTCAAGTCTGCTTTTCTGAAGTCCAGGGTCTCTGTTCTACTGCTTTCCTTTTTTCCTTGTGTCAGGATCCTGAACTCGACCATCTCATGGTCACTGCCTCCCAGGTTCCCATCCACTATTGCTTCCTCTACTATTTCTTCCCTGTTTGTGAGCAGCAGGTCAAGAAGAGCTTTTCCCCTAGTTGGTTCCTCCAGCACTTGCACCAGGAAATTGTCCCCTACACTATCCAGAAACTTCCTAGATTGTCTGTGCACTGCTGTATTGCTCTCTCAGCAGATATCGGGGTGATTAAAGTCACCTATGAGAACCAGGGCCTGTGATCTAGCAACTTCTGTTAGTTGCTGGAAGAAAGCCTCGTCCACCTCATCCCCCTGGTCCGGTGGTCTGTAGCAGACTCCCACCACGACATTACCCTTGTTGTTCATACTTCTAAATTTAATCCAGAGACTCTCAGTTTTTCTGCAGTTTCATACTGGAGCTCTGAGCAGTCATACTGCTCACTTACATACAACGCAACTCCCCCACCTTTTCTGCCCTGCCTATCCTTCCTGAACAGTTTATATCCATCCATGACAGTACTCCAATCATGTGAGTTATCCCACCAAGTCTCTGTTATTCCAATTACATCATCATTCCCTGACTGTGCCAGGACTTCTAGTTCTCCCTGCTTGTTCCCCAGGCTTCTTGCATTTGTGTATAGGCACTTAAGATAACTCGCTGATTGTCCCGCTTTCTCGGTCTGAGACAGGAGTCCTCCCCTCTTGCAGTCTCCTGCTTGTGCTTCCTCCCGGTATCCCACTTCCCCACTTACCTCGGGGCTTTGGTCTCCTTCCCCCGGTGAACCTAGTTTAAAGCCCTCCTCACTAGGTTAGCCAGCCTGCTTGCAAAGATACTCTTCCCTCTCTTCGTGACGTGGAGCCCGTCTCTGCCTAGCAATCCTTCTTCTTGGAAGACCATCCCATTGTCAAAGAATCCAAACCCTTCTCTCCAACACCATCTGCGTAGCCATTCGTTGATTTGCACGATTCGACGGTCTCTACCCTGGCCTTTTCCTGCCACAGAGAGGATAGATGAGAACACCACTTGCGCCTCAAACTCCTTTATCCTTCTTCCCAGAGCCACGTAGTCTGCAGTGATACGCTCAAGGTCATTCTTGGCAGTACCATTGGTGCCCACATGGAGAAGCAGGAAGGGGTAGCGATCCAAGGGCTTGATGAGTCTCGGCAGTCTCTCCGTCACATCGTGAATCCTAGCCCCTGGCAAGCAGCACACCTCTCAGTTTTCCCGGTCAGGGCGGCAGATAGATGACTCAGTCCCCCTGAGGAGAGAGTCCCCGACCACTACCACCCTCCTCCTCCTCTTGGGAGTGGTGGTCGTGGAACCCCCATCCCTAGGACAGTGCATCTCATGCCTTCCAATCAGTGGAGTCTCCTTCTGCACTGTTCCCTCAGATGTATCATCCACTCCACTCTCTGCACTAGTACCTGCGGAGAGAACATGAAAACGGTTGCTCACCTGCATCTGTGTTACTGGTACATGGACATTTTTGGTACTCTTTCCTCTTCTGGAAGTCACATGCCGCCAATTATCCTCGCTGGCCTTCTGTCCCCGCTGCGTAGCCTGCTCTGAATCTTCAGAACATTGTGGCCGCTGAAGCTGATCCTGACGTCTATCCAGGAAATCCTCATTTTCTTTTATGGAACGCAGGGTTGATATCTGTTTCTCCAGACCTTGAATCTTCTCTTCCAAGATGGAGATCAGCTTGCACTTTGTACAGACAAAGTTGCTTCTATCCTGTGGAAGGAAGACAAACATGGCGCATCCTGTGCAGGTCACAACGGCAGATCGCTCAGCATACATGGTCTCTTCCTTCCGAGAGCTCTCTCCAGGCGAACTCCCAGGCAAACTCCTTCTGTTTGCCTCTCTGCTGTTCGCCATAGTTTTTATGGCAGCCTTTCAAGTATTTGAAAACCCCTATCATGTTCCCCTTCAATCTCTTTTTTTTCCAAACTAAACATACCCAGTTCCTTCAGCCTTTGCCCATATAGCTTGCATTCCATCCCTTTGATCATCCTGTCACTTGCCTCTGCATCCTTTCCAGTTTCTTCACATCCTTTCTATACATTGGTGACCAAAATTGGACACAGTGCTCCAGCTGAGGCCTAACTAGCGCCAAGCAGAGCAGTACTATCACCTCCCGTGACTTGCAACCTGTGCCTCTGTTAATGCAAACTAAAATTGCATTTCCTTTTTTTGCAACAGCATTGCATTGCTGACTCATGTTGAGGTTGTGATCCACCACAACTCCCAGATCTTTTTCACCAATGCTGCTGCCAACCTAGTTATCCCCCAGTCTGCATTTGTGCATTTGGTTTTTCTTCCCTAAGTGTACCACCTTACATTCCAGAATGTGTCTGAATGTCTCACTCATGCCTAAAAAGGGGCACTTTTATAATGGCCAAGTGTGTTTCAGTAGTTTCCTCCTAGACACCTGCCTAGTTGTAGGGCAGATCTATTAAAAAAAAAATCTTCTTCCTTTCCTTACAGTAATTTTACCTTCATTTGGCTAGAACTATAGATGGACCTAAATCATAGTTCAAGGTCCAACCAGTTTTGAGGTTTGGGGCAGTTAGAATCAAGATCTCAGCATTGTGGCTTAGTCCTGTCTGTAGCTGGAATACATTCAGACTGCTGATTTACACATTGTGGTTGCTTTTAAACAAGAACAAAACAATCAGGAAAAAAACCTTCATTAGTTTTATTTTTAGTATCCTCTTCCAAATGGTACAATAGAACTAGCAGAAGGAACGTGGATGGTGAGGCCTTTCCTTTATGAAGGATTACAGTGCCTGGCTAAACCTAATCTCTACTTGTCTCTGTACAATATTTTATCTAATTTATTTCAGGCATTTGTAAGGTGCCCATCACTACTATAGTGTCTAAGAGCTTTCCATCACTGAGCAGCAGAACAATATTTCTTTCAAACCTTTCAGAAGTCTCTTCTGAGCGGATTGGTTAAGCAATGAGGCTACAAGGCAGAAATAAGTACCTGTGTACTATGCTGATGAGTGCTGTAAGCATGTCTACAAATAAGTAATACTGTAGTAAAATAGAAATAGCTAGACATTACAGGGTTTTAGGGGGGTGGGCTTGGGGCTTTTTTAGAGCACAGATAATTTTAAGGTGCCCCAAAGTGTGGTAGATTCTTCCCAAAAGGTACATGGAACACAGTTTGCACAGTTTCAGTTTTCAGTTTAAGATCTCTATCCTGCAAGGAGCTCTGTTTGGGGGTGCAACCCACCTGTGTGTGTGTTTTACAGGTCCCACTCCATGCCGATTCACAGAGAATAGGAGTTGATATAGCCCCCAGCTACAAAACCTTGATTCTTTAACTCAAGATGTAGCAGCTCAGCTCATGCTTTTAGCTCTGGCGATCTCCAGTTCAATCCCTATGTGTTGGCCAAGGTGGTGGCTGTCACAGGTGGACTCCCATTGACTTCACTAGGGTTTGGTATGGACACAGCGGTCTGACTGTGAGTGGGGTGTTTCAGGATTGAGGTTTAAGTGATTGTAGTCAAACAAGGTTGATCTCTCAAGATATGTTGGGCACATCCCACAGGACAATCTTCTTGTGATAGCTGCTGGTGTTAGTGATTCTAGATCCTTCACATTTTCTTCTTCTGTGTTTCTACCTCACATGTTGATGTTTTTGACTTTTTACACCTGCAGGGGTGTACCGTCACTGTTACAGTCTACTTGCCGTATTTCTTTTCTTGCACTCCAGTCATGAATCTGAGAACTTTGCAGCTGAAGAACAGTTCAGAAATGTAAGTGGTGAGAATGGCACAAGCATCTTTGTGTGAAATGCTAATTATTACTACAGTATTTCCATTAGTCTCTGACATCCAGGGATAAAAATTCGTATAGATGCACCAGATTGGGTGTTTGAAATGCAGAATTTTATTTATGCATGTGAACTTTTCCAATGTGGCAGTTGGGAATGCAACAACCAATGCATGCTTAAAGACAAATGCAAAAATGAATGAGCAGGTCTGGGGGTATGACCATTCATATATTTGAGCCTACAAGTGCATTTTCAACCTAGGTTTTGCTTTAAAGTTTAAAGTCATAATTTTGCTTTAAAGTTTATAGATGATAAATATCTATGTTCAAGGAACTCAGAATTAAAGAAAAATTCTTTTGCTCTCAATTTCTAACAAATCCATTTACTAAGGGGCATATTTGATTGTGAACTTATATAATAATTTTCTTCTTTTAAACTTCCCTTGCATTGCTTTGTCCTTAATTTTAAAAAGCAATGACAAAAGCCCGCCATTAATTGTGACAAAACACATAACAAAAGCGAACAAATCAGTTTTTCAGAAACAATAAACCGTATAAATCAAAGTAGAACAAAGTAACAGATACCTAACAGCCCTGACTATGCAAGAAATGCTTGGGGTGGAACCTGGTGCAAGGCATTAAGCCACGCAGAAGACTTACTTTAAGATCTTACCTGGAGTTTATAGGGTGGAGGGCCCTGCACTGATCCTCTGGAATGGGGTGCATTTTACTTATCAGTGTCTGATCCATTAAGTGAAACAAAGGAATTGGATTAATGTTAGTATTGTGGTTGCAGACAGAATACTCAATCAGAATGGGTCCCCATTGTACCATTTATAGTACAAACATATAGGAGCACATGGTCCCTGACTCAAGCAACTTACACTTTAAGGGCCTGATTCAAAGCCAATGGAAAGATCCCACAGACTTTTGTAGGCTTTGAATTAGGCTGTAGTGGACTGAACCTTCATCTTGTTCCATCTGTACCTATATGACTCTCACTTGACTTCAACAGGCCTTTGCATGGTAGAAGGGTACACCAGCAAGGAATAAGTTTCAAGTAGGGGTCTAAGATGACAAGTGTCATGTGAGAGTGATACAATCCAATGTATGTAAATTTGGTAGAGATGTTATATAGATAAGCTGTCTCAGGTTTGATTTTGATCTTGCAGCCAAGTATATTTCTCTTTCTAGCTAGTATCTGTGAAGAATCTAGGGGATTAGGACAAAGTTTGTTAAATGACAGTTTATCTCTGAATTTTCACCAGTTTACAAGGGTGAATATGGTACAATTACGCTGTAGAAAAGGATGGCGGCACATTATATTATATTCCATTAATTTTATATGAAGATTTATTTGCCACTCATGACAATGGACTCTGAGTGCCTTACAAAAGTCAAATAAAAATGCAGACATATATTACTTTGTATACCACTAGTTTCAGAGTATCATTTGATTTATGTTACATGAATAAATGCTGTGTGCTGTAGTAAAGATTTTCTTTTCTTTTGAAAAAACATAACTTGTCACCTTCTTAATATCAGGATTTGGCAAACTTATCACAGCTCTTTGGATCTTTATAGGGAAAAGCCTTTTCCTTCACCTCAACATTTTTTAATATTTGAAGGGCTAACTTCTTGTAAAATGTCACTTTTTTTCAAAACAAATCTATTTTTGTTCTAAAGTTGTATAGAAAGTGCTTCTGAAATCACAAGAATTTTATGTCTTTTTGCCTGTCTTTGAATCAAAAATTGTCCAGCTGATCCGTGTTAGAAGCTGTCAGTCTTTGCGCCAACTTTTAATCTGGTGCAGCTTAAATAGGCCCAGTCATAAAGACTCCATCCCAATGAAACTGGATAGACCTAAAGAGAAGTAAATGATAGGTTGTCATGAACTCTACCAGGCTATACATAGTCTCACTGGGCTTCCGGCTGTAATAAACCACAAGAATGAAAGTGGACTAAAGCCTTGTTCATGATTTTCTTAGAAACAAAGAAGCAGACAGTGTATGACTGAGATCCATTGATCCTTGCAATTGTAGGAAGTTAGTACTGATCATCTGGGATATACCTATTCCAATGTAATATGACCCCTCACTGAGTGCTCCAGAGAAAGATTTATAAACTTCAACGTCTCCACAAAGATAGCAAAACTTCTTTCCCGACGCCTTTGTTTCATAGAACACATCCTATCATAACACAAATAACTGATTCCTCAGTTCACTGGCGGTTTGAAAAAAAACACAAAGTAACCAACCCTGAAAAACCAAAACAACAACAACAAAATTGCAGTTGGGTCAAACTGAAACAGAAAATTCTGAAAAATGTTGAGTTGAAAAAGTCAACAAAAATTAGTTTCAGTCAAACAAAATATTTTATTTCCAGGCCTAAATTTTTTAAAAGAAGGGTTAAATTCACAAAATGGCCAGGAGGACCACACTTACCCAGGATGGGGAAACTCGGGTTCAGTTCCCCCTTCAGTCTGATGCGGAGAAGGGATTTGAACTGGAGTCTCTATAGTGCAGGTGAGTGTACTAATCACTGGGCTATGGGATAGTCTGGGGCACAGTATGCTCAATCTCTGCTCTTGAAGCTGTTCCACTGTGTATAAATAATTTAAATAGCCATTGGAGCAGGGACTTGAATTTGGGTCTTCCACATCTTAGGTTAGTGCCATAATGATTCTCTCTCTTTGGCCCAATTACTATTCAAATATTTTATACAAAATGGATCAGCTCCCGGAGGGCAGATTGAGAGAGACCCACCTCAGACTATCCTATTGCCCAGGAGTTAGGGCATTCTTGCAAAATGGGAGTGATAGAGGAAAAGACATGAGATGTGCTGATGAGTATATGACCAATTATACAATTTCTGACCCAAGATGGGGACAAGAAGGTTGTTTTTCTTGGGCAATTGTGTGTGTCACTTTTTAAAAAATTGGCAATTCATCTCTTTTGTGTGAGTGAGACTGATGTAGGAAGGCAAATCAAAAATTGGGTTGAATCCTGTGTTCCTTTGGTTGCTAGTTTGGGGGTCTGTAAGAAATTTTCTTGCTGTGGATGTTGGCTAGAATCTTAATGTTTGCACTTTCTTCTGGAGTTCTGAGCAGGGATCAGGTGGGCCAGTCACCACCAATTTCCTATGTTGGTGGAACAAATGGGGTTCATATTGTTTGTGGTAAAAGCAAAAATATGGTGGGTACTTTCCAAACCCAGAGAAGGACACAATCCCTGCCCGAACACACACACAGTCTAAAAGGACAAAGAGACAGGGAAGAAGGGTGGCGAAAGTAATGCTATGTACAAAGAAGGCAATCAGAATGCTGACAGGCCCATCTCATTGGTTATAAGTTTGTATGAAATGAAATACCTGGTACCGACAGGTGCACATGGCTCTTCTCTCTTCCTTGCAAAAAACAATCCGAACAGCAAACTTCACTCTGGTCTTGGGGCCCCTGTGATTTGGACTTACACAAAGAGAAATATTTATTAGGAACAATTTGGTGTGCTAATGATATTTTACAATATTACAATAATACTCACCTGGTAATGAGGTCATAACCAGATTGGGCACTGGATTTTTAAAATAGAATTTTTTTTCTCCAGCATTGTAGAGTGAAGCCTGTGACTCCTTAATTATGGAAACTTTAGCTTTTTCAGTGGCAGGAGAATATCTAGTGGACATGACTACTAATAAACTAGGGCCAACTGTAAGGGAGTTGGATTGGGCTACTAAAGAAGATACAGAAGAACATTCTTTCTGGGGGATCTCTATCAGAAGTGTCCAATAAATATATTCTGTACAGATGCTCTGCACTACACTCATCCATTTAATATCATCCTTTTCCCTTTAATTTTTAAGCATAAGCCCATTTGAGAGAGAAATTTCAGAATATAGTTGTCCATCAGGCACAGCATGGATAGGACCAGATGGAGTCAAATATTCCAATCAAACCTTTAATGAAGGTAAGGAGAAGTCTGCTGAATGGTGGCTAAGAATAAATTGTGTTTGTGTAATTTGTATTTGGTCTCCAAATATCTTTAGCTGCAACGTAGGTTTTCTTTAAAGTGGATTTTATTTTCCTTCTCCAGAGACATGCCAGAAGAACTGAGTCCCCCATTTAAAATGTGTGAGTTGGGAAGTTTGTGAATTATAGCATTTCTGAGATTTATAGGGGAGGGAAAGAGAGTCTATCAGAGAGACTAATAATGGGAGAAGCCAAGCAGTTCCTTTTTTTTTTTGGCTAAATGGCTACTGTTTCTCTCCATTTAGGTCATCTAAAAGAATAAAATATCACAGACTGCAGACTATAAACACAAATGGTTCTCATTTTCCTGAAGTCTTGTATACCTCAACTAGCACTGTAGGCTCAACCTATTGACTATGAACTTTATTTAATTATAATCAAGGTTGAAAGTTACAAGAACTGTTAGGGGGTATTTTTAAAGGATCTATTTAGCTTTCTGTACTCCTGCTTTTCTTTTCTCTCCCTTGAAGCAGCTGCACTCTTAGCTGAGAATGGTAAGCGAGGAATCATGTACTTGTTCAGACGTGGGACTCATGAAGAGTTTGGATATACCTCTCTCATTACAGCTCTGGCATTTTATTTCCTTCTCTCTTGCTGGACTGCGGGTTCTGCTGTTGCTAGTGGCCTGGTTATACCCATGCTGTAAGTATTGCATATCTAAATTAATAGCTTATATATAGGAAAGGCCTATGTTGGTGAGGCAGTGGTATGGGTTGGAAAATGAAGGCTGCCAATAGGAATGCTGTCATTGCTTTGACTGGGTCACCTCACTGGAACAGGGTCACTCAGCAGGAGTTTAGTTGGGTAGAGGGGTAAAATTGCAGAAGGGAAGTGAGGGAGAAAACATCCCCATATAGCTATGGATGGGGCATAACCAAAACCCTAAACTTGGAAACCCTTTACATTTGGAGCAAGCATTCAAACTGGTTTCATCTCTATAACAGTAGTTTGGATTCAGACTTTGCATTTGGACCCTGTGTCCATAATGGACTGAATTTAAACCCTCAAGCTGAATATGTCTAAATGTTGGGGAAGTTTGCATCTAGGTCTTGCCTTTGTGGTTCAGACCAATGTCTTCAGTTAGTAGGTTGCCGCATATTAGTGCAGAATCCTTACAGTAATGGTGGGAGGATGTAGTAGGAATACTGATGTAGTCAACCTATAAAGGATGAATTGCTGATGACTGGAGAATGGATAACCAAAGTAATATCACTTAGGCGCTGAAGGAATCCCTACGTTTGAGAGAGTTTTGTAATATGAAATCTTCTGGCTTTTCTTTGCCTAACACTTCTTTTCTTGAGAGTTGATATCTAAATCCATTTTTCACTAGAAAGTAGTTGCTAAAAGCCTGGCATGTCTTTGCTTTAGTAGATATTGGGTAGTCTAACAGCCAATTCCTGTGTCTATGAACTGGTAACCTGACATCTATGGCCCAATATACCTGGATGCCAGACATCAATAAAATATATCAGTTACACAAGTAAATGAAAAAAATTGAGTAATAGTGAGATATAATACTCTCCAAATCCTTCTAACTTCAGGTAATACAATGCCTCTTCTGACAGAGAAATAGTTGTACAAGCCCAAGACTTTATTCAAGGCTTGAATTCTTTGTAAATTAAATTTCTTTTACAAGAAATAAAAAACTATGACTAAACCCAACAATTTCACCTTTATGGCAAGGCTGTCCATACTGAAAATTCTTGTGCTGCAGTGTAGCCTTTTGTTGAATGCAGGGGACTGGGACTCGGACTCCTGGGTTCTAGTTCTGGCTTCATTAGTGATTCACTGTATGACCCAGGGCAAGTAACCTTTCTTCACTTCAGTTTATCCACGTGTAAAATGGACATAGTAATACTGTCAGTGCCTAATTCACATGGTTGTTGTGCGGTATATTTAATGCTTTAAAAACCATTTGGAGATTCTAGGCTGGAGCTATAGAAGTGCAGATTGATGTTATTTGGATTGGCTTGATTGATATACCCCAAATCCCTGCCATCTGAAGGTTATCTTCATTTAAAATGCTGCAACGGCACAGCTACACAGCTGGAGTGCTTTGGTGATGACATTAGCTACGTCAATGGGAGGGTTCTCCCATCTATGTAGGTACTCCACCTCCCCGAGAGGTGGTAGCTAGGTCAATAGGAGAATTTTCCCATCAACCTAGTGCTGTCTGTCCTGGGATTAGGTTGGTTTAACTGTGTTGTTCAGGGGTGTGGATTTTTCACACCCCCGAGTGATGTAGTTATACTGACCTAATTTCTTAGTGTTGACCAGGCCTTAGTGTATGCCTCTAAACCTCATTGTCACTGAATGTTGGAGAGCATTAAATATTGCATCATACTATACCCCCTCTTTTTGAAAAGCAGCTCATACAAAGTGAGGGAAACTTGGTAGGTAATTCAATGCTGTACTAGAGGCTATAGTGATTGCCACTAAATCAGTGGCATAACAAGGCCCCAGAGGACCCTGGTGCAATAATAGATTGTGGCCCCATTCCCAATTCCAAAATCCACTCCCCTTGATCTCCCGCATAGCCTCAATCCATCCTCATCATCCTCTAATCCCTGCCTCTATCTTCTGCCTCCCCACCTTAGTCCAGCCCTTCCAATCCCCAGCTCCTGCCTAATTCCCCATAGCCTCAAGCTAGCCCTTCCATCCCCCAACTCCTGCCTAGCTTCCCTCCAGCCCCTTCATAACTTCCCTTTAAATCCACAGTTTGCCCCATGGGCCTCCCTTGCTCCCCTCTAGGTCTGATCCTGTCCCCCCGCCCCACCAGCTCTCCCTCAACCCTGCTCCAGCTTCCTTCAATCCAGTCCTCAGCTCCCCCAGCCCTGATCCAATTACTCTCCAGGTCCTGTTTAGCTCCCCTTCTGCCCCTGCTTCCTGGAGCTGCTCTTCCCCAGCACCCCAACTTGGTCTCCTCTAGCTCTATTCCAACCCACTGCAACATTCTGTACCTTCGGGGAGTGTCCTGGAACCCCCATATTCCTCATTTTTATATAATTGTGATCTTACCTTACACGGCATGCCTTGTAAGGTATCAGGGGAAAGGTTCTGATCTGCTGAAAGTCATTTCTCTATCCATATATGTATAGCATTAGTGCATGTGAAGTTATGAGAATTGTGCAGTATAGTTGTCACTAAAACATGCTGTAAATTGGGGAATCAGCCAGGTATTGGCTCCCCAGAGGCAACAGGAAGGAAAGTAACCAACACCTGGGTGGGGTATCAATCAACCAGTGCAAGACGGTATATTCCTGGGGTACAGTGCTGGGAGCTGGGGGAACTTGGCTGGTGGGATTCATGAGTGGCTCTGGGAGCATTCATGCAATCTAGCTTGGTGTGGGGCTCCACATGCTGTTGTGCTGAGTGATTGCAGCACCTGGAGGGACTTGCTGCTTGTCACTAGCAAGGCATTGTGAGAGAGAGTCCAGGCTGGAGAGAGTTAAGGGGGCACAGCGATCCTACAGTCCCAGGCTGCACCCCGGGGTAGGGGGATCCCATCACAGTGGTGCAGTGAGCAGGATGAAATACATAGCTAGTTGTACTGAGCAAGATTTGCGTTTCATACACTGGTGTAAAGATTTTAAGTGAGGCTTTAAGTGTGGTGGCTAAGGACAGTCAGGAGGAGGCAACCGGTTTGTTATTTTCTGTTTGCTTATTTTCGGAAAGGGAAGTAGGGACAGAAAAACAGGAAAAATGACTGAAAGCAGTGAAAAAATTGCAAAGTTGGAGCTTTTCAGACTACAGATTGAAGAAAAGGAGAGGGAGCCCCAGAGACCCTTGCAACTGAAAGAACTGGAGATAAAGGAGGAATGGGAAGAAAGAGAGAGAGAGCGGGAAGAAAGAGAGCGAAAACACCAACTGGACCTGCTAGAGAAGCAGAGCCAGAACCCACTGATCCCAGCGATTCCCATCACTCCAAAAATCTGCAATTGGGACCATTTATGTCCTGCATACAAGGAGACAGATGATATTGATGAATATCTGCCTATCTTTGAAAGGCTGTGTGCAGTGCATGAGATCCCTGATGCCAAGAGAGTTCCTACCCTGATTGCAAAATTAACTGCTAAAGCTCTGAATATAGTCAATGAAATGCCTATTGAGGATTCTTTAGACTATTGTAAATTTAAAAACACTGTTTTGCAAAAAACCCTGAAATATATAGAGTTAAATTTGGGAATCTTGAGAGGGATATTGGTATGAGTAATGGGGAATAGGTGAACAAAATGGAAGATTTTCCCCTCACCCACTTTCCCATCAAAGGTGGTACAAGCTTTGAGGGAATGTTGGATCTTGTTGCTCAAGAGCATTTCCTAGGTGTATGTTAGGCTGATGTAAAACGGTGTCTATGGGATGAGATGGCATCTCTTGCTGATCCTTTTGAACAGACCCAGGCATCTATTGAAAACATACCACTGAAAGAGGTGTTTAAATCTGGTGGGAAAGGAAGATCCCATTTTATCCCTAGCAAGAAGGAGGATGGCTGGGAGGCTGGGTACTCACCACCCGCAAACCATTCCTCTAACCCTTCTCCCAAATCTCCTGTAAAAGCAGAAGAGCCGAAAAGGTGCTATCGGAGTAATTCCATTGATCACCTGAGGAATAAATGCTCTGTGCTAGGAGGAAGCAGCCAACCAATAGCTAATGTTAGTTCTGCTGCCCTCAACACAGAAACCCCCCAGGCAATCAAAACGTATCATATTGGTTTTGTGAGATTAGCCTCTGCAGAACCAGACATGGAGCATGTTAAGGTTGTCGAAATTAATGGCAGGGAGTACTTAGGGCAGAAGGCCTCAGGTGCCCAGATCTCTCTGGTTAAGCAGAGTGTGGTCCCAAAGGCCAGCATATTACCTGACCAAATGGCAGAGATTGTGAGGATGGGCGAAAGCAGATTCCTTGTACCACTAGCTAAAATCCATGTGGTGTGGGAATGTTTGGAAAGTATTTTGACTATGGGGGTAAAGGAACACCTCCTAGTCGACCTGCTCCTTGGTAATGATTTTTTTCATGTAGCTCAGGTTAAGGTATTTGCCTGCAACAAGAAAGAGTTTTATGCTGGGACCCCTGAGGGAAAGGTAAGGTCTCAGGAACTTCTGAGAGAATGGGAGAGAGTCTCCTTGATTCTTCTGCAGCGGGGGAAGCCACATGCTTCTAAGTGGGAGTGTGGTTGAGACCAACTTCTGCATTGCAGCTGGAGGCAACACCACATCAGGAAAAGATGGAGGTGTAATTCCTGCCAGGGAGAGAATTGTCCAGGTTGTTAGCTGCCAGCAAGTTGAGCCAGACCCAGACCTCACTCTAGGGAGCATAGAGAAATGTATCCTGTGGGAAGCCCAGAGAAGGGTGTTGGGATCTCAGAAACCACTGAGGTGGGTGAGGATCCCTGCAACTCTGTAATGCAGGGAAGCAGCATACTTTCAAGTATGGGAGGGGCTGAGACTAGCTCCTTTCCCTGCAGAAGGCAACATGCCCTCAGGATTCAGGGCAGGAGAGATGTTGTCAGTGACCAAGAAAATTGTCCCATTTGTTAGCTGGCAGAGTTTTGAAGCTGAACAAGAGACAGAACCCTTCCTAGGGAGCACAGAGAAAGGAAAGTAACCAACACCTGGGTGGGATATCAATCAACCCATCAACAACCATTGTGCAGCAAGGGAGCTACAATGCAGTGACTCACCTGCATGAGGCCACACCAGGGGAATTGCTCAACCTTGCCTGGAAACTCAGCAATGCCCCCAGACATGACTGGACTTATGTTTTCCAAGCACATGGAGTGAGGGTATAAAACAAACAGAGTGGACACATACTGGGCCCTTCTCCTGCCCCCCACCTATGCTGCAAGCAACCAAGACACTGAGAAGAAGACAAGACTCTGTTGAGATTGGTCCAGGTTGAAGGAAAAAACCTGTATATTAAGGGCTGCAATATCCAGTGGGGTGAGAAAAACTGCTTAATCTGAAGTGTGTGGTAAATCTGTTCAGATTTGACAAAGGCTGCTGTGTAACCACTTTCCATTGTTGAAGGGGTGAGCCAATTAATAAATTTTCACTGCCCATTTTGAGCAGTGCAAGATGGTATATTCCTGGGGTACAGTGCTGGGAGCTGGGGGGATTTGTCTGGTGTTTTTCTCTGTGGCTCTGGGAGCATTCATGCAATCTAGCTGGGTGTGGGGCTCCACATGCTGTTGTGCTGAGGGATCACAGCACCTGGAGGGGTTTGCTGCTTGTCACTAGCAAAGCATTGTGAGAGACAGCCCAGGCTGGAGAGAGTTAAGAGGGCAGAGCAGTTCCACTGTCCCAGGCTGCACCCCGGGGGGATCCTGTCACACCCCCCTCTCTTCCTCCCCCTAACTCTGCTTCAGATGCCTCCATCTCTGCTCCAGTCCCCTTTCCCCACCCTCAACAGCTCTAAACTAGTATCAAAGAATCCTGTGGCACCTTATAGACTAACAGACGTAGTCACCCAGTTCTGCTCCAACCCCCTTTCCCCACCCCCAGCTCTGAACTAGCGTCCCCCAGCTCTCCCTGCCCCCAACCATTGCTTGTTGTCTCCCCAGTTCCCTGCCCCATGCAAAGTGGCCCATGCTTTTACCTAGTGCTCTGTCTCTGGATGGCTGCCATGTCTTCCCCCTCTAGAGCCCTCTCCCCCAGCACTGCAATTCCCCCATGCCTTCTGCACACATCCTTATTGACTGCTCATGCCTGGGGTCGCCTCATCTGGAGGAGTCCCCCATCCCAGCCTCCTCCCTGCCCTGTGGGGCCAGCAGGCCCTACTTTCCCCCAGCTGCCTGGCTGGTTGGGCCCCCATAACTCCAAGGACCCTGGTGCTACTGGAACAGTGCTGTGTTACAAAAGTAGAGCAGACAGAATGAAATGCCAGGTTAGCAGAGAAGAAGAAAAACATCCTGGAAAATAATGTGTCTGGCAAAAGTAGTGTCCTCATTTTCTTCTCCTCACATGCAGGTACACAGGAGCTTTATATGGCAGGATAGTTGGCCTGATTCTTGTGTCCATTTTTGGTGTTCAGACCAATGAACAAGGGGCGTGGATTGATCCGGGACTCTTTGCTGCTGTTGGCGCTGCTTCTTTTTTCAGCGGTGTGTCAAGACTAACCATCTCCCTCACAGTTATCATGGTAAATGTATTAAGTTCTCAGATATTTGGCCAACTTGCAGGCTGGGGTGGCCTAAATCTTCCGCTGTCACAACTAAATAAACTCCACACTCATGCCCCACAGCACAAGTTCATAAGTGGGAGGCTTGTTGTATTAGTTGTTTTATTTTTGGTTTTCTTGGGGTGTTTTTGCAAGGATTTTCATTAGCAAAATATGTTTGGAATTGGCACTTAAATTTAGAGACAAGAGAATCCATTTCTTGTCGTCATAGTAACAGAGGTATCAATAACGTACCAGCAAGGGAGCAGAATCCAGGGCCTCTGTTTTTATTAGTTTTAAAACATGGATTATTATATTTAAATATCTGACACCTTAAGTGAGGGGTGACTTTTGTGGGGAGGGAGGTCTTGCACAATGTGTCTTTGTATGTGTACTCCTGAGATTCCCTCACAACAGGGTGCTCCACTTGTTGTTGTGTACCTCTACTTTTTCTTTAGAACACACTGTTTACATTGGAGACAAAGTTAAAGGCTAAATGGAAAAGTATTACAATTAGAGAGGTCTTAGCCTACCTGGTTTCAATACCTGTGCCTAAGCATTGAGCAATTAGTTGTGCTGAGAATGCGAGGGAAAGATGAGACTTGAGTTAGCTGAAATTCACACTAGACAAGATAAGTGATGTGGATACCACAAGTTCAGATCCTGTCAGGAAAGACTCAACATTTCATTCTCCCAAGGTACATCAATCATGTTCCATGGATATCGGTGAGTGTGTGGGTGTGCGTGTGTTTGCGTAAGCACAAAAAACATTCAGATGGGACCTTAAACCAATGTCCTGTCTGCCCTAACTGATTTGTCTTAAAAATGTCATGATTTTATGACCTTGTAAACTAGTTATAGAAATGGGATGAAAATTAATAGTGGAAAGTGGAAAGTCATGCATTTAGGGAGTAACAACAAGGATTTTCGCTATAGGGTGTGGATGTCTTGGAATCATTGTGGATAGTTCTCTGAAAACATCCACTGCAGTCAAAAAAAAAGCTAGCAGAATGTTGAGAAAGGGATAGATAATAAGACAGAAAATATCATATTGCCACTATATAAACCTATGGTTCACCCACATCTTGAATACTGCATGCAGATCTGGTTGCCCCATCTCAAAAAAGATATATTGGAATTGGAAAAGGTACAGAAAAGGGCAACAAAAATGACTAGAGACATGGAACAGCTTCCATATGAGGAGAGATGAAAAAGACTGGGACTTTTCAGCTTGGAAAAGAGACTTCTAAGGGGAGATATGATAGAGGTCTATAAAATCGTGGCTGGTGTGGAGAAAATAAATATGAGAAGGAGTAAATAACACTTCCTTAACACATTAACTTGGGTGTGTGTGTGTCACCAAATGAAATTAATTGCCAGCAGGTTTAAAACAAACAAAAGGAAGTATTTCTTCACACAACACACAATCAACCTGTGAAACTCTTTGTTAGAGGATATTGTGAAGGCCAAGACTATAACAGGGTTCAAAAAAGAACTAAATAATTTCATGGAGGATAGGTCCATCAATGGCTATTAGCTGGGATGGTCAGGGATGGTGTCCCTAGCCTCTGTTTTCCAGAAGTTGGGAATGGTCAACAGGAGATGGATCACTGTTCTGTTCATTCCCTCTTGGGCACCTGGCATTGGCCACTGTCAGAAGACAGGATACTGGGCTAGATGGACCTTTCGTCTGATCCAGTATGGCTGTTCTTATGCTTTTGTGACGCATCAGTTGGAAGTGACAGAGGAGGAGAAAGATCTGGGTGTACTGGATGATCACAGGATGATTATGAGCCACCAATATGATGTGGTTCTGAAAAAGGCTAATGCAGTCCTAGGATGCATTAGGTGAGGTATTTCCAGTAGAGATAGGGAAATGTTTAATACCTTTATGCAAGGCGCTGGTGGGATGTCATCTGCAATAATGTGTGCAATTCTGGTTACCCATATTTGAAAAAGATGAATTCAAGCTGGAACACGTGAAAAGAAGGGTTACTAGGATGATCCAAGGAATGGAAAACCAACCTTATCAGAAGAGACTCAAAGAGCTTGGCTTATTTAGTCTAACCAAAAGAAGGCTGAGGGGAGATGTGATTGCTCTCTATAAATACATCAGTGCCATAAGTTAAGTGCCAATATGGACACAAGAACAAATGATATAAACAAGTTTAGGCTTGAAATTAGATGTAGATTTCTATCCATCACAGGAGTGAAGTTCTGGAATAGCCTTCCAAGAGGAGCAGTGGGAGGCAAAAAAGATAACTTGCTTCAAGATGGAGTTTGATAAGTTTATGGAGGGGATGGTATGATAAGACTGTAGCTGATCTGAAACTGCTAGTAGCAAATATCCCCAATGGCCAATGATGGGACACTAAATGGGCAGGGCTCTGAGTTACTACAGATAATTTTTTCCCAAGTGTCTGGCTGGTGGATCTTGCTCACATGCTCAGAGTTCAACTGATCATCATATTTGGGATTGGAAGGAATTTTCCCCTGGGTCAAATTGGCCAAGACCCTGGGTTTTTTTCACCTTCCTCTGCAGTATGGGGCAAGGGTCACTTTAGGTTTAAACTAGTGTAAATGGCAGATTCTCTATAACTTGAAGTCTTTAAATCATGATTTGAGGACTTCAGTAATTCAGCCACAGATTAGGGGTCTATTACAGGAATGGGTGGGTGAGGTTCTGTGGCCTGCAATATGCAGGAGGTCCGACTAGATTATCATGATTATATTATAATATATTATATAAAATAAAATGAAAAATAAAAAATGCTTAGTTCAAAAAATGTTGAAAAGGACGTTTTGACATTGTCAGAATCCTTTCCCACCAATTTTCTTCTGAAAAAAATTTCTGGGGAAATCCACAGGGTTTTAACAAAGCATTGTGTTTTTGATGGAACTGTCTATTCTGACAGTTTATAGTTGAAATTTTTCCAACCAGCTCTATTTGTCACCATTAACCCAGAGGTGGTTACATGTCAGTAACGTTTTTTATATATATGGTTTGTAAAGCATTTTTTGGCTCCTTCAGGATGAAAAGTGTTATGTATACATAAAATATTCTTATTTTATTATGAAATAATGAACAGATGCTATTGTTTACTGAAGCCCTCTCTATCCCATGCCTACTCCCTTCCCTTTTAAGTGTGTATGTGCTAAAGTGTTCTGCTGCTGATTATCAGATTATAGATGTTCCTTTTTGTTTTGAAATTGGGGTATTGAAAATTCAGGGTTGATTGTGACTGGTTGTGAAATCTGGAGGAACTGGAGCTCGAATAGTTACTCTCTACACAGCTGCTTTAAGTTTTCTGAAAGCTACAAGATGGCACTAGCCTAGTCCCTTTGCCAGGGACGTCTGGATTTACTGACTCTATGAAAATCCAATTTAAATATCATTTGTATCCTGTCACTTTAGGAGCTTGTTGCCGATCTAGCACCTCAATGGGAAGGCAGTTGATTGACGTCTTCCTGAGCTTGGTGCCTGAAAGGCTGTGGTTCACAGTAGGGAAGTTCAAAATTATTTCTTGCCAGAACACTTACCAGTTTTGCATGATGAAGCCAGAACTGTGCTTAATACAATTCTAATAAAGAGGCAGACACTGTAAATTTTGTTCTTTACAGCCTCCCTTCCCTGACTCCTGTTTTTCTGAGTGCCAACTATGAGCATACAGAATTAGCATTGAACTGCTAAGACAACAGCACAAAAATCAGTTGAAAAGGCACCAGAAAAATGATTATGGTTGCACTGCAGTGTGCTCTGAAATCCCCTAGGTGTCATGTTCTAACTCCTTTGTGCCTTGTTGTTTTGCAAAGGGAGATTGTGCTTCAATTCAAGTTCACCCAAAATAAATAGCTGTATTGCTTTAGGAAATATTAATTTTTGAGGGGGAATAAAAGGACTTGGACATGACAATGCAAAAACATAGTTATAAGGTTGTGCCCCCAAACCATAAAATGCACATATTTTCCTATATAGTCTGATAGGTTCAAAAAGAATTGGGAATGTTTGCTTTGGCTTTCCACATAGCCTTCCATTTGGAAACAGTTATGAATGTGGGGCTTGTAGTGAACAGGTTTGTAAAATGCTTTCTTTTCTTTTTGTGGTAGACCCCACAGGCATTTGGCCACCTCTTCTTTCTTGGCTGCCTCTTTCTACCCCCCTGTATTGACACTTGATCCTCATCGTTTGCCCTTTGTGGCAAATAGTAGATGTGGTGACGTTTCCCTTGGAGACTACAGGAAGTGCAAGACCTCTGTCCCCACATCCTCCTGTTTCTTGAGGCTGCATAATTGTCCAGAGTTCACTGCAAGAGGATGCTCAGGGGGCAGGAGCACATTTTATTGAAATAGATTTTGTCTCGGTAACTTTTTTGTTCAGATACTTGGAAAGCTGTATCTGACTTGCATGGCTTCCCAGGTGTTAAAAAGGAAGGATGGCACTGTCCTGGTGTGAGATTAGAGTTCAAATCCTGTACTCAGGGCTTGTCTCCAGACAAATGGTCTCTCTTTAACTAGGATAAGTAAAGTGCTACAAGCCCTGCTAATGTGGATGCAGTTATACTGACATAGCTTTCTCCCTAAGTGAAGGGGAGAAGTTATACAGGTATAAGGCACTATTATGCTGATATCTAAACTAGGGGTTGCACTAATTTAACTATTTTGATAGAAAATCACACCCTTGCCTGAAATAATTAAATCAGTCCAAAACTGTGTATACACCAAGCCCTTATCAGTAAGGGCTGCCTCTTCTGGTGGGGATACGGGGAATGGAGTTGGTGGCATTTAGATGGAGCTATACCAGGGGCGGGCAAGCTTTTTGGGTGGAGGGTCACATCTAGGTGGGGAAATTGTATGCAGGGCCGTGGCAGGGGGTTGGGGTGTGGGAGGGCGTGTGGTATGTGGGAGGGGGTGGGGTATGCAGGAGGGGCTCAGGGCAGGGGTGCAGACTGCGGGAGGGGGCTCAGGGCAGGGAGTTGGGGCACAGGAAGGTTGTGGGGTGTGGCAGGGGGCTCAGGGCAGGGGGTTAGGGGGCGGGGTGCAGGAGGGGTTTGGGCTCAGGCCTGCTGCTGCGTACCTAAAGCAGCTCTGGAGTGGCAATGGTGTGCACCGGGGCCAGGGCAGGCTCCCTACATGCCTGCCCTGTCCCCGGCCCCGGCCCCGCTCCGCTCCAGGAAGTGCTGAGGCCCCTGGGGGAGGGGGCAGTGAAGGGCTCTGCATGCGCTGCCCTTGCCACACCTCCGGGTACCTCCCCCGAAGCTCCCATTGGCCGCGGTTCCCCGTTCCTGGCCAATGGGAGCTCTGGGGGGTGGTGCCTGGAGGCAAGGGCAAGGCACGGAGCCCTTTCTCCCCCTGCCTGGGGGCCGCAGGGATGTGGTGCTGGATGCTTCTGAGAGCAGCACGGAGCCCACGGCGCCACGGGGTGCAATCCCGCGGACCGGATCTAAAGACTTGACGGTCCGGTACCGGCCCACGGGCCATAGTTTGCCCATCCCTGAGCTATACACAATGCTCCATCTCTGGAGGGAGGGTCTGTTTGACATGAAGCCTTTATAGGAAGGGTGATTAAAAAGGAAAAAGTGTGGGATATCCTTGGGGCTCAGAAGATTTCCCTCATGCTCAGCAAAGAAAGGACAAGCATAGTTTTACATAAAGCAAAATTAAATGAAAAATATACTCAGAGGACTGGATAGGTCAGTGGCCTGGTAATAGAATACAGAGCATGTAACCTTGGGGCACCAGTCTGAATCTGACTCTACTCCATAACGAGAAATATTCATTTAATTTTTTTCTGTGTTCAGAATGAACAACTCCCAGACCTCCAGTTTAGAATTTGAGTCTCTTCCTCTCCTACCTTTTCACCCTCTTACTGTATCCCTGCCAGCAGAGGGTGTGGCTGCATAAGCGTGTGGCTTGGGAGTGGTAGGGGAACCCTGGTAGTGAATTAAAATTGCTAACCATCTGATGATTGTTCAGTAGACTGTGTGACATTGTCTCAATCCATTTCCTAATGGACACACATTCATATCGCACAAATGGCACTAACTGTCATTTGATGCTAGCTCAGCAGCGAATCCAAAGATTTATGGGGAATGGAGACTTACCTAGCATCTCACCCCCAAAAGTACCCAGATCAAGACTGAGGCATGTTGGCAGGGCATTACTTGTAGTCAACCAAAGAACATTGCAAATGAACATCTTGTCCTATACTTTGAGAATAGTTGTATCTGGTCTACCTTTCTTTTCATGTACACTACTTCCTATTGATTATGAGCATCTAAATGTAGAGCTGGCCAAAACTCCAAATTTCTAGTTCATGGGGAAATTCGGACATTTTGAAAATTTCCATGAAGTAGAGATCCTCAGTACTTTTCCTTCTGGAAAATTTCCAACCAGCCCTACTCAAATGTGGAAGGGGCACCCAAATTGTACTCTTAGCATACCTTTTTTCTCTTAATCTGTAGGTAAAGCTATTTTTAATCAGCTTCTGTTCCTTTACTCCTTCTAGTACAGTGCTTTTTCAAAAGCTTAACTTTTAGCCTAAAGTGTATGGGATATTTAAATATTATCCTGGCACTTCCAGTTCAGCTTTGGTCAGGTATTGCAACCCAGCAGTCAAATCTTAGGTGATGGTAACTACACAGTCTATCCATTGTCTCCTTACTCCCCATCATGCTATGGCACTCCTGCGAAATCTAGGTCATGTTGCCAATACTGGGTGAAAGCATAGATTTTAATAGTACATGTTATATGGCATCCTTCAGAGCAATGTTGCAGGGCACTAGAAGGTACAAGTGAATGTATTGAGAAGTGTTTTCAACAGGCTTGTGGGTCCTTTGAGTATTCACATGAGATTCTGGTAATGCATCAAATGTTAGCACCAGCAGTACATACTGTAGTGATGGACATCTTAGAAATGCCTAAACAGAGACAAGATTATAGCACAAAGCAAATGATTCACAATTCAGATCCAATTGAATGTTTGGGAATGTGTAAGTACAGCAGACTGGTTATGGAAGATGGGCTACAGCTATTCAAAGCTGAAAATATAAAGTATAAGGAATTTAAAATCAATGTGAATTTTGACAGGAAGCCAGTGGAAAGATTTAAAAATAGGAGGCACGTGCTCAGACAACCAAATGCTTATTAGGATGCAATCTGCTGGATTTTAAATGAGCTGCATCCTACGGTAGATCTGATAAAAGCTGGAGTTCCTGAAAACAAGAAAGCTTTGAAAACACTAAACTTGCTGACCAGAAATTCTAAATCTTCCTTTACTGAGTGAAGCTCTCAGTCTGGCAATACATTACAAACAGTGACATGAGGCAATATGATGAAAATAGAATCTAATAGTCAATGGCAGGGACTTTGGTTGTCAATGCCATCTGTAAAGAGACTGTCTTGGATAAAGGGAAGCAGCAGCATCATTGTAGGCAAATCAATTCTGCACTATATGAGCAGGGTTGACATATGGACCCCAGTTCTCCTGTTTAACAGGTGAAAATTTAGCAAGTGAAAATGGCTAGTTTGTGCAATAAAATCATGGAACTTATTGCACTCAGATTAAGCGTGGACTGTAAACATCAGAGTGTACTTTCTAGCCTGATGAGATTCAAGAAAAATGCCACTATAGATGTGCCTTGTAACAGGCTGTGAGTAGCTGGATTGTGTATTCTCCACTTCAGCCTCCTGCTCTGGGATACATAAGAGCCACAAATTAGATTGCCAGCAGCTGTGGTTTGTTTTCAAGCTCCCCAGTTTTACCTTGTGGCATTTCTGTGAATTTTCTCTGCTAGCTTGTGTGTCATTTATTCTGTGCTGTTTCTGAAGGATTTTGCTCCATGTCATTCTCTTCATCCATTACTTGTGTTGATTTTGTTTCAAGTTCTTGAAATGCCCAGTAGTCCATATAATGTTTTAAAACTCATAAATAGTCTGTCCTCTGACAAGAAGGACTTTGTTTTCCTGGGGAGTTCAGTGTCCCTATCAGAACTCAAATCATTCCTCCACACTGTCAGTTGCACCAGCTGTTACACTCTGTCTACTGTATTATGTTTTATATTGTGCTAATCATCACGGTATCTGTCTCTTTCACTTCCCCTCTTTGAGACTCTAATTTATAGGCAGCATCTATTTTGGCAGAGGCAGGAGAAAGTACACAGGTAGCAGAACTGTAGCCTAGATGATCTATATTCTCAGTCTCATAGTTTTCTGCCTAGATATTCCCCCTTATTTTGTGGTTTTATGAGAACTTTCTCACTTGTGATGGAGGTGGAACCTATAAAGGGGTCTGGGTGTTACTTGGGAGAGTGATGGGAGAGGGGTTCTTCCCCCCCCCCAAATTGAATGACCAGGAAGGAGTTGGGGGTGAGGAGTGTGAGGTCTGCATATGTGGGGGAGAGACTCATTCATCTGCTCTTCGTTCCAAACTACCTGTTCCCTAGCTCCAGTGATTTATTGTAAGGGAGGGGTAGTAGTAATTAATCCTATTCTTCCTATACCCTCCTTTTTAATCAAGGTATCTCTTGACTTTAAAACATCCACTAACTCCCCACTGCAGGTGTTTCTCTTTGACACCATAGTTTTCTCTATTTTGCATTATTCTTTGTTAAATATTTTCTCAAGTGCCCCCAAACTGAATTGGTCCAGAGTTCAGGTTGCCCATTGGTGCCTCATGCTCTTCCAGAGTGTGGGGGTGGCTGACCTTGAGCTTTTGAGGATCAGGTTGTAAGGAGTTGGAGTAATGGGGTGTAGACTTCTGAAGAGCAGGAGATATGAGGTTGGGGTGCCTGCCCTCCCCTACAGTGGGGCCTTAACTTTCCCTCCTGGAGCTGGCAATAGCCAGTGGAAATGGTTTAGTGAGGATGGTGCAAAGATTAAGAAACTACCAAAGTGGGTGTGGATTCTCTGTCTCTTCAAGTCTTCAGATCCAGACTGGATGCCTTTCTGGAAGATACGTGTATGTCAAACACAAGTTATTAAGCTCAGTACAGGGGTAACTGGCTGTTATAGAGAAGGTCAGACTAGATGATCTAATGGTCCCCTGTGGCCTTAAAACCTATAAATCTTGTTTTCAGAACACTGTCCCAAAATGAGAAGTGTTGGCCTCCTAGTGAGACAGGATGGGATTCCCTTCAGAGGTCGTCATGCCTTTAAAAAGCAATAAGGTTCGTGGTTAACAGGTGTTGCCTGATCACAAACACTTCCTTCAGGAGATGAGTGTTCTGCTTTTGTTGCACCAGCAGTCCTTGCTGGCCCATTGAGCAAGTGCCTAGACTGAGAACTGACCCAAGGTCTCCTGTATGGTGAGAGCAGCACAACAGTTACTGATTGTTTTAAAATAAATGAGTTTTATGTTTATGATAGACCTAAACAGGCTTGCAGTTAAATACAGCAAATAAAGTGACTGCAAAAATGGCATGGCAGAATTCCATGTTTATAGAGTCAAACGGGTTAGGGTGGGTTGCACATTTTATATCAAAACTATTTTCTGACAGAAAATTGGTTTTTTGACTAAACAGATTATTTTGCAAGAAGTGTCTGCTTTTCATGGAAAATTCTGACTATTCCTCAAGAAACTGAACACTCAAACATTTTTATTTGGAAATACTGCCACAGTTCCTCACTTGAATTATGGTTTGGTTGTCTCATTTTACTTTGTTTACTGGGCTCCCCAGCCAGATGACATCTCCCATGATACTCCATGGCTAGAGATTTCTGTGATATAGCACAGAGGAATAGTAAGGGAGAAGACTGTGGTCCATCATGGGACATGTAGTCTGGCCAGGGAGCTCAATCCACAGAAAAAATGGGAGCACAGGAGGTTCTGAAATGATAATTTCCATGAGGGATTGTGACAGCATTTCCACATCAAAATTTTGATTTTTTGATTTTTTGACAAAAAATGAAAATTTTCTGCAGGGAAAACAGCTGATTTGTTGACCAGCTCTAACACTGGTACCATAAAAATTTTTATAGTTTAGATAAGTGGGGGTTTTCCTTATCTTCTGGCCCTGAAAACTCAACCTGTGATCCAAAAGTCAAACTGGCTCTTATTGGCTCATGCATAATTACCAGTAGAGAAACGTCTCTACAGCTAGAATAGAATTTAGTTAAAAATTGAGTAGATATTGCAAGCCAGAAGAAAATCCAGGTTTGTGTTTTTGATAGTGGTACACACTTGGCTACCTGAAATAAAATGCAATAACATTTCTTTTTGTTAGTTAAATAAGTAGACATGATTCTGCATTAGAAATAGACCAAAATCAAAACTCAAGATTCAAAAATCCTTGTACTGTGGGAAAGTTCAGACCTGGAGCCGGTTTTTGCCATTCAGATTCATCTCTGCTGTAAGTACGCATTGAAAACAGAACTGTAGTGTAGGAAGATATCATTGTATAGTCACTTTTCTGACCATGGCTTACAGTAGATTTAAAGGTTATTTATCAAATGATCTAATATATTCCACTGTTTAATTATACATTTGGGACATGTAGTATGAAAATTCATGAGAATTTACTGTGTAGAAGTTATTTTTAATTCATATCTTCTCTGTTTTTAATTTCTTTCAAATTACAAAAAGCAGTTGGATTCTGCTACAAACTAAATCCTTGCCAAATGTAATTTGTTTCCAAATTAAATCCATTTTGAAGCTACATGGTTATAAAAAGTATCTGAAACCATTAAGCTATATTTTATTTTTAATTTATGTAACTCTAGAATATAGACAAATTTTTTCCAAATTTTGAGAAAATGAATTATTTCTGGGACAAAGTCTGGTACACCAAGTTTCTTTCAGCGTGGAGTATTTATCATCATCAGAATTAAAAAAGCCCTGGGGTTTATAATACATATACTGGCACACTCTGCAATATTGCAAATGGCCAGGGTTCAGTATGCTGAACTCTAGAGCTAGTCAAAATATTTTCAACTAAAAGTATTTTTATAAAAAATGGGGTTTGGTCAAAAGTTAAGGTTTTTTTTGGTTTGTTCTTGTTTTCTACAAAATTGTTCGTGTTTTCACTGTTTCAGACTACCAAAAAGAAAATGTTTTGTTTGTCTCAAACTCAAATATTTTTGCCCAAAAGGAAAAAAATTTTCCCGAGGGGATGGGGAATCACAATGTTGTGACTAGTTCTACTGAGTTTCCCTCTCTGGCCTTGCTGCTCCTCCTCCGAGATAGGGGTAACTTAGCAGATGCACAGCAGTGCTCTTGTGAATGCAGAGTTGAGTTCTCTTGTATTTGCTGTCCTGCTCAACACTCTTTTGTACTTACACATGTAACATTGTACAAATGATGTGCAGAATCAAGACCTGCTCTGGGTTCAGTTACATGGTCATGAAGATCCTATGCCTTGCCTACACTAGAGTTTCCAATGGCAGTAGTGTGACCATAAGAAATATCCCCAAATATGCCAGTGGAGGTTCAGTCCGAGAAGTGGTCATTCCAGGTCAGAGCATATCAGTGAAGAAACTTGCACTGCTGTGATCAGTGTTCCAACCACGGGAGCATCTTTCCTCCTTTCCTGTCTGTTATTTACTTTCTACAAGCACTAATTTTTACTAATGCTTGGGAAGATGAATGGCACTGGGCAATGATTTGGGAGACATTGGTTGAATTACTGACTACCACGTGGACTTCCCAAGATCACACAAATCTAGCCCATGCGGTAAAATGGAGAAAATAGTACTTCCTTATCTCACAGGAGTGCTGTGAGGATAAACTCCATTAATGAGTGAGCTGTTCAGGTACTAGGGTGATAAGGGCCATGTAAGTAACTAGGTAGATTTTTCTTTTTTTTAAAAAGACGTGGGTGGGAAAAGAGCCCCTATCCCATACATTGATATATAACAGCATCCCTTATGGAAAAACATAAGAGAACATTGTAAATGAACGTTAGAAGATGCTATCAACAAAAACGTCTTTAAAACATTTATTTGGCGGTCAGGCTTGTTGAAAGAGCTGTATTGTCTTTCTGTCCTTCCAGCCCAGTTTTAACCTCACACCAGTCTCCTCAAAAATGTTTTATATTAAAACGGCAGGCAGTACAATGTAAACAGCTTCTAGATGCAGCTCTTTCTGCCAAATGTAACACTAAGCCCCAAAACGAAATGGTAAGAGAAGAATGCATTTGCTCGCAAGGCTCCTCTTCCCCTTCCTTCTCCTTGCCTAGGAATGCTGCACCCAGTTCTGAGGGGACGCAGACAGTGAGAGAGAGAGAGGGCTGTAAAAGGCTTTCCTCACTGTCCTGATGGCAACACAGGTGTGTGTGTGTGTGTGAGTGAGAGAGAGAGAGAGCGAGAAAACAACCACCACACACCTCAAGACAATGAAATGTATTAAAGGGAAATCAAACTGACTGGACAAGCGCATTTCAGCTGAAGAAACTTGCATAAGCAATCTTGAGAGAGAGCAGTAGGAAAGACACTCCTGCCATTAAGAAAGAACTGTTTTGGTATAAATAAATATTAGATGACCTGGAAAATAGGTCACGTAGAAATAATATGAGGCTGCTGGAACTACCTGAGGGCTCAGACACAAGCACTGTAGAGGATTTTCTGCAGGATTTGCTAGTTAAATCTCTGGAGCATGAAGCATTTCCTGCACCACTAGTCTTTGACAAGGCACATACTACAGGGACCTCACCCAGAGGCTGCTTTTCGGCTAGCAAGAGCAGACATGCATCCACTCCTAAGACAAGATCAAATTTTGTTCTCAGCTATGCCCATGTAAATATAGAGATACTTTTTTGACTTTAATGGAGTTACTCCAAATTTACAGTGGTGTAACTCAAGGCCAGATTTGGCTCAGAGTCAGGGTCCTTCAAGCAGCCAAATATTTTGGCAAAACCACCACCAAGGGCTCTGCACTGTTGTTTCCCTACTAGTTTTGGTTGGAAGGTTTTAAAAAAGTGCAAGTCTTTTGAAGAAGCAAGGGCAAGCTTAGTGAAAGAAGTCTTAACAACACCATATTTTTCCTACAAAGCTGAGAGTGGATTTTTTAAGGGAAGCATCTTCTCTTTGCTGACCCAGAGGAAGTGCTTACTTAACTGGAAACTCACCCAGCAAGTTCTTCTCAGGGCTAGAATGTCTAGTGAACCAGCCAGTCTCACTAAAATACTTTAGGGCTCAATTAACACTTTACCCCAACACCTTAGATGCTTCACAACAGTTGTGTTGATGGGGTCTGGTTTCCTGTCACTCAGTTGTCTGATTTTTCAACTATGGGAATTTAAATTATACTATGCTTCTTAGACCTATTCTCTAAAAATGTCTTGGCCTTCAGACATTCATGGTAGGACAATTGTTTTGTTCTGCCTTCTCTTTGCTGTCAGGAGGAGCTACTATAGTTAATCTTATTCCAAAAAGCAGCACCAGAGCCTCATAGATTATGAAGTCTAGCACCTTTTATAAAGAAAGGGTGACATGCTAGTGTTTATGCCCCAAATTTATGCTCTAGAATTATTTGAAGGAAGTTCTAAAGCCTGTATTATACAGGAGGCCAGGCTAGATGATCACAATGGTCCCTTCTGGCTTTGGAATCTCTAAATCTATAAATGGAATTAACTCCAGTTTTTTTCAAATTATCCACACTTCAGAATTGCCATTACTGATCTTTACACTTCAGGATAATCACAAAACCTCAAATATATTGATATACAGAACTGGATTGCTGCCCCTTTTCTACCCGAGAAGCTAGTCAAAGTTTAGGGGCCTGGGGATATTCCAGTTGGGAGTAGAAACTGGTGATAGTCAAAGGTATTTCTTAGATACCTTTTTTTTTAACCGAGAATGTACAAAGTCCTGTTTCTCTGAACTCAGAAAGAATCAAATAGCAGGAAACAGCTTCTTTTGCTCACAGCACCACGAACACTCGTCAGCCAACACCAGACCCAAAAGCACATTCTCTGGCTTTTTCTAGGATCACACTGTGCTCACAGGCTGTTGCTTGGCCTTATTCCTCCTCCGAGTCTCTCTGTTTACATCAGCTCCTCCTCCCCAATACTCAGCAAAAAGCCCTCCCCTCACAGTCCAAAACTCCTGGGCAGGATCTATTAGGCCTTGTTTTAGATGTGGGCTGTTAACTGTCTCATAACTACTGTATCTGAAGTGAAGGGTGCATTCACACATCAGTTTGAACAAGGTTTTAGGTCAGCCCATAACAAGGTTTAACCCGGCTCATGACAGGGGCATTTTAAAGGTTCTGGTTTCAGTACTGCTTAAATTGGGCAGAGATCCACTCCTTACTCCTTCATATAAGCAAGTAATCCCTGTGAACGATTTAAAGATTTTTAGCTCAACTGCAAGGTAGGAGAGTTGAAGGGTATTTACCTGGGTTAATATACAATGCCCAATCTGGGTTTATTTAGTACAGGGGTTCTCAAACTTCAATGCACCATGATCCCCTTCTGACAACAAAAATTACTTCATGACCTGAGGAGGGGTGGGAGCAAAGCCTGAGCCCCACCGCTCCAGGCAGGGGGGCCAAAGCTGAAGCTCAAGTCAGGAGACCTGCAACCTGAACTGAAGCGCCATTCTTCTTTTAGAGAACTGAGCTTTGTCAGACCCCTGGCTTTAGATATTTGGGCTACACATTTGTGGGTCCTGGAGATTACTTGTCTCTAGGATGCTAGAGACGCCTCACTCCTTTCCACGGCCCAGGAATTGCTGAGGATCTGCAAGCTCTGAATAGAAGAATCTTCCTAATTGTGCAATTCTCATAGCATTTGTAATTTGGCATGAAGTCCTTACAAACTGTAAATCTACTCAGGGTGTGTTGCCTTTGTGGAGTCTGATGCACAATTCCCATATGCGAGATGCTTTAAGAAGTAATCTTTTTCAGCAGCGCGAGGAGCTGGAAATCATAACTTTTCAGGACCATTGTGACAATAGAGTCTTTTGAGAGGATTTATTATTCTTGCTTACTATATCTCAGCATCCCATTTCTACAGCTACCTCCAGCAGAGATGATTTATTAAGGAAGTGACTGACTTTACAGTTCTTAATCTGTTTTTCATCAGTTTATGCTTACTGAACCACTTAGAGAGTGAATTTTTTATCAGTATTTAAGAATAAAGTAATAAACATACTCATTTACAGACTAATTTGAAGATGAATGGTGTCAGAAAAGAATTCCTGTTAATGGACATGGTCTTAGACAGGATAGTTTTCTTTAAAGATGAACTGTCCTGAACAGGTATCTGTTCTCCAAATGTTGAAGACAATTACACAGAGAAACTAGGAAACCTGCTTAGGGGGTGTCCCTACCCTGAGAAGGCCTTCCTCATGGCCTGATCCCAAATTAAAATGGGGGGAGTTTGACAATCCAACCAATAGTCAGAAGTGTTGTAGATATATTATTATTCGGGAGAGAAGATGGCTCAAGTGCTTTGCACGAAATTATGAAGAACCACCTGATCATATCCTATATATAGCTCAATAAGTTTGTTTACTGGAAACTTTTGATGCAAATCTCTGTACCCCATGAGCTGGTACTGACACTGGCAAATACCTTTAGACTGGGGTGGCATAGGTACAACCATTACTGCTTTAAAACCTTTATCCTAAAGGAGATATATATATTCGTGTTATATTGGGGTAGAGGTGTATCATTTTATTTATTTATATATGTGTGTGTGTGTGTATATCCACACACATATATAAACACACACACACACACACACACACACATATATATATATATATATATAAATAAATAAAATGATACCCCAATATAACACGAATTCGGATATAACACGGTAAAGCAGTGTTCTGGGTAGGCGGGGCTGCGCACTCCGGAGGATGAAAGCAAGTTCGATATAATGCACTTTCACCTATAACATGGTAAGATTTCTTGGCTCCTGAGGACAGCGTTGTATTGGGGTAGAGGTATTAAGTGGTCATATCACAGTCTTGTTGGCATTTCCTCCTGGAAAATGAGAGAAATGATCAAAAGGTTTCTGTTGACTACAGAGAACTGAAACAGCTGCTGAAGCTATAAGTGTTTTTTTGGCTGCATTCAGCTCATGGCAGCATATGCTTAAAGTGGAACAGCTCTGCTGCCACTTGTCAGAAAAGAGATGCTTTCCTTGGGAAGTGTTTGCATCTTTTTCTGTAAAATTTTGTAGCGTGATGGTCTCTAAGGGCATGCCAAGTGCCAGTGTTGCTACCCAATGCCAATCTTTACATGGAAACCATGGGATTTAAAGACCTAGCAGGACTAGAATGCCCATTGCTTAATTCTCCCCTGAAGCGCTAAATTGTCTTATGCTTGTGAGAGGCTGTTTGTTCAGTATCTTCCCAAATTCTAAACCTCCAGGCCAGGGGCAGCTCTACAAATTTGGCCGCCCCAAGCAATCATGCCCGGGAGGCGCCCCCGAGCCGCGGGAGCAGCGGACCTGCCGCGGGCTTGACTGCGGAGGGTCCGCTGATCGCGCGGCTCAGCTAGACCTCCCGCGGCTGCGGACGGGTCACTGGTCCGGTTAAGCTGCCGCAGTCATGCCTGCGGGAGGTCCAGCCGAGCCGCGGGACCAGCGAACCGTCCGCAGTCATGCCTGCGGCAGGTCCGGTCCTCCCGGGGCTCCGGTGGACCTCCCGCAGGCATGACTGCGGCAGCTCAACCGGCCCAGCCTGCCGCCCCCCTGGGAAAGGGCCGCCCCAGGCGGGTGCTTGCCCCGCTGGGCTCTAGAGCCGCCCCTGCTCCAGGCAGGTGAATATTATATTTGTAAAGAATAATGATGAATTCTTACAAAGGATTCCTGCCTACCATGGACAATGTTCTGTAAATCTGGGGAGGGAGGGAGTAATTTCTGTCCCTTCCTTGATTTCTGCTCAATGCAGGGGCGGCTCTAGAAAATAGGCTGCCCCAGGCAGCGCGGTGTGCTGCGCCGCCCTTCCTCGGTCCCGCGGCGGGTCCCCTCTTCCCGCGGCTCCGGTTGAGCTCCCGCGGCAGGTCCACCGGAGCCCCGGGACGAGCGGACCTGCCGCAGGCATGACTGCGGGAGCTCCACCGGAGCCGCGGGAACAGCGGACCTCCCGCGGGCACGGCTGCGGACGGTTCGCGGGTCCGGCGGCTCCGCTTGAGCTGCCGCAGTCATGCCTGCGGGAGGTCCAGCCGAGCCGCGGGACGAGCGCCCCCTCTGCAGTCGTGCCTGCGGCAGGTCCGGTCGTCCGCGGCTCCGGTAGACCTCCCGCAGGCATGACTGCGGCAGGTCCACCGGCCCAGCCTGCCGCCCCCTAGATTTGGCCGCCCTAGGCAACAGCTTGGTTTGCTGGTGCCTAGAGCCGCCCCTGGCTCAATGAGGAAGGCAGCTTGTATGTTTGAAAGAATAGTCATATGTATTGCAGTCACTTGCATCTTTCCTGTTCATGAATGTAATCGTGAACTACGCCTTTTCTGCATTTGTGATAAGTGTAAATAAGAAATGACTATTCACTAGAAGAAAGTGATTCATTCCTTGTGACTGCGTGTGTATTACTTTTTCATGAATGGAAATAAAAAATCTTTGGGGGAAGTGCTGATATAGAAAACAACCTTGAGTGGTATGAAGTTCTATTGTGACTGTATTCACAGAGGTAAAATAAAACCCAGAAACATGTTAACTATAGTTTGAAAACTGGGGGTGGTTTTTAACAGCCTGTTTTAAGTAAACTGCATCTTTTAAAATTTCCTGAGCATCTGCCCTCCTCACTTTGATGTGATATGCCTGGTGATGCTGTTAATAAAATACATAATTATGTGTTATGTAATAAAACCGAACTAACATGAATGTCACTCATGGATTATAATGATGTGGAGGCCTGGGAAACTCAGGGCCATGAAACTTGCTGAAAAGTGACATGGGTAACAAAAGGAGATATTGTTCTGAAACATTTTGCTAGTAAACTAATTACATAGCCAAAGCAGGGTGAAACTTACTAGCTTGCTGATCTATGAAGTGCCAGCTCAGAGTGCTTCTATACTCTATCTGGCTTTGGGCAAAGAATTTTTTGGCATGGCCTGTTGCACCCAAGAGATCAAAAAGAAAAACGTTTGGCTATATATTAAAAATGTGTGCCCACTTTGAATATATATGTATATAAAACTAAATTACATCTTGCAGAACTCCCCTAAAATGCTGGTTGGAAAGAATATGTAAGTGTTTTTGTTTGTTCTTATCTTTCCTTTGCTTCCATGTCTTTATCTTGTTCCATCTCCTACTTGCTTTTCTGTCTCTCTCCACACGCCACAGCTGTTCTGTTCCCCCTCCATGCTCCATGGCTCCTTCTATACTGTAATTAGCCTGAAGATTCTTCTGTCACAGTCTGGGCAGGCATAATGATCCTCCAGCCTGGGCCAAAGTTCCTTTTGGTGCAGGGCCAGGGCTGGACTGAGTTGCTGCTGTTGTGCACTTTAAGGCTCTATACTTTGAACCTCTCGGCAGCAGGGGGCAGTTGACGCTTCTCTGAGCTGAGGATGCTAATAAAGCGTTGTTAGGAGTGTTGTATGTCAAATATTGGATCACTTGAATCCATCAGAGGTTTTACAAATCAAGTTCTTTGCTTCTTAAATCTTACTGCGAGACCCCCAAAAAGCATTTTGTATCATCACTTTGCATCATCATCACCACCACCAGAACTTTGTCCTTCAGCTGTATGTTTTTGACTGGTTTTTGCTGTTGCATTTCTCTGCAGTTAGTGACACTTTTACAGAGTGATTGTTTTATTGTACTCATGACACTGTACCCTGGTGCTGGACACCTCTGTGTGTTGTGACTCCTTCCCCGTATATTGCAATCAAATTGAAACTCTGTTTGTTCTAGCCTTGTATTCTGTGTGCCTTTGTGTGCATTTTTAATGAGATGCACTTCAGTCTTTCACTGCTTGCTAGGGTGACCAGATGTCCCATTTTTAAAGGGACGGCCACTCCTGTATTTAAGCCCTCCTGCAGGTGTCCCGACTTTTTCTTAAAAATGGGCAAATTGTCCCATATTTTCTGTCTCCCCCCCTCACCAGTACCGGCAGGTCCTGATGCTGGCTGGATTCCTGCTCGCCAGCCGCTCACCCACCAGCACTGAGTGGCGGGGTCCAGTGGCTGGTGCTGGGGTGGGTGTGCAAGGGAGCTGGTGGCAGGGCAAAGATGCAGCGCACAGGGCTGACCACTTCCTCTGCTGGTCCGTCAATGCAACCCCAGCTGCGTGCCAGCTCTCAGCCAGCAGGGCCCCACCCCCGTCCCATTTCCAGATGGGGCTGGCTGCACACTGCAGTGGATGGTGAGTGTGGGCAGGCGCCAAACGGCTGCCAGTTATGTGTCTCCTCTGCTGCCCACCCATTGTCCCTTTACATGCTCCCCCACCCCGTCCTCTCCTTGCTTTGCCCTTCACCCCCTATAGTCCTGTTGCTCCTCCATATCCCACCCAGCGTTGTGCGTCCCGCTCACCAACAGGATCCTTCTTTTTCCCCACTGCCTATGGTGGGGCTGGCACCCAGGGAAAACCCTCTGGCCTGTGCGCATGTGCCAAAGCCCCGCACAGCACTGCCACGGGAAGCCTCTCTGCCCTTCAGCTAAGTTCTGGAGTGGTGTGTGTGTGTGTTTGTGAGCGATTTCCAGCCTGTTCCTGCCCCAAACCTGCAGCCTCTGGGGCACCCTCTTCACCCCTCCTTCCACCCTGGGTCCTGCCTCCAGGGAGCACGAGGCTGCTCCATCCCCTAGGCACCCTCCCCTGCTGAGTCACCTCTCTGTCTGAGTTCGCTGAAGCCCCTGTAGTCAGGTTCCCTGGGCCCTGGTGTACAATGCATCCTGAGGGCTTAACCCCTTCCTGCCCGCACTGTAGCCAGAGGTGGCTGAGTTATGTAGGTGGCCAGCAGCAGCCTGGAAGTGTTAGCTGTCTTTCGAGACTGTGAAGGCAGGAAGGGACAAGCTGTTTCCAGCCACATGGCAGGGTGGGAGTGGGAGGTGGGGAAAGGGGAGATGAGAAGAGATGAGCTCTGCAAAGACATGGGCCAGGTCATCGCTTCCCCTACTCCTCCTCCCCTGTGGCTGGAAGCAGCTCCCATCCCTTCCCTCCTGCACAGTGCTGAAAGGCTGCTGCTGCTACATTCTGGTGTGAATCCTGGGAGAAATCTGGGGAGGGGGGGCATTTGGCCCTCCGTGCCCCCCCATGTGCTGCCTCGGGAAGACGTGGCACCAGGTACCAGTAGAGGCGGGTCAGTCCGGGGACCCAGTCAGGCATGAAGAGCGGAGAGCGCTGGGTAGGTAGGGTTGGGTAGGTCCATCACCTGTGTGAGAGAGGTGTACAGGAGTGTGTGTGTGTGGGGGGGGTAACCAAAAACAATTTGTTCTCTAATTGCTCTATATGTTAACTAGTCAAATTCGTGTGACTATCAGGCCTTTAAGGAAAGGATCAATGGTCTTACTTGGCATCTGGTTTGTTAAAAAAGAAAAAGTGCCTGTATCAAGTGACATTCTTGCACAGATCAAAGTTTCCTTGACATTTATGAATTACTTTGTTTAGCAGTTTGCTCTCCCCTGCATATTTCCACTTTGAATGTATTATGATTCCCAAGGCCTCTGATATTTTTGCCTTCCCCATTTTAGCTTCAGTACCACTTGCTTCCAGGAAAATTTCAAAGCACTGTAATCATCTCCTTCAGTTCCCTTATCTAATGAAGATTCAGGGGAACTTCATTTGCTCTATTTTTGCCAGAGATTTAGTTTACGTCTGCCTCCATGTAATAAAGATGTGACATGCAAGAGTTCTGGTTACTGACCTGTCTTTATTAATTGGCCCCAGCCATCTGACATAGGCCTGTCTTATCAAAATTAATATCTTTATTGCACAACAGTAGTTAGAATTCACAGACTCCAGTGGCTAATGTTTTTGCAATGCACCATTATAGTGAAGGACCTGAACCAAACCTCTGGATCACAACACCCCAGAACTCTGGGAAATTTCAGATCTGCACCTGCACTTTGCAGCTATGGCCCATTATTGCAAATACCTTTTGCCTATTTCAGTGCATATCTTGTCTGCTGTATGTTGAACAGTCTGCCATCTGCAACTGAAAGGAAGGAGAAAGCACATAGGTTGAAATAGAGCCGAAGAAGGGATTAAAAACTAGTGAACATAGAAATCTTAATATTAATTATAAAGCAGGACTGTTGAGATCTAGGCAATTTAATGAATGAGATCTCAATATATTCGGAAGAAGATTATAGATGATGGAATCTCATGTTGATGTTGACGTATGACAATTCAACAAACACTGAAGAAGAACATGTGTATGTGAGTTCAGACCAATGCAAGAACCACAAACATGCTTATATGTGGGACAGACAAGATTGTTCATAACCATTGCAGGCTAAAATTTTGTAAAGATTATAAATGTGTAACTGAAACACTTAGCAAAATTCTTCATCTGTCCTTCATGAGGAGTTCTTTAGAATTTAGTAGAACTAATGATCTTTCTATAGAATTATAAACCAATGTAGAGAATGCTATAATGTAATGCTCTATTAAATTCTATATGGTGACTTAAGACTTCTATAGGAACAATACCATTCTTTATTGCTTTTTAAAATAGTTTCTGTAGAATCCTATTGGTTTTATGCCTATTAATTCTATAAAAGCTTTTCCATAAAGGAGAATAGCAAGATGCTTTTTAAATAGCCTTAAAAGAAATCCACAATGGAGTCTCCTTCCAAATGACTGAGTTGTGGCACACAAGATGAAGCAATTTTAAAAATCCCCCAGTTGCTGTTTTTCTTTTAAATGACATTTTACTGGTGTTTTAAAAATAAAGCAGTTGGGTTCTAGGCTTATGAAGACATTCAAAGAATGCTGCAAAGTTATTAGATGTCATATTAAGTATGTCCAAACAGAAAGGACAGTCACATGACCCTGTCGTAGAAGGTCACGCATACCACACAAAACCCTTTTCGTGGTCTTTAAATCACTCTTGATGTTATGATTTGGAACACAGAAACAAGGGCAGGATAGGGGTGAGAGTGTAATCATCGGGCAAATGTGTTAAGGCTACCAGTTTGTCAGGCAGGCTTACTGACGTTCTTTGAATGCAGTTTTTTTTGGGGGGGTCCTTATTATCCTCTAGCCGATATTGCAGTTTAACAGATACTATTATGCTGTAATTCACTTTATCTAAAAATGAAGTAAGGTCTTTGTGTGTGTGTGTGTGTCTGTCTCGCAGCACACTGAGAAGGAAGTTTGAATGGAAAAGAAATGAAAAACGTATCTTTAGAATGTAAGTGCAAGGGAAATAATGGTCAGTTGGAGAATATGGAGACTGGATAAAAATTACTGTTAGGAAGCAAATGTTTTAAAAAGAAAATTTGCAATGGAATAATGCTGTACTATTATCTTAGCCAGCATAAATATTTGTTAATGGCTCAGTTGTCAGTTAGGCATAAATTGTATTGGTTTCATCCATGTCACTTTTTTTATGATACTGCATTGCTGTCCTGTAACCAAGAGTGTCATCTTGTATAGTAAAATATAGTTAGTGTTTAGAAAGACAGGGAGAGTGATTACCTTCAGTTTATTCTTACTAGATTTTTAGACTATTTTATGATAACACACTGTACATACATACATCACGCATCTACAGTCTAGTCTGCAATTGTCAGCCCTGAGGTTGGGGAGAATGAAGAGCAGGGTGCTGTTTTGCTAGGAAAGAACGGCCAGAGAAGCATGCCTAACCATGGGGAAACCGATTCAATATTTGTAGCTGTAATACTGTCCCACTGCCAGTGTTCTTCCTCCTCAGGTTTTGTGTGTCTTGAACCTGGGCTTCTGCTAGGGGCTTCTTTTTCCCTTCTCCAGCATCCTCTAGAATGATGTCCACACAAGGCAGCCTGTACAAGGAGCTTGCTCTGTCAGGAAGGAGAATTGTGGGGAAACGGTCTGTCTGCCTAATCTATCGTGAAACCAGCAAGAAAGGAAAATTATTAATCTGATTTGTTTGTTTTTCTTTGAAAGTATTTGTCACAGTGGCAAGGCGTTACAAATCTAGTTGCTCCATCTCTCCTTACTCTGGCTCAATGAGAGAGATTGTCATGAGCCACTTGAAATCTAGGAGTCAAATGTATTTTAAATATAAGTGCAGTTGTTAAAGGATGAGGAGTTCATTTCTACTTTCAGTGGGGAAAGAGAGCAGTGCCCCTCCCCGCTTCCTTTTACCTTAACCCCTGTATTATGTCCAGGAGTTGGTGGTCTTGTTCCAATTCCCACTGGATATGCATCACAGCCATCGCTAGCACTGTTCTCTCCAAATATGTCAATAAAGTAACGGAAAGTTCCTCATTCTCCTTTTCAGGTAGAGATCACGAACGATGTACAGTCCTTGCTGCTTGTGATGCTGGCTGTCATGGTGGCCAAGATGATAGGTGACTGGTTTAACATGTCCCTGTATAGCTCCTTACTGAAGCTGAAAGGTATTCCCTACTTAGACTCCGAACCTCTTGCTAGCCACAAGAAAAACCGGTGAGTTTACTAATTTTTCTGGTTTTAAAAGATTATGGGCCTAATTCTGCCCTCAGATACATGGGTGATCTTGGTTAATTTAGGACCTGATGCTTTGGAATATTGAATAAAGGACCAAAGGCAGGGCTTGTGCCATGCAAATACCAGGGACCAGGGGTAGGCAACCTATGGCACGGGTGTCGAAGGCAGCACTCAAGCTGATTTTCAGTGGCACTCACACTGCCCGGGTCCTGGCCACCAGTCCAGGGGGCTCTGCATTTTAATTTAACTTTAAATGAAGCTTCTTAAACATTTTAAAAGCCTTGTTTATTTTACATACAACAATAGTTTAGTTATATATTATAGACATAGAAAGAGACCTTCTAAAAACATTAACATGTATTACTGGCACGCAAAACCTTAAATTAGAGTGAATAAATGAAGACTCGGCACAGCACTGCTGAAAGGTTGCCCACCCCTGCCATGGACAATGCCATGCAAATTAAATTACTGTGTTCAATACTCGGATATTACCTCAATACGTGCTCTAGCAATTCCTAAGCTAGCTAAGTAGGCAGCATTTAAAAGAAAGGTCTGATTAGTCTAATAGAGATTCTGTGAGACTTGTGAGGGAATCATCATAATTTTTCTGGTTTGGTTATTGGCTAATTTCTCTGGCTTGCTTATTGGCTAATGTGATTCTTGTCCTGGAGCATAGGAATTGCTATGTCAGATCAGACTAGTATTTGGTCTAGTGCATTAGTCTGTCTCTGACAGCAGCCACTGCCAAAAGCTTCATCACTGTAGTGGACACTTATGTAATATCTGACCCATAGGAGGAAGTTATTTCCTACAGGTTGGCTGCTGTTGCAAGGCATGAGGTTTTATAGCCCTTATATTTTTATGTTGTCTAATGTAACTGTGTATTTTCTCATTATCCATATAAATTTCAGTTTAATTAGAAGTCCCCTTGCACTTGTACTACGAGAGAAGGTAAAATGGAGTGTCTGATTTACCTTCTCTGTACCATTCATTATTTTTCTCTTCTGAAACTAAATCCTTGTTCCACATAATATTTGCTAACCAGGAGTAAAGTAGAGCAATCGTGAGGAAACTATGAGGGGAAAAAGTGAAAGTATTTATTGATCTGGGTTCTGACTGAGATTATGTCTACACTTTGAGTTGGAGGTGTAATTCCCAGCTCAAAGAAGCATACCTATGCTAACCATGATTGAGTTAGTGCTCTAAAAATAAATGTTTCTGCAGCAGTGCTAGCGGTGGGAGGGGTTAGACGTCCTAAATACTTGCCTAGTATCTCGGACAGGATTGCACCTTGGATGGGTAGTATCTCCTGCCACGGTGGCTACATTTCTGTTCTTAGTGCATAAGCTTGATCAGAACTAATGCAGGTATGTCTACTGGAGCTGGAAATTATACCTCCAGCTCAAAGTATAGACACCCAAAGTTTCTTTCTGTTTAACAGACTCATTTGAATAATATTTTGCCAGGTCCAATAGCTCTTCATAGATGGCTACTGCTGTATTACCTATTTCCTCTAGTATTATGGTCCATTGGACAGTCTTGATTCCTCAAAGGAACCTTTGGAAGAATCAGAAGTATCAGTGATTCTTACTGTCCATGCTTTGTCACTTTTGACTGTCATTACATTTGATAAAAAGTCTTTATCAGGCACAGGGGGTTACTAACTGCATTTGATGCAAGAGAGAGCTAGCAATGTGGTAGGAGGAAATAAAACAATCTGCAAAATTATGGATGTCCTATGTATGTAACATGGCAGATAAAATAGAGCATAAAGGGAGATAAAGTCTCCCTTGGTATTCCAGTCAGATGACATGGCCATGGAAAGAATTACAGCTAGTTTTCCTGGTTCAGAGTGAGGTCTCATACATTTGAAGGCACAGACATAGAAAAATATATCATCTCAGTCATTTCACTCCCACTCTGTTCCCTTCCCTCCTTTTCAGTCTCCTCCCAGAACTATTTTTTAAAGAGCTTTTTGAAACAGCTCAGTTGCTCTGCATATTAATGTTATTTTAAATAAGACACAAAAGATAGCAAGGTCAGTAATACAGAAACTAGTGATGAACTTACCCTGGAAAACAACTGATAATTTGCATAGCTGAGTTATCTACACACACACAAAATTAAGACATATCTGGAATTGCTTTCTCAAAAGCCATAATAAATTCCACTTGGCTCTTTCAAATAAAACTGGAAGGAACTTTGACTATCTATGTGCAGATTTGGTCGCCCCTTATCCAAAAAGATGTATTAGAAATGGAAAAGTTACAGAGAAGGGCAACAAAAATGATTAGGGGTATGGAACAGCTTCCATATGAGGAGAGATTAAAAAGCCTTTTCAGCTTGGAAAAGAGACAACTAAGAGGGTATATGATAGAGGTCTATAAAATCTTGACTGGTGTGGAGAAAGTGAATAAGGAAGTGTTATTTACCCCTTCACATAACACAAAAACTAGGACTCACCCAATGAAACTAATAGCCAGCAGGTTTGAAACAAATAAAAGGAAGTACTTCTTCATACAATGCACAGTCAACCTGTGGAACTCATTGTCAGGGGATGTTGTGAAGAGCAAAATATAACAGGATTCAAAAAAGAATTAGATAAGTTCAAGGAGGACAGGTCCATCAATGGCTATTAGCCAGAATGGTCAAGGTTTCAACAGCCTGCTCTGAGTGTCTCTAGCCTCTTTTTGCCAGATGCTGGGAGTGGACGACGGGATGGATTGCCTAATGATTGCTGACATTGGCCACTGTGGGAAGACAGGATACTGGGCTAGATGGACCATTGATCAGACACAGTATGGCCATTCTTGCATTATAATAACTTCTTATTTGGTAATGGAGTGGAAATGAGGGAAAGAGAGAGGTCCTACATTTTTGGCCTTTGGCACCCATAGCTAAAGAGGCCCAGCTTGGGTCTCCCCTTTCCCAGTACATCATAGATGTTAGAGATGGAAAAGATATATTGTATTAGCTCATCTAGTCCCTTAGGAACATAAGAATGGCCATACTCGGTCAGACCAAAGGTCTATCTAGCCAAGGATCCTGTCTTCAAACAGTGGCTGGTGCCAGATGCTTCAGAGGGAGTGAACAGAACAGTGCAATGTATCGAGTGATCCATCCCCGTCCTCCAATCCCAGCTTCCTCCAATGGCTGATATAATCAATCTCCAGCTAGAAGATGTGTCAAATATTAAACTGAGACCAGCAAACTATCCATTGACAAACAGGTGAACAATTAGGCCCAACTCTTTTGTTGCCTTTCTTGCTACGGAACAGAGAAACTCACTTTGTTCTGCATTTCTGAACCTCATTGATCTTACAGTCTGTTACGTTCTGTGCTCTGGATGATAAGGCTCCCAATACAGCTGTATCTAATTCATGGCTGCTATAGAGCACCATCACTTCCAGCTATACTGCACACCACTATAAACACCCTCCTTATAAAATCTAGTTCACTGGAACACTCAAAGCTGCTAGCTGCCAGGGAATGCTCTTTAATGAGGGTAAAGAGTACTTGAACACATCTACGACTTGGCAACTCTTCCTGCTTTTTATAAGCTACTATACACTTCAGAGAGAAAGTATCTTAGAGGCTACTTTTTAATGGAACAAGTTTACTTAAGAGCTGAGTCGATCTGGTGCCAGTAGTTCTGTTTTGTTCTAGCTTAATATTAGCCTTGTCAAAGTTCTTGTATAGTCTCCTGGGTGTTTCTGTATTACATACCATATAAAGATGTATTTGGGAGCCAAGAATTCTGGCTGCAGAATATGTTATAGTGGGCTCATTATATGTTCCTTTTTTTAAAAAGTATATCAGAAGTGGTCTCGTATTAAAGATCCATGGAATAAGGATGAGCTTTTCTTTCCCTGTCTACTTTTCCTTGAGCTCATGCTGCAGACTTCAGATCCAGATATCAAACTAACCAGAGTTTGAGGATTGTTTTGGATCCAACGTCTTGGTTTGGCTCATTATAAAGATAGGGGCAATTAGTGAATTTCAGATGTGGTTTTGGATTTTGAAAATCCCTAGGTTTTGGGGGTGATCAGCCTTGGGGTTTTGGTAACAACCAGACTAAAAGATTCCTTACTCATTTTGCTGATGGCAGTCTTAATTCAAATAGAGCTTTCCAAGACATACACAGCACATCTCATTAAACCTCTGTTCAAAGCAAATGCGTTCCATGCATAATCAGTGCTTACATCCTGATGGGCATTATAACAAAACAAAAGAGAAACATATTTGCACATCAGAGGGCACATGGCCCATCTGTTATAGAGAATTTGGGGCAGATCCTGGTCCCTGCATTGTCAGCACAAAGGGAGGAGACTGTTTCCCTAATGGACCAGCTGAGAGTTCCCTAGTCTGGGGAAAACCCTGGGTGCCATACAACTGGCACAGGAGACAAGCTGGAAGATGAGTGAGTATGTTCTAAGTTAATCTGGGGTCCTAAATGGCCTCAGTTTTAGGGGAGTGTAAAGGTGGCATAGAGCCATCTTTGGCTGCTCTCTTCCCCTTTCAGCTCTGCTGCTCAGCATAGCTGAGGATTTTAGTAATATTCATTAGCTGGGAAGCTGCTGTATGTAGCCAAATACAGTATCTACAGCCTAATAGTAAAGATACTTATTGAAGTACAACCAGTCTCCATTTATAAGTTCTGTTAGTTGAGAGAGAGGTTTTGGTCAGCCCACTTACCTGTGAACAAGCTGAAGCTCAAGAACCATTCATAAAAAATCAGGACTTTGTAGGTTTGTAACTGAGTGAGAAATATTGTTTTATGTGAGCATGAATGAGATGCTGAAATTATTGCCAGATGTAGTCTTACTACTGTGTGTGCACCTGAATGCCCAAATTTTTTTTTGAGTTTTTCTAACTGTCAAGTAACCACAGGCAGGGCTATTTTGCATTTTTATTTGTATGAGATCTGATCTGACATGTCTGTCTATCCTGCTGTCATTCTCTCTCTACTTTACAATAATATATAGTATGTTGTTATGTTGACTGTTCTAGATTTCTAGCAAAGCTGATTTCTAATAGATAGACTTTTTCTGTTATGGCACAAATAAATAAATTGTGTGTGTGTGTGTGTACACATACACACTGTATGTTTATTTTTGCCATAATAGAAAAAGTCTGTCATTCTAAAAATCAGTCTCGCTAGAGATATGGAATGGTGGTCATAATTATATATATATATATATATATATATATATATTATTGCAAAGTGGAGAATCTCTCTCATAGATTCAAGTCATTTTAAAATATGAAGTTTGTTCCTAGATAATTTTAATGGAGTTCTTAATATATTAATATTATATCATTCATAAATCAAGTTGTCCTCTGATCCATTTACAGGATGGTTTCAATTTGTCATGTGAATGGAACTTTAAAGATGTTGTCAAAGCTGGCTTAAATACAGGACATGTCTTTATAAAGTATAGTGATTCGAACATCAGTCTCCATCATGAATAGTGTTCTTTGGGTTACTTGCTCCTGTTGACATAGAGTGGACATACACAGAACCAGTCAGTGCACTGCATGTGAAGCCCTGGATGTGTAAGGCTGTTGCTAGTCAGTCTTAGTTTGTAGGATGGGTGCTACTTGTGCCTCTACAAACTTGGATGTTTAATGCTGGGTGGTTCTGTGACCAGTTAGCATGCCAATGTTCTAACATGCCCAAAACTTAAACCAGAAAGCACCTGTTTGTGCCATACATAATAAATGGGTTAGGGGACAACTATATTGCAGCTGAGTCCCTTGGCTGGTTGTAATGACGGTTAAATGGGGCCTTACATGATAGGCTCTGAGGTGAGAAAGGATACCCCTTCCTGAACCTAGATCCTATATGGTGAGACCGGGTATTGGAGACCCAGGTATGGTTGAGAAAGGATATTTCATATCAGACCACATGCCCAGAGCATTTCTTTCCTTCCCATAAATCTTTGATGTTTCTGATATCAGTTTCTCCTTATCAGATTTGCATCTTTGAACCTACCTGTCCTATTTCTTCTTGCCATTTTTGCTTTGTACCTTGTCCTTTGGATCTTACTGTGGGATTCAATGGCTGTGTAATTTGTCTGATTATGGTGCCATTCTGGTTTGTAAAATGCATATTTTAGGTCCTCCTGTCTGGACAGGATCAGGTCAGCTGGTCTTTTATCAAGACAGAATTTTCATGGGTGATATACACAATTAAGACTAACCCAAAGGCTTAGATACACAGAATAAAATTCTGGTCTCTGTTATACTGCTGTAAATCCAGAGAAGCTTTAATTAAGACTGGAATTTGGCTCTGTGTATGTAAGCATAAATCATCAAATTCTGTCTTGGTAAAAATACATGGGGACTTAATCCAGTCTGGAGCGGAGGTCTTAAGACAAGCAATTTACAAACCAGAAGGGCAGTATGACGAAGTTTTATTCAATAGAGTCACTCTGGATTTATACTGGTGTGAGCACAGAATTTGGCCCACAATATGCATCTTACTGTGCATCTGACCTCGTAGAATGATTCTTTCATTTAGGATCTGATCTTGCACTATTGAAGTCAATGGGTGTTTCAACATTGACTTGAGAGCCAGTAGAATCAGACTTTTACACTGGTATAGATCAGAAGTAACATAATTTAAACCAGTGGTACTACACCAATGTAAAACTGGTGTTAGTGAGAACAGACTCTACCTCGCTAGACGCATTAGACCTCTCATCAAAGCAGCTTTTTAGATCCTGCAGAACTCTTTCCAAAGACATCTGTTACCAGTATAACTCATTTTATGTTGAGGGAGGAGAATGTCCAATCCACACTCTCTCTTGATGTTTTCTATTTCTGAGGAGTCCCACAAAACCAAAAGGAGTGACTTCTACACACTTTCCACAGAAAGACATGCACTACAGCAGCACATGGAATGAGTAAGTTTTATTTCAGGGGTAGTGCATGAGCCATTCCAGCCTCCTATAGGCCATTATGTAAAAGATGCATTGAGTCATTTCCAGCTGGGGGAAGCCTGATACAGTTTCTCCTGGCTCAGCTAGAGGGAGACTCCTTTTTGACTCACCTGGTGCAGCTCGCTGCCTGTGGATCAGGAGGGTCACAGTTCAGATTTCAGATGTGGTAATCTGTAGGTGGAACACACAGCAAGTTCAGCAACCGGAAGGGATATTCCACTAATTGGTTAAGCCTGTTCTAATGTCTGGCCTCCAGTTGGCAGACACAACAAATTACTGACATTTTCCACTTAACAACCAAACCCACCAGAAAACCAGCTATGCTTGCACAGCAGCCAGTCAGACAAGCCCATTTTCTTGAAGATGTCATTACCAGTGATTTGAATTCAAACAGTTGTTCAGCAGAATAACTAGTTTGAACCAAAGCCCACTGAAGTCATTGAGGAGTCTTTATACTAACTTCAAGGCGCTTTGGATCAGGCCCTTAAATGAGTGTCTAAGGGTATATGTTATGGTGTCAGAATAAATATTTTCATTGTAAATGTTGTAATGCTATTGAGGTACAATTGTATCTATATTATGCTACTTGGAAACCTTTCCAAATTCACCTCAAGCTGAAATTATTATTTTTTTTTTGCTGATATTCAAATCTATAATTTCTTCTCTATTACAGCCCTTCACACTTTTTGCCTCATCCTCAGTAATAATACTTACTTAGCAATGGTGGTTGTCACAGCAGCAATTAGTCTTTATTTACAATAAAAGTGAAAGCACACAGTATTTTAATTAATATTGAATTGTTTGTCAGTGCACACCATGAGAAGTCAAATATCCTTTTCAGAATAATATAAATTGTTTAAAAACATTTTATAATATTTTACAAATAGTCATCGGAGGAACCAATACTTCAGTACACTGGAAATATGTAGAATCAAATTAGGAAAAATCCATGGAGGAGAATTGCTCAGCTGTAGAATGATGAAGGTGATACAATCACGATTATTTTGGGGGGGAGGGGGAAGGAGGAGGAGGAAAGAACCAAATCCAGAAAGTCAATTTTTTGGTCATGGCCATGACAAACATACAGCCTTAATAATTACAGATGGGTCAAAGCTACGAATTTCTGATCTGGATCCAAAAACCTATAAAATAGGGGTGGTGCTTATAGTTGTAGGTTTTTGGTTAAGGGAATATCTCTAATAATGATGATGAGTTTTGGCAATTTGTATAGTACCTTTCTTTTGAAAATATCTGTGCTTGTACAAATAACAGTAAATGTAACCTGGCAACATCTTTGTGAGGTAGGATTTAGTATCATCCTCATTTTACCCACTGGAACACTGAGGCTTGAGGGGCGAAACAACTTTCCTAAGGTCACACAGGATGTTTGTAGCACAGCTGGGAAAAGAGCCCCTGGCCGCATTGAAGTCAATGGCAAAACTCCCACTGAATTTACTGTGGCCAGGATTTTACCCCGTATCTCCTGTTTGCCACTGCTGTGATTTAGCTACAAGACGAGCCTTTTCCGACATAAGGGCCTGATCCAAGGACAGGCCAAGTGCCCTCAAATCCATGAGTTTATATTCCCTCATCTTGATGACTGCAATCTCCACTTTTATGGTCTCCCTACATTCCAGATCTCCAAACTTCAGTTTGTCTGAAAGGCCATCTGATAAACTCTACCTGAACATTAAAACACTTGTTGTCATTCTGCCGTGCCCAAATACTATGTTAGTCAGTTTTTCAAATTTATGTCTGCTATCATGCATCAGCCAGAATGGAAATGTTAAGGTGGCTGTCACAGTATATGGTGGCGGAGGACTTGCATGAGGCTTTCATAAAAATGGTCCCACAGGAGCCCTCCTCACTCTCTCAGTTTTGAAATAGTTTTACTGGCACAGGCCTGCAAGAAACTCATCAGATTATTGCATCTGAACGGCAAGAGTCAATTTAATTTTTTCAAATTTCCAATGGAAAATGCTCTGAAATGATCTATCCAGAAAATGTTTATTTTCCCGTTTGGATTATGGGGTATTTATTTTAGCACACAATATTACAGGTTTCTCTCTCTATGCCTGTGGACGTTTGTTTGAAACATTTGTTTGAATTTAAATAACTTGCATTTTGGGAAATAACTTTCTCTGACTCTGATTGGTTATACTGCCAGAACAGCTGGAGTGTGGACAGGCCTAACTTTTAAAGTGAACATTTTTGCAGACTTTTGTAATGGTCTGGAGAATGCAGGGATAGCTGAAGTATTACCATAGAACTCTGTGAAATAAGACAGGGTATGCCTACACTGCGTAAAAAACCCGCAGCACCAAATCTCAGTGCTTGCGTCAGCTGACTCAGGCTTGCGGGGCTTAGGCTACAGGGCTGTGAAACTGCAGTATAGACATTTGGGCTTGGGCTGGAGCCTGGGCTCTGAGACCCTTCAGGGGAGGAGGATCTCAGAGCCTGGGGTCCAGCCTGAGCCTGAATGTCTACACTGCAATTTTATAGCCCGCAGCCCGAGATCTATGGGCCTGAGTCGGCTGACCCAAGCCAGCTGTGTCTGTGCCATGGGTCTTTTATCACAGAGTAGACCAGGGATCGGCAACCTTTGGCATGTGGCCCGTCAGGGAAAGCCACTGGCAGGCCGGGACCATTTATTTACCTGCAGCGTCTGCAGGTTTGGCCGATCGCAGCTCCCACTGGCCGCGGTTCACCGTTCCAGGCCAATGGGGGCTGCAGGAAGAGGTGGCCCAGCCCACGCCACTTCCTGCAGCCCCCATTGGCTTGTCCTCACTCCGTGCTGTGCCCTGGAAGCGGCCAGCAGCAGGTCTGGCTCCTGGGTGCAAGGAGGGCAGGAGGCTCTGTACACTGCTGTCACCCGCAGGCACCCCCCCCAGATCCCTTGGCTGCAGTTCCCAGCCAATGGGAGTGCAGAGCCGGTGCTCGGGGCAGAGGCAGCATGTGGAGCCCTGTGGCCCCCCCGCCTAGGAGCCAGACCTGCTGGCCGCTTCTGGGGTGCAGTGCGGTGCCAGGGCAGGTAGGGACTAGCCTGCCTTAGACCCGCAGCACTGCCAATCTGTGTTTTAACGGCCTGGTCGGCGGTGCTGACTGGAGCCACCAGGGTCCATTTCCAACCGGGCATTCCGATTGAAAACCGGATGCCTGGTAACCCTACAGACAATGGGCCTGGTTTTCTACTGGCCTGTTCCTTGTGCCATCATTTATACCTTCTCAAACTGGGTATAAACTGCTACTGTTCTGAATAGCTATTATCGTATCTTCACTTTGCACGGATATAAAAGACTTCACAAGGTGAACAGCTAGGGTAGCCAATTTTGGCTGGACATATTTCTGGAGGTTTGATCACATGACATAATCGTTAATTAAAGATTAATCTTTAATTCCTAGAGACTCCAGGACAATCCTGGCAACCCTAGGAACAGCAGCAAAGCATCAGGATTTATGTGTTTTTAAAAAAATGTTTGTGTTGTTTTCTGCAAATCCCCTAAGCTGCAGAATTTCTCCTTTCCAGAGAAAAGTAAGGCTAAGAGTTTGCCACAGTTATTTTTAGTAAAAGTCATGGACAGGTCATGGGCAATAACCAAAAATTCAGGGAAGCCAGTCACCTGTCCCTGACTTTTACTGGAAATAACTATGACAAAATGGGAAGTGAGGAGGGTCCAGCAGCCATGGCTGATGGGGCTTGGGAGTTCCCCCTGCTGGCCACAGTGGCCAAGAGTGCAAGGTCCCCCCTGGTGCTACTACTAGCTGGGAGCTGTGGGGTCCCCACCATGGCCCATGGTGGCTGGGAGCTGCGGGAGGGGAGGGGGGAGAAGGGAGGGGCTCCCCACCACCCACGTTGGTTTGGTGCTGCAGGGTCTCCCTGCTACCCGCGGTGGCTGGGAGCTGCGGCGTCTCCCACTGCCTGGCAGCTGAGAGCTGCTGGGCCTCCACCAGCTGACACATCCAGCCACGCTGCCCCTGGGCTGAAGCAGAAAATGTCCCAGAGGTCTTTGGAAGTCATGGATTCTTCCGTGACCTCTGTGACAAAATCTTAGCCTTAGTCATAAGCATTCTCATCCATTCCTTTTTTTTCCCTTTTGCTCTGCGTGTTCTCACAATGTAGAGGGGTCCTGTTTCTCAACAGACATCTGAGACCATGTGGAAATACATTTGTCATCAGTGTACAGTAGTTGCTAAACAGATAGAACTTTTAAATCCTCTCTGGGAAACAAGTGACAGAGACATTCAGCTAACCTAAACATCACATTTCAAACTAAGTACTGTACTGTCTAAATGACTTCTAGCTGGAACAGCCAAATCTCCTCTCATTTGAATAGCTTGAGAAAGCCAGGACCAGAGGATGCTGGGAAACTTGCCTTTTTGAGATCAATAGATATACTTCTAACTGTATTAAACCGAGTTTGAAGTCTCTGCCAAACCTTTGCCTCCTGATTTAACTAGAAGGCACTCTCGGTCTACACTACGCCACAACCGTCCACACTAAGAGGCCCTTTATATCGGTATAAAGGGCTCTTTAACTTCCAGTTTCTGTACTCAACATATCGGATTGGGGTTAGTGGGCGGTATCCCACAGTGCACCACTGACCGCTCTGGACAGCAATCTGAACTCGGATGCAGTGGCCAGGTAGACAGGAAAAGCCCCGCGAACTTTTGAATATTTCCTGTTTGCCCAGCGTGGAGCTCCGATCAGCACGGGTGGTGATGCAGTTAAAAATCAAAATAAAGAAAGAGCTCCCGCATGGACCATGCGGACGTGATCGCTGTAAGGGCAGGTAAATCTGTTCTATCAGCGCTCCATTACAGAAGACGAAATTCAAACTCATTTTTTAAATATCTCCAGACAGATGCCATAGCAGGGACTCAGCGCACTGCAACGGAAAGCCAAAGAATCAAATGGACGCTCATGGACTGGAGGACTCAAGCTATCCCACAGTTCCTGCAGTCTCTGAAAAGCATTTGGATTCTTGGCTGAGCTCCAAATGCTTCTAGGGTCAAAAACAGTGTCTGCGGTGGGTCAGGGCATAGCTAGGCAATACCCCAGAAGTGAAAGGGAAAACAATCCTCTCTTGACTCTTTTACATGTCACCCTATCTTTACTGAATGCTGCAGATAGACGCGATGGTGCAGCACTCAACACCAACATCCTTGCTCCCCCCACGCTATGGATGGCTGATGGTACAAAAAGATGGAAATCCGTCCTCATCATCAGCCTATTGGCACATGGGGCAGTGCAAAAGGCCTGGTAACCATGCGTACTAGCATCGGTTAGGTCGATCAAGGGCGCCTGGCCCTAATTTTTCCTGGTAGATGGTACAATATGGCTGATAACCATCATCATCATAGCAACAGGGGGCTGAGCTTCATCAGTCCCCACCCTTCATGTGTAAAGAAAAGATTCAATTGCCCCTGGACTAGCAGCAGGATGCTGGGCTCCTCTCCTCCACACTCCTTAATGTCCTATGTGGACTATCATAGCAACTGGAGGCTGCCTTCCACTCATTTCTCACTAACAAGTATTCCTGAATTCTTTATTACTTCATCACACAAGTGGGGGGACAATGCTATGGTAGCCCAGGAAGGCTGGGGAAGAATGGAATGAACAGGTGGGGTTGTTGCAGGAGCACCCCCTGTGAATAGCATACAGCTCATAATCTATTCAGGATCTGACACAGAGCAGCTGTGCTCTCTGGTTCTCTGATACAGTGGTTCTCTAGTACACTTGCCCATATTCTAGGCAGGACTGATTCTATTTTTAGATACCAAAAGGAGGGATTGACTCAGGAGTCATTCCCACTTATGACAGCAGTAAATGGAACAGTGCAAAAGGACTGGTAGCCATGCCCATCTTATTACCAATTTATGGTATGGTAGATGGTACAATATGGCTGATAACCATCTCTGCTATCATGCAAAAGCAAAGCATGCAGCTGTGTAGCACTGCTGAATCGCCTCTGTGGCGGCATCTAGTACACATACGGTGACAGTCACAACAGGCTCCATGATTGCCATGCTATGGCATCTTCCAGGGCAATCCAGGGAAAAAAGGCATGAAATGCTTGTCTGCCGTTGCTTTCCCAGCGGAAGGAGTGACTGACATTTACCCAGAACCACGACAATGATTTTATCAGGCACTGGGATCTCAACCGGAAATTCAAAGGGGAGGCTGCGGGAACTATGGGATAGCTACGGAAAAGCTACCCACAGTGCAATGCTCCAGAAATACACCACCGATTTAATGTGTTTAGTGTGGCCGCGCACACTCGATTTTATACAATCTGTTTTGTTAAACCGGTTTATGCAAATTCGGAATAGTCCCGTAGTGTAGACGTACCCTCAGTAGTACTCAGCTATCCAGTAGATGGCATAGAATCTCCGGTCATATATGTATTAGAAAGTTTATCTAAAATTGATTTTAAATAGATCTAGCAAACAGTGCATACCCACACTGTAGACATACTTCAGTAGGTTTAAATCTTGCTTTTTATTGGTTTAGTTTAATTTGGTAATTTTTAATAAATTTAAATACCTGTATCTTAGGTGCTTGCATGGATTTAAGTAGATCAGTTTTAAAATAAATCTAGCTAAACCAATGTGATTTTCTAGCATAGGCAAGGTCTTATACTGCTCTTGACTTGCATACATTGACATCAGTGGGAGTTCTCCCTGTGAAATCAACGTCAAAGCTCCCGTTGCCTTTAGTTGCACAGGATTGGGCTCTAACGGCAGTATATATGATGTATGTATTATTATCCAGACTCCAAAATATGACTAGATCAATTTTGGAATGCAAGGTTCCTGATTAGGATACTTCCATTGCTAGGCTTTTATTAATGACAGTGTCTACTTTTAAGCTAAAAATGTGTGTAAAAGAAAAGGGGTTAATACATAGCTAATATGCACTGAAACCTTTTTATTAAGTTAAAAAAAGAAAATGGATTTTAAATGTAAACAGCCCCCTGCTATGCTGTGAGCCCAAGCACACCCGGATTCCTGTATGGTTGCTTGAGAACCAGAAAGTGAAGGTTAATGCAGTAGAGCCCAGAGGCCCCAGTAATAAGAAGAGCGGGTACTGTACTTGAATGGAGGTAACGAAACAAATCCATCTAGTTTCACTGTCCAAACTGAGTGTATTTTTTTAAAGCGTATCTGGTGAACATAAATTATATTTAAACAATTGAACAGTTTTGATGATCAATGGTGTTAATAACACAGGTAAGTATTTTTTTTACAATTTCCACCTAGGCAGTGTCCCTTTAAGTTAATCACTCTGAACTTTCAATTATTAGGAGTTTGAATTGTTCTGTCTAAATGCTCTTGGCAACCATCACAAACATAAAGCAAACCCAACAACAAACTCTTGAGAACTATTTATATAAAAGTCAATAATCAGACAGGACAATAAAACAATGGTTTAGAAGAAGCCCAAATAAAATCCAATGCCCTTCTGAGCAAGATGGCCTGTAGCTAGTCAATAGGTAAACATTCTCACCACATAAAGTGAGGGCTTGGAGTGACTGCTAAAAAGAGGAAAGCAAATAAATCTGAACAAGCAGAATGACCTATGTTCTCATGCAACTCAATCCCTAGAAAATGGTCTGATTTGGGTTTTTTAAAAATAACTTTAAATCCTTTAGTCATTTGAAAGTTGCTCAAAATTAAGAGAAAACTGTATTTGAAGAGGTGGTGTCCCCTTTGATTAAGTGAGCTGTTGTCTAAGGAAACCTCCATTTTATGATTAAATCCTTTTGCGATTTACTTCAGTGGGAAAATTTCCATTGAATTAGAGAGTAGCAGGACCAGAACCTATATTTTCATTAACGATTTCAAGACAGTCCTACCTCTTGGGATAATCATTTTTTTGCCAAACGAATGTGTCTTGCTGAGTTCCTGTTGATTAAGGGGCAGATATTTTTTATTCTGTATTGCTTGAAGAATTCTGTGCAATTCTTATTACTGTTCATGGGAGCTATGCAAGACATTTGTGCTCTGGTGAAAAAAGAATCTGAAACTTTGGTGTCATTTGAAATACACCAGTGCTGTTGTACGGTATGTTATACTTAGTGATTCCCATCAGAAAACATTGTTCTCATGTCTTAATAAATGAAGACCTGTGCCAATTCTATTTTAATGATATAACAGTATTTAGCCAATGCCACTATCAAATCCAATCCTGCATCCCTCCCTTACTGACAACTCACATCAGAAAGGTCTATAGGATCTAGATCCATAGTTAAGTATCTGTCGTTTCAAGTCTAAACTCTTTAAAGGGACTTTGAAGAGACACAAATTTAATTGTTGTTGCTTAGAATTCAGCCTGGTTGATGAAGCCAAGGGACACATTGCATAAGTGGATATAACTCCACTTTGTCTTGATGTCCCGCAAGCAGCACCAAATTGGAAAGGGCTGAATTTGGCCAATTATGTTTAACTTTCCCTTTGCCATGTAACTCTGTTTTATAAACAATACTGTTACATGCTTTTCCTTAAAGGAGTGTTCTCCCTTAGAATAATGGACAAATTAAAAAAAAATTGCTGCTGACGTTGAATAGAAAGTCAGCACTGAGGGGTGACATTTTTTTCCCTTTAGCGAGTTGTCCCACATCTGTAAAAGCTGACTTGTGATAATTCAGCTCTGCCGTTACAATAGCCGTAATAGACTCTTTGTGATCCCAGGCACAGCCAAGAATAGTTAACCATATAACAAGCCAGCTGTTTCTCCTACACTAATGACTTATTTGAGAAAGCTTAAGGACGTTTAATGGCATATTACAATAATTTGAAACATTCATCCTGCATGCTAAATAGCAAAGTTGAGGGGTAAGGGGACAGCAAAACCCAGATACTCTCTGGTGGTGAAGAAACAATTTTTTACCAGTAAAAATAAATGGGGGTAGAAGCTGCTGTTGTTCAATTGTAATCAAATAACATTGATTTCCACATTTATTGTATTTACAAATTATATACATCTTTCATTTGCATCTTGTAATGCAGGAAATACTTAATCATATGTTTGCATTCAAATCCAGTACACTATGTGCAGTACATTTTGAACTAGTATAACTAATGATTTGTGCAGATATACCTTAAGATGGGAAGTATATTTTATTGTAGTCTATTTAAATGTTGGGGAAACAGGGATATTAAAAAATAAAAGGTTACCTAAATATAGTGATTTACCCAACAACAAATCTGCCAGCCATCTCATGGAGAGTAGCGCCTTTGCTTTGTGAGTATTTCCATTGGTTACAATGGAAGAATTGATGTTTCTCAATGAGAGTGAGGGTAGGAGAATCTGACCTGGTTCTAGCAGCCTTATTTGCACTGAATAGCATTAAATTCTTCATGCAGACCCATGTAAGTGTGAATAAGAGTGGCAGAATGTGGCCATTAGATTTTTATTTGGCCATAAAAACTGAGGATGGTGTGTCATGTCTGTTATTGCCTGAAGCCTGTGTGGGCTCAGTAGGAATGGGGTACTGTGTGGTGCGAGGGGTCTTGCAAAGGGAATACAGGACTTTGCACCTGTATATGGCTTGTTCAAAAATCCAGTCTAGATTAGTAGTGGCCAAAACTCATTATTGTTTCATGGCTACTTATTGCCACATGGGAAGTGAGTTTGTCACCTCAGTTCAGTTCCTCCTAGACAGGTAGCACATCACAAAACCACCGCTACAGCTGGCATTATTTGGTACCCTTGTTGTGACTCTCAGTAGGGAGGACAACAACTGACAGCATATAAATAATGCATTCTTCTTGTACCCCTCGAGGTGGTATTTTCAGGACAGGTTTGAAAGGTACCTTGGTAAGTCAGGATGTAGATAAGTTTATCTTGATGTTAAAGGATTTTGGTCTCCATGATTATCACATAGACATCTTTAAAAATGAATACATTATCTAAAAAGAAAGACAATAAAATAATAAAACAACACAGGCCAGGTCTACAGATAATGTAAATTGATGTAGTTCCATTGATCTCAGGGGTCAGGCTCTATCCTAGTATATGTCTTTAGAGGTTACTTTAGAATTTTGCAGAAAATATCTTAATTTTACATCCCTTTCCACCATAAAAAATAAACCAACCTCCCCCCCGCACCCTAGGTGTATCTACATCATTTGCAATTAACATACATCAGAGCTACAACCCATAAAGCTTGCCCAGGACCTTAAAGATGCTACAAGAAACTTAAAAAAATTCCTTACATTTGGTTTGTCACAAATCTTCAAAGGCTCACCCCCGGTCACCACCTCTACCATGAAAATTACAGCAAAGTTGAGTGGAAGCTAGAATTTTTCCAAAGTACTTTACCTCAAACTGTCTAATCTGGGGCAGATTTCCAGAGGATTTTAGTTCCGATTAAGATTTTTTTAAACTGAGAAAAGTCATGGAAGTTGATGAATAGCTTTTACAACATCCTGCTATGCATATGGTTGAATTTATCATGTATCTTAACACACAGAGAGGCAAAGCTTGATAAGCAATTTGATTTGGTAATTACTTTTTTTTATATTCCCAAATAAAACAGATTGATTTCCAGCTTGAAGTAATTTACTAACACATTATAAACTCGTCAGATGCTAACATGGTACAGTACGCCTCATTTCCTGTTTACTAAATAATCCTTTGGATGTCTGTTTTGTGTCTTTCAGGTTAAACCTGGAATTGTTTTTTGCCAGAGATGTCATGGAGCCTTGTGTTAGAGTCCTCCACTTAAGGGAAAACATTGCCTCACTGGCTCAGCTTATTGCTAGCACCAGCCATGGTGGATTCCCAGTGGTTTACAAACCCAAGCCAGACCAAGTAGAGGTGTTCCTAGGAACTATTACAAGGTAAAACATTATCAAGCTATTTCTTTGTTGTGTGGCCTTTCTGGCCATCTTTCAGGTTATGAAAGAAACGTTTCACACATTGTGTTTAGGAGGGAGGGATAGCTAAGTGGTTTGAGCATTGGCCTGCTAAACCCAGGGTTGTGAGTTCAATCCCTGAGAAGTCTATTTAGGGATCTCAGGCAAATATCTGTCTGGGGATTGGTCCTGCTTTGAGCAGGGGTTTGGACTAGATGACCTCCTGAGGTCCCACCCAACCCTGATATTCTAAGATTATAGGGGGTAAATACAGGTCTTGGTCCTGCTTTCATGGAAGCCAACAGAAAATCTCCCTTTGATTGAAGCAGATTTGGGATACCAATCTGTGTCATATCAGATATTGCTTGTAGAGCTCCAATGTTGTATATGTGGATCCATGGGAAATACCCCTAATCCTTGAAGGCTCACAAGAATTATAATGCAGAAAGAATTAGGAGATCAAACTAACCATAAAAATAAGCCAAGTCAAAAGAAAAGTAACCTGCTGAGTAATCACAATCATCTTCCTTTTTTAATATGTGCTTTTACTGGAATTAAGTGCTATTAAGATAAAACATATCATAGTCAAGATAAAACAACAAAGTCAGAAGCGCAAACAACAGATTACTGTAAACAGGATTTAGTCTAAGCAAACTCTGTCATAGTGAGGACTATCAAAGGGTAAAGAAAATCTCCTGATAAAGAAACTATTGCTGGAACTCCATTTCATAATAACACAAGTTTGACTCCATTCCTGCAGGAATAGACCTTAAGATTGGCCTCCATTCTTGGGGAGGGGTGAGTCAGAAGTGGAAGAAATTGCAGCTTAATCACAACCTTGCTTATAATTGGGGAGGAGGGGGAGAAGGAAAATAATGCACAAAAATGCTGGTAAACAGGAATTCACGTATCAAAAAGCAATAAAGTATTAATCCATATAATCACCATAACATAAACATGCAGCCGCTCTGTTTCATAATAATATTATAGTGTCTTGTGCAATGAAAGACACTATGTAGATACAAGTTCCTAAAACTCTTGAGTCTTTTCAAGCTTTCCTTAAAATAAGTCCTTTCATCTACTGCTGGGATTCTACCACCACTGGAGTTGAAGCCAGAAGCTGCTTAATAGCAACACAAGGATACAAATACTGTATCCAACTGAACTGGTAGAGTGAAGGCAGAGGCTCTTCAATTGAAATTTGACCAGGACTTACTCTTAGAAGAAGTACTCAAGGATATTTATGGACAAGTCAATGAGATGGCATTTATCATCTGGTTGAATTAACCTCTGGAACAAGACTAAGGGCTTGTCTTCATGTATAGCTATTATTCTGATGGGAGAAGTGGTAGCTATGTCAGCGGGAGAAGCTCTCCCATCAATGTAGCACTGTTTACCCTGGGTGGTGGCGGCGGTTAGGTTGGCATAACTACATCACTCAGTGTGTGGATTTTTCACACCCCTGAGTGACGTCATTATACAGATATAGGTCTGTAGTGTAGACCTGACCTCTGGAAGTTGCAACTAAAATCCTCTCCAAACTGACACATCAGAGGTCTAGAAAGGCCACTTAGGAGATGTGTAACATAATCTCTCCATTCTGTTGGAAGTGTCTAGCCAAGAACCATTGCCTCTGTTCCTCATGGGCCATGCTGATGACTTCTATAGATTCTTGCACAAAACCTGCTAGCCAAATTACTGTCCCAAATGATGCTCAACTTGAGGCACAGCATTAACTCTTTTTTGGAAAGACTCACATTATCACCTCTAGCCCTACCCTGATGGACTAACATGAAGAAGTGTGTGAATGAGTTCATTGCAGGTTGGGAGAGGGGAGCCTGGGAACATTTAAATAATATCTTTTTCTGTGACTGCCCAGAAAATGTACTTCCCACACCCTAACCATTAATGTGTTTTTCCTGAGGGCAATTTGGAAGTAACTCTGCATGTACATAAGGTCCTCTTTAACATTTTAGCTCCAGCAACTTGAGACTGATGAGCTTTCAACAGGATCAGGCTGCCCACATATTTTGGGCGTTCCAGTTATTAAAACAATCTCTAAAAAGAGAAGCACTTGATTTTAAACCTTGTACTTATTATTATTTGTCTGTATGAAAGTAGCACCTGCAAGCCCCCAATCAGAGCCCCATTTTAGTAGGCACTGTACAAACACATAACACAAAGATAGTCCTTATCCCCCAGAGCTTACAATTTTGCTCTGAGAGGTCTGTTTTCAAATAAATAAATAGACTGATACTTAGCAGCTTCCACTTGGTCATTATTGGGCTTACCTGATGGCTTTATGGTCAGATAACGTTTAGGTGAACAATTAAGGGGGGGAAAAGTGTTTGAGAACATTTGCTTTAATAAAAACTGACTATGCTTCACTGAGAGGGACAACACTGTATGGGATTCCCAAAGGGAAGGAAATAACTGCTTAGTACAAGAAAATCCACTGGAAAACTGCACACCAAGCAAACCCAACCAACAGAATGTAGGCACCAATAAAATGGAATGTCATACAGATAACCCTGATTTGCTTGTTCCCACGTAGTATTGCTCTCGTTAATGTTATTAGTAAAGGAGAAACCACTGAAACACAAATCCAGTGGTTGACAAGCTGCAGTGTGTGCTGGTTTGAAGATGTTGCATAACATAAACAAACACATTCATTTATTTCCCAACTATCCACCGCAATAAAATGAGAACTCGTGCTAACAGCTGATCCAGTCAAATGTTCATTTACAGTATCATTGTTTCCTTTAGCTCATCATGTTATCTTGCAGCGAGAGTTGTAGGCTGTCAATACATACCTTAATTCTTTGTACCATGGGAGGAATAACAATAGTTGAAGCAAGGTGGGAACAAAAGAGGCATCACATCTTAAAGAGAGACCCAGTTTTATGAAATATTTCAAGTTACCAATCCCAGGTAATCCTAGCAGGATAGTAGCTTGCTAAAAACTCTTCTATTATTAATTTCTGTCAAAAGAAGAGTCACAGCAATTAGAACCATATTTTACAAATGGATGAATGGAAACAAATTTTTGTAGGATTTGTGGTATATATGATATATTATCTGAGTCTCAATCTGGAAAAAGACCAAGATAATGTTTGTAGGCTGGGGAGACAACCAGAAGAAGTAGATGATGTTTTGACTGTCTTAGAGTTTGTCGCTCACTTCGGTGGAGCTCCGCAGGCAAAGACTGCCCAAGGGATGTGCTGAATCCTGGTGTCCTGAGGACTCTCGTTAACAACTTGCCCTCTCCAGTGTCAATCACAGCAGAAGCTTTGCTGGCCAGCTCAAGGTGCCTTAGTGAAATGAAGGTTGTGGACAATTTCCTTGTATCGCTATGACACCCCTACACCCTCATGAGTGGAATTCTGTGCAGCCATGGCCTGAATCTATCCATTGAGGTTGTGACATGCCATGGGACTGTTAATGAGCACAGATAGTTAGGACTTGATTTTAAGACTTACCTCCCGTAACACAAGGTGTTTCTACACTGGAATTAGACACCCCTGGCTGGCTCATGGCAGCTGACTTGGGGCCATGGGGCTCGAGCTAAGGGTCTGTTTAATTGTGATGTAGACTTTTGGGCTTGGGCTGCAGCCTGAGCTCTGGGACTGTCCCTCCTTGCAGGGTTCTAGAGCCTGGGCTTCAGCCCAAGCCTGAATATCGGCACCACAATACAACAGCTCTTTAGCCTGAGCCTAAGTCAGCTGTCATGGGCCAGCCATGAGTTTTTAATTACAGTGTAGATATACCCACTGTGTCTTGTAAGACCGTGATGAGAAATGCTTTAGAACTGATTCAGAGGGAAGAGTGTTGCTTACTGAATCTAAGACGCCATTCTCTGTAGCTCCTTTGATTTCATTTAGACATCTACCTTCCACGTACTGAAGCTGCCTGATTCTGCTTATGTTGTGAGATCTGACATGATCACAAGCCAACGTGGTGTGATTACAGGCAAAAAAAAATTCAGTTTCAGCATTTTTCCATTTAAAAAAATGTACACTCCCCCAAGGTTTACTTATGGACCTGTTTTGACATTGCTATTATGTTATCAAACAGGTTTCCTCTGGCACAAAAGAATGATGGCAATAGGTAAAAATAAATCAGAAAGAGGAACAAAGAGGGGAAAATTAACAGTTCAGCCATGAATTCTGTGCTGAACTAGCTGCCTTCATGCACCAGGACTTGGAGCACATTATCTTAAAACTATTTCTCATTTCAAGATTTTCAGTCATTGGTGTTTGTCTACCATTTCTCCTCGTGAAATAGCTATGACTGCCCCACAGTGACTATAAAAGCATATACTGAACTTTCCCACACTTTGAGATGCTGGAGATGAAAGGTGCTGTATGAGGGCAAAGTATTATTTATTATAAGTGTGAATTATTCTGCCTCTTTAACAAGAAAAGCCTGGTGAACTTTAGTTCTTACGAAAGCAAAGACTAGAGCCAGATAGTGTTGGCAGGCACTTTGTAAGCTTTCTCACACAGGTCTACAAATGCACCTCAGTGCTGACTTGTAACAAACACCCTGCTAGTCCAACCCTGTTCAGACTTCCAGCCTTGCTTAATAAAGCCAAATTTTGTGTTTGCTTTTGTAATATGGACACACATCCACTTGGGGTTAGGATGAGATCACCACACTTATTTTTGCTTGGGTGACCTAAGCGTGAGGACTTTACCTTCCCTGGTTGAGAAAGTCCTATATGAAACTAATAACATACTTTCAATAGAGACTAAAATTGTTAAAGAGAAAGGAGCTATAACTGAAGCAGAAGCTTCCAGAGTAAAGGACTTCGTAGAGGAAGGATCTTGACATTTTGCCACATGCAGTACACAGTGCAGTCCAGGGAAACCCTCACAGAATTCAGATTGAGGAACGTGTGTCTGGAGAACTTGATGCATGGAATTAATAAGAATGGGGGATTTATGCTGCTGAATATAGAGGATTCAGAGTCTGGCTTTAAAAATGCTCCAGCTGATCCCAGCTCACCAAAAGAGAACAAGCTATTTTCTATCAGGGTAGCTGAAACAGGATGCTTAGCAAACACAGCAAATGAAAAGCACTGTATAAATGGGTTGCTCCTGGAGGTTCAGAGGGCTGCAAATTGCAATGCCCTGCTCCTCTGGAAGTAACTGTGTCCAAGATGGGATTTACCCTTGAGGAAGGCCAGTGGTACTGCTGCTACACTACCATGGGGGTTCTACAGGAGAAGTGAGGTGCAACTTTAAACTCTTGCTGGGGATCAATAAGAGCATTTTCAGCAGAAGCTGCTTGGGAGATGCTCTGGCCTTCCAACTGTCTCGGCTGCTTTGGGTGTCTCCAGGCCCTCCTGGGGGAGTAGGGGCTGCTGGGGTTCTGAGTTCACTTTTATGAGAACAAGGGTAAATTAGAACTATTTTATAGATTCATAGATTCTAGGACTGGTAGGGACCTCAAGAGGTCATCAAGGCCAGTCCCCTGCCCTCATGGCAGGACCAAACACTGTCTAGGCCATCCCTGATAGACATTTATCTAACCTACTCTTAAATATCTCCAGAGATGGAGATTCCACAACCTCCCTAGGCAATTTAGTCCAGTGTTTAACCACCCTGACAGTTAGGAACTTTTTCTTACTATCTAATGGGATAGCTCAGTGGTTTGGGCATTGGCCCCCTAAAACCAGGGTTGTGAGTTTAATCCTTGAGGAGGCCATTTAGGGATCTGGGGCAAAAAAATAAAAATAACCTCAGTTGCTGCAGTTTAAGCCCATTGCTTCTTGCTCTATCCTTAGAGGCTAAGATGAACAAGTTTTCTCCCTCCTCCTTATGATACCCTTTTAGATTCCTGAAAACTGCTATCATGTCCCCTCTCAGTCTTCTCTTTTCCAAACTAAACAAACCCAATTCTTTCAGCCTTCCTTGATAGGTCATGTTCTCTAGACCTTTAATCATTCTTGTTGCTCTTCTCTGGACCCTCTCCAATTTGTCCACATCTTTCTTGAAGTGCGGTGCCCAGAACTGGACACAATACTCCAGTTGAGGCCTAACCAGTGCAGAGTAGAGCAGAAGAATGACTTCTTGTGTCTTGCTCACAACACACCCATTAATGCATCCCAGAATCATGTTTGCTTTTTTTTTTTTTGCAACAGCATCACACTGTTGACTCATATTTAGCTTGTGGTCCACTATAAGCTCTAGATCCCTTTCTGCCATACTCCTTTCTAGACAGTTTCTTCCCATTCTGTATGTGTGAAACTGGTTGTTCCTTCCTAAGTGGAGCACTTTGTATTTGTCTTTATTAGACTTCATCCTGTTTACCTCAGACCATTTCTGCAATTTGTCCAGATCATTTTGAATTATGACCCTATCCTCCAAAGCAGTTGCAATCCCTCCCAGTTTGGTTTCATCTGCAAACTTAATAAGCGTACTTTCTATGCCAATATCTAAGTCGTTGATGAAGATATTGAACAGAGCTGGTCCCAAAACAGACCCCTGCGGAACCCCCTTGTTATACCTTTCCAGCAGGATGGGGAACCATTTATAACTACTCTCTGAGTACGGTTATCCAACCAGTTATGCACCCACCTTATAGTAGCCCCTTCTAAGTTGTATTTGCCTAGTTTATTGATAAGAATATCATGCGAGACTGTATCAAATGCCTTACTAAATTCTAGGTATACCACATCCACCTCTTCTCCCTTATCCACAAGACTCGTTATCCTATCAAAGAAAGCTATCAGATTGGTTTGACATGATTTGTTCTTTACAAATCCATGCTGCCTATTCCCTATCACCTTGTTTGCAGATGATTTCCTTAATTACTTGCTCCATTAGCTTCCCTGGCACAGAAGTTAAACTAACTGGTCTGTAGTTTCCTGGGTTGTTTTTAGTTCCCTTTTTATAGATTGGCACTAGATTTGCCCTTTTCCAGTCTTCTGGAATCTCTCCTGTCTCCCATGATTTTCCAAAGTTAATAGCTAGAGACTCAGATACCTCCTCTATTAGCTCCTTGAGTATTCTAGGATGCATTTCATCAGGCCCTGGTGACTTGCAGGCATCTAACTTTTCTAAGTAATTTTTAACTTTTTTATTTTTATTTTATCTTCTAAACCTACTCCCTTCCCATTAGCATTCACTATGTTAGGCATTCCTTCAGACTTCTCGGTGAAGACCGAAACAAAGCAGTCATTGAGCATCTTCGCCATTTCCAAGTTTCCTGTTACTGTTTCTCCCTCCTCACTGAGCAGTGGGCCTACCCTGTCCTCAATCTTCCTCTTGCTTCTAGTGTATTGATAAAAAGTCTTCTTGTTTCCCTTTATTCCTGTAGCTAGTTTGAGCTCATTTTGTGCCTTTGCCTTTCTAATCTTGCCCCTTGCCCCTGCATTCCTGTGTTGTTTGCCTATATTCATCCTTTGTAATTTGTCCTAGTCTCCATTTTTTATGAGACTCCTTTTTATTTTTTAGATCATGCAAGATCTCATGGTTAAGCCAAGCTGGTCTTTTGCCACATTTTTCCTACCCAGCAAAACAGCTTGCTTTTGGGCCCTTAATAGTGTCCCTTTGAAAAACTGCCAGCTCTCCTCAGTTGTTTTTCCCCTCAGTCTTGATTCCCATGGGACTTTACCTGTCAGCTGTCTGAGCTTACCAAAATCTGCCTTCCTGAAATCTATTGTCTTTATTTTGCTGTACTCCCTTCTACCCTTCCTTAGAATTGTGAGCTCTATGATTTCATGATCACTTTCACCCAAGCTGCCTTCCACTTTCCAATTCTCAATGAGTTCCTCCCTATTTGTTAAAATCAAATCTAGAACAGCTTCCCCCCAGTAGCTTTTTCAACCTTCTGAAATAAAAAGTTGTCTGCAATGCAGTCCAAGAACTTATTGGATAGGCTGTGCTCTGCTGTGTTATTTTCCCAACATATATTTGGATAGTTGAAGTCCCCCATCACCACCAAATCTTGGGCTTTGGATGATTTTGTTAGTTGTTTAAAAAAAGCCTCATCCGCCTCTTCCACCTGGTTCGGTGGCCTGTAGTAGACTCCTAGCATGACATCACCCTTGGTTTTTACCCCTTTTTAGCCTAACCCAGAGACTCTCAACACTTCCGTCTCCTATGTCCATCTCCACCTCCACCCAAGTGTGTACATTTTTTAATATATAAGGCAACACCTCCTCCCTTCCCCCCTGTCTATTCTTTCTGAGCAAGCTGTACCCATCCATACCAACATTCCAATCATGTGTATTATCCCACCAAGTTTCGGTGATGCCAACAATGTCATAGTTGTATTTATTTATTAGCACTTCCAGTTCTTCCTGCTTATTACCCATACTTCTCACATTTTTATATAGGCATCTAAGATACTAATTTGATCTTGCCTCCCAGTTTTGCCCTGATCTTCCTTTCTCTTTGCCATTTTAGCCCATGCTCCCTCCTATTTCCAACCCATCTCCCAGGTTTCCATATTCTCCACTTCCCTGTGGGCTTTGCTCACCTGTCCCTGTCGAACCTAGTTTAAAGCCCTCCTCACTAGGTTAGCCAGTCTGTGTTCAAATAGGGTCTTTCCCCTTACTGAACACCTGTGGGATGTAGGTGGTGTAGCTTCATTGTAAGCATGATGTAGTGCAATGGAGACACTGAGAGGTTGCTACTTGACAGATTACTCTTTGGGCGGTACTGTGCCGCACCTTCTTTGACAAATAGGTAACCGTATAATATAAACCATAGTAAAAGTAGAATAAACTGGGGATGAGTGTGAAGGAAGGCTGCTGGTAGCTGGTTTTCTTCCCCTGGCTATGGGCACAGCTGGAATGTGGTGGGGAAGCTGATGATAGCTTATTGTCTCCAGGAAAGAGACCTCATTTGCAGTTCTCTCTCCTCTACTGCCCCATAGGACAAAGGGTAATCTTCTTGAGGCACCTACTATCCCATGCATATTTGTCTCCTTCATGCCCACCTCCCTGAGAAACTTGCTGCCATTATGACACATCACTACTTCCTTCTTAGCAGTTCCTTCCACATGCACTCTTCTGTGAGACACATCCGCTGCTCAGATCTGGTCTCCTCCCTCCACCTGACAACCCTCATAGGGGCACCATTCTCCATGATATGTAGCCCGTCCAACGTTTGTGCCTCCCAAGGCGCTTGCCTTCTCCACCCCCATGCAAGCAGTCCTCTCAAACTTGCTCTCCTTTCTTCAAGATATGAGGGAATAGCACCTTTCCCCCAGTGTCTCCTCCAAAACCAGGATAGCCCCTCAAGACTTAATTCCCCATTGTCCAAGAAAATGAAAAACTAGGTATTTCTTCAGTTAGATCCTCCCAACATTCACCCAGGAAAGGCAGGTGGATGGATGGCTTCTCATGGCAGGATCTGTTTCTTCTGTTTCCTTTTGATGAGGTGTCACTGAGGTGTGAGGGAAGGATTTTTTCATAGCCTGAGTTCTTCCTACCCTACCCTAATTGCTGCAGCTTTAAACTCTGCTCAAACAGGGCACAGAGTGCCCGATGCTACAGCTGTATCATGGAGATAGGCTATTCAATGACCACTTTGCAGGCAATTTGGGTATCGGTAACACAAAACAGGCCATTTTCTTTATACCTAAACCTGTAGGCTTTGCGTCTTATACAATTTATCTGCTGGAATGGACAGGGGCACTTTTCCCTATTTTTGCTGTTGTATCATTACCTGCACAGCTGTTATCCATTATTTCCCATTTTAACTGAAGGCATTTTTTTTAGCTTGATTTAGTTTGATCAGGAGAAGGTAATTGCACAGAAACCACAATGTCATAGAGTCTAAGCAGGACTGTACAAAATATGTTGGCTCTAATGAAAAACTGGTAAAATCTTGGCTTCCTGCCACTGAGTGGGAAATTTCTGGCATCATGCCCATATTTTGTGTGTGTACTTTTTTCACCTAGGAAACCCCATTTCCTCCCACCCAGGGTGTTCACTGAGATGTCAGCATTTATGGTTAATGGAAATTATTATACTTCAGACAAAACTGAAAAAATAAATAAAAGTACACTGCCAAAAATTTTACATCCAAAATGAAACTGTCACAAAGCCCAAACAAACAAACAAACAAACAAACCAACCAGTTTCACTTTCGTTGCAGCTATTTTAGCAGTTTTGGATATGCTGCAGGGGACCAAGAGTGGCTGAGTCCTGTGCAACTGCCTCCCTCAGATCAAACTACCTCAGCTTAAAAGCTTCCATGTGAAAATATCTAAGTGAATAAGGTGCCTAAATCCCATTTTTCAAAACTAACTTGGGAGTTTGTTCCTTTGGAAAATGGGATTAGTCTCCCCAGTCACTTAGCCTCCTAAATTCATTTTTACCCTTCCTCTAATTGAAAAGGTGGAAACTGAGGTCAAGATTTCAAAAGTGGCTAATTATTCTAAATGCTTCAAATAATGGGTGTCCATCTTCAGACATCTTAAAGGGGTCTATTTTTTCCCCCAGAGTTGGTGCTTGGCATTGTTTGAAAGTCAGGCTCCTTTAAAGTGTATCATGTTTGGATACTGAAACATTTGAGGCACCCAAAACCATTAGTGACTTTTGAAAATCTTGGCCTAAAAGCTGACTTAGGGCTTGATCCATCATATTGGTACCCTAATCATGTGAGTAGTCTGTATTCATGTGAGAACTTTCAATAAAACTGGTATTACTTATATGAGTAAGACTCCTTTTGTGACTAAAGATTGAAAGTTTGCATTCCTGGAGATCAGGAACACCGGTAGTTACTACACAGACAAACAGAACTGCTGTTATGTTCTCATGAATAGTTCCTACACCACACTGGATGTTAGTACCTGTTTTAGTTAGGCAGGGAATGCTGGCCAGGATATCCAGGGCTATTCTTTACTCATTTCAGGAAGTGCATCGAGATATTGAACCTTCAACTGCACAGCCACTAGAAAATTCTGTTTGACTTCCCATTCAGAGAACCCCTTTAATGTCCAGTGCTGCAGTCCACATAGGAGTCCAAGCTTTAGTGTGGGGCTTGAACTTCTGATAACCTTCTGTCCTAGAGGCAAAATTGCTACCAAGAGAGGGAACCAAACAGCCTTTATATTTGCAACACTGTTATTTGTTGTTGCTGCGCTAGTCATTCTGCTTTGTGAGGAAACCAAGTAAGTAATAATTGGAGATATACCAGTCTCCTAGAGCTGGAAGGGACCTTGAAAGGTCATTGAGTCCAGCCCCCTGCCTTCACTAGCAGAACCAATTATTTGCCCCAGATGCCTAAGTGGCCTCCTCAAGGATTGAGCTTACAACCCTGGGTTTAGCAGGCCAATGCTCAAACCACTGAGCTATCCCTATAGTACAAATCACTATATTCATAAACCCTCTATTGGATAGTCTTGTTTTAAATTCCCTGCTTGTAAACTAGTAAGGAAAGGGGATGCTTTGTTTTCCTCAATTTAAAGAGATGGTAGAGCAGCTGTTCCAAGTAACAATAATGACACTATTGCTGAGACAAACATTTTCATGATGATGCATGGGAACACTAAATCCAAACCACATTGTTTAGCTATTGCATGCTTTCACTCCAGTAAAGGGGAATGTCACAGACCTGAAAGTAAATCGAAGAGATCATAGTTTAGAAAATATGACAAAGTTGAAAACTTAAAGCTGTATTACACAGTAACATCCTTTAACAGGGAAATAATTGCTCCAAAGTACTGTATATATGTATATTTCATGGCAGTTTATTAGGTATGATTTGTCTCTGGTCAGCAAAGTGAATAGAAACCATTGTGAGTTAAGAATGTTTTGTGGCACGGTACAGACTGCTGATATGTGCTGCTGGGAAAGGAACATGGCACTGTGAAAAGTTACGGATCTCTCCAGGACAGTATCATAGAAATGCTTCTATGACTTGAATGCATCCATAAGAGGGGACAGTTTTTTCTAGTTTACTTCCATCCACTTCACCAGATGAGGGATAATATGACATGCCTCCCCACATATACACACACATTCTCACACACCATTTTAATAAGCCAGTGTCCCTATATTTTATATGAGAAGCATTTGCATTTGGAAAGAAAAATGCAGTACAACAGTTTGGGAGTGAATGGAAGGTTTAAGAAAAAATCCTAACATTCATGATGCCCCAAACACTTAATATGTGAAGTAATTCTTGAGTGTGACTGTGGAAAGATTAACCTTAATATCAGCAAAGTCTCTCTGCTGGCACCCTCTGAAATAATTTGTCATTTTGCAAGTTGGAGAATCTTTTCCTTCTGGCACTTTGTTAAGAGGATTCTAAATTCAGTTCCCAGGAATGCAAAGTTACTCAATCTGGTACAGAAGGCTGCAAAGTTCATGCAATACACGGGGAGATAAATGAATTGCATAAAGATTTTCTTTTCTTCTAGAAGATCATCCATGGTCTTCCCATCATCCCTTCTTCATAATAGTGATCCTTCTAGCACTGATCAGTGATAGAAATGAGGCAAATTATGTGGACTACACTTTAAAATGCTGAATTTAAGTTGAGCCAGCAAAAAATAAAAATGCACATTACATACATGAAAACTTTGTGTGTGTGTGCGCAAATGGGATAGTTGACTGCATATAAAGGTGCTTTTGCAATTATTTGAGTACAAGTATGGGATCTGAGGGCATATTGTTTGTTTGTACGATGTCATAAATTCCTGAGTTTGAAAAGCTGGCCCCGTTAGTTTAAATGTGAGATTAAAAAAAAAGATACAGTATACAGTAACCTGACATTTAAATTAGAACAACTCACTGAGAGCAACCTATTGCTGATTTGGGTTTCCTTTTGAAATAAATTGAATCCATCACTTTCAAGAAAGCCCTTTGACATTACACTCCTCCCCATATATTCAGGGCCGCCCAGAGTGGGGGTGCAAGTGGGGCAATTTGCTCCAGGCCCTGGGTCCCACAGGGGCCCCCACGAGACTTTTTCAGGACCCCTGAAGCGGGGTCCTTCACTCGCTCTGTGGGGCCTGGAAAACTCTTGCGGGGCCCAGGCCCCTGGAGCTTCTTCCGCTCCAGGGCTTCGGCAGCAATTCGGTGGCGGGGGGGTCCTTCCGCCCCGGGACCCACCGCCAAAGTGCCCCGAAGACCTGCAGCGGGGGGTCCTTCTGCCCCGGGACCCGCTGCCAAAGTGCCGGGTCTTCGGCGGCAATTCGGCGGTGGGGGCCCCCCGCTGCTGAAGCTCCCAGACCCCCTGAATCCTCTGGGCAGCCCTGCATATATTGTCAGAATCCTAGGACAGTGTAGCTCATGGGTAATGAAGATGGAGGAAGGTTTCGGAGTTTATGGCACAGATTTTTATTTTGGATCTTAATGTGAAACTCCTTACAAAGAACAACGTTATTTGATACTTTCAAAATTAGTGGGCCTGTTTCATTATACAAATAATTGTGCAGGTGTTGCAGGATTCTGCCACGCAGCCTTTTGGAGTAAATGCCAGAGTGCTACAGAGTGTAGGTGCTTAACTCAAAAAGCTAAATTAAAAACGTATGCAGCCACATGTGGGTGGCTTTTAGGCAAGAGCAGACTGTTAAATGTGGAAATCAAATATGGGCATAGGGAAAACTGGTGTGTGTATGGAAAGACTGATCACATATTTTGTCCTATAGTTTAAATGTGTGGTAAATTCTTCTGAAATGGAAAATCTGGATGGTAGCAAACCAGATTGGGGGGAAGGAGGGACAAATACGAATCCAATTCTGGGCTTTTGCCCGTTTCTAGAATCAAACCAAATGGAACCTTGTGAAGATTCAGAAATATTAAGTTTGCATTTTTCCATTTGTTTTCCAATTTTGATGTGATCTCTGTATTTTCACATTGAGGCTAGGGCTATCTGTCTATTTATTTATTCATTCACTCATTTACTTATTGCAGTGATGGGGTCCTAATAAATATGTATCTGGAAACTTCACAACCCTTAAATATTTGACTTCATAACCTGCCGTTGAGGTAGGGAAAATGATCCTCATTTTACAGAGTCAGACCCTGAGGCACTGAGATCAAATATCTTGCCCCAGGTCACATGAGAAGCTTGTGGCATAGACAGTTTTTGATCCCAGAATTTGAGGCGCTGAGTACAGTGCATCAACCACAAGACCATCCCTTTGGAAGTCAGAGCGCCAAAATCTAATCAAAGACTGTTCTTACACGGTTTCCAGCCCAAGTCTGTAGGCTCAAGTGGTTTGGATAAACACTGGCAATTTTGGCTGCTTAACCTGAACTGACCCTCTAACTGTTCTGAGATTTACCGGTCATAAATGAAAAATCTGAGCTCTCTAGCGGTGCCCTGTACCCAGGGATCTAATCCTCATACCCTCGCTAATTCTCCCTAAAAAGAAAAAATCATTTCCCCATTTTACAAAAAATTCAGTTTTTCCGCAGTTTAAAGAAACACATTTGAAAACCATCTTTCCTAGTTTAACAGCAGCAATGTTAAAACAAAGCATAAATAACTCAGAGAAGTAGGCCTGTTTGCTTCAAACTGGTTATCCCTCTTATAGTTTTATGCATAAAGTCTCTCCTGTTGTATTATCTTGTGAAGGCCACATTACCGTGAGTGTTAGAACAAGTGCTTAACTTTTACTGAGTAGTAGAGTTATGACCCAGCTCTGCTGAGGGTTTCCTATAGGGTGCTGAACACCCACAATTCTTATTGACTTTTGTAAAAAGTTGAAGGTACATGGTGGCAGATCCTCAGCTGCAGGAAACCGTCATAGCTTCATTGATTTCAATGGCGCTCTTACAACTTACACCAGCTAAGGATAGGATTGCCAATTTTGATTGGACATATTCCTGGAGGTTTCATCACATGACTTAATCTTTAATGAATGATTAGCAGTCCTGGAGAGTTGGCAACCCTAGCTAGGGATCTGCTTGCCAGTGCATTGGATGAGGCAATCAGTAGCACCCCTACACATTAGGGATCATTAGAGACCACAGAGGGGCTTCTGTATCTTTTTAATGCTATTTTGAAACCTATCTTCTTTACTTTACAAAAAGCATAGCTAGGATATGGAGCCTGGTCTGAACCCATTGAAACCAGAACTTGTCACTGGACCTTCGGATCATGCCTTAATGAAGATGCAACAGAGAAGCGGCTCTTTTTGCAGATGGAGGGATAATTATATTAAGTTCCTTCATTGTGCTCTGCTTCATACATGACACACATTAATTCATAGTCCATATCAAGCATAAACAATAAAATTTCAAAAACAAAATACACATGCAAGAAGCAGTGCAGGTATCTTTGGTGAATTAATGCAGAAAAATGGGTTTGAAACGTCAGTGAACAAACTGAAACAAATACTCCAGGTTCTCTAATTTTCTCAATAAAATCCATGGCTCTCCTTTGCATTCATGGTGAAAGAGTCATGCCCTGAATGGTTTTGCCAGTGATAGGATTTGTTTAATCTACTGTCTTTGTATTTATAGCTATTTTTGAGCTTGTGTTCCTCTTATGTCATTCCCCCTATGCACAGAATTTGCAGTTTCCTCTGATAAATGGGCTTTTCTGACAAGAAAAGGGTGACACTCTAAGTTGTCAGATACTTTTAATTCCTGAGTATCGTGCCGTATGTGACATTTGGAGGTTGTGATAATAATGTGTTATCTTAATTATGTGTGTCCTCATGATGCATGTTTTGCAACAGATATAGTATATAAAACTACAACAGTGCCTTTGAAATGAGATTCATTACTTAAGGGTTTTCTTCCTTCTTAAATAAACAAAGAGTAAATGAACAATTGCTGAGTCCAAGTTTGAATCCTAGAACTTCCTGTTAAGTCCAAAAAATAGTGCAAGGAACATGTTTGGTCTGCTCTTTCTAAGGCTTGATGATGTGATAGGAAGGATGTTGTGTGTAACATCAAAGCGTGATGTTGTTATGCCTCCAAAGCATGACTTCTGGAGGCCCAAATCCAATAACGTACGCTCATTTTTCTCTCGAATATGGCAGGCTTTAATAGGATTGGATTCTTATCAGAAACATTCCAACAATTTCCTTCATTGTGTTTCTGTGTGCCTTTTTTGACTAGCCAAATTCCTCTCACTTCTCAAAGTCCTGCTAAGTGACTCCCCACTGAGTTGAGTTAAGAACAGTGTTGAGCAAATTGGAAGCTACCAAAACCAGCCAAGAAACCACTGGTGATGAGCAAATCTTTCTGCTCTTTAAGCTCATGGTAAACGTTGCCTGCTTTTTCCTCCAGTCAGACACTGTTAACGTGGAAAACAAAAGGGTTTGTGTGATGGACAGGCTCAAACCATATCCTGGATATGAACACCTCCAGACTTTGGAAAGTACCACTATGGATCAGAACTTTGCATTTGGGGTCCATCTCTAGTTTGTAGAGCAATGTATTGTTGAAAGCCACAAATAGAATTCTGGCCCTGAGATAAGCCATGCAGTTTTGCTCCCTGAAGGCAGCTGCATTTCAGTGGTGAATGAAATGATTCCATGGTAGTTGTAAATGAATATCTGGGGGCAGAGTTTGGCTCTGGTGTATAATTCACAATTACTTAATGTGATTTGGAGGCTCGTGAGAAATGTTATATAATGTGAACCAATAAGTATAACTGTGAATAGGTGATCCTTGCAAGCAGAGGGCATAATACATTAAAGACAGGACATACTACATTACTGGATTTTCATCTTGTCCATGTCCCCCGCTGCAGTGAACGTATCAGGAGGAGTACCTGCTTTGGGGAAGCGTACTTGGCTGCTCTTCAGAAACAACTGTCTAACAAGAGTTAGAACTGCACTAGTTAGGTACAGACTAAGGGCTGCCTCAGAGCTTTGCTCTCATTAATAATGTGAAAGTGATTTTTAAAGATGTCAGTGCCAAAAAAGGTTGTTTTGGGGGGGGATGTGTAGTGAGTAATTTTGTTGCAATAGATAATATGAGCCATGTTAGTTATTTACTCATTTTTCTTGGGAGGGGAAAGTGTGTTTAATGGTTGGAGCAGCTGACTGGACCTCTACCTGGCTCTGCCACTGATTTCCTATGTAACCTTGGGCAAGTTATTTCATCTCTTTGTACCTCATCTGTGAAAAGGGCATATATATTCCCCCATTACAGGGATGCTTAATAATCCTAAAGCTCTTTGAAAGCCCTGGATGAAGGGCAAAATATCTCATTTTAAATTTTGGAAAGGTTTGATGACAAGTGTTTTTCAAAATACTGAACAAATAGAAGAGAAGAAATAAATTGTATTAAATTGTAATAAATACTGTAGCTAATTAAGACAATGTGCAGGAAAGTGATTCTAATGTGTTGTATATTGCTGCATATTCTTTCAGATTTGAATGAAATAAGATTTTTTTTTCTTTTGCAATATTTTAAGTTCTTGATATACCCCCAACACATTACCTGCCATAACACAAGATTGAGAAACACGTTCTCCTGGAGATTATCTTGAGTGTGCCAAGAACAGCTTGAATCACTGTTAAACTGGATCAGCAAATCTATAGTTACTGTATATTCATCTACAGCATAAATCCCTCTTTAACCTACTTCCAGGTAACCAAAGCTAGTAACTTGGTCATGTCCCTAGCTACTATAGGCAACATGAGTTTTCTCCCCCCCCCCTTTTATAAAAGTCCCGGGAATCATAGGGAAAAAACACTATATTGCCCATATTTTTCATTTTCAAATTCATTAAATATTTTTGGTCATTTTTCCTATTAGTCCCCCTTTATTTAAATGTCTCCTACTGTCTACAAATTGAGCTATGCACTGATACGTATCCTGGAAGTTTCTGTCATCATTTCCCTCCATAGGTGGATCCAACTCCATTAGTTGCCCCCACTAGCACCAGACATGTGACCCTCCTTCTGGCTGGGGACAGATGGATGTTCCTCCTGCTGGAGTCTATTATAGCCTTCCCTTATGCCAGCCAGGAGGCTTGCTAGAACCTTTGAAGGACCCATGCCATTCTGATCATCTTCTGGCTTAGGAAAGTTGGATGTTCCTCCCTCTGGGAACCTGTCAGTGCCTCATCTTCTGCCATCCAGAAGGTTCACTAGAGAGCGGTGATAGCGTTCCTGTCTGGAAGCGCGGGATCGGAGGTTGGGTCTCCATCTTGAACCCTGCGTATGTGAGCATATTACACTCCCACAGATTCTGTACTCTGAGAACACTGATGGGAGTTTATAACAATAACTTAGGAACTGGAGTTTTGATCCTAATTCTTCATTTTCCGTTTAGAAAAGTCACCTTGTATTTCAATCTCTTCCCTGCCGAACTCCTAATTAAAGGTTGTGTGATTGCTGTTCCCTGTGTCCCTCGTGTATCTCAGTGGCCACAAATTTTACATATATTGATAAAGATGGCCATTTGAATTTGAATCAAACAGCAAAGATGGATGTCTCACACAGATCGTGGGTGCAATCCTGGTCCCACTGAAGTAATTGGGTGCCAGGATTTCACTCCTTATTTAAACCACAATGAGTCTGAATTTTTTTTTTACAAACATGGGTCTCATGCTTTAATGAGGACATAAGGTGGAACTGAAAAAATCTATACAAAAAAAAGATGACAAACCTGATCCCCTTTGTAACTGCAATTATGACTTGATTGGAACAAACTAGATAGACTACACAAGCAGCTCTTGCCAATCATATTAATTCAAATCAAAAATAAAAATGTAGGGGGGATAAATCCATTTTCAAAAAATGTAGGTTTGGGAGGAGTTCCACACCAAACCAAAACCCGAAGAGAGACACACAATTTTTGCTGGAAATCTAGAAAAGCAAAACTTGCTTTGTATAAATAAGGTATTGCCCACTAATATTAGACTCATCATATCTGTATATTTTTAGCATTGTCAGGCACTGGTTTCTGGAGATTATAATCCATTATGCTGGCCCTTTTTAAATTTGGCTTTGATGGTGAATGTATTCCTTTTAAAACCTAGGTTAGAACTATGCATGCTGCTGCAACATGAAGCCATCTTTGAAACAGAGACTAACCATGATTCTCTTTCCTGCTGTCCTCTTCTCCTCTACCAGAAGGTAATCACTTTTCTTTATTTCTCCCTTTTGTTAATTGATGCATGTTTGATATGCCCAGGGATTGTACTAGGAATGAAAATGGTTATTAATATGTTGTTAAATAAGTAGTAAAATTATAAACTAAAGAAAAGGGCAGCCCATAAACAGCCAGATGAAACTGCAATAAGTTACAGGCACTCCTGGAGCAGCCCAGACTCTGGGAGGCACACAGGAGTGGAAGCCGGGAATTTTTGTGTTCTAATCCTGGCTCTGACACAGTCCTTAAATCAGCTACTCCTGTTCCCTCTCTGTTTCCTGTCTGTAAAATGGGGCAGGTAATACTTAGCTTTGTGAGTGTAATCACCTTTGCCAATTATGAGGTTTAATTAATATTGATAAAGCATAATGAAGGTGCAAAGAACTGTAGAAGAGCTAAGTATTATTAATTTATCAAAACGAAGAAAGGATTTAAAAATCCTAAACATGAGATTGGTAAAAATAAATTAGGATGTACAGATGCAGATGAAAATCCATCCTATGGTTTAGAGTCAAATTAGAAAGGTTTGGAAGGAGAAATAGAATCTTGCCTATTGCAGATAACAGTGGAGAAGTTGCCTGATCCACCACAGATGACCATGCTGCTGAATTGCTACAGTACAGATCCTCAGTATCAGCAACTCTTCATCAATCTGGTAAGAGTGAAGCCAACTCTAAAAACAAACATTTCCTCCATGAACAATGTATTTGTTATATTTTCTCATTTGTTTATGATGGCTGTGTCAGCCACACTGACTTACATAAACACTGCCAATCCTGGGACGTTACACTCTCAACAAAAGTAACTGAGTACAAAGAGCATTCCAAAGTTTTAATTCATATTGTATAAACGTAACAGATGTTGATAAAACGAGCCAACAAGAAAATACAACAAAGGAGACCATTTCAAGGGGGCTTTTGATTAAAATACATTCCAGATTGACCAAAAGATACAACGTTAATGGAATAGATCATTTAACTGTCATCATTTGGCTCCCTTAGCATTATAAAGCAAACATAAAGCATTTCCATGTTTATTTCCTAAATACTGCACCAGAATACTGGGCCCAAGCACATTATCATTTTTGGTGCACTGTACAAGGCTTAAGAAAAATAAATAAATAAATAAAGTCAGTCTTTGCCTCAATGAGTTAACAATGCACAGAGTAGACACACATAAAATGTGGCACCCAGGGAAATTCAGAGTTGGGACTGACTTAAAGGGTTTTTATTAAAAAAAAATATTTTGAGCTCTTCTCGAGTTGACTGTAGTGCTCCTAATGAACACAGCAATTGCCATACTGGGTCAGACCCGATGTCCATTTAGGCTGGTATTCTGTCTCTGACATTGGCCAGAAACACGTGCTTTAGAGGAAGGTGTAAGAACCTTGCTTCCCTTCCGGGATAATTTGCCTCCTACATGGTTCTCATCCTGATCTGTAATAGTTAGAGATGGGTTTAAACCCTGAGGCATGAGGTTTAATATCCCTTCTACGTTTTTGTTATTAATTCTGATAATTCTGGATAGTCTTGGTGTCCATATACATGTCTCATCTCTTTTTGATTCTTGACCTCAGTGACTTCCTGTGACAATGAGTTCCACAGTTTAATCACACATTGGGTGTGAACATATTTCCTTTTATTGGTTTTGAATTTCCTTTCTTTCATTTTCATTAAATGTTCACTTGTTCTTGTATTATACCAGGGGTTGGCAACCTTTCAGAAGTGCTGTGCCGAGTCTTCATTTATTCACTCTAATTTAAAATTTTGCATGCCGGTAATACATTTTAACATTTTTAGAAGGTCTCTTTCTAGAAGTCTGTAATATATAACTAAACTATTGTTGTATGTAAAGTTAATAAGGTTTCAAAATGTTTAAGAAGCTTCATTTAAAATTAAATTAAAATGCAGAGCCCTCCGGACTGGTAGCCAGGATCCGGACAGTGGGAGTGCCACTGAAAATCAGCTCGCGTGCCGCCTTCGGCACCTGTGCCATAGGTTGCCTTACCCCTCTTTTATACTATAGGATTGGGAGAACACAAGTTCCTGATCTACCTTCTTGATATCATCATCTTATCCTGTCCTCTCTTTTTCTCCTTTCCAAAGTAAACATGTGACCTTAAGAGCACCTCAGTGCCAACTGGCAAAGGGTTCACTGTCATGTAACAGCTACTCTTAACAGGCTTGACAAACTCACTATGCCTAACACATTGCTGTCATAGTATTTACCTATAAAGACTGTTTTGTAAGGTATCAGATGAAAACTGGTAACATAAGGGTCATTAATATCATTGTGAAACATATGTGTTAATACTATATGAAGAATTATGGATACTCACTGATATTATGCTTTAAAGTCTGTAACCAAACAAAAGGAGAAACAGGTTTTCTCCCAGACAGGAGGGAAGGTAGTTATCTCCCTGTTTCTAATGTAAATTGAGTATTGTGGAGCCATATATAATAGGAACTACCTTTGCATGGAAGTCAACAAGAAAAGCCAGGTTGACAGGGGTGTGTGAACTCAGCTTGGGCAGACACTGGAATCTGAACCCCTGTCTCTGGGAATAAACTCCCTATGAACCTTGGGAAATATAAGGAGAAGCAAAAGAACATTCTGTTATCCATTTACTGAGGAGACCCCTGGTAAGGAGTAGGGAAAATCATGAAAATCTGGATCCGGATTTGATTGAAAACCAGCAAGCTCTACAGAAAAACTCAGAGGGTAGGAAAACGGCTTTAGCCAAAGGATCGTAGCTTGCTAAAGTTATGTTTAGTCTCTTAGAAGTGTGTTATCCTTCTGTTTCATTTGTAACCAATTCTGTTTCCATTATCCTTGCTTTGTATCACTTAAATCTCTGTCTTTGTTAATAAACTTCTGTGTTTTATGAGTAGATCTCTCTGCTGTAATATTAAGCAAAATGTGAATTAGTTGACTCAAACAAGCTAGAGTGCACACTCCCTTTGGAGATAGTAAACTTTTTTGGGAAGTTCTGTGGCCTGTGTTATGCAGGAAGTCAGACTAGATGATCACAATGGTCTCTTCTGGCCTTAGAATCTATGAAGTTGGTAATTTTTCTGTGTGTCCAGTGATGGGGGCTGGGTACTCCAGGAGAATGATCTTCCAGGGGCTTGGGACCTGGACATATTACCTGCAAGCAAAATAAGGGCCATCAGAGTCCTGAGAAATTTGTCTCGGATAGCTAGCAGACTGGGCTAACAGGGAGTTTAGAACCAGCAAATATTTCTCTTACGGAGATAGACGCATGGTAACCTATAATTTTGGGTGTCCTGAGAAAGTGTCACAAAACAATCTGTCTTTTTAATCTCTTTTCATTTGTGAGTTTCCCCATGCCTTTGATCATTCTCACTGCTCTTCTTTGACCGGCCCCACCCCTTTAGTTCTGCAGTATTCTTTTTGAAATGGGTTGACCAGCATTGCACACAGTATTCCAGATGAGGTCATACTACTGATATATATAAAATTATTATAATATTCTTTGTATTATTCCATGTCTCATTCCTTATGCATCCCGACATTTTGTTAGCTTTATTTTTTTTTAACCACATCTACACTTTAAGCAGAGGTCTTCGTTGAGCTGTCTACAGGGAAGACGAGGGTCCCTTTTTTGAGTTGATAAAGTTAACTTATAAACTGTAATGCATATCTATAATTTATAGGGCTGTCATACGATTAAAAATATTAATTGCACTGTTAAACAATAATTGAATACCATTTATTTAAATATTTTTGGATGTCTTCTACATTTCAAGTATATTGATTTAAATTACAACACAGAAGACAGTGTACAGTGCTCATTTTATATTTATTTTTATTACAAATATTTGCACTGTAAAAAACAAAAGAAATAGTATATTTCAATTCACCTAATACAAGTAGTGTAGTGCACTCTCTTTATCGTGAAAGTTGAACTTACAAATGTAGAATTATGTAAAAAAAAACTGCATTAAATAATAAAACAATGTTAAACTATAGCACCTCCAAATCCACTCAGTCTTACTTCAGCCAATCGCTCAGACAAACAAATTTGGTTACAATTTGCAGAAGATGTTGCTGCCTGCTTCTTGTTTACAATGTCACCTGAAAGTGAGAACAGGCGTTCGCATGGCAATGTTGTAGCCGGCATCACAAGATATTTATGTGCCAGATGTGCTAAAGATTCACATGTCCCTACATGCTTCACCCACCATTCCAGAGGACATACGTCCATGCTGATGATGGGTTCTGCTTGATAATGATCCAAAGCAGAGCAGATTGATGCATATTCATTTTCATCATCTAAGTCAGATGCCATCAGCAGAAGGTTAATTTTCTTTTTTGGTGGTTCGGATTTTGTAGTTTCTGCATCAGAGTGTTGCTCTTTTAAGACTTCTGAAAGCTTGCTCCACACCTCATCCCTCTCAGATTTTGGATGGCACTTCAGATTCTTAAACCTTGGGTCAAGTGCTGTAGCTATTTTTAGAAATCTTACATTAGTATCTTCTTTGCGTTTTTGTCAAATCTGCAGTGAAAGTGTTCTTAAAATGAACAACATATGCTGGGTCATCATCCGAGACTGCTATAATATGAAATATATGGCAGAATGCGGGTAAAACCAAACAGGAGACATACAATTCTCCCCCAAGATGTTCAGTCACAAATTTAATTAATGCCTTATTTTTTTTAATGAGCATCATCAGCATGGAAGCATGTCCTTTGGAATGGTGGCTGAAGCATGAAGGGGCATATGAATGTTTAGCATATCTGGCACGTAAATACCTTGCAACACTGGCTAGAAAAGTTCCATGTGAATGCCTGTTCTCACTTTCTGGTGACATTGTAAATAAGAAACAGGCAGCAGTATCTCTGGTAAATGTAAACGAACTTGTTTGTCTTCATGGTTGGCTGAACAAGAAGTAAGACTGTAGCATCTCAACAGTGTCCTTATCTTCCTTAATTGCTCTCTTCATCCACTGGTGATCCAGTGAAGTCACTAATTCTTTTGTGAGCTTTCTGCTTCTGAAACATTTAAAGAATTTCATGTTTGTTTTTACACATTTAGTTATCTGCTCCTCAGAATGGTAGAGAAATGTGAAGGTAAAAGTAGTTGCTCATTTTCTTCATTGTGGATTCATTAATTAGAAATTCCCTACAACTGATTAAACTGGCTTTTATCAAAGATATGTGTCCAAGATTTTGCTTGGGATTTTTGATGATATTGAATTTAATTTCCTGCAGCCTCTGGGTTTTCCCTGCTAATCTCCCAAACAATATTGGCTCTATTTAGTTTGTGAGATTTGACTAGATTACATCTTGAGAGGTGATGTGACTGCAGACCAGACAAGAGAATACCAAGGAGTATATTATTATTCAACCTATATTTTTACGTGAATTGAACCTATATTTCAGTGGTCCCCAACCTTTTCGTCTAGCGGGCGCCAGATGAAGGACCGTGGCGGCGGTTGAGCATCCACTGAAATGCCGCCGAATTTTGGCAGTGACGCCTCTCGATGACGCCGCTTGTCAGCAGCAAGCGATGTCATCGAGAGGCATCGCTGCCGAAATGCCGCCGAAATTCGGTGGCATTTCAGTGGATGCTTGACTGCCGGCCAGGACGTGGGCGCATTTAGATGCCCCCGCAGGTGCCATGGCGCCCGCGGGCACCACGTTGGGGACCCCTTCTATATTCTATATTTTTACTTGAAATGATGTCTTCAAAATTTCCTTTTTTTTTAAAATTCCAAAACAATAAAAAGGTTGAAACCGAAACAAAATGTAGTTATTGAAATTACCATTGTTTGACATGACAGTTTTTTTTCAACTTTTCAAAATTTCCAACAAACCACAAAGTGCATTATTCACCGAGCTTTAATCTTAACTACTAAGCAACTCTTGCTGATTTCCCTACAAGGTTAATCAGGGAGGTGTGTCTGCATTTTTTATGTCACACCTTGTCTGTTTCACACTTCTAGTCAGTTTTTCACTTTGTAATAGCAGAAAAAGAAACTCTGGCACAATAGCCACAATAGCAGGGCAGGGCTAATGGGAGAAAAATCCTTGTAGAAAGAGCTTGAGAACATATTTGTAGTGTTTCCTTTTGAGCCTTTTGGGTGAAATACAACTTTAACTTAGACATAAGCCAATGCATGGAGTCTCTGGTGGTGGAAAGTCTACTATGGTGGAGTTTGTGGAGGACAAAGTGGCTGTAACCTCACTTTGCCAGGTGGTCTAGAGGCCAGAAATGGCTGGGGTGAGGGTATGGGCAGGGCAGTTGAGAGATGCACTGATTCAGTGCAGCAACCTCTTGATGGCCTTTGCTGATCGGCTCCTACAGAGCTCATGGTCAGAATTCAAGCTGACCTATGGGGATGAATCCTGCTGAGGGCCTCCCTGTTGCAGTGAGGTTCAATTTGTACTTCTGGGTACTTTCTGGGTGGATCTTGCCCTTCATTAGTCCTTTAAAAAATATTTTGAAAAGACATCTGAATGCTCTCTCTCCTCTGGTTCCAATCTGCCCACTATCCAAAAATATTCCTGGAGAGCCTATAAGACACACGATCCTCAGGTGGGTGTGGGGAGCTTCCACTGATTTCCCGGTGCACCAATATGCACTTGAGGATAGAATTTGGCCCAAGTTATGAGTAGGATGCTATATGGATAGGTAAGCTATAGAAACTTGGTGAACACCTACTTAAAATACCAATATTTACCTTGGAAACCTACCAAATTAGTTTTAGCTAAATCTAGAAACATTTATGTCTAAGGTGGGATTCAATGATCAGCATTCAGCACCCAGGAGACCTCATAGTATATATTTTTTCTTTGTTCTCTCTCATGCAGTATATATTTCTGATTTTTACTAACATTAACTAAAGAATATTACAGAATGTCACAAATGGGTTGTATAGTGAGAGAGCAGTTATTAAACATCTCTTTGACTTAATAAATACTTGGTCATTTACTATTTCCAAACAGGAATTCAGACCATATCAATGGAGCTCAGTTTAGCTGTTCCAGCCTGTGAGATTTGGGTATATTCCAGTCATAACAGTTTAATGTGAACCTGATCTTTTAGTGGAAAAGAAAGGGCTCATTACAGTGTACTTTATACTGATTTGGGTACAGCTGAAATAAAAAAAGAAAGTGTAGTAATCTCACCCTCCACCACTCAGGAAGCCTGCTGTAACAGGAACGGCTACACACTTATTTTCTCCAACCCCCACCTTCTCTCTCTTTGTCTTGCAGGAGCCGTACATAAACAAATCAGCAGTGTCAGTTCAGGCTCATTTCTCTCTGCAACGCACATACATCATCTTTCGGACCTTGGGGCTTCGCCACTTGACAGTTGTTGACCTACAGAACCGAGTTGTTGGGATAATAACCAGGAAAGATCTGATGTCGTTCCAGCTGGAGGAGAGGCTGGCGCGTCAGCTGGCATCGCAGAAACGTGACTCAGATGAGCAGCCCTTAGATTAGGAAAAGAGAACAGAACTGTGAATGTTTTATTTCTTAAGATTTGTCACTTTAATTTTTTTTTTAATAAGCCTGCATTCTTCTTAGGTAAAGGAAAAAATGGATATGACTGTGCTGTTAGATTCCTTTAGAGCAGGGCAGTTCAAAAGGCATCCTCCCTGGGTCCTTAAATGTATCCTACCACTAGCTCCCTCGAACCATAGGATGATGGCAAAGTTCATTGACTGCAGATTTGACAGGGCACTGGGTTAGATGGACCATTGGTCTGACCCAGTATGGCTGTTCTTATGTATGGTCTGATATTTTTAAGGCTTGTGAACTAAATCAGAATTTTTCTACTCATCTACCATGGAAGGCAGAAGTACAAGCAGATATGAAGGTTGAGGTTAAAATGTCCCAAAGCGTCTATTTTCAAAAGTGACATAGTCATTTAGCGGCCTAAGTCCTGCTGATTTTCATTGAGACTTAGGCTTTGTCAACACTTAAAGTTGCACTTCTGTAACTATGCTGGCATAGTTAGATGCAAAAATGCCCTAGCACAGAGGATATTATACTGGTATAAAAGTGATTATACTGGTATAACTTATTCTGGTTTGGCGAAGCAAAATAACCTATATCAGTATAAAACAACTTACATTATAACTGTATCTACTCTAAGGCTTTTACTGACACATTTCTGTCAGTAAAAAAATCATACCCCTTACATACATAGTTATGCCAGTAAAACTTTAAGTGCAGACTAGAGCTCAGGCTACTTCACTTTTAAAAAATAGGATGTAGGCTCCTAAGTGACTTAGAAGCTTTTAAAAAATATACTGTGTGCACCTTTCTTTTTGATTTTAAAAGCATGTACTTGTAGGCTGATTTTAAACACTGCCTATGGGAATTGGACAACCAATTAAAATGAATGGGAATTGGGCATCCTACTTGCCTGAGATATATTTTAAAATCTTGGTTTCAATGAGTATGCCAGGCAGGCATAGTCCTGAGACCCTAGGGCAAACTGCTAATGTGGCCCTCAGCAGTGCAAAGTTTGAGTATGTCTGCTCTTGACTAGATTTCCTTTCATGTTTGCAGCTATTAGAACAGTCTCTCTTTCTGTACACCCACCTGGTGTAATTTGATATGTAATGAGTGTCTCACACAGAGGAGATGATCACAATTGTCCCTCTGGTTTGGATGTAGTTGTTGTTTATATTATAACATATTTGGAAACCAGGCACCCACAACACAATATAAAAGGCCCCATTCGTTGTGATTTTTGGTTTCAAACATTATGTGCTTCCATGGAAACGTCATTAAACATTGATAAATGAATGTGACAAATCTTTTGGATAAGAGACTGGTAGACTTCCTCTCTGACATAATAATTAATTGTTATTTTTGTTCTGCTAAATAATTTCCCATAGACATGCATATTAAAACCACACTATTGTCCCAAGGCTCCACCATGATTAATGTTATAATGAATACCAAGAAAAACTAGTAACTGTTTACTGGTTATAAAAAGTTGCCAGATTATCTGAAAGTAGATTTCCGATATTTGAATTGTGCAGCTTTTAGCCTCCTATTAGTCAGAGATTTATAGGACTTTCCCTGATGTCGTTCTTCACTTAGTAATGCTGTTTTCCTAGCACAGCAGAGGGTACAGGGTGCATTAAAGAGTGTGAAGTTTACAAGACAAAGGGCAGAGAATGAAATGTTAAAGAGCTTGCAGTCCAAAGCCATAATTAGGTAAAGGAGACATAATGAACTAGGAATGTCTTGTGGACCATCTAGCTAGTAGGCGGTGGGGAACAGGTGGATTTTTAATTATCTCCCTTTCAAACCAGTAATATTATACTAACTAGTATATTGGCTGGGTCACTGTCATTACTGACATGTGCTTCACCTACTCTAGGGAGGTGGGGATGGGGTGTCCTGAACTTTGTGGATCACTGAGCATCAGCAGGACAATAGATCTAATCTAGAGTCCTCTTGTGAATTCCCCTAAAAAGCTGGTACTATGAAGCTGGCTTTGAGTCCCACTCCCTCTGGTAACTAATAGCGAATCCCATATTTGGAGTATGCTTGCTGTAAACTTGTGCTCTTGGTTCAAGACCCAGTACTCTAGCTGGTAAATGGGCTCCTTGATTCCTTGAGTGCATAAACAATGCTATCCCACTAGTACTCAGCATTATGTGCCCATCCATGCAGTGTAAATCTCCTTCATCTTTCCACTAATTACATCTCAGGCTGATTACCTCAGGAAAACAGTATCAACTATGTTCTGTAGTTGTGGTCTATTGAAATGAACACAAGGCTTAGAGAGAAAGATTCAGTGCGTCAAATCCCAGCACTGCCACTATCTTATCACATGACCTTGAGCAAGTCACTTAACGTCCTGTGCCTCAGTTACTCCATCTGAAAAATGGGGACATTAATGGTGAGCCACCTTCGTAAAGGGCTTTGTGCAATGCTTATGAAAAGTGCTATATAAATATGAACTATTAATATTAAATTTTAATTATTTATCTCATACCAATGATAAAGTAGTGCTAATTTTGCCATCATGACAATGTTGTATCTCTCAGGAAACATTCATCCAATTTACCACACATCACCTAAATGCCCTGTTATGTATTATGGGGATTGCATTCTCCCTCATGATATGCCAAATATCACCAACAGATGAGGCCTAAAATGGCAAAATCATACAGGATACACGGGTAAGATGTGCATATACTACTACAAATAGAATTCCTTTCAACATTTCCCAAGAGACATGAAGATGAGGCTCAAAGGAAGAGCTGTATTGTGGGCCCCACAGTCAAAAGAGTCCTACTTAGAGAGACTGACAACACTCATGACACAATATGTACAAAATGGTGAAAATGAAATGGCATTTTGCAGTCTACCCGTCGTGATACTTCATCAACACATTGGCTCTCATGATCCCCACATCCAACAGGTAGGTGAATCTTTTGGTACTTAGACATAATGATTTGAGAAATTGAGATAAATTGTCTTATAGTTTTGCATGAGATATGTATTTAGATTATGGATGTTCACAATTTGCCAACACAAATCCCAGTGAAGAAGGCGGAGAGCTCCTCCAGGGAAGGTCCATTTCAAGTCCTTCACCATCATTTTTGGTCTTTGTATACAGTCATACATCTTCCTACTGACTCCATTTTTATGATGTTTGTTTCCCACCTCTTATTTGTACCCCAGAATGAAATCCATTTTGCAAATGACGCGGCCTTTGTTTTGTCCAGATTTGGTATTTTGAGGCAAAAAGCCCCCTTTTGAGTTAAAAGGGTTTCTTTTTAGCAACATTGTGTCTGATACAGTAGTTATTACAAATCCCTATACATGAGCATAAAATCCTAAGAAGGACCATTATTGAGGTAAATAATTTTCTGCCACATGTCTCCTGGGAGAATGTTATACCACTTTATTACATACTTTGTGTGGGTCATATGACCCACGTGTTCTTAGATACTTATTCCTGTATTCATTGCATTAGTGTTCCTATCACACTACACTGGTCTGATACGTACCTTGGAATTAGCTGTTTAGTGCTTAAAGTGTAACTCATAATAATGCAAGTTCCTTTTTAATTTCCTTGGTTTCTAAATGAGTTATTGGGCTCATTATACTAGTATTATTACTAGTATTATTACTATTATAATATCTAAAAGGCAACTATGCAAAAGCCAACAAAGAGCTCTATTTATTACAGCCATTACAAAGTATAGACTAACGCCACACTTCATCTTTATTTATGGTGCCGAAACTTTTTCTCCCACTCCTGAGTGGGTGGTCTGGTTACAGTGATGGTAAATCATTTACATCACTTTCCCTAAAGTAACACAAAACCCACCCAAATGGTGAAAAATGATTTTTTTTGTAGTAAGAAACCTTTTCGAAAGAAAATCTATAGCTATGTATAAGGTATCCCACTGGAACTTTCCTAAACTAATTTTCATGTTGTTCTCCCAGCAGTTCCCACTAGTGCCATGTTTTGAGGATCTCTTTGTACTTTATATTTGTTTAATAATATGGTGCAAAAATAATCTGTGTTCACTTGGAACTCTTCAAAATGTTAATCCCTAAAAATGTTACTTTATGGAGATTATCCTACACCAGTGGCTCTCAACCTGGGGCACTTGCTGCCCCAATCACAGACAGCTGGCTAGTCACATGGTACTGGCTCCTCTGCCTTGTTGCTAGCTGCCAAACTGCATTAAAAGGAGCTCTAAATACATTAAATATGTTCCAAATGTTACTTTTCCATGTAAGCAGTTGCCGTAGTTGCTAAAAGGAAGTTATGTGATGGCAAAGTAATTTGTGTGACAAAGACAATTTATCTATTAAAATGCAGCCCACATTTTGTCTTCATATTGGATGTGGAGCTTGTCAAGCTAATTTGTAGCAGCCTCATCAGCAAAGTGCAGAGCCCTAAACCCACCATCAAATCTGGTCAGAGGGTAGTCGTCAGTGATGTGAGACATTGTCCGTCTGTCTTCGGCCACAGCTAATGTGGAATCTTCTCATTAGTCCCAGGTATGAAAACTGGCTGCACATTGACCCTGGCCCATTCAAAACTGGTGGTGTGGTGAAGCCAAGGCAGGTCAGTTATAAGAGACTGGTTTCTGACATCAGCTGCAGACCACACTTCATGCCACATCGATGGCACAGAGAAATCTTGGCAGCACTAGTGGGCACACAACAGGTGCCTTGATGACAAGCGTGCTCCTGAGTGGTTGTAGAAGCCTGTGTATTGTGGTAGACTTGAGTTTGCCCTGATCTTCTTAACCATTCTGACTGTAGCATCCTCACAATGGATGTGTGGAGGAGTGCTTAACACAGGAATGTTGCTTAATACATGGAAGTCATGGTACTGGCGTGCATCAAAATGTCCCAGTTATGAGGAGCATGGTTAAATATAATGGTCAAGCCATCTGGCTAGCCCTCAGAATACCGCAGCTCAGCACGGAGGACTACTAGCAGCCAAACGCATCATTATCGCCACTATGAATAGACTGATAGAAGATTAGGGTCGGAAGAGACCTCAGAAGGTCATCTAGTCCAACCCACTGCTCAAAGCAGGACCAACACTAACTAAATCATCCTAGCCAGGGCTTTGTCAAGCAGGGCCATAAAAGCCTCTAAGGATGGAGATTCCACCACCTCCCTAGGTAACCCATTCCAGTGCTTCACCACCCTCCTACTGAAATAGTGTTTCATAATATCCAACCTAGACCTCCCCCACTGCAACTTGAAACCATTGCTTCTTGTTCTGTCATCTGCCACCACTGGGAACAGCCAAGATGCATCTTCTTTGGAATCCCCCTTCAGGTAGTTGAAGGCTGCTATCAAATCCACCCTCACTCTTCTCTTTTGCAGACTAAACAAGCCCAGTTCCCTCAGCCTCTCCTTGTAAATCGTGCTCCAGGCCCTAATAATTTTTGTTGCCCTCCGCTGGACTCTGTTCAAATTTCTTCACATCCTTTTTGTAGTGGGGGGCCCAAAACTGGACACAATACTGCAGATGTGGCCTCACCAGTGCCGAATAGAGAGAAATAATCACTTCCCTCGAGGTGCTAGCAATGCTCCCACTAATGCAGCCCAATATGCCGTTAGCCTTCTTGGCAACAAAGGCACACTGCTGACTCATATCCAGCTTCTCATCCACTGTAATCCCTAGGTCCTTTTCTGCAAAACTGCTGCTTAGCCAGTCAGTCCCCAGCCTATAGCGGTGCATGGGATTCTTCTGGCCTAAGTGCAGGACTCTGCACTTGTCCTTGATGAACCTCATCAGATTTCTTTTGGCCCAATCCTCCAATTTGTCTAGGCCCTATCATATGATATAACTATGTTTAATGTCATACTTGAAAGAGGGAAAAGGTAATTTAAACTCTCTCTTAACTTTGCAAAACTTTGCTTATTGTTACATTTTAATGACTTATTTGGTTTTGGTCTGATACAGTTTTCAAACTCCTCCTAGCAACCAAAAGCTTCTGGTTTAGGACTGGAGAATGAGGAGGCAGTGGAGAAGTACACACTCTTCAAATGTATCTTGTTCCCAAAATATGTCGGTTTTTCCTTTTTGTTCTGTTGATCTACGTGGTTTGATTCAGGTGCTAGCTAACTTGCAAGTGGGGAATTTATGATTGAACACTTCTGCTTTTAAATAGGCATTATATATTCTTGGCTGCACCTGTTCAGTGGGTTACCACATTCTTTCCAGTGGAGAATGAGGAAAAGTTTCTCTTCCCACCTGACATTACTTACTTCTCCAATGGGAAATAATGATACGTGTCCCTGTTTAAGTTACTGGCCAGTGAGAAAGGAGCTTGCAAGACTGGAAATAGCAAAAGGAACATTTATTTTTATGAAAAAAAGGTGTGTTAGTGTCCCGTGGTCTTGGGGAACTGCATGGCACAAGGTAGTATTGATAAACTGCTATGGATTTTCTTTCTTCCAGGTCCTCTGTTTGAATCTAATTCAGATGGTTAAAGCATTGTCCTCTGATGTGTATTTTGACATAAGTGAAAAGTGTAGATTCTTAGTGAACAGGTGTTCACACCACAGAAAGACACCTTTCCAACTGGCATCCTTTATGCCAACCTCTTCACTGAGAAGCCAAAAACTGAATGAGAATGGAAAAATAACTACCCATTGCTGCAAGAGGTGGTCCCCTTGGGCCTACATCTGGAGAATAACTGGTGAGGCAGTGCCGTAAAATCTGTGTTAATGTTGCGTGTGCTATACCTGCGTTTTATAAAAAGAAGATTTCAGTCAACAGAGCTGTCAGTGCACCTTGGGTGATCAATACATTGATTAACTGCTAATTTTAGGGTAGGAGTTTGCTCTCAGCACAATTGCCTGGGTCTTGGACATTCTATCTAAAGCTGGTCTGGACTCTTTCAGCAAAACATTTTCTCAACGGAAAGTGCTGATTCATTGAACGGAACTATTTTGTGGGAACACACTAGGGTCAGCAAAATCAGGAAGGGTTTCTCAGCTCCACACAGGGCAGGAGAATGCCCAAAATAGCCACTAGCTCAGTGGTTAGGGCATACGCCTGGGATATGGAAGACCTAGATACGAATCCCTGCTGTGCCTGATTTGGAGCAGGGACTTGAACCCAGCTCGTTTGCATCCCAGGTGAATGCCCTAATCTCCAGGCTCTAGAGTCTCTTTCTCAAGTTCACCTGTTGGAGCTGTTCCACTTTGTATAAACAAACATTCCTCGGGCCAGGGAGAGACTGAGTGCATAGTCCAGTGGTCAGGGCATTCACCGGTGATGTGGGAAGGCAGGTTCAAGTCCCTGCCCCGAATCTAGCATTTTGTTTGTTGGTTGCAGGTCTTCCCTCTGGGCAGCAGAGGCTGCTCCTTTGAGAGATGCTGACTGATGGTGCTGGGAGACCGGACATAGTAAGGGGAGTGAATGGGGAGAAGAGAAAGCACAGGGAACCTCCCAGGAGTTGGGAAAGAGCAGCAACCTTACAGGGGATTGAGGGAAAGAAAAGGGGAACATAAAATGGGTGGAGGAGAGGGGATGGGAAAGAAGACAAGAAGGAAGAGCCTCCAGAGTTGGGAACTGGAAGAAGGAAGGAGGGATTGGAAGGGAAAGCTTGAAAGGAGAAATGCCACAGAAGGGAGCAGGCCCATTGACTGCCTCTGATCGTATCTCCTTTTAGTTACCTCTGAGACATTTAGCTCTTACGTTCTTTCTTCATAGAGGACTCCAGCCAATTCCATAGTCTGTTTTGGTAGATTGCCCTTCCCTTTTTCTACTCCTTTCAGATGACTTGAACAGAACCTATTTTTCCAAGTGAGATCTTCCCCAAATCCCATCCAGAGGGACTGCTGCTTCTCCCCTACAAGACTTGCTGCTTGAGAGTATGGACTTGAAATGGTGTTGGCCTTTTTGGTTGACAGATTGCCCGTAAGATCAAATTGGATTTGCTGTCCACGATCGCACCTAAGTCTCTCTGAGCATTTCAGGTTTCTCTCTCCCATTGGATATCTGGGTTTCACAGTATTTCTCTTTAGCTGAATTAGCAGCATTTTCCCAAGCTGAATTTCATTGTGTCATTTCCTGCCCATATTTCTGTCTTTTTTATGTTCTTTTGCATTTATTTCTCTATCTTTGGTGGAGTTTGCATCTTCCTCATCACTTTTTAATGGAAATTATTTTATTGTTTGGGCTAGGGCTGTCAAACGATTAAAAAAATTATTCGCAATTAATCGCACGATTAAACAAATTCATTGCATGATTAATGGCATTGCTAAACAATAATAGAATATCATTTATTTAAATATTTTTGGATGTTTTCTACATTTTCAAATATATTGATTTCAATTACAACGTAGAATACGAAGTGTACAGTGCTCACTTTATATTTATTTGTGATTACTAATATTTGCACTGTAAAAAACCAAAAGAAATAGTATTTTTCAATTCACCTAATTACAAGTACTGTAGTGCAATCTTGTTATCATGAAAGTTGAACTTACAAACGTAGAATTATGTAAAAAAAAAAATCTGCATTCAAAACCAGAACAATGTAACACTTTAGAGCCTACAAGTCCACTCAATCCTACTTCTTGTTCAGCCAATCACTCAAACAAGTTTGTTTACATTTTCAAACAAGTTTGTTTACATTTTCAAGAGATAATACTGCCCTCTTCTTGTTTACAACGTCACCTGAAATTGAGAACAGGTTTTTACATGCCACTGTTGTAAACGACATCGCAAGATTCATATATCCCTTCATGCTTCAACCACCATTCCTGGGAACATGCACCCATGCTGATGATAGTTTCTGCTAGATAACAATTCAAAGCAGTGCAGACCGAGGCATGCTCATTTTCATCATCTGAGTCAGATGCCACCTGCAGAAGATTGATTTTCTTTTTTGGTGGTTTGGGTTCTGTAGTTTCTGCATCAGAGTGTTGCTCTTTTCAGACTTCTGAAAGCTTGCTCCACACCTCGTCCCTCTTACATTTTGGAGGGCACTTCAGATTCTTAAACCTTGGGTCGAGTGCTGTAGCTATCTTTAGAAATCACACATTGGTACCTTCTTTGCATTTTGTCAAATCTGCAGTGAAAGTGTTCTTAAAATGAACAACATGTGCTGGATCATCATCTGAGACTGCTATAACATGAAATCTATGGCAGGGGACGTACAATTCTCCCCCTAGGAGTTCAGGCATTTAATTAATGCTTTATTTTTTTAACGAGTGTCATCAGCAGGAAGCATGTCTTCTGGAATTGTGGTTGAAGCATGAAGTGGTATATGAAAGTTTAGCATATCTGGCATGCAAATTTCTTGTAGTGCTGGCTACAAAAGTGCCATGCAAATGCCTGTTCTCACTTTCAGGTGATATTGTAAATAAGAAACAGGCAGCTTTATCTCTCGTAAATGTAAACAAACTTTTTTCTCTAAGCATGGCTGAACAAGAAGTAGGACTAAGTGGAATTGTGGGCTCTAAAGTTTTACATTTGTTTTGTTTTTGAGTTTAGTTATGTAACAAAAAATCTATATTTGTAAGTTGCACTTTCACAATAAAGAGATTGCACTACAGTACATGTATGAGGTGAATTGAAAATACTATTTATTTTGTTTATCATTTCTACAGTGCAAATATTTGTAATCAAAATAATAATATAAAGTGAGCACTTTGTATTCTGTGCTGTAATTTAAATCATTATATTTAAAAATGTAGAAAAACATCCAAAAATATTTAATACATTTCAGGTGGTATTTTACTATTTAACTGTGTGATTAAAACTGTGATTAATTTTTTAAATCATGATTAATTGTAATGGTGAGTTAACTGCAATTAATCGACAGCCCTAGTTTGGGCTAATTTCAGGAAATATTTTTCTTATGCTCCCACATAGTCTGGGCATTGGCAGAAAACATGACGCATTGTTTCAATCTCTCTACCTATGGTGCTTATATGGCCCCATCATTGTAGTATCTTTCCCCTCTGAGGTAGTAGGAAAGTGCTATTACACGCATTTTACAGATGGGCAAATGAGGCACAGAGAGACTTAATGACTTGCCGAGGGTCACATGGGATGTTTGTGGCAGAGCTGGAATTGAACCCTGGAATCTCTAGCCTAGGCTAGTCCTCTAACCATCCTTCCTCTAAATCTCTTTTCTCTGACACTAGTGACGCAGCGATTGTTCTCCAGGTTTGTGCTATGCTTTGTGTACCCCCATTTCTATTTCTAATTTAAGAGCAATGGCTCTGATTTCCCATGACTCCCTACCCATTGTGTGTAACCATTTACATTTTTTTCAAAGTGGATATAAAACACTACCAAATCAGAACGGCAGTTTTTATGCCCACCCGCTCACTCTGTACTGGTGCATATTATTCAACATGGTAAATGGGAGTGGAGTCAGGACACGTGATCCTGAAGGTGGTGATAGTTTTCATTTTGCACAGTGTAGTAATTGCAGTAGTTTGTCAGCATGAAAGTTCTCTGCAGGGAATTGTAATATGTTTTCCCCCCATGATTTGTATATTAACTGTGGTATTGATTTTGTGTTCCAAGTTTTGGAGTTTGGAGTTGTTTCATTAGTATGTTGAGTCAGGCTTCAACAACAGTGTGTAAAACTAAGAATCTCACTGAATACAGGAACCTGATCCCCCTGTCCTGTGTCCTACGTGGGAGTGAATTATGTTTCTATTTGGATTTGTTCCTCAAGTGCTCTGCAGCGGAGTATAGACTGTTTGGCTCAGATGGCACAAGACATTGAATCTTCTTTTGGTCTACTGCAAGGAGTAGGAACCCTTTCTCAGTTCCATTGATTTTAATGTGAGTTCTTTCTGAATTAAGTATTTCAGGGTTCGGTTCACCCTACTTGAATTTTTGATGAGGTAGGGGAGCATTAGCTGATGGGTTTTCATTGACAAAAAACGCTTGTTGTACATACAATTACTAGCACACCTGATTCATTTTATGAATGATTTTATCAGATTTTTTGGTGAGAAAAATTTCTTCGTGAAAAATATGAGCAATGGATTTCCAGACAAAAGATGGAGGAGGGAGAATGAGCATAGATGTAGTCGGAGGAGGGCTGTGTTTTCATCACAGCTTTGCACAATAAGCAGTGTAATTCCAGGAGCTAGTATACTGGATGGGAGGCTTGCATGGAAAAACCCAGGCTACAGGAAGTGGTGTTGGTGATTCAGTGATAGGAGTCTGACCTCAGAATCATCATTGAACAAATGCCCCAGTGAGATGTAGGGGGACAGTGTTACTGGAGGTGCTGTCTTTCAGACAAGATTGGAACAGGTCATAACCACTTGAGGTCATTGAGAGTCAGTTTTTTGTGTAAGTAGGGACTTTGATGCCTGCATCCTGGCTAACTTCCAGTTGTATTAGTTACATTGTGCAACCTAATTTTCCTTGCAGTTTCAATTGGACACAGAACTCTTCACATCTTGTTCTAAATTTTTGTTATATTGCTGTGTCCTGTTAAACTATTTTCATGTTCCCACCTGGAGGTGGCTGCATTTCAGTGGTAGGTGAAATAATTCTTCTTTCTGCATATAGTTCAATCAAAAAATGCTCTGCAAAGTTTCTAAATAAATGTAAGCTATTACTCTAGATAGCATACCTTCACTTTTCTTCTCTAATTATATCTGTAATATAAGCAGCAATATACTGTAAAGGGTCTATTTATGGTTCTTATTTTTTAGCAATTGTATGGGGCTTTACATATTTAAAGCACTGACACACTTAACTAAATAACTAGATTTTGGCGAACGTTATACATGGATTTTTATGCACCACTTAAGATTCCAGTTTAGAAAAGGTACTGTATTCAACGTTGCATTTGTATCTGTTTGTTTGCCTTCGAGAGACAAAGTGTGTGAGGTAATATCTTTTATTGGACCAACCTCTGTTGATGAGAGAAACAAGCTTTTGAGCTACACAGAGCTCTTTTTCCAGTCTGGGAAAGGTACTCCCTGCATCACAGCTAAATATAAGGTAAACAGGTTGTTTTGCTTAAGTAGTTAGTACATATTCTAAGGGACCATACAAGGTGGAGTGCCTGTTAACACTTTTGCAGTCATAGGACACGCACACACACAAAAAAAGGGGGGGATTAGTGGGTTACAGATTGTTGTAATAAACCATAAATCCAGTATCTGTATTCAGACCATGATTTTTATTGTCTAGAGAGTAGTAAATTTAAGCTCCCAGATTCATCTTTTGAAAGTGTCATGCAGGTTTACTTTGGTGATGAGAACTGATAGGTCAGACACAGAGTGATCACTGCGTGAAAAGTGTTCACGGACAGGTGAGAAGGTGTTTTGGTCTTTTCTCATTTTCCTGTGTGAGTTCATTAGAGAGAGTAATGATTGTCTGGTTTCACCCACATAGTTGTTGTTGGGGCATTTAGTGCACTGGATGAGGTATACCACAGGTTGTGACAGGCAAGCGTAGGATTCATGGCTCTTGAAAGGTGTGTTGTGGGGGGTGCTGATTATTGTAGTGATAGGGATATGTCTGCAGGTTTTGCATCTGTTTTACTTCGACACAGCAATCTCCTTATCAGTGCTGGAATTATGCCCCATTATTATCTATGCCCCCACTTTTGATCATACAGCATCAAGAGTGGAAATGCCAATCAACCCAGGGAGGAGAACAGTTAGTTACATAGTAAACGCTTTGTAAGCTGACACAGAACTTGATGATCGTTCTCCAGTCATATTCATGCTTTATCAATGGCAAACTCCTTCCTGTCTGATTGTTTCTGACATGCCACGTCTCATTCCTGTACAGTGAGTCTCACCCTGAAGAGCAGCTCATGAGGATACACCCACCTGCTTCAGCGTAAGGTTTGCTGCCTCCGGCAAAGCAATTCTGGCTCGTGGTTTAGCCAGATGAAAAAGCCTAACGAAAGCAATTTCCCACACAAACAAGGGACATTTTCCGGCTAAGCTTTCTCTTCAGCATTATTGTTCTTAATGTATAGTTTGTTTTTTTAAAGAGCCACGTTATAATTGTCCATTTATCTTCTGTTTCATTTCACCTCTATAACCTTCTCATTAGTAAAGGTTTTGGTTTGACGTGTGCAAATCAGCTGCTAATAGGAACCACTAGATGCCGCTCTTTTCAATATGTTCACAGGATAAACTGGTCTTACTAATGAACTGAGTGAGTCACACACAGCCTGCCGTGTTTGAACAGAACTGTAGCACCACGGTATTGCAAAAATGACCTCAGTAGAAGTTTATAGCTTTTGGACCATTTTCAGTGGGTTTGTGCCAAGCTAAAAATGAAGGCTAAAAGATGAATCAAAAAGAGCTAAATATCCCGGGGTATGGTTCTCAAAGTCTCTCATCGCTTAACTCTTGAAACACTTTTTTTGTTTTTAATCACTGTTGAAAGAGCTTGTTTACTTTTGTGCTATTTTCCTGAAGCAGCAAGTTGTTGTTTCATTTCTACGAAGAATGTTCTAAACACATCTAGGCACTGAGCAGCAATGCTAAACCGAAGAGACATTTCCATTGGCCATTAGTGTTATATTAGCACATAGCTAGTTCAATGGTGGTTGCATTATAAATATCAAAGGAAAATTAATAGATTAGATATTGCAAAGATGTCAGTGATGGAGACTTCATGTTTATTTCCTTCCTGCTGTCCTATAGTGAAAGGCACCTCAGATGACACTTTATGAGAGAGAAACCACAGACTCATTGAAGCAAATCACTTTAATATATTAAATTGCAATAGCAAAGCTCTGTGCTACACTTTTGAAGGATGTGCTTTTTCTTTTCCTCCTTGCAGTCTTCTCTTCAGAACAACAGATGCATTGGCTGCATAGTATTCAGCAACGAAATCCTCCAAAGCACATGACTGTGCACCAGCATCTGGATGGCTGTTTAGATTACACTGGAGAAAATATTCAAGACCAGTTAATCCACATCTGAAGATTGCCTCTCATAGGTGCCAGGGACACAGAGACTTTGGGTTATCCATGCTTCTAGCCTGGTCATGCAAAATAAAATTATCCATTCAACAGAAAGAAACAAAGAAAATGTCATTTAAAAAAAAAGTTTTATGTAGCTTAAAATAAATGAATGCAAGCACACACCTAATTAAGTAATTTAGCATTTGTGTGAGATGCTGTATTGGCTGGACTCCTTTATTTGTACACAGAATGGGTAGCAGCAATGCAAGAAATAATATGCCTTAGCTACGACCTGGAGTGACCCCCATAAATGAAGAGTGGGGGTTAGTAATGCACAAGTTGGAAACTTTCTCCTCTTAACTCTGGAGTATTAACATGCAGAAGTTGCTTGGCTCCTCTGATGAGATGCCATGGAGTTCCAGCCATCATGTAAACATCTGTCCACTGAGCAACTGCACAGAAACCACCATTTCATTTTGTACAGGCCACTGAGCATCTGTCAGGTGGGAATATCTTGGTTATTACAGGTCTGACTCAGTGTCCTAGATATGAAAGTTTATTTAAGTCTTTATCAAGTCCTTGAATTATCCAGTGTCCTTTGTGTAACTTTCTTGTTTTGGACTGGATCTTTTTCTGCTCTGTGTTATCAGTCTCTAAGTAGGCTTCTAAACAACTGCCTACAGTGCACTACCCTCACAGTTCAAGCAGTTGCACTGGAGCACTGAGTTCATTATGCTTTTCTGATGCAAGTTATTATCTATGGTAAGATCACTAAGGAACAACTCAAAATTCTTTTGTGTATCTCCTATCAGTCAGCATCTCATCGCCAAGAGGTTTTGTTATTAGTCTTGACAGGACACATGCTGTATCAGGTTGTGTCCTAAAACCATCAGACTATGAAAAGATTCAGCAGATAACATTGTGAGTGACTGTATTATCAGCAGTACTGAGATCCCCAAACTGATTTTTCTTGCAGGGCATGGGTGCATACACTGCTTTGCAATTGCAGTGTCATTCAAGAGTGCTGGGCTGTTGATGTTGCCTCTCTTCAACTATAGAAAAATATGCTGAGGATTTGAAGCATTTTGTTTGGAAAAAAAATACTCTTCATGTTTAAATATGGATGCAGCAAACAAGAACTATACTAAGCAATTGCCAGGCCAATTGAAGTCAATGGGAGTTTGAATGTGCCTGGCTCCTTGCAAGATCAGGCCTATACAGTATATAAGAGAAAACATTGTTTAAAGTTAATGAACCAACCTTGTAAAAATGATGCTGTTGTGGTTGGGCAGATCTTACAAGGTTTGGAATTTGGGTTCTGTTAGGAGTTGGGATGCTCATCAGAAGATTGTTCTGAAAGAATCATGAGAACAAGCTTGATTTCAAGATTGCCAATATTTCCCACTTCTGGTAGGATTGGAAATATCAGAAGCATAGCCTTTTTTGTGGCATTCTGTTAATTCTGCATCTGGTATTAGGAAGTGCAGGGGAAAAATGGTGAGGGTGAATTTACCAAACTTTTTAAACTTTGAAAAAAGTTTGGTTCAATTTGGGGAAAAGATTGAGTGGTTCTTGTTTTTCATTTGTAGGGAGAAGAGGAGGATTTCCTTCCCAGGAGGCTACATTGTAAAGCCTTTTTATTATACATGCAAAATTCCTCTGAGCAGACATTGAATAAGTGAAGAAGAATGTGATTTTACCAAAGCCGCAGAATTCATTTGAACTCTGCCAGGTGTTTGGCTGTAAGATTGTGAGGTCCCCTTTTTAACAGCTCATATACTTTATCAATAATACATGAAGTGTTTCATTATCTTACACACTGTAGTTGGCACACATCTGTTTGCAGACAGAGAGTGATGGCTTACAGTATTTGCTGAGTCCATATTTTGTTGTTGCCATGAAATGATGTGTGGCGTATGATAAGACAAATATTCTAGGATGAAAGTCACTAGAGAAGGGCAAAATATAATAAATACTTTCAGGTCACTGGTAAGTAAAACCATAAATTATTAAAGTAAAAACAGTGTTTTGCCTTTGCCCTTGCTCCCATAAATGTAGGAGTGCTTGAGTTAAAGAAGAAACTCCATTTATTCTTAGTCCACCCATTGTGCATAAGTAGTACACACCACAGATGATCATGAAATAACTTTTTTGAAACACCTAAGCTACCTAGCCTCTGAGTGATTCAAGGTCCACATTTCAGACCCACAGGGTTACATTTTCAAAAACTGGAGGCCAAGTTGCACAACCTCCCTCCCCCAAAACAACAACCCACCAGCAATATGTGTAGTCACATTTGTGCTCATAAATCAGGTAACTGAACATGCAAATTGGTATTTGCATGCACAAATAGGTATTTAAATGCATAATGCAAGATTTTGTGGATGAAAAGGGCAGGTGCAAGCATTTTTAGAAGTGATTTTAGCAATGTAGCTCTCAATATTACTTTTCTGTATTTTATTAATTTTAAGCTTTTTGAATTTAAAGACTCTAAGAACTGAGTTCCACTGTTTCTCATTAAGGCATGTGCTTAACTGCTTTGCTAAATAGGCATGGATTTAGGCACGTACTTAAGGATTTTGCTGGATCAGGGCCTAAATTAGTGAGGAAAAATGACTCACTAGGGGATAGAGGATGGGAATTGGAGCCATTGATTGAACACATAACACAAAGGCAGTCCATGCCCCAGAGAGCTTCTGATCTAGTATCTAGATCAGTGGTGGGCAACCTGCGGCCTGTCAGGGTAATCCACTGGTGGGCCGGGAGACAGTTTGTTTACATTGACCATCTGCAGGCATGGCCTTCTGCAGCTCCCAGCCAATCGGAGCTGCTGGCTGGGAACGGGGAACCAGGGCTACTGGGAGTGGTGGGTGGCCGTGCCAATGTAAACAAACTGTCTCGTGGCCTGCCAGCGGATTACTCTGACGGGCCACATGTGCCTGTGGGCCGCAGGTAGCCCACCACTGATCTAGATAGCATGCAAAAGGTGCCTAAAGACACAAATGGGGGCAGTGAAGGAAATGGGAGATCAAGGTAATTGTAGAGATTGGTGCATTTGTATAAATTAGCCAAAGTGGCTACCATAATCATAGATGGTCACCTCACCAAATAAATGATTCCTTTTTAATTCCCATTCTCTCCTCTGGTGAAACAGAACATTTTATACATTCTATTCTCAATATTTCCAGCTGTCAGAGAAACAACAGGCAGGGCACAGGTGAAAAAGTGCTAATTCTCTGGCATATAGTAGTTTATCTGAGGAACATGGTGAAATTTCACCTTGCAACAAATGTAAGGCTTCTTGTGGTGACGCTTTCATGATGACATTTACTCTCTAAGAACTGGGAGGAGGGTCATCAACTAATTTGTGAGGCCTCTCAATGGTAATGATGCTAACTCCATAGCAGCAGGACTGGAAGAATCCTATGGAGCCCAGTTTGTGCTTCTGCACTGTCACTTAACTGACAGAGCAAGGATGCTTCTTTCAGCCTCCAGTGTCAGTATCACTGGGATTAGGTATCTTTCCATCCACACAAAGGCTTGTAGGCATTTAGAGCTAGTGACTCCATTGGGACAACTTACATGAGTAAGGGGACTACTTCTGAGAGTCAGCTTTGGTCTCACTGGGTCATCATCAAGGACATTGCTGCATGGACATTGATTACATGAAGTGGCTGGTTGCCCTGTTTGATCTTGCAGCAGTTTAGTATAGTATAGCAACACTTTTTGTGAAAACTGATGCATCCATGCAGAATACACCTTACATCCATTTACTTCAACCAGTCACTTTTGGATTTCTGAAGCACCTATCCAGTAGTCCTAGCTAATTGCTTTTGAACACACGGCAATGAATGCATTCCATGCTTGGACAACTAATACTGACTTTTGAACAGACATTGAAAGACATGAACATGATGACTTACGTCATTCAGTACTGTGCTTAATTTGAACTATTGACCAAAAGGGGAGAGAGACTGCCAGTTCTTTGAGCCATTTCTCCCCAACCCAAATTTAATTTAAAAAAATGCCTGTAAGAAAACACTGAGCAATTATATAATCTAAAAGGTTGGGGATTTAATCAAATACTCTATTTGTTTTGGCTCTGCTCTGTCTTAAAAGTGAATCTGATAAAACCCTCAAGGTAAATTTTCTAATAATGTGCAAGTGCACCTTGCATTGATGCTAATGGTAATCCCTGAATCCTAACTGCATAAAAAAAATCTGTACTAATTTAGAGCAAGCAGTTCTGATTTTAGGTGAAGGTAACAAGAATCTGAGGCATAATTTCAAGGGTCTTTGTCCTAAAAAGTCAGACTTAGCAATGACGTGACTGAAAATAAATTCCTCTTATTTTGAATTTTAACCTGGAGAAGATTATTGATTGAGTCACATACTGCCCATAACAAAGCACCCATTACTGTGTCAGCAGAATTTGCATGTTTTGCTAGAAAAAGGCATATACCTAGAAAGAAAATGGGGACAGACCCTTAGTTATGGCAATAATAAAAGGCATTGCTACAAAACCATTATCTTTTATATCACTATTACGAACTCGGCATGCATTGTTTGTGCTCAAAATTTAATTTCCTTGGCTTTGTATTTTTACAGTCCTAAAAATCTGCCATATATCCAAGAATGAATCCAGGCAATTTAAGATAATCTCATAAACTTTAAAATTTAATATCTTGAGTGAAAAATAGCTAGAAAATAGAACATTTGTATCAGCATTTTATTTATTATAGTGACTATTCTCTCAATATATGCACTTGGCTCCCCATTGTCATTCATGGGAATGACGTATGCTGAAATACAGCAGAATTCAACTCTTATTAGCAGAGCGAGTGGTACTATTATTGTGCTCTGCAGATAAGATATTTCTTTTAAAATACTTGTTCAGAAGCTTCATTTATAAATTTTATTACCTAGATTTCATGTCCATTACCTTATATTAATATATTATCCAATATAGAGATTTTGAAGACTGCAATATGCTGTATAACGTCCTCTGTGTTCTCAATAAACCTAAAATTTCTCATAGCAACTTCTTTTACTGAAATGCAATGGGAAATATGTCTGACCTTTACTATTTCTTTAATTAAATGGTCTGGACCACTATTAGCATTGCAGTGTTATTAATTCTTCATGGCCTCTGATGCTAACGCTAACACTCTGAAGCAGGCCAGGACCCCAGGATCCTGGGTTGCAGGGTCTAATACATGATGACCTTCCAATCCGTCATCTGTAATGATCTTGGGGTTCATTAAATAACAAGCCAGTTAATGAGAAAGGAATAAAACTCTAATAAAACAAACTGGAGCGCTTCTGTAGTGAACTGCTGCACACAGCCATGCCGGGTTCCCAACCCCCGCCTCTAAAGCACATCTCCAAATTCCTATGTTCATAATAATGTCCTTATGAGGGAGTGTCTCTAATTTATAATCTCCTACAAACATATCTCATCTTCCTTCTTATATAAAAATAGTTAATTTTTTTCTTCATGTATATAAGAGTTAACAACTGTCTAATAACACATGCATCAAATTCTCAACCAATGTAGTACATTTTCATAAACCCCAAATGTCAACTACCTAGAGAGGAGAAAGTATCAGAACATCACACTTGAGTGAGTCTTTGCCACTCACTTTCCTCAAATACCACTTCTCCAGGCAGGTTAGCAAGTCTCTGAGTCTTTCAGGACGTTTAATTTCCTGCTCTGATCATCTTAGTATCAGTCTTTCATTAGAGTCTGGATTGTTCTCTTGTTCCGTGACAGTTTCTCTTTTGTGCGTTGATAAAGCATCAGTCAGGTGGGAAATGCCAGAGTCCACATCTACTGTCAAAGTGTTGAAACTTTCTGGGATTACTTGTAAATCCCTTTGATTATGTCAAAATGTGTCCCCTTGGTCTGTCTGGACTGGGCAACAGAAGAGCTTGGATGCAGCTGTTCTTTAATGGCTCCTCTTTGGCCCCAAGTATTAGAGGCATGATTCCTCAGGCATGCTCTATCACCTGGGTTAAGAGATGGGAGATCCAGGCCCTTTTGTCAAAATAATAGTTCTACTTCTACCTCTGATTTTTTTTCATCTTCCATATGGTTACATTGTTATGAGATTTCAGCAAATTGTCAGTAATTGGTAAAATAGATCTGATCCTTCTTCCCATTAACAGCAGAGCTGGAGAAAAGCCATTCTCCAGGGGTGTACTTTGGTATACCAGTAATGCTTTATACAAATAACCACTGTCAAAATTCTTTTTCACATGGGTCTTTACTCTCCGTATAGATCTTTCCACAAGTCCATTTGATTGGGGGTAATTTGGACTTGATGTTCTGTGATGAAAATCCAATCTATGTCAAATTGCCTAAAATCTGCACTGAAAAATTGTGGCCCATTATTGCTAAAAGACTTCATCTGGAATTCCATGTCTGGAGAAGATTCCTTTCATGCCGGCTATCACTGACTTACCATTAGTACTATGCAGAGTGCAAATTTCTGGATACAGAGAGTAATAATCGGTGACTATTAAATAATCCTTTGATCGCCAGATAAATAAGTCTGTGCTGACCTTCCCATAATGCCTTTGTGGAACTGGATGAGGTCTCAGTGGCTCTGTCTGTTGCCGTGGCTTGTATTTAAGCAGGAAAAGCAGTTTCCTACCACATTTGTCATGTTGTGATTGATCCGCAGCCAATGCCGCATCTCTTGCGCTCATTTGCCATTCTCATTTCCTAAGTGACCTTGTGGATCTTCAAGGGCTCATTGGAATTACAACCTTACTGCCCTTGAAAATCACCCCATCTGTCACATTAAGTTCATGTCTGCAGTTTCAATAGTCTCTTATACATGGACAGCAACTGCTTATTTCTTCAGACCACCTTTTAATTATCACTTCTTTAAGGATTCCCAATGATTCATCTTTCTCCATTTCCTCTCTTCTTTGTTGCAGTTTCCAGTTAGCTATGGGAAATGACTTTACAATCAATTCTACATAGACTTGCATCTCTCTCTCTAAAGTCTTTTCTGTTTTTTTGGGAGTCACTGCTCTGGAAAATGCATCTGCACTGAACATGAATTTACTAGGCATGTAAGTCACAACCAAATCATACTTCTGCAGCTTTATCATCGTTCTTTGAATCATTAAGGTACAGTCATTTAGTGGTTTGCTAAATAACGCTATCAGGGCCTTGTGGTCTGTTTCCACTTCCATTTTCGGTCCATAAATATACTGATTGAATCTCTCACAGGCAAACAATGTTCCTAAAAGCTCCTTTTTGATCTCTGCATATATGGTTTCTTCCTTAGTCAGTGATTTGGGTACATAAACCACTAGTTGCCAACACTCCTCATGCTTCTGTAAAATCACTGCACTTAACCCAGACTGTGAAGTATCTGCTGAGATTTTAATAGGCCTTCCAGGTGCATAAAACTTCAACACTGGTTCTTGTATAAGTTGTTGTTTTAAATGATCCCATGATTCCTCCCGTTCTGTATCCCAGTATCATTCATTTTTATTCTCTAGGAGTTTTCTCATAGCTGCTGCTTTGGTAGGTAGATTAGGTATGAATTTTCCAAGATAATTACTCATTCCAAGGAACCGCTGGACATCTTTCTTTGACTGGGGATGTGGCATCATTTCAATTGCTGAAATTTTCATTTTATCAGATTTTACATCTTTGTGGGAAATAATGTCTCCAACAAAAGTCAGTTCTGTAACTCCTAAACCACATTTCTACCTATTTAGTTTGAGGTTTGCCACACTAATTGCATCCAGGGCTTCCCAAAGTCTATGATCATGTTCCTCTTTCACTGAGCCCCAGATGATGATGTCATCCATTGAAGTGTGAACTCCATTAATATGTTCATAGATCATATGTATGTTTTTGTGGTACACTTCAGGTGCTGAAGGTATGCCAAAAGGTAAGCATAAGAATCTGTATCTTCCAAATGGAGTATTAAATGTGTATAGTTTTGAGCTTTCTTCCATTAATTTTAGCTGCCAGAAACCTGAGGAGGCACCCAATTTACTGAAATATTGAGCATTTGCAAATTGAGCCATAATCTCTCCTCTGGTTGGTAGTTTGAAATGTTCCTTTTATAGCCTTATTAAGGTCTCTGGGATCTATGTATATGCATAATTAACCATTACTTTTCTCTGTGATGACTAGGGAGCTCACCCATTCTGTTGGCTCCTCAGTTTTTTTCATTGCTTCCATTCTTGCAGACTCGGCCTTGATTTTATCACGGAGTGCAAATGGTACCTTTCTACATGGATGGATAACTGCAGGGACCTGCTTGTTTATCCAGATTGTATGTTCACCCTGCAAGCAACCCAACCCTTGAAACAGGTCATGTTATTCCTGAAAGTGTGTCTCGTAGCCAGGTTCACTTTGATTTTGTAATGAGAGCACCCATTTTACCAGATTGAATTTCTCACATGCATCCAGGCCTAAAATTGGTGTCACCTCCTTTGACACTATAATGAACGGGAGTCTGTACATGATGTTTTTATGGTTGATGCTAGCAATGCACCTCTCCTTCAGAATAACCAGTTATTTTTATTTTTGTTGGTTCCAGTTTTGGTCTTATTTTCAGTCTCTCATAATCTTGTTAAAACAGAACCTGAGCTTCTGTGTCCAGTTTCAGGAGAATAACTGTTCCATTCACTGTCAACAGGCAGTATCCAGTCCCTCCCATCAGCCTTGCTAGATCCCAGTACGTCTGTGAAAAACTCCTCAACCAGGTTGTCTTTAACTGAATACATTTGACTTTTCTGCATTTGGGATCTGCAGCATTTTGAAAAATTATTTTCCCCACATTTATGAAAGTTTCCCAAAGGCAACACACTATTATGGACCATGCTGTGATCCACACCTTCCACATGACCATCTGTACCCAGTCTTCCCCTTAGCAGTGGTCTTCGTAGCGAGTAGTTCCACTATCTGATTTGACCTATTCAGGCTATATTCTTTTGTACTTATTACATGGATAACCTTTTCTGGTGAATTCTTTGGCTTGTGCTTCCACAGTTTCTCCTGCCCTGCATATTTGGAGAGCTTTTTCTAAAGTTAAGTCTCCTTCGTGGAGCAGTTTCTCTCTCTTAACACATTGTCTTTAATGCCACAAATGATTCTATCTCTGGCCAGAAACCGTCACCTCACCAAAATCACAGGTTTTTACTGAGTTTCCTTAATTCTGTGACATATTACCATATGGTATCATCAGTTTTTTTGCATGCATGTAAAAATGTGTGTCTCTCAAAGGTTTCATTCCTTTTTGGCATGCAATGTTCCTCAAATTTAGTCAGTATTTTACTTAACTTCATGCTTTCACCTTCTTCAAACTTAAAGTTGTTATAAATATCCAATGCTTTCTCCCCAACAACATGCAAAAAGATTGATCTCACTTTATCATTTTTCTTCTGTGCCCCTTTGGCTGCTAAATATAATTCAAATCTCTGATTTTTGTCCAGTTGTCTGCAACATTGCCTGACAATTGCAGACTGGAAGGAGGTTGCAACATGTTCATTTTTGGCTTTTATTTCCCCTTCTAGTCAAGCTACTATTGTGCTCACCAAATACAGGCAAAAGCCTCTGTGCCTGGTGCTCCATGTGGTTCTCTGGTGCCTCCCTTTCTCTGCTTTCAGTTGCAAACACAGGAATTAACTTCAAAATCAGTGCAGTTGCCTTCTCATTCAGCAATTCTGACACCATATAACAATCTTGGGGTTTATTAAATAACAAACCAGTGAATGAGAAAGGAATAAAACTTTTTAATAAAACAAACTGGAGAGCTTCTGTTATGAGCTGCTGCACACAGCCATTCCAAACACCCACCTCCAGGGCACATCTCCAAATGTCTATGTTCATAATACTGTCCCTTACGAGGGAGCATCTTTAAATTATCATCTTCTACAAACATATCTTTACAATATTCTGCCCTCCTGCTGATGAACTGAGTTTGTGAACTTGGTTTGGGTTTATTTATGAATGAGCCTTTTTTTAATAAATAAAAAGTCAAAGAAATAAATCAGCACAAATCCTGCTGAATTTTCCCAGCTCTAGTTTTAAATTAATTATTGGGGCATGGCTCTTTTGGGAAAGGTGTTTTGTATTTGCTATTAAGAATAGGTGTGAATATTCCATTTAGAACGGAAAATTGTTTTTTTTTCCTTTCCTTTTCCTTTGCCTTGCAGTTCCTGATATCCTCCACCACTCAGGAATTTTGCAATTCCCAATTCTTATAAATGTAAGTGCATCTTCCTTCTGTCACATAGTTACAATCCTACATCTTTACTCAGCCCTTCCTCAGGCAAAAGAACTACTAACTTAATAGGGGGTTTAAGCAAGACCTCTGGGATTTGGCCCATGCTCTCTTGGTATGAGAAGTTCAGCTGAAAGCACAGAGTTTCTTCTCCAGGTCTTGATCCAAAATTTTAACCAAGATCACCCTTTTCACTGGCCCCCTTCCCATCAACAGGTCCAGGTCGTCCCCTTGCATTTTGCTTTATTCTAGGGCCCTCCTCTCCCAATAACTTTGGGTGCTGATCAGGCCGGTTCCACCCTCCATTATTCAGGGGGCTGACAAGGAATGTCCCACTTTCCTTCAAATCCGTAGGAAGAATCTTCTGAGGTACATGCAGCCTCTCTGTCTCAGAGTTGAGGTGTGGGACCAGAAGAGTACATCTAGTCAGGCTTGAGCTGTTGCACTGCCACCTGAGAGATGCTCTCCTTATCCTGACAGAATCAACTGGGAGCAGATGTCTTCTCCATACATACATGAGTGTGTGTTTGTATATATACAAATATGAAAATGAGACCCCAGGCTGGGTTCTAGTAAGCTTCTCCTTAAAACGCTGACTTCCATGCTGGTGTTCCTTGAATGCAGCAGTATGTCTGTTCTGCAGGTGTTTGGCTAAAACAGCTCTGCAGTGCAAGGAACGTGCCTTACTCTGTCATGAAAAAGTGCTGTATGCATTTACAGTATCCTATAAATGATTAATAATAACAATAGTTAATAGTAATATGGAGGTACCCTTATGGCTTTGATTTAGACTCAAGTCTTTGGCTAATCTTCTGCCAACACAAGCAACAAACTTCTTTTGTGATCAGCTGAATCATTGTTAATAAAACAGCCACACCCATTATGTCATTTTTGGTTTTGATACCTGGAAGACTCCCTAATGCTGCTGCAGGATTTGGGTGTGCACCACCTCTTATGGCAAAATGGGACACTGAGATGGGAGTTGCCTAGGGGAAATGAGGGAAATCCGTACTAGCATCACCACTGCTCTCTTCACTTGTCCTGTTTGTTCTGCCCCAGTTTTCACCATCCGCGTACCTTTTTCTCTAGCATGACCACAGTGAGAGACTTGAGAAACTCAATTTATTTCAGTTGACCAAGAGAAGGTTAAGAGGTGATTTGATCACCCAGCATAAATACCTACACGAGGAGGAGATATTTGATACTAGAGGGTTCTTTAATCTTGCAGATGAAGGTACTACAAGATGTAATGGCTGGAAGTTGAAGTTAGGCAAATTCAAACAAAAAATAAGGTGCATATTTTTAAGTGACGGTAATTAGCAATTGGAAAAATGTAACTAAGGACTATGGAAGATTTTTCAACATTTGAAGTCTTTAAATTAAGACTGGATGTCTTTCTAAAAATTCAGCCATGAGTTATGACCTGAGTCGCAGGAGGTCAGATTAGATTATCATAATGGTCTCTCTTGGGTTTTAAAATATATAAATCTATAGACAGATTTTTTGTATTACAAAAGAGAATTTTAAGGAAGAAGGCACTTGTCACTCTTTTTCTCTGGGCCACTAATGTTTTGTAGCTTTTCCTTTCTCTCCAATATTTTCTCATTATGAGAGGTGGGTTAAATATTGGCAAAAATGTAAAATGTTTAAAGTTTGAGAAATTTTTTATTTTTGTTGTTGTGATAATTCCATGCTTAAATTAAAATGTGTACTATTCAGTGAAAACAAGCCCAGTTTTATGTGAAACTGTTTGAATTGTTAAAACATTTGCTTTGTGCAGAGACCTTTAATGTTTATGTAGTGGTGCCTGCTCCTGGCCCCTCCACAAACACAGTCAGAGAACAACTGAAGTGCAGCACCAGTGTCCTTTTATTGTTTGTGTCTGTTCCCACCACCTATCATTTACAGGTATTTACAGAGACCAGCACTCTGGGAGACTTCTAGCTTCCCAGCCAGCAGGGATCTAAAGCCCACGCTCCTCCCTTTCCTGTCTCCCCTGCTTCCTGTCTCTTAGCCAGCTTTATAGGGCAGGCTGGCTACCCAGGCCTGCAGGTGGGAAAGGACAACCTGGACCCTCCGGCTTGCGCCGTACCTGCTGGGAGAGGCTCAAGCCGCCTATAGGGTGCCGAGTGAAGAAAACACCCGGGATTATGGGACAGTACGGGCCACTATTCTAGACTGGGTGGGCCTGAATGAGAATGCTACAGGCAGAAGCTACGGGCTGCTCGCTGGACAGCGGCCGTGAGGCCCCGCGCCTTTACCCAGAGGTAAATGGACTGGGCGACCCGGTGGTTACGGCCTGAGATACGGACCACAGCAGAGATTATGGACAGTGTGGTCATGGAACAGTTGTTACAAAGGCTCCCTGAGACAATACGGGTCTGGGTGAGGCAGCACCAGCTGGAGACTGTAGAGGCCGTGGTCAGGTTAACCGAAGAGTATATAGAGGCTACCCGCTCAAGTGTCCCCAAGAATGCATCCGGGTCATCTGCCGGGCTCATCTTGCATAGTCCCCAGCCCAGAGCCCGGGTGCCCTCACTCGCCGCAGGACTTATCACCCGCTGTAGGAACTGTGCTCAGGTGTTGGTCTGCTCCCTGATAAAGTCCTGCAGGCTTCGTTGTTGTTCCGCCTGCCAGGTCAGGAAGGCCTGCTTCTTGGTCTGCTGGAACAACTGGACATTGACCAGGGCCTGCTGCATCTCCTCCTGCTGCTTCACCAGCCATTTTAAGGTCTCTTCCATCTCCAGGGCTGCCAACCACAGTCGTTGCTGTCAGGATCCTGGACGAGCCCCCATGTGTAGCGGTGCCTGCTCCCAGCCCCTCCACAAACACAGTCAGAGACCAACTGAAGTGCAGCACCAGTGTCCTTTCATTGTTTGTGTCTGTTCCCACCACCTATCATTTACAGGTATTTACAGAGACCAGCACTCTGGGAGACTTCTAGCTTCCCAGCCAGCAGGGATCTAGAGCCCACGCTCCTCCCTTTCCTGTCTCCCCCTGCAGCCTGTCTCTTAGCCAGCTTTATAGGGCAGGCTGGCTACCCAGGCCTGCAGGTGGATCCACTCTGGTAATTAGGGCATGGCCCCTCAGCCAGCCCAACTAATACCCTTCTTCCTCTGGAACAGGGCTACCAGGGGCCTGGCTTGTTTCTCCTAGCCAGCACCCTGTAACGGTTTACAAAACACTCTGGAGCCAGGCTAGTTGGAAAAAAGTCACAGCATTTGTTTTAACTGCAGAAGTACCCACCTCTGTTTAAATTTGCTCAGGCTTCTGGAAACATCTAGTTCATGCTACACATATTCAGAGGCTTAGCACTGATATTAATGTAGACATTTTCATACTAGAGTTAGATTAATATTTAGCAGTTGTCCCCATACTAGTTGTCAGTCTTTCTTAAAAAGGAAGTGATAACAAAAACAACTAGAGACATAAATAAATAAGCTTCCACACAGCTTGATTTCTAGCTTTGTCTGCCTTGTTTGCCATACCCTGTCTGGAACACTATATAGCGCAGAGACAGCTCGTGGCTGAATAATACACTACAAGTAAACATATTACATCAGGGCACCTGTTTTTAAAGGCAGTGCTTGGGTTTTTTAAAATTTGGTTGGTCAAAAAATGTCCCTGGAAGACTTAAAAGATCTCTGGACTAGATCACAGATTATAGTAACCTGCACTGCATGAAGATTTGTTGGATGTTTCACAATTGTAACAGACCAGCTTGATCACCACTCATCTATTCCATTGTTCCTTCTTTCCATGAAACCAGTTAATTAAAAAGCAGACTCAGACATCAATAATAGCATCAAAACATTTAGATGAAACTTTTCCCAGGAAAAATCAATCTTGTAATTTAAAAGCCCTGTATACAAATCAGCTCTCCAGTCCTCTGCTGCTATAGGATTCATGGGTACATAAGGCTAGCTGTACTTCACAATTTTCCTGATTGATTTATCATTCCATAACTATCAAAAAAAATATAGAATTCTTAGGAAAAAAATCTAGTGGGCAACCTGCAGTATTTATGCCTGTGTCAATATCTCTCAGGACATACATGTTTCATAGATCATTGGTTGGAGACAAAAACCTAAGATTTTTCTCATGTATCAATGTTTGTGAGGAAACGTTTTTTAATAACCACTTATTTTCTGGGGCTACAAACTAGCTGTAATTGTTCATTCTTCACTGAAAATTGATGTACAAAAATGTCAGTTTAAAGACTGGATATTTGTATGCTATATATTAGAGAACAGGTAGTACAGAAGAAGAGCGAAAGCCAAAAAAAATTCACCCACTAGTGATATACAGTTTTTGCAGGGGATGGATAAGGAAGAGAGTTGTATATCACCATGCAAATGAGTATGCAAATAAGCTATTTATTAATTGGTGGTATTAATATTTACATTAGCTTTTCACTTTCTAGGAGTTGAAGACAGAAACACATGTCTCCCCGCTCCTCCCTGTGAAATAAATAGTTAATAGTGTGTACATTTAAAATGTCCTGAGACAGCCTTTTCAATTAACACTTCACTTTGATAAATAGGAGGGATTTCACTAGCCATCGTTTTGGGTTTTCTGCCCGCAGATTCAGACAGCACACTGGTTTACATTTGGATGGTTTGGTACTTGTTTCACAGTCAGAAATTTTCTTTTCAACCACAAGGACTACATTTTTTTAAATGTAATCACAGATTCTTTAGGTTCTGATGGACAATAATCCTTAGGTTAGGGACAATAATCCTTCCCTTTGCTGCAGATCTGCCCACTGTTCTGTCAAGTTGAAATATAAAATCTAGGTTTAGTCAATGTTCCTTAAAGGTAAAAGTGCCTATTCTGTCAGTTAAAGAATCACCTCTGCATCACCTCCTCATCCCTAAATATCCACTGGCCAGCATTTCTAAAGCCACCTAAGTGCTGAGGCTGGCCCACAGCTAACAAGCTGCTTGGAGCCCTAGTTCAAGCCAAAGCTCTGAAGGCCCTGAAGCAGGATTCTCAAACTAGGCAGGGAACACCAACCTCACCAGCCGGGCCCAATCCCATAGGCATGCTCTGAGCACACTTAAGACCTGATGTATCTGTCAGATGCTGCAGCAGAAGGGCGGGATGCATGTCACAGACAGGTGGAGGGGGCAGCACAGCAGCTGTACAAAAGACAGCCGGCTGCAGAGAGAAATGCAGGGTCAGTGTGAGAGAGGTACTGAGTGTGAGCAGGAAACACAGGGAGAGTTTCAGCTGCTAGGGCATGGGCTACCTAATTGTCTGACTTGTCTTCGGTGCCTGACTCCAGGAGGGTGTTCATGTCTGAACAGGGGCATGCGCCGGAATTTAAATCCGACTGCTTTTGGAGAGGCACATTAAACACACACAACTGACCCCCTCCCCTGATTTCTCAGGCTGTCTCTGGTGGGGATGCCCAGCAGTGAGGAGGCAGCGGCTCCCCCCCGGCAGCGGCACTCTCCATGTCCCTGCAGTCCAGGGAGGGAGGAAGCAGCAGCACGTCTGGCTGCTTGTTGTGCTCCTTCTCCCCCGACTCCTACAGTGGCAGCCTGCTGCTTCTCCTTCCCTGATGCTAGAGTCCCTCTCTTGCCTCTGCCTCCACCCCCTGACTCACCTCAGTGGACAGTCTGCAAAGCAGGGGTTGCAGGGACACACAGAGATTGGGGGGGAGGGGGAGAGGACATGGCCCTGCTTCCCTCCCCCTCCCCCCCATGCATGCCCTTGCATCTGAAGATCCCACATGGAGGCAGAGGCCTATCTCTGACCAGTCAGTCAGGTGCACCAGATCACCTGCTTATCACCTAAGGCCCTCTCGTCTCCTCACCTCTCTCCTTGGCATTTCACTCCTGGCTAGCTCAGGTCTCTCCCTGCTGAGCACGCTGGCTTCTGAAGACCCTTCCTTAGATGCCTGAGACTCCCCATGCATTATAAGGCATGAACTAGGGCTGACGGCTGAAAAGTCCACTGGGTGGCAGGCTACCTATGGGTTAGGTCTTGCAAATGCGGAGCAGAGCAATACCTAAGTACCTTTAAGGAGCTGGGCCACTGTTTGCTCAGTGTGCTTTGTTTGTACGCATGTACTCTGCGGTAAATTACATCAGACTCTGGCTGAAGACTTCCAAACTGAAACATGCTCTATGATGCCAAAATGAGAAAATTCTGTTATTTTGAACTCCCAGTCCCTAAAGTGCAACTTCTAAACAGCAGCTCTGCATTTTGGGGACTGCTGATCAAAGAGGAAGTAGAACTGGGCAATGAAAAGGCATTGCTGGCTCCAAAAAGCAAGTCCCTCCCTTCCCACTCCTCCCACCCCCCACTGAGAAAGGGAAAATAAAAAGAAAGCAAGTCCCTCAAATGAAGGAATGTGTTTGTGCTAACAAAGAGTGCTTATAGTATCTTCTTAATAAATACTTAATGTTTTCAATGTATAACTCCTATTTTAAAGGAATTCCCAGTGAGATAAAGCAGAGGTCTTGCAACTGAGCAGCATGAAATAAAGTAAAATGGAAAGAGAAAAATCAGACCAGAATCACTGATAAGAACAGGGTAATTCCAGAGAATAGTCGTTCCATCTTTGGCTATGTTTTATAACTTACCATAACTATTACAATTCTGTCAGATATTTGGGGGAAATCTTCTGGCCTCCACTCAACTATGTTCCATGGGAACTTGTGTGAGTAATTATCTCAGGATTCAGTCCATATTGTAGTTATGGAAGTAATTATCCTCACAAACAATCCAAGCTTGCAGCCCTGTAGATCTCTATGCATGCTAAGTAAGACCCAGTCTTGAGAGCATCACTGCAGCTGTTTTACTACTTGCATCCAAACAACACTGTGTTATGGAGTCAAATTTGAACTTTCCCAGACTTATTTGGATCAATTTCTAGTAATTACTCTAAGCAGATCTCATCGCTATTTTTTTTAACTTTTAACATCTTACGGACCTTTGTTGTGCTTACTCTCCATCCACTCAGGATCCATTAATGTTACGTCTTGCAATATTAAAAAACTTCTGAGAAAAATGAAAAAGACCAACATGACATGATGACTGTCCCATAGAAATCCTGCAATAAGCAAACTACTGTATTGACCTCGCGTATTCATTCTTATTAATTAAAGGAAATGCACAAAAGCTGTAAAGAAAATGTGATCATTTGCAATCCAAGAGGGCATGATGAAACAAGGTGAGCTCATCCCTTTTGAGATACTAAACATTTCATGCTTTGCTGCCAGCATCCAGATAAGCAACAGATCACATTTCCATTCAGTGGCATGAGCAAGGTAAGCATTAGTACAATGAATACAGTATCTGGGTGGCAGACCCATGACAAAGGTTGCTGAAACATGCATGCTCACATACTTGCTAGCGGGGGCACAAAGAAAACGTGCGAAGCCAACTCAAGAAACATATGGATCAGTAACAGCAAGTTAGATTGTATTTAACAATACAACGAGGGGTGCATTGCTGCTCAATTACAGCATGGGTTGGGTGGAGTTATAAGGCCCAACGCCAAAATTTGAATGATTTTAACCACCGGAGAAGCACAATAAGCTTCTATAAATGCATTGCCTGGAGTGCTGGAGAAAGTGTGAGTAACAGGCTACCTGGGATGGAGGGCTGGTGAGGAGGAAGTGGTTGTATCACCCTTACAGTGTGAATCAAGAACCCCAACATAGTCAGGCCTAGGGTTACCAACTTTCTATTTGCAGAAAACTGATCACCCTTGCCCTGCCCCTGCCCTGCTACTTCCCTGAGTCCCGCCCCTGCCCCACCCCTTCTCTGTGGCTCCACGCCTGCTCACTCCAGCCCCGCTCCCTTCCTCCCTCCCTCATGCATTTTCACTGGGATGGGGCAGAGGCTTGGGGTGCAGGAGGGGAGAGTACTCCAACTGGGGGTGTGGGCTCCAGAGTGGGGTGAGGGATGAAGGGTTTGGGGTGTAGGAGGGCGCTCTGGGCTGGGGGGTGGGGCCGAGGTGTTCAGACTGAGGGAGGGGGCTCCAGGCAGGTAGGGGGTTGCGGTGTGGGAGGGAGTATGGGGGGGTATGGGCTGCAGAGTGGGACCAGAAATGAGGGGTTCAGGGTGTGGGAAGGGGCTCTGTCTGGGGTTGCAGGCTCTGGGGTGGGGTTGGGGCTGAAGGGTTTGGTGTGCAGGGAGGGCTCTGGGCTGGGACCAAGGGGTTCAGAGTGCGGGTGGGGGCTCAGGGCTGTGGCACGGGTTTAGGGTATGGGAAGGGGTTCAGTGGCGGGCTCTGGGAGGGAGTTTGGGTGTGGGAGGGGGCTCAGGGATGGGGCAGGGGGTTGGGATGCAGGAGGGAGTTCAGAGTGTGGGCTCTGGGCAGTGCTTACCTCAGGTGACTCCTGGAAGCAGTGACATGCCCCTGCAGCTCCTAGATGCAGGGGCAGCCAAGGGGATCCGTGTGCTACCCCTGCCCGCAGGCGCCACTCCCACAGCTCCCATCGGCTGCGTTCCTGGCCAATGGGAGCTGTGGAGCCAGCACTTGGGGGGCAGCGCACAGAGACTCCTTTGTGGAGTGTGACAGCAGGACATGATCCCTTGTGGATGCAAATCAAAAGTGAAATGAAAGGTTTCAATTGACCTGAACCAAAATTTTTTGGGGAATTTTGGTTTGTAAAAGTTTTCAGGGTTTAGACTTTTTGTCCTGATTCAGGCTGGGAAAATATTTCAATATCTTAAAAATGTTCATGAGAGGAGATAAAAGTTTTCTGCACAGCTCTTGCCGATAGCACTGCACCACTTCATGGACGAGCCCAGTGTAATAACAAGAAAATGCTAATAAATGCAGTAAAGCAAAATCTAAGCCACTTTTTACTACAGCAATTAGTGCTCCACAAGTACAACCAAGTTTACTGATTTTAGGCTTAAACTGATTGTAATGCACTCAAAAATAAACCAAATACAGATGGTTCACTTTGAGCAACATTTTTCTTACTCAATATTTAACATTCAAGAAAGTCATAAAATAAGTCCCAAATCACTATTGTGCAGCGTATCCTGCTGATGTGTTTATTTCTGTTGCCTGGATTTTAATCACTGGGATGTGCTAATTTCAGCTGTAATGCTAAACATTACTCGTTTGTTGTGATTCGGTTCAGAACAAAGTGCATTCTGACTAGTAGGCAAAACACATGTTAAAGTGTAAGGGAATCTTAAAAACCAAGGGCTCAATCCTATAAACACAGGCCTTGATTTTCCTTTACACTGAGGCCCCTTTACTCCAGAATGGCAATGTAAAGGGGCCTCAAAGTGGGTGAAAATTGTAGTTCTACCCACTGATTCTCATTTACATTAAGACCACTTCAAACTCCCAGTGGGGGGATAAAAAGCATCTTTAGTGTAAATGAGAATCAGGTTCCTAACAATCAAGTGGAATACTTACTACCATGAGTTTGCCAGTGGACTTTAATGGTACGTCTCACATATTCAGGAGTGAGCTTACTCATGTTTGCAGGGCTGGACTCCAAGTTCCTGTCTACTTTCTGTGGACATTAAAGCTCCCATGTTGGTATTTATAAAAGTAGTGGTTTGTTTCAGTGTTCTTTGACCATAATTCAGTCCCCCTGCAACTGTTGTGCAATGAGATGTGAGCCACCTGACTGCTACTCTCCAATCCCGAAGTGGCTGCATTTCAGTAGTGGTGTGTTTTATGGAGCTCTTTGGGATCCTTCAGAATGAGAGGTGGTATATAATGAAGTGTTGTTATTGGTACTGTTTGGATAAGTTTAGTGCCCTGACATTTCTCACATGTTAACTGTTTCCCATTTTTACATCGTAAGCATGTGATATAGTTATATAACACATACAGCGAGGACATAATTGTTTGTTTGTATTTTTTAACAATAATAATAGTTGACATTTTTATAGCACTTGATATGGTCAATGCACTGAACGGATCCTCACATCTCTACATAGGGAGTGGGTAAATATTTATATCCAAAACACACCTTTCAAAACCCCTGGGTCCTACACGTCTATCACAACACATGATGTGTGTCCCAGTGCACTAAATGCACTAAAAACCAGACAATCACTATGCTCCTGAATGAACTCGCACAGAAAATACCCTATTACCAATGGGAAAACACTTTTCACAACATGACGACTCCATTTCTGACCTCTCACGCCTCCTCTTCCTCCTCCAAGGAAACCTGCACAACACTTTCAAAAGAAGAGCCTGGGAGCTTAAATTCATAACATTGTTAGACACTAAGCCCTGGTCTACACTGGGGTGTGGGGGGGGGATTGATCTAAGTTTTTCAACTTTAGCTATGTGAATAACGTAGCTGAAGTCGATGTACTTAGATCAACTTACTGTGGTGTCTTCACTGTGGTGAGTCGACTGCTGCTGCTCCCCTGTCAACTTTGCCTGCGCCTCTCACAGTGGTGGAGTACAGGAGTCGATGGGAGAGCGCTTGGGGATCAATTTATCGTGTCTAGACTAGACACGATAAATCGACCCCCGCTGGATTGATTGCTGCCCAACAATCCAGCGGGTACGTAGACATATCCTAAGGCTTTGTCTACGCTAGCATTTTGTCAGCAAAACTTTTGTCGATCAGGGGTGTGAACCCCCCCGACTCCTCGACTGACGTAAGTTTAACTGACAAAGGCGCTGGTGTGGACAGCGCTACGTCCATGGGAGAGCATCTCCTCCGACATAGCTGCTGCCGCTCACTGTGGGGTGGTCTCCTATTGGCAAAAAATGGCTACACAGGAGACCTTACAGTGGTGCAGCTGCAGTTGTACAGCTGTACCGCTGTAAGCTCTTTAGTGTAGACGTGGCCTAAAAACCATGGACTCAATAAAGAGACTGGATTTATGACTCATTACAATGGTCTGTGACCCACTAACCCTCCTTTGTCTGCTGACTGTAGAGGTGTTAACTATCCACTTCACCTTGAATGGTCTCCTGCAACATGTGTTAATTCTTTACACTTAACAATTGTTCCATCTTGTATTTAGCTGTGATGCTCTGAGTATCTTTCCTAGACCTGAAGAAGAGCTCTGTGTAAGCTTTCACCCACACAAGGTGGCCCATTAGTGATATTACTTCACCCTCCTTGTCTCTCAACCTTGTGTAAGCGGGGGAATGGTCCCGCTATTGTGGAGAACTTTCCTGGCTTCTGCACCACCCTGGTGAAGTGGGCTAGCGAAAGGATCTGAGTCCTCGCTCCCACTTCCTTTACCCAGAGGCCTCCCTGCCCTTGAGGACTCCCCTGGCACTCTCCTGTCTGGCAGAGTCCTCGTAACCCTGACAAGGCTGGGCCGAGGATTCCTGGGGGGCTCAACCCCCAACCCTGCTGTGGTCACCCAGGACAGGGGCTAGGGTGTCCCCACTCCGGGGTACTCTCTTTGCACTGCGCACCTCCCTGACCCACTGATCACTTCATACAATTTAAAGCAAATACAAGTTATTTAATTAACAATTAATTTTAAAAAAGAATAAGAAAAAATGGGAAAGGTTAAAGGAAAACACATCACGCTGCTCTGTGGCAGAGAGCATCACAAACAGTGTCTCTGGAATGTCAGGGCAGTTCACAGTCTGTTCCTTGTGGGTCCTGGCCTTCTTCTCAGGCCCTGGCTGTGCTGCAGGGACGCTGCGGGTTGGACACTTGCTCTGGCGGTGGCCACACACTCACAGGCTCTGGGTGGCAGGACTCTTCTCCCCAGTGTCACCCCCGCCGGCCAGGGTTACAATCCCCCTTCAAGTCTGGCCTGCAGAGCCTCTTGGCTGAGGCGTCTCCCTGTGCTGGGCCCTCTGCCCAGGGTCCCCCTCACTCTCCCCAGCTGCTCACCATACCTGGGTCCGGACTGCTCCACTCTGCCTCAGCGCTGCTGCTGCTCTGCCTTCAGCTCCCTGGGCTGCTTCTCTGGCATCTCTGGCTCCAGTTGCTACAGCTCTGCTCCCAGGGCAGGTCTGCTCTGCAGGCTGCTTCTGTGACTCTGCTCTCAGCTCTCACCTGCTTCCTGGGCGGCTTGTCTGGCCCCTCTGGCTCTGGTTGCTGCAGCTCTGCTCCCAGGGCAGGTCTGCTCTCTCTGGGCTGTGCTCTGGCTTTTTGGGCTGCAGCTCTGCTCCCAGCAGCTTAGCTTGGGCCCCTGCTTTCTCCTTAGCTCGGCCCCACTCCATCTGACTCAGACAATTCCAGCTCACATGGAGGACGGGACTCCCCTGGCCTCCTGACTCCTTGATTAGCCTGCCCGCCCTGTCAATCAGGCTGATCTGGAGCATTGGCCTCTCCACATTGATCCTGGAGACTGTCAGTCTCAGGCTCCTGATTTCCCATCGACCCCTCCCTTTTTAGTGCTGGGAGCTAGCAACCAAACACCCCCACTGAATGTTAGTAAGGGGGCAACAGTCCCCTTACACTTGTATTCATTCCTCCAGACCCTGCAGGGTTACTAAACATAATGGGTCACATGACCATCCTAGTGTTTCCTGCTTAGAGTGGCTTCGGCCTCTCCTGTGTAGAGTAACCAGAGTTTTGAAGCCAAACACCTGAGTTCCTTTGTCACAGAAGAGAAAATGCAGGGCTTTGGCAACTTGGCTGATTGTCATAAGATAATTCACTACTCAGGAAAGTTTTTGCAGACTGGAGTCAGATTTGTTTGGGACACATTGGGATGGGGAGGAAAGTAGGATGGAATAAATGCTACTGAGATTTGCAAGATAGACTCCTTGGGTTGGAGGAGCACATATCACTAGGGATATATGATGGAGCAGTACCCATTCCCACTTGTGGATTGCCAGTCCCACCCTGCAACTCCTCTTGCAGCTCAAGCCCCATCCTTTACTGCTATAACACAGCACAGTACAGTGGAGAGGTGGCACATCAGGTCCGGTTCAGCAGTATGTGGGAAGGAATGGGTGGTAGGTGGGGCAGAGCATAGGTGGGAAGAAGATGCCAGATTTCCATCTCATCCATGCTATTGAATCATAGAATCATAGGAGAGTAGGAGCAGAAAGGACTTTGAGAGGTCTTCTAGTCCTGTCCCCTGCACTCAAAGCAGCACTAAGTATTATCTAGACCATCCCTGATAGGTGTCTGTCTAACCTGCTATTAAAAATCTCCAGTGATGGAGATTCTACAACCTCCCTAGGCAAAACCCTGATTTAATTGAACTGGCTAGAATACCAAGCTTGAACCACCCAAGCAAGATATCTGTTCACTCTACAGCTGTTACAGATTTTTCTACCTTTTTTTCCTATGATTTTTTTATGACGCAAACACATTCTGACGTATAGCTGTTGTCCTCTGTCATCATCACATCACCAGGAGTGGCACATTGGAACCTTTATTAATCAGTCAAGTTGTTCCTTTTCATCAGTCTGCATTCTGAAGTAAAACATGAAGCCCAACACCACTGTTTAAAACAGTAATAATAATAATTAATAAAAATACTTTTGGTGGACACTGCTGGCTGATCCTCAACTCTGATTTCACAACATTTAGGATACAATGAAGTTCCCTTTTCACACTGATGTGTTGTTACGTAGATATCAGATCCCATGAAATGCTGGTGCACCATATCACCCTGCTCCATCTTCATTTCATTATCATCCACTACTGCTTCTCTGGATTCCATGGGCAAATTGATTGTTTTCATTTGCATGGAGGTTTGTGGCACATTGCTTGTTTACGATGACATTGTGAGAAATTGTTACTGTACGAGACATACTCTGATTTTTAATTTACATAAAAGAAATCATGGTTAGGGTTGCTAGGTGGAACAAACCCACAATTTCACTAGAAGAGGGGACCTCATCCTCCTATCTTAGGATGTCGTGCTCTCTACAATCCATTCAAGAGGCTCTAAAATGCAGTAATAAAATGACAATCAAAAGCAACACATATGTAGTCCTGAACTTCAGCTAGTGGATTTTTGTTTGGAACTTATTTATCTATCCCCCCACTACAAAGCTCCCACCACAAAGCTCCCACCTCACCACTCTTAGGGTAATTTGAATACACTGAATATATTGTACCGTGCTGCTACAGAGGACAACAGAAACACTGACAGCACTGCCCTTTAGCATCCGTCTACACCAGAGCTGGAGAATGTAATTTCCAGCTTAAGAAGACATATCCATAGTCACCTACATGTAGAGCTGAGGAATTAATTCATAATAAAGTTGACAAAATTAGCCTCTTTTTCTCTTTGTGAAGATCTAAGAGCAGATCACAATCTCCTCTAATTTATTCCTTATTCATAATATTTTGACAAATGTATTTTGCAATTTTTTTACTGGATTGAACACACAGAACTCTCTGTGGGTATTGATTACTTATGCTGAGCTATGGTGGTTAATTGCGATTGTTCAGATAAGTTATATGGTATTATTTAGCTTCCCTGATTGGCTAAACAAACATAACTTCTGGCTCAAATAACACTGGTCTACAATTTTTGAGAAGTCGTCTGCTTCAGAGATAAAATGTGCTATTTATTATGTATTTTGATGTGCTGAATTCAAATATGACAATTAAAACAACTGATTGGCTACTGTTTCTAAGTTATTTAAGTTTTTACATTTTATGTCTATGTATATTGTGAGGATAGTAGAGTTTTAATCATAAATTGTAAATCTAGGTCTTTTCATGTGTTTATGGTTGCTTTACATGATAATATTTCACCTGTCCTGTTTATGTAACACTTTAAAAATCAGCAAAAGGGTTATATAACTAAAATTTATTATGAAACAAAAGGCAAAAAACTATTATGTACGTAGTTTAGTCCTATTCAGTGTCTACTCCGTGCTTCTTGGCTTGTCTCTTGTATTCATTAAATGGAGCATCTCTTGTCACTGTCCAGCAATAGTCTGCAAGCATTGATGGGCTCCATTTGCCCTGATAGTGTTTCTCCATTGTTGCAATGTCCTGGTGAAATCGCTCGCCGTGCTCGTCGCTCACTGCTCCGCAGTTTGGTGGAAAAAAATCTAGATGAGAGTGCAAAAAATGTATCTTTAGTGACATGTTGCAACCAAGGCTTTTGTATGCCTTGAGGAGGTTTTCCACCAACAACCTGTAGTTGTCTGCCTTGTTGTTTCCGAGAAAATTTATTGCCACTAACTGAAAGGCTTTCCATGCCGTCTTTTCCTTGCCACGCAGTGCATGGTCAAATGCATCATCTCGAAGAAGTTCACGAATCTGAGGACCAACAAAGACACCTTCCTTTATCTTAGCTTCACTTAACCTTGGAAATTTTCCACGGAGGTACTTGAAAGCTGCTTGTGTTTTATCAATGGCCTTGACAAAGTTCTTCATCTGACCCAGCTTGATGTGTAAGGGTGGTAACAAAATCTTCCTTGATTCAACAAGTGGTGGATGCTGAACACTTTTCCTCTCAGGCTCCAATGACTGTCGGAGTGGCCAATCTTTCTTGATGTAGTGGGAATCTCTTGCATGACTATCCCATTCGCAGAGAAAACAGCAGTACTTTGTGTATCCAGTCTGCAGACCAAGCAAGAGAGCAACAACATTCAAATCGCCACAGAGCTGCCACTAATGTTGGTCATAGTTTATGCACCTCAAAACTTGTTTCATGTTGTCATAGGTTTCCTTCATATGGACTGCATGACCAACTGGAATTGATGGCAAAACATTGCCATTATGCAGTAAAACAGCTTTAAGACTCGTCTTCGATGAATCAATGAACAGTCTCCACTCATCTGGATCGTGAACGACGTTGAGGGCTGCCATCACACCATCGATGTTGTTGCAGGCTACAAGATCACCTTCCATGAAGAAGAATGGGACAAGATCCTTTTGACGGTCACGGAACATGGAAACCCTAACATCACCTGCCAGGAGATTCCACTGCTCTAGTCTGGAGCCCAACAGCTCTGCCTTACTCTTGGGTAGTTCCAAATCCCTGACTAGGTCATTCAGTTCACCTTGTGTTATGAGATGTGGTTCAGAGGAGGAGGATGGGAGAAAATGTGGGTCCTGTGACATTGATGGTTCAGGACCAGAAGTTTCATCCTCTTCCTCTTCCTCGTCTGACTCAAGTGAGAATGATTCTGGTGCATCAGGAACCGGCAGTCCTTCTCCGTGGGGTACTGGGCGTATAGCTGATGGAATGTTTGGATAATGAACAGTCCACTTTTTCTTCTTTGACACACCTTTCCCAACTGTAGGCATCTTGCAGAAGTAACAATTGCTGGTATGACCTGTTGGCTCTCTCCAAATCATTGGCACTGCAAAAGGCATAGATTTCCTTTTCCTGTTCAACTACTGGCGAAGATTTGTTGCACAAGTGTTGCAGCATATGTGTGGGGCCCACCTCTTGTCCTGATCTCCAGTTTTGCAGCCAAAATAAAGATGATAGGCTTTCTTAACCATAGTGGTTATACTGCGCTTTTGTGATGCAAAAGTCACTTCACCACAAACATAGCAGAAGTTATCTGCACTGTTCACACAAGTACGAGGCATCTCTGCTCACTTTGGCTAAACAGAAATGTGTCTCTTTGCAAAATCAAACACTGACAAATAAGAGAGCACGACACTGTATGATTTCTAGAGCTGATATAGGGCAATTTATTCAGCAGAGTGATGTAAGCTTCGTTATGATTGCATCATCCATGACTTCTAGGAATAACATGATGCAATTAATATCATGTATGACGCAATACCAGCTTCAGATTGCATCATTCATTGTTTTGCCTAAAAAGCAAGTACTGTCCAAACCCAGTCATAGATTTATTCATAGATCCAGTCAAAGATGTATTTTAGTCATTTCTGGTTTAAACTGAGATCCCTTCCCTTTATAACTCACTTATCCTCCGCTATTCCCAAGTCAAGGGTCGTATATACTGACCCAATAGCATACCTTGAAAACTAGAGCCAATCAACAATTTTAAGCATCATTTTCGTTCTCAGTGACCCAGAATTAGTAAAGTTTGACTACATTTATTTCAGAAGCATTTTGCCTGTAGAGCAGTGTAATTGTATGTGTGAATGTGAAATGCAGTTTCTGTGACTACTTCAAGCACTTTCTGCAAACATTCATGCCAGTGAAACTTGACTGCTCAAATAATTGAAGCAAACCCAAAAGTGGGGGCATGGCCTTGGCAGAATGAATATTTGCAGAAAATATTTTTTTCACTACTTGCTCAGCTCCAACTTTGTGCATGTTGCTGCCCGATGGTGGCCCTCTCCTTTTATTTTTGCACATTCCTGCCATAAGCACTAATTAATGCACAACAGGTAGAGCCGAGAAAATAGTGAAAAAAAATATGTTCTGCAGGTTCCTAAAGCTGGTAGGTAATCCTGCTTGCGGGGGAGTAACACATACCACTATGGAATGATCAGGTCCTAACTCACCATGACTGTAAGGTACTTTACTTTACTCTTTAAATATATATAAAATGTTTCTTTACTCTTCCATGCTTCAGAATACGGGACCTGATTCTGCATTCCTCACTCAGGCATAACTTCTACTGAAGTCAATCCTTTATACCAGTGGTGGGCAAGCTGTGGCCTGTGGGCCACGTGATCCATCAGGGTAATCCACTGGTGGGCTGTGAGACAGTTTGTTTACCTTGACTATTCAAAGGTATGGCCACCTGCAGCTCCCAGTGGCTGTGGTTTACCGTTCCCAGCTAATGGGAGCTGCAGGAAGTGGCGACCAGCACATCCCGCGGCCTGCGCTGCTTCCTGCAGCTCCCATTGGCCAGCAAAGGCGAACCGCAACCACCAGGAGCTGCAGGTGGCTGTGCCTGCAGATGGTCAATGTAAACAAACTGTCTTGCGGTCTGCTAGCGGATTACACTGATGGGCCGTGTACGGTCCATGGGCTGCAGGTTGCCTACCACTGCTCTCTACAGTCTAGTCAAAGTCAGTGGCTTGAGTGAAGAATATAGGATCCAGGCCCTAACTTTGCTTTCAAATGGAAATATAGGGCCAGATTCTGATACGCTTACTTGTCTTACATACTTATCTGGCTCTTATTACAGCAGTATCTGAGCTCCTCACAATCTTCAATGCGTTAATCCTCACAACACCCCTGTGAGGTAGGGGGAACTGAGGCACAGAGAATATGGCTACATGGAAGCTGGGAGGTATGATTCCCAGCACATGCAGAAAGACTTGCACTAGCTCAAATAGCAGTGTGGACATTATAGCACTGGCAGTGGTTTGGGCTAGCCACCAAGCTCAGACGTAGGGAGCTGGGTCAGCTTAGACTGCAACATCCACACTGCTATTTTTAGTGTGCTAGCTCAAGCTGACTGAGAGCGAGTCTGTCTACCCGTGCTAGGAATCACACCTCGCAGCTCCAGTGTAGACATACCCAGAGAGGCTAATGGACAGATTTTAAAATGTATTTAGGCACCTAAAGATGCAGATAGGCACCTAATGAGCGCCTACATGCCTAACTCCCATGGTGGTGCTTTTGAAAATCCCACTAGGCTCCTAAATACCTTCAAAAATCTGGCCCTCGGTGACTTGCTCAAGGTCACACAGGAAGTCTGTCACCTGAACCCAGGATAGTGTTCTAGTACTCAGCTAGTGTCCTAAGCACCGGGCCATCCTTCTCCTCCTCACCCTAAGAAGTATCTTACTCTGTGAGTAGTACTGTTGATTTGACAGGGACTTTCTGAGGCACTACTCTGTGCGAGTAACGGTGGCAAAATCTAGCCCATATATAGTAAATCCTTTTTAGCAGTTAATTTTTAATGCTGAAGAATCTGGCAGCTTCACAGTACTGTACATGAATCTATTTAGCCGCAGATGTTGGACTGTGCAAACTGAAGATTCCTTACCCAGCCACGCTGCTGTTGGGCTAAAGAAATGCCATTTAAATGTGATTCCTATTTATATCAGCCCCCAAAAGGTATTTGCTTTCTCTTTGTAGAAGCCAAAAGACCAGGGAAGCTGAAAAAACAAAACAAAACAGGGTAGCACAAAGGAAGAAAAAATAATTAGTTCAAAAGAATGTTCTCTCTCTTCAACTTCCTACTCCCAGCCTCCTCTTCCCTCTCTCTCTTTCTAAGGGTTAAATATGCAGAGGGAAAAATTGCTAGACTTTATGTCTGTGCTTGGTGGGAACTATTAAATTACAGCTGGATGTTTTTAATTATGCCACACATAAATGACTGAACACAACAGCATTTTAATCCAAATGTGAGCCTCATTTATGTGTGCTCTGCTTTCGCTCTGAAATGCACTGCCTGGCACTTGTTTGTGGTGGCCCCTTTGTGGCACTGTAACAGCATGGGTTCCCCTCTGCCCCCCCAAGTGCGAGGATGGGAGCTAGTGCTGGCAAGGAGGAAAGGAAATGGGTAATAAAACAGAGAGCTAAGCGGCTCACTGGAGCCAGTGATGCTGGGATCTAGTTAATTGCTCCAAAATGAAAAAGATTCGGGGGTTTTCATGAAATCCCATAGGTGCACTTGCCAAGCCTCAAATATTAGATTGAATTACAGCTTCTAATTCCTCCCCCCCGTTACCCACAGCCATGTGTCTTATTTCTTCCTAAGGTTCTTCCACATTGCAGAGCAGTAAATAGAAGGGGAAAGCTGAGTAAGGGCTGCCTGCCTATTACTTGTTGTATATCTTGCCCCTCCATCCATCTTCTTCTCATCCTGCCTCACATAAAATCTGTCTGCCTGGCTCTCCTGGTTTGTTAGATCAGCCCTGTGTTTGGAGTGGTGCGTGGCATATAGAGGAAGGCTCCTTATGCCCCCTCACCTTAGACACCCGTGTAGCAACTAAGCACAGTTTAACCCTATAGGATTTGATTTTTAAAGGGCCTTTGACCTGGCCTCTTCATTTGAGGCATAATTTTGCACAGGCAATTAGTTGCACCAGCATTTTTTACAACTAACTGAGGTCAAAAAATTGTACCATTACAGTATTTAAGCACTTGATTTGTGGGTGCAAAAGGGACTTCAGTGGGAAATTACTGCTTAGATGAGTCACTGCCTCCAGGATTGAATCCTTAAATGGTAGGAGTTGTGCCCACAAAAAATGAAGCTGGTGCTGAAAATCTGTGTATTATGCATATATTGAAATCCACATCAATGTCTGGTACATTGTACAGTTTTGTTTAATAAGCTGATGGCATATTCTCTCCCTGTTCATCACATTTAATGGACATCTTCAAGACTGCCAAAAAGTGCACCTTAGTTAGTACACTTGTATCTAAATGCTACTGTTTTTCTCTTCCTGGGAGGAACAGGAAACATCTCTCCTTTCTCTCAGCCATCACAGAGTTGAAAAGATCCTCTGGATCATCTAGATCAGTCTAATGCATGGAGCAGAAACTTTTTCTAGAGATGTACTTTCCTTATTTAGCTATCTTGCTCATGAGCACCTCTAGTGATGGTACCCCAGGATAGATCCTTCCAATGCCTAGTTGCATAATTTTTTTTTCATGTCTAATTCAATTTTTGTTTTTGTTTTAGATGCTGTTCCATATCATCCTCAGCCTTTTCTATTTAATCCTTCTCCCTCTTTTTAATGATTATTTCTATCTTAACTTATTCATAACTATCAGAGCAAGAGCCCATAGCAATCTATGTGTGAGGTATTTGTGCAAGATTTGCTTGTGCATTAAGAATAAAGTCCAAGTTCCTACTTTCAACCTAAAACATTTTTTGACACTCAAGTTTTAAGAGAGCCTTTTCTGAAGTTCAGCTATGCTTAGGGGATTCATACGCAGGCAGTCCAGAAAAGGCACTCCGAAAACTTGAGTATCAAAAAATGTGGGATGCCTAGTTTTAGACAATAGGGCAACTAAACGTACACACTAGCAAAGCACTCTGCTAAATCTATGGCTTCATTTTCTGTGATTTCATGATATATTGCTATGGAAATACCCAGCAATGTTTTGCCAACTCATTTTTAAGAATTGTTTTCACAAAGGCAGGTTTTTAATTGTTTAGTTGAGTGCTGATTTATTATTGTCTGTTTTTTGGTGAGCAGTCCATTGTTAACCCTCTTCCCCCAAAATGATCAGAAATCCTGGATTTTTATTTAAGTACCTCCTGCTGTTTTTGGCCTGCACATTTCAATTCTTGTTTCCCACCCAATTCCTTTTCCACTGCTAGCCATAGTCTTCCCATCCAGTCCTCACCCTGCAGGAGAAGGATATGTGGTTTCATCCATGAATGACATTAATGCCACTGTGTGAATCATTAGTCGATCCAGCATTACAATCCCCAGGGGATCAAGTATTTTACAAACCACTAGAGAGAAATTCCAATATCAAATATGTGGCATGACTCATCCCAAATCTACCAAAATAACCCCAGGTAATAGCCGGGGAAGGTTACAGTGCTTAGACAGAGCAAGAGTGTGTGTATAATGGCCTGGAAGGGCAGAGTTAACAGAAATCTCTGGTGATGCTACTGGCAACCAGCCTCAAATGGTTCTCCCCCCAGCCCCCTATGGATCTTATGGGTATTTTCTCTCCAAACCTGCTAAGCAGCTCTCTTCCACTCCATCCTTTCCCCTCAAAAATCTTGCAGCTGTACAATGGGAGCACTCTCAACCCTGTAAGTAGCGCTTGCAACCCCCGACCTAATAATCCAAGAGAGAGGGAGAGTAATTTAAAAAAGAGAGAACTGCAGTTTTGTTTCAAGGGGGAGGAGAGAGGGAACTCCAACAACTGCTACTTTATCACTATACACACTAACCGTCACAGCTACTGGAGGCTGTTGTTAAGTCTGCCTCTGCAAGCCATTATACAGTGCATTTGCTTTGCCTAACACTGTGAAAGGAGCACATCCAGGGTGGTGTTTCAGCATAACTGGGGAGCTTGAGTTGTACCATTGTGATACTAGTACCTCTGATAATCAGAGCACTTACTCGTGTGATTAAATATGGATTTATTTAGGAGTCAAACAGACACTCAAGTTTGAAAATTCTGGCCAAAAGTTTTGAAGGTTATAAGTGCACTTACAGTCTTGTGCATTTGGCTCCTGTTGTATAAATACAGACATGTTAAAAACCATTTACACTGTGCTTCTGTGAGAGTTAACATATGCAAAAAAAAAAAAACAACAGAGATGAGGATCAGAGTATCCCTCTGCATAATGGGCCATATTCTTCTCTTCCTTACATCAGTGTAAATCCTGATGAGCTCCATTAGAATCTGGCTCACGTCACTGAAAGGTATAAAAACAGACTTTTAAATGTTTTTCTAGTGGAAACAATTATTTCTAAATATCAGACTTCAAAGAAAGAACACTGATTTAAAACTGAAAAGGTAATTAACAGGAGGGACTGCAGTCTTTTTAGCAGCCTTATTGGCACAGCCAGATCTGTTGCTGTTCTGTTCTTTCTGGCAATGCTATAATGTGCAAAGCTCCTTAAAATACTTGCTGGAATCTCCCTTGAGTTTCCCTTCAATACAAGCAACAAATTGAAAGATGTAAACTTCCAATCCAAGAAGATGAGGGTGGCAGAGGTGGGGGAACATTTAATGATTTAATTTAATCAATTAGGTATCTCAAGGTTGAAAGAATTTGAAATCAATTACTTTGGTTTGAACTAAATTTGTGTTCCAAACTCTCTGCAAAGTAAGTCTGGCTGTTTTGGTGAGGAATACTCATATTCTGTCTCCAGAGCTAACAAACACAATAAAGCAACGGGAACTGGATAAGCTAGAAGCTACTATTCTGAATAATATCAGGTAAAACTTAGAATTTTCGGACTTCCCTATGCTGGCATCTGGAAACAGAGAGAATCTGTAAGGTTGCTTTTTGAAACTCATTACTGCACTCAAGTTGTTAGCTTTCTGGTAACTATGAAGATTTTGCCAGTGATGATGTCAGAGTCAGAATAAAAAATATGTGTAGAACAGGTAAGATAAAAGGTGCCTTTTCCCCTTTAGAACTCTGAGAGATTTTTGGTTGTAGTTTCTTGGACTTGTTGAAGTTTACTCATGATAACCCAAGCTATTTTTGGAGGGGGAAAAATAATCCTTGATGCAAAACAAATAAACAAAAAAACAAATTGAAGAAGACACCTCCCACCCCCAAACAAACAAAAAGTACAAGACTCATTTTCTTTCTTTCTGATTAAATGTTGATGATTGATTTTAAAGCATACAGTTACATGAAGAATTAAAAAGAGATACAAGATTGAAATGTTATGTAATCAGTACAAATGACAAGAAAGGCTATTTGAATGACAGCTTTCTCTTGGTGTCGGTGTTATTTCAAAACTGGACAGGCATCAAAGCAATCCTTTGCTTGCTAAGTGAGCTCTGGAAGTTAGGCACTGGTGATGAGGCTGGAGTTATGTTTTTTGGAATTATGAAGCTTAGATAAAAATGGAGCCCAAACCAGTTGTATATGGAAATAGCCCCACGGGGCTCAGGACCTGACTGATGAGATTCCTAATGGGAATGATCCATGTATATTCAAGAACTGGGATGTATTATGGCCTTTAAAAAAAAAAAGATACTATCCCTACCAGGATGTGGTTTTTAAAAGTTGTATTTTTTTTGCAATTTATACAGCAAATTGTCTGAACTGTAGTTAAACTGATAGAAATACAAACAGTAAGTGAGACATTTTAAAGAGATAACTTTTACTAATAAGTTACAAGATAAACAGGCTTCAAGGTCTCTGAGACTTTCTTATCAGGCAGAAGTTAGAAGCTAGCCAAATCCAGACTAGAAATAAGGTGCAAATTTTGAACAATGTTAACAGTTACCCAAAGGTAGCAGTAGATCCTCCATCACTGGGAATTTCATAATGAAGATGATATATTTCTAAATGGTATGCTTTTGTTCAAACAGAGAAGGCCTATGGCCTGTGTTATACAGAAGGTCAGTCTAGTTGACCACAATGGTCTCTTCTGGCCTTATAATCAATGAATGACAATTTAATTTAATGTTGCTAAAGCCCGTTTGAATTAAAGGACCCAGAGCGGCTCCTATTAAAGTCAGTGGGAGGGTTGCTATTGATTTCAGTGGCACAAGGACTAAGCTACCTCAGGACATTATTTTCAGAGCCTTTAGAACTTTGGGTCACATCCAGCCCTCATTGAAGTCCATGAAAAGATTCCCATTGCCTTTGATACATAAAGGGATGCCAACTGCATCTGACCCAAAACATTTCACATGTAGCAATAATTAATATTTATTAAAATTCCCCTTCATAAAACAAGAATCCATCATCAATGTTCTAAAAAGTTAGCTGAAATGTGTTGATATTTGTTCCCTGCTGTGAGCGGAAGAGGGGGGCAAAACCATGGGAAAAGCTGTGGAGTTGGAGGATAGCGCTTTTCAGTGGTGGAAGTTGGCTTTACAGGATCCTCCTTCCTTCCACACAATCTCCTAGCTGGGAATGGCTACTTCAAGCAGCATGTTCCTTTTCTTTTTTGGATTAATGGGTGCTGAAAAAGGAAGGATTAGTTAATGCTTCTAGAAGCCGCATTAACTTTCTATCCAGTCTGTAACCACCACTAGAGAGGGTCACCAAGCTCATGTGCTCTTCAGAAGCCAGCGATAGCAAGGCTAACAAACCAGGCTAAATCTGTGGACTGGAGCCTGAAATAGTTCACAGGAAGCTCTCATTGTGGCTTGTCAGGAATCCAGTGGGGTTCTGCCTTTTTTTGAGTGCTTAAACGAGATCTAAGTAGTGCTCTGAGGAGATCTGCCTTGTCTGAGTTCATACAGGAATAGTCATGTTAACAGGGGGCCTATTTGCAGAGTAACTGAATAGCCAAATGATCATCTTTGTCTTCTTGTACTTTTGTTGAAGAAAGAAAAATCCAAAATAAAATAAGTCTGATTTATGCATGTAAACTTCATGCATGTAAATCTTGGGATGAAACTGGAAACACATTGATTGAAATGTCTAGCTCTTCTGTGTAAACGTTATTAGTTCATTTCATGTTTCTCTTGTGTTAGTCTTCCCATACACAGATAAATTCATTCAGATTACCATGCATGTTAACTGAGCGCTATGGTACAAATGCACCTGTCCCATGAAAAGAAACAGAAGAAAAGTGAAAAGGTGCTTGAAATGTGGCATTTTCCCCTCAAGAAGGAGTGGCTTTTGGATATGTGGGGGTGATGGGGGAATGTCCTTTAAAGTCAAGATCTGTGGAAGAAATCAGATTCCAGCTAGGGTGACCAAATGTCCCAATTTTATAGGGACAGTCCCGATTTTGGGGTCTTTTCCTTATATAGGCTCCTATTACCTCCCAACCCCTGTTCCGATTTTTCACATTTGCTGTCTGGTCACCCTAATTCAAGGGAAGTGCATCCTGAGGTAACTGGACAATGTGCCCTACCTCCTTTGTGAGTTGCTCACTGTCCATCCTCCTGGGAACACAGCTGTCTCAGGAGCATGCATCTGGCTTTGGCATTTATACCACACCCATTCATGGGCCTGATCTACACTACAGATCCATATCAGTATAACTACCAGTCGCTCTCGGGTGTGAAAAATCCACACCCGTGAGTGACGTAGTTATACCAACCTAACCCCTGGTGTAGATGGTGCTATGTCAGAGGAAGATCATCTCCTGCCAACATAGCTACTGCCTCTTGGGGAGGTTAATTAATTACACTGATGGGAGAGCTTTCTCCCATTGATTTAGAGTGCAACAGCAGCACAGCTGCATCTGTGCAGACTTGTCCCTAGAAGTGACACTAATAAAAAACCTCTCTGTTTCTCTCCCTCTTTCTCCCTGTTGGTAGTGGGGTTTTGTTTCCTCTTTTTTGTGGGATTTGAGTGGAAGAAGTGAATTTTACATTTTGCTCTTAAGGTAACGAGGTTCATGGTCATGTGTGTTATGTCAGAGGATGTATTCAGTGGTGTTTGTAGTTGTGTTGGTCCCAAGATATTAGAGACACATGGTGGGTGAGATAGTATCATTTTTTTGGCTCAACTTCTGTTGGTGAGAGAGACAAGCTTTCAAGCTTATACAGAGCTCTTCTTCTGGTCTGGGGAAGAGTGTCACAGTTATGTACAAGGTGGAACAGATTGTTTAGTATAAGTAGTTAGCACATATTTCAAGGGATCATTCAAAGTGAAGTGGCCCATTAACACCCCTCCAGTCTTAGGGGGGAAAGGAAGTGGGGGTGGGGGCAGCAGCTGGGGGTGCTGCGGTTTGTTAGTGGGTTATAGATTGCTGTAATAAGCCATAAATCCAGTGTCAACTGATCATAATTCTCTGCATCCTTTCCCATGGCCCATTTTCTTATCAAATCACATGATTTATACATATTCTCTACAGTGCTTAATTTGTAATGAAAGAGGTGCTGGGGCTCAAGCATTTTGTTAACTTTCATAACTGATATGGCAAGCCCAGAAGTGCTGGGGCTATGAACTGCCAAGTCTAGAGGTGCCAGGGGTCAGCTCTGGCACAAATTAGGCACTGATTCTCTATGAGTCATCTTGTCATTCATTCTGAGACCTCTACATTTTACTCTGTACTCTTCAGGAGTAATTTGAAACCTTTGCAATATAATTTTTTTAAACTCGTCATATTTCAAAGCCTGGTCAACTGACATTTTATTAAATACATTCACTGCTTTACCAGACAGCTTTGCAATCACCATGGGGACTTTCTTGTCCTCTGGAACTTTATGTACTTCACGTAGCCTTTCGAAAGTGATAAGGTTTTCTTCAATATGGCCAGCTTCTTTGTATGCAAGGCACAACTTATCCCAGCTGTATGTTCCTTGGATAGGATTGACTATTGCTTGAGGATTTTCTACCCTTAGTCTCCACATCTTGATTTTATGTTGACGTAGCTTTTCATTCTCTTCCTGTTCATGTTGGATTCAAAGAGTTTCCTGCCGCAGTCTCTGTCTTTCCAGCTGCATCCATTCTGTTCTCAATTGTAAGCTGGAGAGTCTGTCTCCTCCTTTTGCTGTGGACTTTGGGGCTTCAGATGTATCCTGGGAAGCCATCTGCCCTCTGTGGGTCTTGTCATATTCCATGAGAAGATTAACTCATCTGGCCTTTTTCCAGTATAGAATATACAGTGATCTGAGCACAATTCTTGTAACTGCTTTCTGGTGCATTTGGCATATGTTTCTTTGCTCATCTTACCTTTGCTGCTGTTCTATTTATTGAATGCTTTCCTTTGTTCTATTTCCTTGTACCTGAAATAAACAAACAGAAAATAATAAAACTGTAACACTTCTTTGGCTGTTCCCAGCCTTTTCATTTGATAATCACATATAACTATTTCACCATTGCTTAAAGTGTAAACATCAGCTACAATGGCAAGTAAATCCTGCTGATTGTGCCAATGTGATGCTTTGGGGCTCAAGTCTTAGGGTCACACATGCGTCTCTCTCCCTCCTGACTGGGATATTTCCAGGCTGCATAATTCCCTGATTACACTGTGAATTCCCCAGCAAGGCAGACTGGCTCAGCAGGTGTGCTTCACATTCCTTCCTCAGAGGCTATAAACAATGTAATTGCCCACAGCTATAAGTTACCACACAGCTCTTTCTAAGCAAGCACATTTATTCTTAAGGTGAAAGCATATTAAAAACAGAGAAAACATATTAAAAGCAATAAAAGAACCTAAGTGCATGGTAATACACTTACCAGAGATCATCCCCAACTGCAACAAGAGCTTTGGTAGGAGTCAGTCCTTCAAACCCCACACTGAGGTTTTTCTGTGGTTACAAGTTCACAATGGCCTTGACTCTGAACCAGCATAGTCATGAACATGTGAGTCACTCCTTTATACAGTATGGGCCTCTGATCTTGTCCTCACGTATCAGGTGAGCAGCAGACAAAGGTCCCTTCCTCAAGGTGAAGCTTCAAAAGACTGAGTTCTTGCATAACCAGAGGTGGGTACATTTACATACACATCCCCCCTAGAGATTTCCTGGGAAACCTACTTAACTTTAAAAGTTCACATTGTTTCAGATAGTCCCTTGGAGCTCATAACACTTCCCAGGGTATATGTTGGTCATATATCTAGTGGGAAGACATTACACACAATCCCACAATAACACATAAACATTTGCATTTTAAATACAAGGAATGCCTAAGATACTTAAACTTAATTCAATGAGATTTAAATTAATTCAGTAAGATGCGTCTGGGATATAGCAGGAAATCAGCATATCTTAATGCTGTTATTATAGACAGTCTGGTTCTCACTAGAGATGAGCAAACAGACTGATTTGTGTGATATTTGTATATTGGAAAGTGGGGGTTTCTAATAATGGGATTATATTTGGTTACCACCAATATCTAAATGAAAGTCTCTTGGCCCTCATCACCCAATAGTCTATAACCTCTTCCCCAACAGGCCCAGTTCCATTCTCCTTTTACCTGGCCCTGTATTCTTGCACTTTAGGAAGCAGTCCCATGGTCTTCTTCTCTCCTCCTGCATCTTCAGGGGATGACTAAGGGGCAACCTCTGTCTTATTTTACCCAAGCTCCTTAGTAAGGAGGGGTGGGAGTCATCCCTGCCCCATCCTGCAGGTGTGAAGGTGTTGCTCCTGCTGCTGGCACCATTGGATATGCTGTCCTTTAACTCAAGAAAGAAGGAGCTGAGAGAAATAACTGTTCAGCCATATAAATATAGGGGGCCTGATTCTGATCTCATATGGGTATGTATCAGGAGCAGCTCCATGAAAGTCAATGGAGCAACATGAGTAACACCAGAGTCAGATCTATGGTATCTAGAATAGTAGATATATTGGAAAAGGGTTTAACTGGCCACGTTAAATATGACACAGCTAGTGCTAACTCAGATCCTCCTCCCCAGTTACTTGAATGGATTGATGAACTGTAGGAATGGGGCCAAGTTAGTTCTAACTCAGTCTTGAACTGTTTTGTAGCTATCTCCTCTTTGTGTGTCTGGAATTGTACTCCTTCTAATTTGGCGCTTTTGAATCTTCCGTATATTTCCTCAGACAGTAACAATGATGTACTTTTTCTAACTTGGCTCCAAGTCAGAGTAGTGACTTTCAGTTATACATGTTCAGGCTTATGGAATTTTCTTTTAGTTTTCTTATTCAATTAGCCAGGACCTTCTTGTGTAAATAATGTCAATATTCTTTTATTGCCTACTCCAGAAGTCCCTAGCTTTCAGTTTTAAGAACAATTACGTCTTCTCCTTTAATCCTGCAGCTGAACATACCCCCACACGCTCTCACTCCTGCCCTCAGTTGTACTGTAGTCAATGGGGCTGGGCAGATATAAGTGAGGCCTGAGTTTGGCCCAGGGTCTTTGTCTTTGTATTTTAATTTGTGCATGTATTTGTGTATAATAAATATATGTGGGGCTGGTAGCAGGGCTGCCTAACCCCCCCTCCCACATTTTCTCTTGACAATAACTTTGCCAAACTTTACAGAAAACTTTTATACTTCAGGCTGAATTTGTCTGGAAAGTTGCTGTGAAATTGGTTCAGTCATTCCCAAGAATGAGACTAGTGGTAGTATAGGTTGCAGGGCCGGCTCCAGGGGTTTTGCTGCCCCAAGCAGCCAAAAAAAAGCCGCGATCACAATCTGCGGCATTTCAGCAGGAGGTCCTTCGCTCCGACCAGGAGTGAGGGACTTGTCGCCGAATAGCTGGACCTGCCGCCCCTCTCTGGAGTGGCCGCCCCAAGCACCTGCTTGCTAAGCTGGTGCCTGGAGCTGGCCCTGAAAGGTGGTTTTGGCAAATGTTAATCCCCCCCCCCGAAATGTTTCTTTGAAGATCTCTAGCACCTTCCTGGTTTAAGCAGGAGCTTGACATTTGGTAAAAGGTGCCTTTTCCTATCCCTATGAAAATCCACTCAGATTTTGGCTGAGTTCTGAGCATCTGAAAATCACCATTTACACATGTGCCATACAGCTTGGTAGAGGGTTGTTAATGAAATCTCTGACCATGCTCTGCACTGAGCATGCTTTGTCCCAACACAGCTGCCTACATGCCAACTACACTGAACGTGCTTCAGCGTCACAGAACTCTTTCAAAGTTGACTCAGCCCCTCACTGACACTCTACATCAGGGATCGGCAACCTTTCAGAAGCGGTGTGCCGAATCTTCATTTATTCACTCTGATTTAAGGTTTCACGTGCCAGTAATACATTTTAACATTTTTAGAAGGTCTCTTTCTATAAGTCTATAATATATAACTAAACTATTGTTGTATGTAAAGTAAATAAGGCTTTTCAAATGTTTAAGAAGTTTCATTTAAAATTAAATTAAAATGCAGAGCTCCCCGGACTGATCGCCAGGACCCGGGCAGTGTGAGTGCCACTGAAAATCAGCTTGCGTGCTGCCTTTGGCACCCGTGCCATAGGTTGCCTACCCCTGCTCTACATGGTAGGCATAAAACTAGGGCTCCAGACAAGGGGTCAGAGATGCAGCAGCTACTCCCCACCCCTTTCATTTAGGAAAATGTGAACCTGGTTGGGAGCCAGGAGGAGACCATGAGTTTTAATCCCAGTTCTTTCACTAAGTATTTATTCTGTGACCTCACAATCTTGTTTGAGAAAGGCCTCATACCCTTACATTAACAGGCAGGGAAATATTATTCGTCCATTTGACAAATAACATACACAAGAAGTTTCATAAGATCACCTCTGTAAGATCTGGAAATATTACCCAGGCCTTTAATATAGCAAGTTGCATCTGCTTGGTCATAGTGCCTTTCAGAATGAATGTGCCAACCTATGTGCTTGGATGTGCTGTGTGTAACTGCTGTATCTCCCTCCCCACAGAAACAGATTCCTGATTTCCAACATTATTCTGCTGTCTAGCAAATAGTTGTTGTGTAGCAGCAGTAGGCATCCTTCAGTCTAGGGAGACCATGGGTATCTGCCCCGAGAGGAAAAGAACTGGAGTACCTCTCCAGGGCACAAGCCTGGGCAGATGATATGGAGGCCCTGAGTTGCCCATGTATCAGGAACCCGCTCTTGTAAAATCCAGAGGAGAGGAAGAACCAATATATCTGGTACCCGATCTGCTGCACGAATTGCCAGAAGATACTAAGATGTTAGTACCTGACCGCCTTTGGGGCTCCACTCCAGATTTTCTGTCTAGTTTACTCTCATACCATTATATTTTCCTGAATTCACCCATAAGGCAGTGGGGCAAGCCAGCAATCTTAAATAGTTGTGTAAATCACTGACAAAATGTGTGTCATGGACCCCTCTAGTGGTTTATCCACATAAAGGATAACAGAATACTTCCCTAACAGTTACTCTGTTAGCTTATCTGGTAGAGGTCTCTGCTGTGGATCTCTTGGGTATGGATTATGATATAGTCTTTAAGTTCATGATCACATTCTATTTGTCTGATAGGACCCCTACCTCATTCAGTGTACAGGATGGATAGTGAATGAGGCAGAGGATTACAAGACTGAGACAGGATGTTTTCTTATGTTTAAGGCACTGGACTGGGACCTGGTGGAGTGATGACCTAACTTTAGCTCTGCCACAAACTTGCTATGTGCTATAGGGCAAAATATATTTAACACCCTGCCTCCCTATAAAATATCAGTAATTTAGAGTATAATAGTCATTGTAGGGTATTGTAATCATTGCAAAACAAGATATTATAAATCCAAGAAATACATAGTTAAAATTAAATGTAAAAGAAATCCAAAGAGGCTCACGTATAGAAATATACACTTAAGACACTCAAATAAACTCTGCTTGTCACAGACTCTTCAAACTTTCCATATATAAAACTCACTGAAATCTTGTGTATATAACACATTTTAATATTAATTTTTACAATTAATAATTTCCATGATTATTCTTCTTAACTGATAGCTTGTCCTTGAGCAGAAACTTTAACTCTGTCCTGTGATGACATCATACCAAAACCATACAATTTATAAGACATTCTACTGTTTGTCAGTACAGATTAGATGAAATAGATTTGTAAAGACACATTAGATTTTTTTTTCACTTTTTCCCCTCCTAGGGTTACCACAGGGCAGAGTTAAGGATTTTTGGGTTCCCTAACTGTGCATTTCCACACTTAAATATGTCTGGATATAAAGTTTAATTTTAACTGTGAATTTCTTGGGTTTATAATGCTTACTTTTGGGATGCATTTTATGTGATCTACCTTAAATTACTGAGACGTGCTTTAAAACTTAACTCCATTTTAGCATTTTTGTCTGGGAATATATATTTATAATTATGAGTGTAAAGTATTCTAGTTGCCCAGTCAAGGGAAAGATGGTCTTCATAATTTAGAGGCCAGATTCACCAGTGCTTTCTGGTTGATTTGCTTTGGTACAATGACACAAAGTAACTCTAAACCTGGCTTAACTAGCCAGTTAAACTGGGTTTTGTGTCCTGGAATGGAGCAAGTAGCCAGAGTGTACCAGTAAATCTGGCACAAGATTATTAATTTTTCAAGGCAGAGGGACTGTCTTTTCACAGAACAGCTTCAATACCAGTGGAGAATGGCTATAACTGGAATAATAGCTGTTTTTTTTTTTTACCACAGTGGAATGAGATAATTTGAGACTTTCATTGAACTTCACTGTATCCAAATTCCCTATAGCACCAGCCCTTCTCTACTTACTCACATGAGTAATCTCACTCACAGGGGCTACGTAGGTGAGTAGGAGCTTCACAGTGAACATGAGCTTCCATTCAACAATATGTTGCACAGTATCTATGTCTGCTCTGCATGCATTAAGTTTTTCTTGGCAAACAGGCACTGTGGTTACTCCTTTTCCAAGATACACAACAATACGTCTACTGCATATCCAGCTCAGGATGGAGCCTTTATTCTTTCCAGAAAGGCATTGAAATGAACAGGTAGATGGGCCCTTGAGTCAGCGTGTATTGTTTTGCAGATCCTATTTCTGCAAAGCAGTTGTTCTTCCGAAGGGCAGCAGTGGGATTGACTGGATCTTTCACAACCTTTTGATAACGTTCTTCCCTTGTTTTGCTCAGCTGTTCCGCCATCGCCACTGCCAAATAAGGGCTCAGCCGTACTATAGCTTATCCTGTAGTGTTCAAGCTCTTGACTCAAATGACTTACTGAAAAAAAAAATACACACCAAACGCTCTGTGCACACAATAGCTGGAAAGCGGGAGTGCTGTGGTGTTTTCCTCTGTCAGTGGGTCAATGTGTTCTGTAAGCACTTCCATCCTGTCAAGTCCCTGGTTGGTCTCCACCTGCTAGCTGGCTGGCTCTTGAAGCAGGGCTGACCTGGCCGCTCCCTCATTTTGCTGGCGCCAGCGGCTTGATGGGCCTTGCACTTTGATTATTTGTGTTAACAGTTAATTTAGCACCATGGACACGTGTGCCAAAGCTGCCTCCACTTCCTCCAGCCTTCCAACAAATGGGACTTTTATGAGATGCCTTTCACAGCTCCCCCGCCTCCTCCAGCTCAACTTCTTTTCCTCCCCCTCCCCGCTGCCTCAATTTCAGCTGTAATCTTTTCTACATCTTGCAGGAAAAGAGCTATTTCTGGCAGCTCTGTCTCTAACACTCACCCCACTCAAACTGATTTAATGGAGATTTATAGAGGCAGGGCCATGCTGCTCCAAGGCGCTTTCCTGAAAAGTTTTGCTGTGTCGTGTTACGTATGGAATTTATTTATTTAATGTTTGCTGTTGTAGCTACACTGTCAACTGCTAGCGTGACAGTGAAATCTTGTTACACAGCAGATTTCTGATCAACTCATCCCATCTGTTAATTCACCATGCTAAACTCTGACACCAGGTCCAGTATCATTATACCCTAGTCTGTGTGTTTCTCTGGATTAATACTGCTTCTCATCTAAGGCAATATATATTTTGGCTCTCAGCTACAAATAAATCCTATTGTAAGTACCTTCTTCCTAATATGCAGCATGCTGCAACGGTTCCCTTTCTCCCCGCCCCCCCCCAAATAGTAGTAGTTATGGAGAGGAGAGACTATTATAATTGATCATGATTTTCCAATTCACTATCCTAAGAAATGATGCTCTCCAAAAATAAATAAGAAGCTATATTTGCATATTACACTAAAACTGGTGATTATTGCTGTTATTCCAGCTTAGACTGATGCAGAGAAACCAAGCCAGTATGTATGTGTGTGACTAGGTATTTATGTATTTACAACCCCAACACATGCTTACCTTCCTAGTAAATAAGCAAAGGCATTCAGGAAACCTATTATTAAAACTCTGATTCCATATCCAGTCTTATTTCACAGTGTCTGGCTTATGTGTTGAAGGGTCTTAAAACATATGTACAATAGCTGAAATTCAACCCTGGGCAGAGTCCCCTCAAGGCCTATGGACTGTTTAAGTCACACTTCATCCCTAAGTGATGCATAGACCTTGTGTGGGCTCTCAGCATACAGGTGAATTTCACCCTGTCTGGTTTTGTATGTCTGTTCAGGTGGTGGAATTAGGGAACAGTGGCATAATCCTCCTGCCTAGTTGTGACAGAGTGCTGAGAGCCAAGAGTGGAGCAGCTTGCAGGACTGGGGCCATAAAGCTACTGCTGGGCAGCTCAGCTCCCCAAAATGAAAACTAGCCTCCTTCCAATCCCCAAACCACAACAGACTGAGTTAAACATAGTAGGTGAACTCTAGCCTCATGAAGACAGCAAGCACAAATCTTATACCCTATGTAAATCCCACATAAGCCCTATATTCTCTGTTGCTGATTATAATAATCAAATAATGCTATGGTGTATTTTTTTGAATCAATGCTGTTATGTTTTGCAGCTGGGTTGAGTAATGCTTTGTCTTTGGAGCATCCTTGGCATAGGATGTAAAAGGCACTTGCCTGTGGCATTGCCATAAATGTCGCTCAGTTATAGCAATTGTGTGATGTATGTGACACCCACAAAAGGGCTAATTTATAAAATAAAGGGACATAGGAATTGCCATATCTGATCAGACCAGTGGTCCATCTAATCCAGTATCTTGTCTGGGTCAGTGGCCAGTCCCAGATACTTGAAAGGAAGATGCAAGAAACCCGTACATTTATTTTATAGAACAAAAGGCACCATTGCAAAATAAGAAACCAGTGACTGTAAAAGGTAATTTGTGAGGGCCAGAATGTCAAAAAAGGATGTGATGTGTGCTCTGTTCCGACAACAATGCACACACACACACCTATTGTATCTCTAAAGATGGGTGTGCGCAGACAGAAATATATGTGTACAGAAATGTGTGTGACCTGAAAAAGAGCTCTGTGTAAGCTCCAAAGCTTCTCTGTCTCACCAACATAAGTTAGTCCATAAAAGATATGACCTCACCCACCTTGTCTCTCTAATATCCTGAGACCAAGACAACTACAACAACACTGTGCACAACTGACACACACAATCATGCAGGTATACGCACAATTGCTCCTTTTGAGGGTGCAAAGCCAATTTACACAGACCACTTCTGTTCTGCTTTTCTGCACTGTTAAGGGGATGGACTAGATGACTTGGCAAATCTTTTCCATCTGTTGTTTCTCTGATTTGATGAACATTTGATCCTATTCTTATTAGAGTGTATTTATTAAAAAATACGAGACCAAAAATTACCATTCCTCCTCCACCTTTATTGTACCAGCCATTTCTGCTGAATCATATCAGTTTGAACAAAATTCTGTACAACATAACACTTGCTTTGAGAATGACAACCTAACTTGTGGGTAGCGGAGTAAAGTGGGACCATGACTGGGTCCATGTCCTGTATTGTTCCAAACACTGGGAAATAAATGCGGTCTCCATTCTGCAATATAGTCTTGGACATTTTTATAGAACATTAGGGTAGTTACATTCATTCTGGTCAAGTTTGGTATTTACAAAAGACCTAGAAAGTGTTGAAATTACAAGTTCATATTGTATCAAGTATTGCAGTAACATGGTATTTCAACACATTGTATGTCATAAACCTGTAATTTCAACACTTTCGAAGAGTCACCAGAGTGTCTCAGGCTGAACCATAATATAACTTCCTGTTCCCCTCTGAAGTGCCATGGTTTGCTTTTTCCCTGGAAAATAATAGTTTAAAATAGCCATTGGCCAACATCAAATTGTTTAAGATTATTTATAATAAAGGAAGACAAAATAAGGGCCTAGGTAAATAGAAAAACTTGCTGACTACAATGGGAGCAGAATTGAGTCTGAATGCTGGGTAAAGACGTTGTTCTAGAGAGATTAATCTGATTTTACAAGCCACCCGTGGCTGGGCTCTGCCTCATGTCATTACACATTGGTTGTGATACCAAGTTTTTAATTCCTGCAAATGAATTTACTGTCACTCCTGCCTCTGGGTTGGATCTTGCACAAGCAGAGTGGATAAGAGAGATGCAGCATCCTTTTGAACACAACTTCAAGAAAATTGGCTGTGCTGTAGAATGCAAGATTGCCACCTCAAGCTTTCATAATTGTTAAGTGTGTACTTTGTTTCTACTTGGAAAAGATTTTCCACACTAATATTGAATAAGTTAAGGCTTCCATGCTTGGGTAAAACAGCCAAAAGATTGCAGCTGGAAAAATAGGAAGACTCTGTATTCCTTTTGGAAATTATAACTTTAGTTCCTTTACTGGCAAGCAGAGTACCTGCTGAGTGACTCATTCAGGGGATAACAATGCCCGGTTCTTACAGCATACATAGATCTCAAAGCACCCTACAAAGGATGGTAAGCATTATTAGCCCCATTTTACTGATTGAGAAACAAGCAGAGAGAGGTAAAATAGCTTAGCCAAAATTTGGCCTGGGAAGAGGATCTTGATCTTTTGAGGCCTAATGCAGTGGTCAATCCACTTGAACATGCTGCTTCCATCATATTTTTCATCCACATCAATCTGAGATGCAAGAGAATGGGACATAACTGGGTAGTGTGAGTTGTTGAGGCATAATTTGACATTAACGGTTCCACTTTTCATTATGGTTTTGGCAAATATTTCCTCATGTCATTTTAGTAAACTTTAAAAGCATCATTTCCCCCTAGTGAGATATTTTTATCATGGTATGAATGACAAGCAGCTTTTACTCTGACTTGAAATAGGTTTTCACCTTTTCACCTCCAAAAGAAATAATTAGGAAGAGCTATGGGAAAGGCTCTATCCCATCACTGGGAATTTGGACAGCAAGCTAGACAGAACTCCTGGTATCATAACAAGGCTTGTGTTAGATGGGCAATGATGAGATAGGATATGAGAGGAAGAACCACCGGAATGGCCAGGATTGCTCTTTGTTGCAGGCAATGCTGCTGAGAAAGCACAACCCAGCCGCAGAGGTGAAGTCATGCAAATGCAATGCTCCCAAAGGCCACAGGAATTGTGGAAAGATTTGTGTAAATATCTCATGCATTCTTGTGCTCTAAGGTTTATGGAAATAAAAAACCACAGTCACAAAGCCAATGCCACATTCACTCCCCCACTCCTTCCTTTTCTTCTCTAGAATAAATGTGTAGAAAATTTTATGAGCATCCAAGAAAATGAATTGTTTCTGTTTTACTACCAGGAAGGTATAAAATGGACTACACCACAAGCATAAATGAGATTAAACAGGATACAAGGGACTGAGGAAGCAGATTTGTGTGTGCCATGAGAATCTTTTTGCTGTAGGCATGGCTGGAAACATACATGCCATACACACTTGCCCCAAGTCATTCACTGTACCTATTTTGTATCAGAACTGAATAAAAGTATCCACCTCTTTCCTGCGTTCTGACTGTGATGCAGATTGTAGAGGTGACCAGCCCACGTTTTGGGGGAGTGGATCATAAGCTTTCCATTTCTAATATTTTATCATTCTCTGTCCTGTGTCCTACAGTACCTGACGCTAGATTAAATGAGTTCCATTTATTCCCTTACCAATGTCATTCTTCTGTATTTTTGAGCTGCGTCAGGGACATGTCTCCCAGCTTTGAATGCACTGTATCATTCCAGAGAAGGATAGCATAACCAGAGACGGACAATCCACATGGAGGCCACCCTACTCTATGTTGGAAATAATTCAGGAGACCACAGCACCTGCCATCAGTGAATACTGGGGTTGTCTCTCTTTCATTGCCTGACTGTAGAAACTGGGCTCTTAGTCATTCCTGATGACAGACTGTACAGTACTGTAGAGAGTAGGGGGAACGGTGTGACAAGCTCTCCTTCCTTCAGATTATATTCAAGCTGTACCAGACAGGAGAGAAAGAGAATGCCCGAGTCCAAGATGAAGGAGCTGGTAAAAGGTAAGTGAAGGTCTATGCAGCCTTAGCCTGTTTCTATTCACACCTCTGCTTTAAGGATAAGGGAATCTTTTGTCAGTGGGTCCAAGAGGTGGAGGAGAGTAGCAGAGGAGGAGGAGAAGAAAACATCATGCCTGTAAAATTTAAAAAAGAAATCTGCAGGTTATGCTATCTGCACAAAGAATAATGCAGTCCAAGTTGCTGACAAAAAATTTAAATGTGCAGATCCTTCTACTGAAACATGAGTCTCTTGTGTCACAAAAGCACCTGACTTCTTGGCCCTGCCTCCTTTATTAGTAATGGAGTCAGTGATTTAGAGTTTTGGGACCTCAAAATCTGTGTAAGCAAATGAAAAAACCTCACTTTTCAAAGGGATTATCTTTGTCACTTATGGAATAGAATAGTATAAACAAGTACTACTAGTCTGTAGTAATAGCACCTTGGCCAATGATTTCGTTAGATACTGTGAGCAGAATCCGGCCTTTGATGGGAAGTCTTCAAGAAAAGCTCAGATGTGACATTAGAGATTCAGCAGATGGCACCCTCCAGTTCTCCACTATCTTGGTGTACCTTTCAATTAGATAAACTTGTTGTTCTGGCCACCTGTGGTCATTAAAAATTCCAAAGAACTTTTCAAAGTAGTAAGGGGTGCTAATCCTCGAGTTAAAGCCACATTCCATTTTGGATAATATTCTGTCAACCCAAAATTCCATTTGTAGTTTGACTTGGATATGAAATACTCCTTCACTTCCAGTCCTAAAGGAACACCCACAAGGTGGTTAAAGTGATTCCGACTGCATATAGTTAAGAAAGCACTTTGGGATGCTTTGGAACAAAAGGTACTATATAACAGAGCTATTAATTATTATTATTGCAATCATAACCTGCAGTCAAAAAATGAACAGTATTGCAGCACAGAGAAAGAAATAGCCAGGCAACTTCTAGTCCAGACCACTTTCTTCAATGTCATTGTTACAAAAAAAGGTAAAGAAGACAGAAAATACTCTACAATGTAGGCAATCCATTAAATTGGCAAATCCACACCAGTGAATACAGGCAAATGACAATACATTTATGGCCTATTGCTGCAGTCCCAAACTGGAGCATACCTTGTTCTCCCTATCTGTATGAGTAAGGACTACACTCTCATGAATAAATTAATTTGCTGGGTCAGACCTAAATACATATGAGTTCCTGGTATGAATGAAGCTCTGACTTAATTTCATTTAAAATATGGGCCAAATTCATCCCTTTCTAGGCCTGTTGAATTCAAAAGAGTTATAATAAAGATGAAGTTGATCCCCGGGGCTTGATCCCACACTGGTGAAGTCAATGGAAGATATGTCTACACTGCATTTGCTCTTTAAAATTTCCTACTTGTTGTAGCTCAGACAGGTCTAAGTGATGTAATGGTAAAACTCCTACTTTAGCACTTCTGTTTCTGCCAGTATGGGTGCTATAGGAACAGTGGGAGATTTTAAGAAAAAGCTCCATATACACAAGGTCCAAGTAATGATTGATTGGTGGTTTTTATTTCAGCCTGGACTGTGGTAGCCATCCACTTGGCAAAGCTAAGTAGTACTGATTTATTTGCTTCTCTCTGGTTCCTCAGCTATAGGTTCAAAAGAGGCTGCTTTATCATGTTATATCGTTAGAATTTTATTTAGATAAAGGTTATTGTAGTAAGATGAGGCCCTGAAACATAAACTCTTGTGTCAGAGGCCCAGTCTGAGGCCTGAAGCCTAAACCAAAGTACTTCCAGGCATTGCTAAGCAAAAGCTGGACTGTGAGCCAGAGGCAGGCCCCACTCACAGAAATTGGCAAGAAGAGGGTTGCTAGAAGCAGGTGCATCCACACATAAGTGCTAATAAGAGGAACTTGTGCCAAGATGGCATCAGAACACTCCACAGAGATAACGAGGGAAAAGGCAGGTGCATCTTAAAGACAGGGTCAAAAGGACAACATGATGGATAGATTTCAATGTTGTCAGTAGCTACCAGTGTGGTGCTCTGCTTTTGTTTTATGATGATAACAGTCGGCTGCATGCGTGTTCCCTCTGTGTGCTGCCCCAGCTCTGTGCAGACAGCTGATACAGCAGACCCCAAGAGAACTCCCAAAGACCACAGACTCTAGTAAGGTATGAAGGCACCTGGCCAGGTTTATTGTCAAACAAAGCACAGTAATAGTTTCCTGTAGACTCTACAGGACATACTATGAATATGTGCTCCCTCGCAATGGACACAGCTCAGTCAGTGGCGGGACACTCCACTGCCCCCTAGGCTGGATGATGATGTGCACTTCCAGACCTATTCTCATACAGGTGCAGAACAGATTACTCATCCCTCCTGACATATTGAGGTGCAGCCACTTTACTCATTAGGGTGCTGCTTCTCCTGTTACATGTTGGTTCAAACAAATCTATCCATCATGTTGTCCTTTTGATTCTGTCTTTAAGATGCACCTGCCTGTTCCTCATTATCTCCGTGGAGTCTTCTGATGCCATCTTGGCACAAGTTCCTCTTATTAGCACTTATGTGTGGATGCACCTGCTTCTAGCAACCCTCTTCTCACCAACTTCTGTGGGTGGGGCCTGCCTCTGGCTCACAGTCCAGCTTTTGCTTAGCAATGCCTGGAAGTACTTTGGTTCAGGCTTCAGGCCTCAGACTGGGCCCCTTACGCAAGAGTTTATGTTTCAGGGCCTCATCTTACTACAGTTATTTGTGTAAATTCTGATAAGGGACTCAATTGTTCTTTTTTTGTATGGAAATTCTTCCCCAGAAGCTTCAATTTAAGGTTTAAAAAGCCATTTCTTTGTGGAACAATTTGCTACCTGCAATCAAATCCATGTCTGCTTTTCCCCACCCCCTTCTCTGCTGTCAGTTCAATATGAAGGATACAGAGTGCTCCTGACCCTAGTGGAAGGCTCTCTGCTTGTTTTATCTCTGAAAATAAAACAATTTGCTCGGCATTTTGTTCTATTTCCTACATGATAGAATCTTTTGTTTTCACTTGCAACCTTTGCAGCTTCCAAGAATTTTTACTCCTTGTGGCTTGTCGAGACACGCAGGGTTCAATAGTCTGCCACCAGACCCTGGCCCAAGGTCGAGGATTCCCTCCTTTTCCTTCCCAGTATTGTCCTGCATCCTGCAAGGCCCTTCTCCTTACACTGCTGCAGCTGTCGTGACAACGAGGACTGGCACCAGGCACACTCCTGCTGCCACGGTGACAGATGCTGAGCACTTGCCAAGCACTAATGACAATAGTATGACCTCAGATACTTTATTAAGAAAGAAAAGACTTAAAAGGGAGGGTGCACTTAAAGGCAAAAAATAACACCTTGTCTCACCACAGTGCATTGTTTTTGCCAGCCCAGGATGGAAACCTCTGAAAATAATTCTGGCCTTTTCTTTTCTAGCCTCCACCCCATTTCGCACACACCCATACTAGATGGGAGTTCCTGATAGTTAGACATTCAAAGCAAATCTAACCATGTAGATAAAGGGTTCTCAAACTGGAGGTTGGGACCCCTCAGAGGGTCGCGAGGTTACTACATGGGGGGTTGCGAGCTATCACCCTCCACTCCAAACCCTGCTTTGCCTCCAGCATTTATAATCGTGTTAAATATATAAAAAAGTGTTTTTAATGCATAAGGGGGGCCACAATCAGAGGCTTGCTGTGTGAAAGGGGTCATCAGTACAAAAGTCTGAGAATCCCTGATGTAGATATACATTACAGCAGCTAAGGTCTGGTGGATTGAGAAGGGGGCTAGGAGTTAGGGGACATAGGAACTATTTTCAATGCTGCTACTGCTTCACTGTTTGACCATAGGCAAGCCACCTCTCTGGATTTCAGTTTTCCAAAATTGGGATAATGGTACTTTACTGATCTTAATATAGCACTTTGGAGCACAGAGAAAGCCTGCAGCATCATTATATGTGACAGGAAGTAGAGCTAGTCAGAAAAATTCTGACAGAATAGGTTTTCACTGGAATTTTCTGATTTGTGGAAATTGAAACGCTCTGCAGAGATGGTTCCATTTTCCTCTGGAAATCAGGCACGGTTTGAAAACTGTCTGCCAGGCAGGTTTCTGATATAAACTGTCACGGTGTCCTGCCACCTTGCCTGCCTGGCTCCTCAGCCACTCACCTGGCATTCTGCTGAGGAGCCTGGGCTTCTAGGTCCCGCAGTGCCAGAACAGCCCATCATACAGAATAAGACAGTCCATTATTGGCCTGCCCGGAGGCTGGGGACCTGTTGTAGTAATTTAGATGGACTATGTGGGCCCAAAGGTGTTAACATCACTCAGTCACTTTCCAGCATTAAACAGTTTTAAACAAGGCTTTGGTATACAGAGACCTCAGCCTGCTTATACACCTTGAAAAATCCTTTTGAATTTTTATTAAAGGTACAGGAGAGGAGGAAAAACAGTTAAAACATGTGAAATGTAAAGTATTAAATAAAGAGGCAAGGTGGGTGAGGTGAAATCTTTTATTGGACCAACCAGCTTCTGTTGGTGAGAGAGACAAGCTTTCAAGACACATGGAGCTCTACTTCCAGGCTGGGAAAGGTACTCTCTGACCTGAAGCAGAGCTCTGTGTGGCTTGAAAGCTTGTCTCTCTCACCAACAGAAGCTGGTTGGTCCAATAAAAGATATTGCCTCACCCACCTGGTCTCTCATATATGCTGGGACTGACACAGCTACAACTACACTGCATACCAGTATTAAATAAGGCTTTTATTTTAACAACTTCTCTTTCCTTTTAGCTGGAGACAATATTTAGAAGGAAGTAGGGTGACCAAATAGCAAGTGCGAAAAATCGGGACCCTTTTTTGGGGGTGATTGGGGGGGTATAATTGTTTATACAAGACAAAGCCCCTAATATCGGGACATCTGGTCACCGTAGAAGGAAGAAACCTCTTGTTTGACAATTTCTTAGATAGTATTGCAAATTTGTAGATTCATAGATTAGATTTCAAGGCCAGAAGGGACCACTGTGATCATCTAAGCTGACCTTCTGTACAGCACAAGCCATAGAACTTCCTCAAAATACTTCCTAGAGCATATCTGCTAGAAAAACATCCAATCTTGATTTAAAGATGGTCAGTGATGGAAAATCTAGGATGACCTTTCATAGATTGTTCCAATGGTTAATTAGTCACACTGTTAAAGCTTGTGCCTTGTTTCCAGTCTGAATTTGTCTAGCTTCAACTTCCAGCCATTGGATCGTATTACACCTATCGTTGCTAGATTGAAGAACCTATTATTAAATATTTGTTTTCCATGTAGGTATCTATAGACTGCTATCAAGTCACCCCGAAATCTTCTCTTTGTTAAGATAGACTCAAATAGCTCAATCCATTTATCGCCATAAGGCATGTTTTCTAATCCTTTAGTCATTCTTGCAGCTCTTCTCTGAATCCTCTATAGTTTATCAACATCTTTCTTGAACTGCAGACACAAAAATGGACACAGTATTCCAGCAGCGGTCATGTAAGTGCCAAATACTGAAGTAAAATAATCACTCTACTCTTACTCAAGATTCCCCTGGTTATACATCTGTCACAGGGAGTGGCTTCTCTCCCACCTTCTTCCCTGCAGAAACTGCACAGACTCCAGTGGTTGTGCCTTCACCATATCCTTTTATTTTACGTTCCCGCTACCATTTCTACAACAATTTCCATACAACAGTCTATTTACAGCACCGACAGCACTTTCTGGCCTTCTCCCCAGGACCTTAGGGGAGCAGAGGTGTCCCTCCCTTGAGGCCTCTGTATAACTCGGCTCACCTAGCTCTAGTCCCCCCTCTCTTGATATCCCCCATGGGACTTCCTTTCTGCCTTTCATTGACCTTGGGCTGATGGGCTAATTGGCTCCTTATCCAATCCAGCCAACCAGCCTGATTACTAATTACCTCTGTCAGCTTTCTCAAGGAGAACTAATTGACATCTGAGTGATCAGAGTGCAGGCTAACCTGTTTGCTCCCGGCACTCCATCACATCATTCAAGCATTGCATTTGCCCTTTTGGCACTGGGAGCTCATGCTCAGCTGATTATCTATCATGACATCCCAGATCTTTTTCAGAGACACTGCTTCCCAGGATAGATACCCCCATTTCTTTAAGTATGGTCTGCATTCTTTGTTTCTAGATGTGTACATTTACATTTAGCCTTATTAAAACACATTTTTTGCTTGTGCTCAGCTTCCCAAGGGATCCAGATTGCCCTGTGTCAGTGACTAGTCCTCTTCATTATTTTCCAGTCCCCCAATTTGTGTGTCATCTGCAAACTTTATCAGTGATGATTTTTCTTCCAGATCATTAATAAAAATGTTAAATAGCATAGGGCCAAGAACTCATCTCTGCAAGACCCCACTAGAAACACACCTATTCAATGGTGATTCCCCATTTATAGTTATGTTTTAAGACCTATCAGTTAGCCAGTTTTTATCCACTTATTGTATGCCATGTTAATTTTATATCTTTCTATCTTTTTAATAAAAATGTTGTCTAAATATATTACATCAGCACTATTATCTTTATCAACCAAACTTGTAATCTCCTCAAAAAAAGATCCCAAGTGAATTTGATAGGATCTATTTTCTATAAACCTGTGTTGATTGGCATTATTTATATTATCCTCCTTTATTTCTTTATTAATTAAGTCCCATATTAGCTGCTCCATTATCCTTCCTGGGTTCGACATCAGACTGACAGGCCAATAATTACCTGGATCATCCTGTTTACCTTTTTAAAATATTGGTCAGTTTTCTGGAACTTCTCTGGTGTTCCCTGGATGCAAATTAGCTGGACCTGATGATTTGAAAATGTCTAACTTTAGTAGCTGCTGATTAACATACTCCTGAGATACTAGTGGAATGGAAAGAGTGTTATCATATGATATGACTACATCATTGTTTTTTCCCAAATACAGAACAGATATTTTTACTGAACACTTCTGCTTTTTCTGAATTATGAATAATTCTACCATTTCAATCTAGTAATGGACTAATACCATTGTAAGTATTCTTTTAGTTCCTAATATACATAAAAAACCTCCTCTTTATTGTCTCTAACTCTGCTGGCCATAGATTTCTCCTTGTGTCACTTTCCTTCCCTTATCAATTGTCTGTAATTCCTAGCTTCTGATTTATATTAATTCTCTCTCTCTCCCCTCCCCCCACTCCTTTTTGGGCACCTAGTAAAGTGTTCTTAAATAATTCCCAATTATCATTCACATTTTTTCTGGTTAAATTCTCCCCTCCTGCTGATTGGTTCACAATTGTTTTCAGCTTTGAGAAACTGGCCCTTTCAAAGCACCAAGTGTATATATCACTGGTCTGGACTTTATAAATGTGATCAAATCATCATCATCATTTGCACCTAAGTTACCATTAATTTTTAATTATGTGATCAGCTCATCTTTATCTGTCAAGACAAAGTCTAATATCAAATTTCCCCATGATGGACACAGCATTTTTTAAGTTAGGAAATTGTCATCTATGATATTTAGAAATTCCAAGGATATTTTAGTACGTACAATATGAGAGTCAAATTGAAGTCTTCTATGATCACACAGCCTTTTTTCCCTATGCAATCTGTCTAGGTAGTAAGTGTCCCTGTTAGGGAAAAGAGATGAAGTTGTCTGAGATGTGCTGGAGTTGTTGTTATTACTGCTGTTGTTGTTAAAGGCCAATCTCATTTCCTACAAAACAAAACAAGACAAATATACACAAGAGAGGAGAGAAAAGAACAACAAAGTTAGAAAATGCAGCTTCTGTCTCTGGCATTGATTGTCACTTGCAGTCTCAATGCTGGAAAAACACAGGAACACATAGCCTTATCAGCCACTCTGAGGCCTGGTCTACACTACAACTTTAGGTTGAATTTAGCAGCGTTACCTTGATTTAACCCTGGACCCATCCACACGACGAAGCCCTTTTTTTCGACTTAAAGGGCTCTTTAAATCGATTTCTTTATTCCAACTCTGAGGAGATTAACGCTGAAATTTAGGGTAGTGTGGATGCAATTCGACGGCATTGGCCTCCGGGAGCTATCCCAGAGTGTTCCATTGTGACCACTCTGGACAGCGCTCTCAACTCAGATGCACTGGCCAGGTAGACAGGAAAAGGCCTGCTAACTTTTGAATCTCATTTCCTGTTTGGCCAGCGTGGCAAGCTGATCAGCACAGGTGACTATGCAGAGCTCATCAGCATGACATGCACATTGCTGGGGCTCACTGCCCGGCCCATACTTTGTGAGAAGTCTATGACCATGTCTATGTCCTCAGCACTCTCGTCACTGCACTGCCATCGCCTGGTTTTGCACAAAACAATTGTCTGCCATTGTTCTGACGGAGGGAGGGGTGACTGACGACATGGCTTACAGGGAATTAAAATCAAGAAAAGGGGTGGCTTTGCATCAAGGAGAAACACAAACAACTGTCACACAGAATGGCCCCCTCAAGGATTGAACTCAAAACCCTGGGTTTAGCAGGCCATCGATTTCACAAAACAAATTGGGTCAATTTCTTGTTTTGATCCACTCCATCTATCTTTTACATCTTAGGCTGGCAGCAGACAGTGCAGTACGACTGCTAGCCATCGTCATCTCCTGGGTGCTCGGCAGAAGATGCTGCATTACGATTGCTAGCCATCATCTCCTGGATGCTCGCAGAAGATGGTGCAGTACGAGTGCTAGCCATCATCATCTCCTAGGTGCTCTGCAGAAGATGGGAATAACCTGGCTGTCACTCCCTTGTCTGCCCAGGTTCCCCTGACTGACCTCACCGAGGTCAGCTAAAAGAGCACCCAGGAGTACGATGACAATGGCTACCAATCCTAATGCACTATCTGCTGCCAAAAAGCAATGAGCTGCTGCTGTGTAGCAATGCAGTCCCACATCTGCCAGCACCCAGGAGACGTACGGTGACGGTGAGCTGAGCGGGCTCCATGCTTATCATGGTAGGGTGTCTGCTCAGGTAACCCAGGAAAAAAGATGAGAAATGATTGTCTGCTGTTGCTTTCACAGAGGGAGGAAGGGAGAGGGGGGCCTGATGACATATACCCAGAACCACCCGCGACACTGTTTTTGCCCCATCAGGCACTGGGATCTCAACCCAGAATTCCAATGGGCAGTGGAGGCTCCAGGAACTGTGGGATAGCTACCCACAGTGCAACGCTCCGGAAGTCGTTGCTAGCCTCGGTACTGTGGATGCAGTCTGCCGACTTAATGCACTTAGAGCATTTTGTGTGGAGACACACACAATCGACTGTATAAAAATTATTTCTAAAAAAAGACTTCTATAAATTTGACCTAATTTCGTAGTGTAGACATACCCTGAAACCTGACAAATATGTACCAGCATCAGTCTGTTTGGGGCATTGCTTTTAGTTGACTCTCTGATCACAGACTCACAGCAGTGTTGCAAAATATGCAGTCCTGGCCAGCTAAGCCAGTCTCTGATTAGACAAAAGAAAAAAAGGAAGGGGGATAGGAAAGGAAAAGAACATGTTGGGAGGGGGCGGAAGAAAAATTCTCATATCCTGAGTGGTACCTGAGATTTAGCCAGCACCAATAGCGGTGGTGGTGTCTTGCTGGTCCCTCTCTTTGGTCTGGTCTGGTCTGGATATCATTCAGAATCAGGATGATTAAGGCCTGAGCTCCCAGGAAATGGTGGGGGTGGCAGCCATGAGGATGACGCTTGTTCCAGTTGCCAATTTTTCTCCCAAAGTCTCTTTCTTTAAGGATCCCCAAAGGGGCTGATGGGCGGAATAGCCCACACCCTATTATTTTGTCCACTAATTAGGCCTAATTGCTGATGTATCAATTTTGATTCATTTATTTCTGGTCCTCTGCTTCTCTTATTTACCAGTAATAATCTTAACACAGTCCTTGAATTATATCAACAGGTCTTTTTGTTTGTACTAATTCAATCTGTCTTCCTTGCTTCTACACCTTTTCCCATTAACATTTGTTATTGGTTATTGTGGTATCCCATGAACTTTCACTTATTTCTTACACCTGAGCTCACAATTAAGGCAAATTTGTAGGCCCAATTATTACAACAGACCCCAAGGCTTTCAGGGTCAGTGACTCCAGGACAGCTCATCATGGGGACTGCCCCAGAACTATGTCTCCATCCCCTCTCAAGGTGAATTTCAAAATGTTGGGTTATGTTCTGAATTGGCATGACATCAATTTTTGAAATAATGACATCTCTATGAAATGGAATTACCAAGGAGGATGGATTGTCTAGTGCAGTGTTTTTCAAAGTATGGGTCATGAGCCAGTACTGGGTTGTGGAATGTCAGGCACTGGGTCGCCTTGCTGATTCAAATTATAACGATCGTTGCCATGCAGCAGCTCTCAAGGGACTTGCTGCAGGGACCTGGAGAGGAGAGAGGTAGGGGATGCGCAGGAACCGGGAGAGGAGAAAGTTGGGGCTTGCAGGGCTGCTGTGGGGCTCTCCCCTGCCCCCAGAGCTTGCTGCTGCTGGCGGGGAGAGAGGGACCCTTCCCCCAGAGCTCCGTGGTGCCTGCCGGCAGGGAGAGAAAGAGGCCCCTCCCCTGGAGCTAGCTGCTATCGGCAGGGAGAGGGCTGGAGGGAGTCCTCTGGTCCCAGCCCTAAGGCAGCCTGCCTGCACCCCAAACTCCTCATCCCTGGCCCCACTAGCCAGAGCCTGCACCCCCAGCCAGAGCCCTCACCCCTCACATCCCAACCCTCTGCCCCATCCCTGAGCCCCCCCTGCATCCTGAACCCCTCATCCCCAGCCCCATCCTAGAGCCCTCACCCACACATTCCACCCTCAGTCCTACCCTGGGCCACCTCCCACACTCCTTACCATAGGCTTTCTAAGGCTAGTGTCTAGTGTTAGTTGTGTAAAGTGGGTTAAGCTGGAATGTATTGCACTATTATGATTTTAATATCTAGTCAAAAGACAAAATTATGTTGGGTCAGGGGAACGACAATTTTCTTCAACTGGGTCACGGAGGAAAAAGTTTGAAAACCAACTGGTCTAGTGGATAGGGCCCTGGACTGTGACACAGGAGACCTGCAATCAGTCCCTAGTTAGTTACAGATTTCCTGTATAACCTTGGTCAAGTCACTTAAATGGAGGAAAAAAGGGAACTGGGTTGACTGCTATGGTGGTAGTTTTAATAATTCTGTGACACTTAATTGTGGATTTAGAGGCAAAAAGTCTCATATTTCTCTTGCATAGTTTAATGTCAAGGTGATTCCATTGATTTGAGTGGAATTACTTCTAATTTGCACTAATGTAAGTCACAGGAGAATCAGGCCCAGGCTCCAATGTATTGTTATGTGGCATGGAGTGTCTTTGAAACGTAATAGAACCCATAAAAACAAGCAGCTACACCCATTTCTCCTGAACCGATCTTCTCCACTTTAAGACAGCTGCAGTAGGCATTTTCCTGTAGCTACTATGGATGATACAGCTGATGAATCCTAAAAGGAAAAAAAAATACTCTGGACCTGTTTCTTCTCAGTTTGTTATCCCTCTTGTTTTATCCCCTGCAGCTGGGTTTGTGTTTGCATGTATGTTAGGAAGCGCTCGTTCACATTTCCCATGATATGTTTTGTTTACAGTTGTGACGGCTTGATTCATAGTGCATGATCTGCAGGCCTCTACAGGGCTTTTCCTGAGCTTTTCTACATTGGGGGTGGTGGTGGGGAATTCACTGTTGTTTTTTTTTAGAGGACTTTTCCAGTGTTGAGTGTAAACATAGAGAAGTACATATCGTATGCCGTTCCCAGCAGACCTGCCCAGGTCCAGATGTCCATCCTGGGGATTGTCAAACTTTTGGGAACATAAAGCGAACTGAAAGCAAAAGGATGTTATAAAAAGAAACAAGCCAATAAACTCAGCATAGCACAGTTGCTTTCATACCATCTATTCATATATTATCTGCCAAGGCACTTCAGTTCTTGGAGCATCTTTTGGAACATCAGCTTGTCTCCCCTTTCAATATATAGCATAGTAGTTTTTTTCATTGGAGATAAGATAATATTTTAAGCAATGTTTTTGTGTTAGCTGTAGCCCTCCCACTCTCTCTTAGGTTAGCTTGCACTTCTCTCTTATCTTTTTTTTATTTGCTCATGGCATTAGTTATAGAATTCTGATTTTGACCTTATAATGGGACACAATGATGTTGTAAGGACTTGACAGGAGATCAGAAGTAATGTGGCACTGACGTTAACAAAGTGAGGTCTGTAGTGCTGAAAGCTGTGAACTTCCCATCCAGCAGCCATCTGTGAAGCACTTGCAGACGGTGCCTAGTGCCTGACTCATCATGTTTGGCAGTCGCTTACCCTGTGCTCTGTTTCCCTTGGGGAACTATTTGTTGGGGGAGAAAAGAAAAAGAAGAAAGAAGGAAGATAAACTGCCCTTTAGCCTTCTGATTTATATTTGGTCAGAGTACCCCTGTTCTATTTTCTTTCAGTTGGAATTATCTTGGACATGTTGTTTCGATATGAGACAATCAGCTGGGCTCTCTAAGGAATGTCCCTGGAGACTAAGAGCAGCCTTCCCAGTAGGGTAATATGTTCATTAGAATTCTAAGATGCATTCTCCAACATCTGCATTCTATTTATGCCTTCAGAATATTTCCCATGAGCATTTGGGGATTCAAAAGATGCTTTGAGAGATGGTCACCAATTCTCCACACTGCATTAGAACTTGTCGAAAGTTTGCTTCTTTAAACTATTATACTTGTGGTGTTTTTCTCTTTTGAAAAGAGAACAACATCAGAAGGGCATGGTAATGCACATTGAACAATTGCTTTAAATGACTCTTTCATGTGAATGAGTTCTGAATTAGCAGTACCTCTGAGGAAAAAAGATTCAGGGATTCTTAGAGTTAAAGGTCAGAAGAGAGCACTGTGATCATCTGGTCTGATCTCCTGTATAACACACACCATGAATTAATTCCTGTTTGAACTGAGAAATAGATCTTTTAGAAAAACATCCAAACTTGATTTTAAAATTGCCAGTGATGAAGAATCCACCACAGCCCTTGGTAAATTGTTTTAGGGGTCAGTTACCATAAATGATAAAAATGTGTGCCTTATTTCCCGTTTGAATTTGTTTAACTTCAAGTTCCAGATTTTGGATCTTGTTATATCCCTTTCTGCTAGATTGAAGAGCCCATTATCTAATTATTGTTCCCCATGTAGGTACTTTTAAATTGTGAACAAGTCACCCTCTCCTCCCTTTGTTAAGCTAAATAAATTGAGCTCCTTGAGTCTATTACCACAAGGCATATTTTCCAATCCTTAATCATTTCTGTGGCCCTTCTCTAGGATCTAGGAGTCACCATGGACAGCTGAATGCATGTGTGCTCTCAGTATTCCATGCAGTTAATAATATGTTAGGTACATTTAAAAGGGGATTAAGAATTACAAGGAAAATATTATATAGGTGTATTATAATTATGATATGACCTAATTTTGGCTACAAGAGATGATATAACAGAGGTGCTATATACAAAATAATAGATAGTAGAGAGAAGGCCAACTGAGAATCCCTGTCTACCTTTCCCACCATACTGGAATAAGGCACACTCAAAAATTTATATTGGGTAAATTATTATTTCCTTATAGTTAACCTATGGGACCTATTTCCATAGGATATGAGTTCAAAAATAGCTAGCTAGCAAATAGACTCAAAAACAATCAGACACTTAAAATAATTTAAACCAGTCTGCAATTATATTAAGTAAGATAAAAATGATATTACTAATAATACTTAGCTTTTAGCACTTTTAATCAGTAGATCTCAAAGCACTTCACACTATTTTTAATGTATTGGTCCTCACAGCACCCCTGTGAGACAGAGAACGGCAATTACCACCCCCATTTTACAGATGGGGAACTGAGGCACACGGAGAGAGGCTAAATGACTTGTTAAAGGAGGGAATTGAATCAGGATCTCCTAAGGACCATCAAGCCTCATACTTAGGGTATATAACTGAGGTATGGAATAAACTTCTCCCAATGCATAATAGTACAAAACTAGGGGATTTATGCCTTTCTTCAGATCAGAGGAGCTCCTGAGCACTTGCTGGCATTCTGTGAAGAATGGGTGGAGAGTGGGCAGTTTGCATGATATTGGCTCCTTCTAGCTCCTAATTCATTTTAAAGATAATTAAAATATATGAAATTGTTTCCCAGCATTACTTTTCCATGTAAGCAGTTGCTGTAGTTCAGTGATCCCCCAAACTTTTGAGGATCGTGTCCCCTCTTACCCTGTTCCCCCCCCCCCCGAGCCAGGGCTGGGAGTGGGGCTGTGGCTTGAGGTGTTTGTGTGTGTGGGGGGAAGTGGATGGGTAAGGGGAGACCCAGGCTGGGACTGCAGCTGGGAGTGGGTCTGGGTCTGGGGCCCGGGATGGAGCCGCATCCAGGGGCCGAGGCTGGGGGCAGGGGCAGAGCCACATCCGGGCTGCAGTGGGGGCCAGTAGCTGGGCTTGGGACCAGGTGTGGTTCTGCTCCTGGCTCTGCTCCCAGTCTTGGCCCCGGGCCAGGAACAGGGCCATGGCCAGCAGTGGAGGCTGGAGGGGAGCTGCACCAAGGCTGGGGACAGGACCAGAAGCAGGGCCAGGACCCGGGGATGCGGCTGCAGGGTGTGGGGGACTGGAGCAGAGCTGGGGGCAGGGAGGGCTCTGCCATGCCCCCACTGAAGATTCCTCTGAACCCTCATAGGGGGTGTGCCCCACAGTTTGGGGACCTCTGCTGTAGTTGCTACCAGGATAATTGTGTGGTTGCCTATTGGGGGGCAAAGGGGAGAAGGTGTGGGAGAGTGGTGACCTTGAGACACTCTATTAAGGTGTGTTCCACACTATGAAAAAAAGGCGGGTACCTCTGCTGTAATACTACCCAAACTGGTCTTTCTTGGAAATAGGATATTAGAATAGATGGGGCAATGATCTGTGCCCTGTGACAATTCTTCTATCCTGAAGTGTGAAAAAAGAAAGATATGGCATTTTGTGCAGTCAGCTGAACTGACAGCAAAAAGAAGAATAAAGAAATGCTTTATGGTTTTGATTGCATTCATCTTTTACTGAGATACATTTATAGAAATTGAGTTAAAGCCAAATAAAAGCAACGAATAACAAAAATCCCTAAACAAACAGTTGGGACTTGAACTTGTGAAACTATATTTGCATGCTTGTTCTGAAGAGGTTCCCATAGCCCTGCTCTGACTTTTTATCTGTCCCCACAGGATGTACTCCCACACTTTCTTCCAGGGTCCAATGCTTCCTGTGGGTGTTCCCACAGCTGGCAGTTTAGACAGATAGAGTCTGGAATATGAGACTGAAGATGCTATATTCTCCCACTAAGTCGGGTGATTCTACACAAAAATGTGGCAGATGTGCAGCATCAAGGATCAAAATAGAGTTTTCGCACCGCACTGCACATTCTTTTCTCCCTGATACCTTTCATTTCCTCTCTACAGGATGTGGAGCAGTTTTCCTCTTCTGCTGCTGTTCCTGTGAACTTAGGAGTCTGTGAATTTTACAAGGACATTTGAATTCCCATATAATCTGTTCTCAGAGGCAATGGGTCTTGATGCATTGATGTTATTTTTTCCCCCACTGATAAAGGATGAATGTGATGTTTGAAAAGAGATAATGACAGTAGATTATTCAAGGGCTTCATGTTTCTGGAGAGCCTGCTGAATGATCCAGTGACTTCCAGCAACTGAAAAATATAACCCCTGGGAACATGAATACGATTGATATAAAACAAAAGTCAGTTTTCATTGAGAATAAATGCACCTATGTATAGGACTGAATTGTCAGAAGGGGTATTATTAAATTTTGCAGTTCTAATGACCGAATACAGCCAGATTCACTGAAACAACAGATCAATATCTCTTAATGGCACTACTGGTTTGATACAAACCAAGATTCCAACCATCTGTGGCCATGAGAGATCTCAATCAGCTTCTCATAAAAGAGTATTGATCATCTCTCTATCTAATCTGCCTTGTTACCTCAAGGGGAGTAAAGCAACGCTTCAAAAGGAAATACTCAAGAAATGAGAGCGGGAAGATAGAAAAGGAAAGCCCCTTTTCTCAGAAGCGCAGACTCGACTCCCTTCCGTGTCTGTCACCAGTGGATTTAGCTCCCCAAATAAAATATCTTTCCCTCCCTGTATAATATAATAAAAAATAAAGACAAGACAATGTAACATGGTGCAAACAAAGGTGAGTGTATTAAGGGTAATGGTACAGAACCTGGGATAAAGTGAGGGTGGGGGAGGAAGAAAAGTGCAAACCTTGATACAAATAATGATACGGTGACTGGCTTTAGGAGCCTGAAGCTCAGGTCCACAAAACCTCCCTTGGTATTCAGAAAACAATAAAGGAAACCCCAACACAGAAACCTTTCCTACTGTTAAGTGCAATGGACACAATGTACAGGTGCGAAGTCCAGGACCTTCCACTCTCTGGCTAATTGGAAGCCTTTGAGGAGGAACACTGGGGAGTCCAGACAGCTGGATTTTGTTGCTGGCGGGGAGCCCTCTGAGACGATGGACACCACGGGATAGATGTTACTCTTCTCCTTGGCTCTGGAGCGCAAGATTGAGGAAGGAGAGGCCTGTCATTGCCATCCCCACTACAACAAATCAAATCCATCTTGTCTGTGGAGAAGAGAATCCTGGTTTCCTGGTGTCCATCATCCCAGAGGGTCTCTCCGCCAGCAACGGAGCGGGAAAAACTGGTTCTGACCAGTCTGAGCCAGGGACTCTTAGTGTCTTAGTGGTAAACAAGTCTGCTCTTAAAGATGGAGTCCTAGGGTCAATAGTTCATATACTCCATCTTGGATTTTATTTAAAGCCAGTACTTTACTTAACATTACCTTATAAACGTATTATTAAACAACCAATTAAACACACCAAATAGATTTATTTATACCTAACAGCCTAATGTATTTATATGGCTCTGACAACTGTACTCTGAGTAGTTAGACAAGGGGTGTCAGTGTCCTGGCCCATTCCAACTCAGGTAACTTACATTCCATCTACTTGGATCCCCGTGCAATGTCAATGACTACAATGTTGTTTGACCTTTCTTTTCCAGTGCTTTGATGATGTATTTCACATCATAGATGGCTTATGTGGTAGGGTAGTCTGGCAGAACTGTGAGAAAGCTGTGACCAGCAGCACCGATTCCAACCAGGAAGGGAACAAATCCTTCATTTCTGTTAGGATCCTCTGTCACGGGGTTATACAGTCTGCATCCAGGTGTTGCTTTTAGCAATGCAAATCACTGCATTAAACCACTAGACATACTAAAACCTAACATACTGCTGAACTGAATGTAAATGAGTGGCAATTCTGACATTAATTGTTCTCAAAATGAAATGATATTGCAAGGCAGTGTAATGGAGTCACACTCATCTCTCACGACTACCCCGTGGCCAAGTGTGTGTGCCTGCACTCTCTTTCTACCTGTTTGGTGGGTCCTGGTGACTCAGCCCTCTGGTTGAGTCACACACAGTCTGTGTGCATGAGAAAAGCAAAGTAAACCCCTTCTGGGGTATAAGTCTAACAAGGGGCCTATTTCAGCACCCTCTGTAAGGTCCTTCGATCTGCAGCCCAGTCCTGGGGATCACTTTTCAATCAGTCCAGCAGGGCCTTTCACAGTAACCTGGTCCAAACTGTCTCTCGGCCTCTGCCGGGCTCCCTTGAATTATCTCTGCTCTTTAAATAGTTCCAGCCCTGGTGTGGGCCACATCCCTCAGGGCTCCTTCTGCCCCCAGCTTTTCAGGGGAGCCACTAAGAGACTTCAGTTCCCCTTCTGGACTGCATCAAAGTCCAGGCCACTTCCCCAGAGGCTGGTGGGACCCAGGACCACCCTCTACTCCAGGTCCCAGCCCAAGGACACTATAGATAGAAGCCATCCACCATGTCCCTTTAAATAAATGGCATTGGTGCTACAATTCCTTGGGCCACTTCCCCGTGCCTCCAGCACATTCTTCACCCTTGTCTCAGGACCTTGTTATGATGGAGTCCCAGCAGCCAGCCCAAAGCACCATCCACTCTCTTTCAGCTCTAGCAAGGAACAGAACTTGCTCTGGTTCTGCACCTCTTCTTATACTAGTCTGCTGGGTCCTGATTGGCTGCTTCCCACACAGAGGCAGCTTGGAGGACCTCTCCACTGCCCTTTTCTGGAGTGGGGTGTAGCAGGGCCACAATACCTCCAGCAGGGGACCTCAGGGCCTAGTCCACCCCATCAGGCAGAAACAGCATTACCATTTGTCTTCTCTTGATAGACTGGAAACTTAGAGGAACACTTCAGACTTGTTTCGTGAGTATATATGCCACTGTTAATGACCACACAGAAAATTAAATGTTCGGCAATTCAGAATGCACAGTTAGCTCTTAAAAGAAACCCATTTTTAGTGTGTGAAAATCTAATCTGTGTGAAAATTGTGGGGGTCCTTTTACTTTGAACCACCTGTTAGCATTTAGAATCGCATACCAAATAGGGTTCTTTGAAAAAAAATTTTTTTTAACAGAAAACAGGTTTTCAACCAAACAAATATTTTTGCAGAAAGCATTTGCTTTTCTTGAAAATTTTCAATTAGTTAATTTTTTGTCAGAAAGCCAAACCCCCAACATTTTCAATCAAAAACTGAAAACATTTTGGTGTCCAACTGACCTGGCAATTTCCCCCCTGTTTTGGGGTTTTTCAGTTTTTTTGATGAAAAATCAAACTTGAAAAATTTGAAAACTTTTGAAAAGCCTAAAAGCCCCATTTTCAAAGATCTTGAATAGTGAGTTCAAACAGCCAAACACCAAATCCCATTCTCTAATTTGCACAGCATCCTTTCCATATACAATCAGTGTGCAAGTTTATTCTTGAGGAGGATGGTGGGGGAGAGAGTATGAAACTTTGTCTGCCCTACCATTTTTTGGATCTGTAATTGGGGGTTGAAGGGTAGACAAGACTTAGGCACAGTTCAGGGGTCTTTATTATTGTGTTGTCAGAGGTGAAAGTAAGCTGGTACGGGCTGGTACGGAGGACCGGTAAGAAAAGGAGACTGACCGAGGGAGGGAGAGAGAAGCCTGCTCCCTGCATAAGAATAGTTTAAACTCAGCTGTTCCCTGATGGTTCAGCCCCCAGGGCTAGGTTTCTGGCATCCTTGTTAATTTCACTCACAGTAGCTGGGGGGAGGGGTTCATGGGGAGGGTGTGTTTGACCATGGCAGGGGCAGTCCTTTTCTGCCCCTGGGATGAGGGGATCTCTCCAATACTATATACACAACAAATACAAGCATTTGGCTGCACAGCTTAAATCCAGAGCTAATAAAAGCAGGTGGAAGGGGAAAACTCACTGTCACATTGGTTTCTTGGCTCATCCCTCCCTCTCCTCCAGCCAGGCTGCAGACAAGGCTCTGCATTCCTCCCCCACCCCAGCAGGGGTTCTCCTCTAGGCTCTAGCTTGCAGTCAGGACACTGGCTGAGATGCCTGCTGCTGCTGCAAAAGAACAGTTTAAACTCAGCTGTTCCCTGTGCAGTTCAGTGCCCAGAGTTAGGAGCCGTTTCTGGCATCCTTGTTAATTTCACTCCCAGTTGTTGTTGTTGTGTGTGTGACCACGGCAGGGGCAGTTCTTTTCTGCCCCCGGGACGAGGGGATCTCCTAAACACAATCAAAATCAGGAACCATTTCCAAGTTCAAATCTATCCCATTCCCTCCCCAGCAGAGGATCATGGTTGTGATGCCCAAACTGCTTGCAGATCCTCTTTGAAATGTTACTGTTTAAAAAAAAACAACACAAAAAACATGGAGAATATGGTGGAAAGATGTCATGATAATTAGGGTTTATTTTGGGCAAAGCAATTTTGCTAAAGCAACTAAAGATTCACAGGGAAAGCAAATAGCCCCCATAGACAAAACCACAAAGGGATTGGAGGGGAAAACTCAATATTCAGGGAAATTATTGTGCCTCCTTTGAAAGAAATAGTAGTTTTCATTCCAATCCACCCTCTTTATATATTGATTTAAACACCTGAAATGTCCTTAGGACATCGGGTGCAATCTCAGATCTCTTTTTGTTTTGTCCTGCCTGCAGAGGCTGAAATTGACAAAACTTTCTCTAAATATCTTGTATATTTCATAAAGGCTATTCCAGTTGTCCTTCATTCACTCCGGACTTCCCCTCCCCCCCCCCCCCGGCTCCCTCCCTGGCTGGCCGGCTGTGGTTTTTGCCTTGGTTACTTACTCCTTGGTACCCAGCGGCACCTGCTGGCTCTCTGCAGGCAGCAGTCCACAGGGGCTGGTTGCTGGGGTCACTGCTGGTCGGTGGCAGGCTGCAGCTGCATTGTTTGTGACACATTCATACACATACACATACATACAATCAGAGGTGGAAGTAAGCCAGTCTGGTCTGATCCGGCGTACCGGCAAGAGCCAGTACGCCGTGCTGGACCGCATCGACTTCCACGGCAGGGATTGAAAGGGGTCTGGGCTTCCCTCAGCGGCAGGAGCTCTGGGCCCTTTAAATCCCTGCCTCAGCCCCACAAATCTTGGGGTTCCCCCTGGCGGCCAAAGTCCTGGGCCCTTTAATTTGCCACCTCTGCAGCTGGGAGCCCCTGGTTGATTTAAAGGCTCTGGGTCTCCCAGCCACAGCTGGTTCCCCAGGGCCTTTAAATCTTGAGAGGCCACGCCTCTTCCGGATGAGGCCACACCTCTTCTGGATGAGGCCACCCCCCCTCAGGAGTCCAGCAGTACCGGTAAGTCCTGTAAGTTATTTTCACCCCTGTGTGTTGTCTCCTTTCCCCTTATATGCCGGGAGCTGGGAACTGACTACCTGAGAATCAGCTATGGCAGCTCTACTCCACTGGAGGATTCTACTATGTGAGTGGGATCCTAAAGTGGCATTTGGGCTACTTTATGTCACACTGGTACAGCCCTAACACTCCAGGGAATTGGGGCCAAAATTTCTAAAACATCTATACCAAATAAAGAAAAATACCCAAGGTGCTGTAAGAATCTCCAGTGCTAGGTCTGGATCTCACAGAGATTCCTGCATATTTCCCCCAGCTGCTTCTTGCATTCCTTCAGGCTTCTGAAGAGCTTATCTAGCTTTTATGCGATGAGCAGCATGTCATGCACTACGGGGAAAGAGGAAGGGAAAGCAAGTGCTGTTCCCAACACCATTCTCTCTTCCTACCTCACCCACCTTAAATAGAGGAAGAAGAATTGGGATGTATTTGAAAGAGTTGAAACCCTGAGCTCTAATCCCAACAGAAGCGAGAGAGCAGTAGGAGTAAAAATTACATTTTAACACACTGAGTTGCCATATAGACAGGGAATTATGAGCGTTTAAAGCCTATGTAATCTGTCTGTAATCTCTCCATCTGGTAATTATTTCTATTTCTAAGTAGAATTTAGACATGCACACAGTCACCTACACAAATAACATTTACTGTTCTCTGATGGGATAGCTTGGGTTCGTCTGTCTGACCTAAAAATGATCCTTGGAGGATTGGTTTCACAATCACTACATTATTGGTAACTATCCAACAGAACACTTTGTCATTGTAGGATTGATCTTTAATGGTCAGAAAATAAGAGATAAAGGCTTTTTGAATATTGGAATTTCTCATTGTCAAAATAAAGTCAGGAGAGAGCTCAAAGGTTCAGAGTAGTCAGTAACATTTAGAAACGTAATCGTCTCTTTGAATCTTCCTGAATTGTATTTGTTGCTCTACTTATTCCATCCAATTACCAAAGGCAAAGACTGTTTCAGAGGTCATCATTACTCTGTCTTTTCTTAATTATCTTCCATTAATGGAAAGCTAATGGAAAGTTTCCATGTTCTTTTCAGATTCTGATACATTCAAAGGATGGTAGGAGTTTTCCATTTTCAGGAGGTTTTACTCTCTGTCTCAGTATTTTCTTAGACTATATTTCTGCATTCTAATTCTATTTCCAAGGCAGAGATTGGGGAATAGGGGAACAGATTAGGGGAATAGGGGAACAGATTGCCAAGCACAGAACCTGTAATGCACATAATATCCATTAACACCACATTTTCTTCTTACAAATCAAAAAGTGCCACATGCAGTTTTGGCAGTTTTATGACACCTCTGTTCTGACATACAATATGGAAGGCATATGTTCCTGGAGTTTTCTTGCAAAATGGAAACATTACACTAGATATACTGTTCTATGTACCAGGGCTGGATTCTGGAAAATGAGGTGCATATATCTCAAGCATACTCTACCACACCACTCATTTGTCAAGGTCTGAAGAATACAAACTGTATCCTTAGATTTCTAACAATAATTATGTGACATGAATTTCACTTGGTGAAAGCAGAAACACCATAGTTGATGAGTTTATCCAGCTCTTCTGGGCACCCACCCATTCTGACAATATACTGAAAATAAACTAACAAATAGAAGCCCTCCATTCAGCTCTTGGAAGCAAGGTCAATATACTTCTGGCTTTTACTTGTTATGGTATCTATTTCTGAGTCTTGGTTTTGGTGAAAATAGTCTACTTGAAGCTTTCTTCTCTTCCCCAGAGACTAAAGTTTTTCACCCCATGACACATACTGGAAACTAATATTAACATTCACAGTTATGAGAAGGCATGAGGAGGAGAATATACCTCAATATAGTCTGGAGCACATGCATGTTATACTTACAATGATGTCTACCTTTGGTATTTAGTAATACCGTGAAAATGTCAGCAGCAATTAACTCAGCCAGTTACCTAGTTAACAGTAAGTGCCAAATGGGCAGCTAATCATTGCCTTGTGTTGGAAGTTGTGCAACATAGCACTGTTAGTAGGAGCACAGAATGCATTGCTCTTCAAGTAGCCACCAGACTTTAAGCTCCCTCATGCACAGTGGGAGCATACCTAGGAAGATGCATTGTATGCTCCCTTCTTTGGTCAGCCACCTCTCCTGGGTAGTACAATGTGGGGGAAGCCATCACCCTTCCTCCTTTCTGACCCTTCCTATCTTCTTTGGGTTGCCTTTCTTCGCATGGAGCACTAGTAGGGAGCAGTCCACATGCACTGAAAAGTGTAGGCAGTGCATTTGAGAAGCGGGTACTCCTTGAATCTTCCCTAGAGCACCCATGCAAGGAACCAGCCATGAACTAATCCTAAATCAGTAAGGTTTGGGTGACACTTTTTATAAGATGGGGAAAAGTAAATATTACTATATAGCAAACTCTTCATGATGCCATGGAAACTGCAGAAGGTTAAGCAAGACGATCAGCTGGAGGAAAGGGTGACATATATTGTGGTATGGAAAAGCTTGCATAATGGATATGTGGCATTCCACTATTATGATATCAGAATTTACAAGCGCAGCAGGCTTCCCTTTCCAGAACACTTAAACATTATAAGTTTATTCAGTGTGATTTCATAATTTCCCATTTAAAAAAAGAAAAAGGTAATCTCATCCAGGCAGTGGCCTGTAGAATGGCTAAGGAGTTCTTGTCATGGTGATCCACTATTGGGGCTTGGTAACATGGATTATGTGATATAATCACCTTAGCGAGGTTATTATTTAAGGGACCCAAATTTGGCCCTCATGTTAAAATGTAGGAATCAAATGGGAGTTGAAGGAAGCTACCCTTTATGTGTTTGGATATGTTTTTCTCAATCCATTTTGCTGCATCATATATGAAGCCCAATTTTGATTTCAAATGGAAGAGTACAACTTCCATTCTATCCTTTTTTTGCCAGCTCCAAGTTGTGTCCTAAAACATTGAGATCCTTAATACACTCTCTATCAAGGTAATGACTTAGTATCTTTATTCAACATGTCCATTCTGACTAGATGTGTATACTTAGATTAGCTGAGTGTCATGTTTCAGCATGCAGTATAAAATGAGGGACAAATTCCTTAGTTGCTTTACTGTTTGGCTTGTTCCAAAATCTTGGTATAGAACCCTAAATGGAACCTTCCTTGGACATTAATTGGTGTTTGATCTGGAATCAATCCCTTTGGATTTTCTCACCTCTTTTAGTAGCTTGCCACTTCTCTAAGGAGATGTGCCCTGTTGTTAGACCCAAGCAAAAAGTTTTGCAAAATGTCCTTTTGGTGCGTCTGTGACTGTTTGAATAAATTAACTTTGAACAGAATTCACTGCCTTGGGAATGGCCTGCACAAGGCTCTCTGGGTTGTGGAAGTCCTGCATACACTTTGCATCTCCTAAGTGCCAGGGAGGTGGGGTCCATCCTACTGGTTGTATTTAAGTTGGCTTGGAGAGGAGCATTTGCAAATGTAAATGATTCTGAAGTCAAGGGGTTTAGAATAATAGAATATCAGGGTTGAAGGGACCTCAGGGGATCATCTAGTCCAGCCCCTGCTCAAAGCAGGACCAATCCCCAACTAAATCATCCCAGCCAGGGCTTTGTCAAGCCTGACCTTAAAAACCTCTTTGCCCTTCTGATGTTACTGTTTTTGTCAGTCTTTACTCAATTAAATTGTGTCATCTGCAAGTTTTGCCACCATACCAATCACCCTCTTTTCATTGAAAAATATACTACACAATGTACTCCAGTCTTAACACAGAACCTTGAGGCATCCTGCTGTTTAACGTTTACCATGAGGAAAACTGATGATTCTTATTCTCTGCCTGTCATAGAGGCAAAGTACTGACACCATGTAAGTTTCCTGGTACCTTTGCTCCTCTAAAAGTGTTGTACTTAAATTGTGTTACTATTAATGATACAACTACAGCAACTTCTTGAACTGCTGTGTGTAACTCAGTCCTAAACTGTGACTAGCATCTCCTTTTAGTGCTTCTCAACTGTTTCAAAATGGCAAATCAAGTTGGTTGGGAAGCATCACTTGGGGAGCATAGGCTGAGGAGAGAGTGCTTTGCAGTCTGTTCATACGTCCCAAGTAATTTTCTGCCCAAAGCTCATTCATTCATTCATTGTGGAATGTCATGACTGTTGCTAATAAGTGCTAATAAGCTTTGATAAATCCTGCAATTTTACAAAATGTTACATTTTCAAAGTATGTATTCAGTCATCTCTGTCACCCGCTGCCTGGCTTGGTGTTTAGAACAGAACACTGAAGCCCCCTTTTCCCCCTTCGCTCCTCCCAGCTCTTCAGAATTGTTGGTTCAGACAGCTGCAGTGAGAATTCAACTTTAGTCTCTCCTGTGAAGCAGGTTGCCAAGGCAAATCTCTTGTGTGCTAACCCAACGTGCCTCTAAGTGTGAGAAACATGGAAGTGCAAGCATCTTCCAGCAAATGATCTAAGGAAAAGGTTAGACATGAAAATATAGTAAAGGCCATTTCCAAACAACTCTAGTATTTAGATTCTCCGGCGGTTTGGTCAGCCAGGATCACACAAACATGCCGTTAGTAGGATCTGTAAATATAAAGGCACAGGTTCTGAAACAAGGATGATATAGAAAATAAAAAGAATAATTAAACATCTAGCTAACTCTGAGCAGTTTCTAGAAATTCAAAGGCAAGTCTGCAGTGTTGTTAACTGTTATGATCCAGTGCTATGACATGGAAACTCCGCCCTTTAAACGATGTGCAGCATGGCCTGAGGGGAAAAAAAACCCTGTCTGGCTGCCTTCTGAGAAAGAGTAGCCACTCAGGGCTTCTGAAGGAGGCAGGCAGAGCTCTTCCTCCTTCTGTCGGGAGCCCAGAGGACTTTTTGGGTAGGGAGTGGGAGCAGCTGACGTTCTCACGGGAGGAGAGGAGGGAGCAGAAAAAGCATAGAAGGTCAGGTCACCTCTTGTCCCTCCTTCCCCTCCCCTTGTGTGAACAGTAGGTCAATTTGCTCTCTGCTCCTCCCCTCGGCTTTGCTGCACCACCTGGACTGGGAAAAGGGACAAGGGGACCCACTCTACCTGTGCCTCACAGACCTGGGAAAAGGGAGAAGGGGACCCATTCTACCTGTGCCTCACAGGCCTGGGGAATGGGTGTGGGAAGAGCCTGGAGCTGCAGGTGGAGAGGAGTGCGCTGAGGGGCAAGGGCCAGATGTGAGACTGAGGGGGGGAACTTGATATGGGGTTTGGAGGATGACAATTTAATTGCTGGGCTGGGATACAGATGCAGAACTGATAGGGCAGAACTGATGTGGAAGTTGGGGAGTACACAATTAATTGAAGGACCGAGAGGTAGGCAGATGTGGGAGCTGAAGGGGCACAAAATTATGTGGAGGTTTTGGGAAAAGCTCTGCACCATCAGGTGGCTTGTGAAAGCTCCTGTCTCAGGGACCAAAATCACCTTACTCTCTAGAATTGGGAGGGCTGGCAACACTGTAATTGCCTCAAACACACTGGGGTGGGCAAGGGGGGTTGAAAATCAGACCTAACACAGACCAAAACCACAATATAATCTCCCACTCTGGCCCAAATATTGGATTTTATTTGGTGGGGATCTCATGGTTTTGGGGCGGGGGCTGTCTCATGATTTTTGAACTTTAAGAGGTTGGCCATGCCGAGTCTGTATGAGATCTCTCAATTGCACTGCCTTGAGCTGTGCATCCCCTAATGGAGCTGGTGTCTGGCATATAGAGGGTGCTGTTCTGTGGGTAGGGAGTGCAAGAAAGGCTTATTTGGTTTAAATGAGAAAACTTCCTTAGAAACAGATTTTATACTTAAAAAACATTATAATTTGACACTTAGGGAGCAGTGCACAACAAAATACAAATGTTTTGATTTTCTATTATGCAGTTTGATGTTTTGTGTCACACGCTAACAAGTTTGATGGTTCAGGAACGTGCAAGAGTGCTTCAGGTATAGGTTTAGAGCAATGGTGGCCAACCTTTCCAGCCTAAAGGCTCAACATAGTACTTCAGGCAGTGCCCAGAGAGCAGAAACCACCCCAGAAGTCCCTGCTTGGAATTTCTCTAGTGTGGGAGAGTCCCAAGTGTGTGTAATGTCATCATATCCCAACCCTATGCCTACATCCTTGCAGCCCCTGCCATAGGAAGCATGTTGCAGGTGGGGAGACAGTTTATGGGTCCTTGGGGACTATAGCAGGCTGGCTGAAGTTAAGAGCAGCTCCTTCAATCAGGCTGCCTTAAACAGTATTGGGACCGGGGCAGAGAATCAGGGAGCCATAATTGATTATTGGTTCTCAGCTTTTCCTTTTGTTTCCCCATCTCCTGTACATTGATATCCTGGACTTGTGGGTGGCTGTGTGGGCGACGGGAGCTAGCTTTTGCTTGTGCACCCTCAGGTTCAGGCAGAGCTAATCATACTCCTACCCAGTTCCCTCGGGGCTCCTATAACTCAGCAGGGAAGCAGGCAATAGAACAACCGGGATTGCTCTCTTCTCTGTTCCCTGTGATGCAGCAGGCAGCTAGCAGGAAAGCAGCTCAGCAGCTGAAACAGGGAAGGGACAGCAGCTTCGTAGAGCTCCCCCAGCTCACACCAGAGTTACTCCTGGGGCTGCAGGGGGAGAGATGGTAGGCAGCTGGGGAATATGGTATGCCCTACATCCTCCGTGTACTGATGGGCCTTATTCAAACATTTCAGTTTAAAAATCATAGACTGCAGCTTAGGGGCATATTTTCAATTTATAATCAAACACAGGACAACAACAGGTGGATAAAACAAACATGGAGGGATAACAAGGTAAACAATGAAACAATCCTCATTGTGTTCTGGGGAAAGGAGACCCTCTTCGTTTTTACTTTTCTTTAAACTAAAGAACTGAATATCTGAACGTGTGCCCTTTCCCACAATGCCTGGTGCTCAGCTGAAAGCCAATATGTGAAGGCTCCCCCTTCTGCTCACTTGTGGACACCATTTTCATGTCTTTGTATGCAATGAAGTCCCTCTCTTATTTCTAAACCCATTCTCTCATGAGGAAGTTAGGCAAGTGATCTGGCTTCCTGACCAGTACTAATCGTGCTCTGTAGATCAGCCAGAAGGAGCAGCCCATTGAATGGAGTGCGGCATGTCAATTCCTTCGGCATTAACACTCTAAAGACCCACTGTATCACATGCCTGCGGGCCCTTCTGAATGTGGCTATTCTCTGTGACTATGCACTGTGTTACCATTATGCCCTGAGCCCATCACATGAGTTTTTCCAGCAAATCTCAAGGCAAACTAGAAAGCTTTGCAAAGTATAACTGGCAGGTTGCTAAGGAATCCTTAAAATGGGATCTGTCAATGAAAAAAATGGGATGATTGATGTGTATATAATAATTTATTCTGCTTTAAGTTCCAAGATTGATGTTGCTTAGTATTTGGTATGAGATTTAAACCTAACACAGACATCAGAATGCTAATAACAAAGTGTTACTATATGAAGAAACTTTGTAGATATTTTCTAAGGTTTGACTCTCTCAATCTTCTTCATTCTTACCACTTCCCTATTCAGGGTTGGCAACTTTTATAGCCTTCTTCCAAAAGTCATGATTGATTGGATGCTTGGCTATCATTCATATTGGTCTTTCTAAGGACTGCTGATATCTGGTCCATGTACCAAGTGTTTGGTCTCCCCTTGGTTGTCTTCCATACAAGATCATTGCAAGGGCCATCCTACCAATATAACTCTCAGGTTTCCACTGGACATGTTCATACCAATGTAGCCTAGCCTCCCTCAACTTGTCTTCAATTGCGCCAACCCACCTTTGGCCCCTCACAACCTCATTTAGTTTTCTACCACGGAGTGTCCAACCAGTTGACCATCTCAACATCTTCACTTCCGTGGTGGACAGCATACTGATTTCTTGTGGCTGGCTAATCCTCTTAATCTTCTTTATTAATGTGAGATCCCTTGACAGAATTTCCTTTGCATAGTCTGTCAACACTGTAACAATAATATATGAGGTATACCCTCCTCTTGAAGTTCTTGTATTGCTCCCATTGGCTTTAAAGAGAAAATCATGGAAGTATTACAAGGAGAATCTACTCCTACATCATTGCCAATTTGTGCCCTTTAATTTGTCTTCAAAGCTGAGCACTTCCTACCTCTTGCCAGCAAATCATAGACCCATGTATCATACTGGCAATGAAGTAAAAATCCGAAGAGGCACAGTCAGTCTTAGGAAACAGAAATATAGGTTTTGAAGTCAATGACAGTAATTTAACTCTAAAAACCAGCACAAAACACTTTTTCTTTAAACGTTTCCTTGAGTTATTTTTCAAAGTCCTGTTTTGACTGCATCACATTTTCTGGCCTCCTTCTACTGGATTTCTTACATGGGTCAGTAGAAGAAACACAATGCTTCTGTGTCTTCAGCTTCTTTGCGATATGATCCAGTAAAACAACCAAATACATTAAAAATTCATTAGGGCATATCAGCATCACCATCAATAAGATCTCTTGTTTACAAAACCCTTTGCAACCAAATAAAATTCCTTTTGTTTTAATGTGAACAGCAGTGTGCATTTATGCAGAATTCTTTGTGTGAAACTGATTTGATGTTTATATGTACATTTTGGTTTTACACTTTTTGAATAGAGTCATGAGATATGTTAAGTAATACAGACGGGGGCTGTGAGGAATATCTCACAACCGCAGCTGCCAAAGGTAGGGCATGTCTATGTGGCCCAGCAGCTTGGCCTGTGGGGGTGTATTAATAGCAGCGTGCACCAAAGTGCTGCACTGTAACTCCTGTGTGTGAACTCACAGACCTTTCCGTTTGTGTCCACAGCATCCACATGGGAAAGTTACAATGAAGCCCTTTGATGCTCGCTACTATTCACACCCGCTTAGTTCAAACTGCAGGGTAGTGCAGCAGACATGCCCTAATTTTGATAGCAACAACTGTGAGATATTCTTCACAGTCCCTGTCTATGTTACTTAACATACCCCATGACTCCCTATTAAAAAAGTGTAAAAACAAAATTTACATATAAACATAAAATCAATTTCACACAAATAACTCTAAATAAATGCACTCTACTGTTAATCTTAGGTCAAAATACATAGACAAATATTAGATCACATGGATTGGACCCAGCATTGAAATTAATGAATTACAAAGACTTCACTGAAATGTCCCAACAGGGATCAATTTCTAGGGCATCTAGGGGGTCTATAAGCAAAGCAAACAGTAGATATCAGGCCAGATTCTGCTCTGAAATTGCAATGTTGCAGCCGAGAGCAGAATTTATCACATATTTACGTATACGGAATGCGCTATTATAAGGTTGCACAGCAAAAATGATTCTAATTCTCCTTTCTATAAGTTTAACCCAGAACTGGCTGAAAGAAATCAGAACCATTGGCTAGAAATTATGAGTTCCCAAATGTGTCTCTAATAATTCAGATTAATGTATCACGAAACAGTATCAGTTTTGCTGAATCCCAGGTCTTTGGTATTCTGGGCAATGAGATCTTGGATGTATTTTGGAGGTATGACTGTAGGTTTCAAGTGCAGAAAGATGTCAATTTCATATATAAAGTGATGGTTGCTCACATCAATGTAAAGTCCAGTCCGCAGTTGTAACTCCTATTGAACTCAATGGGAGTTTGACCTGTACAATGGCTGAAACACCATCCTCACATAGGGCCTGTTTCTGCCAGGGCCGGCTCCAGGCCCCAGCATGCCAAGTGCGTGCTTGGGGCGGCATGCCGCGGGGGGCGCTCGTGCTTGAGGTGGCGAAATTGCTAGAGCCGCCCCTGGTTCCTGCAAACACTTACATACATGTTTAACTACTATCTCCCATCCGTGGAATAGTTTTGCAGCTGTACTACAGGATTCTACCTGCATGCCTCTCATCTTCCCAGCATTCAGCATGGCTATTCAGGATGGGTGCAGGACTGTGGATTTTAGCCTTAGTGACCCAGTGTAGTCAAAAGAGAGGGCCACAACATTCTGCATCAGTTCTGTACTACCCTTTGAAGCAGGGGTCGGCAACCTGAGGCATGCGTGCGAAAGGCGGCATGCGAGCCGATTTTTAGTGGCACTCTGCTGCCAGCCGGAGTCCCGTCCGCCAGCCCCACTCAGCCCACTGCCTGCCTGGATGAACGGAACCCTCAGCCGGCAACAGGTTGAGTGATGCCAGCGGCTGGGACTCCGGCTGGCAGGAGCCGGCAGATGGAACCCCAGACCGGCAACGGGCTGAGCCGTTCAGCCTGCTGATAGTCTGGGGTTTCGGCTGCCAGCTGGGGTCCTGGCCGCCGGTCCTGCTCAGCCCGCTGCTGGCCGAGGGTTCCGGCTGCTGGCCCCTTGCCAGCCAGAGTCCCGGCTGCTGGCCCAGCTCAGCCCGCTGCTGGCCTGGGATACTGGCTGCCAGCCCAGCTTAGCCCGCAGCCAGTCTGGGGTTCAGGCCACCGGCCCTGTGCCAGCCGGGGTCCTGGCCACCGGCCCTGTGCCAGCCCGCTGCCAGCCTGGGATACCAGCTGCCGGTCCCGCTCACCTTGCTGCACTATTATTTACTTTACATACAATAATAGTTTAGTTATATAATATAGACTTATAGAAAGAGACCTTCTAAAAATGTTAAAATGTATTACTGGCACGCAAAACCTTAAATTACAGTGACTAAATGAAGACTTGGCACCCCACTTATTTCCGTGAGGAAAGGTCCCAAATGACTTGGCACAATTTCTCCAAATCCAAAGGTATTGTGGGCTGGAATTCTTAACTGAAGAGATATATTACCAGCACCAAGATATCTGCAGTGTAGTATGCATCTAAATTTGGAAGACCGGGAATTCATTTGAGTTTGTGAGCTTTCAGTATTTGAAGTCTTATATGAGGATTATTATAGTTTTTAAAATATATATTTATCCTGTGATATACAATCTGTGGTTAAACTGAGATGCAACATAGTGTTTCTGCAGAAGATTTTACATACAATAACTGAATAGTGAAGATTCTGCTAAATCATTTGATACCCAGCTTGGGGGGAAAGCAGTGGTTATCCTGGAGAAATCTCTCCTGAGCAGTGGATCCTTTAAAAAGGGATGTTCTATAGACTGCATTATTTTTCATGGATAGTCCTAAAGAGAGACAATCTAAATATGTATGATAAATATCCACTGGCATTTTAAATATGTCTTATAAAACTGCTCATCAGACGAGGAAGATGCACAGCACAAGGCATAAGAGCTACTCTGAGGACTGGTCTGTGTTTAGCAGACCTTGCTCCAGTTTATACTTTTTTTGCATTCAAAAAGTTACTCTTGTCAAAGCACAGAAGCTCCCAAGTCTTCCGTCTCTTGTAAAGATGTTCCTGCCCTTATCTTCCATAAAAGGAGAGCTCTCCTTTGGCTACAACTCTATTTACATAGGAATGCGGGCATAATTAAACATTGACAGCAAGAGGTCTCTCTGGGTGGAATTTCAATGCATATCTTACAGCACTGTAATTAACAAACCCTATTTAAAAAAAGAGAGAAAGAGAAACTGCTCACACACTGAGCACATTAGTAGCTGAGGATGGTAATGTCCTGGAATGGAGGTATGTAAACAATGAGGTGGCAGTGTTAGGTCTGTGGTGAGCTGGGCTTGACAGCAACATAAACAGCATGAAGAAGCCTTCTAAACAAAATCTCCAGCTGATCAGTGGAGCCGACCCACCACAGGCCTTCAGGGCTGCGGAGGAAATAAGTAACAGAGGACAGCAGTGTGTCCACAGCAGCAGGGGAGAGAGGGTTGACACATCACAATGTAATCTTTACTCACTGTTACTGCTAACAGGTGTGAGCCCATTTACACAGTGGGGTTGGAAGCTCTAGTTACATTCTAATGTTTTAGGTTGGCATACTGGAGCCTATTTTCATCTGTCTGTCTTTTATGGCTTACACACTGCAAAATGATTTACTCCAGCAAAAGGTAATGCTTTGTATTAGGCAAAACAGGTAGGGTGAAATCCTGGCCCCACTGAAGTCAATGGTAAAAGGAGCTGTTAATCTGCCTCATTTTTAGGTAACCTTTTCAAGTCCAATTTTTTTTAGGGACACTTTCCTTCCCTCTCCCTCCAACTTTTCTTCACCCAGCTCATTGAAATCAATAGGACTACTTGCATGTTTATGTAATTTGCTGCATTTGGGGCCTTTTTGACCTGTATGGCATTCTGTTTCTTCTGAAGAAAGAATGAGAGAGTAAAAAAGAATCCTGCTCATTATCAGTGGTACTCCATGAATTACTTCACCAGGAGTAGTTTTGCAATACTTATCTCCACCATCACAAAACTAACAATGTCATCTTGTTTGCCTGAGACAAGGTGGTAAAAAAGGCTGGGGTTATGTCTTTAAGAATGGTCCCGAGAATGTTTGCCTGAGACAAGGCGGTAAAAAAGAATGGGGTTATGTCTTTAACATTGGCTAGGATGTTGCCTTTGAGTTTATCATTTTTATTGGACTAATTTTCACTGTGGAGCATATTCTTTTGATAGCCAATTATTGCCAATAAACTATTTAAAAATATGATTCATTTTGGTTTCGCTACTTGTGCATATGTCCAGAGCCTCAAGCACCGAGGCCAACATATTCAGATGTGGATGTCTAAAGTTAGGCACTTAGATCCCTATTTCAGCACCTAAATAAGTGCCCTGGTTTTCAGAAATACTGAGCTTCTACAACACTTATTGAAATCTGCCACTTAAAAATCAAGCTACTTTTTGAGGTGTCTAACTATGGATTTGAGAGCCTGACTTTAGGCACCCACATTTGAAATTGTTGGGCTTGTAACATACATTTTATAAATCTGAATCTCAATCAATTTAGCATGATCTCATTTTCTAGGGGCTTAACATGCATGGGTTTCCCCAACTCATATCCAGACATCCTGCACATCGGCAGTAGTAGAATACTTAATGACAAATTATTCCTTGATTCAAATGGCCCTATTCAGGTTATTGTACCGTGGATTAATCATAGAAGAGTGTGTCAGAGTCCCTTTTTAATATAGTTGACTCTGATACCCTTCATGTGTCTCTCAGCATGGGCCATATGACTAAGATCAGTGAAGCTTTCAACCCTGGGAGTATTCCTATGTACTGAGATGACCAAAAAAGGGAGAGAGTGAAAGAAGCAAACGATATGTGATGAATCAAGATGTAAAAACTCCCACTTGTAGGCTATGGTTGAGAATTCTCAACTGAGCGGGTGTGCCAGTGACTGAATCACAATTGCTAGAGTAGACTCCGTGACCTAACTCTATCCTTTGCTCACATCTGCTTATGTGGGGACAGATCCTCAGCTGGTGAAAATTTGTCATATAACTGTAGATGTTAATGGAGCTCTGACAATTTACACTATCTGAGGATCTGCCCCTGGGTATCTAAATCCAGATGTTCTTTGCTAATGAACAAGAAACAAAGAGATACTGTAACGCCCTTGTAGACTGAAGATATTGACAAGAGATCCCTTGCTACAGCCTGATTGAAAATGATAGTCAGACAAGATCTAAATGCAAGTTCCTACAGTAGCAGCTAATGCATTTCATTGATTACATTGATGTCCATGCAACTAGAAAACCATTTTGAATGAATCTGTGACAGAACAAATTGAGACAATTTATCTTTCTGACGATCGCCTCTTGTCTTCTCTGCTGATAATATGTAACAGAGCCCAATTACTGAAACAGCTCATCATCCGTAGCATTTACTGAATCTCAAGCTCTCCATTCCAGCTCTTGCAAAGGCCTGGATTGCCTGGATTGCAAAGGCCACACTGTACTTGTAAAGATCAACAGACAGGCTGAAAGGAAACCGTTGTTACTCCCTTCTCAATTGGGTTTTGCAGTTGCTGAAAACATTTTAAACGCTCGTCTGGAATATTGTGGTCACCCATGTCCAAAAAAGATGAGTTTAAACTGGAACAGGTGCAGAGAAGAGCTATAAGGATGATCAGGGGAATAGGAGGACCTGCCTTATTAGAGGAGACTAGAAGAGCTTGGCTTGTTTAGTCTAGAAAAAAGAAGGCTGGGAGGAGATATGATTGCTCTTTATAAATACATTAGGGCAGTAAATATCAGGGAGGGAGAAGAGCTATTTAAGATAAAGGACAATGTTGGCACAAGAACAAATGGATATAAACTGGCCATGAACAAATCTGTAAGAGCTGCCCAGTAGGAATTGTGGAGGCAACCAACTTAATTAGTTTAAGAGGGAGCGGGACAAATTTATAAGAGCAATTGTATGATGGGGTTGTTTATGATGGTGGGGGGCAGGGCTCAACAGCCCCAGGACTGACTTCCAGTTTATGTCCTAAATTCCCAAAGCTCATGCTTCAGGGCTTCAGCTGGTCAAGGGCAGCAGTCAGGCAGGGTTCTCCCACCCCCAATATCCTGTTTGTTTTATCTCCTTCCTCTGAAGCATCAGGGATGGCCAGAGCTGGAGATGGGACATTAAATGGGGTAGAGGATGATCTGAGGTGGCACCCAGTATTCTCTCTCTCAGATGCTTGGCTGGCTGGTTCTTGCCCACATGCTCAGGGTCTAACTGCTCACCATATGTTGTAAGGTGATGAGTCATCCCTGAACTAGAGCCTGATTAAACCACATGCATTGATGAGTCATTCCTGTACTAGGCTCCTGCCAATCCACAAGCCAGGAACTGCCCTCGTGATTCTCAGGGCAGGCATATAATCCTCACAAAAGGAAAAGAAACTCAGTCTGCTAAGCATCACTCTTGGGCTTGGAACTCTCCCTTGCCTGATAGAGGCAACAGACTCCACAAGCCTGAGCCTGCTCTTATCCTGTTCCTAGTCCTGCTCTAGCCTTGGCTAGCAATGGGCTTAAATTGCAGCAAGGGAGGTTTAGGTTGGACATTAGGAAAAAGTTCCTACCTGTCAGGGTGGTTAAGCACTGGAATAAATTGCCTAGGGAGATTGTGGAATCTCCATCATTGGAGATTTTTAAGAGCAAGTTAGACAAACACCTGTCAGGAATGGTTTAGATCAGTGGTTCCCAAACTTGTTCCGCTGCTTCTGCAGGGAAAGTCCCTGGTGGGCCAGGCCGGTTTGTGTACGTGCCGCGTCCACAGGTTCAGCCAATCGTGGCTCCCAGTGGCCGTGGTTCGCTGCTCCAGGCCAATGGGAGCTGCTGGAAGTGGTGCGGGCTGAGCCGCGGCTTCCAGCAGCTCTCATTGGCCTGGAACAGCGAACCATGGCCACTGGGAGCTGCGATCGGCCGCACCTGTGTATGCGGCACATACACAAACCGGCCCGGCCCGCCAGGGACTTTCCCTGCAGAAGCAGTGGAACAAGTTGGGGAACCACTGGTCTAGATAATACTTAGTCCTGCCACAAGTGCAGGGGACTGGACTAGATGACCTCTCTGTGCAGAGTGTGGGTGCAGGTCACTTACCAGGATTATTTTACTTAATCATTTCCCTGCCATTTCTGGGGCCTCAGGCACTGCTGCACTTCAGTCCTTCCTATTCTCTGCCTGTGACACATCATAGTCTAGTCTCCTGTGAGGTGTAATAATTTGGTCTAATTTTGATTGTTCGGTTTAGTGGGCTGTGTTATACAGGCGGCCAGACTAAATGATCTGGTGTTCCCTTCTGGCCTTCAACTCTGACTGTAGAGTTTTTAAGTAAATCCATAGAGAGCAATAACAAAGGTCCAGGAAAAGAAGGCAAAGGAAAAGATGGGACTTTTTTCAGTCAGGATGACTGCACTTGGCATGTTAATCAAAATCAGACCTTTCCACCAACAAAGTACTTAGTTTGAAAGAGAAATTTACTAGACACATTTAAAGGAAACGGTTAGAAAAATTTCATGTAACAGTCCCTTGAGAAAGATTTGAAAAAGCAGCATTTCTTTCCAGTTCATTTTGAGGTTTTCTACCTTTCTTCTTTGTCATTAATAATCGTGATTAATCACACTGTTAAACAATAGAATACCAATTAAAATGTATTAAATATTTTTGGCTGTTTTTCTACATTTTCAAAAGAAATTGATTTCAATTACAACACAATACAAAGTGTACAGTGCTCACTTTCTATTATTATTTTTATTACAAATAATTGCACTGTAAAAATGATAAACAAAGATATAGTACTTTTCAGTTCACCTCACACAAGTACTCAAGTGCAGACTCTTTATCATGAAAGTGCACCTTACAAATGTAGATGTTTGTTTTGTTTTTTGAGTGCAGTTATGTAGCAATGTAAACTTTAGAGCCTACAAGTCCATTCAGTCCTCCCTCTTGTTCAGTCAATCACTAAGACAAACAAGTTTGTTTACATTTACCGGAGATAATGCTGCCTGCTTCTTATTTACAATGTCACCTGAAAGTGAGAACAGGCGTTTGCATGGCACTTTTGTAGCCAGCATTGTACCAGATATGCTAAACATTCGTATGCCCCTTCATACTTCGGCCACCATTCCAGAGGACATGCTTCCATACTGATGATGCTCGTTGAAAAAATGCGTTAATTAAATTTGTGACGGAACTCCTTGGGGGAGAATTATATTTCTCCGTGTTCTGTTTTACCTGCATTCTGCCATATATTTCATGTTATAGTATTCTCGGATAATGACCCAGCACATGTTGTTCGTTTTAAGAACACTTTGACTGCAGATTTGACAAAACGCAAAGAAGGTACCAATGTGTGATTTGTAAAGATAGCTACAGCACTCGACCCAAGGTTTAAGGATCTGAAGTGCCTTCCAAAATCTGAGAGGGACGAGGTGTGAGCATGCTTTCAGAGGTCTTAAAAGAGCAACACTTGGATGCGGAAACTACAGAACTGAACCACCAAAAAAGAAAATGAACCTTCTGCTGGTGGCATCTGACTCAGATGATGAAAATGAACATGAGTCGGTCTGCTCTGCTTTGAATCATTATCGAGCAGAACCAGTCATTGGCATGGACCCATATCCTCTGGAAGGGTGGTTGAAGCATGAAGGGAATCTTTAGCACAGGGGTCGGCAACCTTTCAGACGTGGTGTGCCGAGTCTTCATTTATTCACTCTGATTTAAGGTTTCGCATGCCAGTAATACATTTTTAGAAGGTCTCTTTCTCTAAGTCTATAATATATAACTAAACTATTGTTGTATGTAAAGTAAATAAGGTTTTTAAAATGTTTAAGAAGCTTCAATTAAAATTAAATTAAAATGCAGAGCCCCCTGGACCGGTGGCCAGGACCCGGGCAGTATGAGTGCCACTGAAAATCAGCTCGCGTGTCGCCTTCGGCACCTGTGCCATAGGTGCCTACCCCTGCTTTAGCATATCTGGCCTGTAAATATCTTGTGACCCCGGCTACAACAGTGCCATGCAAACACCTGTTGTCATTTTCAGGTGACATTGTAAACAAGAAGCGGGCAGCATTATCTCCTGAAAATGTAATCAAACTTGTTTGAGCGATTGGCTGAACAAGAAGTAGGACTGAGTGGATTTGTAGGCTCTAAAGTTTGACATTGTTTTATTTTTGAGTGCAGTTATTTTTTTGTACATAATTCTACATTTGTAAGTTCAACTTTCATGATAAGGAGATTACAATACAGTACTCGTATTAGGTGAATTGAAAAATACTATTTATTTTGTTTTTTTTACAGTGCAAATATTTGTAATGAAAAATAAATATAAAATGAGCACTGTACACTTTGTATTCTGTGTTGCAATTGAAATCAATATATTTGAAAATGTAGAAAACATCCAAAAATATTTAAATAAATGGTATTCAATTATTCTTTAACAGTGTGATTAATCGTGCGATTAATCACTATTAAATTTTTTAATCACGTGATTAATCACAATTTTTTAAATCATTTGACAGCCCAGCCCTAATAATAATAGATAACAACAATAACAATACTTGCAGTGCTGTAGCACCCAGCTTCAAAATACCTTACAAGCAATGTGCTACATTCAACCTTGGCTTTTACCAATATAAACTTTGCGTGAAATCCTGACTTTGTCAATGGCAAAACTCCTATTGACTTCAGTGGGGTCAGGATTTCACTCACCCCCTGTCATAAGGACCTGGGCAATTGAAAGTCTACCAGGGAGGTGGGTATGATGGCAGATTATGGTAGCAAGAAGTGTCTCAAACCTCCCCTCTACTGAAGGGGGACAGCAAAGCTTCCTAAAATGGAGGACAAAGACATCAGGGTAAGAAAAGAAATAATACCAGGAAGAGTTTCTTACCTGGATCATGGTTCCCATTCATGCAACAGTGCCATCATCTTTCCCTGTGTGGTTTCTCATCTCCTGACAATTAAATGAGAGATCCTTTTGCTATGTCCCCAATTTCATGAGACTTATACCTGCATAATGATGGTTATGAAAAGATAATGATCTGACTCACTGATTTTGTTTACTACCAGTTATGAAAGGATACAGAGGGCCTGATTCTCCACTACTTTGCACTTTGTCCAGTCATTGACACTTGTGCCAAATTGGAATAGTAGTATTTGATACCTACTTTGCAAATGACTAGACAAGATTCAAGGCAGTAGAGAATCAGGCCTTTGGGGGGTTTTGTACGCTCAAACTTCTATACAATAACAAGAAATATATTCGCTTTATAAATGAAAAATCTTTTTGGGATCTGGATTTTTTTGTATCATTACTTGAAACATTTGGAAGGTCATTAATAGTTTCTTCTATTATTATATCCTTCTATTATAACATGTAAAAACAGCCTTTTAAGCTGTTTTGGGTCAATATCTATTCTGAAGGCAATCTGATTCCCTGAGGTTTATTTAGATACTGCAAAAGGTTACTTACATAAAATCTTATGCAATAGCTTTCTATAATTAAACACTACCTCTAATCATGCACAAAAATGGAAGAAAATATTAATGACATATTTAAAAGTTTAGAGTGACAAGCCTGAAAAAAGTTAAAGAACAAAGCTCTATGATGGGGAAAATATTAATAACAAAAATTGCTTTAAAAGTGAATTGGTAATTTTGAAGTATGTTGGCCAAACTACACAAATGATGTCCTTTGCTCCATAGAGAGTCTTTGTGCTTTCCTACTGTCTCCCTCTCAAGTAATTTTCAGGGCTCAGATCTTGAGATCTTTACCCAGGGCCTGATATTTTCCTTTTAGATCTACACACACAAGGTCATACCCATGAGTGGACCTCTCACTCTTATTGCACAGAAGCATGTGGTGGGTATGATAGTTTGCCTGTGTAAGGACTGAATAAAAACTGAGAAGAACCTCAGGATTTGGCCTAGGAAAAGCCAAAGGGTCTTTTATTCTTCTGATATGTGTCGTGCTTTATGGCACATCCAGGAAGAAATGTCGCAACAGCTGAAGCATCAGCTTCTCTTATTTTACCTGAGGGCTAAATGCATAATTTCTCAATACACTCTGGAGAAGTCTCTTTCCAAACTTGGGCTTCATAGACATTGCTGTGGCCTTGCACTCTCCTTCCATGCTTCATCACTCAGAGCAGCTGAAATAGTTTACATTCTCAATAGCAATGAGAAACTCTCCAGAGTCAATAAATCACAGACATCATGAACTTCTGATGAGTGTGAAGTCATTCAGAAATGTGTTTCCCAGCAGATCTCTGCAATCTGTGGTATTCCTATCAGGTGATTAATACACTATCAGGGTTCAAAGCTCATAATATTACAGAAAAGCAAGGAAATATAGAAGATAAGAAGTACAGTGTGCCAATATCTGTGGATATTTCCAAAGTCTTTTGATGATGTGGATGGTCTACAATCAATTGCATCATCTTACATCTGTTCACAGATTTTAGAATTTTAAAACATAGTTGTCTTCTTCCATAAGAGTACAGGAAATGAGTTAATATGCCATAAGAAGTATATTTACGAAACACAGGAGTGTGTGTGTGTGTGTGTGTGTAGAAAGAGAGAGAGAGAGAGAGAGACAAGGTGGGTGAAGTAATATCTTTTAGTGAACCAACTTCTGTTGGTGAAAGAGACAAGCTTTTGAGCAGTCCATATTTGCACAGACACACCTACTCTGCCTAGGTGTTCAGCAGATAGATCTGCTTTGCCAAAGTGATCAATTATGGCTGGTTTTGGGTTACAATTTACTTTAGAGTGCTGTTGAGAAACAAAGTCAGGAAAGTAACTGAAGTATTTCTCTGATGGATTGTATTTACTGAGGGACAACCTATCCTAAATTCTCAATTGCAGTGGGGCAATCTACACTCATTGCTATATTTGCTTTCCACAAGCTACTCTTGGTATAACTTTTTATTAGTGATGTAGCCAAATATTTGGATGCTAATATTTAAACTGTATTATTAAATTTATTAACCTTAATTTGGGTTATTGCAGATTATGTATTATATGTATTTTTATGACTTTATAAACCAAACTTTGGACTCTTGGAAAATTTAAGCATCATACCCCGATGTATAAAAACTCTTTTATAAACCTGTGTATTAGATCATTTTAATATTAGCTTTAAATTGAATTCTGGGATAATGAAATGTTGTTATCCTTATTGTATGAAGGGTAGCAGAACTATACTTAGCATGCTCTGATTGAGGCTTTCACCCTAAACTGAACCTAATTTGCTAAGCAGGGGGTAGGGATCCCCCTGAAGATGAATGGGGGTATGGGGACAGCTGTAGCTGTAGCCAGAGGTGGAAGCATGTCCTGTGGAACAGTGGCCAAAGCATGAAGAGGCATATGAATCTTAGTGCATCTGGTACGTAAATATCTTGCAATGCCGACTGCAACAGTGCCATGTGAATGCCTGTTCTCACTTTCAGGTGACATTGTAAATAAGAAGAGGGCCGCATTATCTCCTGTAAATGTAAACAAACTTGTTTGTCTTAGCGATTGACTGAACAAGAAGTAGGACTGAGTGGACTTGTGGGCGCTAAAGTTTTACATTGTTATGTTTTAGAGTGCAATTATGTAACAAAAAAAATTCTACATTTGTAAGTGGCCCTTTCATGATAAAGAGATCGCATTACAGTACTTGTATGAGGTGAATTGAAAAATACTATTTCTTTTGTTTATCATTTTACAGTGCTAATATTTGTAATAAAAATAATATAAAGTGAGCACTGTAAACTTTGTATTCTGTGTTGTAATTTAAATAAATATATTTGAAAATGTAGAAAAACATCCAAAAATATTCAATAAATTTCAATTGGTATTCTATTGTTTAACAGTGTGATTAAAACTGTTACTAATCACGATTAATTTATTTGAGTTAATCACGTGAGTTAACTGCGACTAATCAACAGCCCTACATATGTATATATATATATTAATATATAAAAATTCAGCAGTGTCCCAATGTAAATAAATAATTGGAACACTGCTGAATTTTGTGACTCTTTTGAAAACTGATTTTTTGTAATGCATTTTTAATACTTATGAGTAAGTAATGTATAATTGTTGGGTTTATAAAAATAATGATACAGTTTTTCAGAACCCTGCAGGCAGCAGTTATGGGATAACTTGCCTGCAGGGAATGTTTCCTGCTAACCCCATGCAGGATGAGGATTTATATCCTTTCCAAAACTCTTTTCTTTCTTTCTAGTGTTTATTATTATAACTCTGGATATTCTTGTTATCCCTATAAATGTCTAATTCTTCTTTTGAATCCTTCTGCACTCTTGGCCCCAGTGCAGAGCCGTTCCGTCCATAGGCCAGACTGGGGCAACTGCCCTGGGCCCCGCGCTTTGGAGAGCTCCGTGCTTCAGAGGGATGTGGGCGGGGGGGCAGGGCAGCCCGGAGGGTTAGTGGGGTGCCTGGTGCCGGTAGCAGGGATCGGGCTCGCGTCCTGCACTCACCAGCCTGGGCATTTATTTCTTTTTCTTGCCCACAGCCCCCTGGGCTCAGTCTCAGTCTCAGTGTCAGCAGCAGCAAGCGACCTGGCCCCAGCCTGCTCTGCTCCACTCTGCCAGCTCCCGGTGTCACCTGCTGCCTCAGGGGCCTAGCATCCCCAATCACTAGTGCCTGGGCAGGATGACCCAGGCTGACCCTGACCTTCCGCCTTGGACTGACCCTTCCCTTTTCCAGTGGGACCCTCCACCAGCACAGGGGGTCCCCTTGCCCCAGCACAGGTGAGTGCCATCCAATAGTCTCCATTGTCCCTCGCTCATTGTCCAGCACTAGTGTCCTCCCAATGCCCCACACTTCCCCCTTCCACTGCCCTTTCTCCCCTCTCCCAGCACTGGGTGGGATCCTCTAATGCCACCTCCAGGCCAGCGTCAGCCCTTATAACCCCCCTGCCTCAGGGTCCTTGCCTTTCATCTCTCCGGCCTTGGGGTTCCCCTCCCTGTAGTACCAGGACTTGGGGTCCTAGAACTCTGCTCTCTCCACCACCCACCAGGACTGAGGTCCTCCATCCATCTGCTTTTCCACCTCCCCTCCCTCTCCCAGCCCCCGAAAAAACAGACCTTAGAGACCCTCCTCCATTGCAGGAGGGTCTGGGGTCCTCCAGCACCAGGGCACATATAGGCCCTCCAAGAGCCACCCAGTTTCTGAGACATGGGTGCTCAGTGTTGTGAATGTGTAATTACTTTTAAAAAAAAATCCATTGAGGGAAGTGAATTTGCTGCAAGGAAGCCCAGGAAGGTGGATTTCAAAATGTAAATGGACCGACACTGATTGTGATCGTTGAGTTTTTTAAAATTATCTGAACTTAATTATAATTATTAAAATGAACTACAATATAATATAACAACATTATATTTATACAGCTGGGCACGATCAATATTTTACCTGCAGCCAGCAGCTGCCCTTGAAGTTCACTGTAATCAGATTTCACCTGTATAAAAAATGTTAAGGGGAGGCCTCATACAGTTGTCCCAGGCCCTGCACCCCCATAGAGATGGCCCTGCCTCAATGGCATCTGGTGGCAATGAGTTCTACATGTTAATTGTGCATTGTGCTATGTGACAGTCCAAAGGTAGTAGATCAAATAATCATAGCCCCAGAGGGTGGCTTTGGTCACAAACATGGACATACACCCTCAGTCAGAGCAGATGGTGGAGCACCCATCAACTCCTTTGTCTGCTTCCACCAAGTTCCTCCTAGGTAGGTATTGCTGAATGTAATTTAGATGGCTCAGGGTAGAGCGGCTTTTTCATACAGCTCCTCATAGGCAGCCATAGCTGTTGTGTATTTGGTTGTCTGTAAATAATGGAGGTTTTGGTTAGCTGTCTGCTCTCTGGCCTCAAGTGATTGCTTAACAGAAGGAAGTAGAAAAAAAGGTAAAGACCAAACAAAAAAAAAAGCTGCTTGTTGCACTGACTGAAAGTGAAACTAAAAAAGACTAAATCTTGTGATGTTATTTGAAATCCTGGGGGGGTCTCTCTCCCCAAAACCAAAACCATATTGCTGAAGATATAGGGTTTCCACAAGAGACCAAAAGGAAGATGAAACAGTTGTACAATTTTGTAGCCATTTAAAAAGCTAGCAGAACACTGTGAATTTAAAGAGATGTTAAATGATGCCCGCCTGTAAAAAAAAAAAAAAAGTCTGTGGTGGTCTGGACAAAAAAGAGACCCTGCATACCCTAGAGCAGACCCCAGGATGATCAAGGTGACACCCTCCTCAAGAGGAAGTGCCACTGCATGTTTTGTCTGCAATGGACAGCTAAAAATTGCCACTGTTTGTTGAGAGTGGTGAGTGAGCACCCAGCCTGGGGTCTTGGTCTTGGGATTCAGATTCAGCTGAACTGGCGGGAAGTGATGACGGAAAAAAGAAACCAGTCTAACTCTACCCTATACTAAAAATGCTGCTGCTTTTTTTGATTTGATGGAAGAGAATGAAGGAATCACTGTGACATTGAACATTAAACCTGGCAGTCCACCAAAATATCTGCATTTCTACTGACTACTATTAGGAAAGTTTTCTCACAGTTAGCCACACACTGCTAAAACCACTTCGAGCTCCTTCCTGACAGAACAAGGCCTGGAAGTGGACTGAAGCTGTGATGTTGCATTTAACAAAGCTAAGGATGCATTGTTAAATTCACGGTCAAACATCAAGATAGTGCCCAAAAAAATCTTCTCTACTTTTGACAGGTAGAGAATACACCCTGCACTCAGATAAAAAAAAAAGGCAAGCGTTGACCCAGTATTATCCCAAAGTACGGACCTGGTGATGCATGGAAAATCTCCTAAAAAAAAAATAATGTTTTGGTTAGCTGTCTGCTCTCTGGCCTCAAGTGATTTCTTCCTAAACCGGCTGCCCCAAGGATATAACAATAGCCATGGTGTTTCTAGACTAACTGAAGAAACTATGACCTTTAATCTTTCTCCAGAAATTCAGTTCACTAGTTTAAATCAAAATAGTGATCAAAGTGTAGCACCTTTCTGACAAAGGGAACATAAAATAAGTAGTAATAAACATAACTCAAAAAGCAGGAGCCTCGGCCTGATAAAAGCTGGAAAACAAACTGATAATTATCGCAGCTGAGGCGGCGCAGTTGTATTTTACCACTGCAGAGCTTGGCTAAAATTTGAGTGAAGTCAGAAGTGAAAAAATGAGTCTAAATGGCTAGAGTGCAAAGAAAAACCCACAGTGCCAAGTCTCTGAGCCCAGGTCAACTGACTTGGGCTTGGGCTGCGGGACTAAAAATAGCAGTGTAGATATTTCACTTGGGCTGGAGCCGAAGCTCTGAAACCTGGCAAAGGGGGAGGGTCTCACAGCCTGGGCTCCAACCCAAGTGGAAACACCTACACTGCTATTTTTAGCCCTGCAGCCCGAGCCCAGTGATCCTGAGTCTGTTGACCCAGGCTCTGAGACTTGGTGCCATGGGTTTTTCTTTGCAGAGTAGACATACCCTGATTGTCTCCATCTGGTTCCAGCAAACATGAATCTACATATAAAATTACCTCAGTTTGGAAAGATTGGCAATGTCTGTTCAAAAGAGACTTGGGGCTGGAATATCGGGGGAATGGTACAGATCAAGGATGAGGTGCCTGAACTGAGTAATGCTATGAATGGGACAACACCTGCCTTCTGTCAGGAACTCAGCTGTCTCCGGGTGTGGTCATCTGGCAACCCAAATAGCTTGTCTGGGCCCAATAAACACTCCCTAAAAGTGGCTGTGCTCCCTGATGGGACAGAAGAGCCAGCAGATTATCATTTAAGCCTTTTAACAACAGTACAGTGGCTGCTCAATGTGTTCTACACCCACAGCTGTGCCAGACCTGCTTCCCATTCCGGTCCTTGCTCCAGCACGTGCCTGTTCCCACTCCAGTCCTAGTCTCTACGTTCCTTCAAACTACTGATTCCTTGCTCTGGCCACTGTCTTGTCTCCTGCACACAACTCTAGTTGCCTGTTCAGTTGCCTGGCTCTGACCAAAGGCTTGTCTCCTAACCAGGACTCCAGTTCCACTTTCTAGTTCTGTTCTGACTTCTGTGCTGAGCATTGGCTTGTTCCCCCACCATGGCTCTGGTTCTGCCTTTTGGCTCTGCTCCAACCACTAGTCCTGACTCCTGTTCTGACCACTAGGTCACACCACCTGGTGTGTGACAGATTGAGCAGCCTCCTAAAAGACAAGAAGGGACATCATCCCCAAAGCCTGGAGGTCCCCTCCAGAAGGGACACAACAGGAGCTCAGCTTACCCTCTTGGACATTGTTGGGGCCCTGCAGGACGTCACTGTGCTATGTGACCAGAATGCCATCTCTCAGGTTCAGATACAAGCCCAGGCAGTGGCTTCTGTCCCCCCAACTCTCTCATCCTTACCCCATGAGTCCAAGGTGCTCCTACCCACTAAGTTTGATGGGGACTGTGCCAAGCTTTGTGGGTTCCTTAATCAATCCTGTCTCCTGTCTTCATGTGATATTCACAGTCGTACCCCACAGATTGGTCCCAAGTAGGATTAGTAATTAGTCTGCTCACCAAAGAGATCCAGAAATGGGTGTCCCCGTTCCTGTACAAGAACTTTGTTCAGGCAATGGTGGGCATCTTTGATGACTTTAAATAAGAATGTACTGCAGAAGTTGCTTCCCACCAGCTAAGTATGCAGGTGAATTTCTATGTCTGGCCTAGACATCCTCTGGAATGACGCTGTGCAGTGACACCGCTCTAGGCAGGGGGTCAATGACTCTATCAAAGACGAACCAGCATGGGTGGAACCTCTGAAGCCAAGGGGCCTTAACTGATCTTTGCATTAGGATTGATGACAGACTAGTGGAGCGGACCTAAGAAAGATATCATGCTACCCAACCTTTGCTGGCCAGAATGCCTCCATCTTTCAAGGACCTAGTTGGCCTCCCAACTCCACTAGAATCTAGGACAAATGCCCATTTATGATATAATATCTATTTCCAGAGCATCTCTTATCCAAAGAGCTTTATAAACACAAATTAATTAAATCTAACAGTGCTCCTGTGGTGTGGGAATTTTTATTGTGCCTGTTTTACACCACTTAATTAACTTGCTTGATGTCACACACTGAATCAATGATAGAGCTAAGAACCAAACCCAGGAAGCCCAACTTCTAGTTCCAGGCTCTGAGCACAAATTCCCACTAGGTCTCTGAGGCTGCAGCTGGCTGTGCACAGGAACACTCCTAGATTCACACAGAGCCAGTAGCACACTTGCAATTCCTAGTTTCAAAACCAGCCGCAGTATATTATATTTGTATTGGAGCCTTCCCCCCCCCCTTTTTTTCTTTTTCCTTTTCAAAGTAGTGTGTTCACAGGGCAATAGGTGTATTATTTGCATTGATTTAATTAAAATCAATCTGGACACATCCTTGCAACCTGGTTTGAAAAGTTAGGGATAGGTTTCTCCTGCTTGGTACAATATATAAAAAGGTTTACTACATATGACAGACATTCATATTGTTTTTCAAATGTTTCTTTTACTGTATATTTATACTCCTACGAAGGATTTAAACAATGGCACTTAAAGTATTTCATAGATTTGGAGAAAAAAGAAGAGAGTGTAAATATATAGTAAGTACACCTAGCTTAAGAATAAAGCCATTCTTCTGTTAGATCTCCTGCTCTGAAAACACATATCAGAGCCTACTAATCAGTTTTGGTGTGCTAACTAAAACCATCACATTAGAAGTAGGTAATGGAGCACTTAGGTTTTTTTCTCATATGAAAACTACTGCCAGAAAAGCCAGTAAATTGCTAGCCAGCTAGGCTAAATGTGTGTGAGCTTTATCTGAAGAATCTTAAATACCTTTTCTAAAGACAAGACAATGGGATTTCTCTGTAATGTGTTTTAACATGACACCCTTCCGTTGTTGCAATAAACTGTGCAAATTAAGTAACAGGTACAATGAAAGAGCATCTTTTTTTCCCCCAACCAGCTTTAATGAATAGCACCTTAGACAAACAGAGCCTAGCTAAAAGTTAAGACAAAGATTTTGTCATAGCAGGAATGCAATTTTTGAATGAGAATATATCTTAATTTATTCATTGATTTGTTCCCTTTTGCTGAAGCATAACGATGTTCCAAACTTACCTTTTGATAGGCCTAGAGCACTTCTATCTTAGGAGTGCTTCTCTGATAACCTCTGAGATAAGGTTAGCATACGCTGTCTCTCAGTTTTTACTTTTGCTTTTGCACACTGCACTTCCTTTCAGTGCTGATTGCAGAAACTCTTTGGCTCCTAGGAGTAGTGCTATAGATGGGGGTGTGGCAGCAAACATGATTCATAAAAAAACCCTCAGACCTTGGACTGGTTCTATGGGATTCCCACGTTTATTATGTGGGAAAATGTTGAGCATATTGTATAAATTATACTATAGAGCTGAAAGTTTGGGATTTCCCTGTGTTAGACAATTGGTTACTACAGCGCTTAAGACCCTTATTATATAAAAAAGTCATCATTTATTATAAAGAGCAAGTTTTTTTAAAAAGTGTTTTGAGTGACTATATTTAACATATATGCATTCTTGAAAAATTAAAAAAAAATACAAAAATGGGTACAGCAATTGGTAGGTTGTATGCATTTAATTATTGCTTTTAGTAATAAAGGACCAGATCCTTGACTAGTGTACAGTGGAGTTTCTCCATCAATGGAGCTATGTCTGCCTAGTGGATGGAATTCTGGGTTGGGCATCAGCAGACCTGGATTCTATACCCATCACTGCCAGTAGCCTGCTGGGTAATCTTGGGTAAGTCACTTCACCTCCCCGAGCCTCAGTTTCTCCATGTGTAACATGGAGATGATAATATTGCTGTAAAGCACTTTCAGATCTACCAATGAAAAGTGCTAAATAAGAGCTAGATATTATTTACAACAGCTGAAGATTTGGCCTGATATAGCCATCCATCTCTGGTAATATTGGTGTTTGTACTTTGAACCCTATTTTTCAGTAATTTGTAGTTTCAGTGTAAAATTCCTCTTGGAAATGAAACTTTGCACACAGGAGGCTGTCTGTGAAGTCAGTCAGGGTACACCAATTTATAGCAGTTGAGGATCAGGCTCAGAGTCTGTCATTTGTTTTTAATGACATTTTGGAAGAGATTATTTTATTACGTGTTCTAATATGTACTTTCTCAGTGGACTGCAGTAGCTCAGGTAGTTACTACAGACCACATTCAAATTTGCTGCATTTTGAAGTGCACCTGCAGAAATGCACTTGCACAAAAATCTGTATTTGCATGCACAGAGGGATAATTATGCAATAGTTACTCATTTTACTTGCACAGTTTTCTTTTTGCATACAAATATGGGGTTTTGAATGAATGAGAATGAATGCACTTGCAAATATCATGCATGCACTTTTAGAGGCTTCATTAAATATTTGCTGTATGTTTTTGGTATATGCAAAATGCTAAAGTCCATGTGGTAAGACATATAGAAGTGGCCATTAAATAGGAGCACCCAATTTAGAACAAGATCTCATGACTCCTGTGGAATTTCTCATTGGATTGAACAGGAGATATTGCTCCAGCCCTTATAAATGCCACTGTTGTCCAGAGGTCAGCAATATTATTTTTAATTGCAACTGTAAATATTTCCATGAAAAAAATTTCATGTTTTTTTTTTAATTTAAAATTAAAAATCACCCTCCTCCCTCAAATGAAAATAATATTAATGGTTACAACGAGGGATTCAAGACAGCAAATTCTGTGCTTAAACCTCTTTCTTTTATAAGGCATGTGAAATTATTATGCAGAATTAGGCTCACAGAATTTTAGTGATTTATAGGACTCCAGTTCAAACTATGTTAAACTGCTTCATCTCATCAGTGAACTTTCCCATGTTAGACTTTTGACTGTGCTTCCCTTTGTATTGTGAAATCTATTTGTTAAGACTATTTCCCAGCCCGGCTTTGGATATGTATTTCCCATGGAACCCTGCCCTTTATATTAGGGGTGAATAATTAGATCATAAGGTTTAATGTTATTATGCAACCTGCCAAGGTTTTGTACACTATCACCTGCTTGCTGTAAGGTGTTGTCGGTCACCTTAATGATTTTAATGCAGCACTGTCTCCTTTTTTTCCCTTGGGAATCAATCTTAGGGTGGCGTCACTCATTCAGTGTGTGACTTTCCTTTCAGTGTTTAACAAGTCTCCTCATAGACAAAAAGTTGTATTGTAAAACCAGACCTACAAAGTCTCACACACCTTAAGAATGGGTCCCACTCCTTTTTGCTTAAGGAAAAATTAAAGCAAAACAAAAGACACATTTATGCCCAAAGGGATTTCTCACTGCTATGAGAAATCAACACACAAAATCAACTCACCCAATTGTACTACTTCTAGAGATTTAGTGACATTAGCTTCTGTGTGACACGGAATCCATGCTTTTGTCAAATGATTTTAATGGGGTTTATAGTATTAAATTCTCATTGAAAAGCTCTTTGTACTAGGATTACCTTAATTTAATACTGTGTCCAAAGGCATGATAAAAATGTAGGGAAAGTCACTAATAACTTTTTGTTCATTTTTTTCTGGTTCTAAATGGCACTAGGGTGTGTCTGTGGGGGTGTGAAAGAGATTGAGTGAGTCAGAGAGACAGTGAAAGGATTAAACTGATATCAAAGAAATTCAGGACAAAATCAGGGCTATTCCTGAAATTAGTGATGGTGGTGTACCACAGTAGCAATGCTTTGTCTTTGCTCCACCTACACAGTAACCTAATCTTAATAACCCATGATGAACATTCTATTATACGGAAATATCTAAGATGATAGCCTTCTAAGAACAGCTATTTGTAGGTGGTAATAACTCTTCATTGAAACTGTTTGAAAGTCTTGTCTCTGTTTGAGTAATCTGTTCACACTACCAAACAGTTGCCCCACTCTTTCTCATGCCCCACAGACAGCCCCACTGCCTGGATGAACACAAATCCTTTAGAGAAAATGGGGTCTATTTTTCCATGGTTGTCTTCAGGGGAATAGGGAGTGTAACTTTATTAACCTAATGGGAGTTGCAGGTGTAACTCCTAAGCAGCGGAAGAGACTAGACCCCAAAGAGAGTGAAATAAGCTGTTGCTATCTTTAAACAGAAGTTAAATGCACATTAATAAAAATCTCATTTCTACTAACATTAATACTTAATTCGTCACTGCTTATGAGGGGATGACTTGTTGCTATGGGCAAAAAAAAACCCTGATGTTTTGCCTGACTGCAAAACTGTGTTTATGTTGGGAGATGTAAGGATGAAGATACTCAGGACATGCATACCATTATTCCTTACTATTTCACTGCACAATGGTTAGGATGAGTATATTCCTCCTCAGTTTCATTAGGGCAAATTGGCATTTTCAGCTAAAGATTGCCAAAGATTTTCAATCAAATGAATGACTTGTAGGACCTTTTCCCCCTTAGGTAATAATTGGAGATATACCAATCTCCTAGAACTAGAAGGGACCTTGAAAGGTCATCAAGTCCAGCCCCCTGCCTTCACTAGCAGGACCAATTTTTGCCCTAGATCCCTCAGTGACCCCCTCAAGGATTGAACTCACAATCCTGGGTTTAGCAGGCCAATGCTCAAACCACTGAGCTATCCCTCCCCCTTCCTGCAGTGCTCTATGTAAGTATTTATAATGTGCTCAAACATCATTGTATCTAGGCAAGATGAAAGTACTTTGTACTTCTGTAACTTGTTCCATCCAAAGACCTCCAAATGTTTGCTTTGCAAACATACATTTAGCTTCAGAATACCTGGCTATAGCAGATAAATATCCTCCCTATTTTACACATAAGGAAGCTGAGCCACGGATAAGCTTAGGGACAAATTTTCAAAGGTGGCTGCTAATTTTGGGCGCATTGATTTTTGGGTATCAAATTTAGAACCTACACTAAAATCCTGGTGCCATGGAAGTTATTGACTTCATGTCACCAGGATTTCATCCCTACAGTGTTATTTTCAGAGTTTCAAGCACCTGGAGCATCCATTGATTTCAGTTCAAATAGGTTGGTCCCAAAGCTAGAAATACAAGAAGGAAATCACCAAACCTCATTATTAAAAGTTAGAAATAAAAGAATGTTCAGACCAGAAATGTGCAGGTTTTCATACATGGTTGTTGCCCTGCTGATTTCCAACATATCTCTGTAGAAATGGAGGCCTTTTTTTGTCCTTGGATGAGGAAAGATTTCATATATATAATTTTAAACTCTTGGACTAGTAAGAAGTCATGCTATGAGAGCGGGTTGCATTGTGCAATTCATGGGAACTATATGTTCCTAATTAATCCCTAGTGCACGAATGTATCTTTTTTGTTTTTAATCTCATGAGAAATATCTGTATAAGCATGACTGGAAGGAACACACCTCTACATCTTTGGTACTGCAGAAGGATTTTAACCAGAAGGATTTTTTTTTTCATTTCAAGGCCTTGAGCCAAGTTTACCTTTTATACTTTTCTATCTCTAATCCTAAATCATTGTAACGTAAAGCCTAGGGGCGAATTAGAGAGAAATACCCTGCTAGCGAAAAGATGGGCTAATTAATTTTCTGAGTTAGGAGCCTGCCTTGCCTTTCTTCCTCAATGAACACAGTAAACTCAGTACAGGCTGTGCAGTCTCAGTAGATTTAGTTACTGCCTCAGTGGCAACTATGTCTGTTTTAACAAACTTTTTTTTTATTGGTTTTGTTATTTCACATCAACAACCATACAAATGCTACCCTCTTAGGGCCTGATCTGACACATATTCTTACATCTGAATAACTTTATGCAGGTAAGTGGTCCTGTTTGAGTCACCTGCATTAATGTGTGGAGAATCAGGCCTTTACTGTACAAGTGTAAACTCAGCCAGAACCATGAATACAAAGTTACTTGTACTTTCTGTCTTATAGTTCAAGGGCTTGAGTCTCATTTACAATATGGCTTTTTTACACTCTACTGGCCTTCTTGTGAATGAAAATCAGGCCCAGAATATATTGCTTTAAACATTGGTAACAATTCTAGGGTTCATCCAACAGCAATTTGACTATCAGTCCCCAGTTTCCTCTGGTCTTTTTGTGTGTGTGTGTATATTAAAACACAGTGTGTGTATATTAAAACACAGTGTGATTATTAACCAGTCTAAGTTATTAACTAATCAGGATGCTTTTACTGTGTTATTAACCAATTAAGTTATCAACTTGAACTATGTTTTTAACTTATTTGCTGTGAGAATAATAATAATAATTATATATATAAAAAACTAAATATTTTTCCTGTCATACTGTTTAAATACCAATAGTACTCTGGTAAATGAAACAATGAATTCACACTACTGTGGCTCTTTTGGGTAATGTTGATCACTAATTTGGCTCCTGAACCACTGAGGTCTGAGGATTTAGCCCCAGTTGCAGAATTCTGATAGTGATCTGCAGGACAGACAAGAGCTTCTGATTGAAAAAGAGAATTGAGCCTTTATATTCCATTGCCATCTCCCATACAAATTGTAACTGCAGAATTAAATAATATGAGAACCTCTGGTAAAAAGTATAGAAAACAGTGAAGTTGTTGTACAGTGAATAAAGCATTCAGTCATCACAATTTTATTCTTACTAATTTTAAAATTAAAAGTCATACTGGCAGGCCTGGGAGAAAGATACATTATAAGGCCCCAATGCTACGAAGATTTACATCTATGTTTAACTTTACTCACTCTGAGTAATCCCATAAAGTTAAGCATGTACATAAATCTTGGCAGAATCAGGGCCTAAATCGATATGGTGCAATTTAAAGAGAATTTGTTCTAGATGGCTGGATCTGTAGAGGTACATATACGAGGCACATGAAACACCATTTTCTGCTATTCCCCTTTCTAAATTCTTAAATGGTGATGAAACATAATTTTAATAACATTAACATCGTTAAAGTATGTTCAGTGAAAGTGTACCAGAGCATTAAGAATAAAGTGCAAAATAGCTCCCTAATTTTCCTCCTGCCTCCTTCTCTCAAGGAGCTTGGAAAACCTAGCTCTAGAATATTTTTTTCCATCCCAGGTGATAGATGGCAATGATCCTCTCTTCTAGGATAACGTGATGTTTTAGAAAAGTTACTATCAGTTTATGTCTCAACAGCTGGGGGACTTTATCCTGTCAGAGCAGTGATTGTGAAAAGGAGCTAAGGGTGATAGTGGACAAACATCTGAACATTAGCTCCCAGTATGGTGCTGTGGCAAAAAGGGGTAATGGAATCCTCAGATATATAAGCAGGGACTAGTGAGTCGGAGTAGAGAAGTGATTTATATAGCACTGATGATAACAATGATAACATTTCTGGAGTCCACATTTTAAAAAGGATTTTGAAAAATTGGACAGAGTGCAGTGAAGAGCCACAAAAACGATTCAAAGTCTGGAAATAATGCCTTAGAGCGAGAAACAGAAGGAGCTCAATTTATTTAGCTTTTAAAAAAGATCAAGAGGTGATTTGATTACAGTGTATAAGTACCTTAATGAAGTTAAAATTCTGGGTACTAAAGGGCTTTTTGATTTAGTGGAAAAAGGCATAACAAGAACCAATCGCTTAAAGGCAGACAAATACAAATTAGAAATAAGGCACAATTGTTTTTAACAGTGCAGATGATTAACCATTGGAACAAACTCCAAAGGGAAGTGGTGGATTCACCATCACCTGAAGTCTTCATATCAAAATTGGATGCTTTTCTGGAAGATATGCTTTAGTCAAGCACAAGTTATTTGGCTATCCCCAGGAATAACCTGATGAAACTCTAAGGCCAGTGTCAGACAGGAGATCAGACTAGATGATCTAATCCTTCCTTCTGACTCTAATTACAAACAAAAAATGTGCCTCTGAACTGAGCTTGATGAAGAGCTGGCAGAAGGTGTTACAATTAACTGCATGAATTTTGCCAGACTCTCAGGTATGTCAAGGTAAGAACGCACCAGCTTTGCTGCAGAATGTATCTGCTCTGTCCTAACATTTAATTGATGTCAATGGAATGTTAATGGATGCCGACAGCACAACAGGAGTGGGTAGCGCCAACTGTGAAAGGGTTAAGATAATGTCATCAGAATAGAATGTTGTCACAGGATAATGGTCGCCTGCTGCTACATAAATGCTGAGGCACTCATGGAAAATTAAACATCAAGGCATGCTCATTTTCAAAGCAACAGACCTGGATCTTACTGCAATCTTCTGTTACAATGCATTTATTTCTACTTAACTGAATGGCTGTGGGTGCAGTGAATTGAGAATTGTAGTATTATTTACCTATGCACTCTGATTGGCCTGGTAGCCAGCTGTACATTACTGCATGCTTTAGTTAAACAGAGATACATTAATCTACAATAATAGTTTTAGAAATGTAAGTTTAACAGACAGAGCAGTGGTCCAATGATTTAGGTACAGGGCTTGAAGCCAGAAGTTCTAATCTTGGCTCTGGCACTGACATCCTCTGTGACACTGGACAAATTTACTTAACTTTAGGTGTCAGTTCAGGTATGTGTACATTGGACCTGGAGGTGTAATTCCCACCATGAGACACACCCTGCTAGCTCTGATCAAGCTAGTGTGCTAAAAATAGAAGTGTAGTTGGGGCAGTGTGAGTGGTGGAACCTATTTTTTCAGGCACTCTGAAAATTCTGGCAGATATTGCTGTCTTGGTTACACTTAACTTCATGTTTCAAGGGTTTTTTTTGTAAACATAAAACCTAGACAATTACTTTTTTAAAAAGATGAAAGCTAAGATTCTGGAGCAGAAAGTGGCACCTCAGGGGAAACAGGGTGTGCTGTGTACCCTGGCTTTGAGTCCTGACCACCTCCATATACAACCTCACCCAATTGGACATGTGCATTATAGTTTTGTGTCTCAGTTTTCTGTGAAACATCAGTATTGCCCGTTGCCTGAAGTAGAGAAGCAGGCAGATGTAACAATGATCTGATTCGGTGTGACAAATCCTATGCAACTTTTCACTATTGCCCTTCATCCTGTAACAGCTGATATAGAGAGCACCTGCACAGCAGATGAAGTTTTCTAGACAGCAGCCAAAGCCTGATACTTGTTAAAAATGCAGCATCTTACTCTATGAATTGGAACAATGTCACTTTAAATCTAATCCTTCCTTTGCTCTCACATATCCCCACCTCCCAAAACAGTTGCACTTCCTGCCTGCAATGTGGATTTCCTTAAATTGACTACTAATTGCCACAGCTTCTAATCTTGAACAAATTGGTAATAATGGAATTGAAATGCAGTCTGCTGAATTCAGCTCATTTTCTTGGGTAAATACTGGGCTGAAAATGCTATCTATTCTGTACATGTTGAAAGAGCAGAATGCTGGAGTTGAGACTGACCATGCTAATCAGTGTTAGCGCACAAGCACAGAAGCCATATTTAGCATTACACATGTGGCAGTGTTTACTTTTTGGAGGATTCCCTACTGGAGCCATACTACTTTGGGATGTCATCCTGTTGGGTCCTGCACACTGAGCTGGACTGAATCAGGTTGGTATTGTGAATTGAGGGCCTCCAACAAATACATAAGGTACTACAGGAGGTGGTCTTTGTAGGAGGTACTCTCTCTTCTGAGTCAGTACTGAACCAATGACCAAGCATTAACCTGTGCTGCTGGAGGTGCCATATTCTGGAGGAGACATGGTACTGAGATCCTGAACCTTTGTGGTTATTAAGAATCCTACAGTATTTTCCTGAAGTGTAGTAATGTTAGTCCTTTTTTCCTTGCATGATGCCTACTTGGATAATTACATTTTGTCAACCTACTATTTCTGCTATCATGTCATTAGAATAAAGGATTCTATTTCACTTACTGCCCTGAACTGTTGTGTAGTGCCGCGATACCAGCCCAGAGCAGGGTGACCAGATAGCAAATGTGAAAAATTGGGACAGGAGGTGGGGGGGCAATAGGTTTCTATATAAGAAAAAAGTTCCAAATATCGGGGCTGTCCCTATAAAATCGGGACATCTGGTCACCCTAGCCCAGAGATTACTGCATTTCAATGACTATGAAGTGATCCCTGTTCGTACTTTGTATATCATTTTAAGGCCTTGTTTCAGGAACGTGCTTAAGCATGTGCGTACGTCAATCCCTATTCAGACTAAAGAAAGCCAAGAAATCAAATGGACGCTCATGGACTGAGGACTGAAGCTATCCCACAGTTCCTGCAGCCTCGAAAAGTATTTGCATTCTTGGTCAAACACATATCTTTACTGAATATCCAGTAACCATGCTGACTAGCATCATGCTGGGCTTCTCCTACACACTGCTTAATGTCCTGTTGGGGAGACAATGCTAGCCCAGAAAGGCTGGGGAGAACGGAATCAACAGGTGGGGTTGTTACAGGAGCACCCTGTGAATAGCATACAGATCATAGTTTCTGCAGGATCTGACACAGAGCAGCTGTGCTCTCTGGTTCATACAGTGTGCCTATATTCTAGGCAGGATGGTACAAAAGGACTGGTGCATGATCATCTTAGTTCCAATTTATGGAAGGGTTTGGATAGTGACATCTACCAGGACATTTACCCAGAACCACCCGCGACAATGATTTTGAATAGTCCCGTAGTGTAGATGTACCCTAAGAGCGTGAGATTCACTGACTTCAAGGGGATCTAAGCACAGACTTAAAGGTTAGCACAAGTGCTTAAGTGCTGTCCTGACTAGAGATGCTTCCTATGTGGACAAAGGGGGTGTGGATTCTTTGGGAAGAAGGGCACTATAGTTCATATTTCACTATAGGCTACCATAGAATAAATAATAATAATAATAATAATAATAATAATAACACAGAAATCTGTTAGGCCTATATAATGATCATAGAATGTATGAGGTCCAACAAAGCTTTTAGCATTCAATGAAAAGTTGGAAAATAATGTGGAAAAAATACCAGAAACGGGTTTATATAGTATGGAAGCTGGCAGAAGTCATTTGGAAAAATCATATTAATTTAGAAAGTCCTTTTGTGTGCATTTTTTTTTAAATAGCTTATTTAAATAAGGGTCTACAAAAGAAACAAAAATCTTTAAAACAAAAGCTCTGGAGTTGAACAAATCCTCCTTCCATCCCCCAAAATAAGGTAGTGTTCTGGCTCTGGTTTAAAAAGACAAAAGCCTGTATCTGTAGAGCTGACGCTCACTCTGACATGGCCAGGTGTTGCCGCTGATGTGTATCAGGGAGCCTCGAAAAGGTAAGCATCTTAATATTGCAAGTGAGCCACAATAGTTAGGGACAATGTATTATAAATGGTGGTAACCTAACCTCTGAACTGCTTGGCCTTTTTAGGCTCATGCCAAATTTTTATCAGTAAATATGAAGCATGGTACATTGGAATTTAGCCATACGGTCTCTGTTAATGAGACAGTTACAGCTAAATTCCTGCTGCATGTGGAAAACCATATCTTAGCTATACTGCACTCTCATTGCACAGCTTTTTCAGGAAGCAAATGTTAGGGCTTGAGGTGCTTCTATAGGAAAAGTAACTAAACAAATCTCAAGTATTTCACATTTCAAGACTAGAAATCTCATATTTGAGAAGGATTCCATTGAATTAGAACAGTAATGAACTCAGTAGTTTAACCCAAATTACCTCAGAAAAATGGAAGAGATCAGAAAACTCAGTTTGTCTTGTTCAAAACTCTATAGACCCGATTCTTCTCTCACGCTGGTGTAAATCAGGAGTAATTCTACTGAAGCCAGTGGAGTTGTGCTAGTGTAAAATTGATGTAAGTGATGCTGGAGTTGGGGCTCAAATTCTGAAGTATTTGCAATATTAAAGCGACTGGGTCAAACTAATCCTGGGTGTAACTCCGGTGTCTTAAATGGAGTTAGACTCTGAATGAAATTGGCTCTGTGTGTGTGTGTGTGTGTGTGTGTGTGTGTGTGTGTAAGAGTAAAAGAGAACTGACGTAAACTTCCTGTGAGAACTCTGTGTTCTGTGGCCAGGCTTTGCTGAGTAACAGAGAAAGGAGTCAGAGCTGTGATTATTTGCACTGACCAGAGCTTGTCTGGCCGGGCTGTGCTGTCTCCGCACAGTTGGACTACATCATGCTTGACACAGTTAGAGAGGGAGAGAGCAAGAGCAACTGTGGCTCCAGCATGTCGGGCCCGCTCGGCAGGTTGATGAATGTTCTGAGCTTTAAGAGCTTGCCACCCAGGCCAGTTCATCCCATCCACAATGAGTTACAGTTTCCCGATCTCTCTCCCGGCACCTCCTCCCCCTTCCTCCCTTCTCCACCACGGCTGCTTACTACATAAACATTGCTGCTCTATCTTCAAAGCCCAGTCATCATGTCACTGTGTCAGTTTAGAGCAGACTGGGATCACCCGGTTGCACGTCTGTTGCCGGCCAGGCCTCTGCAAATAAACAGGATTAGAACATATTTCTGTTTTCTGACTTAAAGACAATTCTCCCTTGGTTCTTTGAGAAGGAGTGAGTTTTAATTAACGATGGGACAATGCAAATTCAGTTAGAAGTTTCACTTGGGAATGTGACACATTTCCAATTTGTTTCTCTTCTCTGAGGTTATGTTCCACCTCCTCCTGAGAGCTTTTCCACAGGGGAGTTGTCTGTCTGTGGGAAGCCTTAAGGAAGTGCACAATGCTGTCATCTCCTAGGGAAAATGTGTTTCAGTTCAGTTATGTTCCCACCAGCTTCTCTTTTCCTTTCCATGCATCTGTTTTCATTTTCTTCACATTTATACTTTAAAGATGATTTTCTCCCTTCCACATCCCTTCCCTCTCCCCCAGGAAGATGAATTTCATCTGTGTCTTGAAACAGGGTAAGAAACTGTAAATATTTATGGACACCAGGGGAAGGTTGAACTATAATCCACTACTTATCCCTAGGTCTCTTATGCAAGGAATTAGCATTGCAAAATTTACATTAAAAAAAAAAGTATTTCTATTATGTGAAAATGCTATGCCTCACACTCAGTTAATGGAGCAAACTGCAGTGTACCCTGGGCCAAATATGCGATGTGGCCTTTTAACAGTGTGAGACAAATGGCCAAAATTAAATACACAAAATGCAGCCGAATGTGAAAGTTCAAGTGATGAGGAAATATGTGTACAGCAGGTCAAGTTTTCTACAGATTTATTTTTAATGAATTCTTAAGATTTTTTTAAATAATTGTAAGTATACTCAGGAATACTGTACAGATAAAGGCATGTAAAAATGCCAGTGCATGAAGCCAAACACACAAAGCTTGTATGTCTCCAAACCCAGAAGGGGCCATAACAACAAAATGTTCAGTATGGATTCTTAGAAGCCTAAGTGAAGATAAAGCTCTAATAAAAGGCCATTCTTTTGTGTTAAAGTAAAAGCAACATAAAATGAGAATTTGTTGCAGGGGCAGGGGAGGTGGGGAGGACAGGCATAGCAGCATAGGTCCTTTAATGTCCTGATGCTGCAGAAGTGGAAGGAAAACCCTGGGAGGTTCCCATCAAAGGCCAGTGTTCTCTCCAGCAGCAGCAGGGAGTCCAACAGTACCATGCTGCCAGCAAACAGGGAGGGGGCGACTTGGGTCAGTATGGGAATACAAGGCTTCCTCACAGATTGCCCTGTGCCTCAAGCAGATCTTGGTGGAACAGTAGAGTTTGGGAGTCTAATTTCTGCATTTCTTTACTCAACGATTCTACCCCAAAAACCCTATAAGAAAGTGCACTCCCTTTGGTTTTTCTGTGGGAGAGCGTGATCCTTCAAAAGCCTATTCCTATTAGCACTGAAGCCAGTGGGAGGAGTTTTGCTATTGACTTGAATCCCAGCAGGAATATGTCATAAAAGGTCCCATAGGCATCTCTGTCTTTGTTTCTACCTTGATATCTATGGGTCAGATCCTAGCTACCCTTCCAGTGGTACTCCAGTGGTGTAAACAGAGGGGAAAACTGGCTTAAACAGCTGAGAATCCTCAAATGATATAAAGCCAATGTAACTGGCTCTACATCACCCACTCCTGGCTCCTGTGTATAGGGGCCATAACCAAAGCATGGTGTACTCTGGTGATCTTGTGGTGGTAGAAGGTTCAGAGAAGAGCCATGAGAATAATTAAAGGATTAGAAAACATGCCTTATACCAATAGACTCAAAGATCTAAATCTATTTAGTTTAACAAAGAGATGGTTAAGAGATGACTTGATTACAGTCTATAAGTACCTACATGAGGAACAAATATTTGATAATGGGCTCTTCAGTCTAGCAGAGAATGGTACAACATGATACGGTGGCTGGAAGTTGAAGCTAGATCAATTTAGACCAGAAATAAAGCATACATTTTTAATAGTGGGAGTAATTAACCATTGGAACAATTTACAAAAGGTTGTGGTGGATTCTCCATCACTAACCATTTTAAAACCAAGGTTGGATGTTTTTCTAAAAGATACGCTCTAGGAATTATTCTGGGGAAGTTCTAAGGCCTATTATATAGGAGGTCTAACTAGATGATCACAATGGTCCCTTCTGGCCTTGGAATCTATGAACCTCTGAATGAAAAAGTTCCTATGGGATTGTTATTACTGTCATAAGTTAGAGCAATCATGAGGTTGCTCTAAATTATGCTGTAATCAAACAGGCCCCTGGATGCTCCCAAGTTCAGGTACGTGGAAAGGGGGTGGAAAACTACATATTCTCAATTGTGCTCAGGGGAACCTGAAACTCTTTCTCTCTCTCTCTATAATTTTGAACTATATCAAAGTCATTAAAGAATTTTCCTACTAAATCTCTACTTTTCACACTTGCGTATATTGGCTTTTCAATGTGCCTGCTGTTGCCAAATGAGCAGAACCAGCTGCTGAATAGTTTAGAATGTCAGTGTCTGAATATAAAATTAATAACATATTTCCAGGAAAACAGGAGTCTTGAGACTCCGCTAGCATGGTGGATGGCTATGTGTAGAAACTGGATTACCTTTTCATCCACAAAGGTGGTTCCTCTAAGACAGAAAGGTAAATTGTTGAAGGCAATATGGGGTATCTTTGCTTCTGTAGTCTGTACTGTGCCTGTTCTTTGGATAAATCATCTGTTCCAGCATCTGAGACTAGAATCCTGAATCCAAACACCCTTGAACTTTGGTAGTGGTTGTATTTCGAAATCCAACTACACAATTCACGATTCTTGATTATCTCTATTAAGAGCTCAGTCCAAAACTGATAAAAATCAATGAAAGGACTTATATTGACTTTACTGGGCTTCGGATCAGGGCCTAGTAGTCCAAACTGGAACACTGAAGCCAAATACCCTTGAATTTTGGGGTGCTTTGAAATTTGGTCCCCAAATCACACCTAAATTTGTGTAATGATGATGATGATGAATATGTTGCAGCAAAAAATCATAAAATGGCAATTTTCCATTATTTTTTTAAGGAATAATGTCCAATAGATTAGTCACAGCATGTTAGTTTTTTTGTTAAAAACAAACCAAACTATAAATATCTTTTCAAATAGTTGTATTTTAATAAATTAAAAAAAATCAATGAAAACAGATTTTATTTTGGTTATAAACATCTCCCTATAGTTCTGGAAAACCATTAATAATAATAATGTCTTTGGACTAATGACATGAGATCAGAAAATTAAACTGATTTTAAACAGAAAGAAAAAATGTCTGGTGTAATTGCATCAAGATGAGTAAAGTGAATATATATACACCTTTACCCCGATATAACGCTGTCCTTGGGAGACAAAAAAATCTTACTGCATTATAGGTGAAACCGCGTTATATCGAACTTGCTTTGATCCACCAGAGTGTGCAGCCCTGCCCCCCCGGAGCGCTGCTTTACCGCGTTATATCCAAATTCATGTTATATCGGGCTGCATTATATCGTGGGAGAGGCATATATATATATATATATATATGAATGAAAAAATTAAATAGTAAAAATTGTATTTTAAAATTATTTTAGTTTTTAATAATGTAAGTTGCCATTAGTAACACAGGCACAGTATTTTATAAGTATAGGATTTTTACTTTGATTGTGTCCCTTCAAGGCAGATTTGCAGAATATTTTAAGAGGACTGGAACCAGTTTATACTAATAAATCTCTCCCTATTTCTTGTGTGGAGAACTGTGGCAATCCAATCATAAGAACATAAAAATGGCAATACTGGGTCAGACCAATGGTCCATCAAACCCAATATTCTATCTTTCAACACTGGCCGGTGCCAGATGCTTCAGAGGGAATGAACATAATAGGGCAATTATTGAATGATCCATCCCTTCTTGTCCCATGCCAGTTTCTGGCATACAGAGGTTTAGGGACTCCCACAGCATGGGGTTGCATCCCTGACCATCTTGTCTAATAGCTATTGATGGAGCTATCCTCCATGAACATATCTAGTTCTTTTTTGAACTCAGATATACTTTTGGCCTTCACAACATCTCCTGGCAATGAGTTCCACATGTTGACTGTGCGTTGTGTGAAGAAATACTTTCTTATGTTTGTTTAAAACCTGCTGCTGATTAATTTCATTGGGTGACCCCTGGTTTGTGTGTGTTTTGTGAAGGGGGAAAAAAACACTTCCCTATTCACTTTCTTTGCACCATTCGTGATTTTATAGACTGCTATCATATTCCCCCTTAGTCGTCTATTTTCTAAACTGAACATTCCCAGTCTTTTTAATCGCTCCTCATATGGAAGTTGTTTCATACCCCTAATCATTTTTGTTGCCCTTGCCTGTGCCTTTTCCAATTCATATATTTCCTTTTTTTAGATGGTGCTACCAGAACTGTATGTAGTATTCAAGGTGTGCGCATACTATGGATTTCTGTAATGGTATTATGATATTTTCTGTCTTATTATCTATAATGAGGGTAAAGGAGTCGATCTCATGTAATGATCTATACAAACTACCGGTTCTCTTCAAACTGACATTTTCGATGCCTTGGCTATGATGACGTTGGATCTCTCAAGCTAAGAAGGGTTGGGCTGGATTAGTACTTGAAGACATCAAATAAGCAACTTTGTGCAGCAATGTTGGTTATTCTATTGGTAGAATGCCTTCATGTGAGTCAGCACAGAACCAAAGTCTCAGCAAGGGGCCAGGGAACACTGCTGTTACAGGTGCTGTCTTTTGGATGAGGTATTAAATCATGTTCCTTACCATTTTACTAAAGATCCCATAATATTTTTTTCCAAGAGTGGGGTTGTTAATTCAAGTGCCCTAACCCAGTTCCAGCTGGGATTATTAAACTTTTCCTAAACTCCCTCAGCAGTTTCAATGGGAATGGGGGTGGCATTCTTCTCTGCTTCCTGTGCTAAGCTGTGTTGGGGTGTTGCTGCACCCCATTAAACAAACCCTGCCTTTCAGCAGGGAAATCTCTTCTCTATCTCTCAGGGGAGCTGTGAGTCTTTAATTCATTAGTGTTTGCAAACACTTTTTGACTTCTGGATGAAAAGTGCCTAGTGTACAGTTATTTTAACATTACTAATATTTGCTATTTATGTATATTCCAGTAATGCCTACAATGTGCTGGGCACTGCCTATACATGCAGGAAGACAGAGTCCCTGCCCTAAAGAGCTCACAGTCTCGGAGTCACTGATAACTGAATTATATCCCTCAAATGTTTAATAATAAGGCTGTGTGCAGTGTTGTTGTAGACATTTTGGTCCCAGGATATTAGGGAGACAGGGTGGGTGAGGTGATATCTTTTATTGGACCGACTTCTGTTGGTGAAAGAGACCCACCTTTTCTCTACTAATAAGGCAAACATTTTACACTACCATAGCACCATTCATCTAATGATTCCTTCCAACACCTTAAAAATGTGTATTAAGCCCCAGAAAACCCTTGAGAAATAGGGAAGTATACTATACTCAATTTTATGGGTTAAACATAGGCACAGATTAAGTGATTTGCCCAAAATCACTCTAATTTACTGGCACAAGTGGGAGTAGAACCCAGGAGTCTTAGGGTATGTCCAGGGGTGAAAGTAACTGAAAGGACTTACTGGTACGCCGGAGTCCTGTGTGGGGGTGTGGCCTCAACCAGAAGAGGTGTGGCCTCAACCGGAAGAGGTGGGGCCTTTAAAGATTTAAAGGCCTTGGAGCTCCGGGTGTGGCTGGGAGCCCCAGGGCCTTTAAATCACCCCAGAGCTACCAGCTGCAGAGACGGGCGAAATAAAGGGTCTGGGGCTCCGGCCGCCGTGGAGCTCTGGGCCCTTTAAAGCATCGTCCAAGCCCCGCTGCCGAAGCCCCGGTGGTGATTTAAAGGGCCCAGGGCTCCGTGCAGCAGCAGGAGCACCGGGCCTTTTAAATCCCCACCTGAGCCCGGCTGCTGGGCTCCGCTGGAGATTTAAAGGGCCGGAGTCTCTGGCCGCTGTGGGGAGCCCCAGATCCTTTAAAGCGCTGTCCAAGCTCCGCTGATGGAGCTCCAGCAGTGATTTAAAGGGCCCGGGGCTTGCCGCAGCGGCAGGAACACCAGGCCTTTTAAATCCCCACCCGAGCCTGGCTGCTGGACTCCAGTGGGGATTTAAAGGGCCAGAGGCTCCGGCCGCTGTGGAGCACCCCAGGCCCTTTAAAGTGCTGCCGGGGAAGCCAGTCCAGTCCGGCACGGCATACCAGCTCTTGCTGGTGTGCCATACCGGACCGTACCAGCTTACTTTCACCTCTGGGTATGTCTACACTGCAGTCAAAGATGTGATTGCAGCTCGAGTAGACGTACCAACACTAGCTTTAACCTAGCTAAAAATCAAAGCAAAAACACAGTGGTGTGGGTGTCAGCCAGGATTGTCCAAGTACTAGAACACTGGATGTGTACTCCCAAAGCTAGCCTATGCTAGGGTCCATGCTGCCATGTCGTCACTGTTACTGTTAACTGTGCTAGCTAGGTTAAAGCTAGCGTGGGTATGTCTACCTGAACTGCAATCACACCTCCACTTGCAGTGCAGATATACCTCTAGTCCTGGATCCTAGCCACTATACAAGATCTAAGAGTCACTACTACTAGAATACTAAACTCACTATAAGCCTTAGGCAAAATTGCCACTATACTGCGGGACCTGACTGTCATTTTTCAGTTAAATTGAATTTTGAGAGATGATCCCAGAGGTGAATGAAAATCCTTTTCAAGTGTCTTAGTGCTTGTCTACACTTAGAAGGCTGTAGAAGTGCAGCTGCATTGATGCAACTGAGATGCTATAGTGCTTCAGGGAGGGCTTCTTCTGTTGCCGTAGGTACTCCATCTCCCTGAGAGGCCGTAGCTATGTAGATGGGAGAAGCCCTCCTGTCAACGCCAAGTGTCTGCTCTGGTGTCGGTGTCTATGCTGGGAGTTAGGTCAGTATAACTGCGTCACTCAGAGACGTGGATTTTCCACACCCCTGAGCGATGTAGTAGTTAGTGTAGACCAAGCCTTAGATAAGAATCATAAATTTGAGACTGGGTGGAAGTTAGACACATCCTTACCTGATAAGGAAGTTTTCTTCAGTAAACAAGTTGTTAAAGTCTGCTTACAATTAGATGGAACAATTCCAGATTTGAGTGATAAATTTCCTGTGTCCTGATCTGTTGTTGCCAGAGTTGATAAACACCCCCTCAGCACAGCACCCAGGTGGGGATCAGATCCAAAGCACATGTTGAGGGCCTTAAGCCCTGGATAACATCAGGAGGACTGGACTGAGATACTTGCAAGAAAGAGCTCAATATCCAGATCGGACAAGTCATAAAAGCCATAGAGGGGAAAAAAGCCAGAGGAGGATTGGGTTGACTCACAGTTAGCTGCCAAGCTGAGATCTTTTATTTATAAAACAGTTACTCAACTTGTTACAAACACTCACTGAGGGACTCAGTAAGTTATTAAACAATTGTTTCAATTTTAAGAACCTGCCCATGATGGTAAATCTATCTGTCTGTCTATGATCTTATACTGTCCCATGACCCTAATATCTGAACAGGATGCAGAGTGACTCTTCCCCTAAAAGAGTGCTAGGAAAAATGTTGTTTGGGTTTGAAGAGAGAGGGTCACTGTGTTCAATCAGATGCAAAGGGGTCTTGTTTGGATTCTAGAAGGAAATATTAAAGTCTAGGTAGCTGGTTGGGAGTCTAGACGAAAGAGTCGTGGGGGCAGTTAAGGATGAAGTTAGGGAAAAAAGGGAGAGTAGTCTGATTAGATTCTGATAGTGATGGACAGAGAGAGGGAAGAGTGGTGAAAGAGAGAAAGGCCTAAAATATTCTTTATATGTAAATGAACAATACATGTGGGCATTGGTGTGTATATGTGTGTGTGTATATATATATATACAATCATGGTACATACATATACATATACATACATATATATACATACAGGTACATACATATTGAAATTGGAAATAGTACTTTTCCATTAAAATTAATCAGAGATATGCATCTAAATCTCTAGACTGCTTTGAAAATCTCAGCAGCTCCACATATGCATCCTTGTGTGTATGTGTGCTCGCTCTCCCCCTGTGCACTGTATTTCCTGGTAGGTATCATAGCATGACTTTCATGATAACCTCCTGTTTTTAGCTGCTTGTAACATTTTGGAAAGTTATATTTTGTTTGAAGTTTTCCATGATTGATTTTGGCCAAATAGTGAATATTTTAGAAAGTCTGCGTGACATGCGAAAGTGGAGGCGGTTGTTTTTATCTCTGTCTGTATCTTTTTCATTGATATATGTATTTTTATTTCTTTCTTTATGGAGAGAGAGAAAGACACAAATACATAAAAATAGATGTGAAGTAGCTAATATAAATGACCGGGGCACTGGTTCAGTGTCCAGCTGCAATTAGATCTGACCTGGGACTGGAATTCACTTCTCAGCAGGTCTTCTTAATGATTAGTTTTATTGTTTCTTCATCACCCCTAGTGGGGGTCATTTTTATTAGTAATGGAAAGAGACTGTTGCCCCTGGATAAAGCCAGCCACAAAAGACAAAGGGCTGATTGAGCACAGTTAGTGTCTTCAGGGCTCTGCATACCACCCCTTTCCTTCTCTCCTGACTGGAGGCAATAAGGAGTATTGAGAGACGTCAAACATTAACTGGCTTTAAAGGGAAGTCACATCATGTGGCATACTGGAATTAGTACCACATGCTTTCATTTTGCAGGGCTGCTCTGATTATTGCTCTCAGACAATCCAAAATGAGGAGATATTTTTTGGCTGCCAGATATTTTAGATACCAGCCATTATTGTTGTTATTTTTTAAAGCAATATCAAGTATTGTTAGCAATATTACTGTGATTTGCAAACACCTGCTCCTACTCCCACTCCTGACATGCAAGTACAAGTAGATTTCTAGCAAGTACAGGTCCATTTCCCAACAGCTGCAACAGGTAAAAACTGGCATAATTCCTTGGCAAAACTTGCACACTAAATGTTCTTTCTATCTGATACCTGTTCTGAAGTGTTTCCAAAGAGATTTATTATAAGCCCTGGCATAATCAACAAAAACACGAATAGTTCCTGTGTATTTGCTTTAAAAGTTCAGTGGGTACATGGACAGGTAGAGTGGCAAAATTCTCAGATGAGTTTGAGGTAGAGTAACAATGTGTTCACCATTGTCCTATCTGACAATAAGAGGTGTATGTGAAGACAGTTCTCCCCACCTGGAAACAGTGCTTCGGGGAATTTAGACTGGCTTGAGCAAGGGGTCCATGGTTTTTCACTAGTGGTGATGAGTGAACTTCCAAAAGATTGGTGTTGGGGTTCATTTAGCTAATGAACCAAACCACAGTAGCTAAACATCATAGTCCACAAAAATGTGGCTGGAAATCTCATAAGAGCAGACTTAAGTTTAGTGATTTTTGAAGCTGATTTGATGAAAAGTAATGTCATTTTGGCTCTTAATTACATAGGAGTTCAAGGGAGAGTATAAATCAGTTTGCTTTAATCTGATTTTACAGACAGAAAAAGAACTTTAGGGCCAGATCATCCACTGGTGTAAATTAGCATATCTCCACTGAGTTCAATGCAATATCACTGATGGACATCAATTGAGGATCTGGTTTTCTATCTCACAAAACACTGCTTAATATCAAGCATTCATTTTCATGGATAAATCTGTATTAGAGTAGGACAAAAAGCAGTTTAAAAATATATACTAGCCCTGGGCATAAGCCAGCTAAGAAGATAAGACTTGGGCCCCTGTAAACTGTAATACTGATTTGTCTCTAACTGTTCTCTCTTAATGGAAATGGAAATGACTATTTTTAAATTCACTTTAATTAGAAATGTAGGGCCTGATTTTCCAACAAATTAGGCTCACAATTGTGCCTACAAAATGCACATTGAACAGAGAGTCAAATTTTCACATATACTTACCATGATTGCATATTCCAAATGGATAATTGGGGGACATTTTTTTCCTAAGTATGGCTCAGAGTTCATGTCACACTCCCTGTCAGTACCCAGCCTGGGCTGGGGACGCTAATGATCCAACCAGCAGACCAAATTCAGTGAAGAACCCTGGTCATGTGCCACCTGAGGCACATTGCGCATACGCTGAGAAGAAGTTGCCCAACTTGCACATGCAAAATTGTAGTAGGCATATGTAAATTAAACTCCATATTTGTGCATGAACTTGCATGCCTAATTAATTTGAAAATCCCTATGCTGTTTGAAAGTCACCTCTCTCCCCTGCTGACAAATCTCAGGTAATTAGGCTCTGGGTGGAGAACTATCCAGGGTTTGTGGGGGCTGGACTTAACCCAGAGGCAAAATGCAAGGCAGCAAAGCAGTCCTCCTGCAGTTGCTATTGCAACCTATGTGCAGGTAGCAGCCACTGCTCTTCTGTGCAGGGTTGTGGGCCATTAGGTCCACAAGTGCCTCATCCCTGACCCACCTCCATGTAGGTTCTTCCATGGCCCCAACATGGTAGTATTTGAGTTCCTCACAGACTTTAGTGAATGAAAACTGACCACATCCCTATGAAGTGGGGGACTGATATGCCTTAAGATCATCCTTCCTCTACCTCCAACAGTCCTCTTTGTGGCAGCCTTCTGGGAATGGATTGGAGACCCCTAGTACATAGGCAGTGCAGGGATCCTCTTCCATGATTGAACCATTCTTTGTAGCCTGATCATGAGACTTAATTGTGGCAGAGGGTCTTACATGTGTTCTCCACACATGAGTGAATTGCACCCTAAGGACTTCTATAACGTGGAGCAAAAATGTGTATGGTTAGCAATTGTTAAGGACCGAACCTTACTTGCCGATTTAGCATGCATTTCCTCTTCTACAAGAAAGCAGAGACTCACAGTAAAGGGTGGGGCTACTTGGCTATCATCACTGTCTTTCTCTGCAGGCACATTGAAAAAGCTGCATTGGCTAATGCTGGGAGCAGGATATCTGAAAGATGCCTTTTAGGACCACTGTAACTAGGTTTCTACCAGGTTCAGTGGGCTGAATTATCTGAACTTCTCCTTTATATAAGTGACAGATACTCTGACTACCCAGCAGTGGCTTATCACTAATTCCCTTCTGAGCTCTGCCTGTGTGAGTGCATGTACTGAGATCAATGAGGCCTATATGGAATATTTGCAGATAAGTGTTATGGTAGCAGAACAATAGGGGACAAAGTGGGTAAACTTAATTTCCTAACTCAGTTTAATTAGCTGCCGTTCAGTCATTTGCCTTATACCGGTATTTTACGATTATTGATCAGCTGTTTTCTGGCTCCCTTTCTATGGTCTGTGCACAGATTGAGCTGTCAGAATTTCAGAGCAGGGCCTGCAATTATGCAGCTCTGCAATTATGAAGATTGCATTAAGGCAACTTTGGTGGGTGTAGGGGGAGAAGGTCTGAGCGGCAACTTCCTCCACTGAGCTGATGGCATTTGTAAGTTTATGGGCACACATGCTGGTTTTATGAGATCCTGCAAGAAGCCTACAAGGTTGCTAAAAGTGACTGGCCATTCAGAATGTCAATTTCATGCCAGTCTATTATGTGAATCTTTCACTACTTGTGCCGCCATCCAGGCGAACCACCATTCTAATAAAACCGAGGATGGTAATAAGGTGCTATGTTACAATATCCAGTTCCAGTATCTTTTCAGCAGAAAAAATAACCCAGGATGGTAAAGGTAAATGTAGAGACTTTATGTAATAGACCTGAAAACAATATCGTATCTGCCATCCTCTTCACCGGAGTAGATCAACTGCAGGTATTAGGCTTATTTGCGGAACCCACTTCATCTGGTGGAAGAACTGTGGTTGACGTATTTTGTGGAGTGATAGTTTTCTTGATCTCTCAGAGTATGTCAACACTGCGAGTTGAGGGTGTGATTCTCAGCCCAAGGAGACATACCCACGCTAGCTCTGATCCAGATAGTGAGCTAAAAATAAAGTGCATTGGTGGCAGCATGAGCAGCAGGAGGGGCTAGACTAGCTGCCTGGGGTACGTTCCTAGGGTCTCAGACAGCTATGTTCTTGGGGGTGATTAGCCCCTCCAGGCTACATTCTATGTTTAGCACTTAGGTATGTCTCCTCAAATTGGGAATTACATCCTCACCTCTAAGTCTAGCCATACCCTTAATGAACAAGACACTATGATATTATATCACTGGCCTTTGCTACTTCTGTGTTTTGGAATAGTATCTACATTTAGAATTGTTATATTTTTCCTTGCACTTTTAATTTATTGTAGGGGGTTTTCTTTTAGAGACAGATTGCAATGGGACTACTTGTGGAATAAAGCACTATGAGTAATGCTGATGGAGTCTAGCCCTTAGTGATGAGAGAACTCTGGAAGCTTTGTGGGGTCTGATTCAAATAGATATCCAAGATATCATGGTGTATTTTCTGAGAGGTATTCAGACTGAATCATACCTCTTGGGTCTGAAAACCAGACCGAAATTGTGTGAAGGTTTTCTTTTGACCAGTTTGGAAATGCTGCAGGAACAGGCATATACAATTAGAATGACAAAGGACCCAATTCCAGTGTTTATTCATGTGAGTAGTCCCATGGGAGTCAATGAAACCAACTGTAATAAGTGGGATGAAGCCATTAACGTCAGTAGGACTACTCATATGAGCAAAGGGCTGCTGCATTAGGATCAAGGAGTCAATTTATGCTCATTCTCTAATACTCTTTAAAATGCAAATAAAAATATATAGGTTAAATAATCGGTACAAAATTGGTCACAGAAATGTGAACAGAAGGAATAGAAGGTACATATTTTACTTGAAGTTTCTTCATCTTCGAAAATCATTGCATTCATTGATTGACAGATATTTACTGACAGATTTGGAGAATGATCACTCTCTGTTTATGGCTGTTAGACATTAATTTTGTTTGTTTTATTTTCTGTGAATGAGCTTCTACCCCCTAAACTCATGTTGAGAACTTAGTCCTGTAGTAGTCCCATGGAAATCAATTGCACTATGTGAGGAAGGGTGCCAGAAACTGGCCCTATTTTTGCTGGGAACTGTTGTCCTCTCTAGGATAACCTTGTTCGTCTTATGCAATTATTGTCTGGCTCTGCCTGTTTGTGGTACATCCCTCTCTGCCACAGGTTGGAAAACATGTGGGCAGAAAGTCAGCGAGTCTGAGCCTAGTCTACACATAACGTTGTTCTGATTTAACTAAATACGTTTAGAAACTGATGTAGCAAAATTGGTGAGTATTCCTTATGGGGGCACAAGTGGGTTTAAGAGTGTCTCAAATTGATTTAGCTTAACAACGTCAGTTTCTGAAGAGATTTAATGAAGATGGTATAATTGTCCCGTGTAGACAAGTCCTTATTAAATATACACCTTTTTAAAGCCTTTATTTTCTCCTTTGTTGTGTCCCCAGCAATTCTCTATCCAGAACAGCTGCTCTTGTTCTGTCAGCAGGAGTCTACAGTATTCCCAGTCCAGACTTGCTTGGGAGATGAGAAAAAGAAGCTGGGTCTTCACTACGATTGCTCCTTATTTCTTCCTTTGTACTTCCTCCTCTCACTCTTGTAGCAGTTGCACACAGATTATTGAGCAGAACTCCATTACCGTGTGTTTCCAACAACAGTGGTTGCCCATGCGGGTCGACGTGTTTACACTGTGAGAGGTTGTAAATACTTTTGTCAGTTTGTTATAAAATATGACATTTTCAGAGTGTGTGTGTGTGTGTGTATGTGTGTGTGTGTGTGTGTGTGTGTGAACCCTGCAATTGTGGAAAAATCCTACTGATCTGGAGATTTCCCAAGCCTCACTGCCAGGTGTCCTGAACTCACCAGAGGTCTTTCCTCATACGTGGAGCTCTGGTTCATGATCGGTAAACAGGAAAACTTGTGACATATGGTAGAAAATCCAAGGAATTGTATTCCGCATAAGTCTGAAGAGAGTGGGTGGTGGGGGAGGGCCAAAAATTAAAAAAAAAAGTATTTAAATTCAGGTTTTTTTCTGCCAAAATCATTCCTGGCACCCTCAGCAAGACTCAGTGATAACTACTGGTTGAGATCTCCCTAACAACCGTCTCTTTTGTGTGGGTTTGTATGTTAAAACCACATGACTTTCAGGTCTAAAAGTAGGTGTTTTATAAACACAGAAATTACTGCAACTAGCTGAATGAATGACTTTCCCCCCCTTTGTAATAATAATGTCAGAGCTGTTATTACGTTTGGCCCAGGGAACAAATTGGAAGTTTTTCTTAGAAGGGAAGTGCTTCCAGCTCCATGTCTCTTTCAAGAGTTCCATTCCCATATACTTGCTGGAAACCTTTCAGGAAACCACATTCCCTTTCTCGTCCTTATTCAGCAATGTGTTCTGTCCCAGCCAGAATAGTTCTCAGACCACCTCATCAGCCAGGCCTGGGAATGGAATGTGACAATGAGGGGGCAAAAGGGTTGGGGTTTAGAATCTGTCTTTATGCTGCATTTAAGGAGAAACATTTTTTTTTCTTATGAAAGGGCTTTCTACATCCATAAGCATGTTTAGAAAGATCTGCAGTTTCTAATTTCCTAGTACGGAGCAGGAAAAGAATGTGGGAAAAGTCACATGATCAGATCCTCAGCTTGTTTAAATCAGCATATCTCCACGGATGTCCTATGAAGCTATGCTGATTGACACTAGTTGAAGATCTGGTCCAATATTTTGAATTTGCTCATTCTGTTGCTGATCATCACTGGCTCTAGATGGTAGCCCATCTGTGACAGTACATGCTCGTGTCTGAAATATCAATATGCAGAAGATGTACTGAAACTTTGCTTTAGTTACATTATCTAAGCAACAATAGTTAAAGAGAACTAGGTGAAGATACTTTACTCATGTTATAAGAGTCAATGCAAAAAATCAAAGGGAGGCAGGAAGGAGAAAGGGGGACAACAATTAACTATGACTGACTGAGAAGACAGAATGACATTAGCAGTTGAGAAATTTAATTTTTTTTCTCACTGCCAAAAAGCCCAAGGAATACACATTTCATTTTGGTGAGAAATATTCTGATCAGTGTTGCACTCTAGGCAATGTAGCTTGGGTCAGGACAAGTCATTTTTTGGTTTTCATTTTGTTTTTGTTTGTTTGTTTGTTTAAATTAAACAATTCACAGGATAATTCAGCCAAGTATGTCAGTTTGCACAAAGTTGGGTTATTGGGCAACACCACCATAACACAGAACAATCACTCCTCAGCTTCTGTGGCCACAGGGACCGTTAAGCTTTTCAAGATAAATTTCCAGTCACAGTTAGGATAATTGTACAGTTTTGGTTTGTTTAATCTTTTGATTGTTTTGATTGTGTTGTGTTTGGGTGATGAAGGTTATCTCTACACCACCGTTCTCTCAGACAAATCATTTATCCTCTCTGAGTTAACCTGTTTGTAAAATGGGAGACAATATTATTATTAAAATTATTGAATAGGCATATAAGGGGTGAAATCCTGGCTCCATTGAAGCCAATGGCAAAATTCCCATTGCTCTAAATGGGGCAGAATTTCACCAAAGATGTTCACTCCATAGGGAGTGAGTACGGATTGTCATCTCTATTTTTAAAGATTTGGAAACTGAGGTTCAGAAATGTTAGGACCAGATTTTCAGAGATGGGCATTTAATATTTTGCCACCAAGTCCATATCTGGGCACATAATATGTGGTCTCCACGTTATTGAAAGGTGTAGGTGCCTAATGATGGATTTGGGTGCCCAACTTTAGGTATGGAAATTTGAATTTTTTTGCCTAAGTGACTTGGATTGTGGATCTGTGATTAAGTGGACCAGGCATGAAGTGGGAATTGGGAGACTGGTTTTAACAGTTCAGTTCTGACACTGAATTTCTGGGTGTCCCTGAGCATGTCATTAATCATTTTGAGCTTCAGGTACTCATCTGCAAATTGGGAGTAATGATATTAAGCTACCTACTAGGAGTGTTGTGAGCCCTAACTGAATAATAGTTGTGAAATGCTGTGCAAGAGAAAAGTCACTCTGAGGCTAATGAATTGCAAAGATGGGATTAAAACTGAGGACGTTCTAGATCTGACCACTATGTTCATTTCTCTTAGACCTTTAGAGGGCTTTAGAGACATGTTTCCTCTTGCAGCTCTGGCAGTGAAAATTTATGAAATGAATGGCTTTTAGCGTTTTTGCACCCTCTCAGTCTATGAAGTTTGGGGAAAAATAGAAGTCTTTTCTGTTTGTGCAAAACCGAAAAATAAACTGGTGAAAATGTTTCACAAAAACATTTTCACCAGCTTCACCTCTATCAGTTATATTGTGAACTCAACTGGATTTCAAATTGAGAATGATGAAATTGTGATGGTATTTGTCACCCTTTATTGTCATATTTTATACAGCTGTATTATGACATGCTGTTAAAAAAAAAAAGGAAGCTCATGGTAGGTGGAAATTTTACTGTAGTAAGGAAAATACCAATAAGAAAAAAGAGTTTGCTTAATATCTATGCAATGTCTTGGGAGAAAATAACAAGATTTCAAAGATTAAAATAAAAAGAGGAAAAGTTTAAAACTTTTGAAGAACTGGAGTTCCAAGGAATAGAACATGTATTTTCCATTGACAGTCATGAAGCATATCTTGTAGTTGACTTGTCTCAAAGAAACGGAGTGGCAAGGTTTAAAGAGTATTACAGTTGATTAATTTAGTACCCCCAAATCTGTGTACTTAGTGAGGTCCATCTAAAAGGGCACTGGCCTGGGAGACCTGAGCCTTGAGTTCTGTTCTCAGATCTGCCACTGACGTACTGTTTGACTTGAGGTAAGTCAGGTAGGCTCAAATGTTCAAAAGTATCTACCATTCCCTCGTTGTTTTTTGTTGACCAATTTAAAGCACCCAAAGTTAGTGGCCATTTTTTAAAATGTTGGCCATAAATCCCTCTCTGCCTCAGTTTCCCCTTCTATAAAATGGGGCTAATAGTTTCCAATCATCTTTGCAATGTGCTTTTATATCCTGGAAGAAACACAGTATATAGGTGCTAACAAGTAAGAAATTGCATCAAGGCAATCTTCCCTCCACCTAAGGAGGCCATCAGATCTACTCCTTAGTGTGCTTGCACCAGTGATGCATAAACCACTCCACTCTAGGGGCTGACCGTTCTCCCCACACAGAACTACCTTCTGGCCTGAGAAAGAAGAGCTCAAACCTGGGTCTTTTGTGTGGTTAGTCAGAGCCTGAACCATTCACCACAGGGCATCCCAAAATGACATGTTTTAATTTTTAGATCCATACATTATCCATTACAGTAAGATACTGAAGAGAGGATACCTCTGCTTCTGGCCCTGTAATAACTGGGGCTTCAGACTTGCTTCCTTGAGGATGTGGGACCTCCTTTAAATAGACAAAACTTGTACAAAACTTTTCCTTCTACTTATATATAAATTACTATGGCTAGCTTTTTCCTCCAGTGATGCTGTGCCTGTTAAAAAAGAAAAATCATTATAATGCTGCAGTTACAGAGAGCCTGCCAGGAAGTGAGGTATGTATGTATGGGGGGGGGGGGGGGGCTTTGATTTACAACAGGAGGCAACACATGTTCTTATTGCCAGGATAATGCTGATTTTATTGAACATGTCTTGATTGCAGCAGTTAGAGGACAGTTAGGGAGTGTCTGCTTTTTTTTTCTCTTTCAAAATACTAGCTTGTGTATTGCAGTGAGTTGGAGGAGGGAGAGGGGGTAAAGATGGGTTCATATTTATAATTGAGGTGAATTACCACAATGATTAGATGATTAGACATCCACTTTGGGTTTGGAGGACATGCCTGGACCTAATCTTATCTGATCTCAAAAGTAGAGTAATAGATTAATATTAATAGTAATATTAATTAATAAGAATAGATTAGTAATATTGTAGTATGATATCAATAATCATACTATAAATAATGCTCCCCAGTAAACAGTCTACCATCACTCTTTTAAAGCTGAACAGGAAATAATTTCCAAAACCAGATGTAATATGGGGTTTGGGTAAAATCACACTCAAGTATTTAGACACCAGTCAGACCAGTCAACCAAATTGCGTTAGGCTATTTTAGCTGAAATTTAGTTTAAAGCAAGATTGGATGTGGGTTTCAAACTTGGTTATGGCCCAGAGACACAAAGCCTGAGTTTGTGTTACTAAAATGCTTTACTTGTGATAAACCCTGATTACATAACTATCCTGCATATGAACAAAGAGATGCTCAGATTCTACTGTCAGCTGTTCCATATTAGATGGAACCATCTCTTTTACAAGTCCAGTATTCTGTTACCAAATGAGCAAGCCTCTAAATCTCTCCATTACAGATTCTTATTTAAAAACTGAAATGCACACTTTGTTACTGTGCTATAGTATAAAGAAGTAGTGGGCTGCAGTGCATAGCGCACTGGCTGAGACGCAGGAGACATGAGTTCTACTCTCATCCCTTCCACTGATTTGGTGGGTAATATCATGTAAGTCATTTAGATGCTTTGTGCCTCAGTTTTCCCAACTGTGAAATGGGGATGGGCCAGAACCATTTTCCACTGAAGCCAGCAGTAGACTCCCATTGACTTCAGTGCATATTGGTTAAGTGCTTTGAGATCTATGAATGAAAAATGCTAAGTATTATTTATAGTACAACATTTTCCCTGGCTGGCATTTATTATACTTACCTGGCACAATCAGATTTATTGGAAATCTCTCTCCTCTGCCCATATGCATCACCCCTGTTATAGAGCTAACTTATCTTATCAACTTTCTTCATAATCCTCAATTCTGACCACTCTGTATTTCTTATTTGTGTTTGGGTTGTATACATTTCTTTGCAGTATTATAAAGACATAGTGGTTTCCCCCACATATAGTTGTAGTATAGTACAAACTGAAAAGAAAAGATTAGATTATAAAAAGTTCTCTGCATGTGGTTGATGCACCCCAGAGAGATACAACTGACTAGCAGCATTAAATAAATACATAAATAATAAAATAATAATAATTTATAATAAAAGGTAAAAATAAAAAATCCTTTAATTAATGCATACCGCATTGGACTACATCTGGAGAACTCCACAGAGATTAATTGTTTCTCAACCCTTTCCTCTAAAAGTATAAATAAAAATGCTAATGCCTTGGACACAGGGAGGAGACTAAGTTTTAAAGGTCTGAGAGATGCACATGCAGGCCATAAATGCATAAGGAATGACAATATTTAGGGATATTTCCAGCTTTGGTATCCACTAAATTTTACATTTTCTTGGGCTTCCTTTGATCAGCTAAACACTCTGGGTGAAACTTTCCCAATACAGACAACCTAAATTCTGCCAAGAAAACACACATACTCAGCAGTAGATTAAGGCAGAATCATGGATCTGGGCCTTGGGCTTGGAGGGGGCCACAACACCAGAGAGTTCAGATCCAAGGGTCTCTCCTAGATAGTGGTTTAGACCACTATAGGGCTGTGGAGACAGAGGTAGGAGTGGCAGAGTGTGAGTCAATAGTGTTATGAGAACCTTTCCAGGGTGTGGATGGGCTTGATTAGTTGTTTGAGTCCCTTCGGTTTGTAGGGGAGCTGTTGATTGGATTGAATCCAGCCTCCTATTTAGTCATAACCTGCTGGCGCAACAGGTAACTTTTTGTTCCCCAATGGTTACCTTTCCATGCAAAGCAAATACTGTATTCACAAATGCAAAGTGGAAAAGAGGTTGATGGCACGTGAACCTCTCCACACTAATGCTTGTATTTATGTGCAACTATTTATTTTGCATGCACAATGTATATTTTGCAAATGCAATTACTTGTTTGCATGTGTATCCACCTAGCTTATCGGCACAATTTAGTTGCCTGTGGTTGAAAATGTGGGCTTGTTTGATTTCAGAGGGACAATAAAGCAGTAAAATGATAAAATATAAAGTATGTACAGGGCAATTGCTTTGAATACATTTAGGACATTTCTGATTATAAAGTTGTCCTTTAGGTAGGTCTCTGGCTCTTTTATTTTCACTTGCTCTCCCTTGACTTTTCCCTTTCTTAGATAAGGCATTGTGAACGGCATGAGGTTTATTGTCATAATCAGTAACACAGACTTGTCTGGACCTCAGTCGATAGGTCTGCACTACATCAACCAATAGAGAGCAGACAGCAGCTAAGAATGCATTTCAAATAAAGAAGTTTCTTCTATCCGTCAAATGGAGCTTCCTTCTGTTGTCTTTGCAGGAGGTCACATTACTGGTCAACCTCCTCTAGAGCTGGAGAAATTCCTCAGAAGATCTCTTGAATTGCATTTCTGTTATAGATTAGGCTCCATTGGTAGGGCTATGCTATTTACAAGACACCCTGTGGCTTCTGAGAGGTGACATGGCTTTGGAATTCTGGTCTCAGGTGAAAAGTAAAGTGCTGTCCTGGCTGGAGAATGCAGTCAGGAAGGCACATCTAATTGATTTAGAGAGGATCAAATGCTCTGTGTAAACAGTGTTTTCACAATGCAGTCCCCTCATTAATTAGGCATCCACAGGAATGTGTTAATCAGCAAACAGTTACAGGGCAACATCAATCTTTTGTGGCCAATAAAAACTGCAGATGACAAGACCCTGAGAATAATTTGATATTTAGAGGGATTTAGGCCTATGTTTTCTCTGTCAAAAATCCATATTTGGGATCCCTAATAAATGGCCTGATTTTCAAAAGTGCTCATGGATGCTAAGAATTTGAAAATCAAGCCACTTATTTGGGGGGCTAAATAAGAATTTCAGAGCTTAACTAGATGCTCATTTTTTACATTAAGCTTCCAAAGCAGAAACAGACAATATTATAAATACCTTAGTGACTTACCTTGTGAGAAACCAAGGTGGTTTTTTTCCCTGTACCAATTATAGTTAACTTCCTTGCAGTAAAATGAGATTTTTTTGCTGTCTTTGGTAAAAAGACAGTTACCAGAATCTGTTCTTTGGTTGGGGTTGAGAAGAAAACCAATTGTATAAGAAAGAAAGATTCTGTCCCTGAAGACAGCCAAAGATTAAAAAAGAAAGAAAGACATGAATGAATGGAGATTTTGATGTGTGTTTTATTGTCAAATCAATTAATCTTTGTTAAGAGCAATTAAAACATATGGAAGAATAATATCTTTGGTTTCCCATCACATTTTCCATCTGCTATCTGCAAAGCATTAGAATTCCCACTTCCCATGATGTGCACTTCTGTGACATGGGTGTTCACAGGAAATAATAAGGACTTTATGTGGAGTATATAGATTGTATCTATATAAGCATCTGTATTGTATTTTTGGAGCCAAACTGATATAGTCAAAAGAAGCTGTGCTGATGTAGGCCAGCTGACGATCTGATGCTTTATCTTGGAGAAGATCTTCCACCAGTGATGATAATTACTCCTTACTGGTGCTTTTAATCTGTAGATTGCCAAGCACTTGACAAAGCAGTGGTAAATATAGGCACAGAGAAGTCAGTCATACAGCAAATGAGTAGCTGAGCTGGTAATACAACCCACTGACATGCTGTCTGAGTCAGGCCTCTTGACTTCAAATCCAATGTGCTATGAACATGCTGCTTTCCAATGTAAATGCTAATGTCCTACATAGAGTGAGTGTAGAATATGGCCCTGCTTTCTGAGGATGTGTATGAGGAGGCTAATTACAATTATGGGCCCTGACACAAAGGGGTCTGTGACAGTACTACTTCACATGGACATAAAGGTCTGCATAAATGGATCTCATTGCCGGATTGGGGCTCAGGGACTTCTTTCCCAGTGAAGCTTTTAGGGGCAGTTACAGTCATGTTTGTCTATAACCTAGCACAAAGAGGCTCAAGCTGTTTGAGGCCTTTAGGGTTTACTATAATACAAATGTTAAGTAATAAGGTCCTGGATGTCTATATAAGGCCACAGAGAAGTTTTGAAATGTTGTTCCTCAGAACAGAATCCAGCTAGAATCTTAAAATGTTATATTTAGAGATGGGAGCCAAACCACCTCTGTTATGAACACTTCCAAACTTTGAAGGGGCTCAAAATCTAAATCTAGACCTGCATTCAATTTTTTGCTAAGGGCCTCTGTCTTAATAAGGTGCTGAACCAAAATTCTGGTTCTCAAACTACTCCCCATCTACATTTGAGGTATGTTTACACAGAAGCTAGAAGGTGTAATTCCCATCTTGGCTAAACTTACATACACTAACTAGTGTGCTAAAATTAGCAGTGTGGCTTAAACCCATCCCCATCAAACTGGAGAATGCTATTTTTGTGTCGCCAGCAAAATTTTTATTTTCCAGCAAAATTCTCAGAAATGCAGACTATAGTAGAAGTGAAGACTCAGACTTTGTTGTATTGCAAAGATGAGTCCACAACATTTTCCGTTTTTTGTTAGATATAACAAAAACCGTCTTGCAAGAAGAGGCTTACAAATTCTATTTCAATAAACATAACCATGTAAGTCTGGCACTTGGACAGTCTCTATTATTTTTATCTGCTTTTGTGTTAGATCACAAAGAGAGCGACTAAGTAAAGAACAGGATGTTTTGAACATTGAACTCTGGTGCATTACCTAATACTGTTGCTGCAGATTTCATGTAATTTATCAGCAGGTGTCAGGAGCATCACAAAGAGCATGTTAGACATCATTTAATCTGTTTAATACTGACACACACATTCATAACTCATTTGTAAACTGCCATAGCAGTCAAAAATTTTAAACTAGTACTGTAACACGCTAATATTTCAATCAAATACAGTCTGAATGTCCGAGCAAGCCACTTTAGATTAAAACATTATTGTTCAAACAGCTGGAGAAATGTTGCATTGGGAATTTTTACTCCTCCACACTTCTTTGGGGATATCAGGAGTGAGCAGTCCTTGTATTTCTAGGTATCCACTATTGTGTGAGACCTTTGCACAAAGGTATTGGGTGGGGAAGGATCCATGTGCCCCTCAGTCTTTTGCAGATCTGTTCTGCAGTTTGGCCCCAAGTTTGCTGGTCTTGTCCTATTCCTGAGTGGAAAGTCATTGGTACAAAAATAACCCTTCCAACTAATCTAGGTGTTGGGGTCAGTAGCAAGGAGCTTTAGCAGAATTGTAAGGGGAAATTTGAACAGCATCTGCCTGCACAATGCTTGGTCAATGCTGTTCTTCCTTTTATTTTCAAGAGCAATGAAATGTACATAATATAAAAATCAGGTAAATAGTAGGCCCATGTTAGTGATGCCTGGTTAAAAAGGGTTTAGGCCTAGATTCACAATGGTACTTAGATGCCTAAATGCCAGGTGCCCAAGTCTGTATTTAGGTGCCTAAATCCTAGTTTTCGGCTCCACTGTAGTTCACAAAACTCTCGTTGAACAAGGCTCCCTAACTCACTTGTCAAATAAGCTTTTGCAGCAAAATGTTCCCTTGATGCCTACGTTTTTGCCTGTGAGCACGCACACTTCTGCCTCACTAAAGGCATCCAGATGCCTGTCTCTCAACTAAGCCCCAGAGCAATTCATGAACTGGGAACAATACGTGTTCACCTGCCTAACTTGTATGCAGGACCTGATCTGGCGGATGTGTGCGCCGGGGGGTGGTGGTGGTGGTGGTGAGGGAAGTGGGGGGAGGAGAGAGAGAGAGAGAGAACATGAGAATGACTCTGTAGCCTGGTGGTTAGAGCACTCACCCAAGATGTGGGAGATCCAGAGGCCAGTCCCCTCCCCTAATGAATCTTTAATTATTTATCCACAGTGGAACAGCTTCAACAGGAAAGACTGAGGAAGCCCCACATCAGATTATCCCACAGCTCAGTGATTAGAGCTGTTAGATTCCTGAGAAATTGTGGATCCTTGTTCAAATACCTGCTCCTCTTCAGGATGGGAGACTTGAACTGGGGAGCTTCCACAGCTGTGGTGAGTACGTTAAGCACTGGGTTCTGAAGGATGTCCTGGTCCTCCCCCCAGCTTCTTGCAAAACAACCCCCTTAGGCACCTATCTACAAAGAGGGTCACAGCTGAGAATCACTAGCAGAGCTAGGTATCCCCCTGCAGCCAGGATTTAGGGGCCTAGCTCTGCGAGAGAGTGTCACAGAGTCACAATCTCGGTGCTCTGAATGAAGCTCAGCCAGGACTCTGGTGCAGTGTGTCTCCCTTCAGGGCACACTCACTAGGGCAAGAAGCCTGCTTGGCTTCAGCACTTCCTGGGTCCAACTTTCGAGTTTTCAGCACCCCTGTTCACACCATGAGCTCCTCGCAGCAAGTCCGCCTTGTTGGGATACCCAGGGAAGACTTGCACACTCCCAAAGAAGAGACTCTCAGGCAGTGTTTTAAAACAGAAGAGCTTATTAGTCATTTGGGAATACACCATAGAACAGAAACCAGGAACATTCTGTAAAGTCCATCTTGGGGGTGCCCAGAGCCCTCACCCCTGAGTCCCCAGCCAGCACACTGACCAGCTTCCTGCAGCCCAGCATCAGACACACCTGTTGCCCCTCCTCCAGCCTTTATCTCGTTTCCAAGGCAAAAGGGTCACCTGGTCTCCACCCCTCCCCTTGCTCCCACTTGTCGCAGCTGGCTGGCTCCTAGTGAGATGCCCCCGACCACCTATTGCCAGGTTATGGAGAGCTTTGGCCATTCTCTATGTGCAAGCAGCTAGAGGCAGCCACACCTGCCCACTAGGGTCTCAGCAAAAATCACACCCTTGTCCTGCCACCTAGATATTTGTGTAACACGCAGGGGAAACTGAGGCACACACAATATTTATGCAAAACATTAAGAAAAAACCTCCCATTTCATCACAGAGGGGCAGGACTTAGCAGACATGCTGTGGTTGGCATCTCCCATTGGCTAGTATAGGCACTTCCCCACCTAGCATGTTGGCTTTTGGGAATCGCAGTTTAAGGGGCCTATCTCTCTCCATTGATTTTATAGGGAGCCAAAGTTCCTAACGCAGGCTTTGTGAATCCCATTGTTGTTCCTAAAACTTAGAAGTTGTGATGTTGAGCATCACATTCCCTAATTACCTTTGTGAATCTTATTGTTGGAGATGTGAAGTGTCCTGTCCTCTAAAGTCCAGATCCTGATACCCTTACTCAGTCTCAGTAGTACCGTACACCTCGAGTAGTCCCATTACTTTCAGTGCAACTACTTGAGGAGTAAGGTACTATCGGATAATATTTTCAGGAAGATCTTCAGTTGATCACTGCCCTTCGGGGTGTGGGGGTTCCAGGTTTGGTGTGCTAATTATTCTGATTATGAATGTACACTTGACAGGCTGAAATACACACTTGTGCTAAACATGTACAACAAAGTCTTGATTTTTTTATGATGTGTGCCTTTTGTTTTAAAAATATGAATAAAACCAAGGTGGAAGAAAACCCTTTGTAGTTAGGTAGGAGTGTAATAGTAGGGTGGGATCTCTAACCTCCAAAATGAAAAGTTAGATTATAACCATACCAGACAGAGCAGATGCTGGACCTATTGCTCTTATGCTCAGCTCTGTCTCAATGATTCATTTTCAACACCCTCTTCATGCTTCGCACTCTCTGTCTCCTGGCTACTAGATACGTTCTTCCACGGTCACTTAGCACTGTCTCCTCTCATCTTACCATCACATAATGTTCTCTGTAGACAGTCATTGTCAGCTTTATGCTCACTTATTCTCAAACTGGTGCCATTATTTCCATGGATGGCTTAAGAACATGAAGCTCCCTGTCTCTTCCTACATATCATCTTTCTCCAGAATTGATGATTCATGATCAGGTGGGACAAGACAGATTCCTAAAAGAATCGAGCAACTAAGCTAATGCAATGTGTCTGTGTAGCCTCTCTTCAGATAAATGTTAGTGGTTGAAAACACCTGTTAGAGTACCCAGTTCATGTTCCTGCCAATATAAGATTGATCCTTGTTGTACATTTACTAGTGCTTTGGCCCAGTTTAATTTTAAATTTTGCAGGCAAAAACAGTCTCACCGTGGTGATGAGATATCCCCACTTTGCACTTACATTGCAAATGTAAATAACTACATGAGGTGTAAAGCAAGGGGGATTGAGATCCTACAGAATCAGCATAGGCAACTTCTCTAACAACTGAGACAAAAAGTGTGCCTCTCTCTGGTCAATAAGTAAGAGTGAGCTGTACTACACTCTTTCTGCAAATAGCTTTTAATGAGTCATCTCCACCCTTTTGCAGGTACTGTGGATCTGAGTCTCTATTGCCCAGCACCTTATGTAATCATCTAGGGCCCAGTTTTGCAAGGTTTGAGCACTCTGAGCCTCATTCAAAAAAAGAACGAAGGTTGTGATTAACTTTGAGCATATGAATAGTCTCATTGACTTTAAGCACTTGCTTAAGTGTTTTGCTATGCAGGGGAGGGATAGCTCAGGGGTTTGTGCATGATCCTGCTTAAACCCAGGGTTAGAAGTTCAATCCTTGAGGGGGCCATTTAGGGATCTGAGGCAAAAATCTATCTGGGGATGGGCCCTGCTTTGAGCAGGGGGTTGGACTAGATGATCTCCTCAGGTCCCTTCTAACTCTGATGTTCTATGAAGTTGCAGGATCAGTAGTTTACTCTCATACAAAGTGAGCTTAAAATGCTACCAATGATGGTGCTGGACAAAGGGTGAATCAGTTCCTGTATCATCCTTAATTGCCAATTCTCACAATTTTATTGAGAGTCTTGTGATATTTGGTGTTTTTCTTAAAGCCTTAGTTCCAGGAATCATATAATTATGAGAATCTGAGCATTCTTTTTTTTTTTAAAGGCAAGTCTCTAGCCCTGGTGATTGTAGAGAAAAGCTTAAAAACATGAACCCTAAAAGCTCAAAAACCAAACCCAAACCCTACATTTATTTTTAAAAAAATCTCTTGATTTTTGAGGCAACCTCATGATTTTTTTGGAGCCTGATTCATGATCCTTGAATGTTTGGAGTTGGCAATTCTGCAACTGTGCTGTTCACCAATGATGCTGACAGAGTGTGAAGTCCTTGGGCAGGGACTGTCTTCTTTGTTACTTGTCTGTACAGTGCCTAGCACAATTGGCACTAATAAAAATAAATTATGAGGGTGAAATTCTACTCTTAGATACCCAGCTATGGCTGCCATTAAAGTCCTTATTTGCAAATAAAAGTTAGTCTTAATTTACTGTTTCAATTTAACATTTATTTACATTCTTAAAATTGGCACCAGGAGAACACCCCCCCCCAAAATGTTTTGGTCATTGGAATTGGTATTAAAAGAAAAAAACCCTCAATAAGCAATTAGCAAATGCAGCTACGGTCAACTTGAGGCTGGGTAGCTCATGTGAATTTATTATAAAAATAAATAAATAAAAAGATCCCTTTCTCCTGTCTTATTCTCTGATAACTCAGTTAGAAATGACTGTGTAGGCGGCAGGAGATCAGAAATAAATCTTCAGCTTGGATTTAGCACAACTGGGTTCAGCTCCAAAGCAAACTGCCTGCTCAATGAAGCAATTTGTATTTTACAATGACAGCAAATGGTAAAACTGAAAATCAGGAAATCCTACATGCTTTTGAATCAGAGCGCCGGCTGGGTTGTACGTCATACTTCGATGAGAAGACGTCATGGCCTCTGCTTTTTCACACTCTTATTCCAGTGACTCAAACAAGAGGGATTCAATTTTCATAGGGTACTTCTCTCTGGTTTTTGAAATCTATGTGTAATGACTAATTGGCTGTGTTTTCCAGGCGATTTTATGTTGCTTTTGCTCCAGTTACAAGTTGTACTAAACCAGTATATCCTCAGGGACCTATAGACAGTCAGCATTTTTAAGTGATATGCAGCATTCCCCTTTCTTTTAAAGTGTAAAACATTTACAAGTAAATTTACAAATGTATTAAGAACATTTCCCTGGTTGGCTATTAGTGTTTCTCCTCCTTTCTTTTGGGAACTAACACCTACTGGCCTCTCACCTTTCACACACTGCTTCCCCGTTTTTCCCTTTCCCCCTCCCCTGTTCTCTCCCTCCCTTTCCAGTTTAGCAGCACAAATTTCTGTTTGTGCCAGTGGGGCGGCCTGGCGAGACCACAATTACTCTACCCCACAGATTGACGAGCCCTCAGATGCCGCTTTACTGTACATGGCAGCCACGCTGGAGCCGAGGCACATCTGGAGTGGAGTAAGCTTACTAAGAAACAGGGGCCAGCTTTAGCTGGAGCCAGTGGAACTGAGAACAGTCGATGAAAGGCAGCCCTCCCGCCTCCCCCTTCCCCTTCCCCTCAGTCCCTGGGTAGATTTCCTAATGTAAACAGAGTTGGTGGGGGAAGAACACAGTAACTCTTTGCTGAATGTTTGTCATTTAATGTTCTTTATCTACTTAAGGTCAAAATAGTGCCTTAGTAAAACAGAAGCTTTGCTTTTAATCAAAATAGCTAAAAGCCGTACACATTACTGTTAAGAAAAAAAGGCTCGCTTTTGTGTTATTTGTTCCACTTTATGGTAATTTGGAGGATAATTTCATTATCTGCAGCCAAATTGGAAACAAGCTGTTGTCTATGCTAATGATACCAATGCATTATTTATGTACAGTAGGCGTGGAGTACTTCAAACCACAAGTGGACTGAATTTCTGGTTACAGCTGTACCACTTTAACTGGATGACTTTTTTATATTTGCAAAATGTGACTCTTCTTTTATTATCTGGAAATGAAAAAGATTATGGATCGCTGACTTGTTTTAAAAAATGGTGAATACTTTTTACGGCCCAGCGCCAACCTGCAGCCCAGTGAATGCTGTGCCTTCATTACTACAAAGAGAAGACATGCTTATTTTGGTACAGATGAGCTGATTTTCTAATCAAGTCAGCTGGATCTTTGAATTACATTATTTATAAAGGAATGGGAGACTTTTCTTTTCTTGTCAGTTGTCAAATGTCAGAAATCTTGAAGGGGATTTGATATCTCTTTTCTGTTTAATATCATAGTTATTTTATAATATTTTATAACAATATTTAAGAAATTAAGTTAGTTTTTCAGAAGCAATTAAAATAGAAAACATATGAATAAAAACAGCATTTTCCATTTAAAAATATGTTGGTTTTCAGTGGATAGACAAGAGAGAGCCCCAATTACTTTTCATAGATTTCTGTGTTACCACTGATGATAATTAAAATGTAGTGTAGTTGAAGGCGCACAATGTCGATTTAATTCTGCTTTCATTGAAATCAATAGTAACATTTCCATTGACAATAGTGGAAGCAGAGTTAGACCAATGCTGAGGATATTTGCAAATCCCACTCAATAAATATATAAAACTTGTCTTCATACAAGAGCATATGTCAGCCCCCAAACATTTACATTCACAGACTGAGAAAATCTTCCAGTGGCTGCAAAATCTTTGTTGAATGTCAGAGCTTCATCGACTCTCAAATATCCCCAACTAAGCTGTATATTTAAATGTGCCAAACTGTGACCTCAGATATGAGCATGTGGCTCCCATTGCATGGTAATGAAGCCCTGTCTGTGTATCAGAGGGCAGAATTTGATATGTACAGTAACTCACAAAGCAGGCTAGGCAGCAATTCTTGTAAGCTAGTGATGCAACAAATCCATAGGGCAGCCCAAATGGAGTTTCTGTAATTGCTGTTTTTTTATGAGACTGGGCTGATATGAAATAATATTTGTAGAATAGCTATCAGGCTAGTCTGCATAGGGGTCCCCCTCACCCCCCCCCGAAAATATTTAGGTGGAGTTTAATAATTTCCTTACAGGAATGGTTTTTGTCTTGCTTTTCTGGGAATTGACGTCCTAGTAACAGAGGACCACAGTCTGCTTGGCTCTTACATGAGTTGCACAGTGGTGATGGGAGGGGTGGGGGAGAGTGTATGGAGCTTTCTCTCTTGCTCAGCCCTTGCTCAAGATAGGATTGCAGTTCCTCCTTGCTTCTTTGGGGGTGCGTAGGCCCCCAAAGGGGATGAGGAGTGGTGAAAAAGTGGCTATCCCACCTACGCATTGGCAGACGGGGAAGAGAGGAGTAAGCTGCACTCTACAAAGTGGTGTAGTAACATTTGTGCGCCTGGAGCTCCTGGAGACAGAATGTCCCCAGGTGCTGTTCTTGGGAAAGGTCACCAGACAGCAAGTGTGAAAAATCGGGACAGGGAATGGGGGGTAATAGAAGCTTATATAAGACAAAGCCCCAAATATCAGGACTGTCCCTATAAAACTGGGACATCTGGTCACCCTATCCTTGGGTCGTGCATCCTTTACTATGGGCTGTGCCTGCATGGCCCAGTTGAGTTCAGGGATGGTTATGACAGTGGCAAGGGTTTGTTTCTGGTCAAATTCTCTGGAAGGAAAAGTCTTCCCTGTATAGAAAAGCCAATGGAACCAGTTTCATGAGTCGAGCTGGTCAGAAAAATGCAGATGAAACATTTTTGCTGTGGAATTTGCTGATTCATCTAAATCTAAACTTTTCACGGAGAATGTTTGATTTTGATGGCATTCCAATGGAACCGAGGCAAGGGCCTGGTTTCCTGCCCACTCGCCTGCCCACCTCTGAATCAAGGCTTCCAGATTCTGAGGCTGCAGGGCAGCCTGCCATGTAGACTCCCTCTGAGTCAGTGACTTTAGGTCTTCAAGATTTTGAAACCTGCCTGGCATGCTACTGTAGACATTTTGTCGAAATCGAACCATCTCTGTGAAACATTTAGATTTCAATTAATTGGCAAATTCTGACCAACAAAAAAAAAGTTTTGTTGGAATTTTTTTGATCAGCTCTACTCAGGAGTAAGGTGAACTGGATTTGACCCTTAGAGAAATAATTGTTTCTTCAAAAATAAAATAAAACAAAAACCGCCTTGAGAGTGAGCATGGTGTCTCCAGTCCCACCAACTGGTCACTCAAAACAATATGATAGAGTTGGGAGTAGGTGTTCTTACCTCATGGAGACGGGGGTATATTAGTTTGAGTTGGGGTTATATGGCGCTCATCTTCATTTCTGGCATGATTTCATGGTTTTAATTGATTCATAGATTTCATGTTCCTTTTATTTAGTGCCCATTTGATATGGTTTCAAGTTCAGGCTTCACAGTATGGCTAACACAGTGGAGTCTAAACCAAAATAGGAACACACTCTTGGTAAATTACTGCCCATTTAGTCCGTTGCTCTATTAAAGTCAGATTAATAACATATCCTCAAACTTGAACAATGAAGGTTTTGCAAAACCACTTTTCAGCAGCCAATAGTTCTTTTACCTGCAATTTCTTGCCAGTAGATTTCCTGTCCATATGGATGATTCTTGTGAAATTTCTGGAGAATGGTTTCTGGAGTTCTGCCATGTGTAGAAACTCTTTATTTCTTGGAGTTTAGAACAGATATGCTACATGTAATACAAAAGAACAATCACGAAAAAAATTGTAGAAAAATATGGCAGAGATATAAGAAAAAAGTTATAGTAGAATTTCACTGGAACAATTGTGTCCCCAAATCACAGAACCATATGTACCAAAAGTTACTGCTCCACCCCATTGGGGATGCTATAGTTATTTCCTGTTCTAAAAGTAGTGGTATCTCAGATTCTGCAGAGTTGTTGGTAATGACCACTTTTTAATAGTGGACATTGTATGGAGTTGGCTTAAGGCCTCAATTCAACATAGCACTTAAGCATGTGCCTAACTTTAAGTACATACCTACATTCATCCCTATTCAGCAAATCAATCTGTAATGATTCTCTTTACTCTAATGCAGCTATTTTGGATTTATACCAGGGTAAAAGACAGTAGAATAAGGTAAATTGGATTTCATTTTTAAAGGAACCTTCACTTGATCTCTCCTTTTGTGCTTGTACAACGTCACAACTAATAATTGTGCACACAAACTATGGAACATACATGCACAAATCACATTTGTGCAAGTGAGTTTTATGTGAATAAATTTCATCACCCAAAGGTGTAGAGGTTAGAATTTTCAATTATGAATGCAGATGTTGGTTCTTGAAAAGTGTGCATGCAGGTGTTAGTGTGCAAAATGTGTGTGCACAGAATGAAATCACTTAAATCATGTTAACAAAGTTAATACATTGCTTTAAAGACCTATTAATATCTTTTTTTTGCATCTAGATGAACTGGAATCTGCCTGAAAATAGAAGGTATTTCAGTGTTCAGATTTTTTCCCTGTCAAAATTTCTATATCAAATATTTCTGTTCTAGATAAAATATACATCAGTGCCATTTGAATGATATTTCAGGGTAAGAGTATACCATCTGCAATATGGTTACACACCTACATTTAAAATGTTTTGGACCCCAAGATAAACTGTTACACTTTTCAAATAAATTCTACCCAGAATCATATTGTATTTCCTTTTTCTGCTTATAGTGGGTTTTTTCTTTTTAGCAATGGAAGATTCATTGAACTGGTGTCTGCCATTTATATATTGGCATTTCTCAGAAGAACAAGAATGGTCATCCATTTTATATTTCTCCAACAAAAATATATATTCATTGTATAAATGTTCAGAATATAATTCTTCCCCAAATATATATGTACCCTAAAAACAAACCACAATAAATGTTAGAATAAGCAAAAACTAAAGAAAGGCAAAAGAAAGAATCAAGAGGAAAGAAGGATAAAATAAAATATGGGAAAGAAAACCACAAGAATAAAAATGCAGGCATAAAGTAGTGTAACATATGAAAAGAAGGTTAAAAAGTACAATTAGGGAAGGACGAAAAAAAGAAAAAAAAAACCCTACAGCATTATTGGCTGGGAACAGCGGACCATGGCCACTGGGAGCTGTGGGCGGCTATGCAATGTAAACAAACTGTCTTGCGGCCCTCCAGCGGATTACCCTGACGGCCTGGCCGCAGGTTGCTCACCACTGCTATAGTGTGTTGATTTTAATTATTCATAGAAGTGAATTAGGTCAGATATAACAATGGAAGACCAAATCAATATTTTGCAATTGAAACAAACCAAACAAATGAATAGCCATTGGGCTCGGGTCTGCTCTTAGATATGCAGGCACAGTGCCTATAAATCAGAGTGAGGATGCATGAATGCAACTGAGGACAGAGTTTTACCCATTGTTTCTAGTTAATTTTATTAAAGTCAAACCCAGTTGAAGAAATAATGTGTTTTCCATTAGTAATAACACCAACACATTATTCTTCCAACAATATGTTCAAAATATTACATTACTTTTTGGCCCAGTGAACTGCTGAACTGCCACTTACCACTGCAAAGAGAGGAGAGGTAACTAAGTCTATAATAAAAGGAGCAGGAAATTAGCTAAAAGGGTAACACAAATTTCACATGCTGTATTGCAAACGTGTTACTTTATATATCCCTTTAAATAAACAATCCAAATCTTCAATAGTTCACTCCCTCCTTTATTGACATGTTGCACTAAATCCAATTAAAGCATTGCTTCATCCTTATGTATGTCAAGTGGAGTAGATAGTAACCATAGTCTTGGTGCATGTGATCAAAAACCACAGCAAGGAGTCTTTAAGTCGTAATCCACAGGATGGTAGGAGCCATGCTACTTAAAAAAAATGCTTGGTGCTAGCGTGATTACAGCATGGTTTCCTTGTGCACTGTAGGCAGGGATATTTTTCCCGATAACTATGTAGTCAAATATTCCGTAGTGGGCAATTTACAGCATGATCTGGCTATACTGCTTGGAAAACCATGCTGTGAACAGCATTTTCAAAACATGGTGTCAACTTAAGAGTATACAAGGACACTATAAATTGTTATATTTTACATTTTAGAGTTTTTTAAACCTCTAGTGCTATTACTTCAAATAATTGACAAGAGAAGCCATGAGACTCTATAGACTATATGTATATACAATATATTTGTAAGTCACAGAGTGATAAGAGTGAAGCAACCTTTGCATAAGAAGTATATATTTTTTAATACAGTCCAGTATATACTGTGTTAAAATTCTCAGATTTCAAGGGGTGGAGTAGGAAAGGAGGAGTGGAAGGAGATTTTTAAACTGGTGAAGAAATTAAGCTCTTTCTTGGATGCTTACTCAATTTTGTTGTCCTTTAGGGTCAAGCTGTTGCTTCATTGTTAAATGGCTGATCTTTCCTTGTCATATTTTCCTGTTGTTCTTAATTCCATCAATAATTCTATCTTTAGGCTATTTGTCAGCCAAAAACCTTAAAAAAATAAACCACAGATTGGTTTAGAAGAGCTGGATTGAATTAGAAAATTTTTACACAATGAACCCATTTAAGTTTTCTTGCTGCTGCTTGCACCAAAGTAGTAATAAAGGAATAGTTCATGGCACTTACTTAGCTACTGAATTCTGATTATGCTGCTGCCGCTTATGGTTTTGGAGCTCAAACCCCAATGCAATAAGAGTGTCTTTTTTTTGTGGTTCACTAGACAGTTTCCTCCTTAGTATAGTGGTGAGCAGCCGCACCTGGTGTGTTTGAGTAACGTGGGCAGAATGGCTTTATTATAGTAAATAATCCTTCATTGGCAGAGAGAGGGACTGGTTGATCTAATGGTTCTTTTAACCCCCCCATACAACATTCTTATACACAGGGTCTTTGTCCTAGTGTCTAGATTTTTGGAGGCTACCTTCATGTCACCGTAAGATTCCACTCAAAATGCAAAGTTCCTTGTGTCCACACTATAAAATCCCCACACTGACATTTGACACAAATTGGCATCCTTGTGCTGCAATGTTAGCTTAGCGTCCAAAGACAGAATGGGCAAGGGTATCACTAAAGGATTTATTTCCTCCTCCATTGTTACTATTTCATATTTGTATGACAGGAGTAACCAGGAGCTCTAACAGGACTGGGGGCTCTCTGAGCTTGGCTCTGTACAACCATATATGCAGATGCAGCATCTGCCCTGAAGATCTTCAGGTAAAACTACTATGGATGCCAATATGACCTATGCAAGTAGAGCCATAGTGGTTGTCATTATACAGTCAACATTTGCCAATAGCTACCACATAGTTATGGAACAATTGTGTGCTAGTAATTAGACCAGGAAATAAGCATCTGATCAGAGATAAACTTCTCAGGTACCTGTTGGGAAATTTTGCTTTTTATTTGCAACCACTGCACATATGGTCTTATGACTGTATGTGCTGCCAAAATCTGTTGACACTAAGTTATTCTGAATTGGTACTGTTATGAGCTCTGGAACAGCTGTGGCAGTAAGACAGTTGCAAGCTGTTAAAAATACTGCAGTATTCTTCAGTAATGAAACAAAACACTCTAGTTATTGCAATGCAAATGAAAGTGTTTGGATCTATTGCTAAGAATACTGGTATTTGTATTAGGGTTAAATTTTAGGTTGAATAAAGCACCACTTGGTCCTTATCTTATATATTTTTAATACATATTTTTCAAGTAATAGCTAATGACACATACATGCTGGGGTAATTAGTGTTTCATTAGCAAAGAGTGAAGCTGAATGAAAATTAAGCTGAACTAGTGAAACTTTATTAAGCCCTTTGCACTGCTCTGTCCACGTGACTGAGCTGCTTCCAGCCTAACTTCACCCATTCCCTGTTCTATTGTTGTCACCTCAATAACAGCCCCTCTAGGGAGCATGGTCCCTTTGACTCTAGTTCCAATGACTATGATACAACCAGGACTTCTCTGTCTCTTTCCCTCTCTCTTTTACACACATCAGTAAGTTCTATCCATCCTTATGTCATTCACTACAAGACTAAGGCTATACTTTAGTGTAACCAAGTAGGTCCAGAAAATTCTTCAGTTCACCTCCATCTTTTCCATTAATAGTTCTTGTTGCACCTACTGTTAATTGATCTCCATGTGGTTATAACTGTAATCTATCTTCCCAGGCCCCTTCAATCCATATTTCATGTGACATGACCAACCTGTTCCATTACCACCTTCTCGGTCTTCAAGATATTCTTCACCTTGGCTTGCAATTGTAGTCCTTTGTTTGTTCTCCTGTCTCTAAAGGAGCAATCAATAGGTAGACAAGGCAGCAGGAGGGCAATCCCAAACTGCTTACAAGTAGAAAGTTCAGCAAGGGACAATCTTTTTTGAATCAGGGCCTTATTGATTAGTAGAGTATTTAGGACTATACGAATGGAACTGGCCGCCGAAATCAGACGTGAAGTAAAGCTAGCTTATCTCATTAGGTCAGTATATCATTGTGTGTTGATCTATGGGAGTTTGAAATTTGCTTTCTGGGTTAAATAACCCCCCCTGTGCAGAAGGCTAGCATAAGGTGTGTATAACTTATGGATCCAGGGGCCTTGGCCTGTTCCTCTTCACAGGGGCAAATGTCACCCTATGTGCATGTGATACTAAACCCAATTATCTGAATGTTGGTGCAAAGTGAACTCTTCAAGGATATGAAGACAGTTCATGTGATTTAATTTAAAAATTCAAATGAACATTCGTGGAAATTTTTTGCAGTGTTCTCCCATTTCTAGTTGTTGGCACTCTCTATATCATCAGTTTTGAACAGGAGATGTCGTAAACTGGCATGATAAATAATCTGTTGTCACTGAATTTGGGTTGTCACCATGGACAGTTTACTTAGTGTTTTCAGTATTTGGAAATGGTATTTCTCACCTCCTCCACACTAGTCTTTTCACCCTCCTGCCAAGTTCTTGAAAGGAAAAATAACTTCATTCTGATTTGAGGTGTTTTAAAAGTTATTTAAGGAGAAGCCTAGCTGGTTTTTTGTAGGAATGTTAGCTCAGCTATGCAGATCATTTCTAAATAAGCTACATCCCAGGAAACATTTATGCTATCTTTCTGGAACAGGAAAGTTAAGAAAATCCATACTTTAAAATGCTCTTGAACCAGTAAGTCTCAGTGCCACTGTACATCACACTGAGTGTTATGTTGGTGAAAAAAAAATCAAAACTGCTTATACATATCTACATATCACTGCTTGTGCTACAAAGTTTTAGGTTTTGATTCAATTTGTTGTTTGTACATTGGAAAATCAGTGTCTTCTGTGGACCAACACTTCCAATCCTTAAATATAAACTGCCCTTATTTTCAAAGGGCCCGACCTTGAAGTCCATATGAAGTCCTTATTTGGGCAAAACTCCCACTGGAGTTCCATAAGGAATCCAGGAATGGGCCCAATGAAATTAAGAGTAATACTTGCATGGCTTTATTGACATAAGGTACTTTGTAAAACCAGTCAGTATGAATAATAGTCAGCTAAAATGGCTGCAAGACTAAAGGACCCAGAGTAAATGTATTCTATAATTGTTTGCCTATTCTGTTAGCCAGTGTTGGTAACATCCATGTTAACGTTAAGAACCATTGTAATTTCAGTGTGGAATAATATATTTCAATGTAAAAATAGTAGAATAAGAACTAAAGGAGTTTTAAAAAAGCAGTGGAAATAATTCAATATTTAGAAACTCTCTGACTGTATATAATTATTACAGTTCTTGTCCTTTCCCCCCCTTATTATTGTATTACATTAGTGTCCAGAGTTCCCAATCAGGGTTGGGGCACTATTGTACAAGCAATACAGTAAGAGACACTCCACGCTCCAAAGAACTTACCTTTTCAGGTTCCAAAGCTTCCAAACCTTTGGAGATTCTCCCATTACTATAATAAGATCAGAGAATCCTAGAATCATAGGACTCGAGAGGTCTTCTAGTCCAGTCCCCAGATGATCTCTATGAGAACCTAATGTTGTGAAAATGCTGAGCATCTACTTAGAAAGTGCTGAGTGCCCTCATTTCTCTTTGAAGCCAACGCTTAGGACTAGGCCCAATGTAGGGTGACCAGATGTCCTGATTTTATAGGGACAGTCCCGATATTTGGGGCTTTTTTTTATATGGGCTCCTATTACCCCTCCCTCCCCCACACACACCTCCATCCCGATTTTTCACACTTGCTATTTGGTCACCCCTAGCCCAATGTTTGGTTAAAGCATTTTAAGATCATGAGATGTAAGGAACTGTAGAAATGCTTAATATATTTTTTCATTTATTTGCAAATGTGGAAGTTTGCAATATAAAAATTTGACACCTTAAGCTAGTCATGAAGTTTTTCCAGGAAAATAAAAACCTGTTAACAATTAGCTGAAATTCACCAAAATCCCTAAACGCTTCCAAATCCGCTTCCAGGTATGCATATGCAAGAATTTGAAGTCTTTCGCATTGCAAATATTAGCAAATGTATTTTAAGTGATACTCGCTTTTCACACACCATTTATAGAAGAGCTTTCCAAGTAGCAGCAAATTCTAATCCTATTAAATTTCATTTCACCTTCTCTTTAGGTGGTTGTGCCAAAAATGAAATTTATAGCCCAAAACCAACAGTATATTTTACTAGTACTGACTTGAAAACAATAAACATATGAGTAAGAAAATATATAATTAATAATTTGTTGGCCAAATCCTGTATGCCTTACTCATGTGAGTAATCCCATTGGTTTCCCAGGGATTTTGCCCTTTCCCCTTAGTTCTGATTACCGTAGAAGTAGCTTTTGAATTTCTGTATTTGCACGTGTGACTCAGAAAATGGAATGACAATAAATTTCCTTTGGGCTCTTGGGTAATTACCAAATATTCTTTTGGATATCATACTGTTTTAGGGCAGCTATTGCATTTTTATGGAGTAATTTCTTTAGATCAGCAGTTTTTACTTCGTAAACTTAACCATTCGTTATGGATTTATTTATGGTGTGTTCAGTGTGGGTTAAATTCAGTCCTGTGCAGAGAGGATTAGCACAAGGGACAAGTGGTGCACAGAAGTGAATTTTCACACCATCTCCCACTCCCCACCATAGTGAGTCTGTAGTATCCATTATGGTTATGCGTGTCTCACAGTTTTATTTACTTGTTCTCATTACTCATCAATTCCCTGAAAACGAAGAAGTTTCTTGAGCACTGTCACAAGTATTGAAATGATTTTTCTTGCTATCCTAATTCTAAATTAGAGTGTGGTACTCCCCCATGTAGGACTCGCCCAAGCTGAGGAGCGGGAACACTACAGATCTGCAGTTAGGTAGTTTCCTACAAATTCTTCAGAGGGACTGATGGGTGGTTTGTTTCTCCTTACCTTCTCCCTGCCCCTGCCCCATGGAAGTAGCAGGGGCTTATGCCCAAATTTCAGACTATCCAGGAGTTTTGGGGCTAATCTTGGGGATCCACTGAAGACAATGGGCAGCCATGTTTTAGCCTGCCTGAAGACCATGATAGCATAGCTGATACAGGGCCCATGCTTCTAGGGGCTCCCTGAATCACAACTGTCACTAGAATTCTTTTCATGGATGGCAGAGTCTGCAACCCAGGAGATGGAGGCTATGTAAGTATTGCATATTCCTCAGGAACTGCTCTAATTTATGGCTGTTGCCCATGGCTGCCTGTGGAGTCTTTCCAAAGTCCAAAATAGTTTGAGTGTAAAGGGCCTAGTCACACCACTTCCACTCCTGCTGGGGAATTCACAGCAGGGATGCATGGGGGAATTCTCAGCAGGTGTGCGGTACGGGGAACTGCCTACATTCCAGTCCCTCTCTGCCACTATAGGGGCTGGCCCGAAGCCCAGAATTGGAGCCTCTATCTGCTTTAGTTTGCAATTATTTCTCTTCCAGTGAGGGTCAGGTCTGGTAGGACCTAGTACAGTTTTGTGAGAGATGTTTATTTACACATTTTAACCTGTTTTAAAAGCTGATCGTTTGGAGCAATGCTGTTGTGCAAAGCAATTTTCCCAAAATACTCCCCTTGCCCCCCGAATTTCTATAAACAGCTTTAAATTAGAAAAGTGGGTATTCTATGTGGAGATCTGGGAAGAAACACAGGGCTGGAGGAGGTGAAGAACATCAGAGAGTGCAATAGCTTGGGAGGAGAGTGAATGAACTGGAATCTAAGAAAGAATAACCCTGGAAAATTAAAGAGAGCCTTTGGGACCCTTTATATAAAACTCACTGTGGCTGGGAAAGGACATCATTGCTGCCAATTATCTTGGTGGCCCAGGCTGCCTTCCTAAATCAGAAGCTCACAGCTGCACTTGGAACACAGTTAAATCAATCTTACTATTTTCTTTACTTATACTAAGTATCATGTTTATTCTTCATATTTCATCGTCAAGGAGCTCTTCCACCCATGCAGTGAGGTAGGACACCTTAATTAACTACCACAATAATTGAAGGCAGTGATACAGTGACGTGCATCACCTTTCATGATCCACTGTTTCTTCAGTGAGGAAGTCACTTGTTTTCTTTCACTCTCTCCCCCTCCCTTTCTCCCCTGGTTTAAATATTGTAGAGGGCTGCTGGTGGTGCTGGTAGTAGCTGTGGTGGCTATAGGGAGGAGGGATTGGAGGGAAAGCGGAGGGGAGTAAAATAAGTGTCAAGGAATTCATTGTCTGTTCTCCACCTGTTGTTATTCTGGTCCCAATCAACCTGCTAGCCAGGCTGGAGCCAGTGGCCATCTGGAAACACTGCTCTGTTTATAAACTTGGCATGAAGCAGCACTCCCGGGCCCTGACCTCCCACACAAATCTGGAAACAATTAGAGCAAGATGATAGGCAGGCAAGGCGAGAGGAGAGAGAGAGGAAACTGCAGAGGAGGAAAGAACAGATAGACAGAAAGCAGGGGAACTCAGAGAAGATTGCAAATGTTTTTGAGATACAAATATTTATGCACCCTAAGACCACTGCTGTCCTATTAATTATCATTGCTGCCAAAAAGGCACCTTGTGAGTTAAGGATAACGCTGCCTCTTCACCTCCTGCTGTAACACAGCTTTTCCAATTGTATTTCTTATTTACTGCCACAAAAGTTATCTTTTATTATACCTAGGAAATAAAGATGGGCCCAAACCACAACACTAGATCCACACACATCCAAGCTTTAGTGGTGTTCAAAGGCTGAATCCAAATATTGCTGCTCCCACCCATCTTTGCTGCAAGTAATGTCTTTCTCTGCCACCCACACACCCCAGCACCCAGAGTGTATGGCTTTCAGCTTCTAGTTTTTTCACAGTGTAGGAATCTCCCAGTCCTTCCTTTGCACCTCCCCCACCCAACTCTCACTGCAACACATCATCATCTTTACTGTGGAGCCTGTGCCTCTCCCAATCAAACCAGACCTTCAGTCACCAGCTGATCCCCCAGCTCCTCCATCAGTCATGGACCTGGTTCTGTTCCTGCTCTCACTGAACACATAGGCAGCCTGCCAGTCCTGAACTTGCTTCAGTGGAGCCTTATGAAAAGGAGGAAGAAGATCAACAGCACATTAAAGAAGAAAGCCATGCATTTCCCCTTCTAGAGACATTGGACAGGCACTCCTGTTCTTTCTTACTCTGGGTAATTTTATCATAGCTAATGCAGATGCCAGGGGGTTACTTCATTTCTCACAATGTATCCTTTCAGTTTTAAGATATGCAAGAATGACTCCCAGATGAGACAAGCTTAACACGACTTCTATTGGCTTGACTAAAGGGAGGTTCCCTTTTGGCTCACCTGATAGAGTTGCTGCCCACACATTGTCAAGAATCCAGGCATTGTGTGTCAGCTGCAATAAAATGCCGGTCATAGCTAATTGGTTAAGTTAGTATTCAGCCACATGCAGGGCCGGCTCTAGACCCCAGCACGCCAAGCGTGCGCTTGGGGCGGCATGCCGCCGGGAGGGCGGCAGGCGGCTCCAGTGGACCTCCCACAGGCATGCCTGCGGAGGGTCCGCTGGTCCCGCGGCTCGGGTGGACCTCCCGCAGACGTGCCTGCGGATGCTCCACTGGAGCCGCGGGACCAGCGGACCCTCCGCAGGCACGTCTGCAGGAGGTCCACCAGAGCTGCGGAACCGGCGACCGGCAGAGCGCCCCCCCGCAGCGTGCCGCCCTGTTTGGGGCGGCGCAATTGCTAGAGCCGCCCCTGGCCACATGGCAAAATTCAGTTTTCCCTCAAAGTGAGGCTGAATATACATACACATACTGGACCAAATTCTGCCCTCAGATGGACACATGGGCAACTTCCACTGCAGAAAGAAACCCTTAAGTAGGTGTATCTGACAGCACAGTATGGCCTTAAGCCATTAGTTGTACTGGTCTTCTTTGCCCACCTTCCACAGGAACAGGAAAATGGGACCATGCTTATGAAGCACATGAAGGATGTTCCTTTATCTGCCCTTGTACGTAATTTAGAGTTAAAACTAATTCAAAATACTGTAGGTAAAATTCTACCTTGACCTATGCATCATGCAACCCTGTTGAGCTCAATGGGGGTTGTATAAAGTAAATGTCTAATTAAACTTAAGTGAATGCTGTAGTTCCGAGTCAGTTTGAGCTGACTGTGATATTGGCACGGTCAATATGAGACCATGATAATGGATAATGTTTCAGTACCAGTAGTCATGTAAAAGATGAAATCTCATCTACAAAATTACAGCTGTTTGAGAAATCCTAGAGGAGCATACAGATATTTTACAGAGAGATGTGTTATGGCCAGAGATTGGTTTGGATAGTAAGTATCTTGAATATTAGATATGTCACGAAGGAAGGAATCTGCTATCAGGTTATGGAATCTAGTCCTTACAGTCTGTCAAGTGGTCAGCCATCACTGTTGAGATATAAATTCAATATATAAGGCCTATGAGGTGCTGAAGACTCTCTCACAGGTATTCAATGGGAATAGGCACTTGGCAGCTCTCAGTGGGAACCCAACACTTCCTAGAAGAAGACTCAATCTGTAGGAATGAAACAGGGGTGCTGGAACAATTTGTGTAGTGCAGGTGCTGAGAGCAATTGAACCAAACTGTAAACCCTGTCTATGGTGGAAGCCACTTTAAGTCAGGGGATGTAGCAGCACCCCAAGCACTCCTAGTTCCAGCACCTATGGAATGAAATGTTGCTACCACAGCTGACACTAGGCGGTAGCTTTTTTCCAGCCTCAGCAGAGATTGAATAGGCATGGAGCCTGGAGCTGGTTTAAAAAAAAAAAAGTGTCAAAATTTATTCTGCCAAAAAATGGCTTTTTGACTGAATGCAAATATTCACAAGACAATTTCTGGTTTTATCAAAATTTTGTCAGGTTTATGGTGAAAAACCAAAACCTGAAAATGTTTTGGATTGGGCTTTTTTGATGAAAGCCTGAAAAATTCAGAGAAAAATTTCAATGAAAGCCTTTTTTTGCAGAAAATGAAATAGTTTTGACTAACTCTAATGGAGACTGAACTGCCCTCTCACTCCTGAGAGAGTCTCTCTAGGTCAAAGTTTAGGTTCATTAGCATGAAATTCACCCATGTGCAGAGGGCCAGCAATGTGCCTACATCTCTCTTCTGATTCACTTAAGCCTTGACGTTTCTTGCAAGCAGGCAAGGATAAACCATGTACTTTGTTGCATTCATCCTCATTGAATTAGAAAGAATAGACCAAATTCAGCGATGAGGATATCAGTGGGGTTGAATGGAGTGTAAGTCAGGGCAGAATTTGATCCAGCGTGTTTTATGACTAAACTAAGGGGGAAGTAAGTGGTGCATAGGCCTTGTATTGGCCCTCTGCACAGAGGCAAATTTCACCCAGGAGAGGGGTGGTGAGGGGAAGCTAGCATTGCCTCTTCTAGGGCTGTATCTGTTTTGTAGACAAGTAAAAGACTTCAGGTTCCACTGCAATTAATCTAGCACCTTTCTTAAGCACTAAATTCACATATTGCCTCCCTCCCTTACCAGCAATTTGTGTTTCATAAACAGCTGGTTCATTTTCTCAGATTTGCTGTAAGCATTGAATTGTCATGTTGATGTTTGCTGTTGCTATTCCTATGCCCTCGCCACGCTGACCGATTCAGGAATGCATGATGATTGGCTACAATCCTTGAAACTTAAAGGAATACAAAATGTACAATGTATACTAGCTTACAGATAAATATAGTGTGCCTACCAGATGTGCGAACAGCAAAGAGGCTAGAAGCAATTTGACCATGGGGCTAAGAAACAAATGGTTTCTTTATGTGGCTCTAGCTGTTCAGTAGCCATACTTCAGAGCATGGTAATGGGTTTTAACATTCATAAAAATGTTCAGTCTGGTAAACCAATTTTTGGACTCTTACATAGTCTTGTTGAAATTGGATTCATTTGAATTATAATATAAAATACTGTGTTTACTTAACCCTTGTAAACTGATCTCCTTTGTCTTTGTGAACTTGCTGGGCAGTTAAAGACCCACATTCCTTCCACAGTTAATAAAACGTTGTATTTTTCTCTGTATTCATAAATTTAATTACACTCAGACCTGGTTCATCTACATCAAACTCTTTTGTAAACTCTGTTCTTTTTTAAAAAAACCTTTTGATTAAGAACATGTATTAAGGCTCTCTGTTCTATTAAGGTTTCTATAAGTCTGCTTACAGTTTTTCTATTCCCAGGCCTACAGATAATACAGGAATACATTGACTGGGGCCTGATTGTACCCATGATGCAAGGTTTAAATCATCTCAGAGTTTTCAGAATTTGTCAGAGGTGCCAATCCATTTCTATCCTCATTTTTTGAGCAAAAGCTCCACTGATATAAATGGCAGTTCCATGTTCAAAGCGAAGGGAGAACATTCTACTCCTCCCTCTATCCCTTTCCTGAATTTTCATCTGTTTGGTGCAGTGTCCCCAGGAGTCATCTATTCTGCAGGCATTTCCATTGTTACTTGCAAGTGGGCAAGGATAAGCTATGTACCATATTCCATATGGCCAGTTAGGTGGCCCCTTTCATACATAGGCATTGTGTGTCTCAAGACACTGCGGGCGTAGTTGGTGTCCATCAGACATCACCAAATTCCTGTATTTTTGGAGAATGCTTTTCAAACTTCCAGTCTGAATGTTTGTAAGGAACCAAGTTATTGGGGGTAGAGTTTAAATCTGTTAAAGTTTTCCTAAATGAGGCCTGATTTTAGAGGTGGAATCCATATCCAGCCTTAGAATATATTATAGTTAGCGGTGTAGTTTTTTGCTAATTAATTTAACAATGCATGCTTCACACTTCATTTGTTATGCATGGATTTTCAAGATCCTTTAACTACTCCCCCGCCACCTCCAAATCCCCCTTGCAATGGAATGTGAAATTATGTGCAAGACTTTTATTTTAACCAAAAATGAGCTGTGCATGGACATAGTGTACTGTAATTTCAGCCTTCTCCTCGGAAATGAATAATGATTACAGCAGATAAGTGTAAAGTCTCCAAACCCCACAGTTTAGCTCTCCATGCTACTTTAAGTTCTGCTTGCCATCTCTTATATTGATCAGTGTTCTTCATGCAACTGACATTTCAGAGCTGTTTTTAAATAAGAATTTTATTTCAGCTGGTCATGCATGTAAAGGTAAAATTCACCCCTATGCGAAGACAGCACAAATCCTACCCGCCACTAATTTGAGCGCTTAAGGAGCATATAGATGTTGCACAGGTGTGAATTTTATTCAGATTGGTTTGTCCGTTGTGAATCTGATGTGCTTTCGTATAAATAATATGTATCTGCACTGTAGAAACTTGAACAATTGCCCCCGTTGGGACAATTATGTGGCTATTCAAGGTTATGGCTGAATGGCTACCAAAATATTAGTATAGAAGTGGAAGGGGCAGAGTGCAGAAATGTTGTGTGTGTGTGTGTGTAATTTATTTATGCAGAATACCTCACCTCAAAGGCAGCATCTGTTTTTCATCGGGGTGCTGCTTTTTAGCCAGTTTTATGGCTGGGCTAATTGAAGCACCAAGAGGTCAAGTGCCTTGCCCACGGTCACACAGCAAATTGGTGACTTGGACTGCGGTCAAACCTGCATTTAAAAGTGGTTCTGACTAGCAGATAGCTCAGCCGCTCCAAACTTCAGAATTAAAATGCAATGTAAAATTACCACATATACTGTAACGGATATGACAACATGTGGTTAAAATGATTAGGGGTTTAGAGAAGGTCCCATATGAGGAAAGATTAAAGAGGCTAGGACTCTTCAGTTTGGAAAAGAGAAGACTAAGGGGGGACATGATAGAGGTATATAAAATCATGAGTGATGTTGAGAAAGTGGATAAGGAAAAGTTATTTACTTATTGAACTCCTTACCTGAGGAGGTTGTGAAGGCTAGGACTATAACAATGTTTAAAGGGGACTGGATAAATTCATGGTGGCTAAGTCCATAAATGGCTATTAGCCAGGATGGAGAGGATGGAGATGGATGGCAGGAGAGAGATCATTTGATCATTGCCCTGGCATTGGCCACTGTCCCTTTCTTATGTTCTTATGTTCTTATGTTCTTATGTGGTCACCTGAGGTTCAACTTTAAATGCACACAATACATGGAGATAGGTGGTTAAAGGAAGCAATATAAGAAAGCATTCTTTTGCAGAGAACAGTAACACTTTGAACTACATTCATGTCTTGATTTTTGACTACACAGCCTGTATATTGCAGAAAACCTTGTACACACAGCGCCTTGCAATAATTATTCTCAGCATCCTGTTTAAGAGCCAGTATTAACCACTTGCAGTACTTTCCTTCTATTTTTCAGCAACATAATATGAGGCAAAGGCCAAGAGTTAATTTCAGAATCTGTCCAAAGCATTTTTTTTAAGAGGTCTGTTAGTCGATATTTTTGAAGTGGCAGAAAGGAAGCACCGGGGCAGTGTCCTTCCTGGCTCTGCATAGCTTCCTGTATGCTTCCCTGCTGGAATGTTAGTCAGAAGGCCTGTTACAATTCATGTTCAGCCTCCCACGCCATCGTCTGCCTGGCTTTGATTTTCTGAACTTGTACTATCGTCAGCCAGTCTGTTATCTGACTAAATGATGAGTGTACAGGTGGCAGAGGAAAGAGCCAACTGTGCACCAGAAACACCACAGTGATTCAGATCCTGCGAATAATCACTGTATTCTCAACTCTGAATACACCTGTCTTAAAAAAGTTGTAGGAGACATGATTGCATAATATAGCTAGGTTACAGAGTCTGCAAGAATTCTTGAATAAAACCATTGTGGTTAAAAAAATCTAGAGGCAACTGTTTGTTTCATGACTAAAGTGTTTCCACATACACATTTCATATCTTTGAAGTCTCTCCAAACTCTTTCCCACCTGTTTTGCTGTTTGGGCCAGGTACTGCTCTCGCTGGCACAGGTGAAAATTAGAACCAGTCAAACTACTCTGGTTTTACCCCACTTGGGAGCTTCTCTCTGTGAATGAAGCAATGCATGGCCCCATAGTTTCCTACAAGTGGAAGGAGGGATGCAGGCCCTTCCCTGCAGACATCTGCTGCTGACAGAGGAAGAGGGAAGCACCCTGTCATAGGGGCAGCCCTGCCTGGAGCACACTCCACCAGCAGGCCACTGCATGATAGCCTCAATTTCCCTCCTTCTGAGTTCTCAGAAACAGCCTAACAGTCTTTCTTAGTGCAAATGGCCCTTGTGAGGTTTGTTTATTCCAGAAGTCCTATTCACATAAATCAGAACAAAACATGTCTCAACACCATAGTACAGATTTTCCCCAGCGTAGGGGAACCAGTACATGCGAAATACCGCCCTGGCATCCTTCACCATGCCCCCGGTCACCAGCACAGCCCTGACATTCCTCATCACGCCCTGACTTGCCACCCAGGTTCGTAAGCACAGCCCTCTCCTGTTCTTGTATCAGAACAGCTTCACAACTCTTCCAGCTGTAGTGCAACTCCACTCTTCCCAGTGGAACACCCCCCTCCTGCCCCGCTTGGAGCAGGTCCTTGCCACTGGAGCATCCCTGACTCCCTCTGGACCTCTCAGAGTTCCTCTGGGTCCAACTCTCCATTGCTGAATGTCAGCAGGTAAGCCCCTCCACTGGTCCCCTGCCTTCAGCACTCTCCGGTCTTGGCTTGGGGACATCAGCCAGCAAACCCCTTTTGCTGCTCCCCTGGCCTTCAGCCTTCTCCCAGGAAACACCTTCTGCTTCTTTCTGGAAGCGGGACCAGCACTAGGAGCAGGATCTCCACCTCCCCCAGCCTTAGCCTCAGCCTCAGCCTCAACCCCAGACCCCCTGGTCTCTGCCATCACTCACCTGCCCCCAACTCACTTCCTGAGCTTTCATAACCCCCAGGTGCTGCCTGCTCTCTTTATTGGCTAAATGGGAGCACTTGCTGTGGCACAGGGGTGCAGGACCTGCTTCATTTACAGCGGCAGGTCACCCTGTGACACTACCGCACAGCAAAGATAGAAAAATTAGATTTAGGTTTGGCTAAACTTTCATACCCGAAACAAACGGAACTTCTGATACTTTTGGGGGCCACCCATTCACATTGTTTGCTACATCTCATACAAGTGTAGGGTTTTTTTTATACAGAACTCAGCTTTATTAGTGATATTATTGCAACTCCTGTGGGGTTTAACCATTTGTTTGTGAATCCTACTAGTTTTATCCTGCAGAGCCCTGCAGGATTAATAACTGCAACAGTAACTCCAGGACAAAAACTGCCTTCTGATTGGTGCAATGGGTTTCTTTCTCTAATTGCCATAACAATGAGAGTCACATCTTTAGACAGCAGCCAGTAGAGGCTGGGAAAGGCTACCAGAGATCTTTTCAACAGCTCAGTGTCTCCCCTCCTGGGGAAATGGAGTGAAAAGCTAAAGGGAAGCAGCATGGGAGTCCGGGAGAGTCAGATAGGGAGCTCCAGTCAGAACTGAGGACTTAGCTAGAGCTCTCCGTTCCTCCACTGTAGGCTTCAATACCTGCTGCTGACATGAGGGACTCACAATACTTTGCAGTGTTGTGAGGATTTCAGGCAAAATTCTATGCTAGGCAGTGGTGGATTAATGCACGAGGCCCTGGCAAATTTGGGGACCCCCGCAGGAACACTGGAACCTGTGTAGAAGTGTGTGTGTGGGGGGCACCAATGCCAGAATAGTAGCCCCGTCCCTGCTCCTCCTCTTCCCTCCCAGTGCCCCATCCTTGCTCCTCCTCTTTGTCCTGGGGCTCTGCCCCCTGGCCAGGCCAGAAGTTGGAGCCAGGCTGTGGTAAGAGCTGCCCAGGGAGCCCAGGATGCTGTGGGGAGCCGCAGACTCTCCACCTGCCCTGGGCAGGGGGCCTGAGAGCAGCCCCTGGCTCATGTCCCCACCGCCCGGGGCATGCCACCCAGGGCAGGTGGAGATCCAGGGCTTCCCATAGTGACCCAGGCTCCCTGGGTGGCTCTTACCATGGCCTGGCTCTGGCTTCCAGCCTGGCCAGGGGGTGGGGTCTTGCGGGGAAAAGGAGGAGCAAGGGGCGGGGCCCCATGGCAACGGGGGGCTAAGGCCCGCCTCAGCCCCCCACTGGGAAGATGCTGACAATGCTAACAGGGGCTGAGCTTCATGGCAAGGGAGCTGATCACCTTATCAACTCCCCCGCTGCAAAGCATAGCCCCTGCCACTGCTGCTCCATGCCTGCCGGAGACTACTGCCCATGTTAAAAAGTGGGTGGGCATGCCCCTTATCTGCAGCAATACTCCTTGCTTTTTACAAGTCAGCCAATGTTTGTGAGCTGAAGCCTGAATTTTTTGTAACTGGGCAGTCTGTAGTTCTAGTTAACCCATAGTGTGCAGTGAGAGTTAGCCCTGGTGTGAGGGGGGTCCATTCAGTGGAGGGAAGAGTCTATGGTGGGATTTTCTATTACTCGTGTCTTTGCAGTGGAGTTCTTTAATCAGACTTTATACTCCATTTTCAGTTTATTATTCCTCATTAGTTTTAATAAACCCATCAGGATGGACTCTTTTTTACTGGTCATGGCATGCTGTACATTTAGCTCACTCCTGCTGCAGACTAAAAGACTGTACAGCATTTTATGCTCTCGGCTACATGCTTCCAAATTCATTAACTAGGGTTCGATGAACATTATCAATGTGATCCAAACCTGACCTACATAAAGAGGTTTCTTTCCATTCAGCCGTCTCAGACACTAAACCTTTCTCTGCTGCAGTACCATGCTTGTATGCTCAGCAGCTGTTTTAAGAGCACTGACATTAATCCATGGAATGGAATGTGTCTCAATAAATTAAAGTGAGGATACATCCTGGTTTTACTTGGACAGTCTGAGTTTTTATATCATGCTCCAAAGTCCTGGAAATCTCTTTTTATCACAAGAAATGTCCTGTTTTTATATTTCATCTGTCAGAATATATGTTCTGAAAAAAAATTGTTCCAGTCATATGTCTATACCAAGTAAAATTTCCTCTATGTTGAACAGGAACAAACATTCATTGGAACCTGTGGTCAGTGTGAAGAACAATGTTTAGAATGAAGACACTATCGAAGCTGTCTTTTCCTCAAAGTGAATATTAATTACAGTCGTTCAGTGTTTCCTGATAAACTCATTCAGTTACTGGGAAATATGCTTCACTCTGAGAAAGGTACACCTGTTGCTGTTGAGTCAGATGCTGGCAGAAGTGACAACATACCCATTTTTTCAAAGGTGTACTTTTGTATCACTATTTCATAATCCTAAAAATGTTACCACAACTTTGTTTTGGGCTTTGATTTGAAAAAGATGATCACATGACAATAATATTTATGATGTACGACAAGGGACTTTTCCTGTACAAAGAGATATACTAAAACTGTTGGGGTGATTTGGGGAGAACCCACTAGATTTTGCACACTTTTATTTCATTGCTACTCATCTGAAAATTCCACTCATGGGTAAGCAAGAGACAGTTTGAACATTTCTCGTCATTAACATGGATTCAGTTCCACTGGGAGCCCTAGTTGGCTTCCAGTTGCTATCAACATTTTAAGTACTCTGTTAATTAAAACTTATCCAAGCAGTGTTTACATGACACACTGCTTGTGGTGGCAGCAGCCAGCAGCCTGTCTAAATCACTGCTCACAATACTGCCTACACCAATGGAGCAGAACTGATGTTATCAATGGTAAAAATATTTTGAAAGTTTATTGTTTCCCCAGCTTATCAGGCCATAATCCTTGCCTGGCACATTCCTACACCTTTTAAGAAAACAGAAACAAGCGCACTCATGCAGCATCTTCACCCAAGAGTAAGAGCATGCTTTGCATAAAGTCTATAGGACACAGTATTATGGTCTCCTGTCTAGTAACTGTTCCTGCAATAGTCTGAGTGATAATTTTCTTAAAAAAAAAAAAAAAAAGTAAAAACCTACAGGTCGTCATACTTGAACATCAGAATAATAAATCATGAAGCTTTTTTGGTGGGCTACTTCTGCATAAATGTTGCATTCCCTGTGCGGGAGAAAGAACATGTTTCCTGACCACTAAAAACCTTTTCCGCTTCATGTAAGGCGACACTTTACTGATGCGTGCAACGCCAGAAAGAGTGAAATCAACCAAAAAAGTAAGGTTTTGTTTTTTAAAGGGTCTGTAGGGCACGGATAATTTATGCATCATCATCAGGTTACATAGGAGTTTTGTTCTGAATGCAGCCCAATTTCTTGAATACTGACATTAAATTCTCCTTTCTAGTAATTTTACATATACTGCATCAGAAAATCCTCCTACCTAAAAGAGGCTATTTTCATGGAAAACTTATTGCAAGAAATGCACATTTTCCTTGCACTTTCTGCTCCCTTATGCTGGTTTCATACACAATTCTTTGCCATTTGTTTGTCCTTTGGACACAGACAACAAAAGGCCCAGGTTCCAGGGCAGGAGTCTCAGATGAAGTGTGTGGCATGGGAGGTTGCCTTTTATTTCACTGTTTAAGCAAACTAACAAACAAACAAATGAACAAAAAAGGACTATGTTCTTATATTCTCAAGAATGAGGATGAATGTAATTCCACACCTTGACCATATTATCCTAAACTGAATTCCCCCTCGGTTTTGGTAAGGCAGGTCAGGATTAAAGGCTGAGAGGGGGATTCTCCTACTAAAGTAAGCTTGACAAGATAGAAAATATATGCAAAAAGAAATGTACTTGGCCAGAAACATACTGCTGAGTTCTCCTTACTGTTACTATTTGTGTTTTACTAAGAGTTTGCTCCTTTACAGCCCAGCTTCTCCTTTGGCTTGGTGCTGCAGTGAAGTCATAATTCTGGGTTTATGACATTACAGCCTCTTGCCAGCATGGAAACGATTGTGATATCACAAATCCACTAGGGATGGGCAAACCACTTTAGTAAAAATAGCAACTGCCATGAACCTCAGCCCAAATTTTGAACTTTGTTGTTGCTAAGATGAGTTCAGATAAGTACCTCCCTGAAATCAATCTTGTAGACTCCAAAGTCTTGGCTGTCTCTGCTGAACCAGCTGCTGTCCTCAAATCTCACGAGTTCCAAGGCTTCCCTGGGGTTAGAGGGAGTCAGTACATTCTATCTATGGTACCTTTGACCCAAGGAATGCATGGGATTTGAATACATCAGCCAATTGAGCCCAGGAGAAAGTGTGCCAAAATTGAGATCCCCTGATAAAATATAGCTTGGACAGGAAAACTTGGGGAGCAGGAAAAAGGAAACCTTGGGTGGAGGAACAGGAATAATCTGGTTGGATTTGGAAGGTGAATGAATACTGAAAAATAGAGCAGGAGTGAGAAAGGAGACCTCAAAAATATTATCCAAGCATTGGAACTATAAGAAGGACTTCTCTGAACGTTGGGACAGATTGTCATTGGACTATGTGTGAGTGCCTGGAAGTGAGAGGGAACAGGATATATCTCCACTACAGGTTGGGGACTGACTGGCTAAGCAGCAGTTCTGCAGAAAAAGGCCTGGGGATTACAGTGGATGAGAAGCTGGATATGAGTCAGCAGTGTGCCCTTGTTGCCAAGAAGGCTAACAGCATATTGGGCTGCATTAGTAGAAGCATTGCCAGCAGATTGAGAGAAGTGATTATTCCCCTCTATTCGGTCACATCTGGAGTATTGCGTCCAGTTTTGGTCCCCCCACTACAGAAAGGATGTGGACAAATTGGAGAGAGTCCAGTGGAGGGCAACAAAAATGATCAGGGGGCTGGAGCACATGAATTACGAGGAGAGGCTGAGGGAACTGGGCTTGTTTAGCCTGCAGAAGAGAAGAGTGAGGGGGGATTTGATAGCAGTCTTCAACAACCTGGAGGGGGATTCCAAAGAGGATGGAGCTTGGCTGTTCTCAGTGGTGGCAGATGACAGAACAAGGAGCAATCGTCTCAAGTTGCAGTGGGGGAGGTCTAGGTTGGATATTAGGAAACACTGTTTCACTGGAGCGTGGTGAAGCACTGGAATGGGTTACCTAGGGAGGTGGTGGAATCTCCATCCTTAGAGGTTTTTAAGGCCCGACTTGACAAAGCCCTGGCTGGGATGATTTAGTTGCTGTTGGTCCTGCTTTGAGCAGGCGGTTGGACTAGATGATCTCCTGAGATCACTTCCAACCCTAATCTTCTATGACTCTATGATTCCTCCCGTTGCATGCTTCATACTAGGGTAAAGGAAAATAGCATTCCCTGCACTCAGGATGGTGCAATGTATGCTCCTTTGCAGCAACTGCAAAATGCCCCAAAGGGGGTAGGAATGGGTGGGTGAGCATAGTGCAGCCTATTCTGCCAAAACCCCATGCCATCCCACTCAGTAGGCTCAGCACTGAAGGGGACAAAAGACTCATCATGCTAAAGGATAGTGCAGCAGGTGCAGCCCTATAAATCAGGGATTGAGAGGAAATCTTTACACTACCCCCTACTCATCATTGTGTGAAATGGGCCCCAATCTCCACGTCAATATAGCCCCCGATCTCCAAACCTTCAGTGAAAGATCGGACAGGAGGAGAAAACAGACTTTCACGGATCAACAACTTGTTTTTAAATATGTTTAGCTTGGGTAGTTAAAAAATTCTAGTGAGAATCATGAAGAAAAACATGTGAAAGGTAAATGGATTTGTATTTAAGTCTGATAAACTGGGTAGCTTTCCAGAACATGGACGTTCCTCTTTAAGACATGCACATGCTGCAAAGCAGGCGTGTGGGAAAGGTTACACTGAATTTGCCCTTACTTTAGAGCAAATAACAGTTCCAACATGAGAAAATGATTTCAAGGCATGAGAAGCTGAAACGTTGTTCAAGGACTTGTCAGCTCTGTTTTCTGCATTTTTTTCTTCATGTATTTAGCTTAGGTAATAGTTACAGTTTTAGGATTCAGTTTGTTGGCTGTGGTGTTCACTTTAATCAAACTATCACATGCCCTTGCTGTGATCTCTACTGCATGTAATTAGAGGGTAATTGTACCATGCTCTCCCAGCATAAAATATACTGGGGTTTAGAAATTGTGCTTGTTCATAATTGTTGAATTTAATTGTGTGCCAAATGTGAAAAAGCATCTGCTCCTTATAAAAACAATGGTTAATTAGTGATACCATTGAGCTCTCATTGAAAAATATGGTTACAAGAAAAAGTGAATAGACCAGTAACAAATACATCTGAATGGTTCCTTCTGGCTAACAAAGGGCTCAGTTGTGCCTGACAGGCTCAGGCCTGAGTAAGAGGAACTGCAGAGCTGCCCAACTCTTGCGGGGAGCTTCAGAGAACATAGCCTCTCCCATGTTTGTATTGTTGGGAACACTAAGAGTGTGTCTACACTGCAGCTGGGAGCAAGTGTCCCAGCCTGGGTAGACAGACACGCACTAGCAGGATTTGAGTTAGAGCACTAAAAATAGCAACGTGGATGTGCCCACTAGAGCAGAAGCTTGGGCTCTCAAGCCTACCTGACCCCCTAGGCTTCAGTGCCTGAAGTCCAGCCAGAGCAAGAACATCCACATTGCTATTTTAGCCAGTTAGCTTGAGCCCCTCTAGTGCTAACTTGAGCCCTGCTAGTGCAAATCTGTCTGCCCAGGCTGGGATGCTCATTCCCACCTGCAGTGTAGACGCACCCTAAGGATATGTCTACACTACAGAAAAAAAGTGCATTCTCAGCGTGGGTTAGCAAAGCGGTGTTAGCAAACTTGGATTAAAATAGCAGTGAAGACATGACAACTCAGCCTTTAATTGGGGTTAGTGGCGTGAGTTAAAGCCTGTAGGGGAGCCTGGAGTTGAACTTCAGCTGTCAACCCAAGTTAGAAGCTGAGTTGCTTTGTCTTCATTGCTTTTTTTTAACCCAAGGTGACTAGTGGGTGTTAGCTAACCCGAGTTAAGAACACCTCTTTTTTTGCAGTGTAGACAAACCTGAACAGAGAGCTGGTCTGTGCATTTTGGAAGTGTTGGGACTGCAATTGTGCCTGGTTCCTGTGAAAAAGTGGGATGGAAAGACTAGTGGTTCTCACCTTTATGAACCCTCCCGGGATCACCCATGATCTAACCTGAGCAATGATCATTTGGTATAGACAATTTTTGAAGAGTTCAGGGAAAGCAAGATTGCTTAGAAAGATTTGATCAGTGCTTGCTTTTCTTTGTTTGGTTCCTGAGTTATTAACATACATTTATCTTCTGAGGGGTGCCTCTATTATTTTATGTGTCTAGAGAATGCACTCTTTAGACTCTTATGGCATGATAAATGGAATTAATTTCTGGTTTGTAAAACTAATACCTGAGTCACCATTTTGTTACATATTCATTTCTCTTGTTAAGTGGGAAGCTTTGTGTCAGATTCAGCTGATCCAAAATTACTTGAAGAGCTGGGAAGAGCAGACTTTGCTTTTCACTGATCCTAACTTCAATACTAACAATTGTATATGAAATACATGGACCCCGAGATGTGGGAAATTTATTTTCAGTCAATTATACCTACTTGAAGTGGCAGAGTTTAAGTTTCTAGTTGCAGTTTAACTTCACTTGTAGGTGCTACCATGCAGCCAGAAGTCATGCATTTAAAAAACAGGCTCTTTTGTGTTACTGTGAGTGATATGGGTGATTTCAAATTTAAGACACAGTTGGATGGATTGGAATGCAAGATTGATTCCTCTCTCTCTCCCCTGCTCTTTACAGTTGCTCAAGTAATGACTTAATTAACGCTTATGCTCAGAACTTTATGTTCTGGTCATATCATCAGTACAGTTATGTAACGGCTATTTCTGTGCTAACATAAGATTTTTCAGTAAGACAATGGTACAGCTGCATTATGCTAAATAGATGCTCCATAAGAGGATAGATATACTATACATCACAGTGAAGAAACATAGCACTGTGGGATGTACACCTGCTGTATGCACATCATATATTGTTTAATACAATAGTATGGCAGGCATATTAAGCGCGATCAGTGTATCCTCAGCTGATGAATTTGATCAGGCATAAACATGGTTGCATACTGCTTCCAATTATGGGTTTTATTCTGAAAAACCCTAGTTTTACACAATTACACAAATTACACAAAGTAATTCCTCCTCCTTGAGCCTCATCCTCACAGGAATTTGTACTCCATACACTATCTGCCTTAGGCAGTAGGGCCTAGATGACTGGGCATTTGCTGTGGTAGATAGGCCCTCTCTCCATTTATCCACAGATGTTTCACACAGCAACTGTTGGCTCAGTACAGTATTTTTAACTCGCTCGCCCATCCCATTTCACTTTTACTAGACTTTCTCACTTAGTTTTTTTTTCATTTCAAATGTTGCGAGTATAGATTTTGAAATAACATGATTTTTGTGTGTGTTCTGTTGTATAGAGCTCAGGGTGCTGCAGCAAACTAACTGGATCACTGTAAGGATTTGGCACCTTATAGTCACCATAAATCTTGGTAAAGCCATTTCTCACTGGATAGAGAGGAAGAGAAGACGTGAATAGGAGAGTGCATAAATTAGCATAGAAGGTTAGATCCTGGGGTTGGCTTAACTGCATGTGATACTATTCAGGGGAAAGAGGAGCAAAGAGGGTGTAAAACTCACCTTTGAGCTCTTTCAGGTCTGAGCCCATTTTGTGCTGAGTCGCTCCCCTGCTCCAAGGCTGCTCTAACTTATGCAGGGTACTAGAGTCCACAAACGGCCAAGATGGCAGTGCACAGTGAAGCTTAGTCCATGCCTCCTTTCTCTGGTCATGTCCCCTACTCTGGCACAAAGGAAGGGAGTTACATAGGAGCCAATTCACCATCACTGGGGCAATCCTCTTTAAGATGGAATTATGGACAAAATCTTCTGGCAGTACAGTGCAAAGCAGCCACTCCCCAGGATCTGTCCCACAGTTGCTAAAAGTGGGGATGAAATGAAAAAAAAATGTTTTAAAATATTTTGATATCACTATAATGCTGATTTCAGACACCATAGAATCAATTAGCTCTCTAATAAACACTCAGTAAAAGTCTAAAAGAGGAGAAACATCCTCCACTCTGAAAGAGTTGTAACCCCAGGACTCCAATAAATGGGATACTATGGCACTGTCTTCTGCTATTGTGTATCACCCAAAACTATTACGGGAATTATCTTGGTAAGTTTCAATTACTTCCACATTGCTTGGATAAGGACCAAGACTACTTTTCTTCCAACTTGTCTTCCGTCATGCTATTATTTTTATATCCTAATCTCTCTGGAGTTCTGAGAATCTCCGATAACCTGAATAGATACAAGATCTGGAATAAAAAAATGTTCTGTAATGATACCTTGCTCACACAGTATATCTTGTCTACTCAGATGATGGGTCTTATCTTTTTTACCAAGGCCCCACTTCTGCCACCGTTATGCTGGGTAGAACTACATGAGTTGTCAAATTTATTTCAATGGGATACTAACATAGCACTGGATTGTGCCACAGTTACTCATGTGATGTACTCCTTATTCCACAAGGATTTAAATGGGACTAGTTGAGGAGACAGGCAATACTCTCCATGAGTAAGGATGGCAAAATGTGACACATATTAATGTACTATTTAGGGTGAGTATGGCTGTGGCTATTCTTTCTGTTTTGCCCATTGCTTTGCCCGTTCCTTCATTTGCAAATCAGTTGCCAATGCAAGTAGCAAAGATTTTCAGACGATAGTCTTGGATTTATTCCAATTTAGTAGTTTGCTAAATTGCTAGAGTTGCTAACTCACTCCTTTCGTTGTCTTTCTGATTCTGTGTCATATACATATACATATACATATACATATACATATACATATACATATACATGTAGGCCCTTCAAAGTTTCCTATTCACTTAGGAACCAATTGTTCTCCTTTCCATTTTCCCTGATTTCTTTTAAACAGAGAGATCTCTTTGAATTGTACCCCACAGCCTTCACTTCCTCTTGTGTTTATCTTAGATGTTTTTTCTTTTCTGCTTGTTTATTTTCAGACCTCCCTGAACTTCAGTATTATACATTTTCTCTCACAGCTCCATTCCTCCTCTCAGCAGTATATCAATGTTCCTTCTCTTCATACCTCCATTCCATCCATAGAGGCTCCATACTGTATGCTCTAAAGAGAGCACTCACGGTCCATAAACCTGCACCAAATTATTAGTTACGTATTTATATTCTTAATCTGCCATGGTGTACCTGGCCCATTACATGGTGCCAGTATTATTTCAGAGAAACCTATCTTTGAAATTCATTTGTTCCACCTCTGGTATATTTTGATTCCTCAACCCTGATTTTCAGAACTTGTAATCAACCCTAGCTATGCCATTGCTTTCAGTAAGGCTCAGGAGGACTGGATGTTGCCCACCTTATCCAAGAGGATGGTCTGTTTTCAGTCCACAAATCCCATTTGCCATCAGAGGACCATGGAGTCTTTAAAATGGATTTTAAACTTTGTCATTACAATCCCAGTTTAAATTATTTCCCATACTTTCAGGGAACACTGATTACCCTCATCACTCCCAAAGGAGACTTGGAGATTCACCTCTAGTGTGCCATTTTACTATCTTTCCTCTCCATGTTGTTACTGTGCTTCAGTCAATAGCAGGGCACAACAGTGGCCCAATATGGTGACTTGAATCTGAGTTAACTACAATTCCTAGGCAACCACTGAAGCAAATTTTAGCAATTTAGCTTTCAAAGAATGACTCAGCTATAATTGTATTCTCACATGGGGCCAAAACTGAGATATTTAGTCATAGGCCTGAGTGCATGTGTGTGTGTGTTTGTGGAGGGAATGAAGGATAGAGGAAGGAGCAGTGTAAAATTGCATTTTCCCATGAGAACTTAGGGAGGGATTGTACCTCAGAGGTCCCTTCGTCATTCAGGAGCTATTAAGCCTGCCTGAGAAAGAATGCCTCCAGGAGCTCCACTTGTGGTGGTGCACTTCTGCACGGCCTTACTTCAGGCTATGGCGGAAAGGCCTAGATTAGTCCTGTGCACAGATATGGCACAGGAAGCAACTTCTTCACACTGTCCAGCCAGTGTTCCCCAGCCCCATCCTGGATAGATTGTCTCCAGAAACTGATAGGGTTGTTTCAGTTTCTGTGCCCAACCAATCCTTTGCCTGCTTGGTGAGAATTGATAACAAGGTTTTTTTCTTTGTGCCAGTTGGTTTTTGTGGTGTGGTTATTTGTCCACCGGGAACCAGACTGAAAATGTCAAAGCCATTCTACAATGGGCCATCGCATAGCAATTACACAGTCCAGGTTTCACATTTCAGTCAATACTAACCTGAATTGGGTTTGAACCCAGCAGTCTATAGGGGAAAAGACTGTAGAGCAGTACCAATCTCTTGAGCCATCCATCACTCCAATGACTTACGTTTCATGCCTCTACTATAAAGTTATTTATTGCTTTTATTGGTTTCTTCTACCTGTAACAGCTCAGGAATTCCACTACTCTTGCTCTCCCTTTGCAATAGGGACGCGTGAACTGGCTCAGCTAAAATAACCACTGGTCCAAATCTTTGCCCCAAAATGTATTTGAAGTATGACATTTGTTTTTATTTAATTGACATTTCTTTAGTTTCCACCTCACCAATGCTTGCTTTTGACCAAGAGTGGAAGCCGCAGCACTGCAACAAACTACCATTCATGTATTATTTGTGGCCAACCCATGAGCAGGAACTATTGGAGATATCAGAGGAAAACCTGATCTCATGCAACTGGAGACCGAATGGGGTTTAGAGAAGTTTGAACAAGTATTTGTACCTTTTGATGCTCATTTGTTTCAAACTATGGCTTGAAATCCTCTTAATGTATTATAGTGTCCTGAAAATGACAAAACTGTGCTCTAAGTCACTGAGTACTAGGTTCTGGATCCCATTGCACAGCTAAACTTAATGCTGGGGGAAAACAATTCCATAACAATAGGCATAGATCAAAAAATTCAGCAATTGGTAGGAATAGTGGGAAAAATTGCAGCAGTGAATTGATTTTCTGCAGTTTCCAGAGAGCTAATAACTGACAAGAAGAGTCACAAAATGAACTAAGCAGCATTCAGAAGACAAGACTTATAGTGTGAACTCAATCTTGTCTGGGAAACATTTATTGAACATGTAAAAAACCCTCTCCAGAGAAATATAAGAACGTGACTATAGGCATATGTGGTCACTATCTTCTGGTTCATGTTAAGTTAAGCATATTGTGGAAATATGTGAATTGTCAATGGCAAAAAAGACCTCCTTCCTCCACCCCCAGTTTGATAAATTATTTCTTGAGAACATGAATTATAAGTTATTTACTTGAGTTGTAAGTCTTTCTAATATTCTATAGTAATGGTTGTTATAGATATCAACAGAAAAAAAGATGACATATTATGAAAGTTTGCCCCATTTTATGCAAACTTCATTGCATAATAACATTTGTGCAGTATTTTTAGAGTCAGAAGATTACCTGATTCTGTGCAGAACTGTTACACTGGTAGAGAAGTCATTGGAACGACACTGATTTACACAAGCTGGGGATTTGGTCCATTGCATTTATTTATTTTAAATTATAATAAACATGTTTCTACAAACATAGGATATATGGATGTGTGTGTATGTACAACATATACATTACCCTAGATCTATGTGTAGAATTCACACTGGCATCAATAGGAGTACTGTGCATAAGTGTAGGTAGCCTTATTATTAAACAAAACTTTTAAGCCTGCACATGGCTTAAAAACTACATATTTGAGCCAAAATCTCATCTGGCATGACTGGATGAAGCTACACTGAGTTCTGCAAGTTTTCCTATTTACCCCAGGGGAGAATGTGCCCTTCGGTTATTATTGAATGTTCTGTAATGTAAAGGATGGTTGTAACATAAAGAAGAGCATAGGCAGTGGGTATAGTAGGCCAGGGCAGGTTAAGCCAGTGTAGCTGTGGCTGCCGGTTGTGGGGTTTGCACGGGAGGTTTTTGCTTATTATTATGCCCCATGAAGGTTCCAGGGCGGCTAAGGAGGTGGGATGTGCTACTCAAGCTTCCTGGGTTCTTTTGTATTAAAAATGAATCTCTGTTGAAACAGTTCCAGACTGTTCAAGATTGTGTAGTACTTATGCTCAAAGTTATTTTTAAGTAAATATGGCCATTGAAAAACTAAGGCTGAGACTCTGGATGGCACAGATAGGAGGCTCAGCACAGAACTCACAGTCCAGGGGGTGGACCTGGAGTTATAGTGCTTTTCAGCCACCATTGTGCCCTCCCAATCCTGGCCTGCTCCACAGACCCCAACGTAATGTAGACAGCTTTGAGGTGTGTGTCTAAGTAATGGTACTTTGTCCCTAGATACCTATCACCTGCTGTGCTGCCCAGATATTGCACTGCATTGTGTGCAGCAGTGCTACCCCAATATACCTCTCCATCCCTCAACCCAACCCTGGCACACCCCTGACACCAGGAGTTACATCTGCCTCAGTTCTTGCACTGGGAAAAACCTCTCACGGATTTTAGAACCATAGACTCAATAGAAATGTAGAGCTGGAAGGGACCTCAAGAAGTCATCAAGTCTAGCCCCTCTATGCTGAGGCAGGGCCAAGTAAATCTAGACTATACCCGACTGATGTTTGTCCAACTTGTTCTTAAAATCCTCCAATGACAGTGATTCCACAACTTCCCTTGGAAGCCTGTTCCAGAGCCTAACTACCCTTTTAGCTAGGAAGTTTTTCCTAATATCTAACCTAAATCTCTCTTCCTTGTTGATTTCAGAACAATTCTACAATTCATCAAATTTTGAATTCTTATCCTGCCCACCAAAATGCTTGCAACACCTCACAGCTTTATAACCATACTCTCCACTCCATTATCCAAATTATTAATAAAAATACTGAATAGTTCCAGACCTATGAGTGACCCTTGCAGGACCCCACTAGATATATCCCCCTAGTTTGACGGCAAACCATTGATAACTACTCTTTGAGTATGGTCTTCCAACTAGTTGTGCATCCCATTTAGAGTAATTTCATCTAGACCACATTTTCCTAGTTTGCTTATGAGAATGTCATGTGGGACTGTGTCAAAAGCCTTACTAAAAATCAAGATATATCACATCTACAGCTTCCCTCATCCATAGGCCAGCAACCCTGTCTAAGAAGAAAAGGAGGTTGGTTTGGCATGATATGTTCTTGACAAATCCATGCTGGGTATTCCTTGTAACCCTATTATCCTCAAGGTGCTTAGAAATTGATTGTTTAATAATTTGTTCAAGTATCTTTCCAGGCATTGAAGTTAGGCTGACTTGTCCATAATTCCATGGGTCCACTTTGTTTCCCTTTACACCACTCTGGCCTTTTAACTTGGCATAAATGGACTAGAGTCAAGGTGAACATCTAAGAGTAACGAAAAGAGAAGGATAATGTTTTAGTTGGCTATAATCTCTTCTGGTGAAAACTGGCATACTTAATTGGCTTCACTTGTCTATTATGTGTTTGTGCAGCTTTGTAGCACAATGGAGTCCTGACGGGAGCTTGTAGACACTTCTGCAATATAAATAATCATAATACATAAATTAATAGATGAATTATAATAAAAAACCTATCACAACAGCCTAAATAGTTTCCCAATATATACATTTCAAAATAACCCAGAGTAGCTGGACAGGTCTTTGCTTTCATTCTCCTTTGCTCTTTGTCTGTCCTTTGCTTATTTTTATTTTGTGCTTCATGTAATGGGTGTGAAGTCTAGACAAACTCAGGCCATGGTGTTTCTCAGATTTAACAATATACCCTAGATGGTCCTGGATTTGTTTTGCCAGAATGTCTGCTGCCATTTCCTGGGTTCCTGGAAAGAGGGGAACTCCATCGCATCTGAGAATCAGGAAGAATTGGTCTTCAACTCCCGATCCAGCTTTCCAGAGGGACAAGGGTTACTCCATCAACTTGATAAAGTACTTATCTTTCAGCCTGAAGCTGAGAACAATCCTTACCTCCTCATAACCTGAGTATAAGGAGAAGATCTTATTCTTTATAATTTTCTTTTTCTTTCTCTTCTGTGTTTTTCTTTTATCTGTATTTATCTATATGTATGTTTATATTTGGCTGGGGGAAAACTGATCTGACAAAACTAAAAACTCTGTGATTGTGCTAGAAAAGTTTTAGTTTAATCTATTCAGTGTGCCTATCATTTCAACAAAGGGTTAAACCCTGCACCTCCTTGGTTTTTCAATTTACATTTATTTTCCTGCATGCTTAAGCTAATAAAATAAAAGGCTTAAATCGCATGTAATTATGAAAAAGCCATAAACCAGGCCCAAAGAAGCATGCAAGCAAAAAAATAAAAATCCTGTAGACAGAACCCCTGTAATCAAAGGGCAGTGGGGGATTAGCCACTGGGCCAATGGAGCCTGAACCCAGGGGTCCCGGCCAATTGGGGGGTCCTGGAAAAATGGGTGCTTCCACACCCTGACCCACTCTACCTACCTGGTGCTCCTGCCAGGGAGTGGGGTTGGGGCGCTGGGGGCTTCCCTCGCTCTGCCTGCCTGGTACTCCTGCCAGGGAGTGGGGTTGGGGCGCTGGGGGCTTCCCTCACTCTGCCTGCCTGGTACTCCTGCCAGGGAGTGGGGTTGGGGCACTGGGGTCTTCCCCTGTTCCTCAGCAGGAGTGCTGGGGTGGGGGGCTGCAGGTGGAAGGGGTAGGATGAGGCCCCACCTGCTCTGGCCCATGGCCCCACAAAAAGGTAATCTGCCTCTGTCAGAGAGAGATACAAAATTCTATCTATCATAAGTACTTGTGGTCCTATTGCCACAAGTCTGAATACCTCACAAAGTCTAATGTGTTTGTCCTTGCAACACCTCTGAAAGTCAGGGAAATACTGTACTATTATTTTACAGATGGGGAGCTAAGGCACAGAAAACCCAAGTGACTTGTCTATGATGGAGCTGGGAATTGAATGGGGTCTTCTAGTTCCCAGGTCTAGGACCTAACTGCTGGGTCATTCTTCATTCTTAAGAGTCTCAGCTGGTATAAGTTGGTGTAACTCCATTGATTTCAATTAAGTAATGGAGATCTATACTACCTGAGAATTTGGTCCCATAAATTTAGCAGTAGACACAATGTCCATTACACATCACTTTCATAACCCATAAATTAGGAGGGTGCTCTGTCAGTTTCTCCTAGGTTTGGTTGAGGGAGCTGTAACTATTATTTGAAAAAAAAAATAGAAATAAGGTTTCCCCACCCCGAAAAGGTATTCAAGTCCTTCTTTTACACATATGATGTCAAAGGAAGAGCAAACTACATTATGGACTGACTTTTCTGTTGTTCTTCCATAAAAATAGCTAAAGTATAGCCAATGTTAACAAACAACTTTAGCAGCTCGGAGCTAATTTGATAGGGTCTAGGCTATTTTATCTTATTTGCTGGTTTCGTTAGCTATTGTAGAGGCATAACACACAGCTTTGGGGTCTGTCTTGTTTTAGGCTATAGTATGAAGATGTACAGACACAGTCTCCTCCCAACAGAAGCTTGACAAATTATTAATCATATTTTGATCTGGTGGATGTAGAGGTACAATAGTGGTGGGAAGAGAGAATATATCAAAGTAAAATAACATTTCATTTGTGACACTTTATGCTTAGTCACCCAGGAGCTTAACTCTGTATTGCAATACTACAACAGGAACTCAGTGGAGATAGGCAGAGTCATTTGCTCATTAATTCACTGTTGTCACCGACTGCACCTTGCCAGCCAGACATTGCCACATCTTCATTCCAGAGAGGGACAGAAGAGAACATGGGAAAGTGCTCTGTATTAAGAAACATAACAACATTATTTCCAAACCTGCTAAACTGGCATTATGTTCCCTTCGTTATTATATTTGGCTAGTGTCTAGGGATGGAAGAAACAAGAACCTATAATTTAAAATCTTGTAATATACCAAGGATTTTTAGTACTAAAAACCTTTTAGAGGATTTAAAAGTTTTGTTCCATTTTGGAAAGTGTAAGGCAAAGACAGAATTATTTTCCGTTGAGAACTTCTTATGGTTAAAAGACATACATGAAGTCAAAACTTCCATAGTTTCTGGGAAACCCCAGATATCCTCTGTTTCCCCTTCCTTTGTTTGACTTCCTACTGGGGAAAAATTGATCTCAGTGCAGATGGTGCCCCTTAATGTCAGGTATCAATAGGACTTAGGTATGTACAGAGCCCTGTGCAGGACCAAGGATGAATTTCACCTCTCAAGCTTGAATTATAAGGCAGCACTGGATGATTGGCAATATCAGCCACAGGAGGAGACATCAGAGCTTGGCCAAAGCAGACAGATTCAATGATAGCCATTGAAAATGTCAGCGTGATTCTGCAGGGGGCAGCTAATATACACTTGAAAGAAAATTGCTCAGCATTGGTCTAACTCTCCTTCCATGGAGTTCAATTGCCATTGTCTTAAATGGGAGCTTAGTTGGGCCAATGCTGTGTGCTTTTGAAAATCCTACCCTTAATTCTTTAGCTTCATTCTGCAAGTAGTCTAGTTCTTTTCAGTGGTACTACTTGTGAAGTAAACTACTGCTAAATAGAAGTAAGTAAATCTGGCAGAATAGGGCCCTTAATGTCATATGAAGAACAATTTCCAGGAACATATCGTTTGTTAGATAATATATTTTGATAAATATTTGGCCATAAAGACAAGAACTCTAGAAATATGATGAGCATTATTAGTAACTAAGGGTATGTCTACACTACAAGAGTAGTTCGATTTAACTTAGGTCGAATTTGTGGATTCGACCTTATGAAGTCGAATTTGTGTATCCACACTAAGGACACTAATTCGACTTTGTGAGTCCACACTAACGGGGCAAACGTCGACATTGGAAGCGGTGCATTCTGGGCAGCTATCCCACAGTTCCCGCAGTCCCCGCTTCCCATTGGAATGCTGGGTAGAGCCCCCAATGCCTGCTGGGGGAAAAATGTGTCGAGGGTGGTTTTGGGTAACTGTCGTCATTCAACCATCACTCCCGCCCTCCCTTCCTGAAAGCGCTGGCGGGAAATCTTTTAGCGCACTTTTCTGGTCAGTGACAGCGCAGACGCCACAGCACTGTGAGCATGGAGCCCGCTGTGATCATCGCTGCACTTATGGCCGTTGTCAACTCCTCGCACCTTATCGTCCACCTCTTCCACGGTCAGCTGCTGAGAAATTGGGCTAGGAGGCTCCGGCAGCACGGTGAGGACATGAAGTGTGAGAGTGGCACAGACCTCTCACAAAGCACGGGATCCCGCGCCGCGGAGATCATGGTGGCAATGGGTCACGTTCATGCTATGGGTCGGCGATTCTGGGCCCGGGAAACAAGCACGGACTGGTGGGACCGCATAGTGCTGCAGGTCTGGGATGAATCACAGTGGCTGCGAAACTTCAGGATGCGTAAGGGCACTTTCCTTGAACTGTGTGACTTGCTGTCCCCTGCCCTGAAGCACCAGGACACCCGGATGCGAGCAGCCCTGAGTGTGCAGAAGCGAGTGGCCATAGCCCTCTGGAAACTTGCAACGCCAGACAGCTACCGGTCAGTAGCAAACCACTTTGGCGTGGGCAAATCTACTGTGGGGCAAGTAGCCCACGCAATCGTTGACCTACTGCTCTCAAAGGTAGTGACCCTGGGAAATGTCCAGGTCGTCATAGATGGGTTCGCCGCGATGGGATTCCCAAACTTCGGTGGGGCTATAGATGGGACTCACATCCCTATCCTGGGACCGGCCCACCAGGCCAGCCAGTATATTAACCGAAAGGGCTACTTTTCAATGGTGCTGCAAGCACTGGTGGACCATAGGGGACGTTTTACCAACATCTACGTCGGGTGGCCGGGCAAGGTTCATGACGCGCGTGTTTTCAGGAACTCTTGTCTGTTTAGACGCCTGCAGGAAGGTAGTTTCTTCCCGGACCACAAAATAACTGTTGGGGATGTGGAGATGCCTACAGTGATCCTCGGGGACCCAGCCTACCCGCTAATGCCCTGGCTCATGAAGCCCTATACAGGCGCCCTGGACAGTGACAAAGAACTCTTCAACTACTGGCTGAGCAAGTGCAGAATGGTGGTGGAGTGTGCTTTCGGACGTCTCAAGGGGAGATGGCGGAGCTTACTGACTCACTCGGATCTCAGCGAAACCAATATCCCCATTGTTATTGCAGCTTGCTGTGTGCTCCACAATCTCTGTGAGAGCAAGCGGGAGACCTTTATGGTGGGATGGGAGGTTGAGGCAAATCGCCTGGCTGCTGATTATGCTCAGCCAGACACCCGTGCGATTAGAAGAGCCCAGCGGGAAGCGCTGTGCATCCGGGAGGCTTTGAAAGCTAGGTTTCTCAGAGAGCAGGGTAACCTATGACTGTCCAGTTTCTTTACAGCGAAGCTGAACCTGCCCCTGTTTCAGTTACTGTTGACTTTTTTCTACGGTTACATACCCCATTCACCAGGTTTCCCCCCTTCCAACACACGTTTAAAAATAAAGTTAATGGAACGTTGTTAATTAACAAAGTTTTCTTTACTAATGAATTCACGTTAAAGGGTTCAAACAGGGACGCAGACTGTGGTGGGTACGGTGTGCAGTGATGTACAGACCGCTTCTACGCTCGAGGAATGACAGGCTCCTGCTCCTACAGCGGTCTCTGGGGGGAGGACGGTTACAGGAGGGTGTGCAGGAAGGGGTGGGTTTGCAGGAAGGGGTGAGGGGTGTGTGGGTGAGTAGGTGTAGGGGGATGAGGGCTCTGGCTGGGGCTCAGGGCATCGGAGAGGCTCATGGCTAGGGTGGAAGGGCATGGTAAGGGCAGCCTGTCTTGCCATTTATGGATGGCAGGCGCTAGGACCCTGGGGCAGCATACACCTCCCAGACTGACCTGGGGCAGCAGACACCTCCCAGAGTGACCCGGGTGCCTAGTGACTGCACTCTGTGTGTGACCTGCTGTTGATCCTGCCCCCATGTCTGTACCCTGGTAATGGTGGCTGTCCTATGCAATTAACAAACCCCTCCCCACCCTTCACACAAAGTCTTCTGCAAAGAAACATGACGGAAACAGTAATTAACAGCAAACTATTTTTAATACTCAACTACACAGTTGGGGGATGAAACTGGGATTTGGGATTGGGTGAGCCAGGAAGGGAAGCACTTCTCAAAATTTAGGGAATGAGAGCTGTTTGGTACATGAGCGCTCTGCTGGGGTAGAGTGACAGTTTTCACGGCCCCTAGCGCCCCTCCTTCTTGTGATTTTGGGTGAGGGGGGACAGGACTTTGTGGCGGGGGAGGGCGGTTGCAGATACAGTGCAGGGGGGCTCTCTCCTCCTGCCTGCGGTCCTGCAGAACATCCACAAGGCGCTGGAGCGTGTCCGTTTGCTCCCTCATTAGGCCAAGCAGCATTTGAGTCACCTGCTGGTCTTCCTGCCGCCACCTGTCCTCCTGTTCGCTGTGTGAGCGCTGGTACTGAGAGAGGGTCTCCCTCCACTGGCTCTGCTGGGCCGCCTCGGCTCTGGAGCAGGCCATCAGTTCAGCTAACATCTCGTCCCGAGTCTTTTTCTTTCGCCGCCTAATCTGCGCCAGCCTCTGTGAGGGGGATGCCGGGGCAGGTCGGGAAACAGCCGCAGCTGTGTGATGGGAAAAAGGAAGTGATTTCCTTGCAAAGATACATGTTTGCGAACACTGAACACAGTCTAGTCTGTCTCTGTGAACAAGACCATACACGGCACCTATCTCATGTGCTCTCAGGACAAGTTCGAATTTTCGGCCTTCGCTTTCATTGCCTGGGGTCTTGCACTGGAGATCAGACAAGCGGGGCAGGACAGCAGAATCTGTGTAGCAGCCAGGCATGGTAAGCCGTAAACTTTAGGCTGCTTAAAAGTTAATGTATAGCAGTGCCCTCCTGCTGCAGTCAATCCGGAAAGCATAAACTCTGACCCTGTTCCACCCCCTCGCGGCTGTCCCCGGGAAAGATCCCTGTATGCTTCCCCTCTGCAGCCTCCACCATGTGGCTGTTAAACAACGCTTATTGTTATGCAAAGGAAAAGTGAAGCATTCCCAATAGTAACATTACACTAATTCCCCTAATTAGATGCAGCAGTCGCCGAGCGAGATCACCCTGAGGCGGGTCACTAAGAGAGACAGAGAGCGTATGCTGCGTGAAACCCTGCACAAACCAGGGCCCTATGCTGCCATGCTCGTGGAGGCAATGCTCCCACAGTATCTGAGGATAGCCTGGCGCGGAAGAGTGTTCTTCCACGGAACACCCAATAAGGCACCTCTCCCCAGGAACCTCCTGCGGAGGCTTTTCGAGTACCTCTCCGAGAGCTTCGTGGAACTCTCCCAAGAGGATTTCTGTTCTATCCCCATATGCATTGACCTTCTTTTCATATAGTTTTTATTCCTGTTTGTAGTAAGTGCAGGCCCAGTATGAGGCCTGAGGCCTGAACTAAAGTAATGAACAAGACTTTGCTAACAAAAAGCAAAGTTAAGCTGTGAGCCAGAGGCCGGCTTGGTTCACAGAAGCTGGCACGAAAAGGGCTGATGCTGCAGAAATACATATTCACCTAGCATACCAAAAAATAAACACAGTATTAGAACATATTATACTAAAACATTCCATAGATAACGAAAGGACAGGCCGACCCATCCCAATGACAGGGGCAAAAGGGTAAAATAATGGATAGAGTTGTTTTGTTCGAACCAACATGTACAAGGTAAAAGGCGGTGCCTTAATACGTAGAAGGGTTGTAACTTGCTACGTAGAGAGGTTGTACCTCAATACGTCAGGTGTGATGTGTAACTTGTTTGTATCTGTGTATAAGAATGCATCCCTGGGGAGGTGCCTTTGTCCGGCCGAAGGGGGAGTGGAAAGTCCCGCCACTGAGCCAGGTCCATTGCCAAGAGGCACTCTCTCGCAGTACGCCCGGTAGACTAAGTAATCTACGGGGACCCTGCATGGGTGTCCAAGGTCGTAATAAACCTAGCCGACGTGGCTTTGCATCTTACTGGACTCTGTGGTTATTGCGGGTTCTCGTCGGGTCTGCTGTGTCAGCTATCTGCGCAGAGCTGGGGCAGCACACAGAGGGAACTCACGCACGCAGCTGAGTGATATCAACAAGGAGAAAGCAGAGCACCACACCAGTACCACTCTGACAACACTGTTTTTTAAAAAATAAATGTTTACATGTTTATAGCACTTACCGACTGATCCTTCCCCTGATTCAGAGTCCGGGTTAATGGCCAGGGAGGGTTAGTAGGGGATCTCTGTGAGGGTGATGAAGAGATCCTGGCTGTCGGGGAAATCAGTATTGTAAGCGCTGTCGCCTGCCTCGTCCTCAACAACCCTTCCTCATCTTTCCCATCCGCGAACATCGCCGAGAAACTGCCCGTCGACACTATCCCATCCTCAGAGTCCACGGTCACTGGTGGGGCAGTGGTGGCAGACCCACCGAGAATGGCATGCAGTGCCTCTTAGAAGCGGCATGTCTGGGGCTGGGCTCCGGAGCGTCCATTTGCCGCTTTGATTTTTTGGTAGCCTTGTCTCAGGTCCTTGATTTTCACGCGGCACTGCGTTGCATCCCGGCTGTATCCTCTGAGTGCCATGGCTTTGGAGAACTTCTCGTAGGTCTTTGCATTCCATTTTTTGGAGCGCAGCTCCGAAAGCACAGACTGATCGCCCCACACAGCGATCAGATCCAAGACTTCCCGGTCAGTCCATGCTGGGGCCCTCTTTCTACTCTGAGATTGCATGGACCCCTCTGCTGGAGAGCTCTGCATCGTTGCCGGTGCTGCTGAGCTCGCCCCAATGTCCAACCAGGAATTGAGATTCAAACTGGCCAGACAGGAAAAGGAATTCAAATTTTCCCGGGGCTTTTCCTGTATGGCTGATCAGAACATCTGAGCTCGGACTGCTGTCCAGAGCATCAACACAGTGGTGCACTGTGGGATAGCTCCCGGAGCTACTAAGGTCGATTTCCGTCCACACAGAGGCTAACTCGACATAGCCATGTTGAATTTAGCGCTACTCCCCTCGTCGGGGTGGAGTACCTAATTCGAACTAAAGAGCCCTCTAGGTCGAACTAATTAGCTTCCTGGTGTGGACGGTTGCACAGTTAAATCGAATTAACGCTGCTAAATTCGACATAAACTCCTAGTGTAGACCAGGCCTAAGATAATTGCAAGTGTTCATAGCCAGATGTGTTCTGGAAGCGGCATAGCGTGATGCCATGCAGAAGATCTGAGTTTGGAACCTCACTGACCTCAGTACCTCATTTCCATGCAAGCAAGCCGTTGGAGAGCTGTGCAGGTTGTACACTCAGCCCTGACAGGAGAAGGCGTCAATGCCCATCATGGACCTGTAGTGATTCTTCTGACCGAGTCAAAGAGCAGCAATTATATGGTCTGAAGGGAGCTTGGTACAGACCTCTTTTGTTTGACAAAGGTTGCCAAAAGGTGGAAGGCTTCTTAGAGCTCCACAAGGGCTCAGAGGATCCTCCTCTTTACACAATGCACAGTCAACCTGTGGAACTCTTTGCCAGACGATGTTGTGAAGGCCAAGACTATAACAGGGTTCAAAAAAGAACTAGATAAGTTCATGGAGAATAGGTCCATCAGTGGCTATTAGCCAGGATGGGCAGGAATGGTGTCCCTAGCCTCTGTTTTCCACAAGCTGGGAATTGGCGATGGAATAGACCACTTGATGATTACCTGTTCTGTTCATTCCCTCTGTAGCACCTGGCGTTGGCCACTGTTGGAAGACAAGATACTTGGCTAGATGGACCTTTGGTCTGACCCAGTATGGCCGTTCTTATGTTCTCCTGGAGAAGAAATAAAGGTTAAAAGAAAGCAAATATATGTTGTTCTTGATGGGCAAGAAATCAGTGTGACATTACTCATTCAAACAATGGTGAAGGTCTCTCTTTACTGGAGAAAATAAATTGAGTATAGTTCTTTCCATCTACTATTGATTTGCTTAGCCTAATGTTGGCTGGATCATGCTGTTCAG